>NC_088327.1:3900000-5296250 GCF_036884655.1 Musa acuminata AAA Group
TCAGTGAGGGGTTTGTAGAACATGAAACATTCTTTCTGTCTATCACATATTATTTGTTATGGTGGTTTTGAGTGCACATTGATTGTAATTTTACCATGCTCTTGTACTTCTCTGTTTCAATTCATATATATTAGTCTGTTAGAGACATAATAGTTAACTTCTGATATGTTATATTACTTCAAAGGCATAGTTATGAGATAGTTATCCTACTTGTTGGGTCATTAATGTTAGAATATCATATTTTGATGATGAAATCAATTGATAGTGTTTATGATTTGATCTGTGTTTTGAGTGACGCAGGAAGATTGGATCAAGGAGAGATAATTAAAGCAAAAAGAATCATATTTGGTTGGAGAAAAATGTCAGAAGATTGGACGTCGTGTCGAAGGATTGATCGATGTATCAACAGAAGGCTTCGGGCCATGGATTCAGGCATTGGACCAAGAAGAGCGAAAATTGCACCAAGGGAATCGGAGTTGTGGAGGCCAACTGGTCAATTGAGCAATAGGCCGCAAGAGAGGATGATGCGCCGAAGAATCGGATGAAAAGTCGATGAACCAATGATATGTCGGACAACACTTGATTCAAGCTTTATAATAATTATATAGATCGAAGTAGGTTTTAAGTGTGCAGGATTAACTTCGATAAAGATTAAGGTATAAAGCAAAATGAAGTCCCGGAGTCAAAAATAAGATTTCGTTTGGAGTTTGAGAGTTCGTCGGAAGTCTGGATGTTCGTTGGAAGTTCTGCCTGAATTGACCGAGAAGTCTAGGAGCTTGCCAAAGAAGCTCGTCGGAACTCGTCAAGAAGATCGTCGTGAAGTCCAGGAACTTGCCGAGAGTCCGCTAGAACATTGTCGGGAGATCGTCGAAAGTTTGTCGGAAGATCACCGAAAGAAACCTAAACTTGTTGGACTTATTTAGTTTAGTGTATGTCTTAAAATTTGTAGTTAGCACATAGGGTTAGAATTGGGCCAACTCAATTAGGGGTCAATTGGTCCCAAATTTGGGCTGTGTTGGGCCAAGTGAAAGGCCCAAATAGTAACCCAACAGATGGCACCGTCGTGGCATAGTCTCCAAGACTGTGTCAGGTAGTGGTACCGCCCATACACAGTCTTCGAGAGACTGTCAGGCGGTGGTACCACCCAGTGGCAGGGTGTCAAGCGGTGGTACCGCTAGACTGGGCGGTGATACCACCGAGTGTCAGTGCTACAAGCGATGGTACCGCTAAGACCCGGAAAACCCGGGATGGGACACTTTTAGACTCTAAGTTTGAATCCACTTGAAGCCTATAAATACCCCTCTCATCCCTGGTTAACTTACACAAGGAATTGAGAGTAAAAAGAAAAGAAAATGCTGTTGTAATCTTATGTGAACTCCTCGTAAACTCTACGTGTTAGACTTGTTTAAGAGAGGAGTGAAAGAGGGTTATAAAGGTTCTCTCCTGAACTTGTCAAAAGGAGAATTGAGTTGTAAAAGAGCATTTGGTCTTCGCCCATTGAAGGAAGATCGGTAGTGAAAGGCAGTAGCCTCAAGTAAAGAGGAAACTATAAAATCGATTTGCATTTCTTTTGAGCAATTTACCTTTATTGCAAACTGATTTACCTTCTTATTGTTTTTACTATGCTCCTTTACGCATTCAAGTTAATATCTTTTTGAAATAGGTTTAATCGAAACGAAAGATTTTTGAATGACGTAGTTTTTACCGCTACACTAATTCACCCCCTCCCCTATTAGTGCCAACTCGATCCTAATAATTAAGACATTGATTAAAGCAGTAAATATGTTGGATAATTTTTTAAAAATAATAATATAATAACATAATAATATAATATATTATATTATATTATATTTAAAATATGTTAACAAATATTATAAAATATTTTTTTATAAATAAGCAAGAAAATTTTATAGGAATAAATTGTATGTAAAGTGTCAAGATAAATCTAAAAAACTCATGAGATCATCATGGGAACAAGAGAGGAAGAAAAAAATATCTTGAAAACAAGATGACATAAACATGGGAAAAAAGAATTAAGCAATAGAAGAAAAATATAATTATTATTTTTTCAAAAAAATAATTTATGTTCATTATATTAAATGGCATACAAGACTCTTTCATCATTACAATAATAGTGTATTAACCACTAATCTGTCTCAACATTGTAAGGGATCAGAAAGAAACAAATACGATATTGAAAAAAATAATAAGCAAAAGAGTAAGAAAGTTTAGTCTTTCTGAGGCTCCAAAGATCTAATCAGTGAATCGGACCGCTCAAGTTTTACTGATTGGATCAGCTGGTCCGGACCGGCATGCTTCAAAGCTTCTCCGAATGTCATGGCAGATAAAGCAGTAACAGAGTATAAAGTGACATTAATATAACAGTTTAAAAGAAGGGACAAAAGTTTCTGGGCATGATTTGCATTGCCAACAGCAAGAAGACAAATCACACAGTGCTTGGTAAAATAATTTTCTGGGCATGACTTGCATTGCCAACAGAAAGAAGTAAGACAAATCACACAGTGCTTGGTAAAATAATTTTCTGGGCATGAAATGATCCAAATGTGTTTCATGTGTCTCAGAATGATCAATCTTTTATCATAGATAATGAGTAGTTTAAGTGGGGACAAAAAAGGTAACCCTACAAGGCAAAATACTTGAGTCACTATTATCGGATGTAAACCCTGAAAATGAAATACTGAAGAATGTACAGGTTCTGCACTATAGATGCATAAACTGAAACTAAGAGAACTACTAGATCAAAATGGCCAAAAATTCCATGTACTTCAAACATGGAAACCAGAAAAATACAGCTTGCTAAGTCCTATGACATGCTTAAGAGGTGGAGACTGATACTTGAACGTATACCATTTGTGTGTATCCGTTGAACAATGAGGCTTCAAGCCGTGTTAGGCCAAGCCTTTGAAATAAACCAAATCTACCATCTTCCACAATTGGTTGCAGTGTGCGGGCAGGATCGTATCTGGTTTGATGAGTCAGAGATGGACCAGCAACTGGTGGGAGTTCCCAGTATACGTCCAATACAGACTCGAGAATTCTGCTGTTCTGGAAATGTTCTTTATATGACATTGCATTATTGCTATGGTTAAAATTGTCACGCATAAATCCTCGAACACCCCACCATGCTCCTCCTTTACCACATAGCTCATCTATGTCAACAGCTTTCTCCCAAAACATTTTTCTTTTCATCCTTATCCTTGCTTCATCGCTATCTCTAAAACAGCTATGTCCACCACCTACAATAAACAATGATTATTCTTGTTAGCAGTAAAAATTTGTCCAAGTAATTTTAACATAGAAAAAACATACAGTGGAGGAACACAATGATAAGCATAACCCCTTTCATCGTAAAGGATTGAGTTAAAATAGCACAGAGTAATAGAAAAGATGCAGATCTTTTACTATGATGCATCGAAAGAACATGTCTCCTTCAAAGAAAAATTCCACAAATCGGAGAAAGTGAAAAAGAAGCAAAAGACTCCTAAAATGAATCGATATACAAAAACTTGGTTTGAAATTGAGATTTAGCACAAGCCACTACCATGCAAAAAGCTTAATTCAACATAGCTGTTAATAGGAAATATAGAAAGGAAGAAGACACAACATATACACAGACATGCATGCAATACATGTATGTATTCATATATGCAAATACATATCAATATACTTAATAACGTCATTGGTGAAAATTCGCTGAACAGGTACTATGTGAGTACCATCACTAGCTTAGAGTTATGCATTTTAAGACATGGTCGAAGCTTAGCAAGTTTATCAAGTTAATAGATCAATCTATTTTGGGGTCCGGTTATTGCATTTCCTTGCCTACAACTCATCAAAAAACTAACTATTGAACCAGATGATACTTCAAAGCCAATATATATGGTAGTAGATCCATTTAGACATAAGAATCTTTTCACTTTAATATGAAACTAAATCAAGGTATAACATAAAGAAGGGACAGACAGTGTACAAGGCTACCGCCAATACAGGTCATGAAGGGTTAATATATGCAACCTTTCCTCTATGTACAGAGACATTGTTTCCATGTCTCGAACCCTAGTCTCTCACATCACAAAGGGGTAATATTATAATATTTCCTAGAAATAAAGATCCTAGAGTCTCAATAGGAAGTCCAATGACCGATTGTTCCATGCCACCGAATGAGTAGATTGCTTTGATGTGCATCAATTCAAGCTTGTTTGAAACATCAACGCTTCCATGACATCATGGAAGAATTAGCTAGCTATATATTTAGCATAAATTTGTAATTTGCAAGGTTTTCTATGTGCAAAGAAGTACAGAAATGGAACTACTAGGTAAATAAGCTGTGCAAGAGCCTTTTGCTGTGAAATAAAATAAGACAAATACGATGGATATATGGTTTGTATAAAGCAACTTCCTTATTAGCAAACTACGTGGAGAAAAAACATGATATACAATATCAAGGATAGGCAAGAGGGACCTCCCAGTAATCAGACCTTCAATGGAAGAGGATCTCAAGGAACTTGCAAATTTAAAAAGATGTTGTGGATAAAATGTACAATCAAAGGAAATTGGAGGGTTGATGTTATGTTGGAGACAACTTTCAAACCATGAATAATTAAATTAAGTGGCATGAGGAACAGTTGCACTTTCATTTAGCTTATAGGAAATGCCCAACACATGAAACATTCCCCTAAAATATGTTCTTATTCTTATAATTACTGGACATTAGCTTCATATATTAGTACCAAGAAATAGGCAATAAAACTTATCAGAACCGTGAATACACTATTTGTAAATATACATGTAACCAAAAGCTTCTGTAGCACACTTCAGATAAGACATCATAAGAACAATTTCATCTATCATTTCAGCATTAGTTCACACGAAAGTATGAAAAAGTACAAAAAATTCAAACACAAGACACGAACCTCTTATGTAGTATTGATCACATATCTGCCTCAAGGAATAGTGGTCTCCAGTCCCAGTGTCATAATTATCCTCAAAAATGAGATTTTGAAATCCAGCTTGTAAAGCCTGTTTCACTCTGTACAGAATATAAGAAAGAAGTCCAAACTTGTGTTAGACTCTAGTGAAGTAGCAGGAGGAACAAACGTAAAAGAAGACAATCAAATAAGATCCTCATGCTCTTCTGAAGGTCAATAAGACGGAACTAGCAGGATTAGAAAATATGCATAAAACTCTAAAATAAAATGTAAAGTTTAATATTACTGTGAACTGAATGGGAAAGTCCATTACTGTGAACTAAATATTACCTCTTAAGCTGATTCTGGTGATCATCAAAAAATACAAGCACCCGACTGAGATCTGAAATCCCATGTTTCCTCATCACACTGCCCCAGTCAACACTTCCAAAGTCAACAAAATCCTTTCCAGCATAGTAAGTGCAATTCTCATCAACATAAGCTGGCCCTTTCTTAAGGTACTTCTCTGGGTGGCGGGGTGAAAGTGATATGATATGTGTGCCCGGCATAGCCTGCCGCAGGACCCATGTAGAATGCCCCTTGAAAGCACCACTTTCTATCATCAAATCTGGCTTAAGCCATCGCACCATGAACCACAATCCGAAGCTGTGGTCAAATCCCATGCCGAACATGTTGTTCTTGATCGGACGGGTCTCATAGATCGGAACAAACTCTTCCAAGCCCTTGAGCAGATCCTTCGGTGTCCACTCTACAGTTGTGTCACGTTTCGATCTGCCTTTTGCCAAACAAAACATAAAGCAAGTCAAGTGGGTTTTCTACGCATTCATATAAGAGCTATCTAGGCCAAAAAGAGCAACCAGGAAGTTGACCCATAAAAATCCCATTTTGATGTCAATTCTAAACTCACTAGGGAAGATGTGAAACGAACAAAGTCGGTAAAATTCCAGCCAAAACATCCACATGCTTTTAAGATGTGATGGGACACTAATTTGATCGAGATTAAGAAGATAAACCCACCAAGAACCAATTTCCACCCCCCCCCAAACAAATGAAGATGTTTCACAATTCCAATCTATCAATCATAAAATCGCAGGAATCTGAGTGTAAGCATTCAAATATCCAAACTTTTTTTTAATTTCGGTGACAAAAACCCAAAGTTCCAAAAAAGAAAAGATCTTGTGCGGTATATAAAAGGAAAGATAATCAAGAACGGAACCCTCAAACCCCTCTCCCACGGACCGAAGCAATGGAGTTGAATGTGATCAAGGGCTTACACCAGGGCACACCGAGGGATCCGAAATCGGAGGCGAGACCGGCCAGGTCAGCGCCGATGAGGGCGTTGCGGGCGGCGGAGTCATAAGGAGAGACGCAGACAACAGGGCGGCCGCGGGAGAACAGTAGTCCGGCGGCGGTGGCGAGGACGAGGAGGACGATGACGATGATGACGTGGGCGGCGGGGCAGTGGCCGGAGGAAGACCGCGAGAGGCGGATGAGACTGACGATCCGGCCGGCGAGGGAGGCGTGCTTCTTGGTTTTAGATTCGTCGTCGAAGGGGCCTCCGTCGCCCTCATCGTCAGCAGGGTGCGGCGGAGACCGGCGCGACGAGAGCGCCCTCTCCAGCTTCATCGCCGCCTCTCTCTCTTACCGATCCCCGCAACAGTAAAACCAGAGAGAGTAAGTAGTATGCAACGCTGACGCCTGCCTCGTCGTTATGAAACCAATAACCGTGCGTTAGATTCGAGCTCAAATTTGTCCTCGATCTCTTTATTTTGGCCGATTACACGTATACGTGTCGACCACTGTTCTCCGTAGAAAAAATATTATCAATATTAATAAATCATCAAAATATATATATGAGATCATTGGATATATTACAATTATATTTATGATAATATGGAGGAAATTATGTATATAGAGCTTAAAGGAGCAGTTTGATACATCCATGCCTCAGTCATTCTGGTTTCCCAATCAAAGATGGTTAAACCCCATGAAATCGATACACCAGAGGATGGTTTAATCAAACACTAACCTGACATACAAATAATTGTATACATACGATAGTATTTATCACTGACATTATCAGTATAGGAAGAGGCATAAGCATCTGGTGCCAACAAAAACCTAGATTTTGTGTTCTAGATGAACAGCAACACTAAGATCACCAAATGGCCCCATTTCAGTTCAACCATGAGCATATATGCACGCAAGTTGGAGTATGCATACCAATTAGAACAAATATCATGCATATGATCAATGACATCACATGCAATCAGGATAATATATCTGTACTTTTCACCAGTCACCATGGAGAAACAAATCTAGCACTTTGAGACAGACCACTTGCTAGATTCTCAGACATTACAACAATCTTACAAGCATGAATTGTTGGAATAGGAAATTTTTGCAAAATCTTGCAATTTGTTGTTGAAATATGCGTAGCAACTGTTGTTTCTAATATATATTGTTGAAGAATAAAATATTGCTCTTGAGTTCTCGTCAAAAAAATGGATGCCATGAAGGAAAAACCAGAACAGGCCATCAAATTTGTCCTCCCAACTCCTCAAAATTCACAACCTTGTATGATTAAACAATGCTTAAGCCTGTGGAGTGTTGATACGTACAACACTTCTCACCATCCTGCATATTTTCCCTTAACAATGGCAGCTTCTCCTTTTTCAAGAGGTCACTAGGAGGGATGCTCTATATCTCTCGGCTTTTATATAAAAGACTAAGAATGCTTTAGTGTGGATCCAGCAGTAGCTCAGGCCCTTCCTGACCAAAATTTGATCTGGTCTCAGGATGCAGGATTGCTATTACTTGTCATATATCCATCTTGGGAAAAAATAAATATTGTTTACTGCAACTGCCTGCATCAAAGAAAGCGTATAGATATAATATTTATGACCAATAAACAATAACAAGGAAAACGAAAATGTTTCTTATGATCAAAGCAGGCAGCAGGCACATCTATTAGCATGCATGAAGTATTAGCAGTTGCCAACAGAAATTGGCATGTTATGTAGAACAATTTACGCGCGTCTCTAATGCAATAATTCTTTTGTTCGGTAACATTGGTTTCATATAGAGAAGGTTCCATTTTGGCAAGAGGTCACGAGATACATTGCTCAACTAATAAATGGCCATCATACGGTCCAGAGAGAGATTTACAGGGATGCAAACTATAGGCACGTCATCTAACAAAGTACAGTTATTTTACACAATGAAGAATGTTAGTCATGACGTATGACAAAAACTAATCATAAGATGAAAAAGCCAAATAAGGTTCGTCATACTGCATACAGCTACCTTTCCTTCTCCAGTCACTTGCAAAACATCACAACTGGTCGGTCAAACCCAACAACTGTACCAGATAAACTGTCGGTAATAACCTCTGCCGATCTGAATCCAACCTACAAGAGCAAACTAAATTAGACAAAAAGTTCACAAAATAAACAGAAAGGGCTACATTGGTATGTCCAGTAATCTATTTCAAGTAATGGGCTTTACCTTGTCTAGAAGTAATTCCCGGAAATTATGTGGCCTTAAACATATAGATTTGAATTGGGCCCTTGCAGTCTGCAAATATAACATGCAGAACATCAAAATGAAAATCAAACTACTAGTATTCAACTGAAAATTAACAATGATTATGCATCCATATCAAAGAAATGCAAGTGTGTTATGCAACCAACACTGATCAGACTACAAAAATAACTTTAACATTGATGAGAAGCATGATTTCAATAACCAGGTCAGTATGTGTGCCAGCCGATAACCAAATTGACCCAGTAGATGGAAAAATCAACTCCTTAATTTGACTGAGTTCTAAATCACAAGGTTCATATAGCCCTACATACAATGACATCCTTAAACTCACTTCTGATACAAAATAAATTGGGATGTCATAGTCCCCCTCGCTTAAGACTTGATGTCCTCATCAAGGTCAAAGCTAAACCCAGAATTGACATACAAGGTCTAGCTCTATATACAATCACACTTCTAATGTCATGCCATTGCCTCCAATCACATTTACAGAATAGATCTTTCCTACTTGAACCTTCTCACCATACCCAGTACAAGATCTACTATGATACCATATGTAATGATTGAACCTAATATGAGAACCAACTCAGTAACTTGGTGAGCTTGGAGCCACACGACCCAAAATGCTCAAGCCCAAAGCTAATAGTAATAAAGTCATCTAGTTTTATATATAATCACAATTATCCTCTAACTTCCTATGTGAGACTGGGGATGCCACACACATAATATGCTCATCACAATTACATGGATTGAAATTGGTTTGTGCTGACAAAAGAAAAGGCAACAATAAATGCCGAGCCAATATGTTTACCTCAAATTATTGTGGAACAAACAAGATAATGAAATTATATGTTATGTCTAAAGTAATTTACTTCTGTCGGGAAACATTACTATGCTAGCTCAAACAGTAGAAAGCAACAACCTTTAGGAAAGAACCTTTATTTGTGGATGGACAAGGATGCTGGAGACCAATCTCAATGGGGCAACAAAGAAACAAAGCATCACTGCACATGTATTGTTCCTTGTTAACTCCAACTAGACCAAGTTGATGAAGATTTTGATTTAATTCACTTGATCAAATTGGTCATGGTTCCATTTTTAGGATTTTTTAGACAGTTTTAATTTATTTAAAAAGGTCAATATGATGAGTTTAGGATTTGCCTGCATAACTGGTTAATCAATCCTGACACCAAAGTACTTACTAGGTAAGACATTCATCCAAATCACAATGCCCTCAATTTGAGAAAGTAATGAAACTTTTTTTAATCAAACCTTCTAGAAAGTATTGCTTCAGCATTATCTGTGCATTCTAATATATGATAAGATTGAGACTAAATTCATTGTTCTAGATACAATTGTGATTAATATAGATACATTTCTGGAGTCATTGGAAGTCAGTCTTTAGATAACAGAGGTTGGTGATTTGCTTCATGAAGAATGTAATATGAATTTTGATCAACGATATAACTGCTTCCAGTGGCCACTGGGACAATCTACCATCTCATTTCCTGTTTCCCTTTCTTCCAGCTTCTAATCTTGCTCTTCGTTACCAGTACTCTTACACTTTATTTTCACTCCATAGCTAGTCTGTAATCAACTGTTTATGATTCTGTCTTACATGTATAAATTTGGAAGATCAAGTAAGACTTTCCTTACACCATCATGCTAACCTGACTTGCCTCAGATAATCTACATTTTCAGGCACTGGTGCCAATAATTTATAGTTGCATAATCTTGTCATAACTCAAACATCATATACAGTTTAATGATATCTTCACTGTCTCTATGACCAAAAATTAAAAAAGTTCTTATGTCATGGAATCCACTTAACTCTATTCCTTCTGTAAAAATACTCATGAGATTAAAGAAAAATATACCCTAATATAGATGTGTTTATGCATCAGATTTAGTCAGGTCAGGCCCTGTTGGATTGAGATGGAACTAGAAATGTCAAAGGACATGTATGGCTGACCAAAGCATTACTAAACCTGCCAATGGGTCAAGATTTGATGACCCATAACTGACCCATAAGCAAAAAGATTGTAACGGGTCAAGTTGATGGGTCCAAAGACATATTTCTCATTCTTAGGGAAGGAGATTAAGAATGGTCCAGACTGAATCTTATTCATGATAAACAGTAAATGGGTTGGGTACAAATTGGGTTGCTTGACCCAACATTCAGGCCAAGAATGACACCTGTACTCTAGAAGAGCATGGTGATTTTTCAGATCTTCCTTGTGCATTTACCAGGATAAAGACATCCTCCTGGGATACATCACTGCTTCAATTATTCTTTTCTCTGCTCTTATACCCATTCTCAGAATCTGCCACCTTTCCAAATGATTCATAAATCCTGTCTGCTCGTAAATATTTGGGCGCAGTTGCAGGTTTGTCATTCCTTGTCCACTCATATATATCTCACACTGAGATGGACCAGATCAAGCCCAACACAAATAACCACAGTCAGCAAACTGTCGCAACATGATGGTTAAGTAGATAATTGAATGATCCCAACATATGTCTGAAATCATACACTTTTTTTTTTAATTATACAACTAGATAACTGAAAGACATGCTTACCACTCTACTTTGAAAACCCAAAAACCTCAATGTAAAAAGAAACTTTACAAATAATAAAAAGATAAAAAGAAAGAGATGTAGGGAAGAATAGTAAAAATCATACCGCAGATACATTTTGATTTCTTTTGTATGAAGACCATGGCTGAGCTTCCAATAGTAGGATCCCACCCTAAAAGACGATGACAGTTTCTAAAGCAATAAACAATTTATCTGGTACACATGAGAGACATGCATTTTATAGAAGCATACTGAAACAAGATAATCAAAGACATACCGGACGAAGAAGTCTCCATATCTTGACAAACATATTGATCAATCCATCATCACCCCAATTCAGATGGACCCATTTTGCAACGCTCAAACTGCATGTAGAAGCAAACTGGTCAGATTGCACAAGAGCATCTAAAATTCATCAACTAACCAATTTCAAATATTGAAAAAGAAAAACATGCAAAAAAGCAGAACCTGAAAAAAATGATAAGGCAATATAATACTATTGCTGAATTAGTCGTTACAGAACTTACCAAAGAACTGTGTCATACTTCTCTGAGCATTCACGCAAACTCCCAACAAAATTTTCATGCCGGAAAGAAACTCTCTTTAAAAGTTCATCTACAGGAAGGGAGGTTTGGGAACTAGATGGTTTCCCATTTGAAGCTGGATCAGCATTGGTGTTCAAAGGGTTCACACATTCTGAATCCTGTATTCTAGAAGCCTCCATGGATGTACAATTGCCACGTTTCATTCTAGCTGACTTACGCAAGTTCCAATAAGCAGTTTCAACTAAACCTGCTAGGTACAACATAATGATGAAAATGATTGAAGCAAAATGGACATAGCAAAAGAGGATCTAGTAAGCATTAATGGAGGAGCTAGAATATGACAATTTCGTTTTTCCAACATAAAAATTGACATTTGTAGAAAGTACAAGTTTCCTACCCAAAAGGCCTTACATGTCTCCACGATAGATCTAAGAATTTATAAGCATGAAATAGTGCATTTACATAATTTGAGGTAACAAAGACAAATTTGAAGCTGCACTGAAATTAAATTTATGTAGGAATAAAAAAACACTTTATTAGTAAGACTTCATTTTTTTCTTTATAATACTTAAATATGGAATAACCAATCACATACTGCATGAAATCAAATTACAATGCAGAAGCTAAAGCTGATCACAGTTAATTTTGTAGAACAAAGATTGATTGTAATCATAGCTGCTGTTACATAAGGCTCATAGATGTTGGGGACAAAATTGAGTGAGTTCCAAAGAAGCGCCACTCAAATAGTGCTCACCAAATCTACCAAAAAACTTAAAGCCAAATGAAAGTTATGATGCAGAAATAATTTGAACTGCTTGTCATATCCATATTAGATACATGTAGCAAGGTTTCAAATTTTGTCGGGACCGACACAAATTGGGTGGTATTTGGGGTTGGGCGGTATTTACTGGTCCAGGCTTAAACTAGGATGCGGAGCAGGGTTTTTGCCTGATCAGTTCCAGTTCATTTCTTTTTTAAGAGGCAACAGACTAGGGTTGTTAGCTTGCAGCCTTGTACCTGAGGCTTTCTCCTCATGCCTCATGTTGTCGTCTGCCTGCTGCCGAATCACCTACCTGTCGTCCACTACCGTTGACCTCATGGTATGTCTCCTCCTCCTCAAGTTCGCACATGAGACTTTCTGCACGTGCTACTACTGTCGGGCTATCTACCTATTGTCTGCCATCGTCAGCCTCCTAGTACAACTCTTCTCCTCTCCTCCTCCCACCTTCTCGATACCAAGGTATCAGCATACCGTGCGTTGACACGCCAATATAAATTGAACTTATATCAGTCTGGCCAAGGACCAAACAGGTCTAATATCTGAGCTTTGAACCCTGACGTGCAGGATACAATACTTTTAAAATACTTCTTTGATAAGTGTGAAATATTTTTTTCAAGCATCCAGCTTTGCAAATAATAATCATGAAGTATACAGTTTTTTTATATTAATGTGGAGATATTAGCAGGTTTCTAAATGGTGATGCATGAACTACACTAGAACTTGAGACTTCATCATCAGAGTTGAAACTGCCTAACAAATTTTGTTATAACCAAAAAATCAATGACGCTTGACTACCTGTCATGTCATCTATGATATCTTAAAACAACTAGTAACAGATCAACAACATCAATGACCTAATATGAGCAATCTTCTGTTAGATCCAAGTCATTACAAAATCTCATGCAACAAAAAGACACTTCTTCATAGGTAAAGGTATATAAACTCTCTCACTCTATTTTTGTCAATTTTTTTTATCTAAATGTATACCTCAGATTATTTTGTTATCTTGAACTGAAGTCTAACTTCATTGTCGAAGGAGGACCTTATCAAGCACATTCATGTGTTCTCCCTCATTAAATAGATTTGGTCTAGCCCTACACTTCATACTCTTTTGCTTGAGTGTAGAGCTAGATCTTTCTTATTCTCTCTATATGATAACAAACTTTTTAACATGAAATTTCCAACATATGAGATGGGTTGTTTCATGTTATGGACAATTTTAATTTTAAAACTATCATGAACTGAATGATCAAGTTAAGGAATTTGATTATCCAACAATAAAGTGGCATTACAGATTCAAAATAGAGAAGCAATCAAATCCTGATGTTCCCTTTCACATCTTAGAGTTTAGCACAAAGAAAGTATTGTCTATATTTGCACTAATCTTTCAGTCAAAGGCAATTACAAAAGCATGATATCTCAGTTACAGTCATATAGAATTTACAAGCTCAGCATTAACTTGCACAAATATCTTAAGTCTTAGAATGTGTTGACTAAAATATTCCACAATAACATTATGAACAAAGAAAAGCATGTTCTCACCTGCATCAATATCTATGCCAAGAATGCTTTGGCAAAAGAACTTCTTTGCTGCCAAAAAGAATCAACAAAAAGGAATCAGCAACAATATATATAATTGAACTTGTTTTATTTGCCTTAACTTTTTAAAAATGTCATTCATTCCAAACTAACAATCAACAGGATGTCTCATTTTGAGATTTGAGATATTACATCAATTGATTCCATACATTCTGTAGCATTTAAGTAAAGAAGCTGTACACTCTCTAAATCTAAGAGCCAAAAGAAAGGAATAAACATAAGTTAAATGAAGAGAAATGAAAATACCAACTTACTACAAGAAATTTGAATATATGCAGGAAATTAATTACCTATGCTAATAGTTATTAGACCCTCATTGCAGCCAATGTCAAGGCAATCCTTGCCTTCAAACCATTCTCTCTTAAACAGAGCAAGTCTAGGATCTTCCTTCACATTGCGATCAATCTACATTGGAATGAACAGTTCTTAAATGACAAAATGCAAAAGTTGATCAAGTAACCAGCCATATAGCTATGACTAACAGACACTATGCTGGAACAAACACGAAAATGTGGGCACAGAAAACTAAACCAGTATTATGATTTGCAAAAGAAAAATAAAATAGAAGCACAATATAAGCAGAGGAGTGGAGGACAAGAATGAAAGAAACCTAAGTGTTGGAAAAAGCAAGAAACAAACAGATTTATATAGGTTCAGCAAGGAACGGATAATGCAGGACATAGCCCTGACAATGAACTGCACAATGCTCATACAGCTTCAGCAAACAGAGACTTTTTTTTGTCAAATCATGTAAGGTTGCACGGGTATTATAGTGCTCCATGTCATCCACAAACTAATTTGAGAACTTCATAAAATACCTACTAAAAGTTTAAATTCACATGTGAGCAGCAGTGGCCACATTGAGCTGAAGGGCACCGTAGAACCACAAAGCCAAAGTGCAAAGTAGAACCATAAAATGCATGATACTTCTGTCCAAGGTTAGCACTTTACTAGTCCTTGAGAACCTGAAATCTTAAAAAGACATATGAATTGTGACTCTAAGTACCATGTGGAGCACGTTAATATCACATAGCAGCTTAAACAACTGATTTTGATTGTAAGCCATATAGCATTAGGCTTGACAAACCTATGAAAGCACTAGGCCAATAGGCCCAATTGGGGCCTTTTTCTTCTGGAATTTTGATGTATTAGTCCTTCAGCAGCATATATCTGTTGAAGTTTTGAGAACACAGTAGTAGGTAAAGAAATGGCAAGAATAAGTAATGTATTCATGGAAAGTGGAGAAAAAGAATGACAAGAGGAAAGAAGGGGTAGGTAAAAAAAACAACTCATCCTCTTTACAATAGTGGAATCCCCTTTACAGTTTTGTACCCTTTTCTGTTCACCATTGCTCTCCTTGCAAATCTCATTCTTTTATACTCTATTTACTACCCAATGGCACCAAGGAAGAGTCATTAAAAGGACCAAGTCACCGTTAGTGCAATGCTCGTGATGCATCTAAAAAAGTGCCGAATTTCATTTTTTTTAATCCTTTTCTTATGTGTCAAAAAGTAGACAACTTGCAGGTGTCCACCATTTTACATACATGTATACATATATATACCCTAAATAGTTAGGGCATTGTGGCTTGTGGTCGTTGTTATTGTTGTGCGTTTATGTATTTATGTATGTATATCCATTTAATAGCTAGGCACAGCACCACCATCTACACAAGAGTACATGTTGTTCTTGACCTACATAGATACACACATCATTTTGACACAGTGAGACGTCAATACTAATGTTTCTTTACTGCCATTGAAGCATGAGCGCGATAAGAGACCTATAACGATTCATCATTAGCGTCGATCAACCTATTGACTAGAAATGACAGACAAAACCCTGAAAAGTTCACGTCCAAAGTAGAAAAACACTACAGAACATACTTCGCTACTCATCTGAGACGCTGACGCGCCTACAAACCTTAGGCTACTATCTTAACCCATCCGTTCAAGAAGCCAGAAAGCAAAGGGGCGAAGAGAGTTACTCGATAGCCGTAGTAGCTCTTGTAGTTGCCGTAGACGAAGCACGTCTTCGGCTTCCTCCTCCGCTTCCGCCCTTCTTCTTGTTGTTCTTGCGGCTGTCGTTGCTCTTCTTCATCTGCTGCTATCGTCTGGCCATGGCTAGGCGGATCCTTGCGCTTGCGTACGCCGCGTGCCTCTTGTTGTTTTCGTCCCTCTGCCGCTGCCGCCATCCGTTGCTCGGCGTCTTCTCCGCCTCCTCCTCCCGTAGTCAGGGGGACGCACGCTGAAGAGTCGGCGAGCGGCGAAGTGCCAATTTAAACCCTCGCCGCCACCACATTCTTAAAACGGCCCATTTAACCACCAGGCTATAGGCCCATAAAGAATCGGTTCATGTAAGAGCCCTAGCCTTACCCATACCAGAAAAGGGGCCCGCATTGGGCAGTGACAGCGATGGGAATAAAACGAGTGAAGACAGGTTAGGTTGTCGACAGATATCGAATAAAAAGAAAATATTTAATGAATATTCATCCATTAATTCTCCCCATATTTCCGGAAATTAATATTTGTAGATGCTCTGCAAGATCAAATTCGAGTGTTAATTATTGGACCTCCTCGTCGAATCACCCACCAAGTGCTCGGAGAATTGATTCTTGTTGTAGTGGCAAATGATGCAAAGACATCTATCTCATCTGCGATCGCATGACCTTAGTCGCATATGATCGTCCAACCAGCCACAACGAATTTAATAGGTCAATTATCCTATTAAGTCAATCAATATTAGAACCAAGTCGATATTAAGTATCACGACCGTCTAATTTTTGGGATGGGATAGTATGTCAGCATATAAGATATTGATTTGATCTTACGAAACCTCATTTATTAAAATTTAAAGGGATAATTAATTTAGATATTTTATTTTTTTAAATATATATTTAAAAAATAATTTGAATAAATAATAAAGGAAAACTATATTTTAAAAGTATATTATGTGATAAATTTATTCTTAATTTATTCAAAAGTGAATACATATTTTTTACTTAATAAAAAAATGAGTATATAATCTTACAAAAATAATTTTTATGGTCTAGATATATATAAATAACTAAATATAATAATATAAATGAATTAAAAATAATATTTAGAAATAAATAAATAAAATTTAACCTAAGTCATATTAGTAATCTTATAATTTTAGATAATGTCATAAATTACTTTTAAAAAAAATAAATTATATTAATATTTCATAAATGTTTATTCTACCCTAAGATAGATTAATCAAACAACAAACTATAAAACCACTCATGCAAAAAAAAAAAAAACATTCTTTGAGTAAAAATAATAAAATATCAAATAAAATAATAAAAAAAATCCCACTTAACATATGCCTTTAAAGAGCGTGCGCATATTAACGGATTCCTGTGACGTGATCGCCGCCGAGTAACGATACGCACCACGATCTCCGGTCAGATCCTCGAGGAATCGGTCACACGTGTTCTTTCGGGCCTAATTGGCCTTATTACCCCTACTCGTCGTTACCGTTACCATATCGATCTCCTCGTCATTACTGCGAAGTGTAAGGGTATAGGAGTCAAAATATGGGCTCGTGGGTTGGCCCGCGGACCGAGGAGAACCTGACCTTTAAAGGTAGGAGAAGGCCCGAACGCGAAAAGCGAACGAGAGCCACTGAAGGCAGCGCGCTCCATCTCTCTATCCTCTCTCTGCACGATCGAAAATGAGCTTTCAGGTTCTCCGATCCGCTTCGAGGACGGCGAGGGCTTTCCTCTCGTCTTCGCGGACCTCCGCTGCTCCCTGCCGTGAGTTCTCTCCTTTTTTTGCGCCCTTTGCACTGGAAATATCTTTTGCCTTTTGCCTTTCCTTTTCGATGTGCTGTCCTTTTTATTTGATCTTTTCAAACGGAAAAGCTCTTGTCTTGATTCCGTTTCTTCGGAAGATGTGCAATTTGATTGCCTTCAGACTAACATTTCTCGAAAATTTATCGATCGGGTGTTGTTTCTTTCATCCAATCGAGGATATGTTTAAATTGCATTTTTTGGTATTTTAAGCGGAAAGATTATTTTTTTATTACTTCTATTCGAAAATGTTGGAATTTTATTGTTGCGACGCGTACTTTAACCTTAATTGTCGACTAATTTTTCCATCGAATTAGAAAAATGGAAACTTGGGTTAAGTTTCGTCTTCGACAGTTCTCGGGTTATCCTTTCTTTGTGGTAGAGTTTGTTTTTTTTCCTAAACTGGTTCATATCACCCTGTTCCTTTCGGAGCTAATTAACATCACATTAAATCAAACGTTGTCCTTTTTTCTCTTTCGATTCCGTTACACATTTAGTAGAATTCAAAGAATTATTTGGAGGAGCTTCAGGCAAAAAAAAAAAGGAATTAGTTGGAGAAGTGCACAAGTACCACTTTATGTTTGTGCTTGTATGTACTTCCAGAAGGCCAATTAGAGTCCCAAAAAGGATGTTTGTCACCGGCGGCAAAGCCACACCAGGGCCAAGTGAGGACATGGCCACCCTGGCTTCTTGGGATTTGAAAAGGATCCATTCCGAGCATAGATATATAGTGCAGCTCTACTTTCACAAATCCCCCCACATGTATGTTCAATTTCTTAGTTGTTATGTTCAAAGGATACAAAAGTGGACACCTTGAATTGAAAGAATACCTTGAATTGAATTAATTAAGGATTTCTTTAATATCATCTTGCTTTTCAGAAAATTTGAAGTAGGAAAGACATGATCTGAGGTCGGATCGGAGCCTAATTTGCATGGTCCGAACCATAGATCATGGCTCATTGCTTGACTGCTCCTTACAAATACTTCGTAGTCGTTTGCTTGTTGACATATTGCATCTTTTATCACAACCTCAGTACTTTGATCTATATCTAAATATAAAATGCTCAATCAAATTATTAAACTGCATTTGTATCTCCAAAAGATGTCTGGTAGCAACCATTTAATCGTAAGGGAACCAAATTTATATATTTAACAGTGATGGGACTTTGATTATGAAACTTTATGTTAAAAGAATAATTTATTTACTAATAATTATTACTGGCAATAGATTTTTTCGTTTTCTCACAAACAATTCTCGATTTTTTTTTCCATTAATTCATTGTGCTTTATGAATCATTACCCTCTCAAATAATGAATTCTGGTTTTGCTCATGTTTGTTATGGCAGCCTTATTGACTAAAGAAATATTTGTTGATAACTTGATATACGATGAACTCTTAAGGTCTCCCTTTCAATCTTGGGCAGTCATGCTCAGTTTGGTTTCTCGGGGTGCATGTTGGTTACTTCTTTGTTATTTGTTGTCTATAAGCTTTACTGACCTTGTTCAAATATATAAGAAAATAGTATTCTCATGCAGTTCTCATAGCTATTCAAGAATATGAGACGGTTCATCTGAAAAATTCTCCTAAGTTAATTAGAATTACATGTTGTGCCTTTCTTTTTATCTCCAATCATGTACATACTTAGGTACTCCAACGTTAAGCCTATGAGATTTTTTTCTACATAGAGTGGCGCACAGCAGCAGCAGCCACCGCAACTGTGTTCAGAGGTTCAGCACGTTCTCTATCTTCAATTTGTGAAAGGGCTGATTACAAGAGCACATCCAGAGGATGGGTTTATGGTGCCCTTTCCATTCCTGCTGCAGGTCAGTGATTGTATGTAATCAGCTGGATTTCCTCTCATTTAATGTTCTCCCTTATGTAGCTGATTCAACCTAATAATGGTACTTTCCTTGGTCTTGTTCTGTGTGCATTTTCTTCATTTTGCTTCATATATCATATTGTTGTTTTCTGAGAACTACTTTTTAAACGTACTCTAGCCAACTTTTTACTAGAATTTTCTTCTTTGGTTGATTGGTTCTGCATGGGAGTTATATCATATGGGTTTGGGCAAACATGAGATCTTTGTATTTTGTATTTCAGTTTTTTTCTCGAGGAAGTGGTATGTTACAGCTTCTTCTTTTGTCCTACATAGCTACTTATAGTTGTCCGTGTGACTGATGTTTGTACATTCAAATTTCTTTCATTGCAGTATACATGCTACAAGATCATCAGTTACATGCAGCAGAGGTACAATCTTCAGACAGAAATTTCTCAGCTAATGTTTCTATTCTGTAGCTTGGCATTACTAATCATGGTTTTTTATATGCTTAAGCTGGAGAGAACATTCATTGCAATAAAGCCTGATGGAGTGCAAAGAGGGCTGGTACGTTGTTTTTCAGATATGGCTTAGATCTGTACAAGATAAAGACTACTGTATCTAACTTTTGCAGCCAATGTTTCACTTATTTGTTGAGTTCGAATATTGCACTAGATTTCTATTAGTTGTACTACATTTTCTATTTTTAGTGTATATCATCCTGATCTTTCAAGGAACACAATATGTCTTGTATTATAAGTAGGGAAATACCACAGTGTTTGAGGACACCAATCTTTCCATAAGAATGTTGGCTCAAAAACAACTTGAAGTTATAAAACTGCTGGGAAGAATATTGTTGATGGAAGAAAAATACAACAGTGGAATTTACTATACAAGAATTAATCCTACAAGTTAGAGCTTTGTGCATCTTCCATCAGTTAAATGTATGTACCAACCTCTAGGTTTGTGATATATCTTCAGCAGAACAGTGTACAACCTTTTTGTAGATGTTTGAATAAGTTTGATAGTACAATGTTTCTCCAACCAACCTGATTGTTAAAAAAAATTTTATCTTTCATTTGCTAATACAAGTATGTTAATTCTTAATTGTTGATATGAGTTTATTAGTTGTACACATCAAAGTTCTTTCTCCGCCAGGAATATTATACTCTATTCTAATGCACTGCTAATCACTTTCTGTTTGTATGATCTATGAGATTATTTTCTGATTGGGTTTCTCTTCCCTCTTGTGCATAGATATTGTAGTATACCTGATCAGTGTTTATTCTTCAGATTGCAGAGATTATATCCCGTTTTGAGCGCAAAGGATTTAAGCTTGTGGCAATCAAGATTGTGGTTCCTTCCAAGGAATTTGCAGAGAAACACTACTATGATCTTAAAGAAAGACCTTTCTTTAATGGCCTTTGTGACTTTCTTAGCTCAGGTCCCGTGATTGCTATGGTAAGATAATATAAGTGATGTTATTTCCCTTAGACAAAGGTTTGGAAACTAAGTTTATTTCACTATTAATTAAATTGTAGGTTTGGGAAGGGGAGGGAGTCATAAAATATGGTCGAAAACTAATTGGTGCTACTGATCCACAAAAATCTGAACCTGGCACAATCAGAGGTGATCTTGCTGTTGTTGTTGGAAGGTACGTCTTACAAACGCCTTTTATCTGCTTCTCATCTGAGACCCTTTGTGATATAAGCACTTCCATGGCTTATAGCCAAAATGAAGAGGTAATAATAATTTGTAGTTAGTGTACAGATATCCTATTTTATTAGTTCATTTTTGTAAAGTTGGTCAAAATCAAAGTATATACCCTGTTAAGGGAAAAAACAATTAAGATTCTATTTTGTTGGCAACATTTCGAATGCAAAACCTCTACTGTTTTCCTTTCTTCCTTGTCAGCTCATCAAGCTTGATATTTGTCAAGATTGAAAGGAAGTTGTCTAAATAAACTTATTTATCAAATGTATATTGTCTTAAAACAGTTAGGTGTTCCAAGTGAGATATTTGGATGGTGATGCACATTTTCTAAAACTGTTAAAGTTCCCTTAGTAGAAATTTGGTCGAAACAGTAAGAATGATCCAAAAGGAGCAAGGGGGACACCGCAAATAATGAAAAATCATAAAAAGCTATCTACAATTCGGACATGTTTGATATCTTGATTATTTTCTTGGAAGAATAACAACCCACAATTTATTCTTACTGGACCATTTCCGTATGCTTTTGCAAGTTTCCAAATCATCGTGCTTATGTGCTGGAATATATTGAGAGATACTTTAGGATTTCTAATATGGATACTGATAGTGTTTTGTTGTTCCAGTAAAACTGATGAAAATTTGGGAAAGTTGTTTTAATCTTCTTGATTTTTTTTTTTTGTTTGCAAGATGCATGTGGTTAGCATAGGAAGGTTTCTTATTTATCAGAAAGTGGAAATTGATATCAGATCGAGATTTAAATTTGTCGATACAAATTTTATGGAGCACCATATGACAGGATGTAAACTGTATCTACAAAATCAGTGGCAAAAAAATTTTGGTGGAATGTATGCTGAATTTTACTGGATAGTTCTTCAGTTTTCTGTATGAAACATGCTACCTACCCTGGCAAAAGTTTATGGGCTTTGCTCAAGTGAAGTAGCACTCGAGAACCTGGGAATTTTACTTCTGTGGTAGTGCCTAGTTGTCGCTAGAACCACCTTTTTGCCTTGAGATAACTCACCCTCTGAAACTGGTACTTGATTCTTGTGTTGGCTTCCTGTGAACTCCGTTCAGATCATTGGCTGGTGAAATGAATTGATTTCTCAATTTTTTGCTTGATCGACATGTTGCATTATTGCCCAATCAATATGTTCTGCATCGATCAAAGCAAACTCAGTTGACTATTTGACTTGATTTCTTAGTGTTACTGCTTGATCGATGTGTTGTGCATCATTTTTCTTCTTCTCTTTTAGTTTATAAGAACTCGTTTCACCTTTTTCACATTTGGCAATGCTGTCAATGCAGAAATATCATCCATGGGAGTGACGGGCCTGAAACAGCCAAGGATGAGATTGCTCTGTGGTTCACTTCAAGCGAGTTGGTTTCCTACACTAGCAATGCTGAGAAATGGATCTACGGAGTCAATTAATCAATCTCTATACCTCCTCTTTAGTTTTCTTTTTTCTTTTTGACATTTTCATGAACTAGCAGATGCTGCAACTGCAATCAAAATTTTCGATCCACAGAGCGGGCGAAGTGCACTGCAAGAAAAAAAATGTCATTAATAAGTCATCATCGTCTTGAGATGAGATTCTAAAACTACTGAAATCTTTCTCGGGAGCTGTAGAATGTTAAATCTGGAAATGATAAGCTGCTCCATTGGCTGCTGTACTGTTGTTTAGATACATGTTTGGAACTGTAGTGAAAAGTGATCTTATGCAATGTAGGTGAATGTTGTTAATTACATAAGCTCTGTCGAAACACCGAAACAACCTTTCCTCTGCTTGTAGAGGTAAGATTGTGCACATTGAACCTTTCTAAACCCAATATTAGCAGTCCATGAGATTTTTGTTTGTGCAGGTGAATGATCAAGGTCTCTGTGAAATTGGACTTTGCACAGCATTGAAACCCAAACAGATCCATTGAGGCAGACAAGTAGTTTCTCATCATGTAGGAACCACTACTGGTTCAGGTCCATTTATGAGGTAATAAAACAGTGAGTGGTATTGAGGAATTCCATAGGTACAAGTGGTAGCAAAACAATTAATCTCTGGCATTTGATGTCATAAAGCATGTGTTTGTGGAAATGACAAAGGTTATCCAATTATTCAGTCCAGCACAAATACTAACATCCAATATCTCAAGGTGCAGGTAATCAGTACAAGCAACATATGATCCACAGAACTGGTGAGAGTTCAAAGGATGCATAGCATGAGAAGATAACTGAGTGATTAGATTGTGATGCTCGGTCTTTTTGGATCTTTTCCACATCAAGGTTGGATTTAGTTATCATCATTTTTGTAGTACCATCTCCTTCCAATCAACTTTGGCTCTCTCTCTCTCTCTCTCTTTTTTCTTTCCCCTGCGTAATCCTGCTTCTCTTCTTGATCCTTCTGTTCCCGGGTGGATCGATTTCGGCTACAGTTTCATCCATGTTTTCAGATCACTTCTGCATCATCAACTTCAGAGTTCACCAAAAAGCTAGGAAATGCCAGTGTCAAGTCCCTGCACTTTCAGTGGTTTAGAACTAATGGTTTGCCATTATGCAGACGGAACAAAAGAAATCAAACATCCACTATCATTAGATACATGAAATGCATGTTTAGATCGTTAACACAAGCGATATGCAGCAGGAACTTGATCAAGTAGGAAAAGTAGGGAAATTGTATGATTCCATATCACTTTTTGAGGGCACCCGAAAGGATTCGCCTCCTCTTTCCTTTGTCTTCCTTTTTCTTCAGAGAGTAACAGTCCATTGCAACCTTGACGATTCGACGACGGACGCCAGAGTAATGGATAGTGGTCGAACAACCGCATGTATGGAACACAGGAAGTGGCAGCCGCCATGGTCGGCCTTTTGCTCGTGAGGCGGATTCTGATCGCAGGCACGCGTCCGACATGATCAGATTGGGTCTCGTCGACAGCGTTCCGATCGTTGACGAAAAGGTCAAAATGCCGCTGAGATTGCCTAAATCACGTTTGAAATTTTGTTCTTGTTTTTGATATGACGATGTTTGTCCAAGACAACTTATGCGATCAGATTAATTCAAGTTTCCTTCATAGAATATATGTTATATTTTCAATATGGTGATTGGTGTCACTTTGCGATAACCGTTTACGTTCGAATGATGAATCATAACAATATATTATTAGAGGGCTAATTACATATTAACTCGTAGTTAATTATATTTAGCATCCTAATATTTATAAATATTTAATATTGTTTCTACTCAAATCATCTGTTAATAAAAATACTACACGTATTATAAAAAATAATATTAAAATAAAATTTAAAAGATAATTTTACAGCTCCTATGTGTCATTGCCAGTTTTTTCCTGCCCATTGGCATCTCCCTACACCCAATATCTACCGTGCACAACTTTCCACCACCAACATGAGACCGTTGTGCCCTTGCCGCTTTTACCTTAACCTAAAGGACACCCTCCTCTACGAGCAAGTTGTCGATAGTTCTCCCATAGGAGTTGAATCATTTTGCTCACACATACTCCCTCTGTCTTCACGACGGCATGTACATGCCTGTGCCTTTGATAGAGTCCATCGTGACGACACACATCAACTTCACAATGTACTCAAGCAAGTCTCAACTATCAACGAACATTGTTGGAACGACACGAAGGAGCATCACGTAGTCGGTGGTTGACTTGACGATCTCGAATTCTGCAACAAGGTTGATGTCCATAATGTAGCGAGTGTCACCCCTGACGATCACGTTGATATACTCATGGTGGTCGCCAAGAACTCTATCGGTTCTCATCAACCCGCCATTGAGTTGCCCTCCGACTCGACCAACATGGCCTCAAGCGAGCGCCTCCGGTGTTCACCCCGAAGCCCCTCCTCCATCTACCATTACAACATACTCCCATTTGATCATGGGTTTCGATCATCCCTCACATCTAGATGCTGCTCGACCTCATTGACTCGTTCTAGGCCATGCTGACTCGGTGGCGGGAGAGCTGACATAATCTCTTATGGCTACCACGAGTACATCGACATGATCACTAGGGGCGGGACCCACTACATCATGGACATTGAACTTGTGATGCTTCTCTGCGTCCTTCCAACAATGTTCGTCGATAGTTGAGACTTACTTGAGCGCGTCGTGAAGCTAATATGCACCGCCACAGTGGAGTCTATCAAAGGCACAAGCATGCATATGCCGCTGTGAAGGCGAAGGGAGTATGTGTGAGCAAAATGGTTCAGCTTCTGTAAAAGGACCGTCAGTGACGTGCTCACGGAGGAGGGTGTCGTTTGGGTTACGGAAGAGAAGAGACAACAGGGGCACGGTCTAATGTTGGTGGTGGGAAGCTATGGAAAGTATATGTTGGGTGCAGGGAGATGCCAGTGAGCAAGAAAAAGTTGGCAATGGCATACGGAAACACTCTTTAAACTCTGTTTTAGTGTTATTTTTCACACATAAAAATCTCAATATAACTTTCGAAATAGTAAGGACCGAAATGTTAAATATAACTTACTACTACAAGAGTAATATCTTGCTTACGATGCATCTCATTAGCGTGATGGATGTACTTGATGAGTTTGAGAGCTCACGAACAACAATATTGGAAATATTTATTAATGTGTTTGCCATTATAAATTCATGATACATGTCCAATTTATTTACCTTTATCACTTTGGAGTGTAACTGAGCGAAGTCGAACCGAGCTTTGTGTTTGAAATTGGCTCATTATGCATGAATCTTTGTAAGCTCAAACATAGCATGACTTAAGTTTCAAGTCCTCGACTCAGTTCTGGTTTAATGCTGATCAAAGTCTCTTGGCTCAATCTTTATTTCATCAATTAAACTCAAATTACTTGGCTCAATTATCCCATACTTAATAAACATAGACGAGGCTTACTGGCAAACATTTCGAGCTACAGTTCGACATAGAAGTGGACAAAAAATTACTACTAGTCAGTACCCAGTGCAGACAACAATGGCAGTGCAGACTGTCAAATAATTAAACATCTTATGTTTCAATAAGCTGACATGAACAAAGCAACAGACAAACAAATAGGGATTATGGGTCTTTGTTCCAGATTCCATACTTTAGTATGAGGCATGCATCCAGATACACTCTGGGATGGCTCGAAAACCCGAGCAAGCAAAAGTCACAGAAACCAGCGTGTAAGTTCTTTTATTGTAACAAATATAGCGGAAGGGAAACACGATAGTACTGAGAGAAAAAGATCCACAGTGTTACTTGGTCCACCAAACAAGGAAGTCCTTGCGCCTATTGATTTTCTTTTGAAGTTGGAGGACGCCGTAAAGTAGAGCCTCAGCGGTTGGAGGACATCCAGGCACGTAGATGTCAACAGGGACGATACGATCACAGCCGCGCACAACAGAGTATGAGTAGTGATAGTACCCTCCACCATTTGCACAGCTGCCCATGGAAATAACCCAGCGTGGCTCAGGCATCTGATCATAGACTCTGCATGAAACAACAGGAGTGGGCAACATTTAGAGGACTGCCAAGACCCAAATGACGAGAAGATTTCCCAGCAACACAACAAAATATCCTCATCCGCACATTTAAGTTCCAGTAATTTCTAGGCCACAGAAATGGCAAGGTATGGTATCGTTTGCTACTCTTTAGTATGATGATCAGAGTATCAGATTAGCCCTCAGAAAACTAAAATCTCGCAACAGGGCGTTACAAACCAAAACTTTTCAGACTGGCTAACATGTTACATCTTTATTTCTGATTTTTTTCCCCTCCTTTTCTGTCCATTTTTATTCATGTTCCCCCACTATTCATCTTAAATCTGCACTAGAAACCAACAAACTGAAGTAAGATTTTAACATAAACTTTTAATATCAATCCATTTCATATCGGAACCTACATCAATTGTCATCCTATCACTTAGTAAAGCTAAAAGCCTTGTTCTATTTCCTTAGCTGCTCTCTTTTTGTGCATCGACCAAAAACAAGGTATAATCTCAATTCTGTACCAATACTAGCTGTTGAGTATGACTAATATGGCATCAAATACCATAGTGTACCTGTGTGTCAGACCCCTACAACCCATATTAAACCATACACTATTCTATCAATAATAAATCAAATATATTATTAAGATATATTAGGAAGCAACAAAAACGTATCCATAAGAAACATCCAACAATGCATGAAGTTAGCACATGATATATGTATTACACATATATCACAAATATATAAATAAAAAACTTGTGAAGACATAGATTTAGCAAGTATACAAGTTGAACTATGTTAGTGGGGAGGCTATTACCACCTAAATGAATGTTGTACAGTCTAGGAACATAGGCCTAAGTCTAAAATGTCATATAATTGAAGAGTAATACTACACTGTTCTCACGATCTTTGGTATTGATAGACAGTGTGCCAATACGGAATTAAACTAACAATAGTTGTGACATCTCAGTCACTAAGTTTACTTTTAGTACTAGCCATTATTTTGGTATAGTAGACTTTGGGTTGTTAAGAACCTTTTCTTCACTGTAACAATCCAAAACCAATCTGTATATTACTTGAAGTCCTTCTACCATTATACTTGCCACACTAAAGCTCATAAAACACCTATAAAAACTCTCCACAAACGTTCAGCTTGCAGAAACTATTCATGAATTTAAAATCCATAAACGCACCATATTGCTCAAATTAAAAGATTAACTATAACAAGATAAAGTTTAATGTTCAGGCCTTCATAGTATCTTTTTTTTTTTATGGATGTTGACAAAAATGAAATAATAATTTTTTTTTTTTAAGTCCTCTTCAGACAAGTTTGATAAATGCTCCCTAGACTCATTCCACTTTTAAAATTATCTTGCATGCCAAAATCGTACTTTACCACTTCTAAACAGATACTTGGTTTGTTAACATGGTTATGAGGCAAAGAAGTCAGAAGTTTAACAATTATGTAGACATTGTCCTGTTTCAATCATAAACGTCTTATAATCATTGGAAGAGGCAAAGAATAACTCGAAATGAGCACAAAACAATCAGATGAATATCTGAGTATCATAAACAAGGCACTACAACAATTCAATCTGAAAAGGTATAATAGGCTTGCAAGTTGCAACTAATAGAAAATAAACAATAAACACAAGAAATAAAAGAATGAATGCAAGTTTTACCAACTTCAAAAGCTAAAACCATAAGGCTTCTCATTATTTTTCCGAATGAACCAAAATGAAATTAAAAAGAATGGATAGGTGACAATTGTTTCCTTTATGTGGATTCCTAGACCTGATGCATACACCTTAGAAGAAACCTTAAGCACAACTAGGGCCAAGAAATAACACAATTAATAGAAAAGTCCTCTGCACTCTATCAAAGTAAAAAAGACATGTACAGAAGTGACATCCTGATTGCACTGCTATAATCATTCTATCAATTTTCCATCAAGATGTTCTATAGGATTGTTCCTGTACAATTTAAACTTAAAGGAGCAATCTAAGCTTAACAAAACAACTTAGTCGATTTGTAGATTAAGAAGAATGGCCTTTCATTCTGGTGATATATTAGACATTGAGCAACTAAAACAACTTGATCCATAAAGTCTGCGGCACATTCAACCAAAAGGAGAATTACCTTTAGGGCAATACACAAGGAACAATCTCCTCATATGTAGCAACTCATTTTTATGTATCCAAAAGGACTTAAAGAGAACTGATTAGTCCTGAATAATTCTCTAATTGCATTCCTTGTTAGAAAGCTCTCATATCCTTCTTCAATCCCTTGTCAGTTCAAAATTTTTCTGTTCAGTATTTTTCTAACTAAATGTCTTCTATGTCAACACATAAAGCATTCATTTCACATAAACGAATTTACTGATCGTTAAAATCTTGTACAGATGCTAACCTAACCTAATACCAAAATTTGCAACCTTATTGCAGTCTGGCTGCCATTCATGAACCATGTCTACACCAATAACCATATCCCATGTCTCCTTAAGTGCATTTGAGAACTTCATGACAATCATTGAAGCCATGTCACTGACCAAATATGTATATTACGACCAATTAGGGGAAATCAAGCAGTTATAGGAACCTATGCAAGTCTTGCTCTCGCTTACTATGATGGGCAACCAGATATTACCTTCAATGCAGCTAAAAGAGGGATCCAAGTTGTGCAGAAAAGGTCCACTTGTGCACCTCGCAGTGAACAATTTTCTTGATGAGAGGGAATTGGAGATTTCATGATCTCTAACTATAGCACATCAATCATCCAGTCTTTGACATTTAAAACAGTGAATACTTTATTCATGGGATTTGAGTTTAGTTAATTCTTCTTTATGATCAGATATAAGAGATCATGAAAACATAAATAGGACTTCTCCATTTCCTATCTTGATTATGATGGGAATGTAATTGATGCTTGTTCAAATCAATAAGATCAGAATTCCAAGGATTGACATGCAGCGATTCTACAGTGAGGAATGGATCCAGCATTTTAACCTTGTTTCCACTTTCATATCTCTTGTTCCCGTCTTCTTTAGTTGCAGTTATTACTCATTTTTCATCTTATTTTAAAGTTTCCAGTTCAAAGGTAGATGCAGAATGAAACTCTATATTGCGTTCTGATTTATTTCCTCCACTTGAAAATTGACTGCATAAACTAAAGTTAGCAACTGGCCATAAAAAAAACCATCTATTCCTTTCTTAAACATCTCCTAGATGTATCCTAGCCCATAGAAATCTGAGGTATATTCAACCTTATCCTGAACCTACTGTCACTTTTACTGAACATGTTACACTTGAACCCTGTTGCTAGAAAATCATGATGCCTTAATTTCAGCTCCAAAATTTGTCAATAAGCCATAGATTACTTAATGGTTGTTGCATATCAATTCCTCCTTGAGTGTTCAACTTTCATGACGTAATATTAGTTGAAACTCAAATATAAATAGGAAAATAAATATTTGTTCAATCGTTGACGACTAGTGAACTTAAGTATTTGCAATCAAAATAATATATTATATCAAATTTCCTAGATAACAAACCCCACGAGGCCTAAAGCGACAACAATTATCAACAAAGGAAAAAGATCAAGACCATATTTGTTGCTCAAACTAGATGATCTAGGTCTAGATGCATCAGCTTACAACAACTAGGGTCAACAGTTTGTGATCTTGAGTAGGTTTCCTCCCAGCAAATCCTTAAGCCTTATCAACAGTCATGTAAGACTAACAAGATCAAATTTCGATAGAATAATTGCAAAATTATCATCATGGACTTGTCTCCAACTCAATAATACCACCAAATAATAACATAATATCTTAAAATTCCAAAAACCATAAATTGAGATAAACATGTGGAAGATAAAGAGAATAGAACAGAATTTGTTTTCCTTACTTGCGCAGGGCAGGGGCCATTTTGTTAGTAAGGGTTCCGGCGACGATCATACAGTCGGACTGGCGTGGGCTTGGCCGGAAAATGACGCCGAATCGATCGAAGTCGTAGCGCGCGGCGCCGGCGTGCATCATCTCGACGGCGCAGCACGCGAGACCGAAGGTCATCGGCCAGATGGACCCGCGGCGAGCCCAGTTCATCAGATCGTCCACCTTGGAGATCACGTACTCCGCGGTCTTGGAGAGACCCGTCGGGGAAGACGCCGAGGGGGGCGGGGCCCGGGCATAGGGGGCAGGGGAGGGGGAGGCGCCAGCGGCGGTGGAGAGTGGAGCCACCGCGGGGATCACGGCCGCACGCTGGGCGGACAGGAGCGCCTGGCGCGCGGTCCGAGGCAGCAGAGCCATCGCATCCAAGGATTAGGGTTCGCTCCGAGGAGGCGAGAAGATTAGCGAATCGTGGGAGTACGGGAGGAGGGGATGGGGAAAACGAATTAATTTGAAGGAAAATGGACCGAGCAAATGTATTTTGACGAGACTACGTCGGGTACCGGCCTTGTGATTGGATCTACTGTTCGGGACCCACGTTAAGCCAGCCGAAGGCCACGCGTGTAGCTCAAAGCGTGAGACACATAGGTGAAAGAAAAGTCATAAATTATTACCATAAACCTATTTAATAAGAAACGTCGAAGCCATACCATCCCAGTCTACTTAGTGGGGTCCACAGTGGAACTCAACCATAGACAATGAGTGGTCGAGTAGAGAGGAAAACTGAGTTGTGTGTGATCATCAATGTGTATAAAAAATTTATTTTGATAAGATTAGAATATTAAGATGAATATATGAATTTAATTAAAAAGATGAATAAAAAGATACTCATAAATAATTTGTTATGACTATGATAGAGAGTAAAATAAAAAATATTTAAAATGATATCGATATATGCAAAGAGATCTACGAGTGCCATGGTTAAAATGGATAAGACAGATTGGTTTTCGTCATCCTAAGAGAAACAGACAAAAGATTAAAAAGAAGATTCTCTCACAAACTATAAATAAATATATTATTATTTCGTACTGAGGCAAACGATTGGTAAGAGACTCATGTAATTTAAATTCTTTTTTCCTTGTGCATAAAATTTCATATCTTATTGTTTTATTTAAAAAAGAAATGAAATTATTGCAAATTAGGTGCTGTGGTGTAGTGGTTATCACGTTAGTCTTACACACTAAAGGTCCCCAGTTCGATCCTGGGCAGCATCATTTACATTGATTTAGTACATTCTTTACATTTAAACTTATTTTTAAATTTCATATATATATAATTTCACATAATATTTTTTAAAAAATAATTATTTTACCCTCGTCGACTATCACATTTTGCCCTCTCTCGAATCTTAGTGAGCCCTCGCACAAGGGTTATGGGTAGCATGGTGAGGGTTTGTCCTCTCTCAAATCTTAGTAAGCCCTCGGACAAGGGTTATGGGTAACATGGTGAGGGTTGCATGCGGCGATACAAGGTGAAGGAAATAGGAGATCCAAGAAAAAAATATTTTAAACAAATTTACTATGGATTATTGATCTTTTCATACATAACGGTTACTCTACCATAATTTTTTAAAATTTGAGACATTCTCAAACTTAAGAGTTTTTTTTTCAAGAATTTATTATATATACATATATATATATATATATATATATATATATATATAATGCTCGTAAATTTGAGAATTTTCTAACAAATGCCTCAACTTTAACAAATTTTGATAAAGTACCCTTTTTTTCTTTTAATAATTATTTTATCCTTGGCCTTTGGAGAGTTCAAGATTGCTTGCGCTTGTCGATTGCTCTTATGCTCTCATGTTGTCTTGCTCAAGCATTCAAGTTTTGGATAGCGAGTGGTGACAATGTGCCCATTCCTTTTCGACGAGAGGATTGCAAGCAAAGTGTGTAAGGGTTGAGTCGATGGAGGCAATGACAAGTAAAAAAAAAAAAAAATAGTATTTTTTAAATTTGCTAAAGGTAAAATAACTTTTTATCCTTATTTTAGGGTAATTTTCAATCAGTACCCTTGATTTTATTTTTCTCCAAACAGCATCTTTAGTTTTTAAAATATCCAAATTACCCCTCAAATTTTTTTCCCATTTATAGTGTTTTGGTTTGTGATAGTATTTTTGACTTGTTATAATGTTTTTATTACTATAATAAAAAAATATTATAAGATTTGCTTGAAAATACTATAAATAATCTAAATAAACTATTGACATTAACTAAATACAATTGGGGGTGAATTAGTATAGCGGTAAAAATTACGACTTCAAAACTTTGTTTCAATTAAAACCGTTTCCAATGTAAAACCATTTCGTAAAGGTAATACTTTGAAAGCGTACATAAGAGAGTAGTTGATGTAAAGAGCAAGTAAGGAGGTTTGTAGTTAGAGTAAATTGCTCAAAAAAATATAAACCAGATTTTAGAGTGGTTTGATCGTCGTGACCTACATCCACTTCGCTGATTTCTCTTCCGTCAAGGCTACTGGCATTCACTATCGGTCTTCCTTCAATAAGCGAAGACCAACCATCTTTTATACCCCTCTTCTCCTTTTCACGGATTTAGGTAACAACCCTTATAAGCACTCACACTCTTCTTACAAAATTCTAAACTTAAGATGGAGGAGGGAATTTCTAAATAGATTGCAATAGTGTTTTATCACTTTTGAATACTCTGTGCTTATGTATTTTAACCAGGGATGAGAGGGGTATTTATAGGCTTCAAGTTGATTTAAACTTGAAGCCTAAAAATATCTCATCCCGGGTTTCTCGGGCATGAGCGGTGCCATCGCCTGTGTCAATCTGACACTGGGTGGTACCATCGTTCAGCCTGGGCAATACCATCGCCTGGGAGGCTGTGCTAGGCGGTACCACCGCCCAGACTGGTGGTACCACCGCCTGACATAGTCTCGAAGACTATGCCACGACGGTGAGACTTCTTGGGGCACTGTTTGAGCTTCTTATTGGGCCCAACACAGTTCTTACATGGGCCTAGCTAGCCCCTAATTAGGTTGGGTCAAATCTAAACCCAATTACGTGCTAACTACGAAATCTAAAATATAATATGAGTTAAATAAGTATGTAAGTTTATTCTTCCGGCGAACTTCCGACGATCTCTCGGCAATGTTCCGGCGGACTCCCGGCAAGCTCCTGGATTTCACGATGATCTTCTTGGCGAGTTCCGACGAGCTTCTCTGGCAAGCTCCAAGACTTCTTGGCTGGTTCCAATAGAACTTCTGACGAACGTCCGAACTTCCGACGAACTCTCGAACTCTCAACAAAATCGCGTCCTTGACTCCGGGACTTCATTTTGCTTCATGCTTTGCTATCGTAGTTAATTCTGCACATGTAAAACACACTTCGATCTAGACAATTAATACTAAGCATTAATCATGTTGTCCGGCATTTCATTGGTCCCTCGACGCTTCGTCCGATTCTTCGGTACATCGTCCTCTCTTGCGGCATATTACCCAATCGGCCAGTTGACTCCGCAACTCCTATATCCTTGGCGCAATATCCGCTCTTCTTGGCCTGATACTCGAATCTATGGCCCGAAGCCTTCTGTCGATATGTCGATCGATCCACTAATTCGACGTCCAATCTTCTGATATGTTTTCCTCCGGCACAACATGATTCTTTCTGTTTTAATTGTCTAATCATGATCGAAGCATCCTGCGTTACTCAAAACGCAGATTAAAACATAAACACTTATCAATTGGTTTCATCATCAAAATATGAGATTCAACAATTGTAACAATGTACGAGCAATAACAACGAATAAGACATTATATGATATTACTTATAATACTTTTCATTCAATACATCAATAAAATATAGTAAATATGGTTGAAAAACAATGTAAACAAAATAAATGAAAATGAGCAAAAAAACATTTAGTGAAAATACTCATAAATAATTAGAATATTAAGATGAATATATGAATTTAATTAAAAGGATGGATAAAAAGATACTCATAAATAATTTATTGTGACTATGATAGATAATGAAATAAAAAAATATTTAAATTGATATCGATATATGCAAAGAGATCTACAAGTGCCATGGATAAGACAATTGGTATTCATCATCCTAAGAGAAACTGAGAAAAGCTTAAAAAGAAGACTCTCTCACAAACTATAAATAAAATAATTTAAATAAGTATATTATTTCGTACAGAGGCAAACGATTGTAAGATATTCATGTAATTTAATTTTTTCACTTATGCATACAATTTCATATCTTATTATTGTATTAAATAATAAATGAAATTATGACAAATTAGGTGCTGTGGTGTAGTGGTTATCACGTTAGTCTTACACACTAAAGGTCCCCAGTTCGATCCTGGGCAGCATCATTTGCGTTAATTGGATATAGTTTTTTCTTTTGTAAAGTTATTTTTAATTAATTTATTTATATATATTTTTTCATAATATTTTTTTAAAATAATCATTTTACCCTCATCGACCATCACCTTTTTCCCTCTATCGAATCTTGTTTGACTCACGATGGAAGTACAATTGATGCTACGGGCATGCCACCCTCACTTTCTCTCCTTTCTCGTCGATGGCCAATGAGAATGAGAGGTGTGAGGAGACTAAACCAACGAGAATATTGCATGCACAACAACAAAGGTATTGTAGCGAGCTATCACATGAGTTATTGGTAGCATCATAAGAGTTGCGTGTGACGATGCAAAGTGAAAGCAATAGGAGGTCATAGAAAAAAATTTTACTATGGGTAAAATGATATTTTCATACATCACGGTGCTCTACAAGATTTTTTCAATTTTGAGACATTCTAAAACTTTAAAGGTTGTTTTCGAGAATTTATTTTATTTATTTATTTATTTATTTATTTATTATTATTATTATTATTATATAAAAATGCTCATAAATTTGAGAATTTCTTATCAAATGTCTCAACTTTAATAAATTTTGACAAAGCATCCCTTTTTTATAATAATTATTTTACCCTTGGCATTTACAAAGTCCATTGTTGTTTGTGCTTATCGATTACCCTTATGCTCTTATGTTGTCTTGCTCAAGTTTGAGTGCTGATAACGATACTTGTGCCCATTCCCTTTCGGTGAGAGAGTTGCAAGCGAAGTGTGTATGGGGTAGGGTCTACGAAGGCAATGATAGGTATGACAAAAACAAAAATAATTCTTTAAACTTGCTAAGGGCAAAATGACTTTTTATTCTTATTTTTGGGTATTTTTCAATCGGTATGCTCGATTTTATTTTTCTCCTAATAGTATCGTTAATTTTAAAAATATCCAGATTACCCCTCAAAAATTGTTCGCATTTATATTGTTTTGGTTTATGATAGTATTTTTGACTTGTTATAATGTTTTGATTACTACAATAAAAAAAAATATTATAAGACTTACTTAAAAATTCTGTAAATCATCTAAATAAACTATTGACATTAAATTATGAAGTATATTAGCTATGGGTAATTTTTGGTGAAGTAATTTTTATAAAAGATCTGTATCCATAAAAAAAGAGATAGATAGTCTCTAAAGGCAATAACAATTGTACCAACTTTGATCAGGATGAGATGTATCTAAACAAATAGTAAATATCATTATCTGTAGCCTTACCCCCGAAATATTACTCTGTCAAAGCCATATATCATCACAAGACAAATTGTACCAACGAGAAACCATGATCATAACAATCTAATAACTGGATATTTCATATTCAGCTATCGGATTGTCTGAAATGACAAACAATTGTGTCAATAGACAGACTATAGAAGTAGGCTTTAAAAAGTACGTTCAAAATTTAGTAAATTGGGTACAAATCTTCAAGAGTCAAAATCATTATGCACTTGCATCCCCTCAAGCACGCATCAATGCTTAATATTACTGACCAATCCTGATACAAATATTCTATTCTACATATTAATTAACATGGCTAAAGCTATCAACATCAGATATTATCTAACTAATATCAGAGACCAAAACCAACAGCAGAAGCTCTGTTCTTCCTCTCACAGTGCTCTTCTTTCCTCTCTGTTTCTTCTGCTTTGCTGCAACCCAAGCAGCCATTCAACTTCGTTTATTCTATTATTCTCCACTACTTGCCATTAATTATACAAAGAAGAGAATGTCAATGTTTACCCTTATACATTAACTGACACTTTCAAAGTTGACTTCAGAGAACGTTTACCTTTAATTGATCAACTTGTCTTATAGGTCAGAGACCGGAATCGTCTGCCGAAGCTCTGGTGTTCCTCTCACATCGTTTTTCTTTTCTGTATATTTCGTCTGCTTTGCTGAACATAGCACCCAACTTGGTGTATTCTACTGTTCTCCAATACTTGCAATTGATTGAAGAGAACTCTTATTCAAATGTCAGCTTCAGAGAATGTTTACACTATATACATTTAAATAAATAAATAAATATATGTATGTATTATGTATATATGTATGTGTATATATATGTATTATATATATATATATGTATTATATATTATATATATATATATATTATATAATACATATACATATATAAATATAATCTGACTCTTATAAATGTTTTCTTCTCCTCCAAAGCAATTGACCTGAAAACATAGTATAGAATTAGAATTATCAGGGTAAGAGCTGCCAATTTATGTGAATGCTGATTTCAGCTGCTGTTTACACTAACATTAGATCTATTCCCACCATTCACGTCCTGATATTGGATGCTTAAAGTGGGTGTATGACATTCTGAACATGCTGAAATATATGATCTTCCCATATGTGGGTCCCTTGATGATGGATGTTGCCTCTCAAATTGCCTAACCTACAGTGGATGAAAGTATATACCACATGGCCTATATACCACAAACTGGTAAAGAAAGTATTCCGATGAAAAATATATTATGTATATCATCCCATATTTTAACTGAAATTTAGGACATTATATACCACATAGCCTGTATGGTTCTGATAAGCTGAGACGAGGCAGGGGAGAAGGAACATGAGCTGCTCCAGTAGGTTGGAAATGGCAATTTGGTTCTTTGCTTTTCTGGGTGTCTCAGTTGTCGCAGTTCATGTTCACGGCCAGCAGCTTCCAAGTACCGAAGGTATGCATATACGTGATCATCAGAAACTTTGTCATGCTGCATGTGTAGCCCATGCCTCTTTTTTTTTCCCTATAAATCCTTCATGCTGCTGAAACAAAGGTTCAAAGAAAAATAAAAAAACAAAAAGTAACTGAAAACATATTTCTTTCTACTTTCTTTTGCTCTATAATTCAAAACCTGGAGTTTTCATACACTATAGACTGTTAGCTACCTAAGAGCAAATAGGTTTCTTTAACTTTGTTTTTTCATTTTTTGTTTGAACTTGGTGCGTTTACTAAAAACGCTAATGTATTTTCTTTCCATCTTTTTCATTGGTAAAATATGTAATTTAAAAGGCTGCTGAGAGGCCAATCTGGGGGACTTACTTATCTCTTCAGTCATCTGTCATTACCTGCACCAGACAGCAGAGTCAAAAAAGCAGTGCCTTCGGGTGTGCAAGTCATTAAACACTCCAAATAGAAGCCTAAAAAGGCAAATAAAATTTTTCAGTTTTTTTTAATCAATAACATAGGGCACAATAGCAACACACTGGTGTATGTGCATATAGCCTGTGAAAGTTGGTCAGATTACGTACAGATGAATTTCATCCATGTGGAAGAATTTCCATAATTATAAAGGTGAGAAATTACACAAATATCATTTTTGAAGAGAGAGGACAGGTCAAATATTTATATAGCATCTCTTGCTCAAACTCTGTTGAAGAAGGGAAAACTAGCCTTGACATCGGTTCCGGAATCGATGGTTTCAGTTCTGAATCTGTCGGTTCTGGAACTGATAGCTCCAGTTCTTAAATTTTGGGAAATAGAACCGAATCAAATAGAGGCTGATTTTGAATTCAAAGTTGGAACCAATGATTCTGGTTCCAGTTCAATTCTGATTCTAACCATTAGTTTTATAACTAAAATATATATATATATATATATATATATACAAAATTGTGAATCGTCGATCCAAATCAAAACTAGAACCATCAGTTTCGGTTGGTTTCAATTTCGATTCAGGAACCGCCTATTTCGATTCTCAAAATCTGAAAACTGTAACTGAACCACCCAGATCTGGTTTCAGTTTGGTTTGGAATTGGTAAATTGCCAGACCGGTTCGCTTCTGATTCCATCCCGGTTTGATTCTAGTTCAAATCGAATCGTGATTAAAGCTAGGAAAAACCAACCGCTAAACTAAGGTTTAATTCAGATGTCACAAATCTAAGAAATATTTTCTACTTTTTTGTGCTTCCTAATAACAAAACATCACACATCAAGTAAAATTCTTATTTTCTTCTGTAAAAGAAACCACTTAAGCTGCTTTTGGGCATTGTTATATTTTCAAAAGAGCAATACTTCAGAGGTCCATATATGGAAGCCATAAAAGGGGTACTCTACCTGTGATGGACGCCATATGCAATAGTTATAATTGGTTGCCTTTTCTTTTCCTTCCAAGAGAAGAGGGGTTATTACATGGGACCATCTTATAACTCATAAAATGAATTAGATGTTTTAGACTTAATTAACATTTTAGAATGGTTTATTAGGGTCACATTGGCAAACAAGAGATTATGAACTCAAACCGTAACACTCTTTTTTACACTCCCTATTTGCATCAGTTGCTAGTTTAAGTCCTTATTCATTTTTTCCAGACAAAAAAGATCCTTATTTATCATATCATTAGTATGTGAACATTTTTGTTTCTTCTTCAATATTGGAGTAATCAAGGGTGCATTGGTAGAGTGACCCATCTCGATTATTACAAATTGAAACATCATAGTACATTATATATATGTGTGTGTGTGGTACTGGTACTTGCTTTTGCTACCATGTTGCTTGATGAAACAACTGGATCTTGCACTCAGAAACGAGTCTCAATTGTGTTGCTAATGTATCTGTTTCAAAGCTATACAAACAAAAGGTTTATGCTCTGATTTCTCATTGGTATTGTCTTATTCAGAATTTGTCAATATGAATTCAAGTTGTGTTAGTTTCACTTATTAAACATATGTTTCTTATAAAACAAGACTTCTAGTGTGTCTAGCTTATGCAGGACAATCTACTTCAGCATTTATTTCAAAATTTAATAATATGGTTTCTCTCTCTCTCTCTCTCTCTCTCTCTCGTTATATATTTATAGTTACCTATCTGTTTATCTAGATTCTAGATACCTATTAATCCGAATACGAAGTCAGCATTAAAACAAATCATGGCTATCTTCCCTCCTCTAAAGCTTTCTGATCCTACTTAGCCCCACAGCAGGTTGACTTTGTTTGTTACAGAATCTATCTTATGAGGCCACAAGGTAGGTCAACTTATCAGGTCTAAGAGGCCGAGGGTTAGGAAAAAAACCTATAATTTTAGTTAGACCGAGCCACCTGAAAAACTTTTCAGGAGGGAATGCCTTCTCTCACAGGACTGATTCATAGGTCAAAACTATGCAAGTCATATCACATCACGTTTTTAGGAGACAACATCACCTCAAAAGGTTTCAAGGGTCAATATATCTAGCTAAGTAGCATTTTACATGAGAAATCATAGTGAGGGGATCTTCGATTACAACATAAGGTATGATATTCTTCATTAGTATTTTTATTAAAGAACATGGAAATATCATGATAGATATATATGATATTGAAAGGTTTTTCACATTAAGTAGATCATAAAATCATATGCAAATGCTAAAACAAACTGTGTATATAGACAAACCTGGTAGGTGACTCTAACAACACCAAAAATCTCCCTTGTGGATGGAGCTCATTTTTCATGTTGATGTGCTCCACCTAGTTAACGAAATGCCTCTGTAAACAAGAATTATAAAATTTTAGAAACAGCTTAGTAAAATTTCATTTTTATTATATGAAGATATTGAATGAATGCAAAATATGAGTAGTCCAATATATAAGTGGTGTCATACAGTGAGTGCAAAATGGAAAAATCTGTAGAGGTGATGAACAAATGCATATGTCTCTAACCAACAAAGGCATCTATCTGAAACATATCTCAGAATAAAAATTTATTTGCAGGTTATATAAGCATTGATTGTGGCAGTAACTATAACTATCCAGATCCAACCACCCAAATACCGTATGTCTTGGATGACCAATACATAGATAGGGGGGTAAGCTACAACATCTCCTCCAGCTACTTGACCCCCTCACTAGCAAAGCAACTCACAGACGTTAGAAGCTTCCCTGATGGAGCCCGGAATTGCTACACCATGCCTGTGTTGCAGAATCAGAAGTATCTCATAAGAACAACCTTCATGTATGGAAACTATGATCACCTGAACAGCGCCATGCTGCTATTTGATCTGCACTTGGATGTCAACTACTGGCAAACAGTGAACATAACAGATGCTTCTGATCCTTATAGACATGAAGCAATCACAGTTGCTATGACAGACTTCATGTCCATCTGCTTGGTAAACACGGGCCACGGAACCCCCTTCATATCTGCTCTTGAGATGAGGCCTTTGAAGAATACAATTTACCCCATAGCAAATGCCACAAGAACTCTCATTCTCTATTTTCGTGTTGATGCTGGATCACTGACAAACAACATAGTGAGGTGAGCAAAAGAACCTTACAGAGCAGGCCATGCCTGTATTTTGAATATTGAACTGCTGGAGTTTTTGCTGTCTTCTTTTCTATACAAACATACTTATACATTTTATGTATATACCGGACAGATACCCTGATGACCCTTATGATCGTATCTGGATACCATGGAGTGGAAGCCAGTCATGGACGACAATACACACCAACTCGACAGTGAGAAACTACGGCAAGGATTTTGAGGCACCATCCACAGTGATGCAAACTGCCCTTACGCCAGTGAACTCTAATCAGATGCAATTCAGAATTTCCTACATCAGCTGGCAAGCCAATGTTAACGCGTTCCTCACTGTCCTATACTTCTCGGAGGTGCTGTCCCTCACTGGCAACAGCTCAAGGGAGTTCAACATCTATATAAATGACTACTTATGGTATGGGCCATACAGTCCACCAGCAAACGTGGCAGATTGGATTTACGATCCTGTTCCAAAGTATCCATATGACCAGTACAACTACACAATAAACGCCACCAGTAATTCCACCCTTCCACCACTTCTCAATGCAATAGAGGCCTATTTTCCAATGCAGAAAAAGGAAATCACAACCAACTCCAGTGATGGTAAGCCTTATTTGCTGTCCTCTTAATGAAAAATTGCAATCGAAGAGCAAAAATGAGCTTTGCATGCTTGACATTGGTTGGCTTTGTCCTTGGGGAATCAGTTTATGCCATTATGGTAATAAAAAAGCAATATAAATTGAGAAGAAATTGGATGGGTGATCCATGTGCTCCAAGACAATATTCATGGGATGGCTTGAGTTGCAGCTATAATAATCCTGATCCTCCAAGAATCACATCTATGTAAGTTGTCATGACAACTTGTCAATGTAATAAAATAATTAATTATCTGAAGGATTACCATATCAACCATTTAGAATTGAGAAAGTCATCTCATGAGCTCAAAAGTTTTGCAGAATGCTATCGTCAAGTGCGTTGACAGGTGCAATATCCACTGCATTTGCTTCGCTCATGGCAATTGAGATCTTGTAAGTTTTTAAAAAAATCTCATAATTAGTTGTTTTGATTGTGAAATTTGGGTGGGATAAATAAGTAAAGCTCTTAGTTTTTATGCTAATCTATTTTGTTCAACCTGGATAAAATGTCAGGATAAATAATTTAAGTTCTTCAATTGCCGTCTGGTTGACACTTGAAATTCAGTTAAAAAATTAATCTTTGCATGGAATTGTTTTCTTTTCTTTTGTAGTTATAGTCCTTTTAGAAGTTTAATTTCTGCACCAATAATATCTTCAAATTCAATTGACAGATGAACATTAAGTTAGATCGACCATGACAACTTTTAGGGTGTCAGTATTGAAGCTTTGTAGTTATATTACCCTCAGATAATTAATGAAAAAAGTTCTTACATTTAAACATTACAAAATATGTGAAAGGCACAAGGGAAACCAATAAAACATATATGGAAAATGCAATCAAATCATTTTGAAGTGCATATGCTTGGATAAGAATTTCAGATACCTTCCTCATGGGTATAGAGATAAAACCAACACTACCAAGATAATTCTCTGGCAGCTTCTTAGAAGTCCAATGATCAGCCATCAATTTAACTTGAGGAACAAACACATCAACCTCAATAGACTTAGCTCCTGGAAGAAGGCAGAAAGCCAACATCAGTTCTACATATAAAACCAACACCACCTCAGGAGTGGAATGATAAAAAGCTGCATCAAAATTCAGCTTAATATATAAAAGGGAAAAGGGATGATCGTTTCATCCAAAGATATAGCTGATCTTGACAGACATCAAACTTCCACAGAACATCAAACAAGAAATTAGCAGCATTAACATCATATTTAAATATAGCATCATGGCTTGTATATTGATCAGCGAAAACCTATCTTTCCAGAATTTCACAAGATAAGCAATTTCAGACCTATTATATTAGATAGGAAAACACCATCACTAAAATTATAATTGATCCAAGAACCACCATTCAACTAGTCCAAAAACTCAATAGACAACCTACTTATGAGGCAAAGATCACTACCTAATCTAAACTTAACAACTTTGTTTGCTTCCATTTAGAATATGTAGGTACGCTGCTTCAGGACATGTTCATAGTAAAGCACATATACTGGGGGACAATTTGCATTTCCCAAATCTTCTTTCAACCATTCCAATTATTGTGAGAAATTCATGGGGTAAGGGAGTCAGTCATACATGAGTGTAGCAGCAAGCATGCCATCAGGAAAATTAGCTCACCTGGAAATATCTTGGTCACACATAATTGGAGAATAAATGAAGGAACAATATAAGGCAAAGAGTCTGTAGATCAGCCGACCTCTAACATTGCGTCATAGATGATTTGCTCATCTTCCAATTGACCTATAAAGTTGCAATCTGAGAGGCATAGGTTGAAAGATGAAGGATTCACCTAAGGCCCAATGAGCAGTTCATACCATTGACAATACACACTTGAAGACCATTCCTCATTAACAGAAATTTTGTAACTCATATACATGAGTTCCATACAAGTAGAATAAGGATCCAATCGACCACACTTGCAGAGTTGCAGTCACTAATTTAAAACCAAGTCTAGAATGATCACTAAGTGCATTCATGACATTCCTCACAAGGAACAAGGTCCAATCAATCTTAAGGTCTGAAATGTGGAGCCTCCCTCATGTCTAGGTCAAGATAGAATCCCGTCTGAGAAGGTGAATGTCATTTCTGGAGCCATTCTTCTTCTAAATGAACTACCTGATAATCCAATTCATATGATCTAGGTGAGAACAGTGACTAAAGTAATGTGGTCACCAAGGGGCAAATTATCTTTGTCCTACTTAAAATTTTGTGAAATTTATCAACCAAAAATTCCTGATCTCTGACAAGAACTCTTGTCCAAGGCACTTGGTAAGTAAAAGGAAACTGTAAATACTAAGCTTAAGAAATATAGCTATGCCACATTTCCTTCTAGAGCTAGGCCACTTGGGAAGAACACCCCAAAATTATAACAGTTACCTTTAATGATAGAATCTCCTATAAGCTACCTACTACGAGATGACAAAACATGCTAATCGGCCCTAGTAATTACCAAGGTGTCATTGGCATAAAGCAAATGATTAATTGAAGTGCAGGGAACTATAGGAAAACCAATAGTCTAACCTCTATCTTAGCAAACATTAACAAAGAAGAGAGAACTTGGAGACTGTAATGACAAATAAGGGGATAGAGGATCACCCATTAGTCAAATCTCTTAAAAATGAATCCAACTAGTAAACCTATCATTGAAAATAAAAGGAAAGCTCAGTGACCCAAAGCTGCTTAACATTATCAGACCCATAGAAGTTCATTATCTGAAAGATTGCATTCCACTTCCACCTAACCTAAATATTGGCTTCTTCCATATCTTTCTTTTGTTTCTTATTTAAAATGGCATTAATTGTGATGTACAGTTCCAGCCAGAAATAATAAGTTAAGTTGCTTTGCCTTATCACAATTTGTCCAAAACCTATGACTGATGCATTGTTGACATCCCATTTCAATTGACTTTTCATTCAGGGATCTGTCTAACAACAACCTAACAGGAACTATACCTGATGATTTGGGAAATTTACCATCATTGCGAGTCCTGTAAGTTCAACACGAGCCTTTTGAATCAGGTTTATGGCCGAAAAAGGTGATTGTGCTTTAACTTTGTGTTTGTCGTTGCAGAAATTTGAAAGGAAACAATCTCATCGGGCCTGTTCCTGATTCTATAAATCAAAAGGAAAACAAGGGGCAGCTGACATTTATGTATTTGTTCCTTCTCCTTCCTACCATGCTATGATAACTAAAAATAGTATTGTCCTTCTCAATTATCTGATTCATCATTATAGTTGTGGCACTACCAATTTGGTTGGCAATAATTTAAGATTAAAAACTTCCTAGAGATAACTTTAGCAGATGTCTGTAGTTCTAAAAGGTATCTCTTCTTGGACAAATTGAAATGCCAACTTGTCAATACTCTTTTCGGTTGTTTTTTTCTTCTATATATTTCTGAGGCTGGCCTTTTCAAACTGAGAATTGCAGATTTGAGCACTTATTTCTTTATCAAGAGGTAGTAAATCAGAAGCCCAACTGAGGGATGTTTTTTTTTCCTTTTCTTGGATGTAATTGAAGGAAGTGCATTTCCACCAAGATTACATTTGAAGATAAATAAAATCATGCAAATAAAAGAAAACATAAAGAAAATAAGGAAAATGTATACAGAACAATAGAAGAAAAGAGATCAGAAAAGACATATAACACAGGTATAAAAAAACTCAAATGGAAAGGAAAGACTTAAGGAGCACTTGCTCTAGGTTTTTCATCTCCTGGTTTGAGCACACAATAGAACATGGTAACTATTTGTTTCAATTCTTTCTTAAAGACCCTACTCTGATCTGGGATTGCTCATTGGATCACCAACATTTCAGAGGTGCAAAACACTTCCTTCTCTTCATATCAGCTCTTTCATGTACAATGTTTACTAAATTGTGCCTGCATCACATTCTTAGTGGAGTCCAGTCGTATTCTGACTTTTTAGACCTCAGTTATTTAATTACATATAAACCCTATATATGGTGCAAATGGTGAAATAATAGAGTATAAGCTCCTTTTTTTAATACAAAGAATCATGTAAAGGATTAAAATCAAGATGCAATTTTCTTCTTATAGAGTGTAGCAAAATTCTTTATGTACCTACCGGTGAAAGATGATAAACAAAACCTAAAGTACTTGAAATTGATATATGGAAGGCAATAAATACAAGAAAATAGGAAAACCTTTTTTTAATAGAAGAAAAAGACAAAACTCATGTTTTTAACCCCAACCTTGGTCCTACTGTATTTTTTGTTGCATGAATGGATACACTGATTTTCAGATTTCTTGATAATTTTTCACAAACAGAGATAAATGACAAGTAGGATATCCAACATGATCTTGGCAATGCAAAGATTGATGTAATGATGACTACTCGATTCTGTCTACTTTAAGCACCAAACAGTGTTCAGATACTGATCTCGATCCTTTTCATTAAAAAAAGATCACTTTTCCCTAAAAGAATCAATGGCTTTTCTTAGTTTTGAATTTCCATTCTTCATAAATTGTCATGAATTTTTGCTTCCTTCTCCCTGATAGTGATCAGAACCAGCTATTTAGTCCATATGTAGAGCACTGAACATAATGACAAGAAGCTAGAAGGTTGCTTTTTTGGTATTCTGAAAGCAGAGATTCTCTGTTGACAATGTCCTTAACATATTTGGAACTAGAGATGCTAACCAACAAAGAAAAGAGCAAATTAGTGATTAGTTTAAGTTTTATTTGGAGGTCTAAAATTCCATTACAGTACTGACTACTAAGTACTGACATTGAAACCTTGTCAGACCAATATGTAATCAGCAGTCACAGTATCAGTAGACCCAAAAATATTAAAAAGGTTACATTCAGGTATTAGGCAAGTATACCATAATACTTCTATACTACTATCCAATCAGCTAGGTTATGAGGCAGTATTATTGGCATGATGCAAAATTTCAGACCAATGTAATATATAATCTATTAACTATGTTAATTTATTGATGTAGGTTAAGAATCTTTTTCTCATCTAGCAGGAGGTGTTTTTCATTTTTACCTATGGTCTTCGTCCTTTATAAAGGGTTTTCATTGGAAAAGGATCAGCATATATTTGTACGATACAATTTCCCTCAATTCTCTACAAGATCAGATCTGCACACATAAATTGCATTCCCAAAGAGAGTGATCCAAACAAGCATTACGTCAATAATAATGACAGGTTTCTTTAAATAGTGGATCCACCAACTACACTGGAATGAATATTCATTATCCAGAGCAGCATTGCTCTTCCCTATAAATGAGGGATATGAGTTCCTGCAGATGAAGCCAATGATGTGCTGCATTTGCATTGTGTTTCAACTTTCATGAAAGAACTGTCTAATAGTTGTCTTGAAGCGGGAAAAACACTTAAGGAAAAAAGTAATCCCTTTTTATAAACTGAAAATTTCTTCAACTACACATCAACAGAAAATTTTTGGACACCTTACTGATACCACAACACATACAACAGTAAAGGGTGACAGTACAAGTTAGGAAATTTCTCAATAAGTGAATCAAATTGATGAGAATGACACAACTTTCTCTTTCTTCTTTTTCACAAACATAAATTAAGATGGGACATCTTGTACTTCAAGGGCATCGTCTTTCTTTCTTTCTTTTTTTCTTTTTTTGAGGATGATGGATTATGAGCTCCATTATGAGGACAACTCACATAGGCTTCTGTAGTGCATGTAAATATGAAGGTTTTTCTGGGGATACAATTTTTTCTTTCTTTTCCATTCCTTCTGTTTTATTTTATTTTCTTTTCTTTTGAAAGATGTGCAGGATTTAGATGGCTCTATGTTTCTTTTTTTTTGTAATTAAAATATGTCGTGGAAGTTATACACTTTTATGAATATCGGCTCCATACCCCAAGTATATATACATGACCATGATGCTTATGCTTACTGGATTTCCTTGATGTCAGCTTTGACCACAAAATAAACCCACAACCAAAACCTGCCCCCAAGATCTCCACACCTGTAATTGTGGTTATTTCAGCAGTTGCTGCTGTACTACTCTTGGTATTGGTGGCTTTATGTGTATGGGGATTGAAAAGAAATCGACAAGGTAAATTTCTAAAGAAAACTATGGTTTGTCTATTCCTTACTCATGTGAGTATATTTAGAACTAGCTAACTTATATTCATCCTTACCTTTTTATTTATGGTTAAGCACAGGTTTTGCCTCAAGTAAGTCTACAAGACAGCATGGTGAAGAACACTCAGCAGAACTTCAGAATCATGAAAACCCTCCAGCACCACCTGCGGGTCATCTGTTCACATACCCACAATTAGTAAAAGTAACTAATAACTTCACAACAGTCATTGGCAAAGGAGGATTTGGAAATGTCTACCATGGATGCCTAGAAAACGGTATACAGGTTGCAGTTAAGCTACGCTCGCAGTTATCACCACAAGGGGTCAGGGAATTTCTGGCTGAGGTATGTGATTTACCAACTGATCAACTAGGTCTAGAGTTGCTTCATCTTCCTCAGTATGGAGGTGTTTTACTTCCATTTTGGCACGTGCTCTCTTCTTCAGACACAAGAATGACCTTTAATGTTCTTTGCATGCATGACAGCATTTTGCACTGTCTTGCAGGTTCAGAACTTGATTAGAGTTCATCATAGGAATCTGGTTTCTTTAATTGGCTACTGCAATGATGGAAATTACCTTGCTCTTGTGTATGAATACATGCCAAGGGGAAGTCTTCAAGAGTACTTGAAAGGTCTACATTCCAACATCTCACAATTACAGAAAAATTATCTAATGAACATAAGCTAATCATTCCTGTGCCGGTTCTTCAACATACTTGAACCACTCCAAGTACAACCCTGTGGATGCTTAGTTCTCAACTTTTCCTGTTTTCTCAGAATATGACACAAGAACAAGAACGTCTTTTAATGAATTGGAAACACTAAAATATATAGATTAGAGAACATCTCAATTTTGTAAAATTTACAGATTTGCTTTTCCCTCTTACTCCAAATACTATTACAAAGAACAATTAGCCGGATGGTAATGTCATATGGTTATTGCTTCCCTGAAGAATTATGCTAACATAAAAGTAATTTCCTGAAGACCATGACATCTAACTGTCTAATTAAATGGCTAGCTTTGTATAATGTTGCATATGTGCTCATCTTTAGTAATCATTTGATTCTTCTAGCTTCCAAATTCTCCTACAGGTAAAGTTGGTCTTCCAAGATTGGCATGGACCGATAGGCTTCGTATTGCATATCAAGCTGCACAAGGTTTTCAAGGAAATCTTATGAACCTATTTATTCTCTTTGCATTAGAGAATATAATTTATCTTCTTCTCAACCTCTTTTAAACTTGAATATGCAGGATTGGACTATCTGCATAGGGGATGCAGTCCTTCAATAGTACACAGAGATGTGAAGAGCAGCAACATTCTCTTGGGTCAAAAGCTAGAGGCTAAAATAGCAGACTTCGGATTGTCCAAGACTCTTCTTGGGGAATATGACACACATGTTTCCACACGAAGGGTGGTCGGCACTCCTGGATATGTTGATCCACTGTATGTCTATTTTACCACTTCTTTTATACTTATCTATGGAGATCGCTTGGCAGTTCTCAATATTTTGTATCACTACAGCTCAGAAACCTAAGAGTTCAAGAAAATTAACCAAGCATCATCACATGTCTATCTGCATGATCATTTCTCTTTTAAAAATGGTCAGAATAGAAGCCTGCCGATTAAAAAGCATAAGAACAGGTGATCACATAGTTTCAAATAACCCAAAAATATTTGATAATAGACACTCCAAAATTTTCCAAAAATATAATGCTCACTATGTTCATTAAGATAGCAATTAGCATGACTGCCAGAAGTTGCTAAAAATATTTTGCTTGAGGCAATGGTAATATTCTAAAGACTTGATTGCACTTTGTATGTTGGTTGTCCAATATGATGCATGGTGCACTAAAAGCTATTCTGTATTTGTTTACTCAGGTACCATAGTACCTTACAGATCAACACAAAGATTGATGTTTATAGTTTCGGGGTTGTTCTCTTGGAACTGATCACTGGCCGATCTCCAATAGTCCCAGGTTCAGAGGATGCTCACATAACTCAATGGGTGTCCCAAAGGCTTCAAAGGGGCAACATTGATGATTTTATTGATGGCAGGCTGCAAGGAGATTATGATGCCAATTCTGTCTGGAAGGTCATTGATCTAGCAATGAGGTGCACAACACAATCTGGAAGCCAGAGACCAACAATGGCTGAAGTAGTTATCCAGCTAAAGGAAAGCTTAGAACTAGAGACTGCTCATGACAAGGGCGAGAGCCTGGACAATCAAGGTCTCGATACAAGCCAGACAAGTGCATTTGGAATAGAAAGAGTCGTATCAGGAAATTTTGGTCCATCTGCAAGATAAATTTGATCACACTGACCCTTGTTATAGTACTATCTTCTCCAATAAGAAGTATCTATCTTGTAGATACTAGAACCTCTCTGCGATCTGTGTAATTTATATTTGCTACATTTTGTGAGGTGGTCTAAGCTTGAAATTTTTTTTAAAAATTTTGCTCCAAATTTAGGTCCATAACGCCTCAGGCAAATCCATAGTTGATCAAGTAACTGCATATCTTAGTCCTTAAGCATATATGTTATTGGACTAATAGAACTTTTGCTCACCTCTAATTTTGACTGTATACAATCAAATCAACCTGAAAAACAAAAAAATTATTACTTTGCACCACACAGAACTGCTAAAAGGGAATGTTTGTTAGTGAAAATTGCTCCCAGTTATTTGTCTCTTCAGGTGATATTAATATCTCCTGATTCCTAAGGCTCCAAATGTCATAGGGCATAATGATGACTCTCAAATCATATTGATCTTGAAGCGCTTTTCAAACTGTTGAACCTGGTTGAAGTGAAAAGTTCTCGCATTGATCCATGGAGTATCTCTAAGCTGCAATTGTGCTGAGAACAGGAATTATTATTACATTTGGATATTTAAATCCAAGTCTGTCAAAGCTGTAAAAGAGTTCTTATGAATGTACACTAGTTTTCGAGTTAAGTTTTCTCGGTGATTTGAAGTCAAAACCAACTATTGTCTGCATAATAGATTTAAGAGAATGACACCATTTATTTGTCACTGGCCATTGCGGTCATTTCAGTTATGTATTATCACTCACTACCAACAGGCAGTACTTAAAAGTGCAACAATATGTGTATACAATGTATATTATTATATTTTGCAATATCTTCCAAAGCAATTTAATTTTTTTTTATCAACCCTAAAGATTGTAACTTGAGACCATTTAGCCTTAGTCTAATCAATTAAAATAAGGAATATTAGGTGAATAATCATATGCAATGATGAAAAATAATTTAAAAAAAGGGATATTTCGTTATAGCATGATATTCACCATGTGGCATGACTTCCAATTCAGTCTTTTATGTAAACTCGATTTTCTATCAGTATATCAAGTAACAATGAATTTTACTATTCAATATGGAACTATTGAGCTTTATGTGCATTTCATGTACACAAAGATTATCAAGAAAAAAAACTATTCTCATGTGCATGAATGACACAAGGAAGTCACTAGTGAGCTAAAGTGACTGTATTCCTCATCATTTAAACATTGTGCACGTTAGAAACCCCAACTCATATACATCTGCAGCAGCTCCTTTCGGTAATGTTAAGTAAAAAGAATAAAAGAACATGATACACAGAACTAATGGAGTCATTTATGATTAATGTTTTACATATGTAGACAAAATCATAGTGTTTAGGGATATCAATCAAAGAACTGAGTGGAACTGTACAATTTTGGTACTCTATTCTCAAGATGTTATTTGAGAAGTGCCCACATCTATAGTAACCACATCCCCACAGCATAAGCCAAAAGAAAATTGACCGAAAGTAGCGTACAAGACCCAATCAAGCTTCCCAAAGTCTATTGAATCAACCATGAGAAAATGCACAAAGCAGGACAAGGATCGAACTCCAACCTTCCGAGAGAACAGACAAGTAAATTTAGAAAACCCAGATCAAATATTTCTTATAATTCAAAGGAAACGCAACATAAATCATAAACACAACAATCTGAACAAACACGGAAAGAAATCAATCACAAATACGTTCAGCAAAGGGAAAAAATATCACATTTTTATCCAAAAAAATCGACCACACAATTACATACCTCGACCAATCTCGAAATCCACCTTGTCGTGGTCAACAACTAACGCCGATTTCGTCAACGTCGGTACACCGAAGAGAAGAAGACGTGAGAGAAACGGGGAGCGTGGCCACGAGGAAGCGACCTCGCGGCGCGTCGCCCGAATCTTCGACCCGACTCCATCAGCAAACATATTTTATAGGGATCGGTGAGGTAATAACTATAGTTTTAGATCGAAGAATTTTAGATGAGTGGGTTAACCTCATCAAGTAATGAAGTAGTTATCACATTATTGAGTTATCGCACCGACATACTGATTGATACTACTCGATATCAGAAAAGAAAGTAATAAAAAGATTAAATACTATTTAATACTGTTCTATATCGGTCGGATAGTTTGAAGCGATGTGATCTGATCCGATCGACATTCGAAACAAAGTGGAGTTCTTCAGCAAATGCTCACTTTTATATATACGAAGAATATTTGTTGATCATCGTCCGCTTTGCTACCTGCCTTGTGATTGACGGAGCGCTTTGGCCCATGTGGGGCCTCCGGTGGGGTCGCGGAAGTGGTGTACCGCTCTAATCGTCCAGCTATTACCTGTTCCCATGAAGGAAGGCCGCCCTGCGCCGTCCATCTCGTGGACCCGCACCATCCAAGATCCAACGAAGACCGTCGGTTTTTGGGGCTTTTCTGTAATCCGGCGGTTTTGGAGCCGGACTTGAAGGGTAAGCCTTCAATACGGTTGAACGCGTGGCGGGGCGGCACTTGAGATCCGCCCTCCCGTCCCCTATTTAATTTCGCTTCCCACCAAATTTAAAGCACGTAGAGAAATAGCGGAAGAAGAAGAAGGAGAGATTGAGAGAGACGATGTCGTGGCAAACGTACGTCGACGAGCACTTGATGTGCGAGATCGAGGGCCACCATCTCACTTCGGCGGCGATCATGGGCCAGGACGGCAGCGTCTGGGCGCAGAGCGCATCCTTTCCTCAGGTCTTGCCCACCCAATCCCCTTCCGATTCCATCATTTGCTGGGTCGCCAGCCAGTCACTTTTTTTTCACTCATCTTGTTCGATCTCAATCGAATTCTCGATGCATTTGATGGTTTTGGTGCATTGATTCGGTTTGTTGATTTGACGTATTCGGGATATCAAGGGATTTGTTGCTCCATGATTTGGTTGGATCTGTTTGTGATGATTTGGCATGAAATCTTTCTGACACGTGGTTCGAATTTTGGATTTTGATATGATTCTATGTTCTGTGACGATTTAACTGGGTTTGGATACTACCGAATTGGGTAATGCAGTGATATCAGTGTTCTTTGCTTTGGGATGCCTAACACGTAACTAAATTTTGTATCAGATATATCTGGGAATTTTGAGATTGCAATAAAATTTACGCACCCAGTATGTGGCTTATAATTTCTAGCATTTCTATTAACCTAGTCTTACATGTTTTGCCCTGAAATTTGCAGATGATATTGTTACTGGACAAATAGGATTTTGCTAAACACTTCCTTGAAATCGATTGCATTAAATAATGCATTGTGTTGACCCGTTGGATTGAGTGAATTTATCTAGTGAACAATACGCTTTATGTCAGTAAGTCTAAGAAGATCTACTTCTGATCACATTAAGGGAACTGTAACTTGTTGAAGACAAAATTAATTAGGACCCCAACCCAGTGTCAGGTGCCATCTATAATAGCTATTTTTCTTTTCCATTAATGTCTAGCATGATTATCAACTAAATATTTAAAGGTTGCTCCTTTGTGACCTGAGAGACCTTACATTGATGTACTGGGTACATCTTTTATGATTATCAAAATCTGATTTTGTTCAAATATAAAGTTCTTTTTTGCATGAGATCTTATTAATCTAATTGGTTGTTCATAAAGTGCCATCATCCTAACCTAGTTTCATTTGGTTACAACTCCAATTCTTTAAACTAGTTAAATGACATCCTCAAGATTGTGATTTGGAATTTCGTTTCTTGCTTCATGTTGCTGCATAGTTTGTAAACCTACAAAACTTCACTAGATCAAGGCTTATTATTCATGTTGCTGCATAGTTTCGAAACCTACCAAAATTCACTAGATCAAGGTTTACATAACAGGTAGTGATAGCAATTTTTGACATTTTATTTACGATTCATTGCTTATCGGTTTCATTTGTATTACAACTACAGCTAATAGTCCTGCCAATATGCGTGTGAATGCTTGAAATGTTTTCCTTTCCCCACTGATTGTTTTTCTTAAATTTTTTAACATGATGTTTCTATTTGTTTCCATTTTTCAGTTTAAGCCTGAGGAGATCACCAATATAATTAATGATTTCAATGAACCTGGAACGCTTGCTCCAATCGGCTTATTTCTTGGTTCAACAAAGTACATGGTCATTCAAGGAGAGCCTGGAGCTGTAATCCGAGGAAAGAAGGTGACGTTTTTCGTTTTTAATATGTCATTATCTTGTAGTTCACATTAATGTATGGAAATGTATGGAAATTTTATTATACAAAGTCAATTATTTATCTGAAATAAATTTGTGCATTCTTCTTGATGATTTCATAGCTTCACATTACATGAGAATAATGGTAATTTCTCTTTTGGTTGTCGTACACTTGATTGGAGAACAAGATGGCATGTTCTATAAGTGAAAAAATTTAGCTATGCTACAGTTTATGCATGTGGTCTTTGGAGATTGCCAATCTGAGGCCTTAATAAATAGTTATCTATATTATTATGATCATGTCGGTAATAGCAACCTAAAGTGGCTACATTTATGTTTTATATACACATATTTTTGTCGGTTGCTTTCTGTGGTGGCTCAAGTTCACGCTGTTTGCAATTAAAGATTTGTCTTGGATTGAGAGTTATGGTGTTTTCATCTCATCTTTGGGTACTTCATCACCATCTAGACTCTAAACATCGAGAAAACTGTTTTGATTCTTATTCTTGATCTTGAAACTACATATTTCATGAAATTGTAATAATTTGCTTGACATATGGTCCTTTTACTTTCTTTCCATACCCTTGGACTCCAAAAATCACTCTGTAATACATTTCTGCTCTTGGCTTCCACTAGCCATGCATCCTGTTGCTGCAATGAACTCATTGTTGATGATTATCGATGGTATTTTAAGAGGAATATGCAGTTCAGATGTACTGAGTTTGATTGGTTTCTTATAGAATTTACAGAATGTGTTGAAAATTCAAATTTATCTAGAATTTTTTCAAGTTATATATTTTAGGATTTCTTGGTCCAAATAATTGAAACTTGAGGCCTCTAGTAGTTTGATCTTTTAAATTGTTTTGCTATCACTGTTCCCATGTTTCTTTCAAACCAAAATGGGTTTGTTTCATGGTCAACGTTCTATTAGCATTTTCTTATACTTGAGGCCTCTAGTATTTTGATGTTTTAAAGTGGTTTGCTGTCTTGTTCCCATGTTTTTTTTTTTCAGAACCAAAATGGATTTTTGCTTCATATCCAACCTTCTATTAGCATTTTCTTCTCAGCAATAAAAGATGCATTTTATGTATCTAGAGTAGCTCGGTCTTCTAAATGCAAAACTTAAGGAGTGTAAGAAGCTCATAGTGCTTGAATGATTATTTTCAGACATTCTTAGGTTTTTGTGAAGTGAGAAAATCTGTATGGACACTGCATCCTATTTTCCCAGGAACATCAATTCCTGAAAAGCTTGCAAAGATTGCTTATGGTGGCATTTTTATCGTCGTCATGCTGCTGTTGTACTTTTGTCTCTTGACAAAAGCTTGGCCCAGCTCACGGTTTTCCTTGTGTTACACTTGTTTAGTGTTAGTTTAAGGAGACTATAATTTCATACTGCTTAGCAATTGAGGTTCTGCAATAATTTTCTCACCAATGGCAGGGATCTGGAGGCATCACTGTGAAGAAGACTAACCAAGCTTTGATTTTTGGAATTTATGACGAACCAATGACTCCAGGCCAGTGCAACATGGTTGTGGAGAGGCTGGGTGATTACCTCGTTGATCAGGGCCTGTAGTTCCGCAATCAAAACATGCCTCCCTCTGTTTTCCTACAAATGGAGATGTGAAATTTTCTTCATTTCCGTGATTTTTGGAACAACCAGGGTAATAATAATTCCATAAACAGACAGGAATATCAAAGTCCGGTGTGCCTTTGTCCCTTTGTTGTCCTCAAATCATATGCCATATGATGAATTGGATTTCTTGGATTCTCCATGTATGCTCTTGATTTTTTTTCTCCCAATCTTTATCAATAAGCTATTCTTTGAGCACACTTGAAGTATTACACTTTATTGAGTTTGCCTATCAATAATGAGTTGATGATGCAGAAACAATGCTTACTGCTTATCATATGTTCCATTTAGCCTAGCAAACAAATGCTACTGCATGTCTGTTTTTAACCAGTAGTCTGAAGGCTCTGATTCAAATAACAAAGCATCATTACGGATTGTGTTCAACCTCTCAACTTTGCATTCTGATGCAAAGCTAAAATGGAATTTCATTCACTTCTCCCAAGTTATGAGCAAACACAGATTTTGTAAACTGGATATGTGGATTAGTACAAGTCAACTTCAGTGTATAATGGTGGCCTGCTCCTATTGTGGTTGATGTATGTTCATTATCATTGTATGAACTTGTGCAAATTATTATTGAGCCAAAAATATTAACCTTGAGTCTAAATATGATACTAGATACTATTTTATGATATATATATATATATATATATATATATATATATATATATATAGAGAGAGAGAGAGAGAGAGAGAGAGAGAGAGAGAGAGAGAGAAGAGCTACTGACAAGAACATCAAAGGTCCAAAGAGAGAAAGATGAGACTTGAGAACTCCAAATTAGGCACACAAATTTGTGTGAATTCAACAATAGCCTTATTTATTCCCTTTGCAATGCATTCATTGTACAATGAAAGAATCACTACTCATCAGCCCTTCAAGAGATGGCAATGCATTCAACAGGCACATGCATGCTATGTGAACTGCCTTCTCCAACAACATCAAGCTTTGTTATAGCTGATACCATCATTCATCCCTCAAGGAATCTGGTCATCCTTAGGACGGAAGTCCTCACACGTTGAAGATCCCAGCCTTTGAGCATTCTCCCGTTTCCGATGAACACCGAGAAGGCCATCTTGTCGCCGGCGATCCTCTCAGCCACAGTAACATGCGGCGGGATCATCGCTCTCATTGTACTACTATCATTGCCATTACCATCATCATGCATAAAGCTGGCCTGAGCTTTTGCAGGGATCTTGATTGGGCCAGTTGGTTTCCTCGGAGCTCCGTGCCAGCCACGCCATGGCACGGTGGCAGCAGCGCCGTCGTAACGACCGTCGTGAGGCCACAAGATGTCAGCCTCCTGGAACTCCTCCATCATGTCAATGGTAAGGAGATGTGGAAGGAGATTGAGTTGTATTTATAGAGGCTTTTGGCAGGAGGCCAATTATGAGTCTTTGTGAGCACACTTCTCAGACTACTACTCTCTGCATATCAACAGAATTGTTTACAGGGAAGCTTCTTAATCTGTTCTTTAACTGTTGAGGAAACCATTAGTCTTGGTGTTTACTTCTTCTCATTTATGATCAAACTGATGTCTAATGGAAATCTATTGGAGATTATGGTTGTTAGAATTTGTTGGATTAGGATTTAGGTAGTGATGAAAGTGACAAGAAACCAAATTGACATGGATTCAAGCCTACCAGAACTAGCTAATCAGGTAGCTGTTCTATATCACTGTAGCTTATAGATTCAAAATATGAGGAATTTTGACTGCATAAGTTTGCTCTACTTAATCTAAGTTTTGTTAGACTGAGGACTCCTAATTAACCTAAGGACTAAGTCTTAATGGTGAAAGAACAGAGATGAGAATTGTTGCTGATACTGAGTTCCAATTTAGGTAGATTGACTGCTTGTTAGCATTACTGCACATTCTTGCCGTTACTGTTGAGTAGACAAACATGATGAGGCAAGATTTAGCTGCTTGTTTTAGATCTTTAACTTGCATCCACCATTCTATAAACTTCAAGTTACAACCAAAATGAAGATGTCAATTTACTTGCAGCATGAAGAAAATGGCAGTTCAGTGATCTAAATGTTCTTATTGACAAGAAATGATGTCAATTTTGATGTAGGGATTTGGAAGAAAATTAGTTTTAATTCTCTTAGGGTTTTTCTATATTAGTTCTAGAGAAATTTAAGAAAAAATCTTTAAAATTTGTATGAGAATATGTACAAGAGGCATTGAACCTGGATTTGAATTAACTTAAAAATATTATTATTCTTACAGTGAAGAATCCAAGTTTTTCTTTATAGATATAATAACGAGTATATATATTGTTTCCAAGTTTTTCTTTATAGATATAATAACGAGTATATATATTGTTTCCGAAAGGCATACCGAGTGCACGAGACTGCCGTCAATATAAGGTTGATGGAGGATTTACAGAATCTCTTAATTGTTTTTTTGGTATCAAAGTCTTTTTCACTTAAATGATGTCTCCCAACTATCAATTCCAGATGAAAAAGCCAAAACAATTCATGTTTATGAAGTTGAAGCAACCATTCTTACAATCTATATATCTTTGCTCCTAAAACTTGGATTCCATAGTTTGATACAAGCCATGAGAGAGAATGCTTGCAACTGTGAACTACCTCAAAGAACACCTTCTGAGTGCCAGTTCTTAGGGTTCTTGTTTGCATTTGTGTGCTCAAATTGACCCCCACTAATTTGCTGTTGTCAATGGCAAAAGGATGAAGCAAGAACATGAGATTGCCACAGGAATGATGCTTGTGAGGAAGAATATAAATCCACATAGTTCTACTCTCTCATATTGGTGATACAGTGTTTGTGCCTTTTATCCTTTCCTTAATTTTCTATTGTTTTTTATCCTTCCCTTTGATTCAATAGAAATGAGGTCAGATTCTGTATTAGGTTGCATCTGATCTTGAGGGGACTAGAAATATGATTTTTAGAAAATAATAATAATAATAATAATAATAATAATAATGATGATGATGATGATAATAATAATGATGATGATGATGATAATAATAATGATGATAATAATAATAATAATGATGATGATGATGATAATGATGATGATGATGATGATGATGATGATGATGATGATAATAATAATAATAATAATAATAATAATAATAATAATAATAATACAATCCAATAGTGACACAAAACATACAACACTTTTGAGCAAGAACAATATTACACCGAACATGATACTTCAATCTTTCAGTGGCAGTGGCCCCTTCAATCATCTTCTTCGCTTCCTCGACTGTCGCCGCGCTTCCTTCACCGCCTGCACCACCATCGAGGAGTTCGAATTAGAACTCCACTTGCAGTGTTGTCAGAGAAGCATGCAAAGCATCGAACACTACTACTGTTTCTTACTGCTTTGACGACTCTCTCGAGAGCTTCTGCGCCTTGTCGGTCGAGGTATCGCTCCACCGATCTACTCGCGTCGAGGCTCAGCATCTGCATCACTCGCCTCTTCAGCCCCATGTAGGCCGAGCCGACGTCGACGCCGGTCCTGACGTACCTCCGAATGTGGTGGTTCTCGTGGATGTAGGCAGCTCCGTCGAAGCAAGGAAGCACCAACCAGATGCAGAACACCACCTTCAGCTCCGGCCAAAGAGTAAACCTGTAAATAGATTCCTTATTACTCTAATAATATCGATCGAACTCCAATTAAGATTTAAAACAGATCAAAATGTGATGAAATTAAACAATGATAAGTGATGAGAATGATATTTCTTGTTGTCAATCGATCAGAGTCTTAGTTGACATCCTCTAAGACATGTCGGATGAGAGATCAGTGGTGGTGTGCAAGTGAGTGTTACTGCTGCAAGACTCTCCAGCAGGAGAGCTCGAAGAGTGTGATGAGCGCGTAGAGGACCCAATAGGTCAGCCACTTCTGGTAATCCACCGGCGAAGGATACTTGATCGCGAGCATCGATGAGAATCTGAATCCAAACCAGCATCACTGTGAGTACTCCAACTCTCTTCGATGACCTCTTCCTCACAAATCACAAGAATCGCAGTGCCACTTACAGAGGATAAAGCAGCATCACCGCTGGGCTGACGCACACATCGAGCAAAACCTTAGTTATCCGTCAACATAATGTACATTCTTTACATGTTCTTACTGCGTCTTACCCGATCAATGTGTCGACAAGCTTCGTCATGGTCACGAGAATGCTCATCTTGCTCTTCACTGTGCTAGCGATCGGAGTTACGGATGGTGAAGGAGAGAGGTTTCTGGTGGAACTCTTAAGGAGCAAGTGGGAGATGCTTACAAGAAAGGCATGACTGATGCCCTCGTTCGAAGTCTTCTTTCCTCCATGGCCAAGAAAAGGAGCTTAAGGTCCAGGAGAAGACATCCATGTCGGATAATGGAGAAGACAGCCAGAGAAGGAGTAATAACATCACATTATATTTCATTTAAATTCTTATCGATTGAAAGGATATCATTAATAAATGATTGGACCAGTTGGTTTCCTCGGAGCTCCGTGCCAGCCATGCCATGCCATGGCACGGTTGGCAGCAGCGCCGTCGTACCGACCGTCGTGAGGCCACAGGTTGTAAGCCTCCTGCAACTCCTCCACCATGTCAATGGTAAGGAGATGTGGAAGGAGATTGAGTTGTATTCATAGAGGTTTTTGGCAGGTTGCCATTCTGAGGCTAATTATGAGTCTTTGTGAGCACACTTCTCAGACTGCTACTCTCTGCAGATCAACAGAATTGTATACAGGGAAGCTTCTTAATCTGTTCTTTAACCGTAGAGGAAATCATTAGTCTTGGTGTATACTTCTTCTCATTTATGATCAAACTGATGTCTAATGGAAATCTATTGGAGATTATGGTTGTTAAAGGTTATTTTTACTAGATTTTGTTGGATTAGGATTTAGGTAGTGATGAAAGTGACAAGAAACCAAATTGACATGGATTCAAGCCTAATCAGGTATCTGTTCTACATCACTGTAGCTTATAGATGCAAAATATGAGGAATTTTGACTGCATAAGTTTGCTCTACCTAATCTGAGTTTTGCTAGACTGAGGACTAAGTCTTATGGTGAAAGAACAGAGATGAGAATTGTCGCTGATACTGAGTTCCAATTTAGGTAGATTGACTGCTTGTTAGCATTACTGCACACTCTTGCCATTACTGTTGAGAAGACAAACATGATGAGGCAAGATTTAACTTGTTGTTTTAGATCATTAACTTGCATCCACCATTCTATAAACTTCAAGTTACAACCAAAATGAAGATGTCAATTTAGTTGCAGCATGAAGAAAATGGCAGCTCAGTGATCTAAATGTTCCTATTGACAAGAAAACAGCAGATCAAGTTTTAAGCTTTTAGATAAGCCAACAGTGATTGCTAATTTAAGCTAGTAGATAAGAAATCATCTATCTGATTATATTGTTAGCATGCACTAATCTTCCACAATTCTATTCTGATCCAATGAAACTAAAGCTTCAGATCTTGTGTCCATAAGCATGAAGGGTTTTGATTGATGTAGGGATGTGGAAGAAAATAATTTGAATTCTCTTAGGGTTTTTCTCTATTAGATCTAAAGAAATTTACGAAAAATTCTTTGACGTTTATACGAGAATGTGTACAAGAACTTTTGAACCTGGAATTGGATTAACTTAAAAGATCATTATTCTCACATAAGGAAGGAAGAAGAATCCAAGTTTTTCTTTATAGATGTAATAATGAGTTTGTGTCTTATTATTGATTCTCTTAATTGCCTTTTTGGTATGAAAGTCTTCTTCACTTAAAGATGAAAGAGACAAAGCAATTCATGTTTCTGATGTAAAAGCAACCATTCTTGCATTCTCTGTCTCTGCTGCTAAAACTTGGATCCCATAGTCTGATAGAAGCCATGAGAGACCATGCTTGAAACTGTGAACTTTGCAATCTGCCTCAAAGAACACCTTCTGAGTGCACTTGTGTTGCCAATGAAAACAACAGGATGAAGCAAGAACATGAGATTGCCACAGGAATGTTGCATCTGAGAAGAATCTAAATTAACATTCTTCTAATCTTTGATATTGCTGACAATAGTGTTTGTTCCTTTATTAGCTCAATTCAGCAGTTCTCAAGACTCATGTAAAACCAATTCTGCAGAAATGATAAAATAAGTGAATCCGTCGTATCAATATGAATCAAAATAGAAAATATTGTATGAATAAAAACTTATTCGTATAATATTTCCTTAAGCACTTATGGTTAGGGATCTCGGATTGTTTTGATCAAGTTCTTATCTTCTATTTCTACTATATACAACAACCATCTACCGAATTATATTCATCACTTAAGTATCGAAGGGATTTTATTCGACGATGATATTCTCTTTAGGAGGAAGAACGGATGTCCAATTTAGCTCAAAATTTTTATCGTCGATCATCTTTCCTTGATATTCGTTTTGCGAGAGATGATTGATTATCTTACGATAAGATTTCAAAATTAGGATCAACTCGGATTGTCTCTATAATTTAAATTGAAATCAACTTTTAGACTAACAAAATCATAACAATTGATAGTAATATGATGGTATAATAATCAATACCCATCCTTTTTCTTTCATTTCAATTAAATCCACCAGTGACACAAAACAGTTTCTCTCATCTTGGATCCTTTCACCAAGAACAACATTATGGCCACATACATGAGAACTCCTCTTGAATCTTTCAGTGCCATCTTCAGCCACCGTCTTCTTCACTTCCTTGACCGACTCCTCGCTTCCTTCTCCGCCTGCACCGTCGAGGAATTCGAATTAGAACTCCACTTGCAGTGTTGTCAGGGAAGCATTCAAAGCATCAAACACTACGACTGTTTCTTACTGCTCTGACGACTTTCTCGAGAGCTTCTGCGCCATGTCCGTCTAGGAATTGTTCTATCGATCTCCTCGCGTCGAGGCTCACCATCTGCATGACTCGCCTCTGCAGCCCCGAGTAGGTCGAGCCGACGCCGGTGCCGATTCTGACGTACCTCCGGACGTGGTTCTCGTAGATGTAAGCGGCGCCGTTGAAGAAAGGAAGCACCAACCAGACGCAGAACACCAGCTTCAGGTACGGCCACAGAGGAAACCTGCGAATGGATCCCAACTATATCATCCCCAGTTCTTATGAAGAGACTTAATACATCCCCTAACATATGTCCGATGAGTGTTACCACTGCAACACTCTCCAGCAGGAGAGCTCGAAGAGGGTGATGAACGAGTAGAGCACCCAATAGGTCAGCCATTGCTGGTCATCGACAGGCGAAGGGCTCTCGATCGCCCGCATCGACGAGTACCTGAAATCCAAACCAGTGAGTAACTCCTCCAACTCTCTTCGATGATCTCTTCTTCCTCACAAATCACAAGAATCGCAGTGCCACTTACAGAGGATAAAGCAGCATCACCGCCGGGCTGATGCACACATGGAGCAAAACCTTAGTTATCCGTCAACATAATGAACATTCTTTACATGTTCTTACTGCGTCTTACCCGATCAATGTGTCGACAAGCTTCGCCATGGTCACGAGAATGCGCATCTTGCTCTTCACCGTGCTAGCGATCGGAGTTATGGATGGAGAAGGAGAAAGGTTCCTGTTGGAACTCTTAAGGAGCAAGTGGGAGATGCTTACAAGAAAGGCATGACTGATGCCCGCGTTCGAAGTCTTCTTTCCTCCATGGCCAAGAAAAGGAGGGAGAAAGGAGTTGGAAAGCATCCATGTTGGAGACTGGAGAAGGCAGGCAGAGGACCAAAAACTTCACATTATATTTCATTTGAACTCGTATCCATTTAAATGATGTTATTATCTATCTCGTAAAATTCAACCAAAGCACTGTAGAAAGGAAAACAAATATAGAACACAATAGATTTCCACTCTGACATCGAACTTACATATGCAGCTATGGATTAGAACCAAATTATATGTTGGCAAGAGATCTCTACAAAGGGATAGAACATATGCATCAACAGTTAGTTCACGTAATTTATACTGTGTTATTTTCTATTTACAGGGAGCCATAGCTCGGCCTATTATTTATTCTCCATGACCACAGGAGTGGCAGAACAGACGACATGTCAGAACATATTTACCCGGAGAAACCATGGGAGCATGAATGCTATTACCAAGCAAGCCATTAGGAAATTACAGAAAGGTTGGTGCCTCCAGCAACTGCACCGCTCCGACACATTTCGGTTGCTCGAGTCTCCCCTCTCGTACCACTCGTTCATGAATTTGCTATCGTCCTCGCCGGTGACGTTCTTTGCATTTTCACCGCAAATCTCGCAATACCTGCACCCAAGACGAAAGCTTGTCAATTTGTCCAAACATGATGTTTTGTGATGGCTAGTTTATATTTGCACTTTAAAAAAAATCTTAATGGCAACACTCAGTACTGACAGCTCGAAGTGGGGAAGATGAATTGGTCTGGGTTTGCACAAGAGATCTCATGGCAAGACTTGACTACCAAACACAAAAACGTCTATTTCAAATTGCTGGTGCCTTGAGCAGATGAATAGCAACAGCATATAAATAGGTTAGGCATGCATGAACAACATATGCACGAATAACAGCAAGTGCTTAAGAATATGATGAACAACTTTAATCGGAAAACCATTATGCAATACTGCATCATTCTTGAATCACAAAACCCTAAATGTATGAAGCATAGAAAGGTCACGATACTCTTCTTTTTTCTTTGGGACTTCTCCCGATACTGCTTCACCAGTCTTTGATCTCCACTACTGTTAAACCTGCCGGTCATCTTTGTTAATAGTGTGTATCATTAGGCAGTGCATCTCCTTCCATAGGAAACACTTAATTACAGAACTTAAACAAAAATATTCTGTTTCGTAGTGATTTGGCTTTGAAGTTCATTATTTTCAGTTACATAGTATAAAAGAAGTGCAAAACTGAATGAGATTTTACCTTGCTCTGAAAGCTTCTAGAAACCCCTACACATCACCATCCATCACATATGCTTTTTGCATTCTAAAATATGTTTGCAATGGGATACCAACAGATTATTCAGAGACTGTATCATGTGTTATGAGATAATCAAGAGAGGTGTGTTCACAAGTATATTCAGATTAGCCAAGTGGGAAATAACAGAAGTGCGCAGAGGAACATAGTGCCTGTGTAGAGACCCTTTTTGGCACCAGTGTACCTACCATGAACCATGTAACAATTTGCCCAGACGGACAGGAAGCATACCAGTCATGCCATTGACCTGTCTAGAACCCTGCTCAAGTTATCGCCCAACTATATTGATACTGGTCGTGGCATACAGAGAATCTTGGAGTAATTTAATCAAAGTGGATGGACATAACAGAGATCGGGGTGAAAGGATGGGTATCTCTCGTTTCCTCTCTGCCACCCCAATCATTTCCCTTTCCTTTCATGATTTTGTAGGTTGTTGGGCCCTCAAGCAAGCATTTCCCTTTCCTTTCAGGATTTTGTAGGTTCTTGGGCCCTCAAGATCTTTTCTGGATCATGAGGAGCTAAGGAAGTTTAGACAAAGAGAATACATACATTGCAAGGATCAGTAGGTTAAAATCATAAAAACAATGTTTTACTGATCAGAACTGTTCTTAAATTAATAATAGAGATCTAAACCTGACTAAAGTTTAGCCTTATCTCCTTACATACCAAGGCATGTCTTATCACATGGATCATCAGGCAAAGTTAAAATAAGCCAAGTCACCTGATGTTACTTCTAATCTTGTATTAATTGGCTCAAATGAACCTAGATCAATTGAAGAAAGATAAAAATATATAAAAGTAAAATAAACAAGAGCAAAGAAAAGTCACCCAGACTAAATGTCCAAAAGACTTTATGATAATCTGGAAAGGATAGAATCTATACTTCAGAGTTTCAATAATGCAAATGATCTTTTGATCAACAAATTTCTTCACACTTCATACATAACAAGAACCATGGAGTCACTCAAAGAAAACTGCTTGTTATGGTTGAAGAAACATGAAAGAAAGGGTAGATGCGAGCATCCAAACTTTGATTTAGGTGGTATGATTAACATGGTTATTGAAGAGAATAAATTCTGAGGTGAACTGACCAGCTAAGAGTATAACATAACCGATTCCAGCTACTGTTTGAATAAAATGGCATGATGAAGAGACAGAAGTGGCATGTTTAGTGAAGAAAGAAGAATGCCAAAGGGAAAACAAAGAAGAGACATGAGCATGAAGCATAGAACAACAAAAAGATTATTTTCATTGTGAATTATAAAAATCTGAATGTAAAACTGAGTACGATTATTTACTGCTGCTGTGTTAGCTGAAATCAATAACAAGGTTATGAAGTATTGCCAAATGAGATATATGATATCAGGAATTAAGAAGGTCTCAAATTGTAAAGTAACACCAAAATTTGAGCAGAAGGGAAAAGGGTGTTATTTTTAGAACTTAACAATCAAGAGATCCGCAATATAATTCAAACCAGCAAGTCACATTGTGCCAAAGTAAAATGTGCAGCCTCTAAAATATCTATTAGCCGTCATCTAACCTAATTGATAGAAGAACAAGTGTAGTTGAGGTCCACCAATAGATAGAATCACAAGAGTGCATATCCTTTTCTACGGAAGTGATATGGGATATTGTGTTGTGAGGTCAAAATAATTAGTAATAGTTTGCGTAGCATAGATCTTCTTTTCAGATGAAGCAAAAAACTTCAACCTAAACTTCCTGAAGAACAACCCAAAGGGTGATAAGATTAGAGGGTTTGGTAATAAAAGAAAAGAAATGGATGAAGCTAAGAGTGAGTATGATAAAAAACATTGATTGGCATAAAATTTTATTTAGATTAAAAAAAACAAGTATATCAAACTCAAATGCAAACTGCTTCCAGGAGAAAGAAAGACATTGGGCTGCCCTTCCAACTCACGTAACTTATTGAAAAACTGCTCCATGTGTTTCCAACATAGGGTAGCTCCAAGAATGTTAGAATTTTAACATTTAAAGGCACCTAGAAATGTAGATGATAGGTTATTTGGGGAAGAGGCAAAAAAAAGAGAGGTAAATGCTGGATGCTCTCCAATTTCTCCAAACTCACATTGGAAGGTATCGTGACCTCACAACACTCTCATGTTTTTCTGGAAAAATAATCATTCATTCAATAACTCATGATTCCATTACAATACTTTGCCCCTTTCTATAAGCCTCAAGTACAATAAGAAAAGGAAAATCATAACAAGAAAAAAGAAGTATGTAGCCATGTCAAGGTAATCAACAATTTAGATCCCTTTTTTTCTTTTTGGGAAGATAATTTTTTAGATTTGTCTCGACAAATAATCTTTCCCTTTGATGCTCGACAGTTTTTCATTTTCGTAACTTGGTAATTCTTTCCAATTTTTTTCTTCATTTACTTCCTTTTTATTCTTCTTGATCAATTCAGAAAATAAAGTAGAGATGTAAAGGATATTGCCATATAGCAACCTATAAGATTCCTGAAGACCCCTTTATCATACCAAAACTATTCCAAATACAAAAAGGAAAAATGACTAGGGCTAAATTATAACATGTTAGTGGAACCCGAACTTGAGTTCATCACTATTCCAAAAGGATTTGTGTTTGACTTTTCTTCTTTCCACACCTAGTATAGACCCGAGAAGTGTTTCCATTTAGTGTCCTGCCAATATGCAAAGCTAGATTTCGGTTTGGCATCATTGAAGATTAAAACCTCTTCTAAATGGGCTTGTATTCAATTGGAGTAAACCAGTAAGTTCAATGAAACTTATAAATGAAAAGGAAACTTGATGGTTTCTTTGTCATGCTTCAATGGTTTTAGGGATACTATCCATATTTGCAGCTGCACTGCATCTCGGAGAAAGGAGCCCACCATATTCTTGCCATCAAAAAGGAAATAGGAGCAGTTAATCTCCAACTCCAAGACATTTTTGACATTGAGAAATAGCCTTTGTTAAGTTCTTTGCAGCAGATGAGAACTCAGACTAACAAGAGGATCACTGTCACTCGATAGTTGATCGCATCATTAGTATTTTATTCATATTGAGTTTTTCAGCTACTAAGACCATAAAGTTAGCTGACCACCCCACTGTTTAATTATAAAGCAAAATTTATAGTACACAAACCACATGCAAATTTATATGTATATGTCATTGTTAGCATCAGCAGATGAGTCTCTCTGAATTATTAACACAGTTCAATGTACCAGATAAGATCAGAATCCTCCTAACCAATAATGGTTTAACGTTTACTTGTTGAACCCAGAACCTCAACCCCTTGCAATCTCAAGAACCAGCTTATAATAATTGTTTTGATGAAAATCACGATAAGAATGTTGTTGAAGGGGAAAAATCATAGGAGATGATGATGCTCCAAACTAATAACCATTCTTTCATCGTTGACAAGAATACACGCACAACAACTGTGGCTTCGTGCTACTCTATATGGACCTTCTTTTAGTTCGGCAAACCTCTGAAATTAAATCCACAGCTTCAGAGTCACAGCAGAGCAAGAAGTTATCTAGTTGGCTAGGATATTATCTCTAACATCCATTCCTGATCAATCTTTTAACAAGCTGGGACATATTCATATGACTACTTATTATGCGCTGAAGGGATTGACTGTAGAAGGCAAGAGTTTCTAGGCTGCCAAGCACCCGTGTCCACAGTCTTGAAAAAGTGGATGCAACCCAGAACAATCAGAAGACACCACATTCCAAGAATAAAACTATGAGAAACTAGTCAAAAGATTAGGTCAAAGATGATCAACTTGACAATAGCAAAAGGAGATCTTTAATCTATCAACAAGTGCAGTGGAGAGAGACTACGAAAAGAAAGAAATGTGTTCAAGTTGCACAATTCCCCTCTCCATGATCCGCAAGAAGCGTGCTTTTAAAGCTGAATCGCACACGCCACTTTGTCATCAAGTTCAGATTAAACGTCACAGCGATCAAAAACTTCAATTTTCTTCACGGGACTCGGCAGTGGAATCCGACAAGAACGTTTAATTGACGATGAACGATATATAGACAAGAAAGTACCTGTTGCCCTTCACCTTGAACCAGGCCTCGGCGCAGTGGCGGTGCGCGACACCGAGCTCGCCCTTGCAACCGCATCCGAGCTGGAACAGCTCGGAGCCTTCCTCAAACCGATCCGGACTCAAATGACAGATCCGGCAGGCCATCGCCGTGTCCCAGTCGCTCCCGTCCGCCGCTCCATCGGCTGATCCGGCCACGTCGACGACCACGAAGGCGGCGCCCATCTCCACCGCTACCCTCTCCTCCAAGGCCACTACAACGGCGGCTTCCTCCGGCGGGCGGGCGACTTCAGGATCCGCCTCACCGCGTTCTTCGCCGTCGTTGCACCAGCACCCGAGCAGGACCTGCAAGGAGACTTCCTGCCCCCGATCCGGGCGCAACTGGCAGATCCGACAGGGCGTCTCCGCGTCCCGATCGTTCCCACCATCCGCCGCTCCATCTGCTGATCCCGCCACGTCCACAACAACGCAATCGCGATTCTCCTCCGCGGGAGGAGCAGCGTCGCCCTCTCTCTTCCCCCCTCCCTCTCCTTCATCCTCCTCCGCCGTGGCCGTCTTCTCCTCCAAGACGGCGGCGCCCGCACCGCGTTGCTCGCCGACTGCCATCGCACCTCACGACCACATTCTCTCTCTCTCTCTCTCGTGCGCGCTGCTATTCACGATCGGATCGCGACGCAAATCGTTGGGGGGAAAACGAAGAGGGAGGAGGCGAAGGCCGCCATCTGAGTCACGACTATGAAACCGAAACAGATAGGAAGAGCCAATGAGGTTCGCTGTAGCCGTCGAGTCCAAACAGGAAAAAGACGATGTTGGAATCGAGTAATTGCCGCTGGTCATAACAAATCTAGAATTAGTCAAACACAATCTTAATTACTACCAAATAATTATATATATATATATAGCAAATTGCTCCAACAATAATATTATCATATGAATATGTATTACATTATTTGAGATTACAAAGTAGTGTGCCAAATGGATTGGATCAACATGAATGGGAACCAAGAATATTTTCATGCCTTTAAAGTCTATAATTGATGATAAATCCTATCGCATAAATCCCATATCTTATTTTATATGAGTTTATGTAATAGTTTATATTTTATTTATATTTTATTTATTCTATTATCAAACAGTGACATACATAATTAAATATCATCAGAATAAATTCTCGAATATCTAAAAAATTTTAAATACAAAAAATATAGAGAGAGTACTTTTGCTTAGAATTCACATGATAGACTTCTATCTCTTCTTAAAGTGAAAGGAACATCACATGAATGACACCATAGTATTATATGATTGTGTTTGCTCTCGAATCTTACAAGGATTGATTCATCAAATATAAATAAATACATCACATCTTTGAATGAATCTAAGAACAGTGCACCTTTTCTGCCTCATTCTCTCAGGTGTTCTACACAAGATGTGCAACAAAGTCCAAGCCAACACTGCTGACTATATATAAACTTGGCCTGTTAAAATCTGCATCAAGAACAAATCCAACCTCAAGTATACACGCAATGCAAATGGTCTTGCTGCAGTTATTCAAAGAATCATGAGAAAGAATAATAAATAAAAGAAAATCATAAAAAGAATTACCAGGTGCCTGAAGTGGAGCATGTCATCAGAGGCTGCAACAACAAGAACTATATAGGGATTGCAGGAAAAGAACTGAAAGGCAGAGTAGATCACTAGGGTGAGATTGCCATTATGCATTCCACTGTTTCAAACAACTCTTGGTCAAACTAAAATGGCACTTCCTGGCTGTCTGATCTGAGGAGAGGATTGGAGTTCATGACCATGCCTCGATGAAAAATTTACCAGCCTTCTCTAGTAGCCGGAGCCATCTTGCAGCTGATTCTTTAGACATCCCATTTTCTACTGCAATAATTTCTTCCAGGGTTGATGTCACATCTGCCGGCATCTTTGTGGAGGACCCTGCGATGTATATTGCAGCTCCTGAACTCAGTAGACTCCAAATCCTTTTACTCTCTTCCTTCATCTTATGCTGTACATAGATTTTTTGTGGCTGATCTCTAGAAAAAGCAACAAAGAAGCCGCCACCCTTATCTGCCGATAGAACCCCATCATCTTGGGCTTGCGCCAACCAGAAGTTCTTGTATAAGAAATCAACTGATTGGTTTCTACATCCGAAAAAGAAGAGAATAGGAGATGTTGATCTGGTCAAATTCTGGAGAGCACGTTCCTCAACAAATGCTCGGAATGGTGCACATCCAGTTCCTGGTCCAATGAGAATGAGAGGTAGTGATGGTGGAGGTGGAGGCAGGGAACCTCGAGTTACCCAAGCGGGAATGTGAACTCCTGATCACAAAGAAAATAATTATGATGACTACATCGCCGATTCCGAGCACAATGATTTTATCTTTTATGTACGTACCGCTTCTTTTGAATGGATCAAGTCCAGCTAGCCATGATGAGCAGAGGCCATGTCTCTTTCTCTTAAAAGGAGTAGTCCATGACACAATGCTCACAGTTAAGTGAACTTGATTTGGATGAACTGAAGGGGAAGAGGATATGGAAAATGCTCTTGTTTTTAGTGGAGGGACCAGCTGCACCAACCATTCAAATGGCATCTGCACAGATGGAAAATCCTCTAGTACCTACAATAAGAACTAAAAGCTTCTCAGTAATTCATAATGAGTGAAGAAAGCCTTGACATCAAATCCTTCAAATATCATATTGCACACATAAATGACTCCTTTCAGGATAAACAGCATCATGAACTAATAAAGATCAAATATGCAATTAGCAAAATGGAATTGAAACCAAGTCACAAAATTTATCACCTCTACAACAGTTCTTCGCTCCCTCTGATTATACTGATATAGATCATCCATTCCTTCAGGAGAAGCAAAATATTGAAGCCTCTCCTTCTCATATTCAGCTGTTGCATAAAAGCTCATGACCTAAAGGGCATATGAAAGTGCAGAAAGAAAATCTTCAAACCTCTATGCAGCTAAATTTTGCAAATATACAAGGAAGCAAAACAGTTATCCCTAATTAGAACTGATTTTGGTATTACATATGGACATGTCATGTAATAGAAAAATAAAAGCTTCATTCCTTCGCCCAAGAACAATCTTAGAAATCTACTGTTGGAGAATAGACACTTAACTACACTACTGTACAGCATATAATCTCCATAACATATAAAAACATACTTATATAATTCAGAATTTATATCATAGATTAACAAATAAATGATTATGACATGATGATGGAATGTACCCTTAATCTCGGCAAAGTGATACTGTCACAAAGTTAAATGTAATTTATACAAAATATTATATGGATTTGGATCCAACAACATTCATTCAAGCTCAATTCCTATAAAATATCCAAATCCAAAGTACAACCTAAATCAGACTTAATATAAACAACAGATGGTATAAACTGAGCTAGTCACCTTATCTTGTTAAATAGATACCTTGAATCAACCAATCCATGCTTATATAACCTACAAGTGACAAACTAATAATAACAATTTAAGTTACCCCATCTTTCTCCAAGGTTTCCTACTCAGTTCCCATATTACTTAATGACTGCTACTTCATAAAAGCAATTCTAAAGCTCTTTCAAGTTACAAAATCCCAAAATTATCATTTGTCATATAGGCTTCAATATGTAATTCTACTAGCATACAAGGCTCTCCGCCCCAACCCTCTCTCTTTCTTTTTCTTTACCTCCTAGGTAGATGATCTGCATTACAAATTAACATAATAGACTAAACTACGTACTGTCTATGTTACTTCTCATTAATTAAACAAACTTACCTCAAAAAAGTAACGCCGAGGAGAAGCTGATGCGACATCCATTGTAAGCTCCACAAAGTTTTTCAGTTTAATAGGGCGCACCAAGCTCTTTATACTTTTGTAGACGGATTGTTTTTCAGTATCCCTAGCCTTGACCTAAAAGATCGCAAGATTGAAACCAATCAGGTCCTATTAATAAAGGAGCATTTCTACTATATATATATAGTCTTTTATCCTTGAGACAACAAATAGAAATTAAGACAGCATTCATGTAATGAGTCAAAACTTCAACATAAACTTTAGATGCTGTCAAATAATGCATCAATGTTGCAAAAGCTGAGAAAAGTGCGGTGTACAAACACTCATGCACACATTCATATGTATGCATATATACATGATATGCATCTACACATATATAAAGTTTTGATATTTATATAATGCTGATACAAAAACATAACACCAAGAAAGAACTACATACTGTGATGTAACAGTTTGGATCTAGGTTACAGCGCTGTATAAATGCATCGACAGCAGCAGGATTTTGACTTGGTAGAATCTCAAGAACATCACCCACTTGATAGTCAATGACCTAGAATTGTGGCCGCAGATTGAATTTCATTATCCAGGAAATATAATCAAAGTTCCATTTGCACAGAAACTCACATTTGATGAAGCTTCAAATTCAAAGTGACGCACATCTCTACTATGGTCCACATTTGTCAATCGTTGATTAGTTATCTGCCAAGTTACTCACAGTAAGTGTTCCAAATATTAGCAATACAAATTAAAGAAACAGATACATGAGAGCTACCAGAGAACCATAAATCCAAGAAGGATGAAAGATACACTATAATATTCATTCAGCAACCAAATACAGGATATCAATGTATTATGTGGCATACTCCAAGCCAAGATTCGTTGTGTGGATCGGCACATGTCTGCATAGGTGAAAATGTACAATGCTATGGCATTGACAGGTGTCAGATGTACCTACCTACATGGCTAGTTAAATTTTTTAACCTCAACCAACCTGCAAATGGGCATGACAAAAAACATGGCAGGGAATCCTTGCTTCAAGTATGAATTTCTTTGCTTTCAGTACATCCTCAAGAAATGGGTGGTGTGGTAATAAAGTTGCTCCACCCAAGCACGATGGTTCCAAGTTGTGGAACAAGTCATTCAGATGTGGGAGTAAGGCAATGGACTTCAGTCTCTTCTAAAACCAAGCTAATAAATCGACATATTTTTCTTGTGGCACATCCCTGACTATGAATTTCTTTACTCAAAAGTCAAAATATTCTCAAGTAGAAGACTTGTTTACCAGTAAAGTTACTCCATCCCAAGCATGATGGACCTTAATTTTGGAATGAGTCACTTCACATGTAGGCACAAGGCCATGAATGTGACGTCCCCTAGTCCCACAAGCCCATGCATTAAGCTGCACATTTCTTGTGATACATTGCTGATTCTATTTAATGGACAGGATTTACACAAATATTAAGTCTGCTTCATGTGTCACATTGAAAACTACCTTTAGGGTTGCATATATATTATGCACCATAGATCAAAAGTAGTGTAGCTTGGTATGTGATAGGGGGTATCTGACACATGGGCATCTAGACAACACCACATCAATGCCAATCTGACACCAACTCGGACATTCTGTCAATTTGGCACTTCAGCCAAGTACCACATGTGGTCAGCATAACGCACAACAGTGCTAACTACAATGTCGGGTTTAGTCGACTCTTCACGTTCAGAAACGCTCAACCACAATCGCTCACACAAACTAACTCTCATTGACTCCCGACAATTATCAAATTCTCCTATAAAAGGCCTCAAGTATACTATTTTACACATGGGAGATTCTGTATAACTCTCAACTCTCTGACCCCTGAATCCCTGATTATAATGTCACCTTCCGACACTAACTTAAGAATTGGAGAGGGCATGCCCCTGACACAATTTTGTAAGACCCCGGCGAATCCAATCATCACTTGACACCAACCTTGCAACTAGCTTCAAAACCTGATACCTTGGAATCTTGGACAAACAAAATCTGCACAATAGTATGCTAGCCCACCATCATTCTCAAATTCTCAATTATTAGTTGTTCTTTTTCAACTACAGAAGTGCATGTGGTAAACATAGTGCATAAGGTGATTATCAAACAAGGAAGCTGAAATAGTTGGGAAGACAAGATCCAAAAGATTCAATGTGCATATTGACACAATATTTGACTCTCGAGTGTAGGTTCAGAAGAGTAACAGACATATTTGAATTTGTTTAAAATGAAGGATAATTGATCTCTAAATTTATACCTATAACCAAAGTAGTCCCACGTGTCCATAATGTACATACCTATAACAAGTATGGTAGCCTCAATGGATTATCTAAAACAAGGAATTTAATTTCACCAGGAGCAGTCTGTACCGGCTGGTATTTACTGGTCCAAGCATGAACCGAGACACTGCCCCATTACATGCAGCTCAGTTCAGTTTTTTATTCTTTTAATGACAGATCATCCATTGATTTGTTTTTTTATCTTCAAGGCATTGGCCTTTTAGGGCTTGCGAGTCCATCTCCCTTTCCATGTGGCCAGACTGGTGCTGCCCGCCTCATCTTCAATATATGTCATCATGAATCCGACCAATTATCGACCAGAACGGGTCCAGTACCACATTTTGTTGGATTAAACAAATCCTAAAACAATGTTTCCAAATGCAATATCCCAATATGCATATATGCATATGTGGCTGCTTCTGCAGTCTGCATAGACAAGCACATGCAGCCACATATGCAAACACATACAAATATGTGGTGGCCAATTATGAAGTTCACAACTTCATATATATATGAATATGTGATCAGCCTATGCGGTTTACATTTCTAACCAAGTGTAATTGTTTGAAGTTTGAACTATTATATTATTCTAATAGTATACATGATTAACATAAATTTTAATTACATACACTTGCATGGATCAAACACCTTATCACTTCAATCTTCATCTTTCCATACTTTAACTAAGACAAATTTTGATTATATTTTTTTATGTTTATATATACAGTTCATGTGCTTGCATATGCACCCCCTCATGCTGCATATGCAACATGTGGTACCATGATCACCTGCACGTCAACCATTTTTCAGAAAAATATGGAGCTAAAATAAAATGGATGGAAATTTTCTTCAAAGAATTGAAATCATTCAATCAATTGCAGTTAAGCATGATCCAAATATCTCTAAACAAGTTAAAGAAAGTAAAACATATATTATAAAGCTTCTTCCTACAAAATGTTAAAATAATATGTGATTTGGTAGCAAAAAAAAAATCATATTTTACTATTTTAAGTAACCTAAATTTAAATAAAAAAGTATCAAGAACTACCAGCATTTTCTATAGAATCTATAAAAGACTAATTGATAGATAATATAAATCATACCATATGCAAAAGATACTGTGGCTTCTTATCATGATAATGAAATTGTGCAGGTGACATTGAACATGCACTCTCTATCACCACCTCAGAACTTTCCAGATCTACAACATAAAAAGGTCATGGTTCTTGTCAAAAACAATGAGAACATTTAATTAGTAGACCATAGTGCTACATGCTCTGCAACAAAATATAAGCTTACATGCTCAATTTAATTTATAATTAGAGAATTTGGCTGAGAGGAAAGATTTAAAAAGTAATCAGCAACAGTTCCAGCCAGCATGATGTAGAATTTGATCCATTCACCTTTCATGACTTACCATATGCAGTTAAATGATCTGGTTGCATCTTGTCAGAAGAATGGTAAATAACCTCAATTTTTGCATGATCCAAACTCCTCTTAGAAGGATCCATAATATCTGAAACCCTAGGCAAAATGTTTGGATGCACTGTATTCAGCATCTTCCACAAAGATAACAACCAAGGATCCAGAGCACCTTCATAGCTGCAGAGGATAAATTCTTAACATTATTCTGTCTCTCTCACAAAAAAAAAAAAAAAATCTGAAAGCAAAGTGTCTATCAAGCAACTCAAATGGATCAAACATAAAAAAGGAAAAAAAAAAAAAAAAAAAAAAACTTGCAGGCAAGAACATATGTTATTGGTAATAGAAAAAAGCACTGGAGCCAACAAAAATCAACAGCAAATCAGTCTTATCTTGCCAAAAGAATGCATCCAAGAGAAATACGAAGTAAATCTCCCTCTTCAAGAATAAACAACAAATCAGATGAAAGTTCAATAAATAAGCAAGATGAATCCATGTAATTCAGACCATGCTTGCAATACAAAAGAAAACACCAACTGACCAACAACAGGCATATACGGAAACATACCCTGAAGGGTGCTGATCATCTCCTAAACCTTTTTCAATTAATGGTTTTGCTCCGAGATCTGAAAGCCTTTTGTCCAGCTTTTTTGCAGTAAACTACAAAAGGGTTCCACATTGTACATATGAGTAAGAAATAATTAGGCAGAATTTTATTAACATGCTACATAATGAATTTTGCCTGGAAAGTACATTGGAGATTATATATCTGTCGAAGTGGTATCTGGATGATGGAAACCACTTTGATTGCGAAGACTTTGATTGATAAACAATGTACTAAAAAGAAAGTGCTTGAGTTTCACCACAACGATTGAAAGAGCAATTTGGTATTGATAGGAAGCACAAACATGCACATTACATGGACATCCCCACATGACAAATCTTTACAAAGTGGGGAATGACCCACAGAGAGAGAGAGAGAGAGAGAGAGAGAGACACACACACACACACATAATCTTTAATATTATAAAGTTTAAAATTATTTCATGTATTTGAAAAGAAGCTGTTGTAGAAAATTAAATTTCAATATATATGAGGCCAAGTAATATGATGCAAATTTCTGACAATCCTCTTCCTCAACCTCGGCACCCATAAAAAAGCCAAAAGACTCAACTATAGTCCTATTCAGGTTGGCTGAAGCCTTATTATGACCAGCCAAGGGTCAAAGCAACTCTTCACAATGGGGACCCTATGGTCATAAACAAACCTACCACAAGGGCGGAATAAACAGGGGACCCAAGTACCATGTCAGCAGCCAAGATCACTTGAAAGCTTACAACAAATGATCAATAGATTGGATTAAGATCATAACATACTTACAATCTAACATCAAACAGATTTATGGAAAAGGAACAACTGTACTACAACAACATAAAGAGCCAAAGAAATCACATATAACCTAATCAAAAGGATCCACAACCTAATTAACCAAACATAAATAAAAAATTACATTATATTTCTGGTACCCTGAGTCACCCAGTCCAAAAACTGCATAGTGAAGTCCTTCCAACCACTGATTGCTAAGGTTCCTCTGCAAAAGAAACCTCCAAAACACCTACAAAAACACAACATCATATCTAACCATTGCAACAGATCACTTCAAAGTTCAGACTACCATTGTGAAAGAAGTCCAACCTTCATTGAGTCTGGTATATCCCCCTGTCCTGTGGTAGAAACCACAAAAATTACAATTTCTTGGTCTGGTAAACAACTCTGCATACAATAAATAAATAAAAATTGGTTGGAACACCACCAAGAATAATAAGGTGAAAGAAAAATGTGGTCTTTTTTATGTTAAATCAGATCAAGACATGAGATGGACTTATAATGAGTTTACTGACCGCATCAAAGCGGTCGATGGGGAGGACTTGGACAGAAGGGCAGCCACCGCGTTCTGCCTCCCTACCGACACGCTCGGCAGCATCCATAGCATTCCCAGTCTGCGAAGCGTAGAGAACTAGCAGATGGCTCGACTTCTCCTCCATTCTCTTTTTTTCTAGCGACTGATGTTCCGACAAATGACTGTGCTATGCAGGAAGGCCATGCACCACATAGCATATATGAAGTTTACATTTTTTCATTAGTTAGAGGTGCATATAGTTAAGGAAAAAGCAAAACAAGTAAAAAACACACGAACAAGTACACAAAATTTTACAGTGCAAAGGAACACCCTACATGGCAAGATTAGAAGATGGAACACTAGTTCCAATACATGGAGATGTACTGTGAGACCATTCAATTTGAAAGTATAACCAAACTGAAGATGATCAACATATATTCATCTAGCAATTCAAAAGAACATCCTGAAACAAGAAATGGTGATCCTTGCGCAAAAGGCTACAAAAATAGAGAAAGCTAAGATCCAAATCCTGCAGATGACCTGTAAAATAATTGAATCAACATATTCAATCAGTCCAAATTAAACGGAAACTTGAAATAATGCAATTTAGTGGTAATTGAGGGGGTTCCAAACTCAGATTGCAGGAACAGATTATAAGACCGTAAGATCAATCAGATCCTACAACTTATAAAAAATTAATCTTAAGATATATATATATATATATATATATATATATATATATATATATATATATAAACTTATAAACAAAGTTTTAAGATTTAGTAACTCTTACATATTCTTAAATTAATTATTACATTTTTATTATAGTGAATGCATAATTAATAGTATTGTCTCTTATTTGAATGAATAATAATTTGCTTGTTTTTGAGGTTTACAACGATCTAATTGGTCTCTCCACTTGACCATCTCGACTCAAGATACCCATAAGTAAAGCAGTGTATGCTATATGATTTATTTTATTACAAATTATTAATATGCAACAAAACATATGCTTAAGGGTATAAATTACACAGCCAACTTCTACATCAGAATAAAAGCTATAACATCTTTAATGTATCATTAACATAAGCTACGAGATCAGAGTGGGGAGGAGAGGATCAACAAATAGAAGAGACGACAAGAGAGAATAGGAGTGGGAAGGAGATCAGAGGAGGGTTGAGATCGCGAAAGAGGAGAGGAGAGAAGAGTACCAGGGAATAGGTGGCTGAGCCAGCAACGGCGGGAGTGCCGGCCGCAGGAGGAGAGGAAAGGCTAGGGCATCACGCGTGGAGTCTCGGACTCGGGATCAGTTCTTTTACCGAGGTCTTTTGAGTTGACTCGGTAAACTCAAGTCGACTCGTTCCGAGTCGAGACGCGGGTCTCAGTTTGACGCTGATAAAGAGGGTCTCATTCAACCGGACTTTGATCCGCATTAGACGGGTATGGATCCTTTGAATTTGGAGGTACCATTCAGCTTGAGTCCGACAATCATCGGATCCAATTCTACTTTTACATCCTACAATAGTCTAATTCGGATTCAATTTTTAATTAGCTCAGGGGATGAATCCTAAACCTCATTTTCCTTGTGTGTGTGTGATTCGAATCTTATTGGAATTCGTTGTGATCGTGAACCCACGCCATCGCTCCTCGACTTCTCTTCTCATGCATTGACTACTCTCAAATCATTAAAGATCTATAGATATGATTTGACTTAAGTATATTTTAAATATATTTTAAAATAGATTAATTATACTTTAAATATGTATTGACTTAAGTGTTATTTGGTAAAATTATGTTATATAAATCTATTAAATATTTTATGATAAATTTATCCTTATAATATTTCTAATAATTTTCACAAGTTAATACATATTTTTTTTATTAAGACTAATAAGTAATATATATATATATATATGTAAATTTTAAAATATATAATCATATAAATAAATATAAAAATAATCTTTAAAAAACAAATAAATATATTTTTATATTAGAAAATTTTATCTTTAATTGAATCTGATTAATTTCTTGACTAAAAAAATCATTATTTTTTCTCTTTTATATCCGAAGGCGCCGAAGCAATGTTGGTAAAAATAGAGACATACGGACAAGCAAGGAATCGACCTCAGGTGTCTCCCGTGGCAGTAATACTAAAATACCACTAGACCAATAGGGTGATGCAATCCTGATGTATAAGCTACTAATATATCGTCTTTAATCCACAGCTGAAACAAAGACTAATCCACACACGTTTGCAGCTGGCAAATTTAGTTCGACCCCTTACGTTCCTCAAAAGGAGGATCGTCTTTTCCCATAAATTATTTACACTCAAGCAAATCGATAGCTGAAAATGACATCCATCCCCACCCAAATCCATTCCAATCCTCTCTTTTTTTTTCCCTATTAATGCCTATTTTTATCCCCTATTTAGTATTACCAAAAAATAAAACTAATAACACAACCATACAATCTAAAAATATAAATAAACACGAAAAACAGCCTTTTCACCCCCGAATAAGCAATTAAAAGGAGGAAGTTATATTTTTCGTTACTTTTTCCTGTACGATGGGTTCGAAGACAATCTTACACGCAGCAATGCAGAGAGACATTTTTATCGTCTTGATGATGGCAATGCAGCTCAACATTCATAAAATCCACCTGATCAATAGATATAGAGAAAGGGGGGAGAAGAATCAAAGGCAAAAACAAACGCAGGCAATTGTAATATAAATACCGCCATCAGATTGTGCAACAAGAACAAGTATTAGCAGAAGTCGAGAGGAGACAGTTTGCCTGGTCTCCTGGAAGCCTCACAGCAACAAAGTCAACATGGCAATCCAACTTCACCAGGGATGGAGGTCCCAAATATTCCACCTTTCTCAATCTCAGATGACAAATGTACGCGACGACGGGCGACGGGATACTCGGACTACCAGATATCTTTCTGAGCCCTATGGCTAAACGAAATAAGAGGCTCCTGTGCATTAAGTTATTTTAAACTATTACACTGAAAAAGCATATTCTAAAAATATGCACAAGCTATGCTACAATTGAGAAAGATAAATGAGGGCCATTCAGAAACTCTATGGATCGCAAATCCTTCTGTACAATCATATTTGTAAAAGAAACTGCTAACAAGACCATCTCACAAAAAAATTGCCAAGTGAAGGTGGTCTGCATTCTCCATCTATTAAAGAAAGAAATAAGACCAGTTTCATGGGGGAAACAATGCTATGCACTTAGATAACATGTCACCTTTTTATGTGGGGAATCCATGTGAAACCTCGAAGAACAATGATTGTCCACAAAGCATCTGACATCTGTAAGGAGAAGAGCGGTCATAACTGTAGGAAAAGAGTACATGAAAATTACATCTATCTTATGTGTAGCATGCGGAAGACAGTATTAATAGTGTGTGGGCAAAACCTTGAAGTAGAGTTGGAATTTGTTTCTTCTTTCACAAATCATATTAGTTCAATTTTCTGTTTTTATAGCATAGCACCTTTGTTCACTAATCATGGTTCCTGTAATAAAAATGTACCAATACATATCCAAGATCAAATCAATACCAGACAACAGGGACTCCAGCAAGGCAACATCCACCACCCTACCACTCGTAAACCCCACCTCTTCCTTGACTGGGTTATGTATAGTATAACCCCATCTCACAAAAAAAAAAGATCTGTTTCTCCCTGCCCCACCCTGACGTGAAAAGGTCATGGAAATACACATACATATCACTTATTAAAGAACATTACTTATTTGAATAGACAGTGCTGATATTTTCACGTCAGGTTTGGCTCACGGGAAGGATACGCATAACGTCCCCACCCTGTGTTTCAGTGGGCTTTTGTAAATTATATCCCAAGTCCACAACATTTCCTACTAGCTCGATCAGGCCAGACCGGTCAGGTGCACCACATGTTTGGATTGAAATTGCCACACCTACCAGACGTTTCATATAAAATGCATGCCATAAAATTTAAGAATTGCCATACTATGAAATAACCATTGGACAAAAATATGATAAAAACCACAAAGGCAAAACATAGTGCTGATATATTCATGTTCTAGTTGGGATGTCTGAGTCATTTATTAGCTAATTATTCTTGGTATTTCTTGAAGGTCAAGTGTGAGTGTGTGCACGCACACACACACACATATAGCAGCTCATGAATGTCTTGATGAAGGCTTCATGTTTTCTTCTTATATTCAGCAATAAATATGTTTAAAGTGAATTTTTTTTATCACAAGGCGTAATAATATAGTAAAAATAAGTAAACTTGGAAAGCAAATAGGATTAGTTATCATAATGCGCATCCAGAAAAAAAAAAATAGAATAACGTAAAAAAATCAACATGAACTTCAACATGCACTGACATGGTCTTTATCAGAGTGCCCATCCAAAGAAGATATAGATTGACATCAAACAATCAATATAAAAAGTGATTTTAAGCATCACATTCGAAATTTTTCATTTTTCATGATAGTGTGCACTGAGTTAAACACAGTTGTATTTATCAAACATTTTGCCATCAACCTGGTCTGGGGAAAAATAATGCTATATAAGCAGAAAATCCAAATGAAAGCATGGAACAATCTTATTGGCTCTCGTGGAGGCCCAAGAGTTGAACCATAGGAATGCAATAAGGCTACCTAATTATTGCACCACATGTGGCATTCATCCACCTGTGAAATACAATAAGCCTCAGAAGCATCTGGCATCCTTGAGCTTATTCAACTCCCATTACATCCTCTTACAATCAATCATTAAGATATTTACCAACCACCAGAACCATGCACTAGTAGTTTGGTAATCCAGACCAACCTTTTAAAAAATGTTTGTTTGAAACAATTGTGGCCCCTTTAGAATGATGTCAAGAGGCACTCAAGCTCACTTATGTGCACGGGTAAGGCGAGGCGATTGCTAAGCGCCTTGCCATGAACCCATGCAAGGCAATTGGTCCAGGTGGCACCTAAGTGGTTGCCTGAGGCCTGGCGCTAGCATCACATGAGCTCGCCTAGCCCAACCCAAGTGCTCACTAGCCAAGCATGCTATAATCAAGCTCAGATCGAGAAAATCAATACAATTGAGCCTAATCATAGTTGATGAATTGGTTCAATTAAACAAATACATCAAGTTAACAGCTCTCCAAATATCCGGCCCCCCTCCTCCTCCTCCTCCTCCTCTAAATTGTGAAAGAAAAAAACCCCTAGATTCTTTGTCGCCACTGTGACATCGTCACCTTTGACTTTTTCCACTTTTCTCCGACCATCTAGTGATGCCACTATGATTTTCGCATACGACCACCCCTTCACCTTTTATAGCTCTTTTCAAATCATTGTCTCGCACCCACTGTCATTTTCGTCATGATTTTCACTTTCAACCACCTCCATTTTTACCTCCAATTACTATTCAACGACTGACGACCACTATCATCATCCTTGTTTCTACCATCGTGAATTTTGTTTGATTGGCTCTGTCGGTTCTTCTTCGACCACCTTCAGCCGCAATATCATTTATTACAGCCTCAACTTGCCATGCCCTATCCACACTTGTACTGTCCAATGAAAAAATTCATCCCAATATTGCATACGTAATTAAAATATATGTATTATTATATATTCTCAATTTTTATGTACATCACAGTGAGATGGACAAACCAGGATCAGTGTTGCAGATGATGATGGTATAATATTTCCTAAACCAAAAGGGGGATAGAGCTATTTTTTTGAGTGGTGAGCTGGGAACAATTTGAGTGAACCTGCCCCACCTCACTCTAATACTCTCCCTAGTTCTACATGCATAAGGCTTGTTTAAATGGCCAAGGTTGTACTTGAGAGGATCTTAGAAGTAAAACAACATAAGCAACAGACATGGGACACCACACAATAACAATAGAGGCCTTAAACCCTTTTACATTATTCCTGGAAACATACATGTTCCATAATCAATTATTGTTTTAGTTGTTTACTTTGGTTCGTGATGATATATTATACTTTTATCACCAACTTCTAGATGTTCAATTATATGACAAATCAATTTCTCATGTGAAATTATATTATTCCAAAGCTCATAAATCTTGTAGTGTGCACACATTTATCATGATAAGTTATTACTATAAGCAGTCATATGGTTCTAATAATGTTATGATATTTTTCTTACATATGTACACTTAAAAGGTCAAGCCATATGTTCCAAAACTATTAGCTCTTTATTTGATAAAAACTATCCCAAGGGCCATCTTGTTAACAAAAACCAAAGGAATGATCGACTATCAAAAGCTGTTCAAAAGCATATAGTCCTTTCTCTTACATAATTTGAGTTATGTGTGTCCATTTTCGCACATTGTAAAATAATCATTAGATAGAAATATACCAAAGCAAGAATAAACCCTGTTTAACTAAAGATCAATCTGTATATCTAAATATAATTTGGCCCTCTTGTTGCCCCTTGCAAACCAAAGATTATATTAACTAAGAAGTGAAAACATAACAATCAATAAATGTCTCGACATTGACTCATGGCAAAAAGGTAGGATTCCAAGTGTGTATTTTTCTGAATTGAACACAGGTAAACTCAGAGCCATAGACAAGATGTATTTCAAGTTAATGTTACAAAAGATAGTGACAAGTGAACTGACAACGTATGGTACACTGGTTGAAATACAAGCTATGAACAACCACCTAATTCATACCTAAGTGAAATCTGTTCAATTCCCAGGCGAATGTGCAGCATCCGATTCATATGATGAGGAGCTTTCAGTATCAGAATCTGCAAAAAGTCAATGTCAGTTTAAAGATGCATGTATATAAAATAATAAAACTTAGCAACTTCTGTTTACACAGACCCAGGGTGTGTGTGTGTGTATATATATATGATGAAATTAGTGCTCCATAATTGTCCTTACACAGATATATGATATGTTGCATAAGAATATTACCAGAATCAGAGGATCCAGAGTCACTGCTGGATCGACTGGAACCACTTGACCCACTCTCATCATTTCCATTATTTGCTCCTGCTTCTGTCAAAGGAGCAGCAACCTTATTCTGATCCACCGCTGCTCAAAATTTATTAGCATAATGTAATTAGTACGAGATGAAAATATTAACCAAAAAGATCATTATAATTCATACTCAAAAGCCATATACCATTCTTGACTTGCTCGGGCACTTCAGCAACAACTGGATAAGGATCCTATCACAAATGAAACAAAACAACAGATAAATATGATAACACGTCCAAGGAGAAATACAATACAAAAAAATAAAATAAATTCTTCATTTCTCACCTCTCCATTCAACCTTTCTCGGTTGTGGCGCTCTGCCTCAGCCCTAGCAAGCATCGCAAGCTCTGCCTTCCGTTTGTGCTTACTTAGAGTCTTCTTATAGTTAGTTACAAATCTATCAAGCTCCCAAAGTGTTTCTGCATCTACACAATCTATGTCCACCTCAATCTCGTCATCATGTAGGTTCAAAACAGAGTTCCTCTTCTTAATAATTTGTACAACAGTTTCCAGCTTCTCTGGTGGCAGGCTCTCCAAATGACGTCTCAATGTCTGCTTCTCCCGGAATGTCATGTCCCGCTTGTTTATGTCATTAGCCTTGGGTTTCTTCAGAGCTGTAGGCCGGCCAAAATGCTGGGTCTGGTTTTGTTCGGGCCTCATATCAATCTCCATGGGTTGCACCACAGGCCTCATATCGATCTCCATGGGTTGCACAGTGGAGCTCGACATCTCAAGAGTTCTCATATCCAAAGAGGGGGGGTTTCTCATACTGAACAAATGTAGCTGATGCAAATGCTCAGTGAACTCTGTCTCGATCAGTGACCATCTCTCCTCAAAGACGTTGAGGAGCTGCTCAGCCATAACGTGCACATCCTGCCCCTTGGGATTGTACAACATGGCGTTCTGGAATGTACGTCTAACATCTGCTGCAAATTCCAAGGGAGACTCGTAGAAATTACTGGCAACGCGGGATTGCACGGTGCCAAGGTCCATTGGGTGCTTTATGATGGAGAAGTAATCATAGAGACCGAGACCCTCGACGTCCACTGGCTTATTGAATACCCATCCAAAATTGTGCTTCATGAGCTTATCGAGCAGTGTCCGGCAGCTCCTGAAGGCATTCGCATAAATTTTCTTGTTGGCTGATGCCCTATAATCTGATTCCACGGTCGAGTGCTTCCTGCTTTTGCTGGACTTGGACTTCTTCTGAGATACTGAAGGAGGAAACTTCTCCTTCCCCAGAATGAAATCCGAGCTACGGAAGTACTGATTCGCCTTGGGCGTTCTCTTCTCCCTTTCTATCGTGGAAGTACCAAGGCTGTTCCTGGAACCGACACCAGGCGGCACCAAGATGTTGAGCTGGGGACGTAATGGGGCAGGGGTGGCAGAAATGGCCTCGGAAAACACCGATTCTCTCTTACTCGCCACCGGAGTGTTGACATGATTTACCGAGAGTTGAGAAGGAGCAGCACCGACGCCGCTGCCTCCGCCGCCAGCAGAGGGGATGGCGGAGAGCTGGTGCTCACGGGTCTCAAGCCTCTTGAGGAGGTCCCTCACCTGATCCAGCTGGGCGGTGAGCATCCGGCGTAGGTCACGGGCCTCCCCTTGCGACCGCTTGGCGTCCTCGACCGCAACGTGGCCGTTCTGCTGGTGGGGAGCAGAGCCCTTGGGGTCGGGCGTGGCCTCCGGCTCGTGGCGGTTCAGGCTCGAGGCCTCGTTGCCCGAAGAGGCCGAGCGTTGGAACTGGTGACGCTCCGGCGGAGAAGGGGGCGGCGGAGGCGGTTGCTGAAGGGAGGAGTCAACGTCGCCGGTGGTGGTAGTGGTGGCTAGGGTTTCCCGGGAGGAGGGCTGGGGGTTCTGGGCGTCGGCCGCAGGGGTGTTCTTACCGCGACGCCTGCGGCTGTATACCTTTAACTCCGGCGTCCGTCGGGTCTCACTGATGCCATCGCCGTCGTCGGCGGCGGCGGCAGCGGCAGCGGGGCCCGAAGCCATGCATGAAACGGACGCAGAGAGGGCGGCGGCTCGGGTTTGAGAGGGTAAACCCTGAATCGAATCAGGACGAGTAGGACGAAACGCGCGAAGCGAAGCGAGTGAGGAGTTTGGAGACGATGAAAACCCTAACCCTAACGACGCGATCTTGCTCCCCGTCGCTCGCTCTCTGCGGAACAATAACGGGATCGAGGAAGAGGATGCGGTGTTTGGGTCGGTTCAAAGGGTTCCTACCCACGTATCGGTACCCGTTTCATTGCCACGTCGCAATTGGATACGGCCGCGGACCCGATACCGAGCCCGCCCTTCTTCCAATCACACGTCAGGTAACTATGGTAATATCTGCCATCCGGACATGGTGGATTAGTGCCGCTCGTGGGATTCCCTGTCTATCCCGGATCAGGGAACCGAATACTGCACCAAAAATAGTGACGTCAGAATCCTTAAAGAAGTCAAACATGTGCTGCCATTCGAGAAATGCCGTGTAGCCCGAATGTCGATATGTAGGACATCACAGATTATGGGGGTCTCCACTTAAGAAAGGCGGCGAGCGAGTCGATGAGGGGGAAAGCAGGCGTTCTGGTTGGGTGGGACCCGAGGCACCGGTTTCAATGTGCATAACTTTGACCGATGGTTCCAACAGTGACGTGGGCTTAAATAACTCGTATTTTTTTTAATTTAAAAAATATATTTCAACAATTGACTAATTATGTATTATTTCGATAATTAGCTATGTATAAAAATTATATTAAGATACTTATAATTATAAAAATAAGTTATTTAATTTTATTTTTTTCTCATATTATTTATTTTTATTTAAAAATTATAAAATTTATTATTACGTATGTATTGATTATGTCTCACTTCGATTTATCACCGAACGTATTTCTGTGAATAGAATTGACGATATAAAAAAATAAAATTAAATATTTTTTATTTTTTATATATAAATTAAAATATTAAAATCAATTAATTATAATAAAATAATTTACTTTTTTAATTTTATACTCATCTATTTTATGCCAACATATCAATATCCTCTATAAAAGGAGATAATCAATTGATTCGGAAATCTAAATTTTTATTTATAGAAAAATATCAATATAATTATGAGAACATTATATTATTTCTTTCACTCTTCAGCTGACATGATCATGTTGACCATTTTCAGCTATAATTTACAAATAAAAAATTCTACAAACATATGTCAGCTTCTTGGAGGAGTTCTATGGTTTGTGAGGAGCATTCGAATGATGAACTAAATCTTATTGTGATATATTGTCTTTTGCACTACTTAGGTGACTATTACATACACATAAATGTAATGAATTTAAGAAGAAAATAAAAGAACAACATATAGATTTTTTTTGTTGGATTTGTCAACTTAATAAGGAAAAATAGATTAGTATGTTCTTTCCAAATTTGGCCATAATTGATAGAGGATGTATGTTGGAATTGTTCTTGGCTAAAAAATATTCATATTGTATGTACCAAAATAAAATAACCATTTTAAATGTTATCTATTCCATGATAAATATGAGTCTCACAACCCAACATGCCATGAAAAATTATCATAATATTTTAAGAAGTTTGGTCTAACATATTTTGATTTTACAATATTTCTCGCCATATTACCCAATATTAAATGGTTTGAGCTTGTGTCAATATAGGTCAAGGAAAAAATATATATACACATATAATATATCTAAAAGTTATATACATAAAATACTCACAAGTAATTGCGTGTATATATATACATACACAAATAATATACATAAAATACTCACAAGTAATTGTGTGTATATATATATATATATATATATATATATATATATATATCCAATTTTGGTCATAATTTATAAAGAAGGTTTTTGTCGTAAGAAATGATTTTATAAAAATTCTAAAAGAATAACATATGGGGTAATATATCATTATTAATTTTTTTCTTTAGGTAAAAACCTTTGATTTTTTACTAAAACGACTTGATCATATATGTTATTAAAAAATTAATTATCATATTTTTTAAAAATAATACTAATCATTTTAGAATCATTAGGATATGATTGTAAGATGTTTGATTTTATTTTATTTTTTAAAAAAAATATTATGATAATTAATTATCAAAATTAAGTTTTTTTTTTAAATAACACCTGTGATCAAATCATTTAACCAAAAAAGATAATGATATTTTCATCAAAGTAGAAAAAAAAATATCTGATAAAAATAAATATTTGAATATTGAGATACCATCCAGTAAAACTAGAAGCTTCTTTCATATAATGCCCTAACACATTTATATTATTTTCATCAAAATAATCAATTTATCTTTTGTGAGGCTCATGACCCAACACTCATTAAAAATATATCATAAATGTTTCAGAAAATTTGGCACAAGACATTTTGGTTTTGTATGATCTATGCAAATGTGCCCAACATTATAAGACTGAATTTGAGCCAAAAATAGATGTTTTGTGTCAATCCCTATAAATGGTGTCCAAAATTGGTCAAACATGTAAGAAAGATCTTTGTTATAAGCTCTTTTGACATTGTTATTGGTCAAAAATTCTCAAACAAAACGCTTTGGATTTTAAATCTTATTTGTTTTATGGCAAACATAGCCCAATCTAGCAATAATATATGGTTTGACCTAACTTATTTTAGTAAAAAAGGGTTGAACTTATGCCAAAATCATGTCCAAATTTGATCATAATCTAAAGAAAAAAGATTTTTGTCATAACAAAATGTCATGATCTAATCCACATAACAAAATGTCATGAACATAATTCACTGATCTAAAATGCATAAATCTAAATTAATAATTATATACTTGGTAAGACATTATAAATGTTGATAAGATCATACATTATAATACTTGATAAGATCTAAAATGCATAAACCTAAATTAACAATTATATACTTGATAATACATTATAAATGATGACAAGATTATATACTATAATACTTGACAATACATTTTCATTATAATCGACATAACTAACTCATTAAACTTAATTTCATTGAACATAAATAGCCATTTATTTCCATAAATAGCTAATTTACATGGTTTCTTTGCATGATCACGATATGGTGGTGGAGATAAAACTTCAACCCACAATGCTTAACGGAGAAGTAAAAGAAATACTTGGTGATGAAAACATATTATATATGACGTGTGAGTTATGATCTGTGTCCTGACTGCTTCACCAATCAGATTAGTCTGGTATTCCATTTGTTACGATCAGCAGGCCCACATTTCTTGTCAATAGAAAACTGCAGTTATCTGTTTGATGCCTTGTGTTCCACAGGTGATCGATAATTACTAAAATTAAAGAGCCGAAGCGACGGGAGATCCGTGTCTTGGGTGTTACACCAATCAGCTAATATGGTATTCCATTTATAACATCAATCATCACACAGATTACTCCATCAAATAGAAAGGAACATTTCCATGTTTGGTGTCCTGATAATAACAGAGGGCGGAGCAACGCGGACTGCCAATAAAAGTGGAATGCCCGATGCCGTTTTCCTCGCGGCAGGTTCTTCTCCTCGTGTGCACCTCTCTCCGCTCCGAGTTCAGTCGCCCTCGCGCCCCTCCTTCTTAATCGCAAGATCTGGTGACGATTGATTTCCCTGTTATGTTTCTCCTCGTGATCAGTTTCTTCGTTTTCCTCTTCTCGTTGATCTTGTTTTCTTCGATTTCTTTTTTCTGTGGGTTTTCATCTCACGATGATCCGATCTCGAAATCTGTTGTTTTCGAATTTAATTTCGATTCCTTCGCACAGTTGGGTTTTGCTTGGCGATTTACGCCCATGGATTGAGGATTCTAGGGTTAGGGTGTTGGATGTGGGGACCGGGGAATTAACCAGTCTCTGATTATTAGATGCATCGCGATTAGTCGATCGCTGGATTTATGTGGTGAATCTAGTTTCGACTTTATTTCAGAGTTTGGAATCTAATGCGATCACAATGAGCGAGGTATTCGATGGTTACGAGCGCCAGTACATGTGAAAGGCCATAGCTCTCGGTGTTTAAGTAGAACTGCGAACGAGGAGGAGACAATGGTGAAGAGAAGTAGGAGGGTATTTATAATGGGTTAATTAGAAGTCGGGTTGGACTGTCACGAGACTCGGCATTAACTCATACGGTTTGTTGAAGAGAACGGGCCGACGATTTCGGTTGAGCCCAACCGATAGCTGCGTACAACATGTGAAAGCCATCTGTACTTTTTGTGCTTACTGATTTCCCCTTCTTGTTGATCTCGTTTTCTTCGATTTCCTTTTCGTGTGGGTTTCATCTCACGACGATCCGATCTCAAAATCTGTTGTTTTCGAATTTAATTTCGATTCCTTTGCCCTTTTCTCCGCACAATGGGGTTTTGCTTGGCGATTTACGCCCCTGGATCGAGGATTCTAGGGTTAGGGTGTTGGATGTGGGGACCGGGGAATTAACCAGTTCTCTGATTATTAGATGCATCGAGATTAGTTGATCGCTGGATTTATGTGCTGAATCTAGTTTCGACTTTATTTCAGAGTTTGGAATCTAATGCGATCACAACGAGCGAGGTATTCGATGGTTACGAGCGCCAGTACAATGAGATCTCCGCATCTCTCTCACGGAAATGTACATCAGCTGCACTTCTCGATGGAGGTACCTCTCTCTCTCTCTCTTTCTCGTGAACTTATTAAACATGTAATTTGCTCGACAGAGAAAAAGAAGCAGAAGGTATCTGATAAATCTGGCCTGGAACATGCGGAGAATCTAGTAATACGCTCGATTGTATCTCATTGGTTGATTAATAGGACCTGCAACTTTATAAGATTGCTTTTCTAGATTCGAAAAATGAATCTCGAAGCCAGAAGCTTGGAGCCGAGCATAAAGGCCAGATTGCTGGTAAAGTTGAGGGAATACAAGTAGGACCTTTACAACTCGAAGAGTGAATTTAAAAGAATTACCATCCCTAATCCCAGCCAAGCTGCAAGAGAAGAGCTGCTGAAGCCAGGGATCGCTGATTCATTGGCGGTATGACAGGTTTTAGTTTATTGTCTTTTCACTGTATATTATAGTGCTTAATCATTGCATTTCTAGCCTTTTATTATAATCTGGTCGCCATGTAGTTAAAGGTTAGTTTGATAATTATGGGATTTAGGGGCAACATAATCGATAAATGTTAGGCTTTGCTGATGTGAAATAACAGTTCGTATGGAAAGTTGTTTTCTTTGTTTCCATCACATTATTCTTGGATTGTCTTTCTTCTTTTTTATTGTTCACCATTCTTATGGAAGTTGGATATCCAATTGCTATGCAACACTAAGATGGAGAGGAAAAAAGTTCTGAGAACCTTTTTCCTTCTGTGAATGGGTTTTACCTTTTAGTTTGGAAGTATAGTATAAACTCAATAATACTGAAATATGTACTAAGGTTCATGAGACTACAATCATATGAATTAGATATATACAATCATATTTCAACTAGTTATATAAATGTGGTAAAATTTCTTTCTCCATACAATAGGAAACATCAAATGATCTACATATATAATTGTATGATCTCAAAAAGTTCCTGAGACTATGTTTTATTTAAAACATTTGACTATAGAGTCATTGCAAACTCAAGATTCACATTAGTTCTGTACAAACCATCATACAAAATTTCATAATCAACTTTTATTAAATCATAAATATATTGAGTTTGTCATCACCAAAAAAGGTTAATATCCTAATAATGCTAGATAAAAAATAAATTTATAGAATAATAGGAAAATAGTACGTATCCTTAAGATTTATTAGATGGATCATTTTTAAATGTAAGCTAAAACTATTAGTTAAAATGATTCCCTATGGCGATGAATCTTTCATGCTCCTTTGGCTTTTTTGAATTAAAATGAAATCCTATCCATTATTGGTAACATGAGTTTGAAATATTAAGTACAATTCACTAAATATTAGAAGAGACTTTTATATTATTTGATTAAAAGTATACAAAGGTTACTAACCTTTCTCTTTCGAAGTAAACCTTATTAGTCCTTCTTCACACTTTATTGTAAAAGTTTTTCTTTTATGAGTTTGTATAGTCTTTATAATAATATAAGAATATAATGGAACCATTCCGTCTTTAATAAGAATATAATAATATAAGAATATAATAATATAAAATAACACTAATATTCCGTTTGGAATATTAGTGTTATTTTGAATATTATTTTTTAATACTATATATGATTAATTCTATAATATAATTTTATAAAATTATTGGTTCAGATCGCTTTGTAACTATAAGACTAATCCGGGAATATAAAATATATTTTAAATATCATATAAATGGTAAAATATTTATTATAATTTATGTCCCATAAAAATATAATCCTATGCTACTTTGGTAATTATAAATCAAATAAAATTTAAGAAAATAAATTACAAATAATATTCACTAAAATTTTTAATATAATGATTATGGTAAAAACATAAATCATACCTTTATATAAAAAATAAATATTATTTTATTTTTTTAATATGCATGTGAATAATTACATAAATATCCAAAAATAATAATTGAAATTTAAGTACCATAAGAAAATAAAAAAATTACCATTATTTTATATGGGAAAACTTAAAAAAATTGTAATTCATAGTTTTTTTAATTCTATAAAAAAGTCTTTAAATTGGTCCAATCAATTCTATTTAATTGGACAAACCCAGAATTGAACTACTCAAAATGGGCTCATAAATTTGGGCCAAACTTCGTCCCAATTAGGTTAGTCAAAATAAAAGTTGATCATGGTTAAAATTAATTAAAAACTTAAATTCTTACTAAATTAAATTTAAATCAAGCTGTGGTCAAAATCTAACCAAATTATAGTCAAAATCTAGGTTTGATCAAAAGTTAGGATTGACTGTGATCAAAATTGCTCAAACTTGAATTTTAACCATGTCAAAATTAGATATGATTGGTCAAAAATAGGAGTTGACCATATCAAAATCTGATCAACATCAAATTAAGAAAAGTTGTTCTAGTCAAAATTAAATTTTGGATAGTGACCTGGTCAAAATCACTATTAAGCAATCAAAATCCAAATCAGGGTCAAGATCGAGATCAAAATTAGATTTTGACCAAAGTCAAAATCAAATATTGTCAAAATCAATATTTTGACCAAACTAGGTCATCTTTCTTTTGGAAGAAAGAGGAGCAGTACAATATTTTGGAAGAGGAGCGTGTTGAAATTCTTGTAGAAGCAATGAGAATTGATCATCTTTCTTTGTTCTCCAAGAATCTTAATGATGAGAGACTCATGGATCTGAAATCTCCCTGTTATGATCTGTAATCTCTCGATGTGATTAAAAATAATCTTATCAGTGAGATTAGTAGACTAATTGAGAAAGTAAGGGTGATCAAAGAGGAAAAGATGTAATTTTTTGACTCTTACATATCCAGAAGAAGAACTAAGAAATCGCCTATTGATTTTAGAGTTTGATTTGAACATCGTAACTAGCTTATTTGAAGAACTGGATCTTCAAGCAGAAGCTGTAAAGATTAAATTGATGGAGAGGGAAACACGACTATCAGAAGCAAATCAGAAAGGTCAAAATCCACCTAAGAAAAAATATGTTACTAAATGAAGTTCTTGAGACTCTTCAGCGGGATACTATTGAGACTAAGCTCGTGAATGAAGAGATGGAGAAGAAAATTTGAACTTTGATAGGTGTTAACATGATCGTCAATTGGTGAGTCGGTTCGGTCGATTTTCTGATGAAAGCGCTCCTTTCTAGTCACTCTTCCTAGTTGATGTGGAGAGCTGGTACTACGGGCAAGACGAAGAAAACTGTAGGGAGAGACAACACGCTAGGAGTGGCTCAATCTTCGGGCGGCGAAGCTTGGTTTGGGAGTTGGGTGATCTCTTCTGTCGGGTAGCTTCCTGGTCGTGCCTCCAAGCTAAGTCGATGACCTTGCACAACAGGCTTTGCGCCGGGAGTGTCTCGGCTCGACCCCTCCGATGCTTAAGTTAGAAAAATTGGGAGGGAGGAAGACAAGGGTATTAACAATGAATTAAGAGAGTAAAGAGTCTCTTCTACATATTTGCCCTAGGTGGAGCGGATGGGCTTTCATCAATGCTCCCCTTACCTGGCGTGGTGGAAACATTTAATACAGGCGACATGCCGGCGCATGCTTCCAGGGGCAACATTTGGGGACTATCGCGATTGTGTCTCCGATCGGGTTTTCTTGCTTCTTCGGGTCAAGCAGGGCGTGGTCCTCTCGTTGTTCGTTCGACTGGTGAAGCGGGGCCATGTCGTAGACCATTAATGTGGAGCCAGGTTTATATTTCCGACTGCAGTATCGGTGAGGAAAAATTCCTGCAGACTCACTTCAGGAAGTTGGGGCAGGTGACGTGACATTCCGTTGGTGGTCGGTAGGGAGTAGGTGACTCCGAGCCTTCGTCTAGGTGTTGCTTATGTGTTCATCCCTATCAATAGGAATGAGGAGATTAGAGGTCTTCAAACAGAAAATACGACGGTGAAGAGGGGGACATTGATCAAATGCATAAAAGAGTTGAAGATCGTGTATTGTATGCAGGGAGGAGCATCTCATCTTATTAGAACTTCAAAAAGAAATAAGTGAGATTATGCAGTGTGAAGAGCAGATTGCAACAATGTTGACCGACTTCCAGAGTTTGTTAGACAATGCAGCATTGCAGGATGACAAGTTTCAAGTACTGAGAGTAGTAGAAGGCGAGGTTAGTGCAGTAGTTGCTGAACTATATTTATTTATGCAAGGAACATCTAATTGCTCAGAATTTATTCAAGGTTTTTATAAAATCCCTAGGCCTTATTTGTCTGCACCAACACTCTCCATTACACTACACCGAAGCTGTCGCTTCCCTCCTGTACTTGGGAGTGAACATGGTCAACTCATTCCCTCGGTTCAACTTTAGCCGCCTAGCCTCCTTCTTGTAGAACCGTTCGGCATATCACACAGCGTCGATGTCTTCCTCACGAAGTGGTTGCAAAGGAGCAACAAGAAGAGCATGAAAAAGAGGAAAATGAACATCTTTAAGAAAGTGGATGTGGGAGATGGCCATAGCTCTCGGTGTTTAAGTAGAACTGCGAACGAGGAGGAGACAATGGTGAAGAAAAGTCGGAGTGTATTTATAATGGGTTAATTAGAAGTTCGGTTGGACTGTCACGAGACTTGGCATTAGCTCATACATTTTGTTGACGAGAACGGGCCAACGATTTTGGTTGAGCCCAACCGCGAGCTGCATACAACTTTTGAAAGCCATCTCTACTTTTTGTGCTTACTGATTTCCCCTTCTTGTTGATCTCGTTTTCTTCGATTTCTTTTTCTTGTGGGTTTCCGAATTTAATTTCGATTCCTTTGCTCTTTTCTTCGCACAATTGGGTTTTGCTTGGCGATTTACGCCCCTGGATCGAGGATTCTAGGGTTAGGTTGTTGGATGTGGGGACCGGGGAATTAACCAGTTCTCTGATTATTAGATGCATCAAGATTAAACCATTTACAAATGCTAAAGTAGGGACTAAGGACTGAATTCGTTACCTCATATAAAACATCAAGAACCAGTAAGCATTCATCCAAAAAGGTAAACTCCTTCCATCAGTTATACAGATCAGACACTGAGTTTTTAAATCTTTGAGTTGGAAGATTAGTAGTGGCGAGGTATCTGACATTCACCATGGTACTTCGCCACTTCAAAATGTTGTAGCAAGTAGGTGATGATAAAAGAAAGATGCTACAGTTTGGATCGTAGTGCAGTCTGCTTTCTGGCAAAAGATCCAACGGAACCAGTATCTTAGGGGATTAAGTCACCATTTAATTTTTCTTTTGAATTTTTTTAATTCTTTTTCCTTTAATTGTATATTTTTAGCTACATAGAACTAGGACAACACGATGCTTGGCCCGAACTAGTTTGGTTGGTCTAGAGTTGGAAAAACCCCAATCAGCCAGTGTTCATTATGATTGGGGACTCTCAATATGTAGGGTTTTGTCCCAAACCAACCCATTCAAGCTGCACTTTAGTTGTGTGCACCCCTGAATATATGACGTCAGCAGGGCTTGGGAATGGTGGCGATTGCTATCAGAGTATGTTGTGCATGAAAAATGCTGCATATAACTTGTTCTTTATTTCCCTTGCACTGCACAAATCCTGATGATTTTTAGTTTGGTGTGGATCGTAGTTACATGGATGTGATGACAACATTAGTAAGAGCAAACGGATCCTGATAGCCATGTCGAGGAGGATGGACAGGAACAAGTGGATAATCAGTGGGATTATCGTAGCTCTGGTTCTGGCAATTTTTTTGATCCTGTATTTTAAGCTCGCCCATTGAAGTGTATCGCACGGACCTGCTCAACTTGTGGTCAACGTCTTTGTGAAATAATGAAGTTTACCGGATCTCTCTTATTCTGCAATATAATCAATTCCATTACTCCTACCATTTCATTTACCTTGCTGCCTGCTGCATCCAATCGGCAATGTTCAAGCACTTTGTACTATGCATCATTCAGCAAGGAGAGCTGTATACGGACGAGGGTAAACACTGTTTTTGATCGAGTAATTTGTATTATTGCACTGGCCATGTATTATAATACACAGTAATGTCTGTCTTTGATTTTTTTTATTATTTTATTGTGATACTCAAGCATATGCATGATCTGATTCAAGCAAACAGGTTTTGGGTCAACCTATATGTTCTTGTTAGATCAAAAGAATCTAAACTTTTAAGTATAGATCAAAATATTCTTCTTGTTGCAAAAACCTTTCTGGTTTCCAAGCGCGCCCCCCGCCCCCCTGTATGTGGCTTTCTTGCCTCCCGTAAGGCTTGGAGAAAAATCCTCTTGTTTTTGAATTTTTTTCTCTCCGTATGACTCCCGGATCCACTTCAGGTGAATTCAGCAATATTGTTGATTGTTGTCATAATAACATTTGTTGGGTTGGATAGGATGATAATTCTTCAAATTTTCTTGCAATGATTATGAAACTGTGGCAATTTTAGGTGCTTGAGGTCTTAAATGTTGTAGTTATTATCTTCTTCCTTGAGTGTTGATGCAATTATTTTTTTGGTGGTGGTATAATCTCAACTTGTTCTTAATGCTCATAATCCTACAACAGTAAAAATGTTGGTTTTTCAAATATATTAAGATTGGATTTACTTTTTTTGTGTACATTGATTATTTCCAGACCCCATATTAATGGAAAGTCAAAAACCAAATTAAAATCCATTCAGCTAATATTATTTTGTTATAATTTGGATATTATTTTTGGACTGTCTTGGTCTTAACCTGAGCTTAGTATAAATAGCAACACGATTTAACTATCGTGGCGGATGCGGACAGAGGTGAACTCAGTCACGGCAATGTGGAGCTCCTCGACGTAGAGCCGGGGGAACGGCCACCGAGAGAGTGGTGGCGCTGCTTTCTTCGTTCGCTTCCTACGCCACGGCGACGTCTCTCACATCGCCGGAGAGCTTGGCTAGGTAAGAAGTTTTGAGCGGGAAGGAGGGTGTGGGGGCCGCGATTTTATGCACACGAAAACTGCGACACAGAAAGCAGACGAGCGAGTGTAGTGTATGCAAATAACCACGCTGCATAACCCCCGCCGTTCATCGCGAAAAGGTTGAACGGATGCGATAAGTTTTCAGGCGGGACAAGAGGAACAGGTGATCGAATAGGCGATTCCGCGGACTGTCATGTATGAATGTTAAAACTCCCGTCACCGTGTCCTTCCATCGCCGTTCGTTTCGGTTTCGATGCGGTGATGATCTTGATATCCACTTGATGTCGAATCGATGCGTCTTAATCACCATCCGTTTAATGGTAGTAGAAATGGCCCAAGTAAGTGTAGTAGAAATGATATTTCATGAAAAAGGATAAATACAATAAAAAACTTCAATTTTCTCGATACCCAATCGAATGCCGCCACGTAAACTCGTCGTGGATGTAAGCTACTCGACCGCTCGTTTGCTTCCTGCGAAGGAAGAGCTCCTCTCCTCTCCTCTCTGTGTTCATCTACTCTCATACGTTGGTTGTGATCTCCCCGGCCCCCAACTCCTCAGAACCATCCAAGACCCTCTGGGGGGGACGAATCCTCTTCCGCTACTAGAGTTTCTTCGCCGAGGAGGAGGAGGGGTTCCGAAGGAGGAAGGTGGCGGCGTCCAGGAAGCAGCTCCTCCCCCGCCAGCGGCGCCGCTCGCTTGCCCGGCTCCGGGTGCGCGCCGTGGGAGGGGGCGTGGACCGCTGTGTCGCCACCGGGATCTAGGAGTTCGCGGATGAGGAAGATTTCATCAAGGCGGGCGGGAGCGAGCGGCTCTTCGTCCAAATGCAGGAAGGAAAGCCCATGGAGAAGCAGGGCCAAATCGCCGAAAAGGTTTCCTTTCTCGCCTTAATCTCTTCTATTTTTATGCTTCCAGTTACATATAACTTGTCCTTTTATTGCATCGCTTTTGGAACGCTAATTGGGATAAAATGAACCTGTAAATTTATGTTGTTTGTTTGGCACTGTTTCATCTGATGAATGTTAACTCGAGTTGCAAGAGGCAGAGTGATAAGTATTGCTCTGTCTGCTAGTTTACCTCTTGTGTGTCAAGGTAGAATTGCATTAGGCATTTACACGGAGAGCATATACCGGATGACTTCTTGTGACATGAGCATCATCCAGATTATAGAAAATGTGATTTAAGTCGCAGAAGCATATCATAATAGAAATGCTTTCTCAATCTTAGCCAATTCGCACAAGGAACAAAAATTTACTGTATCACTATACTGATTAGCTTCGTCTTTCCTCTCCAACATGTTCTTTTCTCGATGCACTTTTCGTTTGTGATTCCTTCTGTTTGGACCATTAATTTGTTCAGACTAATTATAAATCCTTCTTTCAGCTGTCACCTATATCTTCAGCGGCTTTAATGTCGTGGGGGAATGACCTGAGCTTTTATCTTCCATATTAGCTCCTTGGTAATAGTCAACTGGCATATTAGAATATTCTTTACTGCTTTACTCACTGTAGCTCAGTTGAATCAACAATTTATAAATCTTGGACTCATAAGAGAGATGGAGAAATGATAGAGAGAGAGAGAGAGGAACGGATTGACCAAACTTAAGCATTGATGCTCTAATTTATAATCCAAATCTTGGTTAGATTTCTTTTATATAGAAAGTGAATTTACATCGAATATAAACATATTTTGGTACAATAAAATTATTCATTTTTTTTGCTCAAATGATTAAAAAATATATGCATGAAAGAAGTATCGCTTTAGTCTTTTTATGAAAAGTATTTGAGTGTATGGAGATGATGCATGCACTTTAAGATCAAGTACTGAACTAGTAAGAGATGCATGCACATTAAGATCAAGTAATGAACTAGTGAGAGATGCATGCACATTAAGATCATGTATATGAACAAGCCAGTAGAGCTGTATATAAGTCTCATCATGATGAGCAAATCATGGCTTATATCTCTATACTGAAAACATTCCTAGGAGAGGTCACAATTAATTAATGTATGGTAGTATTGTACATATAACTATATCTAAATTTGATTTATGTAGCAGCGTAAGCTAAATATCAATTCTAATTTTCACTCAAATATATATCACCGTATCTTTTATGGATTATTTACAAGCTAATTATAAAAACATGTTCTTTAAATATCTTATGCGGTAAGGTTTTAGTAAATGGATCAATAATTAATATAGCAAAATTTAAGTTCTTATTTGATATTAATAATTTCTGAATTTTTCTTTACCTATTAAGTACTTTATATCATAATGCATATAACTATTAAGGAATTTGTCATTCTTAGAAAAAAAAAAAAAACTGTGATATGTCATAAAGTATCTACAACAACTTAGGAGTTTGACTATACTAAGTCTTGAGATAAAATTTTATAATAATAAAAATTGTTTAATGATATCAAAACATACCACTAAATCAGTTTTTATTTTGATAATATAATTTATATTTTACTATTCTTAAAAATTACAACTTCAACTAATATAAATATGAATCATAAAGTGGACTTCCTATTGTCGAGATAATGAATATAAAAATCTCATTATTTCAAGCTAATCTAATCCCTTATATGTGAACATATAATCCTTTGTCCTTTACAAATATCTTACTACTTTATTCTTTTATAATATTATTAGGACACTGACTTTGATTAAAATTTTCATCCATAGTAATAGGTATATCATTAGCTCAACAAAACTACATACTAAATCTCTCAAGACTTGATTAATATATCTTTTTTTGAGATAGTCTTAACTATCTTTGAGATTTATCCTTAAATATCTCAATGCTAATAATATAAACAATCTCATTCACATCGATCATCTTAAAATTGTTGGTGAGAAATATCTTGGTCTCATGTAATAAACCGAGATCATTGGTGGCAAGCTTTCCTTTCCTTTCTATGCGAATCCTTTAGGTTGCTTAATATAAATTTTCTCATCTAGATTCTCATTCAAAAAAATTATTTTCATATCCATATGATATAAATTAAGATCATAATGAGCTACTAATATCATTACTATTTTTAACTAGTTAATTTAAAACTAGAGAAAATATCTCGTTATGATTGATATCTTCTTTATAAATAAAATTATTTATCATAAGTCCGGCTTTATATGGTTCAATATGAACTTTTGAGTCATATTTAGTTTTGAAGACTAATTTACAATTGACTTTTTTATAATTATTAGACAATTTGATGATTTTTAAATACCATTCCAGTCTATTAATTTTAACTTTTCTTTTATTGCATTATAGTATTTTTCAGAATCATCATTTTTCATAACTTGTGAAAATAATAAGGGGTCCTTTTGATTCTTATATCATAATCCGATTATTGTAAATATTACACATGATTATAAAAAATGATAGAGCTCCTTTTCCTTTGAGATCTTATATAAACTATCGGTTGTGATTGATCAATAAGATCATTAGTAGTCACATCAATATAATGTAAGATTTTATCAATGTTATTTTATAGTTCACCCTCATCAATTCGTTCATTAAATTTTGGATAGTGACCTGGTCAAAATCACTATTCAACGATCAAAATCCAAATCAGGGTCAAGATCAAGATCAAAATTAGATTTTGACCAATGTCAAAATCAAATGATTGTCAAAATCAATATTTTGACCAAACTAGGTCATCTTTCTTTTGGAAGACAGAGGAGGAGTATAATATTTTGGAAGAGGAGCATGTTGAAATTCTTGTAGAAGCAATGAGAATTGATCATCTTTCTTTGTTCTTCAAGAATCTTAATGATGAGGGACTCATGGAGCTGAAATCTCCCTGTTATGATCCGTAATCTCTCGATGTGATTAAAAATAATCTTGTTAGTGAGATTAGCAGACTAATTGAGAAAGTAAGGGTGATCGAAGAGGAAAAGATGTAATTTTCTAACTTTTACATATCCAGAAGAAGAACTAAGAAATCGCCTGTTGATTTTAGAGTTTGATTTGAACATCGTGACTAGCTTATTTGAAGAATTGGATCTTCAAACAGAAGCTGTAAAGATTAAATTGATGGAGAGGGAAACACGACTATCAGAAGCAAATCAGAAGGTCAAAATCCACTCAAGAAAAAAATATGTTACTAAATGAAGTCCTTGAGACTCTTCGACCGGATAATGTTGAGACTAAGCTCGTGAATGAAGAGATGGAGAAGAAAATTTGAACTTTGATAGGTGTTAACACGATCGTCGATTGGTGAGTCGGTTCGGTTGATTTTTTGTTGAAAGCGTAGGTACTTTCTAGTCACTCTTCCTAGCTGATGTGGAGAGCTAGTGCTACGGGTGGGACGAAGAAAACTGTAGGGAGAGACAATATGCTAGGAGTGGCTCAATCTTCGAGCTGCGAAGCTTGGTTTGGGAGTTGGCTGTCGGGTAGCTTCCTGGTCATGCCTCCGGGCTACGTTGATGACCCTGCACAACAGGCATGCGTCGGGAATGTCCCTACTCGACCCCTCTGATGCTTAAGTTAGGAAAACATAGAGGGAGGAAGACAAGGGTATCAACAATGAATTAAGAGAGTAAAGAGTCTCTTCTGCCTGTCTGCCCTAGCTTGGCCTGGGGCATGAGTTTTATACCTGAGCGCTAGGTGGAGCGGACGGGCTTCTGTCAATACTCCCCTTACCCGATGTGGTGGAAACATTTAATACGGGCGACGTGCCAACGCATGCTTCCAGAGGCAGCGTATGGGGATTGTCGCGATATGTCTCCGATCGGATTTTCTTGCTTATTCGGGTCAGGCAAGGTGTGGTCCTCTCGTCGTTCGTCCGACTGGTGAAGCCGAGCCATGCCGTAGACCATTAATGCGGAGCCAGGTTTATTTTCCCGACTGTAGGATCGATGAGGAATTCCTGTGGACTCACTTCGGGAAGTTGGGGCAAGTGACGTGACATCCCGTTGGTGGTCGTAGGGAGTAAGTGGCTCCGAGCCTTCGTCTAGGTGTTTCTTATGTGTTCATCCCTATCAATAGGAATGATGAGATTAGAGGTCTTCAAAAAGAAAATATGATGGTGAAGAGGGGGACATTGATCAAATGCATAAAAGAGTTGAAGATCGTGTATTGTATGCAGGGAGGAGCATCTCATCTTATTAGAACTTCAAAAAGAAACAAGTGAGATTATGCAGTGTGAAGAGCAGATTGCAACAATGTTGACCGACTTCCAGATTTTATTAGTCAATGCAGCATTGCAGGATGACAAGTTTCAAGAACTGAGAGTAGTAGAAGGCGAGGTTAGTGCAGTAGTGCAAAAGGAGGTGCCAGTTGCTGAACCATATTTATTTATCCATTACATTACACCGAAGCTCTTGCTTCCCTCCTGTTCTTGGGAGTGAAGATGGTCAACTCATTCCCTCGGTTCAACTTTAGCCGCCTAACCTCCTCCTTGTAGAACCGGTCGACATATCACACAGAGTTGATGTCTTCCCCACGAAGTGGTTGCAAAGGAGCAACAAGCGGACCGTGAAAAAGAGAAAAATGAACGTCTTTAAGAAAGTGGATGGGGGAGATGGCCATAGCTCTCGGTGTTTAAGTAGAACTACGAACGAGGAGGAGACAATGGTGAAGAGAAGTAGGAGGGTATTTATAATGGGTTAATTAGAAGTCCGGTTGGACTGTCACGAGACTCGGCATTAACTCATACATTTTGTTGAAGAGAACGGGCCGACGATTTCTGTTGAGCCCAACCGCGAGCTGCATACAACATGTGAAAGCCATCTCTACTTTTTGTGCTTACTGATTTCCCCTTCTCGTTGATCTCGTTTCCTTCGATTTCCTTTTCGTGTGGGTTTTCAAATTTAATTTCGATTCCTTTGTTCTTTTCTTCGCACAATTGGGTTTTGCTTGGTGATTTACGCCCCTGGATCGAGGATTCTAGGGTTAGGGTGTTGGATGTGGGGACCGGGGAATTAACCAGTTCTCTGATTATTAGATGCATCGAGATTAGTTGATCGCTGGATTTTTGTGCTGAATCTACTTTCGACTTTATTTCAGTGTTTGGAATCTAATGCAGTCACAATGAGCGAGGTATTCGATGGTTACGAGCTCCAGGACTGTGAGATCTCCACATCTCTCTCACGGAAATGTACATCAGCTGCACTTCTCGATGGAGGTACCCCTCTCTCTCTTTCTCTCTCTCTCTCTCTCTCTCGTGAACTTATTAAACATGTAATTTGCTCGACAGAGAAAAAGAAGCAGAAGGTATCTGAAATTAAATCTGGCCTGGAAGATGCGGAGAATCTAGTAATACGCTCGATTGTATCTCATTGGTTGATTAATAGGACCTGCAACTTTATAAGATTGCTTTTCTAGATTCGAAAAATGAATCTCGAAGCCAGAAGCTTGCAGCCGAGCATAAAGGCCAGATTGCTGGCAAAGTTGAGGGAATACAAGTAGGACCTTAACAACTCGAAGAGTGAATTTAAAACAATTACCATCCCTAATCCCAGCCAAGCTGCAAGAGAAGAGCTACTGGAGTCGGGGATGGCTGATACATTGGCGGTACGACAGGTCTTAGTTTATTGTATTTTCACTGTATATTATCATGCTTAATCATTGCATTTCTGGCTTTTTATTATAATCTGGTCGCCATGTAGTTAAAGGTTAGTTTGATAATTATGGGATTTAGGGCAACATAATTGATAAATGTTAGGCTTCGCTGATGTGAAATAACAGTTCGTATGGAAAGTTGTTTTCTTTGTTTCTGTCACATTATTCTTGGATTGTCTTTCTTCTTTTTTGTTGTTCACCATTCTTATGGAATTTGGATATCCAATTGCTATGCAACACTAAGAAGGAGTGGAAAAAAATTCTCAGTGAATGGGTTTTACTTTTTTGTTTGGAAGTATAGTATAAACTGACTAATACTGAAATATGAACTAAGGTTATATGGAGGAGGCATGGAGCTATATGATGCTAAACATAGAAGTTAGCAATGAACAACATATTGAACATGTGTAACTGCTAAATAACCACTTGTTGGCCTTGGAGATTGTAATTCAGGTATCAGTAGGGAACGGTTTATGTTGGGTTTATCATGAATTAGCCCTCAGTGACCTAGCTAGTCATTATTTTTTTGTAATTTCCTGCATAGGAGCTGGTGATTACAGTGGTGGTGACAGGTTCGACTTTGATCAACTAAATAGCAGCATGGAAACAGAGTGTTGGATTTGAATCTAGGTAATGTGGAGGCTTCATGTCTTTACTTCGAGCTGTGCAGAATGAATTGCTAGTGTTTTATCAATGTGTATGTATCAACTTGTATTTAAATAATTTGGTGGTACAGGTCTCTGCTGATCAAAGGGCAAGGTTATTAATGTCAACTGAGAGACCCAACAAGTCTAGTGACAGGATAAAGGAGCGCATAAGGTCAACACTGGAGTCAGAAGAAGTTGGTGTTTCAGTTCTTCAATACTTGCATCAACAAGGGAACCTCACTTACATGCCCATGTAACTGTATGTTTCTGTTCTAATCTTCTTGTTCTTGTGACAACTTCATGTACTTTTTGTCATGGGTTAATCGTTCATATTCAGTGCCATCTGTAGTTTTTGTGCTTACTGATGTGATCATCTTAGTTAATGCCAATCGGACAATTTAAGTCGAAATTGGAAGATGTGAGAACATAGCTACTTCTTTTTTTGGGGTTCTCCTTTGGGACTTTTCCTAATGGGATGAGTGTGTTAGTACAACAGCATCTGTTCATAAGCTAAATTTGGCATCATGGATCTAGTCACAAGATGGTCATAGTTGGGGTTTTATTTCTTTCAATTATATTAATCTTCTCTTGTCATATGTTTCGGCAATATCTTAAAGCTAAAAAGAGGAAATAAGGTGTTCATGGTACAAGGGATGACACAGTCATAATTGACTCTATCTGAATGTACTTGTTGCAAATATAATTCTTTTTTCAAGATCAAGATTTTAAATTTTAGTTCTCCAATTCGATCGTTTACAAATGCTAAAGCAGGGACTAAGGACTGAATTCGTTACCACAAATAAATCATCAAGAACCAGTAAGCATTCATCCAAAAAGGTGAACTGAGAAATTGCTAATCAATTATACCAGTGTTTAAGGCTCTCAATGAAGTCCCTTCCATCAGTTATATAGATCAGGCAATGAGTTTATAAATCTTTGAGTTGGAAGATTAGCTCTGGTTCTGGCAGTTATTTTGATCCTGTATTTTAAGCTTGCCCATTGAAGTCCGAGATTGTATCGCTCGGGCCTGCTCAACTTGTGGTCAATGCTTTTGTGAAATAATGAAGTTTACCATATCTCTCTTATTCTGCAAGATGATCAATTCCATTACTCCTACCATTTCAGTTACCTTGCTGCCTGCTGCATCCAATTGGCAATGTTGGAGATGGTAAGCCATCCACAGGTAGGAAAAGTATTCTTGTTCAAGTACTTTGTATTATGCATCATTGAGCAAGGAGAGCTGTATATGGACGAGGGTAAACACTGTTTTTGATCGAGAATCAGGAGGTTTGCTCATCAAACAGTAATGTCTGTCTTTGGTTTTTTATTATTTTATTGTGATACTCAAGCATATATGAATGATCTGATTTAAGCAAACAGGTTTAAGGTCAACCTATATGTTCTTGTTAGATCAAAAATATTCTTGTTGTTGTAAACACATTTCTGGTTTCCAAACCCCCCTCCCCCTGTATGAGGCTGCTTCGCCTCCACAGAATCCACTTCAAGAGAATTCTGCAATATTATTGATTGTTGTCATAATAACATTTGTTGGGTTGGATAGTATGACAATTCTTCAAATTTTCTTGCACTGATTATGAAATTGTAGCAATTTGAAGTGCTTGAGGTCTTAAATGTTGTAACTATTATCTTCTTCCTTATGTGTTGATGCAATTATTTTTTTGGTGGTGGTATAATCTCATCTTGTTCTTAATGCTCATAATCCTACAACAGCAAAAATATTGGTTTTTGAAACCTATTAAGGTTAGATTTACTATTTTGTGTCAATTGATTATTTCTAAACCCCATATCGATTGAAAGTCAAAAACCAAATTAAAATTCCAACCAGCTAATATTATTTTGGTTTGCTTTGGAATATTATTTTTGGATTGCGGCGGATGCGAACGGAGGTGAGCTCAGTGACGGCCGTGTGGAGGTCCTCGACGTAGAGCAGGGGGAACGGCCACCGAGAGAGTGGTGGCGCCGCCTTCTTCTTCGTTCGCTCCCTCCGCCGTGGCAGCTTCTCCCATATCGTCGGAGAGCTTGGCTTGATGAGTGTGTGGCGGTCGCGACTTTTATACGTACGAGCGAGTACCGTGTACGCAAATAACCACGCAGCTTAACCCCCGCCGTTCATCACGAAAAGGTTGAACGTGTCCTTCCATCGTCGTTCGTTTTGATTTCGATACGGTGATGATCTTGATATCCACTTGATGTCGAATCGACGCGTCTTAATCACCATGCGTCTTGATCCTCCGATGCTGTCCGCTCAAGAAAGGGTAGTAGAAATGGCCTAAGGGAAATGATATTCCAATAAAAAAGGATAAATAGGAAAAAGAGCCATATCCGGTAGCTGGCTACAATTTTCTTGATACCCAATCGAATGCCGCCACGTAAACTCGTTGTGGATGTAGGCAACTCAACCGCTCGTTCGCTTCCTGCAAAGGAAGAGCGCCTCTCCTCTCTCGGTTCATCTACTCTCGTACGTTCGTGGTGATCTCCCCGGCCTCCAAAACCCTCTGGGGGGAGGTTTCCTCTTCCACTACTAGAGTTTCTTCGCCGAGCAGGAGGAGGAGGAGATTTGGTAGCGGAGCTTGCGGCAGTGGACATGGAATGCTTAGGCCGCGCGAACTCCGCAGCGATCTCCGTCCACTTCGACGAATGGAGGTTCCGAAGGAGGAAGGTGGCGGCGTACGGGAAGCAGCTCCCCCCCCGCCAGCGGCGCCGCTCGCTTGCCCGGATCCGGGTGCGCGCCGCGGGAGGGGGCGTGGACAGCTGTGTCGCCACCGGGATCGAGGAGTTCGCGGATGAGGAAGATTTCGTCAAGGCGGGCGGGAGCGAGCGGCTCTTCGTTCGAATGCAGGAAAGAAAGCCCATGGAGAAGCAGAGCAAAATCGCCGAAAAGGTTTCCTTTCTCGCCTTAATCTCTTCTATTTTTATGCTTCCAGTTACATGTAACTTGTCCTTCTATTGCATCGCTTTTGGAACGCCTTATGGGATGAAGTGAACCTGTGAATTTATGTTGTTTGTTTGGTACTGTTGAATCTGGTGAATGTTAACTCGAGTTGCATGAGGCAGAGTGATGAGTTGCTGAAAGAACGTATTGCTCTGTCTGCTAGTTTACCTCTTGTGTGTCAAGGTAGAATTGCATTAAAGGATGTGTCAGAATAATGAGAACCAGATCTGAGAGCTTGGTTTCACCTTTAAGCATTTACACGCAGAGCATATACCAGATGACTTCTTGTGACATGAGCATCATCCAGATTATAGAAAATGTGATTTAAGTCGCAGAAGCATATCATAATAGAAAAGCTTTCTCAATCTTAGCCAGTTCGCAGTAGGAACAAAATTCACTGTATCACCGTGCTGAGTAGCTTCATCTTTCCTCTCCAATATGTTCTTTTCTCGATGCACTTTTCATTTGTGATTCCTTCTGTTTGGACCATTAATTTGTTCAGGTTAATTGTAAATCCTTCTTTCAGCTGTCACCTATATCTTCAGCGGCTTCTACATTGGATTTGATCGTAATTGGTTGTGGTCCAGCTGGTCTTTCTCTTGCTGCAGAATCTGCCAAGAAAGGATTGCAAGTTGGTCTTATTGGACCAGATCTTCCATTCACAAATAATTATGGTGTATGGGAAGATGAATTCAAGGGTAATTGTGTGATTGTCATTCAAATTATGCTTATACATCAATTATATTTCTTCTTTCTTGGAAGAACAATTAGCTTTTGTCTTTCTAAAGCTGCCTATACTTCTGTTTATCTTTTTCTTTGCTGAAAAAATTGCTTGTGAAATGAATCCATGTTAGCTTTACATTCTCATCAGGTTTCATCAAGTCCAGAGGAATTACTATAAATAAACAATCACTTCAACTTAAAAATATTCTAACACCTGACTTTCACTAATGGCATTCCATGTATGTTGTCATATCAAAGAGCCTATGCTTTTGTAATTTTACAGACAATTAGATAGAAACTAATCAGTCTAAATTATACAAAGATAAGGCTCTACTTCCCCAGTTTAACTAATCTTAAAAAAAGATAAAAAGTGTGCCACTTTGAAAGATATATGTCCACAATTTTGTCTTTACCATAAATGATAATGCAAATATGTAACTAGACTTGGTAAGTCTGTCATCTCTAGTGATAACACATGGTCGATTCTTGGAGTATAATCTTATAGTATGTACTTTTTAAGTTTTAACACCCAAAAGTTGATTAAAATCATTGAATATATTGAGGGGAACACCTTTGCTAATTTAGCCTCCTTTTCTTTTGACCAACTAGAAAACAAAACAGTCTCTTTATGTTTATGATATTGATTTCTAAAATGCCTCATATTAGAAAATATTATTGATTTTATTTCTAGAAAAGAAAAGAAACTAATTACTATTCCAAATAGTTTGGATTTGTCAGACAACCTGAACTACATCCTGATTTCAAGCAAGACATAACACCTGATTAGATCAAATTGGTAACACACATGTTCATTCATACAAAGCATTTACTGATATAAGTAGAAGCCATTGAAGGGTGAAGAACCTTGAACTTGGCTAACTACTGATCTAATAGTTTCCTGAATTTAGTTGATAGAATCAGAATCTTTTATCACCCCCTCAGAAGAAATCACATCAGCATGTTAATTTCAAGCTGGCTAGCGATGGCTTTATTTACATTGTAATTTACATAATAACATATTGTCTCATAAAACAAACACACTAGATCTGGTCATGGGAAAATACTGGGTCTGGATATGAGAGCCTTTCCTGAAACTGGATTAGAATTAATATTTAAGTCCAAATAAAAATCTGTCGGATATGGTTATATTGTTAAAATGGATTGCGTTGCTGAAATATGATAAAACGAAGATTTATGCCTCCACTTTTTCTAGAAGTTTGAGCTTTTGGGATAATATTTATCTGACTTTTCCTACTTTTATTGTTATGACCCAATTTGATGGGATAATTGGTCTATCAATTTTATTGGGCTTAAACCATTGACCAAAATGCTTAAGTTAAAGTTAATAAATATATGCTCATTAGACCCTAGACTATCTTAGTCTTGCTCACTTCCAATGTGAGACTAATCAGGAGGTTACAATTAAAGCTAAGTTTCCAACTAATGATCCACTATGATATCATGAATTGGATAGCATGATAAATGATGAGTTGGATGACTACTAATCTTATAGTAAGATTTTAGTATGAGTTGTAAATCAGTTTATTTTATCAAAAATAGAAAAAAGCTCTACTTTTTAATCTAAAACTTAAGCTCATCTTGTACTTGAGGTAATGTCATTTTCATTTGGTTTAGGATTATCATTTTGGCTATCATGCATTCTCCCTCTTAGTTTAGGATCCATATCTTCCTTTTATTAGCATAACAAGTCTAACTTAGTGTGATGTATGTGTTAAACCACTGACCTGTCACTATTATAGACTTTGTTTCCAATCACAGGCCACACCTAATATATATATGTATATATATACAAGGTTTAAAATATCGTACCATATCGTATCGGCGTTTCGACATTCGCTCGGTACGGTACGATATAGTATACCGAACACACACACACCCACACACACACACACACACACACACATATATATATATTTGGCGACGTCGCCTCATTTTTATATATAAAATATTTATATATAAAATATTTTTCTAAAAGGCGACGTCGAGTTGCCTTTTTCGGTGACGTTGCATTTAATATATATATATATATATATATATATATATATATATATATATATATATATATATATATATATATATATATATATATATATATATATATATATAGTTTTTTCCTTCTCCGGGTGACATCGCCAAGGCGACGTGATGTCGCCTTTATATATATATATATATATATATATATATATATATACATACATATATATATACCGTCCGGTAACGGGCGGTCTATGTACCGGTCAACTAATGAACCGGTATATACCGCCCATACCGGGCGGTGTTATTCGAAACTGCATACCTTGTATATATACATATATATATATATATACATATATATATATATATAAAGATACATATATATATATATATACATACATATATATATATATATACATACATATATATATATATATATATATATATATATATATATATATATATATATATATATATATATACATACATATATACATGACTTTTGAGCTTTCCTTCCAATTTTGTTTGACTAAATGACTTTGAAGTCATATCTAACCTATTTATATTGCTTATATTCATCCTTTTTAGATCTTGGCTTAGAGAGCTGTATTGAGCATGTTTGGCACGATACAATTGTGTATCTTGATAGCAATGATCCAATTTTAATTGGCCGTGCATATGGTAGGGTTAGTCGACACCTGTTGCATGAAGAGTTGTTGAGAAGGTAAGCATGATTCTTGTGTTTCACTTCCACAACTAAGTGATGAATCTTTGACTGATAATGGTATGGCAATTATCTTCAGGTGTCAGGAATATGGTGTAATGTATCTTGATTCAAAGGTGGAAAAGATTATTGAAGCAAGTAATGGATGTAGCATGGTTGTTTGTGAAAAAGACCTTATGATTCCTTGCAGGTACTACAAGGTATGTGGTTCATTGTTAGTTAAATTTGATGTCTGACTATTGAAAGTACAGGCTTGCTACTGTTGCATCTGGCGCAGCATCCGGAAAGCTTCTCGAATATGATGTAGGAGGTCCTCGTGTTTCGGTACAGACAGCATATGGAGTGGAAGTTGAGGTAGGAAATGATTATAAATAATGTTCCTTTTGTAGTATGTTGTTTAGAATTTAGATGGCACTAGACCGTCCTTGCAGATTTCCTTATCAATCTCAATTTTTTTCATGTGGATGCAACTCCATTATGCTTAATTTTCGATTTTGGCTTTAAGTAGCATATTATATATTTTCAACATTATTGGCCAAATTTACTAAAGATACTAACTTGTGGCCTATAACCCAATAACAAGCCACCTGACTTCCAGACACTACCAGCACAATCTTATGCTTTATGCTGTTGTACAAAAGCTTTTTGTTCAAGTATAGGTATATGCTAAAATTGAAACCAAGAGAAATGATGGAGAGGTTGCTAATATGCTTGGCACATATCATGCTAGTAACTGATATGTGGACAATTCATGGATCTAAAAACACTGAATTATTGTTAAACATATTGAGAAATTTGTACATGTCATCATTGCTTCAATCTGTTAAAGACCCGGGAATCTTGTGAAATTTAAAATGCTGATCTTTTGAACTTTTGTGATAAACCTTCAAAAAGTGGAGCTACTAATCTGCACTGGTTGTTGATTTTACTGGTCATATGATGGTTAAATGACGAAGTACAGCATCAAAATCTAGCTTTTCCCTTTTGCTCCAACCAGAAATGCAGTGATATTTATGTCACCTTATGCTTAGTAAGTTGAATGGCATCCCTGGATTATTGCCAAGAGTTTATACTTTCGTTAGCCATAACATGATTAGTAAGTTGAATGGCATCCCTGGAGTACTGTTAATGGTTTATACTTTCATAAATATAACACGATTTGCAAAACTTATTGACAAAGTAGAGTTTCTTGGTTCGGTTCATCACATCAGTTAATTCCTTTGGAAGGTCTCAAACTCTCTAAATCTAGCATTCTAATATAAAGGGAACAGTATTCTCACACTTTTAGTAAAAAGGAACTTCCATCAATTAAGTTTTGCAAATTGATATCCATTAACAATACTGCTTGAGCTTGTATATGCATGAACAGCCCTAATGGTAAATCAATCTTTTCAGAATATTTGGTTACATGGCATTCATTGTATAGTGCTTGGTACATCTCCATCTGTATTTCTGAAGATTTAATACAAACACTGCACTATTCATGAGAATGTCAAGTTTGTCCCATTTACTTCTTTATTTAAAAAGCTGAACACAAATGTGATTAGGCAATATGCTATTCATGCCTGCTCAGTTGCATCTCAAGATTTAGCAGAAAATTGCCTGCTTTCTGGTGTCATGCTTGGTTTAAATTGTTCTTAGAAAATTATGGGTATACTGACAATTAAAAACTCTTCAAGGATGAATATTACTGCAAAAAATAGTAACATAAAGGAAATGTAGGAGGATCCCTGAAATAGAAGTGATAGGGTGTTGCAATTATATATTTAAGACATGCAGCAACCATGCAAAAAAATCTTGCCAACAGAACTGTTATATGAACAAGCATATTTAGCCAACTGTTTAGTGGAAGGCAGCCAACTTTTAGAAACTACACAGGAAAAAATGCCTTAGAGTGGTATACAAAAAACAGATGTTTACAAGTAGCAAAATTTTGATGTCCTACTTTTTTTTTTTTCCAGCTAATTAATGGATCCTGTTCTTCATGTTTTGGAATACAAAGATTGAAAACTGTGGGAAATTTACTAGCATTGTATCAAATTTTCGTGTATGTGATGCTTGTCGAATATGAAAACTTTTTGTGATTGTTTACTTCTTTCTTTTTGATCTTTTTAGTCATATAACTCCTAGCTGTAAATATCTCTGTGGTATGTAATTTCCAGGTGGAAAACAATCCATATGATCCCAGCTTAATGGTTTTCATGGACTACAGAGACTATGTGAAAAACAAACAAAAATGTCCTGAAGCAGAGTACCCCACATTTCTTTATGCAATGCCCATGTCATCTACAAGAGTCTTTTTCGAGGTTTCTTTGCTATGTTCACTAAACGTTTTTGTTAAGATTTACTCACACATTATAATCAGAAGGTTCAATGGTGACTTGATTATAGGAAACATGTTTAGCATCAAGAAATGCCATGCCCTTTGATCTTCTCAAGAGGAAGCTCATGTCTCGGTTGGACACTATGGGAATTAAAGTATTGAAAGTCTATGAAGAGGTGAGCTGTTGAGATAGGCTTCTGAATTTTTGTCATATAATTTTAAAACAGAAAAGGTTGTGGACTTCCATATGCGCTTTTGCCGAGCTAATCAGACTATTAGCAGTGTGCATGAAACTCCAGCGAAATCATCAATCATGACACAGCCATCAAGATTGAAGCTTCTCTTTTTTTCTAAAAACACATTGTTGTATCAAATATGGATAACTTTGAAAGCTGGGACAAAAATAAAGTATTTCTCTTGCTATTCATCAAGCAACCATAAAACAACTGTCAAAATAACCAACTATTTTTTAAACTGATATAAATTTCAGTTGAGCCCGAAAGTTGAATTTTGCAGCTGAAAGTTTCTATTTTGATTCGCAAGTTTCAATAGTTTTCTCCCAGTTCTCTTGTCCTAAGAAATTCGGATTGTTCTCATATTTCTTGTTTAGTAACAATCAACACTGCAACTACTCCTAGTGGGGTTATGAAAGTTACTTGCTTTCATCTGCAGTATGATGACTTTTTTGGTCTGGAAGGAGATTAAGCTTTGGCATATTTTGCAGGAATGGTCCTATATTCCTGTTGGTGGATCATTGCCAAACACAGAGCAGAAGAACCTTGCATTTGGTGCTGCAGCTAGCATGGTGCATCCAGCTACAGGTATGAAGTCCATGGTTCTCAACTTCCCAGTTCACCTATGTTTCCTTTTTTATATATTTTTGTATATACAGTGACTGTAACCATCATTATAACAAATAAACAGGATATTCAGTTGTTCGGTCCTTGTCAGAAGCTCCAACTTATGCTTCCGTGATAGCAACTATTTTGAAGAAAGAAATCTTTCCTGACCAGAATTCAATGATATCAAATATCAATAATCCCTCAATGCTAGGTACGATAAAGGTTCCCTACGACAATAATTGTCATTTTTTCATCCGTTTCAAGTGTTAAATGAAATTAATTCTTCTGATTATCATCTTTCTTTACCAAAGCTTTAAAACCCTAGTTAGTTTTCTGTTCAAAATAAAGCATAAATAGATATTGCTATAAAAAATTTGAATGTTTTGGCATGCATTTATGATATACCTAGTTTTCTCTCTTAATCTGATACTATAAATCTACAGGTTCAAGTTTTAGCTTTATATAATCAGCTTTTTGATGATGGAAATATTTTTTTGATGTATAATATTTGAACAGTTTGATAGAAGAACTAATGTTCGCTAGTTGAAGTTAGATGATTTCACTGTTTGATACTAAGTGCAATAATTGTTTGAACTTTGAAATTGCCTCTCCTTTGAGGACAAAATTTTCCAGAATGATATTTCCCTCTAGTGCACAAATATAGTCTCAGTTAATTGACCAGATCTGAAGACTTCCATAGTTTAGTGAAGACGAGATTGAATCATGGATGTAAAAGAAAAAAAATGAGGTTCTTGAAAAGAAATAGCAAATGCAAAAGATACGTATTGGAATGTTGTGCATCTGAAAGCAGCAAGTTGCAGCAACTGTTCATAGCTTAATCACTATTTATCAAGCTTTCAAGGAGGAATGACCCATTATAAAATTTAACCAGCTGTGGGAAAATGAACCATTTACTGGATCCAATTATACTCAATTTTATAGTAAACAAGTTGACAAACTTAAGTAGCAGGTGAACAAGGAAACAAAAATTGAAGATTGTGTTAAATAATGAAGGTTGCTTTTGAGTGACATTGCCATTTCCATGACTGGTATCTAAAAGTTGTCATACGATGAGCATTGTCAGAATTTTTTTTTCTGAAAAGATACATTCTTGTGCAAGTCAAAGCCATAATTTGTATCATCCAACTTCCAATACTAGTTGGTAATTCACTTCCTGTACTGATATTATACTATGAAAACTTCTATTCGTTATTGTAGCATGGAGAACCCTTTGGCCACAGGAAAGGAAACGGCAAAGATCATTCTTCCTCTTTGGGCTAGCACTAATACTGCAGCTGGATATTGAGGGCATCAGAACCTTCTTCCAGGCATTCTTCCAGTTACCAAACTGGTGAGTCTATCTTTCTCGACAATAACCATGAAGAAAGTGCAAGTCATAAATTTGATCTTTGAACTCTCATATCTATGTCTTTTGCAGTTTAATAGTCCATTAAAATATGCTACCCATACTTGATATGACACATTGTTTTCTTTGAAATAAAATTATCAATTCATTTTATTAGACTTCATGTCCGCGATAGAAATTCAGAAAACCATGAACATTAACATGTCAAAAGTCTTAACACCTGCAAGAATTTTTTCCCAAGGTGAGATCGAAACCTACCTAAACCATTCTCAAGGCTGACAAACTTCTGTTGCAGATGTAGCAGCAAATAACTCTTATGATCTTGATTTCACCTGCAGGATGTGGCAAGGCTTTCTTGGTTCCTCACTTTCATCTGTGGACCTAATATGGTTTGCCTTCTACATGTTTGCCGTAGCCCCAAACAGCATGAGAATGTCTCTTGTCAGACATCTGCTCTCCGATCCTACTGGCGCAACCATGTTGAAGACATACCTCACACTGTAAATCCTCTTAAGATTCACAGCTATCTTAAGTTTTGATTATTGTACATATCATCCCGGAGACTAAGTTATGTTCTGTTTGGTGTCGTTACCTTTGCATGAATAGCATAGTAGTGAGATTCTTAGATGCAGCAGAGCAGGAGGTATTGTGAAGGAAGTTTACCAATAAATGTTATGATATCTACCAGCTTTTACAGGTCTAAATGATTTTTCTTCATTAATTTTGCAGGTTAAATTCCCATTAAATGAGATTATCGATTAATGCATTCAGGAAAAATCATGAACCGACTTCGAGATCGGTCCGATCCCATTAGATGTAAGAGAATTAGATTTCATGCATGAACCGGTCGGTTCTTTAACGAACATTGGGAACTGACCGGGTCAGCATGAACCGGTTGGTTTTCCAGTGTATGCAAAGGTCAATAATGTCATTACCGCTTAAATAATACCAACATGAATCAGAGAAATATTTTTATATATTATAGAACATCAATTAATATCGGGATATTATCAATAGCTCGATTTATGCGTCGCATCGATATGAACATTAAGTTTTAAAGTTCGGACGTAGAAAATGTTTGAAGCCTTAATCGCGAATAAGATAATATTTCGTGGACTAATCTGCAAAAAGGAAAAGAAGGATCGAGAAAGAGGAATAAGGGAGCAGGAGCTGACCGGCTCCTCTTCTTCCCCCTTTCTTCTCCCTCGCCCCGACCGCAACCCTAATTCCAAGCCTCGCCGCAAATCCCCTCCCGATCTCTCTAATTGATGTGTCGATCCGCCTAATCCCCGCCTCTTACGTGCTCACCCGTTAATTTGTCGGATCGGTCGAGGATCGGAGGGTCGGGAGGAGGCTTGCCCGCCGCGAGCGATGCCGTCGTACGCGGATCTGGACCGCCAGATCGAGCACCTGAGGGAGTGCAAGTTCCTGCCGGAGGCGGAGGTGAAAGCCCTCTGCGAGCAGGCGCGGACCATCCTCGTGGAGGAGTGGAACGTGCAGTCGGTGAAGTGCCCCGTCACGGTTTGCGGGGACATCCATGGGCAGTTCCACGACCTTATCGAGCTGTTCCGGATCGGTGGCGACGCGCCGGACACCAATTACCTCTTCATGGGCGATTATGTAGGTAAGTTTTCTCAGGGCCCGAGACAATATGTTTGGAAAAAGGCAGCTTTGCTTCATTGGGTTCTCAGATTCCCTTGTTTCCGGTATTGGGTTCATTGTAGTTGTGGTAGTGGTGGGAAGGTGATGATGACTACAACATGATGACGAATAGAAACTTTGGGGTATTTAGATAAGTACTTTTGTTAAGTTCTTCAAAGCCTATACGAAATTAGACAGTTGGAGAACTAGTTTTTTGAGAAAATAATTTTTATTTTCGATCGGTAAATTTGCTTTCTGCGTTGTTTTTAGTTTATTGGAAAACTTTTTAAGAAACCAATAAAAAAATTGTAAGTGAGCATTCCCAAGATGTTGCCAAAATTTCCTGTTTCTATTTTCGGTTATGCTTCAAGGATGAGTTGGCTTTCTGAGTTTATGCCACTAAACTCAGCCTCCTGAATCTTGCAAATCTTTTCTGTTCTACTTTTGTGAATATTGGAAATCTAATCCTTTTCTCTGCTTGTATCGGCTTCTTATAAAAATACAACTCAGTGATATACTTGCTGCCTCATTTGGAACTGTTATTATTAAACTTCGTCTATGGTGTTTCCTTGATGCGATACTTTCTGATGCAGATCGTGGTTATTATTCTGTTGAGACGGTCACCCTTTTAGTTGCCTTGAAAGTTCGTTACAGAGATAGGATTACAATTCTTAGAGGAAATCATGAGAGCCGGCAAATAACTCAAGTGTAAGTATTTGTATTTGAGAGTTCACCTATGCCGATGGTGCTTCAAGGTGATGATACTGTATTAGTGTATTTTGTACAATAGATATTAAAGATTTTTTATTTGCATCTCTTGACCAGAAAATTGGACATATGACTGATTTTACTGGCTGTTATCTTGATGATGATTCAATGTAACTGTTTGAAAATGTTATTCTGCACAAACATTTATTGACATGATCTTTTTAATTGTTTCTTATATATGATTGAATACAATTGTTAAAATACTCGATTGATTTTTCTCATCATCATTAGTCATCACCTGATGCAAATTATCTAAAGGTTTTCATCCAGCTGTTGGTTTAACCTACTTAAGGAACTTGATTTATTAAAAGAAACAAACGCATAAGATTCTAGGGCTTGGTAGACCGTTTTATTTTCTTAATGCACATTCAATAGAGGGTTTATAATGATGTTTGAGTGACCTTTCCAGTTAGGAAAGTTAACTAGAGTTGGTCATTCTCATCCAAGTGATACTAATTTTTTGCATATGTTGCTTATTAACCACCCAACACTTGGATTCAGAAAACATTGCTGCCCTATCAACTGTCTTATGAAACTTTCATTTTAATCTATTAGGCTCGGTGATCATACAAAACCCTGGTACTCCTCCCAACCTCAATGGAACAGTGTTTAACTATCTTTCTCAATCTCTCTATTTTATTGAGTAATCAATCCAAGATACTTAAAACTTATTCAAACTTATTGTCCATCCAATTGAATTTTATTCTATAATTCATCTCTTAGCATTACTAAAATTGTATCACATATATTCAGTCTTGTTTGTACTTAACTTAAAATCTTTAGTTTCCAAGGTATGTCTCTAACTCAATGTTTCCAAGGTTTTAATATCATTTATGCTTGATAAATATTTCAAGTATTTTAGTACGTACCATATATGTGGCCACATATTCACCCACATGCCTGGTACTTTGACCACCTGCATAATGCAATTGCTTTTTAAACATTGACAAGTCTTGAGATCATCTTGTTTGATCTATCACAAGATCTGATTGTTTTAGAACAACTGAAACTGTTAAGCAAATCATCCAAGAATTAGGAATAAGATGTCTTGCATCCAGAATACCTTTTTCCAGGATCTCAATTTCGAGTTAGTTGCTTGACTCTGACATGAAGGTTTCTTTAGCTCTTGCATTGTGCTTTGTTTCAACATAACATATTTGGATTCTAGCTATTTTCTAAAAGTATTACTACTGTAAGCTACCTGTTTCATCAAAAACATAGCTCAGGAATTGATGCAGATCAATGTGTTCATGATTGGCTTATAGTTGAGTCACTCTGTAGGGTTGTCAGTATCATAGACATGACTAGCAGATCTACGTCTACTAATGTTGGCATAATTAAGAAGTCCTACTTTCTTGATGGTTGTTTTTATCACAAGGTCCAATTGCTGTAGAAATTGATGCAGTTAAGCAAGCTATCAATTACTTAAAAATATGATGTCTTACTTCCGAGGTACCTTTTCAGGATTTCCATTTCAAGTTACTTGTTTTGTGTCTGACTTGAATATTGGTTTCTAATTGTAGCTATGATCAGATTATAGCTTACATTGTATAGTTTGGCACAGGCAACATATTTGAGTTGTAGCTATTTCATGTTAAAACTAAATGAATGTTACTACCATAAGCTACATGCTATACATAAAGTATGTGCAGCAGGACTTGGTCTGCTAGACTGATGTCTTCACAATTGGCATATGGTTAATTCACTGCACAAGATTGTCAGACTCAGAAGACACGAGTGCAATGAATTTCCTTGTCTATCATATGCAATTCTTTAAGAACAATTGTCACCAATTGGTATTGTTAGGAATGTCATTGAAGACTTCAGAAAAGGTTGCCTTGCCTCTGGATTATTTTGGTTAGAATTTTCTCTCGAAGTTAATTGCTTTTATATCGACTTGAATATGCCCTTTTAATTATTTGTAAGCAGATTAGATTTTACATTGTATAGGTTGGTCCAACGTATTTTTGTCAAAAACAAGCTGAAATTACTACTGATGCCTTCATGATTGGCTTATAGTTGAGTTACTTCATAGGGCTGTCAGACAGATATGAGTGGAGGAATAGTTCCTCATCTATAAAAAAAAGGCATAAGTAAGCAATCTCCATGTATTATATCTCACAAGATCCATTTTTTAGAACAACTGATACTATTTAGCAAGCTATCAAAGAAGAATCAGACATCTTACTTCTGTAAGCAACCGTTGAGGATTTCGACTCCAAGTTAGTTGTTTTTCATCTCACTTGATGTTTCCTTCTAATTATATATTTCTAGACAGATTTGACCTTAGATTGTATAGCTGGGTCTAATGCAACTTATTTGAGTTGTAGCTATTTTCTTAGAAACAAACTGATATTACTTATTGCTTGCTGCAAGCTAAATGCTATATGAAGAAACATTCAACAAGATGTTGGTCGGTTGCACTGATGTCAAGGTTTTTAATTTCGAATAATACTGTCCATATCGGGCAGTACGTACCGGTCCGTCAGTAGACCGGTACACGGACCATCCGCTACCGGGCGGTACCGTATATATATATATATATATATATATAGGCGACGTCGCAGAAAAAGATTTTTTTTAACTTATATATATACACACACACACACACACACACACACACACACACCGAGCGGTATATCGAAATATACCGCTCGGTATATAGTATCGTACCATACCGAGCGAATCTCGAAACTCCGGTACGGTACGAAATTTCAATCCTTGACTAATGTATTCATGTTTGTCTTAGTTAACTTTTGCTTCACAGATGAGTTAAAACTTTGATTATATTCTGTTATTATCAGAAGCTTTAACATCTTGAGGATGCTGAAAAAGCAATGATATTAATTGTCATGTAGGGACATGTAAATTATGGCATTAGGGGATTTTTGAGGTTGATTACTCTGGTTTATATATTGTGGCATCTTTATCATTATGAATATTCATCGTGCATCTGGTTCTCATGAATATCATGTGTAGTCTGTTTAGATGTATGTGTTGTTGTCAACAAGATTGTTAATAAAATTAAATGATTGTTAAATATTGATGTCAATGATCCAATTTCAGATAACAACTTCTGTGATGCAATCAACACCTGCAGAATTTTATTCAATCCCAATTAAATATAAACCAAGCGTGTGCCAAACTTTAGTATTTAAGAATCTTTAGTGATTCCATAATGACTTTCACAAATTTATTTAAAAATATTAAGATTTCTTAGCATCTAAGCATCTATTGCAAATCAATTTTCTTCATGAATCTTAGGTTTTTGTTTCAGATATGGCTTTTATGATGAATGCTTGAGAAAGTATGGAAATGCAAATGTGTGGAAGTACTTTACCGACCTGTTTGATTATTTACCTCTTACAGCTCTTATTGAGAATCAGGTCTGGTTTCTTGCTCTTGCGTATCCTGACTTCCCTATTGTCCTAATTTGTCCATGTTCAATATCTTACAAGTTCTCTATACTTTATTTTTTCAGATATTCTGTTTGCATGGTGGTCTCTCCCCATCCTTGGATACATTAGATAATATCCGCGCTCTTAATCGTATTCAGGAGGTAAGAATATATATATATATATATATCATTATTTTTTATCTACTATACAAGTTCTATCAAAGACAAACAATTAAAACCCTTGACTGTTTAAAACTGGGAATAATGTCAGTGTTAAAAATTATGGAATTACCCCATCTTTATTTTATTGTCATAATAACCTTTTTCAGAAAATGTTATTGTAGTAATGTTTCATATAGCATGAAGTAGATATTTTCTTCAGAGTACAGAATGTTAGAATGTCTAGGGCTTTTGCTGTGTTCCTGTATAACCTTTTTCCGGAATTCTGTAGTTCTATATGAGAATTAGACAGTAGCAAAATTGGCTTAACGTGAAAGCATGCATTTTTTTGGTATTCCTCGAGATTTGATAATTCACACACTGAATCATGCAACATTTAGAAGTTTTGAAAAAGTACCTAACTGATTTCATAATAGGCATATCCGTTGGTGTCATCATAGGCAACATTTTTGAATTGCGCAAAATTATTTCATAAATGTAACTGTGGTTTTAGTTTACTCTTTTTCTTCCACTCTCGGTTTGACTGCTAGTCATCATCTGGTTATTCGGGAGTCATTTCCTTAGCAGCATATAGAGGACTCCTATGTATTCAGAGAAACCTTCATTTCTTTTTGTGAAAATTATAAAGTTCTTTGTGATCCATTTTACTTATTACTCTAGCAAGGTAGATCTGAGATGATTGGTACAACTAACAGAATAATTTAGAGTCAGGCAATAAAAGGTCATTTTACCATGTTTTTATCTGATACTTGTCAGAATAGAGGTTCTCATCCACTATGGTGACCACATCTCAGTTGTGTTTATCCAAGACTGTTGTAAGTGCAGAAACAAGTCATCGAATTAAAATAATTTGATTTTAACAAGATCTGGTGGATGTTCTCTAGTTTGTTGAAATAGATGGAAAGTTTAGCTTGTGATCTACATTGATGAGCATTTGAGATGTGAAAAATGCCATGGCGTGCATATCTCTGTCCTGCAAGGGTCTGGCAACTAGTGACTCTGTGATACTCAGGACTGCTTAAGTTCAATCTTTCGAAAGATCAGGTTCTAATGTGTATCCCCCAAATTGCCATTGTTTTCGTCCTGCAAAAAGAAGGCTATGAAAGCTTTATATTGGTTCCTTCACCGTCTTTTTTTATTATTATTTTATCATTCTTTTGTGAACATAACATTTTTTTACCTTGTTTTGGCCTGTAGGTTCCACATGAAGGTCCTATGTGTGATCTTCTTTGGTCTGATCCAGATGACAGATGTGGGTGGGGAATATCACCAAGAGGAGCAGGATACACTTTCGGGCAAGATATTGCTCAACAATTTAATCATACAAATGGTCTCACACTGGTAGCCCGAGCTCACCAACTTGTTATGGAAGGTTACAATTGGTGTCAGGTGGGTCAAAAATTTCAGATCATTGTTACAGTTTTCCATGTTCTTTGCATACAGTTTTTTTTATTATTAAAAAGAAAGGTATTGTGAACAGCAATCATAGTAATGGCTTTTTAAGGAGCATTTGTAGCAGGGAGCAACATACTTATCATTATTGTTTCTTTTAGATGGATAATAATTGTCACCATTGATCTTTATGTTTATTTGAATTTGGCTAGCTGGATCATGTGTTCATGCATGCTTTGGGTGTACAAATGAATTTGAAACTTGTTACCAACGATTATGATTCAGCCTAATCAGTTAAATATGTTGTATATCGAGTAAAGATAAATTTTGATTACTACATCATGATTTTATGTAAGTGGTGGTTGGTATTAATTTGTTGAATTTGGTGAATTAATTTCTAGGAAAAACCTTGCTAGGTCATTTTTACAGTTGAACATAGTTATCATCACTAAAACAAACTTTTCCACCAAAGTTGGTTCTTGTGATACTCATTTGCGATTTGGTCTTACGCAGGATAAGAATGTTGTTACGGTATTTAGTGCACCAAACTATTGTTATCGTTGTGGTAATATGGCAGCCATAATGGAGATTGGAGAGAACATGGAACAGAACTTCCTTCAGTTTGATCCGGCACCACGACAGATTGAACCTGAAACTACCCGGAGAACTCCTGACTACTTTTTGTAATGTTGATAACCCTCACCTTGCACTGTTTGTCTACCACAAGCTTGTTCTGCAGATGTGTAACTAGAAGAGAGTTTCAGTAGTTGAAGAGACCATCATCATTCTTTTGCTTGGGCTTTTAGCTGCTGCTACTGCTGCCGATTGCAGGACAGACTCAAGGTGCTCCTGCCGTGCATTGTTGTTGTCTTTGGAAAGAATCGAGGAAGCAGCAAGAAGCATGATTCTCATGTTTTATGCACGTTTCCGTTTGGAAAAAAAACGCGGACGGTATGGTTGCTTGCGCTTGTTTGATTATGAGATTTTTGATGGACTTTTCACTGTGTGTTGTTCTATTAAATTTCTTCACATCAAAAGACAAATCACTCAAAATTTCAGTAATAGCAGAATTTCACTGTAAGATTGTGGTTCTCTAGTCGTTACACACTCTTCTTAGATTTGATTAGTGGTTATGTTTGTTTTATCTTCTGTAATTGGAGTGGTGTTATGATTCAGCATAGGAGTCACTTGGACATGATGGCTTTTCAAGAATTCACTTGGTAGTTTATTCTCATGCATGATGGTTTAGTTCTGCAGCATAAACATAGTGAATAGTTTCTGTGACAGCCCCATCTGATGATAAAACTAGATATGGACAATCCCATCCTTTTGCTTCTGAGATGTGTTCTTCAAGTCTCTCAAAGTAACGAATATTTGTCTACCCACGCTTTCATCCTTGGAAGGTAAACTCTACACACTCCTCTGCTAGAGATTAGCATGGCTGGAAGGTGATTTGGAACATCAAAGTTTTTTTCTTTAGGAATCAATCCTATGAACCTGACTCTTCATCTCGCCTTTGCTATTTATCTCCCCATCGGGTCTATCATCTCCAAGTTTCTTGCAAGCCTGTGAAGATGCGGATTACCCTTTCATCTCACATCCGCTCTCCCTTCCTTCACTGTGGTTTTGTCATAATAGTTGATATAAGCCTTTTTATCCACATCCGCTGGTGTGTCATTTGTGGCTGCTGAGCTACGACATCCATATAGAAGTGTCATCTCAATTTCGATCTGTACCGTTCAATACGGACAGTACACATCGATCCGAGAGAATATCGATCCGTTTCGATCGATATGAAAGAATATGGATACGTAAACCATCTTCTATCAGACAGTACTAGCATCTTGACTAGTATCAAAGTGTACCGATCAATACTCATACCGAAGCGTATCGATTGATACCATCTGAGATTTCGATCGTTACCAAGATATATTGATGGTACACCCTAGTATACTGATGATATATATCAATACATATCGATATGCCAATACGAATCAGTATTCAAAACCCTGGCTAGGACTACCCACTACCCTGGGTTTTGGGAAGCAAATTTGAACATTCTGTTTTCTATTGACGTACCCAACACTTCAGCAGTGATAAAGCTTTCCTCGCTACAAAAACAAAAGAACACTGTAAACAACTGTGCCATAACACTTGGCAAAGAATATATACCCAAGCATTGCTTCAACATAACACTTCTCAAATAAAAGTTTGCCGGCAAATAAAAAAAATAGAAGCTACTGGGAGCAGCTGAATTTTACATCCACTTCATTTTGCAGGGAACCTCTCCCTATTTTGATTACAAGGTCTACTTATTACAGATTTATTCTCATACGTAATTGGCATATTTATTATAATGGTGAATAACACGATCCACAGACAACAGAGAAAGAGGACATCCAAATATCAAAATAAATAATTGGGGCATCTCAGAATTCATGTTTATGTTTTGGTTTCAAAATGTAGCACTCAGAAAATGAAGACCACACTGTCATGGATTCTGGATTTCTGATTCTGCGCCACACATTCGGAGATCCACATCAGGTTCCTTATTTCCTGCTCCCTCAGTCTCATGTAAGCAAAGAAAACAGCATAGTGAAACTGCAACACCGGTGTTACTAGAGTCGATCAGGCATCGTTATGTAAGTTAATCCCAAAAATTACAGTAATGACAGCATCTAAACATAAATTAAACAATGATGAATTGATGATTACCTGCTGTTCAAAAGCCAAACAGAGTCTCTTCACTTCCTCTTCATAAAATGCTTTGTCCAGCATTTGACTTTCTCCATAAGATATCTTGGCAAAAATTGACTGATATGGAGGATATTTCTCCATTGCTCCACGGACCTGAATTACCAATACGAAGATCAACATGTTACAAGGACCCACTTCTGCAACCTCTTCCAAAAATAAAGAATTCTGACTTTTCTATGCAAGATGAGAATTATAACAAGATCATCATACAAATATTATTACCCTAGAGTAATCTATCATAACAATGCGTTCAATTTGGCTTAAAATGGTGCCAAACAAAGGCAAAGAAATAACGATAAAGACCCTTAAAAATAACAAAAATAAATTCTCTCCCTGGACCAATTGCTATTCAGTCTAACAAAGTAGCAAGAGGAATCTGGGGACAGTTGAACGGACACTTTCCTGTCATCAAGCCTATTGGGAGGAATCTTACAAGTCAAACTATCGCTCACTAAATTTATTTTTGTTGTTTTTGTGAAACCTTTTAAGGTTTTCATCCAGCTAACCTAACAGTGTACTTGTAGATCATTGTTTGACTTGTCAAAGTTCCAAATCAACTGACATGGTCATCATTTTATCCTCAACTAAAATCACTACCACTCATCAGAACAAACATTTCTTACCTATCATGGAGTTTAGGGCTGATACACAACACAATGGTAGGGATCACTATTTAACTCATCAGGTTCTTATTCTGCTATTGCTCTCATGATTCGTAGTTTAATGACAGTTTAATAAAGGAAAGATGCTAATAGCTCCCCAGTTAATTTTAGTCCTAATGCTTAATGATTTTGTCTGATGATATTTTCTGTTGGTAGTGATCTTATGAAATGCTTACCTTTGTATGTTTTTTTTCAAAGTCTCATAAAAACATTGTGGTTGTATTTATTCACTCTTGTCACTAGTGTTGTGTTTATCTGTCATCTTTGTGATGCCTTAAAATAATGTTGAGCAACAAATCGACAGAACATATAGTCTGTATATTTTTCAGTACCTATTTGTGTTAAATTGGTCATTGATGAAATATGTCTTCACGATAGAAAATATATAATGCTCGTAAAGCCAATGGTTGACCTTATATAAATTCAAATCTAGAAGCAAATAATCTGGTTTACCTGGTCAATGTCCTCGCAGAGAGCAAGTTCTTCATGACCATATGGATATCTGTACAGAAAGAAGTTAATCTATGAGATGAGAGCAAACAACATCTACACGTACAACTAAATACAAAGGTAAAGGATCAGAATGCATACAACAATCCAAAATTTGAATAAAGCTTCCGACGATCATCTCTAGTTAATTCAGTGCCAATGCTGCAAAGCCAGATCACAGATTAGTGGGAAAAAAAGTATTTTAGCAGTATTTCTTTCATCAATTGAATATGGAAGGTGAAACTTGAGAAATTGAAAGTGGGGGCTCTAAATGGAAAGGTTATTTTGCTTGTTCTGTTTCCTGATTTCTTGAAGCTACACATTCCAGTGATGATGATTTTTTGTAATTATTTTCTATGAATTTCTAAATAACAGATTTGAATTCCATTATTAAATTCATTCAAACTAATAACTGCTGTCTTTCTTGTCAAATCTGTAAAGTTAAGGATTGGGAGACATATGTTTATCTCCCAGATGGGGGTGCATGTGTGAGAAAAAAGCTGCTGCTCTCTGATATTCTGAAGATAACTCTGCTCAGTTTTATTGCTGGAAACACGCTCCGGAGAAACTAACCCTTACCACAAAATCATTTAGTGCTGAATATAGAATTGCACACTGAACTAGAGATTGCTAGCCTAAACTGATGAACTGCTGGAACAGCTGAGATAAGGTGCTGTATATGCTTTGTTCTGTTGTGTTTGTGATATGTGATTTAAAAGTAAATTCCTTCACACTGTTGCAGAAGGATGTTGAGACACTTGTGTCAATACTAGTCTAGATGTCAATGTTATAATTCTGGGCCAATGATGCAGAGGTTTTACTTAATTACCAAAAAAATTATATTGTTATGCAGGTTAAGTGCTAGTATCAGAAAATTACCAACCATATATGAAACTGAAGGGGATCATTAAAAGGAACAGCATGTTCACCATTCAAAGAGCTGCAATGTTCATTTGGCTCACCTATTTATAGTGATATTGACAGCTCTTCTATCAGCTTCAAAGGCAAGAAGGTCAGACATGATCTCAGCAGTTGCTCCACCCAGTTTCTATTTCAAAGAAATACTTACTGCTAAGTGCAAGCGATCTTATATATTCCACTACAAAAAATTGTAGATAATAATCACTATTTACCTGACAGAAGTTGTAGAAATCCTCAAGGTATGCCTTGTATAAGGTATTCCTCATAATTTCAATATTCATGTCATCCAAGTCCTGACATGAATTGTGAAAACAAGTTTAATAGTAAAACTAACCTATATACTATTTTGCAATCATACTGGTTTCTTAAGTACTCCGAAGATTGGGTTTCTTAAGTACTCGAAGATTGGCATGTTACAAGACAACCAAAGTGGACGAGCAATACTGAATATGTTAGCACCTCTGATGTGATGCACTCTGAGAAATATGGGGCCAATGGTGTGTCAACAAGAACCAATCTGTAAAGCTCACGCATGTTCTGTGCGACTGCAAGTGTTGCGATACTGCAGAGTAGATGATAGAGGTCACAATGCATTAACATTATTATGGCCATTAGATAGGATTGAGTGACATACCTGTCAAACATGCCCAAAGGATGACATTTCTCCAATAGTTCCTGAACATCCCTCTCATGCAATGTGCCAGTGACAATAAGGACAACATTGTCAATCATATAACCATACCTGTGAGGAATAATAGATTTACCTGGGATTTTTTTTTATCAAGGTACAAATAGTATTGAATTCACTCAAAATTAATTAATCTTGCAGTGAAATTGTGGACATGTACGTTATATACTCCAAGAAGGTCGACAAGGGCTCCGTTGCTTGACACAACATGTGCTTGTACTCATCTACCAGTTTAAGAGTACATTTCTCCACAATCGTGGTTGTATGTAAAGGAGATGGCTCTGCAAGTAATTAAAGGTCTTATATAAGATGATTGATAAAAATAAATGTAAACTTAAAAACAAAGAAACAACAAGTACATGTAAATAGCACAAGCTATAAATGAAGCATATGAGGTGATATCTGTCCAAGCATCACTTAATATTCAGTTGAGAGTTGAGAATATTACAATTACCTGCGTCTTTTTTTCAACTCAATGTTTCCATATACTCAAAAGAAAATTTTGATCATGGAATACATAATTAAAGTAAAGGTAATAAAGAAGCTGAAATATATTAATTAGTTTGGTATATCAACATAAGCATTTTCTTTTCCCTGATAGAATGACATGAATCTAAGAAGTTGGATGATCCACATACACTTTTGACATAAAAAGTGCCAAGTTTTTGCAACTTATAACCTAAATTTTTTTAAGATTTTACATATACAAAACTATTTTATTTAGGGCTTATAAGATTGCTTCACTGTGGTACAAGTTTTAAGCTAAAATATTTTCTCTCCATACAAGAATAAAGAGCATACATTTGACTCTTCCCATACCCCAAATGATCAATCCTGTCACTCGAAATTCTAAGTTCCATGATTGACCAGCAATCCAATGTAATCTCGTGAAGCATATGTTGTATAAGAAACATCTTGTGAGGCTTCCTTGAGTCTTGCTCTTCCTATAATCGTTCCCTATTTGAAAATTATCACCATCATACTTCACACTATATCTATAAATTTTACATGACTTGCACATAGCTCCATTTTTTTTGTAGTGTGGAAGATTGAATTCACATGTAATTTAAACTTCAAAATAGCTTGTTTTATGACAAACATCCAATAAGAACTACTGTAATTTAAAATCCACAATTCTAAGAAGTGATACCCTATAATCCTATGGCCCTTTTAATCCTATAATATATATATATATATATATATATATATATATATATATATATATATATATATATATAAAAGTGATATCCATGTCACAAAAAGTATACTAAGGAAGTTAATAGAAGTAAAAGCCACAAAAGAGGATGTGACCAAATATGCCCTTACACGATAAACTGTTCCAATTGTAATGGATTGTTACGAAATGATACAATACATGTAGCATGTTGATGCTCTAGTGACCATGGGCATGCACACAGCACCAACACCTCGGGCTCAAGTAAACCTTGATCAAGGATAACAGCCACTAATGAGTTCAGAACTAACCAGTTGGCAGCTGATGTGTAAAGGTCTCTCTCCTCAGCACTTACGAACATGTTCAAAGCAAAGATTCTTGCCTTGCTTATAATCATGAAGATACCCTACAAGCCCTACAAATGCTTTTTCACGTATAATGGTAATCGATATTGCAAGTGAACACATCACGTGCCAGAAAATAACTCTGGATCACCTACCGTAAAAAAAAAAGTCATATCCTAAGGTGGAATCATCACCTTTACGGACCACAAGTTCTTCGGGATAATTGCAAAATTGCTAAAATAAATTTAAAGAGAAAAAAAAGGCCATTTTGTTCACAGTTTACTGCAAAATCCCTCATCACTGGCACAGATCTGAACCAGAAATATAAGAATTTACCCCGATATAAGGGAACCCTTAGTATGGTCTCGCCCTCTGGGCATAAAACTAAATTCCTACGCAGCACAGATCGTCCGTCTTCGTCAAACACGCCCAAAATTATAACTTTCTACTGGAAAATGATGAATCAAATGATGCGTGAAGGAAATCTGTGGGCGAACTGAATCGGGAGAGGAGACGGAAGAGAGAACGTGAGATGGGATGGGAAGAAGCCCACATCCAACGCACCGTTCTGGAGGTAGGGGCCGTATTCGGTGGCGGAGAGATGCATCTTGATGTCGTCGAGGGTCTCGCACTGGCAGAGGTTGTTGTAGTCGGCGGCGGTGAGGAGGCCCGACCGGTGGCCGCGGACGATGGCCTCCAGGTACCCGCCATGGATGTTGAACGTCAGCGCCTCAAATCCGTACATCGCGCCCTCCCGTCCCGACGGACTCCACCATCAATTGACAGGATCCACGACGAGATCGAAGGCCACACGGAGGAAACCTGAGAGGAGAGAGAGAGAGGAGGGGGAAAGGAGAAAGAAGCCCTAGAAATCCAACAAAGGAACTACCACTACCGGATGTTGTTTTCGGACGCGTTGATCCGTGACACAACTCGAGTTTGCGTCCAACACAGCGAGTGCCACATCCGCTACTCGTGAGTTAAACTGTGACTCATGTTGTATTCTCGTCGCTCGATGTTTCGAGAAGGGCTTTCCTATAAAAAGAAGTTTCCTTTGCTTTTTGCACTCGAGAAATAGTTTATTTTATATTTTAAGGGGTAAATTCTCCACAAAAAATCTATAATTTTTTTATATTCTTTTATCCACAGAACGACTTAAAACATTTTAGCTTTATTCTCGTAAATTATCTTTTTTTTATTTATTCCCGTAGAAAAATCCCTATTTTTTTGGATTCATCACAATTATTGAAGAAGTTTTATTGAAAAAATAAAAATGCTTATATCATGCCCCGTAAGATGATGCTCCTGATAAGGATACCAATCTTGGATCAATGTAAAGAATGATTTACAAGCGAGAGACTTCGTGAGTAAGACAAGAGCAAATGCTTCGATACATTAACATGTTCGTAATCGTATTAGGCCCCATGAGGTTCCTCAGTATCGTTATCATCACCTGCATCTTATCGATAGAGGCCTCGTCATTATCCTTGTAGGTACTGCAAGACCCCTCATCACTGTCCTCGTTGCCGTGCCTCCACCTTACTTCTACACTTCATGATCTCTCACCTTCTATCTCCATCATAACTTGTGTGGCTGTTGTTGTTTCCTTCTCCCTGTGACGAGTGGAAATGATGTTGAATCCAGCAACGAACAAGGGTATGGTTGAAGATAGAACCAATGGAGGAGGGCACGATGAACGAGGCAACGATCGACGAGATGAAGCCCAAGGGTAATCTCATCTTTTAGGAAACGAAAATGCTTTGTAAGAATAAAACAAAAAGAGACATTCTGAAAAAAAAAAATATATATAAACTTAACTTTTTTAAAAAAATTACCCATATTTTAACATTTCTAAAAAATATAAGGGGAAGCATGGAAGACAAAGCAAACAAAAGATAAATATGACTTGGCTGGCTATATATATAAACACACACAAAGTTGGCACAACATCGATTCAAGGTATGTATGACATAAATGTCCGATAAGTTGGATGATGCAGCACGAGGTCACAAACACAGAAACAAAGAAGAGAACAAAAAAAAAAAAAAACTATTCTCATTCTACACCGTATCGCCTTTAGGTACAAGGAAGCCACAGGAGATGGTAGTCCAGAATCATTGTAGCTTTTGCAAGCAGAGCAAGTGGCTCAGCCGATTGCGGAAAGAAAAAAACGGAGGCTACTTCCAGAGCTTCACACACTTATCGTGACTAGCAGATGCTACCACTCCAGTTGCATTGGATACCGCCAAGGCTGCGATCAGGCCATCATGTGCAGGAAGCATCATGGTTTTGTTCTCTTTCATGTCCCAGATCTCTAGTGACTGCACAAATTTGATGGCATCAATTTACAGTCAGTTGATTGGTTCCATCACAACACAACTACTGCAAACTATCAACTCGACGACATCAATTTACGGTCAGTGATGCTCAACACTCTGAGCATCACCGTTCGTGGTGTTGAAGAAAATCAAGTGACAGAAAATGCGGCAGTGTGCATGCACAAAGATGGATCAACAAATAAAGCATTTTGATTTTGATAACACAAATATAACTCTCGCTGAAGGTAGATTAGAGTTATAAAGATTCTTCTTATAATGAACAAGAAAAGATGGATATTACAATCCACAAGCATCAGCATATAATAGTAACTGGTAAGAGGGCTAACAATGATGCAAATTGAGTCAAGAGCATTAAGCACTAGTACTGCTTTGCCTACAATCTAGAGGTCAAATCATAGAAGCATGATCAAAACCAAGTTTCACAAGTTAAGCAGAGAACTTGCCTGGTAGCAACCGATCACGAGCAAGGATGGATAATTGGGGAGGAAAACGCATGAGTGGAACTTATTTCCAATGCAACTCAACTCGTGCACGCATTCACTGTCATTTCCTGAACCAAGTGACCAAACTCGGACAGAGTCTTCACTCACAGAAGCCAGAATATCGCCTGAAGGATTCCAGCAAATGGAATCAACATGTTTTGTATGTCCCTACAAGTGGAACAGTGATGTCAATCATGCAGCAAGGCTATCTTTGGATGATCAGATAACAACAGAAAATCCCAAATATTCAAGTTATTGAGAGAAGGATAAGGACAATGTACACAATTCGGAGAACAAGAAGCTAATATATCAGAAAAGGAAATGCTTGATTCCTTTTCTAATATATCACAATTCGGAGGTTCCACAAAAGATAACCAACCTGTAGTAAATGCCGGCGAACTTGTGTCTCAACATCTAGCACACATATGGCATTCTCAGCAGCTGCAGCAATATACCTACCATGACGAGGTTGAAACCTCATTTGAGTTGTTCCGCCCTGTGTGCACAGAGAACATTCAAGTAACCAGCAGAAGAACTTCACGTTGAAATGTTTAAAAGAAAACAAATTTAGCTGTTAATGGATAATCTAATGGAAGTCAAGATTTCTCTGTAATAGGTATAGTTGAAGAGACAAATAGCATCCTTTCTTACCGTAAAAACTCTGGCACAGTTACCATTATTTATACTCCAGTAACGCATTTCTCCATCGCCATCACAGGAACAAATGAGATCCTCTTTACTTGGGTGAAAGTCCAAAGACATAACAGATGCAGAATGGCCCGTAAAAGTACGAAGTGAGTAGCCTGGCTGTATGTTAAATTCATGTAAATCAAATTGTCAAAAGAGCTGAATTCATTAAAGGCTACAGGACAATAAAACATCAAATCACAGGAACAAATGAGATCTTCTTTACTCGGGTGAAAGTCCAAAGACATAAGAGATGCAGAATGGCCCGTAAAAGTACGAAGTGAGTAGCCTGGCTGTATGTTAAATTCATGTACTCAAACAAATTGTCAAAAGAGCTGAATTCAATAAAGGCTACAGGACAATAAAACATCAAATCAGTAAATCACAACCTCATGCCATTCTGAAGCAACTACAGCCTAATTGCTTCAGACTTGTCCACTCAACAGTGTAAGATAATTGCATGAAGTTTGTTGCAGGAGTATCACTGTTCAGGGGAAGTCAAACTCACGATGGTGGTGAACAAAACAATATTAAAGGGGATTTCTAACATTTTGCTTTGTTCTGTGACAATTAGACGGTCTTGAAGACTTGTCTAAGTTTCTGCTATGGATGTTACCAACCAGACAGAAGGTACCAGCCTTCCTCTTATGCAATTATCACACAAAAATTAGAGAATGTTCAAACTTCATACCAAAAAATTTGTGCCTTTGCAAGTCAACTCCATTGTGCAACCTCAAGCACAAACTTCAAGAAATCCTGAACATAGAGATGGCATATACATTCTACACCATGTTTCCCACATCTAATCAAATGTATGCATAGCATGTATTTTCCTAGTTCCATAAAATTTTATGTAATTATCTAAAGAAGTTTCATCTATGAACTTATGAAGCACTCCAACTATATATGTCTATATCATTCAAAAATCACAAAAAAATTCCATGATACATCATCTGTTCCTGATTACTTGTTTTCATTCAGCTATAAGTAATAGACTTGCACAATTTTGTAATAAGTACAACCAACTAGCTTGGCCTTACCTTAATAAGAAAAAGTCATGCAAAAACAAATTTAAAATTGGCCATTCTCCAAAATAAGCATTTCATAAAAATCTCAGATGCCTGTCCCCCAGATTGCCTTTGTGCACTGTTCAAATGGTTTTAGCCAGACCAGTCTGTACCAGTCAGCAAGGCATGGAATAAATGATCAGTGCATTGCTAATGGAGTGCCAATACATCCCGAGAATGACACAAGACAAAATAGTGGTAACGTGTGCTAAGACACCCACCCTACTGTCACGACCTTAGCTGGAATTGCCTAAGGCGTGCGGCACCCTTGCGGCCAAAGACGCGAACTTAGCTTGCGTTGCCTAAGTCGCGAGTCACTCTTGCGGCAAAGACGCGAACTTAGCTTGCGTTGCCTAAGTCGCGCTTCGCCCTTGCGATCTTGCTCCGCAAGGATCAGCCCACTTTGTAACCTCTCGCAGGTCCCGAAGGACCTGTAAAAGAGAAAGAGAGTTAGATCGAAAGAACGAGCAACGGACAAGTCCCGAAGTCTCGCGAAAAGGAAAGCTTTACAAGCAATTCGTCGAACACCTTGTGTGCACAAGAGAAAAGAGGGAGAGGGGGAAAAACAAGGCTTTCAAGGATGAACGAACAGCTGCAAGCCCACAAACAGCCGCTCACCTGGTCCCGGACGCAACACCAAGTTCCCGTAAAGGTCACGTGCGAACTAGCGAAAGAGTGTTCAACGCCCGGTATATAACCGAAGCCCCATCCAGCCATGTGACACCCGGGGGGTTCCTGGGGTCTGAGCTGGCTGACATTTTGGTGAGCGGAGGCAGCACTCCGCTCACCTCCCGCGGCACGCGAAAACGGAGCCGTTTTGGGCTGTTTTGGGGCTGTTTTGCTCGGTTCGGTGAACGGTCGCTTTGCAACGCTGCAGCTTGTTCGAACTTACATATTTACAAGCAAAATGACCCAAAACCATAAGAAAACATGCTGTCAAGCAGCTGTACATGCGGGTGTGAGCGACGAACGGTTCGTTGAACGGAGTTATTGCGGGTGCGCGACGACCGTTCGTGACATTCTCCCCCACTTAAACTGTCGACGCTTGTTGGTAGTTGTTGATGACTTCTTCTTCATGTCGCAGGGCGTCTTCAGGCTCCCAACTGGCTTCAGTTCGGGGAAGCTTTCGCCACTTCACCAAGTACTCTGTCTGCTCCGCTCCGTTGGGTAGCTTTATCTTGCGATCAGCCAGAATGGTTTCCACTCGCTTCTCGTAGGAGGCTGTGATGGGAGGTAGCCGAGTTGGAATACTTCGAGAAGCATCTTGCGGATCCGAATGGTAGGCCTTCAGGTTGCTGGCGTGAAGAACGTTGTGAATTTTGAACCACGCCGGCAGCTGCAACTTGTAAGAAACATTGCCTACTCTGCTGATAATTGGGAAGGGCCCTTCATACTTACGCACCAATCCTTTGTGGACTCTTTTCCTGAAGAATTGGAGTGATGCTGGTTGGAGCTTTACCAACACCAAATCGCCAACTTTGAACTCTTGTGGTCGCCTTCCCAAGTCTGCCCACTTCTTCATCCGTTTTGCCGCCTTCTCCAAGTAAGCCCGCGCAATATCGGCATTTCGATGCCACTCCTTTGCGAAATGGTAGGCTGATGGACTACTCCCAGTATAACCAATTGCCATAGTGTGCGGAGTCGACGGTTGTTGTCCTGTGATAATTTCGAAGGGGCTCTTGTTGGATGCAGAGCTCCGCTGCAAGTTGTAGGAGAATTGGGCGATGTCCAACAGCTTCACCCAATCTCGTTGATTGGCACTCACGTAGTGCCGAAGATACTGCTCTAAGAGCGAATTTATTCTTTCAGTCTGACCATCCGTCTGGGGGTGGAGGCTTGTAGAGAAGTATAACTTTGACCCCAACAATTTGAATAGCTCGGTCCAGAATCGTCCCAGGAACCGAGCGTCTCGATCACTAACAATATTGTGTGGGACTCCCCAATACTTCACTACACCCTTCATCATCAGTCTGGCCGCCTCTTCAGCTGAACAGTGTAGGGGAGCAGCAATGAAAGTTGCATACTTTGAAAACCGATCGACCACCACAAGTATCGATCCAAGTCTCCCTACAGGCGGCAAGCTTGATATGAAGTCTAAGGAAATGCTCTCCCATGGCCTTTCTGGTATAGGCAACGGCTCCAAAAGTCCCACCGGCTTCCGTTGCTCCACCTTGTCTTGTTGGCAAGTAAGGCATGTTCGAACATACTCCTCCACATCAATCCCCATCTTTGGCCAGTAGAAGGCCCTCTCCACGAGAGCCAATGTTCTGTGAATGCCGGGATGTCCAGCCCAAAGGGAATCGTGACACTCTTTTAAGAGTTCACGCCTTAAATTGTCCACTCGGGGAACATAAACTCTATTCCCTTTTGTGTAAACAAGTCCCTCCTGGACCCAAAATCGTCGTGCCTTGCCTTCTTTGATGAGCTGCATCAGGATAACTGCCTGGGGATCACTATACAGTCCATCTCTGATTCGAGAAAGGAAGTTGGAATGTAACTGACTTGTTTGGCCTCTGCCCTCCAGTTGTGCAGCATTCACGCACTCCACCTTTCGACTCAGCGCATCGGCCACGACATTCGCCTTCCCGGGCTTGTATTCCATTGCCATATCAAATTCAGCCAGGAAGTCCTGCCACCGTGCTTGCTTTGGGGAGAGCTTCTTCTGAGTTTGGAAATAACTCAGGGCGATGTTGTCTGTCCTCAGCACAAATCGCGACCCGAGGAGGTAGTGTCGCCAAACTTGTAGGCAGTGGATCACCGTTGTCATCTCCTTCTCATGCACTGGATACCGCCTCTCGGTCTCGTTGAGTTTGCGGCTCTCGTAGGCCACCGGATGACCTTCTTGCATGAGTACTCCACCAATAGCAAAGTCCGAAGCATCTGTATGGACTTCAAAGGGCTCTCCATAGTTTGGCAATTTGAGCGCTGGTTCTTCCAGAACAGCAGCCTTCAGATCTTGGAATGCTATCTCACATTTGTCAGACCACTTCCAAGGCTGCTCCTTCTTCAGCAACTCCGTCAGTGGGGTTGCCCGCTTCGAATATCCTGAAATGAAGCGTCGATAGTAGTTGACGAATCCAAGGAAGGATCTCAACTCTGGCACCTTCTTTGGAGTTCGCCATTCCGCAACTGCTTGCACCTTCGACTTGTCCATCCGAATGGAGCCATCACCGATTCGATGCCCTAAGAATAGGATCTCAGTTTGAGCAAAGTAGCATTTCTCCCTTTTTACGAACAAAGTGTTCTCCCTGAGAACCTTGAAAATCGTCCGAAGGTGCTTGACGTGCTCCTCGAGCGTTTGGCTGTAGACGACGATATCGTCCAAGTAGACGATCACGAACTTATCCAAATACTCCTTGAATAGTTGGTTCATGAGAGTACAGAATGTGGCCGGAGCGTTGGTTAAGCCGAAAGGCATCACCAAGAACTCAAACGCTCCATACCTGGTCACGCAGGTAGTCTTCGCTTCGTCGCCTTCAGCAATGCGCACCTGCCAATACCCCGACCGAAGGTCGAGTTTTGAGAAATACTTGGCCTTGCCCAGTTGGTCGAACAAGTCCGCGATGAGCAGGATGGGATACTTGTTCTTCACTGTTACTTTGTTGAGGGCTCGATAGTCGACGCATAATCGGAGGCTCCCATCTTGTTTCTTCTGAAAGAGAACTGGAGCTCCGAAAGGTGCTTTTGAGCTGCGGATGAGACCACCGCTTAGCAGTTCACCTAACTGCTTCCTGAGTTCTGCCAACTCTGGCGGGGGCATGCGGTAGGGTGGTCTCGCTGGAGGCTTCACTCCTGGCTCCAGCTCGATACTGTGATCCACGCCTCTGCGTGGTGGAAGAGTCTTCGGCAACTCGGGTGGCATAACGTCTTTGAACTCCTTCAGGACGTTCGCCACCACAGCAGGTTCTTGAATGGCTTCTTCGTTGAGTGGCTCTAGTTTCATAGCAGCCACGAATGTCAATTCGCCCTTTCGCACCCCTTTCTTCAATTGTAATGCCGAAATATGTTGGGGCTCCTTGGTTCCTCTCCGAGAGACGGGAACCACGCAGGGGTCATCTCCTCCCATCATACATAGGGAGTTTAAGAACGGCATCGGCACCAACTTCGCCGCATGCATAAACTCCATTCCAAGAATCACTTGGAAGTCGTCCAGTGGCACGACCATCATGTTGGTGTTACCGCTCCAAGTCCCGATTTTGATAGGAACACCCTTCGCCAACCCGGAGATTCGCCTGGCCTCCGAGTTCACCGCCTTCATTCGGCTTGGGCTCTTCTCCAATGTCAACCCAAGTCGCTGTGCTTCGCGATCGGCTATGAAGTTGTGGGTAGCGCCCGTATCCACCATTGCACGGGTCGTTTGGCCATTTAGCTTAATGTCCACATACATTAGCTCGCTGCTTCCTGCTTTTTGTGCCTTCGTCTTCATGTTCTCCCCCACTTGACCCCGCATAGCGTTCAACAGACGCATTGCTCCCATTCGGGGTCCTTGCGACTCCTCATCGTCGCTGCTGGATTCTGAACTGCTCGAACTAAGAGCAACAGCTTTGCCCTTGTCCGATCGGGGAGGGTGGATGGAAGCTGTCAAAGCGTTGAGTGCCTGCTTCTGTGGGCACTCCCTTACCATGTGCGGTCCTCCGCACAAGAAGCATCCTCCTGGTTTTGAGGCCTTGCCTTTTGGGTTCGGCCCTTTGTGGGAGCTCTTCTTCTTCTGTTCGCCCCCGAGCTCCTTCCCTCGAGAATGTTTTGAAGGGCGATTGCTTGAAGATTGTTTCCTTCTCGCTGGGTCTTCAGAGGAGACAAAGTCGGTGAGCCTTTCTGCAGCTGCGATTGCCCCGACCACGTCGGTAACATTCCTTCGATTCAGCTCCTGCTGAGCCCATGGTTTCAAACCATCAAGGAAGCTGAACAACTTGTCCTTCTCGGACATGTCCTGTATGTCCAGCATCAGTGCAGAAAACTGCTTTACATAGTCTCGGATGGTGGTACTTTGGCGGAGTTGTCTCAACTTCCTTCTTGCGACGAACTCTGTGTTCTCCGGTAGGAACTGAGTTCTCAACTCCCGCTTCAAGTCTTCCCATGTGTCGACTCGACACCGACCTTGTTGGATCTCCTCCCAACGAGTTCGCCACCAAAGTTTCGCATCTCCATTCAGATACATTGTTGCTATGGAAACTTTGGTATCTTCAGAATCGGGCCTCGTAGCACGGAAGTATTGCTCCATGTCGAACAAAAAGTTCTCTAGCTCTTTGGCATCTCTGGCCCCTCCGTATCCATGGGGCTCAGGTGCCCTCAAATTTTGTGGCGGTGCAACGCGGGTGTTGCCTCCTCCCGCATTTAGCGTTCTTGTGAGCATAGCCACCTTTGCCGTGAGTTCCGCCACAACATCCTGTAAGTGTTGCACGGAGTCTTTGGTGTCATCAGACAGTCGATCGACTAGGGCCTCGACCTTGTCGATCCTAGACTCCGCTTCCTCTTGCGAGCTCTCTACCCCAACAAGTCTTTGTTGGCCATGGTAGAGCTCCTCCATGCTCGCTTCCAGAACATCCAGGCGGGTTTCCGCCGTCGTGAGTCTCTCCTTATGACTCTTTTTCCCAGTTAGTGCACCAGATTGCGCTTCCTCCGCTCGCGGAGAGTTGCCAACTTCTCGCTCATCCTGTTCGCTGCCGCGATCCTCATGAGCGGCTCCAACAGCATGCGAGCGAGTGTGCACATGCAGCCCACCTGCGGCTGCTTGGGGCAAGGGTCCGGCTTGCCCCGTCTTGCTTGATTCGCCACGATGCTTTGCCATGGCGAAATTGCGAAGTTCGTTCGCTGTTCGATCGAAGAGCTTGCCCGCTCTGATACCACAATGTCACGACCTTAGCTGGAATTGCCTAAGGCGTGCGGCACCCTTGCGGCCAAAGACGCGAACTTAGCTTGCGTTGCCTAAGTCGCGCTTCGCCCTTGCGATCTTGCTCCGCAAGGATCAGCCCACTTTGTAACCTCTCGCAGGTCCCGAAGGACCTGTAAAAGAGAAAGAGAGTTAGATCGAAAGAACGAGCAACGGACAAGTCCCGAAGTCTCGCGAAAAGGAAAGCTTTACAAGCAATTCGTCGAACACCTTGTGTGCACAAGAGAAAAGAGGGAGAGGGGGAAAAACAAGGCTTTCAAGGATGAACGAACAGCTGCAAGCCCACAAACAGCCGCTCACCTGGTCCCGGACGCAACACCAAGTTCCCGTAAAGGTCACGTGCGAACTTGCGAAAGAGTGTTCAACGCCCGGTATATAACCGAAGCCCCATCCAGCCATGTGCCACCTGGGGGGTTCCTGGGGTCTGAGCTGGCTGACATTTTGGTGAGCGGAGGCAGCACTCCGCTCACCTCCCGCGGCACGCGAAAACGGAGCCGTTTTGGGCTGTTTTGGGGCTGTTTTGCTCGGTTCGGTGAACGGTCGCTTTGCAACGCTGCAGCTTGTTCGAACTTACATATTTACAAGCAAAATGACCCAAAACCATAAGAAAACATGCTGTCAAGCAGCTGTACATGCGGGTGTGAGCGACGAACGGTTCGTTGAACGGAGTTGTTGCGGGTGCGCGACGACCGTTCGTGACACTACGCCGGCAGATGGCTAAATTAAAGTAGGTACAGCATTCCATGTGTCAAGTCATCATGAAAATAATTTAGTAGTCACTGTTTGAAATTGTATGCATAGATGTACCACAAGAAAACATTGTAAAGGTCCATCTAATAAAACATGTGCCTGTATTGGTTGTACTTGTAGTCGGTAAGTTCGAATGATTCAGAATGAATGACCCTTAAAAACTTCTGCTAACATGATGATATAGCTTTTGTTAACATAATGTGGATAATCTCAAAGTTGTTATATCATTAAAAACTAAATTGTTTATTCATTTCTGCAGTTACCAGATTTAGCATAATCATCAGTTCTAAAAACTCGGCAGAATATGATATAGCAAGACATCATACTTGTCCCATCGTGGAACACTAAATTCTACATGCCAGTGGTTAGTAGATTCAGCTACTTGCACACTTTATCACATGGATTGTAGTTTCAATTACCAGACCTGTGTCAGTCCATGTTCTGGCATACCATGTGTCTGTATGTTTGCCCCTATTGGGGGAGGGAGAGGAAGGGAGGAAGAACAAAGAAGAAGAGGAAGAAAAAGAAAGAAGAGGAGGAGGAGGAGGAGGAGGAAGAGGAAGAAAAAGAAAGAAAAAAGAAAAAGGAGGCAATGGAAGAGGAGGTGTATTTGAGCGGGTGGCAGGGTGCGCAGACAATAGCAACATATGGCAAGCAGCATGCATTGAGCAGCCGACGACAGGTGAAGAACTCACGAGGAGTCGTAAACCATAGTTAAAACAAATTATATAACCAGACTGAACTGACTGTGCAGTTTGGGCTGGTCCGTATACTGATTGGCAGTCGGACTGGTAAATACTGGCTAAACGGTACTGAACCAACTGGTTTAGCTAACCTTGCTTTATCACAATATCTTAATTTGTAGTGAGTGCCACAGTAATGTGAAACAAAATCCTTCGGAGTCCAAGTTATAATTAACAGGCAACACAAGAATTATTAAGGTATCATAGATTTTGTAGCATCCAGGAAAAAAAACAGCTTGGAGTATTTTCTCAAAATAAGTTATGACGCAACAACATATGTAGCAGAAATGGAGATATGGTAAGTAAACATCTAAAAGTATTCCAAACACAATGATGTCCAAATGACAAACAGATGCTCTTGGACAAAATGTTGCAGTAAAAAGTGTAAAAAGTTAAGCACTTATTACTAACATTATCAGCATCCCAGACTCTAACAGTCTTGTCAAATGACGAGGTAGCTAGACGCGGCATGCTAGGACTAAACCGAACATCGGTTATCAGCAGTGTGTGTTCCTCCAGTGTAGATTTCGGTTTTAAAGTATCAGCATGCCACAAGACAGCCTGCAGTGTGAAATAAGTCGTGTAAGGATATTTTCAAAAATTCTCATTGACATGACAGGGGCTTGATTCCTAATCAGTGACAATTGATTAGTGAGCTGTCAAATTGCTTTGACCTTTTTATCGTGACCACCAGTAGCAAGGAGTTTTCCATCTGAAGAGAAGTGGCAGCAAACAACTTTATTTGTACTTGCTCTGGCTGCATTAAACTCAGCAAACCTGAAACCTGATAGAGCAGTTGATGACATCATACAATAAGCAAACCCAGCAAGGCATGTTTTAATCTCGAATTTAACATGAAGTAGCAAATAATTACAAGAAAAAATGCAAGAAATATAGCACCTTTTGCAGCATCCATAGAGCGGCCAACCACATCTCTTGGATCAGCATCATCATGAGATAGAAATGACTCGACATTATCATCCAAAGATGCATCTTCCACAAAGCGATCCATGTCAGCCTGCATGTCAACAACATTGTCATCCAACTACTTAAACAGAGTATTAATACCAGCTCTGTGCAAGTGGCCTATTATTGATCAATAAGCAATAACTATGTTCCTGTATGATTACCAACTGGTTGGTTGGAGATGCCAGTGCGCCAGGCCCGTCACCAAACATTATCAAAGGCTTAGATGAGCTGCCATTATGCTGTAATTGTGTCATTGACATCACATCTCCTGGTGTATGAGTGGATGGTGTTGAGGGTGCAGAACTTGGAGAAGGCCCAGCGGTATTTGCAGTTCCCGAGCTATTGGCAGGACCTGAGGATGACACAGGTTGCTTCCGCTTCCGGCCACTTTGATTGTTTGAAGCCTAGAATCCATTTGAAAATTAGTTACTCAAAGTTAAAGAAAATATTTTTTAGATTTCAACATTCAATCATATCTCAAAATTTGCAGTTCATCTAAAGAAACATGGTTTCTTCTACACACAAACTCAAAGGCAAAGAATCAGATAATCAGGTAGCAATTGTACTTCAACAATCAAACGTATATGACCCAACAGATCAACTAATTATCAAGACAAACTAGTTATGTTGAGAATCCAATAATCTATCTGACCATCTGATCTGATTCACTAATTCATCCTGTGCTCTACTTCTTCATTAACGTATGGTACCAATAATAGCATCCACTGCTCAACTAATTTGAATAGAGTCATCATAGAATCACTACTCACAGATGGAATAGGTATAGGGAAATATGTTCATATTAACAAAGTCGATCATATCTCAGCCTCATCAGGTTCCTCCTGGTCTTATTCTCTCCAATGGTTCACGTGGCAGATTCCCAGTCTAAAGAAGGGAACAGTCGGACTTGGAAAGATGTCATGTGATTGTCTTCATACATACTCCTGTCATTAGTAAAGTGCTGGCAAAAGTACATGCAAATCAGTGTCAACCAACACACGCATTGTGCTCTGCCACAGAAGGTCTTTGCCAGACCCGTGTTAAGATACTACAACACAGAACAGGACCATGCCAAGTGCTGATGCTGGACCAATCAACATGGAAGGGCATGACAATTGCAGATTATGCTTCATCATCTCATTTCTCATAATTACATTATGCTGTGATAAACAACACAACCTATCTTCTTATATGAAGCCAGAGGAAATGGCAGTTTCATCATCTCACTGAAGAAAAATAGTTTCCATATTTGTTGTCATAGAGAATCAGGAAAGAAAAATACTAATATAGGGCAGTTTCTGCAATTTTAGAACAATCCAATATTACCAATATGCACAAAAAGGCCAAACATCAAGGCAGGCTGAATTTTAAACTAAAGCACAACCAAAATGAAGCAATATTAACCTTTTCCTCCTTAGCACATCACCTTCAACTTTTGCAGCATGAGCTCCTACTTATACTAGCACACAGAGAACCAAAAAAAATAAGATGCTCTAAAAAGTTCTGCATGCAATGCATTTGCCAAAAGTTTGTTAGCAGAATAACCAATTAGCTGGATAAAACTAAGTATTCGGTGCGGTAGTGAAATAAAGATGACAAAAGATAATCACAACCTAGTGATAGCAAAAATCAAACGAAATTAGGTGTCATCCACATGCAACAAAAAAAAAATATCACAAATCTATTTCAAACACTGTAACATGTAATCTAATACATTCTGAAAGAATTTTTCGCTCCTGTGAAATCCTTCACAATCTTTAGATAAAGCCAATGTACTATTGACATAAAGAGAAGCAAACTTTTTTATGTATAAACTGACATATGTAAAAGATATACCTGATCGGTTCCCCTAAAGGAATGTGGCATGCTTCCATCAACAGCCATACTGGCTGTTCCAAGTTTTTCCTGATGAAGAAGGTGACCTGAATTTTGTGATTGTTGACTTGAAAGAGCATGCTGTTGAAGTTGCTGCTGTTGATTGCTAACCTGTTGTTGTGGTTGTAACTGAGCTATTTTCTATTACAAACAAAAAAGAAACAAGATCTTAAGAGTTGAGATTTTGTGAACTTTTCTATGTAAAAAGGGTAAAGTTCAATTTATTATCAGATCAATTTAATAAAAAATATAGATTCAAAATTATACATCAGGTTTCCAAACCGACCACCACATATGCAACATTACTTCACAAAGAATCAGTATTATTTCAATAAAAAAGCCCAATGAATCATATGCCTTTTATACATTTATCTTAAGCAAACAACTTGGTGTAGTCCCCCATCATCTGATAGCTCCAGACAAGAACATGAGTTAACAAGATATTCTCAGCAATTCTTCTATTTGTGAAGGAAGATTGGACTTCGCTAATTATTTTTCTGATTACTTTATAAACTATAATAGCCATGATCTTACTAATGACTTTTATAAGTGATGGAAGCAAGAAATAGGTATAATGTCCATAAAACTACCGGGATTTCTGACCTTAAGATTCAAAGTGAGCGACGTTGCATTAGTCTCTTTCAGCATTTTTGAAGTTTGAAAAAACACCTTGATTATTGCTATTACATCAGTATCCACAATGCTCCAACAAGTTTTGTAAAAAAGATCTATTGTGTATCATATAAATTATTCATTAAGGGCCAACCTATCCTCGACATTTATATTTATCCAAGAAGGGAAAAAAAGTGATCCAGTGGACACGGACATTGTTAAATCTGGGATGAACATCACACACGGACATGCATCTGGAAAAAAGCTATTTCCATAACTCAAATCCAACAAGGAGAGACAATTGAAAAATTATGTTTTGTTCCTCTCACCATAGATATTCCTATAAACAGTTAAGACCTATATGCTGGGGAAATCCAGCCGGCGAGGCAGAAAAAGGTTGCTCCATATATCAGACCTATAAACAGTTCAAGCAAAGATAAATTGGGGAAAACCATCAACGGTTGCTCTGTATATTGGACCCATAAACAGTTCAAGATAACTGTCAGGCAGATAAATGCATCGAAAGACTCTTAGAAACAATAAGAAGGGATCTGATGTCTCTTAATTTAACTAGTGCTCTCAACAAATAATCAATGACAAAAAAGAATCCACATAGCTAACCCAAATAGTTGGAAGTTGGAACCTACAGCTTGTTTAGATAGTTGTATTTTTTGATAGTTTGAATCATGAAGTCCAATCTCGATTAATACACCTATTCTTATTAGAACAGATAACAAGTCTCTTAGAAGGTTTATCAAATACTTGAGATAATTACACCATATTATGGTATCAATTGAACCTACATCTCACTTGAGATGAACATAATCCTTTGTTATCTTGTCTTTTATTGTAAAACTAAGTAGAAAAACAGCATTCGAATAATCAGACTACTTAGTGTGAAAATTTTAAAGTCATACTAATCACAATTTGTTTTATTAGCTACTAGCTTTAGACACTTACTGCAGTCCATGCTACAAGCTTAATTTGTGGTAGAAAGCTATCGATCATGTCTTTGATTTAAAAAACCAAGAAAAGGAAAGGAAACTTGGCAAGCTTTCCAACCAAAAACAGCTAAACAAGTGCACTATGCCTGGAGCAACTTAAGAAAGGATCCTCTCGCAGAAGATAAAATATATGGGAGTCTACTTTGGACCTGAATGTTCTCATATGCAAGTATTTCACATAAGTGAGTTCTTGGAACTCCCTACCATTGAGCGACAACAAAATATAGGACTGGTGAAAAATTTTCTCATTTTTCTTCAGTATTCCTACTGCTCATCATCCATCTCAAGGATCTAAATTTCACCCATACTGGTCAATGCAGACCAATTTTTACTGGTTTGACGGCTGAATAATGCACGGACCAATTGAACTAAACTTTCTGCCCAACAAGCTTACTGCACCAGGCTTATTGCTCAACCAAGCTTATTGAGTGATAAGATAACCAGTATTGAGCTATACCCGGTGGCAAGACTACCACCTGGTACATGTACCTTTTTAATTTGTCTTCTTCTCTTCCGCTGCTCGTCCGCATCAATGCTTCCGTCACTCCTCTGCATCGTTGTATCACTGCTTCTCCTCTGTTGCATGGTACTCCACTTCCCCTTCTCCCCCTACTTCACCTCCTCCTCAATGGTCCAACAATACCAACCAGTATGAATCCATACAAGCACTGGTACACTGTACAGAACCAATACCATACCAGTCTGAATGTCAAGTAACATCGCTACTGGATCAAGATTTTAATCCTTGATCCAATAATTACTGTTTTAAATATTCCCATGAAGTTTGCAATTATCTTGCATACACAGCTGTGAGGAGGAATAATAGTTAGGATTACTCTTCATTATGGTTTCAAAACCTATATTTTCACCTTCTGCGACAAGATCAACCCAAGAACATCAATCATAGGACAAATTGGCACATTGATGTTTGTTTCAGTTTAAGCAACAATGTAAGCTACTAGTCATTTCTCAGATAAGGAATTAAGGTATCAATTCCAAAAGAAGAGAAGGGTTCAAGCATGCACTTCAGCTGTTAAATTGAAACGTGGTTAGAAGTTAGAATATCTGAATCATGAATGCAGACATGTGGCAATTTTCAAGCTCATGTCTAGCAACTACAGAAGGTTGGACAAGAACAATTACAACGAATAAAAATCAGTGCAATGATTTGTATTTTATACATGCAGTCTAGTGATAGTGTGAAGATGAGAAATAAAATCATTCCAAAGGGCAAGTTAAAGCAGTCAACCTTCATTAGCAAATCTGAATCAGCACGAGACATTAAAGGACTTGGAGTTTGCATGGGAGATCCCACATTTGGAATGGCATCATTAAGAGAGTTTGTCTGACCATCCTTCCCCAAGACCATGTTCCTGTTGTTCAGAAGCATTCTTAGCCTTCTGTTATCCATATCTGCAGCTGATGGGGCAGTCAGATTTTGTTGTGCCTGAAGCAGTAGCTGCTGTTGTTGCGGACTTAGAAACTGAAGTTGCTGAAATGATTGAGGTGACTGCATAAAAGACTTTTGCAACAGTCCTGAACGAAGTTGTTCTAGACCCTATAAGATGAAAAGGAAATAAAGGAAAAAATAAGACATACTTTGAGTTGTCCTTTACTAAGAAAATTGCATTATAGTAAATAAGCAAATTTCAATTGAACTGCCCAAAAAGAAGATCACAAAGACTAAGTTGAATATTTCTGGAAGTAAATATGGCCATGAAGAGAAACACACATCTAAAAGAATTCACACAAAGTATATATCATGTGACCTCAATAGATCTTTATCATTAATGAAGCAACCGCAGTTACTGAAGTTATAAAGCAGATTAATGTTCCACACCATAAAAGAAATGCACAATTCATTTGCAAGAGACAAAAAAAGACAACAAGAAATCACGACCTTCACATTCAGAAATCACAAAGCTGAACTTACCGTCAAGGGCCATCCCTTTAGAGTCAGATTGTTACCAGCCTGAGTGGGTCCTGCTAACAGAACATTTGCAGTCAGTGCATATGGTCCGTAGAAAATACAATGAGATAATCTGGATAAAGTTCTGAAAAATAAGTGTCCCTTGGTGAACACTAACAACTGAATTTGTTGACTTCCACAGTTTTAACATACAAGTTTGGTTGGGTATCTAACAACTCATATTTACCCCTCTGACCAAGCACTGCTAACAGAATCATAAGCTCAATATTATCATTTTTCATTACTTTTATGATGGTAACGGATGGTACAAGTCAGTATACCATTCAGCATCTCAGAACTGTACTAGTCCATCCATTTGCCAAAAACGATATTGGACCGGAACTTAAAACCTTATTTCCACACACTAAACATCGCTTCCCCTCCATTTAAACAGTCAAAGAATAACAGCCCTCTAGCGGAAGCAGCATATAAAATCAAAAGAGCATGCAACTTAAGAATCCACAGACTGAAGGTAGAAACAGCATAAGCAAGCCTCCAAAGCATCAATCTGAAAGCACCAGAAAACAATCGACTAATGGAAATTTTTGGTGGATACCTGGAACTCCAATTAATGAACCATCAGGACCTGCAGCTCTAGGGTTTAGAACTGGATTTATCTCATTCTTTATGTCCTGTCCATTTCCAAATTACAGCATTAGCAATAGATTTTGAAACAATCATTATTTCGATAAAAAAACACCTGTGCTGATACAGGAAGTTGCTGGTTCCGAGCCTGAACCTGCTGCAGAGGCCCTGATAGACCACCAGCTGAACCATGCAAAATATGCCTGAATTGGAAGTCAGTCCATGCTAAGTCTCAAAATCTATTTACAACACTGTCATATCTAAGACTAAAGCCCTAAAGAGTACAAGCAAGAAGACAGGTTCAGGCATGCAATAGGTGTTAAGCAGAATGACATGCATAAACACATGTATAATAATATGTATGGGATTTTGATGTCCATGATTGTATTTGTATGTACATGCACATAAGTCACTATATTCAACTAAAGCAGAAAATTAATTCTACGACAAGCTGAGCACAGGATAGTGACAACCATGTTAAATAAGCATACCCTGAAGGTTGTCCAGGTGTTGCAGCTGACTTCAGCATGGAAGCGTGGTTTGGGTCCATGACCTGACCCACATTTTCACCAAACCTCTGCAGAAAGAGCAGACAAATTATTAGCAAAATCGTCCCCATACACAGCAGGCAAGATTCGCAAAAGCAGTCACACATGACAGGCAAAATGATGTTTAAGGAGAAACAGCATTATCAGTTTGGAGTAGCACCTTAATTGATGCATCATCCAAAGAATCCCGTTGAAGTGGCAACTTCAGCCGTTCCTCATACATTTTGGTAGCCAAGGCATTAGCAGTTCCAGGATTCTGGCGCATCAGAGGATCTGTACCAACAAGCCCACTGGCATTGCCATTTAAGAGCTGAGCCACTTCCCTTCGCTGTGGCTGTTGCTGTTGTTGCTGCTGCTGATGTTGTTGTTGTGCCTGCCTTTGCAACAAAAGTTGTTGAATTTGAATTTGCTGCTGTTGAGATGGCTGCTGCTGTTGCTGTTCTCTTGCTTTTAGATGTTGAGTCTAACATCCAAAATCATATGGATTTTCAGATTCCCAGAATATGTAGGCAACCACAGGATGTAACATCTATCTCTACCTTTTGCTTGAAAATTATAAGTACAAAGTTTTAATAAACTAATTTGTCGAATTGGAATTTGTTACTGTTGCTGTTGTTGCCACTGTAATAGACAGTTGCTGTTGCTGTTGCTTTATTTGTTTCTTAGAGTTGAGTTTAACTTCATAATCCAACCTGGATCTATGAAACGAAAAGCAAAAACATTTACCATGTATCAGTATAGACTAAGAACATTATATATTCTAAGAACCGACATAGATGTCAAATACTAGAGACTGCCAGCCACCACATGCATTTTTCTTGTTTCACCTTCTACTTGAAAAGTCAAGTGCCTCAAGGGTTGGTTTTTTTTTTTTTTTTTGTGATAGCAAGACAACAAAGGCAAACTATATTATCCTAATTGAATTTGTGAGGCAGATGACCACAAGATTCAAACAGTTTAGTTAGCCATGACTGCAAATAAAATTATTAGGCAAAACCGTAGAATACTAACATGATCCACAATTGTCAATAAAGAAACAACTAATATAATCAATACAAACAAAGATGCCCATGCAAATCAAATGCATTTTGTCCAAAGCTTCATTAACTTCAAGACTAAGAGGGGTGCGGTGCAAAATAGACAATCTTACCTCTATATACGAGGCAGCAGCATCAGAGTGTTTTTCATTTGTCCTTGCAATAAATATATCCCAGAACACAGACCACCATTCGAATAGAAAACCACCAGGAGCATCAATAGCTAAGAAAAAAGGCAATCCACTTGTTAGGGGAAAGAAATCCTAAACACCGCAACTTTCAACAAATCACTTAGCAACTTACCCACTGGATCAGACGACACTTTGGCTTCAGCTTGAAAGGCTTTTGCAGTTGCCTGCAACTTCCTTTTCATCAAATAATCATAAATGTACACATCCAACCTGGTTCCAACGAACATAAGCGGTTCCAACATCAGCAAAAGATCGAGTAATGCAGGGAAGAAAATGCAAAGGTGAGCAGAGAGCAGAAAATAAAATACAAAACATGATTAACCATGAAGCATAAAGGGAATAAAACTGACTGCTTGAGATAAAACCAAAACAAATCCATTCAAAAAAAGTCTCTTTTTTTTTGTTAAAACAAAAAAAATGGAACAAAGCCATTAAATATGACAACAAAGAGTTCTTTTTTTCAGAAGGAATGAAAGAAACAATCAGCATCAAGCTGCTCAATCCCTAACAAACCCTGGCGAGTGACTGCACCAAAGGAAACCAAGCAAGCAAGCCTATTGCCTGAAGAAAACCATAAAATCTGATCAACATGAGACGCCATAAACAAGGACTCACATCTTGTCGGCTTCCCAATTGGTCTGCGACATGATCCCCGGCTAAGGAAACCACCCTTCACGAGCGCTCAAACCTCGCCCGCTTCACCAGCGGCGAGATATCAGGGAATCTTCGACCAGCTCCGCTTCCGGCTCAAGCGGAATCCCATCAAATCAACAAAGCCCCATTGTTCTTCCACCCAAACCCTAGAGCTAAACGGAAATGATAACGAAAGAGAAAGAGGGAAGGACGCATCTGATTACATATATATCCCTCCAAGTTGGTAGTTTCCCATATTCATCCTTTTTAAAATTGAGATGGGTGAATTCCCAGAAAAGCCATTGATTTGGTTTGCCTTTTTCCTCATAGAATTAATTACTTGGCTTTTTAATTTTACTATTTTTTTAAAATAATATTTTAATAAAATATGGACATACAATATTTTTAAAATATTAAAATGACCATAGGACACTACTTTTATAATTTAAAATGATATTTGAACTAAAAATATGTAATTATATTAAGAAAGGATGCCTTCCAAAATATTTGCCTTACTTTTATACTTTTTAATTAAAAATTATTTTGTAATCTTTATACAATTGTATGCCTTCTGGTATATTTTTTTTAAATATATTTTTTGATATAACTTAAAATTTATTTTAATATTTTTCATATTTTATAAGTTAATTTAATTTAATTTGGTTCGATTTAGATGGATTATTAGACCGATCTTAATGCATTGAACCGGACCAAGAACAAACCGGTCGTAAAAGATCGGGGAGAGAAAATAAATGAAAGGTATTGTTGGAATTTTAAGAAATAAAAGCATCTTATATATTAAAATAAAAGGGAGAAAACGGGTCCTTTTTTTCAAACGATCAAAATCATAGTTTCTCATTTTCCTCAATTTGCCCGATTCAGATTTAGTTATGTATGACTAAAGATGTGGTTCTTTATATGGATAATAATAAGGGCATAACATTCATGCATCATTCTATTTTAGGTGCTTGGATAAATATGCTTTATGGATGGTTGATCTAAATCGGTTCAATCCAAAAGCTTAGTTCGAACCTATTTGGTCAAAGTATTGAAGGAAAGATTTTTAATACAATCTTTTAACTTGGTAGTTAACTTGGGTGACAAATAGGAAGATCTAAATAGAGGAATTATATTAAATTAAAATATTTTAGAGGAATATATAGGTAAATATGTTATTTCAACAAATTGAAAGGACGTTGAAACTTATATTTTATTAATATATTATTAATAAACATTGGGTATAACTTGCTCAATATATTATTAATAACCATAAATTACTGCTATCTTTAACCTTTTTCTCTACTACATCAATTCACCAATTTTCTCTCCGATAAATTTATATATTTGTTCATATGGAACATATCTAAGATCAATATCACTTTTACAAGCAGTGTCTGTAAATTTAAGCTTTTAAGCTCTTAATTGTGCTAAAGAAACTACCTGAAACCGAATAAGGCAGTCTGAGGACGAGGAATTGGTGACTCCTGATCGAATGAGCACTGGTTCCCGTCACAAGTTCTTTCACGGTCCTCCAAATCAACAGATGCCAGAGATATACATGCCTGTAATGTGAACAAGGCCATCACATTGGAGAAAGAAGTCACTTGTTCCCCAGTGCTAACAATACATTTTACAGGTATAGTTAGTAGAGAATTGCCTAGAGAAGCTTGAGCACCCTCAGGCGCTCTTCATGCTCAGGATCCATTTTTGGTGGTGTGTAATACCCGTGAAGGTCCTCTACCACATATTCCTGAATCACAATGCAATCGGCTCAATGAAGATATTACGAAACAAAACCCATCACCCTGAGAAATTAGTAATGTTCTTGCCTTTGTGAGCTCCCTCTTGGTGAGGATGTGATAGTGCCTCTGCCAAATCCTCTGGATGGCCATGGTAGCTGCAAGGAAACCGTAGGCAATGCCTAGGATGGCAAACACGATGACAAATATGACTACTAGTGCGAAGCACGCTTCCATGGAAGCAGGGAAGCAATCCAGTATTCCCCACCCGTAGCAGCAGTTTCGGCAACCAGTCATGCAGGGATCACTGCTATCAAAGGATGAGCAGTGCAGTATCAGCCCAAAGAACCCAAGTAGCACAAAGAACACCAAGACACCTGCAACATCCAAACCAATGCCACTAGAATTAACACAACACAGAGAAAAATAAAGCATTAACAAGGGTATCTCAGGGATATGTCCTACTATCATCCACTAAAAGAGTTCATAGAACAGTTAGCTTACAAGCAACATGGTCAAGTGGCACAAACTCTTTCAAAAGAATGGTCCAAAAGGTAGCTATGGGCCCTCAAAAATCAAATACTTGTGAATAAATGATTCCAACACATGTCTACACATAAAGCCTTTAGCTACTACCTCTGAAACAGATGGAGGGAGGGAAGGTGAGGGAGAGAGAGAGAGTGAGAGAGATTACAGCTACTACTTGAGATTCATAGCATTCCAGAAGACAAAAATGTCCTTGTAAGCTCATGAAAGATCCATGTGTAGCCACACAATCAACTTAAATGCTTGAAGTTATCACACAGTTTCAACTTAAAGATGAAGTACAAACCCTTCACGAACAAGAACAACTTTTCAAACCAACCAAAGCTACAAGATCGATAAATGCCTAATTCCAAAACATATCGAGTTGGAACTGCTAATTGCCAAGATCAAACCATGTTACATACCTATGCAGTAGTAGAAGGGTACAGGATGCTTCGATAGAATGCGGTCCCAACTGTCACTGAATGAATTCCTGAAGCCCCCATTTTTGTCCAAAAAATAGACAAAACCACCAATGGTAGCAATGACCTGAGGATTAACAAGGACATTGATCACAGTCTTGTCACCACCGAAAATTGTTCAGTACATACCTACACTAACGCTCACAAACTAGAGTACATGAGAAAGGAACCTCTTATACATTAGTTATCCATGATTAAGACATGTTAAAACACCAAAGACCATACTCCTTATATGTCACTAAATCATGCTTGATGAATGATTAAGTTCTAGATGTGCTTCTCCAGGATTAAGATGAACATCAACAAAAGATAACTATATTAAATATTACTATTACTTTTGCAGGAAATATCCAAGAAACAACAATTACGAAAAAAACTGCAATCCACAAATATAGCACATAAGTGTGGCACATCAAAACTTCTTTGAAAGACAAATTTATGAATGAAACTACAAATTTAAGAAGGCCAACCAGAAGATAGGTTGTAATTTTCTCTTACAGTTTGTATGGCAAGGAAGACAAGGAAGACATCTCTGGCTACAAAAACACGGAACTTTATTTTACGCCATGGGTAGTCCTCCAGGAACTCTACTCGCAGATGAAATTGAGCCTTGCATGTCGTGCAGTGAGAGAAGGCAAATCCTTCCTGCAAAAAATAATTACATAGGAAGAATATAAAATCATCAACACATCCAATAAATTGGAAAAAAATTATAGTACAATGTTCCTTACACAATTAGGCAGACTAGTTTGCAACTGCATAATTTGAAAGCTTGACAGCAAAAATTGTGTATGACTCATCGATGATGATGATGAAATTAAGGCAAAATGTAAATTCATTCCCAAGGCATCAAAATTATGATAGAACTTTCTCAGCTTTTGAACGCAAGCAAAAACCAAATTTACAGGCTGTTTGAGAAGGTAAAGGCAGGTTGCCACAAGCAACACCAAGAATCTTTGAATATATTCAACATTTTTGACATAAATTCTTTTAAATCTCGAATGCTTAAGAGAAACATCAACTCTTGCATATCTACATCACTAAAGTCATCTAGCTACTTAATAACTTGTTCTAAATGCAAGGATGAACACACAACGTGATGCCTCTAGGAGAAAACAACCATATATAAGGATTTTGCAACCATTTCTATAAACGAAGAATCTCAATTTCAGTCTCCATAGTTGCACAAGGAAATGAATCTACAGACACATACAACAGCCAATGCAGCTCTATGATTTGTGAAGCTACTGAATTTTCTGATTTCAATCTAAGACAAGCATTTCAGACCTTTTTGTCATCATTTATTTATAGACCACAAAAAAGGGTTTTTTTTTCTCAGAACAAAACTAAAACTATCAGTCATCTAACTCTTTTAGATCATATTTTCATCTTGATTCTTTTAAACGAAAAATAGGTATCTTAAAATTTACGATCTAAAGATATTATTAATCCTTAACCTATGATCTTAACTGAATAAATCTCTTCATTACTCTTTATGCCCGTGTCAATTTCTCGTGAAGATTGATACTATCAAAGCCCCTTTTTTCTTTTTCCCCCTTTATCCCTCTAAGACATTAGCACCGTGGTCCTATTACATGATTCTTTAAGTTTTGGACCAAATGTATTCTTTGACTCAAGTAATTTTCCTCTATTATAATGGATACAAAATAAGCAGCTAACAATCATACTATGTTCCACTTTATATGTTTCTGTTGTTCAAATATCAAATACACTTTACAAGATCAACAATTTCAAATTTCTAGCCTACATTTCTAAGAATTATGGACCAACATCTTGATAGGACATCTTACACACCATTTCTAAACAACACTCTCATTCGTCCCAAAACCCTTTTTCCTATGACCAAAGTCACCGAACCGTGAATGGCTTTAGAACTAAAATGTTTCTAAAGATTTGGTATGCTGCTGGTATTTACTTTGTCACTGAATCTTCCCTTTTGTCATTATCTTTAACAAATTTACTAAAACAATACTGATTGACTAATATTCACATGCCACATTTAGTAGTAGAATTTTTTCCAAAGAGCATGTTCATATGAAAATTACTCTTACACTCCATGTTTTGCTTGTTCTAATGCCAAGGAAAACCTGGAAGAGTTGTTAGTCATTAAGCTTTAGTTCCTTTCCTGGGTTGCAACCAATGTTTGCAATACCGAATGGTACCGCCCATACCGGCGGTACATACTGGTCCTGCCAGTTGATCGACACGCGAACCGCCTGCTATCGGGCGATATCAGCCCAACTACAGCGAGGTGAGGAAGAAGAGGCGTTCGAAGAAGAGGGAGAAGCTTCGAGAAATAGTACCCGGCACAGCCTCCTCCTCCTCCTTCTTCATCGTCTTCTTCTTCAGTACGACACCCGTTGCCATCGCTCCCTCGATGACGCAGCTCTTCGGCGCCCACTGCCATCGTTCCCTCGACACCGAAGAAGATTCTTCTTCTTCCGCTCCTTCGCTGTGGCGCCTGTTGCCATCCCTCGACGTCGTAGCTCTTCGACGTCCGCTACCATCGTTCCCTCGACACCGAAGAAGATTCTTCTTCTTCTGCTCCTCTGCGGCGCCCGCTGCCATCCCTCGACGCCACAGCTATTCGCCTAGGGTTCGGGCAGGCACTACTAAGTTATATATTTTTTATATATTTAATATCATTTAAATATATTATATTTAATATCGTTTTAAGCGCACCATCGTTAACTATTTTATATTTCTGTGATTATATATATATAATATTATTTAATATTAAAATTAATTTTAATATTTTTTAAACATACCGTACGGTATGCCCTAGCATACCGCTCGGTATGCTCGTACTGTATCGTACCGAGCAAACATCGAAACACTGGTATGGTAAGAAATTTCAATCCTTGATTGCAACAATCTATTCCACTAACCTAATAACAGTTTAACAGAATATATTTATCTCAAATTTAAAGGCAGATAAACTGCTGTAGAGTCTCAAACATTTTGCTTGTTGGTCTAAGACCTATGGTGTGTAATGAACAAATCTAAGAATGGCATATCATTGCCAATTTTTATCTGTAGGTAAAAAAATTGATTAATTGTAATAAAAGCCTAAATAAGTTTGCCTTCACTGAACGCCAATGATCAAGGCATGAACGGTGGACAAATTGCTGGGTGCCCTTGCACATGCATGGAGATATCAACTCATCACCTACAACAAAACATAACAAAGGTTAACTTGCACTGATGATATTAAAATTGCTAATTTACAATGTAAGGTCTGTCAACCAGCAAAGCAACCAACAATACATAAATGACACATGCTTGTCATACAGAAACGAATAACAGCAAACAATATGCCTTAATAGCAAACTTCTAATTTTGAGATCATTCAATTTTGTATACCAGCTAAAAAAAGGTTAGCTTATCAAAATATCTAAATAACCTGGATGAAATGCTGTATATTTGAGTTGAGAGGATCTGACGGTGTGTATGTGCATCAAGTTATACATCTAACCATTGACTGTCAACAGTTATACAGAAGTTCCTCACTCCCTCCATTTGACAACCCAACCTTTAACTTTATCTAACCAATTTCTGACTAAGCACTACAATTTACTCACAATCACAGTTTATCTACATCTTCATCTTATTCACAATCACAAGTCTAATTCAGATGACACCTAGTTAAAGCAACACCTAATTGCTCTCATTGAGTCTTAATCAAGAACATAGAATAATAATAATCTAACAGAGGACTAGAGAAAATCAGCTAGTGGTTGCATATCCTTGGCAATTTTTATAACTTACAAACATGAACATATATCATAGTTAATATAATACTACTGATTGCCAATCCAGGTGTAAATATAAGGTATAATAGCCACACAATTTTCCTTGTATCTTATATTGGAACATGTTAAGAACTTGAACTTCTGAATCTCAAAGATAAATCATTAGATCGGTCATTGTGTAAGGTTATTTTCACAATTAACCTTTTACATTCCCCAAATGGAAATAAAAAGGTCCATTATTATCAAGCTACCCAAGCACAAATTTGACATACAACGAGCTTATCCTAATCTCTCAGCATTTTTTTTCCTTGTATCATATAGAATGATCTTATGGTAAAAAGTTTAGGAGTAGCTTCAGATATGATAAGTTGCTGTTAGCAGAGCACAGGTTGCATTTCTTGTTTGGGATTATGTTATGCAATCACCGCAGCTCATTTACACTATGCTGATTCGCAAGCATGAGTAGCATTTCACAAGATGAAATTCCATTAACTGGAAAAGAGATGAAAAAGTATAATTGCCCTTGATGACCAGACTTTATATTGGGGAAAGCATAATCAAACATAAATTCAGGAATTTAGACGATCGATCTTGTTTTTCCATCGAATCTTTTACCCTGAACGATGCCCAAGATTAGCTTCAGAACTTTCAGAATTTGTATCTCTACGAAAACACAACAGTATGACAAAAATCGTAACAGGAACTTGCAAAATAGCAACGTAACAAGGCAGCTCCAAGAGCAATATGACATGAGAAAAGCTTAGTCGATGAAATAAACTCACCTGGGAAGGATTCGTTCTCAAGGCAGATGCGGCAACAAGCAGACGAACCAGCGTCAGCCTCCTCGTCCTTGATCTCGTCCAAACCCTCGGGTGGCTGTGAAGATTCTTCAATCTGTCTCTGGATAAGGGGATCGGAATCGTTAGGAATATTCTCCTCGTCCAAACCCATCTGCGGTTCCCCTCTCATCTCTACAAAGAATTCACAACAAACAATCATCGAATTGCATGACCAACAAACAGAAGGCCAGTGAAACGAGGGTTTTCCAGGGAGTCGCACCTCCGGAACTAGCAACGAAACGAAGAACAAGGGATTAGAACCCTAAGCGACCTCCGAATTGGCGGTGGAATCAAAGAAGAACTCGTGAGGGAGACGAACCACGCGTGGTCGTGGTCGACGGGATCGAAGTCCTCCGGAAGAGGTAGATTGCGAGCCACGAAAAAGAAGCCTCCTTCCGGTCATCATACCATTCGACTCAACGCACGTGGTATTCACGTGACCATCGGCTCGAGCCCAGACAACGCAAGCGAGCTCAAATCTTAAATTAATTCGCACTTGGCTCGACCCAACCAATCTTAAAGTAAAAGCTAACTCGGAGTTGGCTCGACCCAACTGCGCCCGGGAAGCGAGATGGGCGCACGTTGCTTGGTTTGAAATTTTCGATCACAGCGGCACATCACTCGCGATTATGAAGCGATCCAACGGCTGGGAGAGTCGCGTTCGAGTGAAGCTAAGCAGCATGGGACAACGTACGGTAGGAGGGAGAGCGCTTGTGCTTTCGGAGTTTAGGGTTCGCTTTGCTGTTGCTACATATACGCCCTCTTCTACCTTTGGATCGCACGTCTCCTCTGTTCCTCCTCGGAAGTGATCTAATGGTTGGGCTTCCATCTGCTTCCTCTGTATATTTGTTCTTTTGGTAATCTGTAGGCGATTTGGGGTTTTGCTTTCTTCTCCCTGATCGCCGCCGCTACTGTTTGCAGGCATTGCCGAATCAGCAAACCGTTGATTACCCGAGCTTTAAGCTCGTCCTCGTCGGTGACGGAGGGACTGGTGAGATATCTCTCTATATGCACGTTACTAACCCTTTCCAGTTGTGATGATGATCCTCTTGCTCTGGCCTTGATCTTGTTTGATTGTTCCTTTACATGGAATGCATGGCTTCTTTGAGGGATTCGAGAGATTGCTGCTACGAAATCAAAATTCTCTTGTGGAGGATCCCGTTTTTTGATGTTATGGCTACAATTTTTTTTTCTTTTATCTTCTAACGTCCTTCGTGTCGATCTTATTTCTCGTTCAATCGGTAGTGTGCTTGATGGTGCTTTTGCCATCCTGTGCCTATCGAATTTCATGGTGTTTCGGCCTTTACCATTAGCAGTCACCATCGATACTGTTGTTCAGAATAAAGCTGGTCTTTGGGAACTAAATTCGTCAACGTGTGTTCTTTCTCGGTCATAATCTTTACTTTTCTTCCGCAACAACTCTACCTTTTCTATTCTTTCTGTTGCAGTCCAGCAACGCTCTCAAAATCTTGCACTTTCTTGTTCTTTTGGGAGAAAAATGTACTTTTTATATGCATTACATCACAACTAGTGATCTGTTTTCTTGTGATGTGATGTAGGAAAGACGACGTTTGTGAAGAGGCACCTTACTGGTGAATTTGAGAAGAAGTATGAGCGTGAGTATTATTACAGTTGCCATATGTATCTTGTACATTTCAGTTGTATATATGTATTACAACATCTTGGATTACATTTCAGCTACTATTGGTGTTGAGGTCCATCCTTTGGATTTTTTCACAAACTGTGGGAAGATCCGCTTCTATTGCTGGGATACAGCTGGTCAAGAAAAATTCGGTGGTCTTAGGGATGGTTACTAGTAAGTATTGGGCTCTTTTCTTTTATTTTGACTTTAGAGTTCTAACGGGTGGTTTTACTGGTTAACTGCTATAGCTGCAATTGTTAGTAGGTTAATATTGATACTTCTAAATACATAAACCAAAGGACTGTCCTATCATCGCCTATGCCCACACCGAAGCTCACTCACTACATAAGATTGTTAAATTCAGCAAATGATTGAAAGCTCTTGGTATTAGACATAATGAGTACATTTGCATACCTTGTATACAAACTAGTTCATTAGCTAATCAAAACTTGTTCAATAGAAGCTTATTTTGTTGCTGATAGTTCTATTACTTATGTGATGAATGACTTCTGGAGCATTAGATCTATAATGAACATACTTTCTTACTATATAAATAAGTCAGGTTTATTAGCTGATTAGAACTTCTTTGTAATCTGTTTGGAAGCTTAAATTGTTACAAATAGTAGTCTTGCTCACGCAATGCATGACTTCACATCGGCTTTCGGAAGTTCCTTTGTTTGTTATGGATGGTTTTAAAGCTTGTTTAAAAAGATTTCATTTTTCCCTCATTGTACTCCTTGTACTATGCTGAACTTTGAAGATAAGCAAAGAAGTAGCACAAATTTGAGAAGGAATTAGAGAAATAGTTAGGCATATAAGAAGCTCTATGACTAGGTCCATGAAAAAGGTTACAAAATAAGATGCACTTCATGTAATAGTCACAGGCACTTTAAACATGTCACATGTGTTGTGCGTATGTTGAACATTGATATTCTTGTCCAAAAAATGCTTATCTTGTTTATTTGTTTATTTATTTGAATGCTGCTGTGAAGTTATTGAATGCCTTAAGATAAGTAAAAGCATTAGGAATGAGTTGACAGTTTCAATTTTCTTGGTAGTTAATCATAATTCGTCTGATTGTCTTGCTAGCTGATCATAATTCAGGTGCCCTTGTTTGAGTTATTATGTCTAATGCCTGTTGTGTAGCAAACTTGCTAATTGGCTTTATATTCTTTTTCTTATTAACTGAAGATCATAAGTTCCACTATCATATCCAAGGGCTACATAGCTTTTTTTCTTTTAGCTGCCAATGTCATGTTGGTGATCTATTGCTGTTCCAATTTATATTGCTTACAAGTGAAGTCTTGCTGTCTTTTGTCCACAGCATCCATGGTCAATGTGCCATTATTATGTTCGATGTTACTGCCAGGTTAACATACAAAAATGTCCCAACATGGCACCGGGATCTGTGCAGGTTGTTTGACAAGATGCTTTAATTGAATATTACAGGTTATCCTTGTTTATATTTCTAAGTTACTAATTATTCTATTTGGTTTCAAACCAGGGTCTGCGAGAATATTCCTATCGTTCTCTGTGGTAACAAGGTCGATGTGAAGAACAGGCAGGTTAAAGCTAAGCAAGTTACATTCCACAGAAAGAAGAACCTCCAATACTATGAGATCTCTGCAAAGAGCAATTATAACTTCGAGAAGCCCTTCCTGTATCTTGCTAGAAAACTTGCTGGGTAATGAGAAATGACCGTTATTTTGGTGCAAGCATCACATTGAATTATCTGTACAATGAAAACATTTATGATAATCTTGTTGGCAGGGACCCAAATCTTCACTTTGTTGAATCACCTGCTCTTGCACCTCCAGAAGTCCAGATTGACCTGGCTGCACAGCAACAGTAAGTGCTTCTTAGCTTCACGTTCTGTAGTTTGAAACTTGTTTCGACTTCCAGCATGGTTTTAGATGCTCTTTAGTTATCAATTATGATGTCAAAGCAATTTTGATATATATGTTGGATGCTTCTCAGATTTTGGAACTCCTTGATACTTTCATGATTTCTTAATATGCATCAGATAATTCATTCATGTGTTAGGTCTGTTAATATAATTGGTTTTATTTTGGATACTCGAGTGATACTTTTTGGTGCTTATGAAATGGGCTATTTATTGAATAAACTCTTAATAAACAATGCAACGAATAACTGTCATGAGATTTGCTATTTCATGTTAGGTCTGTTAGTTTAATTGTAAAATGTTTTACTAGATGTACTTTCTAAGTTACACATGGTTCTTTGCCCATGTTACCGGTTACCGAAGTTGACTTTCATATTCATGTAGCCTAACAAATTGTTGATCTGTTTGTTTTACATGTAGACGGGGTTTGTTATGTCTGTATATTTGATGGTCTCATACCCCTGTTTTCCCTAATTATTAATATTAGTAAAGTGCACATATCAGGTCATGACTCATGTCCCTTTTCCTCATGTTACCATCTCATGCATGCTAATTAGCTTTATATGGCCCATGATTGCCGAGCTTTGTGGCATTTTTATATTTATAGCACGTTCAAGGTTACGTTCAAGGTTTCACTGTATCCATCTACTATTTGTGCCACGTCTATTGAAAATTTAAATATATAGGATAGCATCAACCATCTAACCATGCCAATCTTTGTTTTATAGGCATGAAGCAGAACTGGCTGCAGCCGCTGCCCAGCCTCTTCCTGATGATGATGATGATGTATTTGATTAGGATTTCCTGGTTCAAGTCTAAGTTCAGTGAGGTCTCACAGAGTCGTGTTGAGCAGTCTTTAAGTGTTTGAACCATTTCAAGGGTTTTTACTTGCCAAGGGCTGGAGCTTTTAATCTGAAAAGTGATGTAGAGTAGATGGATTAATTGGTTCGAGGCTTTTGCCTACGTTATGCAGCAAAATTTGTTGGTGAGTTGTGTGCTGAATTAAATTCGATGTGCTGTATCTTTCTTGCCAAGTTCTTTGAATTTCTGTGCTGAGAAGAAAATATTCACGGATATCGGATCTGCATGGGATCTCTCATACGATTGTTGCTCTGTTTGCATAAAGGACTCTTTATTCACGGTGTTACTCTGTGAACCTCGTGAATTTTATATGTTATCCGTGAATAGAAGTGTAAAATTGAGCTAATTATATGTTATTTTTGTAGTTAATTATTTTTAGTATTTTAGTTTTTATATTTAAAACAATTTATTGATATTTTTATAATTATGAAGGTGAAATGTATAGGTTTATTTATATTAATTTTATTAATAAAATATAAAAAAAAAATAATAATAATAAAATAATTTTAATATTTTAATTGATGGTGGTGGATAATAACATCATTACGGTTGTGGGTGATTGTTTTGAATTAGAATATTGATATGATAGTTTTGAATTAGAATATTAACATCAAGAAGTAGTTAATTATTTTATATATCAATCGTATTTTTATCTCTTACTATTCGCTCTTCTCGTACATAATAATCACTCGATAATATATTATCGCTCGTCATTATTAATGTCATTAGTTATCATCAATTGAAACATCACAAAAGCTTAATTTGGAGAGATTTTATTATCTTATTTTATGAACCTATTAAATATGGTAAGTGTCATCATCAATTGAAACATCACAAAAGTTTGGTGGATTCATTGGATAGCTTATAATGACATTCGACCTGCGTCATGTTTATGTGCTCATATTAATTAATATTTAATTAGTTATAAAGGGCAACCTTTTGACCGATGCACCCATTGCAACTGCAAAACGTTCCTTCCTTTTCCTCACCATAATATTTTCATTACCAATCTAACGTTATTTTCAATAAAATTAAAAAATTTTCCCTTCTTCCCTCTGTCCCTCTAATAAAAATAATAAAAAATAATAGTATTTAAAATACTTCCTCTTATGGAATAATTCCAATAACATTTGATAAAATAATATAACACATAATATATAATGTCACATGATACATCATACTCATATAATCGATAGACAAATCTCCTCGATAGAGATGATATAATGCATGTTACTATAGCTTAATGATGAGTCATTAACTCAAAATTATCAAATATTTTCTTAAAATCAAATAATTAATTATCAAGATAATGATTTTCATAGATCTTTTATGAAAATCTTATGAAACAAGATGTGGGGGCGAGATGATATGAGGATATGATAGATAGGTTGTTTGATGATACATTGTACCCACTTGGTTGATGCTTCATGCCTATCTAACACATTAGCCAAATCCTTGTCCTACAAGATTGATGATGCAATGTCGACTCTATACCAACATAGAAGCCCGATAGTAGTCCCAATTTCAAAATGAGTTTTTTCCGTATAACGATAACCCTAACATTTGAAGCATGGTTTTATAGCTCAATAATGATCAGATAACCCTTAGAACTATTCATGGAACTAAACATAGCTTACGCTCAATGGTTATCTCAACATATTATAAAAGCCTTAGATATATCCTTAAAGGAAAGAACTCTTGTAATTTCTTACTATATTTCTGAGTCATTTGAATAAATTACAAACTTAAGTATTATATGGGATTTTATCGAGCATGCCCTCGATGTAGTTTTATGGGATTGTTTACCAAACTGTATCTTCTCGACACTATAACCTACAACAAATGCATAAGTAAATCATAATCGGCTCCAAACCTCTTACATGATAGAAGTAAAATTTGATTTAATAATTAAACACTAGAAGGGCTTGAACTTTGGATCTTATGGTTAACAATCATAAAGTGGTCAGCTTAATTGGCCATATAGCATTCCTCTATGATAACTTAATCAAATTGACCCAAAAATGTCTCTTGATGATATCACACTCAAGACAAGCACGAAGCATCCTTTGATGATTATGTGGTAGTTACCAACTCTAGAATAAACATCAAACAACACAAAAAATAGTGCAATAAGTAATATGATCGATAGCTTACCAAATAAAACATTTGGGCTTGAAATTCTTTACATGTCACAAAATGATAAGGGCCGATGATATGAAGATATGGTATATAGGTTACTTTGTGACATATCTCGAGGTAAGCTATTACACTATATTCGTAGCCCCAATGATTCTACGCATAATTATATAACTCAATAATAGTTAAGAAATTGACGTAACTATTTTTAGTATCAACCATAGCCTCGGCTTAACCATAACCCCCAACACACTATAAAATCTCCCTGGTGTGTTCTCAAAAAGAGGATTTTCCTACTTTCTTATTATAGTTTTTTAATATTCAGAAAATTATTATTTAGGAATCATAAGGGATTTTGTCGGGCACTTAACATAATTTTACAAGATCATTTGTAGGGTCTTCTAGACACTACAGCTTACGACAAGTACAAAGGTGGACCCTGATTGGCTCTAAATCCTTTTCATATATTAAATAATAAAAATTTTAACTTGATAAATTAATGTTAAAGGAAAGGCTTAATCCTTTGACGTTATGATTAACAATTGTATATATGACTATGTAAGCATCCATCTATAATGTCATCGCTCGAAACTTTTTTGAATAATGATGCAATCGAATTAGCTAGGAGGCATACCCCATGATGATATAATAAGATTAGTCATAATGCTTCCCCCATAATAATATGATTGTATTGGCTTGAAAACTTCCCTCCATCTATAATGATACATTTTAGTTGGTCATAAAATATTTTTTTTGACAATAATGTAACAACCATATCTCTGAAATAAACATCAAAGAAATAGGTAATAGAGTGGTAAGTAATACGATAAGCAATATAATATATATATATATATATATATATATATATATATATATATATATATATATATATATATATATATATATATATATATATACACACACAAATTTGGAGAAGATAATACCAAAATCACTTACTTTCGAGATATATATAATTTTACGTAATAACCATAGCAAATAGTAAATTTATATCATTAAATGTAATTATGTTATTATTGTTATTTGGATGGGAATTGGGTCAAAAGTCAAAACAGCGTTCAATCGATGCGGGCTTCATCATATCGTGTCTCTCCCCGCACTCGCACGGAACCATCCGCTCCCCCTTCCCTTCCCTTTCCCCAAAACGCTTCCGCCTTTGTCGGGGGATCGCCGCTGCTCTATCCCTCGGCGAACGCAGCCCCCGCGTGCCCTCCCGCGCTCGGGAGAGGAAGGTCATCCCGATCCCGTTCCCGTTCCCGTGTAAGGTGGATCTGTTGTGTTCTTGATTCAATTCTAGCTATGTCTGATGGTTTTTCCTCTTTCTGCATTTAGGTATAGGGAACTCACCATCCTTCGGACGCAATCTCTTTTTGATCGCGATGGACGGGAACAAAGACGAGGCTTTGAAGTGCCTTCGGATCGGGAAGGACGCGCTGGAGTCCGGGGACCGAGCTCGTGCCCTTAAATTCCTCTCCAAGGCTCGCCGTCTCGATCCCGCTCTCCCGATCGGCGATCTCATCTCGGCCGTCGCTGCCGCCGATGGTGAGTCTGGAGGTGCCGATGATTCCGCTGCGTCGGCGGACTCTTCCCAGCCTGACGGGCCCTCCGGTGGTTCTTCTTCTCGCGCGGCAGCTGCCGCCGCCTCCTCTTCTCGTTCCAAGGCTAGGGTTTCCTCGGATGGCTCTGTTTCTTCCAGGGATTACACCGAGGAGCAGGTAACCGTCGTCAGGCAGATCAAGAAGGAAAAAGATTACTATCAGATCTTGGGGCTGGAGAAGGGATGCACAGTGGAGGAAGTTAGGAAGGCTTACCGCAAGCTCTCTTTGAAGGTGCATCCGGACAAGAACAACGCGCCCGGCGCCGAGGAAGCATTCAAGGCGGTCTCTAAGGCCTTCCAATGCCTCAGCGATGAGGAGAGCAGGAAAAGGTACGATCTTGTCGGATCGGACGAGATTACTCTCACTCGGCCTGCGGCACGGCATAGGAATCGCGGGTTCAATGGCTTCTATGACGAGGATATTGATGCTGATGAGATTTTTAGGAATTTCTTCTTCGGTGGAGGGCCTCCTGTCGCCACTCCTTTCGGCACTTTCCGGTTTAGAGCTGGTGGCATGGGTGGGCCAAGCGCTCAAGAGATGCGTGGTTCCGGCAATCCTAACCTCCGGATGCTCATACAGATTTTGCCTGTCATCATTCTGCTACTGCTGAACTTTCTTCCATCTTCTGAACCCTTGTATTCGTTCTCTCGTTCCTATCCTTATGAGCACAAGCTTGAGACATCAAGAGGCGTTGCGTACTTTGTTAAGTCGGTGAAATTTGAAGAAGAATATCCTTACCAGAGCCCAAAACGCATTGCTTTGGAAGACCGTGTGGAGAGAGACTATGTTGGGATCCTTTCACAGAACTGCCGGGTTGAGTTGCAGAGGCGGCAGTGGGGCCTGTCATTCCAAACACCATATTGTGACAAGCTTCAGAAGTTTCAGGCAACAACTTGATGCCTAAAGATGAGGCCACAATCAGGTTTAAAATATTTCAGGATAAACCAACTAACTTTGCAACATTCAAACGTCTAAATAAGATATTTGCACTCTAGTTTGTTTTATTTCTTGATATATTTGCTTGCCGATACTTGTATCACATAGTCAACTTAGGACAGAAGGACAAGAATGCTAATCTTTTGTCATCAACCGATTGTTCATGCCTTCTGTATTCATTCTTCTTAGGCTGGTATTTGATTCTGTTATGACATTAGGAAAATTGAGGTTCTTTTTATATGTATTTACATTTTGTTCAATTAAGTACAAGCTATAAAACAATTAGTGACTTTTCTTTCATGATTTTGTTTTATTGCTTCTTTCAATGTTCATGGATTGTAATAGCTTAATTAACATCATACTTAAGTTTATCATGGCATGCCTTATATTTGTTATATTCAACAAATGCTTACTAGTTGATGGACTTTGATGCCTCTTGCTGGTAGATAATTATGGTAAGATTTGTGTGAACGATTGTCCAAGCAAACCAATCTTAGTCAAATAGAAACCATTCGTATAGCCATTTGCTTACTTTCAAGCTTGGAACATTTGCTGACTTTGCTAACACGCTAAGAAGCAAAAGCTAAGCCATATGGTTTACTGGATTACAGTTGTGTCACATGGTTCAGGTATGAGTACATGGTTTGTTGGGTTGCTACTTTGTGTCAACGCTTATTTGTAGTTGATCATGTGTCATTTGTTTTATATAGTATATATATAACCTGTTCATGTATAGGTAATAAGATAAGAAGCAGTGCCTGTTTATTAAGCTTCTAGCATTATGGCCAAATAGTTACCTGGATTGTGGTTCATTATGGTGTTTGTTAGAGGCATGAGTATGTGGTATGAGGATAACCTAGTTGGATTGCTACTTTCTGTCACGGTTCAGTAATTGTCATTCATGTGTGTCATTTGTTTTATATATAGTATATATTACCTGTGTATACATATCACTAGAGGGTCATATCATCATTTTGAAGTAATGTCTATATATCACTACTTTGATCAAGATTATTAATTTGTGTGCTTTATATATTAAAAATAAAATGAAAATAAACCAAAAAACACAACATATACCACTAAAAAAGTTATTTATCTAATACAAGAATAAAACACTAATTCAAAACAGTGATTATGATAGGCGCTCGGGCGCTCGCCTAGGCGCTCGGGCGAGGCGAGGCGAGCCGAGGCCCGAGCGCCTCGCTTCATTTCCAGGCGGCGCGCTTCAAAGAGGTGTCGCCTGGGCTCTCGCCCGAGCCTAGGCGTCGGGCGCTTCGGGTGAGCGCCTGGGTTAAACCAAGCGTTCGAACCAGATTTTTAGGTCTGGTTGGTCTCCAGTGCTTTAGTTGGTTCAATCGAACCAACTAAATCACCGATATCAGGCTCCCTCTCGCGATTTCCCCGACTTCCCCAACTCTAATACTCGCGATTTTGCCGTCGAGATTTCTTCTCCGCTGCCGCTGCTCTCTGCTGCTGCTGCTGCTGCCACTGTAGCTGCTCACCGCTACTGTCGCTACTCGCCGCTGCCACAATCGTTGTTCGTTGCTGCTGTCGCTCGCCGCTCCCACTCCAGCTACGGCTGTCGCTGGCTACCACTGTCGTTGCCTCAGCAACCTCGGTGTTCTCATACTCTTCTCACTATACTGTTAACAGTATATTAACAGTATACTGTTAACTGTATACTAATAATAGTATTTTTATTTATTATATTAATAATATATTATTTTAATTTTAATACTATTAATTTTTATTTATTTAAATTTATTGTTAGGTTTCAGAATAAATGACAAGTGTACAGAGCAACTCAATAGATTTGATGTAAAATTTTATTGTTTTGATTTTTGAGACTTTTTATTAATGTGACATTGTGATTTTGTACCTGATTTTCTTAATTTAATAGCATATTTTTTTATTTAAATAATTATATTTATTAATTATATTATATATTTTTATATTTTAGCATCTCATTTCGCTCGGGCGAGCACCTAACGCTTCGAGCGTTTTTTGACCTTGGCGCCTTTTGGCGCCCAGCGCTTTTTAAATCACTGATTCAAAATACCCATTTATGGCTTACTATCTGGTTTACATGCTACTGACCATGTGGCCTATTGGTGTGGCCACCATCATATCTGATTACCAGCATGTACAAGCAGGTGGGTGATACCACTAATTAATAAAAAAGGACAGTGATTATCTGAGGAATTATATAAGGAGCAGTCACGGATTCATGGGCCTCAAAATTATACATTTGAGGACTCAAGAAAGAAAGTTGACACTCTCTTGGTCTGTTTCTGCTTCCCCAACTGCATATGCTACCAAGTTGGCCACGCATCCATAGAGACTGGCTGCAGGAAACAGTAAAGTTAAATGATCAATTTAGATGGAATGATAATGTAGGATGATTAAGCCAAAGCAACATTTTAATAGCTGATATGTTTGTCTTTTTTTGCTATTTAATGAATTATAGAATTCTTTTTGGAGTCAAACAGACAAACAGCTTTTGTATTGTTGTTTATAATTCTTGCTTCTATGGGCTTAATCATGTAAACTTTCTACTTAGCAACATAGTGTCCAGGAAAAACAGCGCAAGTGACTGCTTCCTGGTTTTGTATTCCCAGTTCAGAATCAATCTTGCATTCAGCAATGATGATTTTGCCTTGTACCAAGAACCAATTCTTTTTTTGTTCAAGGCCTCAATGTTTTTCATTGCTTTGATTCTTTGAGAAGATACATAATTTTTTAGTGAGAGATAGATTTTTAGAAGATAACTTATTGTTCATTTTAGTTGCAGAAGTTCAAGGTGGAATTATGTAATACTATGAGCTCTACATAAGCTTTCATTTGTCAAAGTTCATTTCTAGCTGGGGAGGTCAATAGAGACTAGGGGGAGTTCCATACTATGTTTGTCGGTGTCATCAAGTCCCAATGAGCTTTTGAAGGATGATACAGGTCTAGACAAGTCCGTGATGGGCTCAGGATATTTGAGATGATATCAAGATAAATGCAGGCTATCTCAGATGCTCTCAAGTTCATTTAAGGATATAACAAATTTTGTTTCTTATTTGAAAGTATTTGGGTTATTATGGTCATCTTTGTAGATCTTTTAGTTGCTAGATTTTGTTTATTTATTGGAGCATATCTGATGTGACATTGATCTAAGTTTGAGTCAGTTTTTTGTTAATTTAGTGCGAGATGGTCTGTTGGAGAACCCAGCCAGTCTGTTTTTCTGAACACATATATGAAAGTGGAAGTATAAAGAAGTGGCATGACCAACTTTGAGAGTACACCTGAGGGTTCTGCTTTGCACGCAGCTGGTTTTTGGATGGTTCAGTATCTATTCTGAAGTCATTCCTTCCTGTTTTCTCTTTTTGCTTTTTCACTTCCTTTTTCCTCTCTCACTGCCCTACTTGCTGCAGCCATCCATCTAGTCAGAAAGGCCAACCCAATTTAACTGCCAGGCATCTACAGTCTTCTACAGCACAACTGATGTTATGCTTGAACAAACCATATATCCAAAACCCAACTGCTTCAGATTTAGCTTAGCAAAGCCATCAATTGCACAATCCCCTTCTATCTCCCTGCAAGCCAGCCAAACAAGCTACAACACTGACCTCATTACCACTCTATCGAAATTAAATTTTCTGCTGATCACTTTCCCTGTTTACACCTGTCGATGGTTTATAAACTGTGACATACTGGTGGTGTATTGGTGCCCCAAGATTTCCAAATTAATGCGATAGATGGACCTTTTTATCAGCCCTTGACATTATGATTAACTACTGCCACTTAGCAGGCACACAGTCGGCTGATTTGACTCAACTATGACCCTATAAATGGAGCATGGAGGTGAGCTGGGTAGAAAATGTCTCTGCTGGTTCTTAGAAGCTTAGAATATATTTGTATCATCAGGATAGCTTGGTGTGGTGTTTGACTGATAGTCTCAAAGGCTGAACATTCTGCTGCTAGGTTGCATGGGCACACCATGATTTTCAATCAGTGATGTGCTTCAACTGTAAGTTATTAGATTGCAGAAGATTGATTTCAATTTAGTGACATGGTGGAAAATTTTGTGCTGTGAACTTCATGCTCTCGCATCCCATTCTTTTCTCATGAGTGTATGATTTTCTCATGGTTCTTAGATGCCTATGCTTTCTTTTGGGCTACTGTTGCATGCATTATCTTGTAATGACTATTTAAAACATGACTGGTTCCTCTCTTGCAGGTGGATGTGGACATTGATATTGAAAATGCCGTATTCTGTTTAAAAAATGCTATTTTGCCGATTTCAAGGGTACTTCAAGGCTGGCTTGCTGTTGGCATTCGGACATGTTGGTAAGATGTGGGAGGTTTCTTGCATCGTTTTTGGAAGTCTGTGCAGTCTAGAATCTGGAAGACTTGTTACACTTGAGACATACTATTGCAGTTAGATAAATGATTTTATGACTAAACTACGAATTACTTGTTTCTCACCCAATTTATTGTTGTATACGACATAGAGACAGCTTTGGAATAATGTCCCTGCTACTTAGTAATGGATACAAAACTCCTGCTCTGCAAACAGCAATAATGTATTCAGAATTAACTGTTCGATCTGAATGAATCATGTCTCTTTGCCTTTGTTTCGTCTGATACACGCTGGTCTTGTTAAGCTGAATGCATACTTGTATGTGCAACCATCCGGCCTCGCAAGAAGTTGCCAGTGCCAGTGAAGTGTGAAAGACTGGCTATTCATGTGGAGTTTCTTTTCAGCGATGCCTCCTATGTTTCCTACTCCACCGATGCCTGCAGCTTGCAAACCATGGCTTCACCTGTTCGGCTTCAGCACGCAGCTTGTCATTGTAATCATCTCCATCGAGTTCAGCATTTGCCATTTCCAGGCAGCAATCGTATGATTAAGATCGTAAGAAGGGTAGTAACTTCGTATCTCAGTCAGTAAATGCAGCGGCCTGTTCTATTATTATTGTCTCTCATCTCAGAATCTATGCAAGAGGCAGGAAGAAACTCCAACGAAGTGCTGCTTGGTGTGTTATTTATCTAAAATAAAATTATATATATAATGTATTTATTTCTGAACTTTGGATGGATTGAAGAATGGAAAGGAACGAATTACATAAATTTCCAAAAATAAAAATAAAGTTTCCAACTATTTTCTTGTAAGGGATCACTTTCTTGGTTTATTTCAATTGTACTTCCATTGAAGCCCTAACAAGATTCTCACCATGGTGGGCTCAGAATATTCTCCTCGTTCCGGCCCGAGAGAGCCCATCGTTGCTTCTCTGCTGGTAGTCGTCGCCCGATCTCGGTCTCGGCCACGCGGCATCCATCGATGGCATCTCGTCGAATAGTGCCGGTAGTCGTCGTCCGATCTGGTTCGTGGTCACGCGGCATCCGTCGATGGCATCTCGTCGAATAGTCTTGGAGCTGCGGGCTCCACCACCAGTCGAACCTGTGGACGCCGTGAGCTCCGTCGGATAACGTGGCTGGCCTTCCCGCTTTCACGGGATGTCACGGGGTGCGAGAGGAGATCATAAAAGCCCCACCCTTCTTCCCCCCCTCGTTTGTCGCAACGTACCACCGCCGCTTCATGTCCTTCTCCCACTCTCCTACTCTTCCTCTTCTCCGGCAGGGCGACATGGTGATGTGCATGAACAGCCGAATGGTGCCGCTAGCCACCGTCGGCCGCCTCCCCGGCAGGCCAATACCACGGCTGGTCGGGACGTCCAGAGACGGCCAAACCATGGGGACGAGGTTGGATTGGCAGCGCTACCTCCGCTGCCTCCGTAGCGGTCGCGGCTCGATGGTCGGTGCTGCCGAGAAACGCCTCGTCGTCCAAATGGCCATCGTTACCACCGACGTCGAAACGGAGGTCAAGGTGAATGTCTCATCTTGTCGTCGTCGTCTCATTCTGTTCTGAATCCTCCCATCAGTATTAGGTTTGCTGAAGTAGAATCTTGAAATACTCTTTTCTTGCAAAAGAAGAGCGCTTGTTTGCTTCAAACGATCGTAATTTCAGTGCCCAAGAGATCAACTACTTTTGGCGATAGCATTGCCGTAGCATCAAACTTTGCCCCCTTGAAAAGCATCCTAACACAATAAGACTTCATATATGAACGACAGAAACATTGACATTTTGTGTCTTTTGCAGTTTAGAGATTTGGATCTTGAGAGGAGGAACCCTGGGACGGTTGTGGCAGTTATCCTAGGTGGAGGTGCTGGAACTCGTCTATTCCCTCTTACCAAGCGTAGGGCAAAACCAGCTGTAAGTAATCTTTGACTCTTGGAGCTGTCAAATTGGCAATTGCTAGCCCCAACATTGACTCCGATGGACCATCTTTTATGCACCTCTAAAGGGTGTAATTGTATTGGTAATTAAAGTCAATCTTCATTAAAGAGTGCATTAGAGCAAACGGTTCCCGTATTCTTTGAAGGTACGTAAATGTTTGAATTTGAAACCATGATTTTCATTTAGAAGATTCCTTTTGTAGGTGCCTATAGGAGGTGCATATAGGTTGATCGATGTGCCGATGAGCAATTGCATCAACAGTGGGATCAATAAAGTGTACATTCTCACCCAGTTCAACTCTGCATCGCTGAATAGACATCTGGCACGGGCTTACAACTTCAGTAATGGTGTGAGCTTTGGGGATGGTTTTGTTGAGGTATATGAGACTTCTATGTTGATCTTGCTCATTGGCAGTCATACACTTAATATGTTGGTTTTTTATTCTAACTACTCTAGAAGATAATTTGGACATCAATCAGATTTTAGTTATAGGAGCATGCAGATTAAAGCTAATACGATAAATCTTCTCCTTGGCATGTTAATTTATCTCAATCGAGCTATGATCAATATATTTAGTTATTTAAGAAGACCTTAGATTCTTGTTGTCCTTACTAACAGAGGAATGGGTTGCAAAATGGTGACGAGTAACAAAGCTATTAGTAAACCATGAATAATTTTGAAAATACTATAAACTGAATTACTTATCTGAAGAATCATTTTTTTAATGTTCATTATCCAATAAATTAAGTTTATAAGACATAAATGTGCTAGGCAAGAGTCATATACCATGAAGAGTAGTGACAATTAGGTATTTAACAGAAACAAAAGCAATGAAATTGCAGTAACGTTTTTTTTGCTTCAACAAAATGGTTGAAAGGGACTGTTTCTCTTTGCTTTTTTTATCCTAAAGTTATTGACAGAATAGTTAATGCGTAAATATATAAAAACATGGATGTTTTAAATAAAGCATCTTATGCATTAAAAAATATTTAAATTCATGTGATAGATCTATAATTATAAAATACATTATCACAATTAGTAAATTGGTACCATGAAGTAAAGCATTTGATATGGCCATAAATGAATAGATTATTGTGAAAGTTAATGAACTTTGAGAGCAAGCATAAACAACTTGTGGAAGTTTTCCTTTTTCTTTGACCTATAGCAAAGTAAACTATGGACTCTTCACTTCTTACGGGTAATTTGCCTCAGAAAAAGATACAGTCAATACAACTGTACTGGGACACAAAAAAAGTCTATTTAAATATTGTTGTAATGCACATTTACATGCATTTTAAAATTTAACATGCATATACTAGGATACTTGCCAAAATCATGAAATGGAATGTATATTAAGGTTGTGCTTGGTTGGGTTACATCTACATGTATATTAAAATGGCACTAATTAAGTATGAGTTGTCATTCTTAAACTGATAATTTGTGAACATGAGGAAAGGTTGCTTTAGTTAGATGATTTAGTGCAGACATTATTGAAGAAATATGAATATGGATCATCACATGGTACATGCTGAGCCATCCCATTGATGATGCAAATTGCATTTTTGCCAGTCACATACATTACTAGTCATATCAATTTAACAGGCAAAACTCCCAACAGAACAGAATCTTGTCTAGTATGATCCTTCCAAATTAAGCAACATAAAACATTGTTGACTAAAATTTTCTAATTAGCAAATTTCTTGAAACAAATAGATATCTTGATGGGTTTTAATATATACTGAAATCACTTTTGTCAGACCACCTTTTTTGCTTTGACTTTGCTAAATATAGTTCTTAACTTATACTTTTCTATAGCATGTGGATTAAAGCAGTTATCATGTCTCCATACTTCAGACATCCAATACATGCTCAAGTTGTAGTTAGAACACATATCAATGTTCTTAAGTTGGCAAGTGTCTTTAGCTTAAATAAATTGTTGGTATGTATCTACTAACTTCCCTGTGTTGTTTCCAGGTCTTTTTTCTCTTTATATAACTGCACAAGAAACTAAAAAAATGGAAATCAGAATATGTATACATAATTAAACAGAGAGAAGTGTGTTAATTTTATAGTTTAAAATAACAACAGAATTCAATATTGCCACCTTTTCACTTCAGGTTCTAGCAGCCACTCAAACTCCTGGCGTGGAAGGAAAAAGGTGGTTTCAGGGCACTGCAGATGCTGTTCGGCAGTTCCACTGGCTTTTTGAGGTATGTGATATTTACATTTGTTTTAATTGATTATGCTCTTCATTTATGTTTTATGAAAGTAATTCATGGTTATTGCGTGCAGTTCTTGTTAATAAATTATCAATATATGTCTTGTACAGGTGGAAAAGATGCCTTTGATCTAGAAAAGTTATTCATTAATTTGCTAATTAGTAACTATGCTCTACATGTTGCTGGTAAGCTTAAAATTTTCAGATTAAGTAGTTAAACACATGGAGAGAAGGTAGTCAAATTTTATGAAGCTCAAAGTTTGTCAAATATTTTGAGGTTCTAGCATCAAAATATTGTGTGCATGTTATCCTAATCAAGGTTCGCAATATCGTACCGTATCGACGTTTCGACGTTCTGACACGGACTTAGCTGGTTTTGCCTAAGTCGTGCGGCACCCTTGCGTATCCGTCCGCAAAGGTCAGCCTCCCCGAAGCCTCCCATTGTCCCTTAGGACCAACAAAAGAGAGAACGGGCTAGAGAAAACGCCTCAATCGGGATCCACAAGCAAACATGTCCGAAAAACACTTCATAGACAATGCAAGTTACAAACAGACTTTACAAGCTCTGAACAGTGGCACAACAAAGGGTAAAATGGTCCATTACAGACCGACAAGCTCTCGCGTGTGTCCACATGACACAACCTTTATTTACAAGCCTAAAGAGGCCACCAACCCAACTAAAATGGGACTATTAAGCCTTCGGCTGCCCCTCTACATGCTGTACAAGGCATGAACATGCCAAAAGACACGGACATATATAAGCATTACATCAAACACCTTGTTTTGAAGTTTGTCCGTGACATTCTCCCCCACTTATCCCTTCGACGTCCTCGTCGAAGCCTTTGTGAACACTGCAACTCTTCGCCTTTGCTGAGTCTTCAATCTTCTGCTCCAGCTGCAATGCGCCTCCTGGCTCCCAACTGCTCTCCGCTGCTGTTTTTGAGTAGTCGAACCTTTGATCCGCCATGCTGCTTCAACTCGCCAATGACTCTGACTCTGGTGTGGGGTTGGCTGAGTTGTGTTGATCCTCGTTGATTCCTGCGGATCCACCAAAATGAAGGAAAAGACCATCCTTACTGCGCCAGTCTCTCAAAAATTCCACATGCTGCTTGAACTGGGTGGATGCTTGTTGGAGCTTTAACGAGCATCGCCTCGCAAACTTCTGAAGTTTTGGGTCCTTCCTCCACAACGTCTGCTCATTGACTCTTCTTTCAGTTAGTTGTCACATCCAAGTAGGTTCGCATCACTTCCGCTTTCGATTGGCATTCGTTGGGAAATGAAGCGGACAATCTACTCTCAGTAGCACTGATCACCATTGGTGAGGATTTGACAACGGTTGTCTTCCATTCTCTTCGAAGGGTCTTTGAACTTGTGCAGAGCTCCTCTGCTGGATAGATAAGAGAATTGGGGTACTCGGTTTCGCCCATTCTCCTAAGAGTTGAGAAGGCAAAGGTTACTTGACTTCGCCCGCCTCCTCGAGGTTGTACTTCATGCATCGAACTGGTTACTGGCCTTCGCCTGCTCTTTGCTCACACTTCTGAAGCACTTGAAGTGTTTGCACTCCTTGCGTTGAGTTAGCTACTGTGATTCACCTTCTCAATGCCATTGAACTTCTGGAATGCAGGAAGTTTTCCCCCAACTTGGAGTAATTCTCTGATAGATGAGGTCGCCTCTGGGATTGTACCGTCTTCTCCATCAACCCTGTCGCCTACTCCACTGAGTAGCAAAGGTATAACACCGCGTACTGCCTACTTCGTTCCTTGGTCGTGCACTCTTGCATGACCCGAAGTCCTTCACTTACGGCTATCTTGATGAGAAACTTGTTGACACCGGTCTTACGAAGTTTCTTGGCCTCTGCCCTTCAGCCTTGTCTCGGTACTTGGATATTGCCTCTGCATTCTCCACCTCCTCGGCCCCTTTCACGACCAAGCGCTCTCCCTCCATGAGAGCAAGGGATCAATGACTTTGACGGAAGTCCCGCCTCTGCGGTACCATGGCGCTGCCATGCCCATGGCCCTACTATCCGTCGCCTCGCATCTGCATCCCTTTTCTTCACGATCAGTAGATATGTCTCCGTGGCACTCCTCTGAGTCCACCTCCATTCTAACTGATGCTTGATTTTGGGTAGCTAAGTCCCTCTGGACTCGTCGTCGTTTCCTCGCCCCTTTCGACCCCCTGCTTCAACACCTCTGTGTTTTCCAAGCAGTCCGTTTTGTCGATGGAAAGACAGACTGCAACTCCCATGCATGGCCTCTGCCATCACGTTGTAGAGTTTGCACCGATTCTGTTCTCCTTAGCTTCCTTGGTAGCAATGTTCGCTTACTCGGCCTTGTCCTCTGACTTGCCGGGCTCCCTTAAGCGAATATGAACTCTGGAGCAGTCCAACTCTCCAGCTGCTTCGATCATACCTCTGCATGATCAAGTCCCTCCCATGGAACTCACTGGTACTTGCATTCGAACTTTTCCCTTAGTGGAACACAACCCTCATATGCTGATGACCAAGGTTTTCATCCGATTCAAAATTCGATGCACGCTCGGAAGACCCGCCTCTGCGGTACCATGGCCTTCACTCCCTGAATCCATAGCCCTTCTTGCCGTCGTGTTGTTCACCGAAGTGGAGCTTCCAGTAACTCCCGATCATACCTCCATATGATCTAGTCCCTCCCGGGACTCACTGTGTGTATCGCATTGCCACAAACTATTCCACCACGATCCGCTGCACCATGTCGCCTCCCGGTGACATCTCCATTGCATTCTGATCCTTGTAGAATAAACTCGAATTGTGAACCCTCCATGTGTGGCCTCTGCCAATACATTGCAGGGTCTCCTCCACCTTCGATTTTGTTCGCTCCTTTGGCAATCGACCTTCATCCACCCACTCTTGGGTCACACCTAGATGAAGCACCGCTCTAGGACAGTCCGTCGCCTAGTAGCTCCCGAAGTCCACCGACTTCACTGTAATTTGTGCACCATTGTCTGGATCCTGGGCCTCTGCCCCTACCAGCACAATCTCCGCTGCGCACCGCTTCCCTTATGGCAACTTGAATGACAACACTGTGGCATATTCTTCAAGAGTACCCGCCTCTGCGTCCTCTTGCCCCGTGCTAAGGCCTTCTGAACTCAACTTCGCCTTCGCAAATTGAGTCGCCTTAGTTCCTCCATCAAATGCTCCTCCGAGATAAGGTGCATGTGCCCCGAAGCTCCCTTCGTCTTTGGCACCATGCAAGATGAGTCCGCTCTGTCAGAATGAAGGACCCATGGAACAGCATGATTCTACTCCTGCCTCTGCAAGAGTTCATGTCCTTGACCTCTGTCTAGGGAAAGCACTGTGCCTCTGCTCCATGTTCCAACTTCTATGCTGGCTCCCTTCATGCGGCTTGGGTACTTCGCCAAGTTACACCCAAGTTGCTCCGCTCCTCGTTTTTGCATTGAGTCGATGGTGGCCCTCGCGCCCACCATTCCACGGGTCAGCCCTCCCTTGAGTCCGATCTCCATATCGACTCCGAGTGTGCCTTCATTTGAGTTGCTTTGGATTGCTCCCCCACTTGATCTCGCAATGCATCCACCAATGCATTCTCTCAAGCGAGATCATGCGACGACTCCTCGTCGCTTGCTCAGTCCATCGAGCTTCGTGGAGTTGTTGTTTGTTGAGGTACTCCTCCTCAACATGTGCAGTCCGTCGCACATGATTCTCCCACTGGAGAGCCGAGACTTATCCCTCCTGGATAACTATCCCATTTGAGCAACATCTCTCTTCGTTTCGGAGACCACCATCCCCTTGGACTACTCCGATCTGCTGAACAAACTGTGCATTGTTCTGCCTCCTGCAAACGCACTTGCTAGATTGCACCTCCCCGTCAATACAGCCCCCACTGCGCCCCTCAAGGCCTAGCAACATGCTGAACTCGTTGCACACTTCAGCCTCCTACGGACGTATCCTTCACATGCCGAAGAGGAAGTTTCAATGCTCCATGGCGCCGAGTCTCGGTCGCCTTGGGATGGCCACGAACATTCCATCGTCCGCATACAAGCCCATGCATGAGTACCAAATTCTTCGAGTTAGCAATTCCCCTCACCTCTGTGAGCTTTGCATAACTCTTTTGGTCGTTGAGCAACTCATTCCACCTTGCATGGTCTCATTCTTGCCAAGCGCCTCGCTTGCCTAGAGCACCATCAAGTATGTTGTCAACGTTGAGCCGTAGCTCAAACTCAGCCATCCCAACCTTTGTGCGCTCCAAATTCTTCCAAGCTTGCCTGTTCTCGTGGTGCCTCTTGCGCGAAGGGTTGGCCATTCCTCTGAATGCCAATGTTAGATGCCCGCTCCTCCGAGCGACTCCTTTTCCCTACATCTCCATGCCCGTTTTCCCCCAAACGGTCGCGCGTGTGCTGACTGCCCTCAACGCAGCCCCGCTAGGTCCCCCACGTTTGCATGCTAAGTGTTTCAATGAGTGCTTGTCCCGCTCTGATACCATATGACACGGACTTAGCTGGTTTTGCCTAAGTCGTGCGGCACCCTTGCGTGTCCGTCCGCAAAGGTCAGCCTCCCCGAAGTCTCCCATTGTCCCTTAGGACCAACAAAAGAGAGAACGGGCTAGAGAAAACGCCTCAATCGGGATCCACAAGCAAACATGTCCGAAAAACACTTCATAGACAATGCAAGTTACAAACAGACTTTACAAGCTCTGAACAGTGGCACAACAAAGGGTAAAATGGTCCATTACAGACCGACAAGCTCTCGCGTGTGTCCACATGACACAACCTTTATTTACAAGCCTAAAGAGGCCACCAACCCAACTAAAATGGGACTATTAAGCCTTCGGCCGCCCCTCTACATGCTGTACAAGGCATGAACATGCCAAAAGACACGGACATATATAAGCATTACATCAAACACCTTGTTTCGAAGTTTGTCCGTGACAGTTCGCTCGGTATATATATATATATATATATATATATATATTTATTTAAAAGGCGATGTCGTATCGCCTCGGCGACGTCGCCTTTTCCTTCCCCACGCGGGGCGACGTTGCCTCGTTTATTTAAATATAAATATAAATAAATAATATATATATATATATATATATATATATATATATATATATATATATATATATAATCTGAAATAGGCTCCTCGGCGACGTCGCCGAACGTCACCTTTTTCGGCAACATCGCATCGCCTTTTTCTAAAATATTTATATATAAATATAAATATAAATATATATATATATATATTATTTTATTATTATTTTGCGTTCCGCCCGGTAGCGAGCTGTCCGCGTACCAGTATACCATCGGACCAGTAAGTACCGCCCGTACCGGGCGGTATTATTCGGTATTGCCTACCTTGATCCTAATGTACTTCACTCCTGTTTATTTATATCTTTAAACAGGCTATACAAAAGTAAGAATAAATGTTTTTTTAAACAGGCTATACACTAATGTGTGTGTTAGTGTGCAAAGATAATTATTATGTACCAACTACCAAATTTCCAAATTTTTGCATCATGGCCATTTTCAGCATGCAATCAAATCATTATAACTATTTCCGCCCCTTTGCCAGTTGAAATAAATTTAAAATTAACTTGGTGGCTGGCATTGACATTACTTTGTGCCTGTTGAAACTAGCCGAAAATTGAATTGGCCATAGTTCAGAATAGTTGGTGCCATCACAGCACAGTTCAACAGAATGGCTTAGTGCGAAACTACCTTGGGCTAGTAGAAACTTAAGTTCTGCTAGGTATAACACTTCTAATTCATACCACTTGTGGTTATTCTATATGACTTGTCAGTACTGAATTAAGCAAAACTATAGAGAAGCAACATGAAGATCAAAGCTAGACTCTACAAGTAGGCAATTTTGCATTGTTGTCTTGACACTTACCATCAGGCTCAATATGTTTACCCTCTTTTGCCTTTAAAAAGTTAAACCCAGACCTTTCTCTACATTCAATTGCTAAACATCAAGATATCAGCCTTTTCTTTATAAAATCTAGATTACAAACATTTTTGGAGAAAGATTTCACCATTGCTTTCTTCCATGTAACAATTTTATTGACAATTACAATTTTATTTCTTTCATGAAATTGTAATCACATAGAACTTTTGTAGATGACACTTACATATCAAGTTGATGACTCAAGTAGTAACTTCTTCAGTTATGTGCTGAATGGATACTGATAATGATGGCATATTTAATTTATCCTTGATAGATTGAGCACACAGTGATTCATTGACATTTCTACTAATCATAAATAACCATGTTAGAGAGGTCGCTGTTTAACCTTGAAAAAGAATGGAGTGGACTGGACCATCCAATAAGGGGCAGTCCGTGACTCATTTATGTCCGGAGCTTGATAGATTGAGCACATAGTAATTAGTTGAGATTTCTACTAAATTACTAATCATAAATAACCATGTTAGAGAGGTTGCTGTTTAACCTTGAAAAAAGAATTAACTGGACTGGACCATCTAAAAAGGGGCAGTCAGTGTCTTGTTTACATCCAGAGCGGTAAATACCATCCAGTATGTATCAGTCCAGGCAAAATTAGGAACCTTGGACTACATTACGCAGAACAGAATGCTTCTGTTTGAATAATGTTTTGGCCTTTTTGGATTGTCATGCCACCCCACAACTTATTATACTGCATAACTACTCATATGTTACTCTACTTTTACCATGGTTTAACAAATTAATCTTTAATATTGTGGAAACCTATTTACTGATTGTATTTTTCTGCTTTAAATTTGAAGGATGCCAAAGGCAAGGATATAAAGGATGTGCTAATTCTCTCCGGAGATCATCTATACCGTATGGATTATATGGACTTTGTTCAGGTTAGTGTTAAAGTAACAGTCATCCATGCATCTATACGTCAAAATTATTTTAATATCAAAAATTTGTTTATTTTCAGGATCATCGGCAAAGTGGTGCTGATATTACCATTTCCTGCATGCCGATGGATGACAGGTAATTGAATGGTTACTTCAAAAAATCCATTTGCCTAGTGAGAAGTGAAATAGACAATTGATAGTAAGACTAATTAACCAAAGTAACACAACCTCGGAATAGGACAAGCAGCTTTTCCAGTTTAAAACAATTATCATTTTTAAAAATAGATGTTATGTCTGTCTTGCATTCAGTTTAAAAAGGCATTTGCTTTCTTGCATTCAGTTAAATGTTTCCATATTATCACTAATGAGAATTGCATTCACTCAGTACCAATTGTTATGTCTGTCAAACTTTCTTTTGTCCTTTTTGCACTCGATAAATAATACAGTTATTAGTTGCTACTTGCTAGTATATTATCTGGGAACTTCTTTCAAGTTTCATCATAAAATTTTTGATGAAACATCATGTGGTAAATTGTTTTTCTAGATTTTTAAGTTCAGCATTGAATCATTTTTAAGTTAAGCATTGACTTCTTGGGTTGACTTTTGAGGAATAACAAAGTAAAGATTTATGATAAATTAATGCATAAAACTTCATCTATGTTTTATCCCTAGAGAACTTATAAGTTCTTCATTTGGTTGGTCAGGGAATTGTAACTTTTTATATATTTTGGATGATCAAATTTTGAGTACCTTCAAGCTACATCTTTGAGTTTACTAATGTTTCCAAATTGAGTTTTTTCTTTTCATTTTGTTGTCAGTCGTGCTTCAGATTTTGGTTTGATGAAGATAGACAATAAAGGAAGAGTTATTTCATTCAGTGAAAAACCAAAAGGAGAAGATTTGAAGGCGATGGTAACTTCCACTCATCCCATCCTCTTGATCTTCCCGGTGACTTGACCAAGATATGCATCTTTTGTGCTTTTTTCACGTCACACTTTGAGATGGTGTGTCACTTGGGACACGGCACAACATGGATGCATCCATTCATATTCAGTCTAGTTAAAACCCACCACTCTCTACTTGACAGTGATATTTTTTGTTTTATGGTAATATAGGAAGTGGATACCAGTGTCTTGGGGTTGTCAAAGGAAGAGGCAGCAAAGAACCCATATATAGCTTCAATGGGAGTATATGTATTCAAGAAGGAGCTACTTCTAAATCTTCTCAGGTATGACTCTTCAATCCTACTGCATCTAGTTTTGTGTACATGGTGATACTGAACTTTTTCTACAAGGGGATATATGATTGCATCTTTATCATTTAGATACCTCAGCTTTCATGAAGGCTGAAGCATCTGTACTTGAAGGAATGCTAATGGACAATATGTATGCTCTATGTATCTTAATATTGTCAGTCACTAGTGTCATGTGCACAGATGAGACCAGTATGTTGGTTAAGGCATTTTTATACTTAATCTGAATTTTTTGTTTCTTTCATGTTTATGTAAGGTTTTAGATGGGAAGTGTATGTGGACACACAGTTCGAATGTTGGATGGGAGGTTGCTACTGGATGGGACCAAAAAGAAGTATTGTGTTTCTTAATGGTAAATAGTGACTCATGGTGTAGCTATAGCTCACATTCAATGTGGGTATTCTAAAATGTCACACTCCCCTCTTAAATGATTGATGTCTTAGACATCCAGATACATTTACTTGTCCATAATGAGTCTCAATATTGCTCAAATTGATTTTTATTTTGGTGCCATTTTTATCACTATTAGGCCCAAAAGCCTTTTTGGTCAAGCCCACAAAAAGTAGTCCTCGAAGGATGCATTTATGAGTGCTTAGCAACTCATATATTATCTCAAGCTATAGTCACACCCTACATGGGGCTATTCGAGGGTCCCATGACTGGGAACATGCTTTCTTATGTATCTTTCCTCTGTATTTGATGTTTGCAAAGTGCTATCTGCTACCACATAGGTAGCATTGAAAAGCAATTGCCTCTTGCAAGTTCTCTTTGACCTGATACAGATACTGCATAAGTAACTATATTTTTGTTGGAGAATTCAACTCTGTCACCAGTAAGCATTGTTAAACAGGAGCCTTACATGTTATGCATCATTGTTGGGCCAGATGGCGGTTTCCCACTGCAAATGACTTTGGATCTGAAATAATTCCTGCCTCTGCTAAAGAGTTCTTCATCAAGGTCTGTTGCTTATTTCTAAATCAAGTGTTAGATTCAATGAAGCATTTGACCTTTTTAATTTCTTATCTGTGATTGTGATATTCATATTGTTTCTAACAGTATGAATAAATAGTATTTAACTTTGGAATTACGGTCAAATCCATAACTTGATATATAAAATCCTTTTATACTCACTGGAAGTTGGACCCTGTGAATGCATCAGTTGTTAGGGAGTTTGATATGATGCTTTGTTAAATATTGAATACTAATTCTCCATTGCTTTATGTCAATATCCCAAATGCTTGCATTTGATTATTACTTTTTAGCAAAGTCTTTATGTAGGTGTTCCATGTATTTTGATTTTATTTCTAATCAGACTTTCTTTTTTTAATCATGATAACGTATTCTCATATTTGCTTTTTAGCTCTCAATTTATGGTTCCTAGGATTGTTTGGAGACAACCCATTCCAAAGATCACTGAGAATACTGAGTTTTGGGTTTGACATGAGCATCTATTTTATTTGGTACACCTAAGAAACTTAGTTATTGAGCTAATTTCTGAGTTTTTAACTTAGGAACTGTTAGTTCCAAGGTTGCAAGGCATCTTAATAGTAAATGGAAACAATTAATAAGTATGTTCATCAGATAACACATGGTGGAGGGGTTAGAGATCTCTGAACATGAATTGACCAAACTTGGTGATCTTTCATCAAAATATTCTAAAATTTGGATCTTTTGTCAATTTGAATTGCTTTTCTTATCTGGAGTCATCAGTCATATCATGATTGCCCCTTTAAAGTAAATTGTATGCATTCACACAGTAGATCATTTAGTTCAAACCTGTGCTTCTGAAGATCTAGAAGCATGGATTGTTTATCCCCATTGATAGACATGCCACTTATTTTATTCTTCCTCACTGTCTAATAAATGTTAGGACCTTTTTGACAGGCATATCTCTTTAATGATTACTGGGAAGATATCGGGACAATTAAATCTTTCTTTGAAGCAAATCTTGCCCTTACTGCACATGTAAGTGCTTTTTATGCTCCAGTAACTACTTTACTTTTGTGCATGCATTTCCTTTTTTTCATTTTCTGTGACATCTGACTGCACTAAGAGCTTTTTGAGGATCAGTGCACAGTAAACGAGACTAGATTTTTCATAAATTAAGTATTCTAGCTTTGGTTACTTGATGCTCTATTCAGTACCACCGCTACTCTATGCTAAAGCACTCAACTTAAAGAGCTATAAGTTCAAACTAATTATAAAATTTTAGTGTTTTTCATTAAAAAGTTTCAAGAGAATTCTACTTTAATGTAATATATTCTGTCATACATAGACAATGTCCGCATATTAGTACATTTCTGGACTTTCTTTTCAGTCTCTTTAACTGCTATGTAGGTCACTTTGCATAATTTCTGTAATCTTTGATGCTATTCTACATCATTTACGGCAAAATGTTACATCTACCATAATGATCAATGCCATATTTTACCTATTAATACCAATATGTTTCCATTATTAAATCCAATTAACTGTTTTTTACTAACCTTGTATATCTCTGATATGGTTTTGTTACTCCTTTTATTGTAACTGATATCTTAGCATTCAAAATTATCCAAGTTATTTTTCACTGGCCTTGCATTTCTATTAATTTTCTTCATTTCCTGGTTTTCTTAAATTGCTATTACAACATATTATATTGCAATTGTTTTCTCCTAGTTGTAGCTAAAAACTTTGTAGTGATAGTGTTATAGCATCGGAGCAAGAACAGCATAGATTGTGGCATCATAAATCAAGTAGATCATCAACATATGCCCTGTCATGAATGTTGTAGCATAAAATTGATTGCATCTAGTTATATATTCTGTTGATGCTGGATCTGACATGGTCGATAGCCTTAGAGTCAAATATGTTGACTCATCATATAATATAGACGACTTCCCTTTATCTTTCTTTCTATTTAATTTTTCTTTTTCCTTAGGAGAGAAAAGATAGAAAAATTAGATGAAATATATGCTTGGAGTCCTGCTATGACTAAATCTCAGAGAAAGTAACAGAAAATTGTTAACCTTTGTTAAGCCTATTTAGTCTTCACAATAAAACAAGGGCTGAATGCCAAAAAAAATTAAGTACTTGCAGGTCACTGGAAGTCAATTGCCACTCATCCCATGTTAAAGATATAACGCAATGCTTACCTTCCACAGAACCTCATTGGATTAGACTCTTTTCACTGCATGCCCTTGATTGCATGTATGGTTATAATGAAATACCTACATTTCCTAATCTTAGCTAGTGCAAACGAGTCACATATAAGTGCTACAAATGAAGCAAGTTAGCAAGCAAATTAATCACAGAAAAAAAATTATAGAAATATAATGTGGCACATTCATGTGGAGCAAAGATGTAACAAGTGATGTCATATCGATGACATTCCTGATAATATGCTACTTTGATTGAGGCCTGATTTACTGCTATGGTAAAGACTAGTCAATGTAGTGAACCTCTTTGTGATCTAGGTTGAAAAGAAAAATATAAGCTTTTACTTACTGTATAGAGAAAACAACAGTTTAGAGTTGAAATGACAGTTCAAGGTTGATGAAATCAATTTCTAAAAGTATATCAAGCAAGCATCCAGTGTGTACAAAGAATTAGCAAGTATTTGCAAGTTGCAACAACATAGATCAAACTGCACAACATAGAGAAGAAATAAAGTGGAAACAAGAAAATGATAGGCGCTTGAAAAGAGAAACAATGGGAAAGGGAGGATAAAACTGAAGAAGAGATAAGAACACTTAAAAAACAATGTTCCAAATTAAAAGCACAAATCTTGATATGTTACAAGCTTTTGAGATCCTAGGGAAGCCCAAGGTATTGATACTACAAAAGAAAAAGAAAGCAAGCAATGGAATGTTCACACTTTCTTGGCCTTGAATTTATTCCTTTTGTCTCCATATAATACCTTAAGAGATATATTTACATGCAATAAATTATTACCATGTACATTGTTTAAAACCTCCTAGTTGGTTATACATGTTAAAATCTCAGTTGTATTACCTAGACATGGTGTGAATAGAATATCAGTACCTGTAATATGAATTTAAGCATCAACTCAGGTTGAAGGCCATCAAATTAACTTTGGAATTTGATTTTGCATGGAGTAATGGTTAAGAAAGCTTCGATAGATATGCACCTCCTCATGATCAATTATTGCCCCGCTAGGCATAGATAATTGTTAGGTTTTCTCATATGGAGTTCAGTTCTAAGCTTGAATGCACCATGTAGTGACTTGAATTGTAGTGTTAAATTGTTAATCACGAATTATTCACATACTTATGATATGAACTTTGACTTGTTATTAGTTATTATTGACATTATTTCTTGTACTAATAACCATACATTATCTTCTAATGATTTAATCAACCATACAGCCACCACGCTTCAGCTTTTATGATGCAACAAAGCCAACGTATACATCAAGAAGAAACTTACCCCCGTCAAAGGTTGACAACAGCAAGGTTGGTTAATTTCCCAGTTTAAATATATGTAAATATTGGTGTCCTTTTGATGATAATAAGATCTTGTTGCGATATACCATGAGTTAAGCAATGCATTTTTTTTCATTTCCGGCAAATGGCATTCTAATCTTGCTTGAACTTGGTGTAGCCACTCTATGTTGTCAATGTCACTACTGAAAATGAATATGGGTCATATACATTGCACCTAGTGGTGGTTACAATCACGTAATCTAAAGACAATAATTCTTGCAGGTGAAGCATGGTGGTTCTAGGCATTTATTGTATGTGCTAGCCTCCTAAATTTTCATAATTGGTCTCAGATACTATTTAAAGTTTAAACATTACATAGATGAACAGAACTAAATTTAGCTATTAATGGTAAAAGTATTGTCAGACTGCTGCATCTTAGTGTTGTTTCTGTTCACAGTATTGCCAAACTTGCCCCATCAAGAATGATTGTTTCTCATTTGATTACTGGCCTTGAAAATTGGTTAGGATTTATCTAGTCTCTTATCAACTTAAATCTAGTTGCAGCTGAAATTTTTGGCAGAAATTCAAAATTTTGAAGCACTGACATGTCCAACTTCAGGGTAAGTCATAGATTGTCTAACCTGACATCATCTATTAGTTAAATTTACAACCTTGGAGTTGTGCAGCTTTCATAGAGGTTTTTACTGCTGAGTTTTGCGTCTTTAAATTTCAAGAATATTTTACATATGAAATTACATTTGTGACGATGGTATATTAAGTATGACCACAACAGCAAACTCTTTGCAGCCTTATTTGTATTGAGCTTAAATAGTTTAAGCAGCAGACTAAACATCATGATAACTGTAATGTGCATGAGAGACATCTAAATTTCTATTTACTTACTACCTTATGAATTCCATAGATCCATCAAATGCATGTGATGTCTTTTATCCATACACCTGATACATGCCGTATCATGTTATCTATCTATTTGGTTATTAGCTATCACTTTACTCTCCATACATCAATTTCAGATTGTTGATTCTATTGTTTCCCACGGAACTTTCATGGACAACTGCTTGATAGAGCATAGTGTGATCGGAATCCGATCTCGAATAAGCTCAAATGTGCACTTGAAGGTTTGTTTCTTGATCCTAGAAAAAGACCCACATCAAAGACAATTTTCTGTACTGCCAATTGCCCTATCACAATAGTAAATTTTACCTTCGTGTGGGTGCATGTATGCAGGATACAGTTATGTTAGGTGCTGACTACTATGAGACAGATGCTGAAACAGCATCTTTATTAGCTGAAGGGAGGGTCCCTATAGGTATTGGAGAGAACACAAAGATAAGGTACTCTCTATTGTTTCTCATTTTACAGTCTTAAAGCCTTATGACTTGTTCTATTTGTGATATGTGCTTGACATCCATGTTCCTTTTGTCTACATTACAGGAATTGCATAATTGACAAGAATGCAAGGATTGGGAAGAATGTGATAATTTCAAACTCAGATGTATGGTTTTCTTAAATCTTATCAAAAGCTACATATAGGCCACACTTACTAGTATCTGTTCTAGTCATATATGAAATTAGCTCCATGATATTTGCCTTGATCTTCTCTCACATTTTATATAGTTTCATTTGGATTTTATTTTACCTGAAATCATTTAGACATATTTGCTTGTGAATGTTGTAGAGAAAAGCTACATTGTTGTATAAGAATTTGTCATAGCAACCTGAGGATCTACCTCTCTAATATATGTAACTTCTCTACTTTGTGAACTATCAGTAGGAAAACTTTGGTAGCTAAATGTGATGTTTTAGTTTTATTTAATCTTCTTTGCAATCTTCTATGTTTTAGTTTTATTTAATCTTCTTTGCAATCTTGTGATTCATCTGTCATTAGTATTGATAATGAATCTCCATCTGAACTATATTTCTACATGTTCGTCTTATACTTGCATGTCCAAAAAAAAATTAAATTTTTTTGTTTTTTTGTTTTTCTCCTGTGAAAAAATTTGCATGTCTAAAGTAGTTACTTTGCTTTCAGAGTTTTATAGTAAGTGATGGTTTCTATAATTTGATGCACGGTCACAGGGAATACAAGAAGCTGATAGATCTGCTGAAGGCTTCTATATACGATCTGGCGTCACCATCATATTGAAGAACTCGACAATTGGGGACGGATTCGTCATATGATGGCTGATTCTTTTTGTCTCTCTTTTATGGACACAATTTACATGTAAATGATGAAAATAATACACGATGTTTGTTTCATAAATCAAGCATCATGGAAGCTTATATATCTATTGATTTTTTTGTAATTCGGATGCAAAAATCAATCCTTAAATTTGCTTATCCCTTATTGGTGATGTAAAGAATTCGGATCTACCGGTCAATATATTTCATGAATTCATATGTTGAATTTGTATGTGGATTAAAATACTTATTGAACCTTAATCTTTGGTAAGTGAGTCATTTGGCTAATGTTATGGGAACATATGAATTTGTATGTGGATTAAAATACTTATTGAACCTTAATCTTTGGTAAGTGAGTCATTTGGCTAATGTTATGGGAAAATGTTGCTGACGTTTTGATCAACCTAACGTGGTCCAAGCTTGTATGTGTAGAGTTGTCTGAGGTGCCTCGAAGATGGAAACGACGAGCTTCTAAGATGTCACATATATCAAGATCGAGGTTGGAAGAGGTTTTCCAATCCAGTTCCAATATCCAAGTTAGTAATTTGAGGTATGCGAATGGTATTTCTTATTTGTGTTAAAGATGAGCTTTTATACTTAGTCTTGTGATGGAAGTTTCGTCTTCTCCTCCTTTAGGTATCATAATAACGATGATGTATCGAATGATTAGTTGATAATGTATCCCTTATTAGTTAAGATATCAAATAGGATATTAATGTGTATCATCCAATATTTTTAAAAATAATTAATTTATCAAATGATACCAAAATTATACCCGTTTTATAAATAACTACGGAGACAAAAATAATCGAATAGGAATAGTCATTCAAGTAAATTAAAGACACCCCACACGTTAAATCTCATCTAATATATCACAAAATCTTATATTTATATTTCATCTTCATTATTTATCCTTAAAAAATATTTTTTAATCCTCAAAATTATATCCACACATCGATATATATTATGTATAGTCATTAACTTGTATTATTAAGCATTACATGTATATGCTAAAATGAAATTAATACTTTGATCAGGACTGATTTGTAAAAACCGTTCTCCGGACCACAATAAATATCTCACTTCGCCCTCCGTCCCTCTCGTTCGTTCGCTTCCCTCGATGGGTCGCTTGGAGGCCCAAACCCTCGCTTCCCGTCGAGGGCCGTGCGCTCCTCCACTTCCCCCGCCGGAGAGTCGTCCTCCCGCCGACGCTAGTCGCCGTCGGTTGCCGCGCAGGCACCCGGATCGTCGCCGCGGGAGGGGTGAATCGGATGGCTCCCGCAACCTTGGGCGTCGTGAGGGAGAGGAAGGGGGTGCAGAAGAATGTAGGCATCGCGACGCTGGTGAATTTGTGCGTCGACGTGGTTCTCGACGTCCCCAGCTTGCCTCCGGCCTCCACGGCGGAGCACCGGGCGTACATGGAGCGGTGGCGGCTTCTCCTCCGGATAAGGTTGGTAGAGAGGGAGCTTTTCTTTTTCTGTTCCTTTTTTCCTTCAGTTATTTGCTTCCAATTTGTTCCACTTTCCGCGTTGCTCGCCTCTGTAAATGTGGTATAGGTAGTGGTTTGTGGAATAGTAGATATGGAGGTCGTGAAGTAAACAAACATTTGAACCATAGACATCATAGACGGACTAAACATCGATCCGGTCAAGTTTTGTGACATTGGATCATCGGTTGATCCGGTGGGTTAACATTATAAATAAATAAATAAATAAATTATATATATATATATATATATTAATAACATTATAAAAAATAAAATTTATAATATAGTAAAAAAATGTATCATAGGAACGAAAATAGACATACCAGGCGATAGATAGTGATAAATATAATATAATATAATATTATTTATTCATTTCAAGATAAAATGATTTAAATATCCTTAAGAATTTGAATTATATATATTAGATTTGACATATAAATTAATACACAAATGAAAAAAAAAATCAAGGAATCGAATCCAAGACATCTTAGATAGAGTACATTCAAACTATTAATCATGTCATAAAAACTTTCTGAAGAGGGTTATTATGGTACGTCCATCTTTTATACTCTAAATGATCTGAGTAATGAATCGAACCTGGTTAGGTTCATGATTTTTCGGTCTGACTAACCAGTCCGGTCCAGATTCGAACTCATAGTAATGCTAAGGGAAAGAGAAGTTGTAGTAAAATTATCCACTTTTATCTTGTTACACAAACATCACATGAAAGGTCTACATTTGTTAATAATACTGTTACCCAATTCTGATGTTTCTAATTGCAGCATTTTTCCAGTACTTATTTCAACCATATTGTTCCATTTTCCCAAAATATTTGGCAGAATATAATAAGTCCTGTATATAGAAGTACTACAACACAATCTGATGATATAGAGGGTGATCTATGTTCATAAGTGGATAGAAATTTCTGCAAGGAAAATAGAGCTTGGTTGATGTTATGAACTGGTGACCTATACTTTTCTAATATTGCAGAACTATAGAACTTAGCTGATAAGGAGAACAAAGGTGAGGGCATGGCTTGTCGAATTGTGATCTAATGCTGTGCTTTTATTAGTCTTGACCACAAGTCTCTTATCAAAATAGGTCCAAGCAAGATGTATACCTAAGAATTTTAAGCCATCCGCTATTTACTCGGTCTTCAAATTCTTCTATCATTAATTTATACTAACTAGCACATCCCTTGTTTTTAGCAATGGATATAAAGCATGCTACTCATTTGGCCAACTCCTTTGTTGCTGAGAGGCCATTTGGTTCACCAAAAGTAGAGAGCACAATTTTTGCAAGTTATTGACTTCAGGATGTTGTTAATAAGGTCATGCCATTTTTTTCCTTTTTATTATTATCCTATGATAGTGTTGAAATGTTTCAGTGATATTAAGCTGAAATCTGTACGCAAATGCTTGTATCCTCTTGCATGTTTTAAAGTTTCTTCATTCCATGAGTATAACTTACTGAATAGTGAAACCTTCAGAAAATGAACAGCTTCCTACTTCTAATCCTACAAAACCCATCTTCTTTCGATCCCAACCCTGATTTATGTTATAGTTATACGTAACACGAATAATTTTTAATTCATGTCTAGAAATTTTGGGAAGCTGGTGGTAACTGCAACTTGGCCATAGCTGCATCAAGGCTAGGACTGTCATGTTTCACCCTTGGTCATGTTGGTGATGAAATCTACGGGAATTTTCTTCTTGATGTGCTTTGGAATGAAAACACCCCTTGATGTGCTTTGGAATGAAAACATTAGATATGTTGGAATGAACCAAAATATCGACGACACTGCCAGCATTGCAGCCTATGAAACCCTTCTATGCTGGGTTTTGGTTGATCCATTTCAAAAGCATAGATTTTGGAGGTAGAACTCGTAACTATTGATACTTCTCGTTTGGCTTATTTCTTTATTATGGAATTGCTACTTCTTGATGTGCTTTTAACATCTGATGAGGTTTGCTGTTCGACATTATGTTCCTATTCTTCGATGTTGTATATGGTAATGAAATTGCATATCTTCAAACTTTAGATATATGACAAACAGAAAATAACTTCATTTGCCGTTTCATATATTTGCTTTGACTCCTTTTTTTTCTTTTTGTTTTCTTTACATAGGTTAAGATGTCATTTTTGGAGGTAGATAATAGATTTCAGAGCTACTCAAATAACACTCCAATTTCATCTCGTATTGAAAGTGGGGCAATAGATGAGACGATATATAGGGCTAAATGGACATATTACCATCAACTTCGGTTTAAGCATTTAAGTCATATCATTTCAGGCCCTATCAATTAACTGATCAGATTTTCCATCGTATTGGATTATGACAATTGATGTTAGAGCTAACCTAGTACTAGGCATAGTGAGCGAGGCCAAGTGAAAAGTATCAACGCATGTATAAGATTGGAGGGACATATTACTGCTTGAGCCAAAGGCTATGCTAAACACTACCTTTTTGGCCATGAATCTGAACTGTCATAACCTTTAGACATTGACAAGGATCTTAAACCTTAATGGGAGAGATTTATTCCAACACTAGATATACAGGGGACACAAGGACATTAAACCTTAAGTGGGAGAGATTTAAAAGGGAATGAGAACATTAAACTTAAGTGAGAGAGAAAAGTAGTAGTAGGCCACATTATAGACTTAAAAAGTGAAGATTGAAACACCCCAACTCCGCACTAGACTTGACTAGTGGAGATCATCACTTCCAATTTAGTCCTACAGTAGAAGTCGGAGGATAATATGATTATATAGGATTAGATGAACCTACTACTACTTTGTTGGGCTTAAGCATTTTAAGCCATGTGATTCCAGGCTTATCAAGTTTAATTTCCATTGAGCCGGCTATGAAAACTTAAGACATGGGACCTCCGACTTCATAGTTGTCACAGTTTCAGGTAACAAAAGGGGCATTCGATTGGTGTAATTGATTGTCTAGTAAGGTCGGAAGAGGGAATAATTATCTGCTGTTGCATCAGTGTGCATTTTTAATCTCTGATAAAAGTTTGCTTGCTGCAGTATCTTAACATTCATAAGCAGAATATTTATAGAAAAAGTATTAAATTCTGTAGAAATATTGCAAAAAGCTAAACAAAAGCAAGTTGGTAGTTTTAAAAGCCACTAGCGTGTAGGATTATTTTAGCTTATATATAAACATCCTAATCTATTGGTTATATTTATTTTCTGTTCAGGTATCTGATTTGGTGCATGCAACTTTCTATTATTTGCTGAAACGAGAACAATCATCCTCATTTTTTCACATGAAAAAAAAAATCTTTTTAGTCCCCTGGGAGAGTAAAAGTATGCTTTACTTTATTCTACCTTATATTACCACTTTGACTTCTTTGGTAATATTGTCACACACCATTGCAGGAAAGTGGACTTAAGCGGTTTGATGTTTTTGGATGCTTTTATAGGAGCCTTACTGTTGGAACTTGATTAAAACACAATTAATATGGAAATGGTGTAAAGATCAGGGAACTGGAATTATAATTCATGACAAGCTGTTGTATGGTTAGGTTGAAATATCTACCAATGACCTGAATTTTAACTACAAATAGGTCATCTATGGTCAGCTCCTATAAGGTTCTGAAACTAAGATTAAATCAATCTTGTAAACAATATACGAGTTCTTTGAAAAAAGAGCATAGTTTAGTAATAACATAATACTGAAGATGACAAGTCATATGAAGAAGAAAAATGGAAACTCAGTTAATTATTAACATTTTTTAGAATTAGAACAACACCAACGATTTAAAAAGCGCTAAGCGCTAAAAGGCACCGAGGTCCAAAAACGTCCGAGACGCTAGGCGCTCGCCCGAGCGAAGCGAGACGCTAAAATATAAAAATATATAATATAATTAATAAATATAATTATTTAAAATTTTAAATTAAAATATGCTATTAAATTAAGAAAATCTATTAACAATATTAATAATTAATAATTTCAAATAAACCTAACAATATTAACAGTATACTGTTAACAAAAGGAGAAGAAGGAAGTGTAAGGGGGTGCTGAGCACTGAGAAAAGAGGAAACGACAACGATAGCGAAGTGTAAGGAGGCAGCGACGAGCGGCGACAGCAGCGAGTAGTGGGAGCGGGAGCAGGAGCGGCAAGCAGCGGGAGGCACGAGCGGCGACAGCGGTAGTGTTTGCAAGCAGCGACAGCGGCGAGCAGCGGCAGCAGGAGCAGGAGTGGGAGCGGGAGAAGGAGTGGGAGCGGTGGGAGGTGCGAGCGGCGACAACGGCGAGCAACACGAGCGGGAGCAGGAGTGACGAGCAGTGGGAGGCACGAGCGGCGATAGAGGCAGCGTTTGTGAGCAGCGACAGCGGCGAGCAGCGGCAGCGGGAGCAGGAGCGGCGAGCAGCGGGAGCAGGAGCGGCGAGCAGTGGGAGGCGCGAGCGGCGACAAAGGTAGCGTTTGTGAGCAGTGAGATCGAGAGCGGCAGCGATAGCGGCGAGGGTTAGGGTTGGGTTCTCACTTATATCGATTTTAGTTGGTACGATTGAACCAACTAACCATCAGAGATCGAACCAGGACCGAACCAGACCTAAAATCCTGGTTCGGTCGCCTTGGTTAACCCAGGCGCTCGCTCGAAGCGCCCAGCGCCTGGGCTCGAGCGAGCGCCCAAGCGGCGCCTATTTGAAGCGCGCCGCTTGGGAGATTAGCGAGGCGCTCAGACCTCGCCTCGCCCGAGCGCCTTTTTAAATCATTGAATATCACTAAGTTCATATCTAATTTTGACATGCATTTTCCATTGTTTCAAACTAAGCATTTCAACTCATCCTTCTCATATGGTGGTACCAGGTCAAGTCAGTAACAGGGATCAAGAACCCAATTCAGGAATTGATTAGTAGAGGGGAACGAACAAAATGGGTCATCATCAAATTGGGTTCTATGGGATCTATTCTGATCAACAGTTCCACTGTCATGTGCACCCTCATTCAAGGTATGATTTGTTCATGTCTTGTGATCTAACTGTCATTTACTAATTTTTATTTTACTGTTTGTCCAAAACTCAGAATTATTGCTACAATAAATATGCCATCGTGAATTCTCAACAGATTAATGTTGTTGATACCGTGGGTTGTGGAGATAGTTTTGCGGCTGCCTTAGCTTTCGGCTTTCTTCATCACATGCCTGCAGTTAACACACTAGCAAGCGCTTGCGAATGCAACCAGGTGCGAAGCTGGTCAAAATGATGCTCACTTGAACAAAGTTCTAGAACTTCTGAAGCAAGCAAATGTTGGACATAAAGATCGTTTTGTTCGGAGGGCCCTCACAAAGAGTTTCATACTGGTGCTAACCCTTAAAACCAGATCATCTCTACGATGATTTTATTGTCCACTTGAAAGGATTACTTTGAGATGTTTCTTTTTCTTTTTTTTTCTTTTTTTTCGGAACATGAGTCACTTAAAACTTAGCACTGGAATTTCTTTGGTTCATCTCAATGAACAATTGTATAGTTTTGACAATGATTCTATTGTCTGTTTTCAGAGTGTGGTATCAGTGGATTGATATTCCTACAAACAATTTTGAAGAGAATTGTCGTACCATAATGGTTTCGGTGCATCAAAAAAAGACACCTCCATTTTCCAGTTCAAAAACCCATCAATTATCTGTTTATTCCTCATTGTTTAGTAAAAGAAATTAGCAAATTAATGACAATGATGGCAGTGGGAGATTAGAGAATGCTAGAGAGGCTGATTTACATCCAACAAAAGTGAGGAGAAAAATATGTCGAAAAAAATAAGAAGTTGCCGATGTGTTCCACAAACATCAACTATAAGCTGTAGAGAAGACTTGTTATGCTATTCATGGATGTTGCACTGTTGAAAGTAGGGATTACCGTAGTCGAGGAACTTGGTCCAATATCTTCTGTATTTTGGAATTGCGATGTCCAACCACGGCTTCCTGCTCCCGTCGTAGTGGATAACTGCTGCCCTCTCAATCTCTGCTCTTCCCATGCCTGACTCACGACCAAGCCCGAGAACATGCCACCGTCGGTCCAAGACCACAGTGTGGTTATAGAAGAGTAACTGACCCAGTGGAAGACTTCCTGCTTTCCATAGCTGCCTGCTTTGGCCCTGCAGAGTGGTATCACCGTTAGAAACCGACAAGAACAATTCTAGACACAGATGCCGCCTCACATCAACAGCCTACATTCACAAAAAAAGGCTCACAGATCAACATTGTTAACCTACTGTAACATATATAAAACCCAATGAGATTTCAGGTGGAGTCATCATTAAGAAAGATCACTATACCAATTTCCTGAGATGACTGTGTGCTAATACCTCCACCTCACGACCACTATAATTAACTAATGGAAGAACAATGCCAAAGTTACTAACCCAAGAACCTTTTTAAGTAGCAAAATAACACGATCATTAACCAGGTCTGCATAAATCGAAATTAGGCACCTTCGGACTTCTAGTAGTTGACAAATACAGTTCATGCTAATGGCGATATAATTATAATAAACAAAGAAGATCAATGAAACAAGAACCTGATGCGTTGTGTTACTTACAAGTTGTGTCAAGTTGTGGTGAACTCCTTTTAAACCTTGTTTTCTCCACTCCTTTAGGTCAAACATATTCATGCCGAATGCCCATACACATGCCTCGGCATCGAAAGTACTAGCTATGATTGGATCTGAAAAGTTGATGAGCATTTCCAATTTAAGTGACGACTTGTTATTCTTGCAAATCTCCACTGCTCCATTTACCTTTCCTTTCATATCTACACTCCATAACTGTCTGAGGTCCCTTTGCACAACCACATCATGATCCAAAAGCAAAATCTTGTTCAGGGAAGGGAAAATCTCTGGCAAGTAAAAACGAAGGTGGTTGAGTGGTGAGGTGTATCTTGGATCAGCTTTAGCTGGATGCATAAACATTGTACTGAAGTCAGCTGGAAAGAATCCAAAATCATCCAAGCTCTGTATCTGAATGGTGACGTTCCCAGGAGGATTCGACAAAAACCACATCACCATTGCTGGAAAATTAAAGGAATCGGTTACCACATGAAAGACAATTTTCTCTGGTTCCTGCAAAAGAGAGCTAACAGTAAAAATTTCAAGCAAACGCATTGGGGTTATTTAACAGAAACTTTGTCTACCTGATATACAGTCTACTTATTGACGTATGAGTAAGTCAGAAAATGATTAAGTATCACCACTACCGAAGGTGTATGCTAGAAACTTCCTACCAGGCAATAGTGTCACAAACAAGCTGAAAAATGGGCTGCATACAGCATTTGCATTTAATGTGGGCACCGGCTATTATGTAGCTCAATGCATGATAAATCCATGTAAGAAAATGGGTAACCTTTTAAAAATGTTCTAGAAGACTAAGAGATTAATTGAGTGAGGCATGCAGTGATATGTCTATACAACGGTTAGATACTAAAGCTGAGGCATCTATCCACATGGAATTCCAGAGCTAAAGGATTTTGAAACCAGAAGATGTAAATATTAGGAGGAATTAAAAGCAATAGTATCAAATTGGATGATAGAATATTGTTTCTGTACAACAAATCGCACAAGTCAATGCCATGTCAGAATAAATATCATCTACCATGGTAAAACTAAGGTGGTCATCTTACTCATCTCTTAAAAACAGAGATGGATGTGGAGAGTTATTAGGAAAGAGAGAAAAAATATGTTCTCATTCGTGAACAACTAGGTGACGCCTAATAGAAGATAAAACGATAGAAAATTATCTAAGATGATATGAGCATATTCAAATGAAGACCTATAAACATTGTGATTAGACGAGACGAGACAATTAAAATTGATGACACAAACAGAGGTAAGGGAAGATCTAAGAATAGTTTCTCATAACCACCCTAGGAATCTTTCCACATGCATCAATCAGTTACAATATGTACTTCTACAGTTCTACTTAAGCATTATTCAAATACACAAGCTAAATAGGGGAATGAATAAAGGTAGTTGATACTTGATACCAGTTCAATTCAGCATATGGACCACATAAACAGTTTCATTGTCAATGGTCTAATACTTCACAAAAATGAAGGCACTTCACAGTGGCACATTGAATACCATTTCTAGTTCACGCATTCAGGAGATCTAAATCTAAGTACAACTTTCAGTACACATTCATATGCATAGATGATTGGAAGATATGCAAGCACAGAGCAGAAGAAATTCTTACCATGGATGTGGTTACAGTTGAGTTCACAGCCACTGCACAAGCCAGCACATTGTCAGAGAAAATAGCAAAATGATAGAGATCTGGTTTATACACATTCTGTCTGTTAGGCAACTGTTGGTCTTCAGGCCTCAATGTGAAGAACTCAGTAGTAAGCTTCATTGATAGGCAGTGAAGACCCTTGGGGAAGGTCCTGGCAGTAAGATGAACAAGATATGAAGCTTGGTTCTGGTGTGCCCTTACCTGTTCTTCAGCATTGTATAACTGGGCACGTAATTTTGATGCCAGTGCAGAGCAATCTGGATAAGCCTTGTGGGCCTTGGACAAAGTAACATCCATGGCTTTCATTTTCTGCAAATGACTGAACAGAGTTCTGTTGTCAGTAAAAAGATAAAGAAAAAATTTTGTGAATCAAAACAACCATTTGTCATAGAGCAAACATTTGGACACAATATATATTTATATGAATAAGCTGCTTCATCAGTCGACTTTCTTTACTTTAAGATGAATAGTGTACCTCCTGGACAAGTCTGAATCTTTGTTTGCTCGACCAAGCACTCTTTCTATCTCTTTTATCCTAAGCTTTAGCTCTCGTACCAACTGAGAGTTACTATTTGGTAAAGAAAATTGCAAGTATGCCTTTGCCATAATTATCTGATCCTCCATCTCCCTTATCTTCTCAGTTGTAGATGATCGAGAGCGGGAACTAGTAGTTTCACCACTAGTTGGTCTGTTAAAGGATTTAAGATCCTTATCCTATTTAAATAATGAAATAATCAGCAAATTTACAAGTCTACGAAAGCACTTCAGCATTTAAGCAGCAAACATCACAGATTAGCATCAATATAGCTCACTGGTTAACTATTTGGAGGTTTGGTTCATTTAATTTTAGTAAAACTTAGTGAGCAGAGATGGGTACAATTTAATATTTTGCTTACTTCTAATTCAAGATATCTCCATAGTCTAAATATGCACAAACATAATTAGGAAGCATTCGTTGCACTGTTTTTTTATATATTGCATTTCCTGCTACCTGAAAAAATTTAGACTAAGGGTGCTGCTGATAGTGGAAGAAAATGAAAACTAACCATACTTGCTTTCAAATATATCAACATTCACTGGAAGGAAGCTAGACATATCACTGACAAATATCCTAGTTTCTACTAAAATTTTTGCTTTAGGCTATATTGGCTTGACTCACAGCATGCCCTAAAATTATACATAAAAAGATCCAGCATCATGTCAACTGATGCAGATTGACTCCATGTGAAAAAAAAAGCAAAAATTTCTGATAGAGCTTTTGGATATTACCTTTTCTATTCAAAGAACTTCAATAAGTAGGAGCCAGATGGTATTACACAAGAAGCCTAAATATACAAGTTTCCTCATAATCTAAAAGAAACCACCTGAAATCAATTCTCAAAGCCATGTAATTTTGAGATTAATTAAATATAAAATTAAATGAAAGCTAAATTAATCTTTGGTCCTAAATGAAAGCTAAAGTCATAAACTATGGCAAAACTTGTGAGACACCCCAAGTTTAATCTCACATTAGATATGGGAGGAACTTGAAATGCTAGATGTATCTATTCAAGGAATGCAAATCAGAACCTTACCAGTCCATAGCTGGACCGATAGAGATGCAGTTCATGCTGGTGTATCAACACACAATATACCATTTTACTAGTTAGAAGAGGGATAAGAGGAGGAAGGAAGAAGGAACAAGAAAGAAGAAAAAGAAGAAAGAAGGAAGAGAAATAGGAAGAGGAGGCGGAGGAGGAGATGCAATGGTCCCACAGCAGCAAGCAAGGACTGGACCTGTGGCACTGCAGGCAGCAACCGAGTCAAAACATTAAGAGCGTAGTTTTTTCTGAAAAATATAAATAAACAAAATTGGATCACTCAAGAGCGGATGGTCCGCATCCCAATTCATACCCAAACCATTATATACCAACCAGGATGAATCAGTCTGAATGATTATGCATTCTTTGGTTGTTCTATCATTAAGGTTTAAGCAGTTAAGTATTACATAGTTATAGGTTCATTAAGTTAAAAGGGCCACTTCTCTCATTGAGCCAGTTCTAATGCGAACTTAGTATTAGGTATGAAGGATCCAAGCAAGAAAGAACTACTCATGAAAGCGGTTGGAGACTCATTACATCATGTAGCCACTACTAGGATGTACCTCACATGTCCTGTACGTTGTATGATGAAAGATCCAAGGAAGAAAGAACAACTTGTGAGTACGGCTAGAGGCACATTAAAATGTGTACCACCACCGGAGTAGACGCCAAACATCCTACTAAGATAATTTTAGACCATATATTGGTTCAACCTTAACAATCTTAAGTGTGAGAGATTGACAGTTGATGTTTGATCTAAAATTGGATATGGGACAAGAATTGACTTAATTTATAGAGCTAAATAAGCCTATTACCATTAAATTAGTCTTAAGAATTTTAAATCATGTGATTCTAAGCTCATCAAGTTAATGGGTCAGTTCTTTCATTAGACTGGGTAGTGACAACTTGTCTTTTGAGAACCTGAGTAACAAAGTGGAATGTTAAAAAACATTACTTTTACATAGCCCTTGTCACTAGTTTCATATTTTGACATTCTTGTTGCAGAAGAACTACCAAGAAATTGTAGCTAAGGGCCTAATTGCCTCAAAGAAGTTTTATACTTATGTTTGTTGGTGTAGATAAACAAAACAAGAAGATTGTAGGTATTTATTTAAAGTCATAGAGGAGCAATGCCATAAAATGTGTCCTTAATTTTCAAACATTTTTCACTAATGGGTCTTACTACCACACACCTGAATCCACAATAGTTCCAAGTGGTACCTCATTTGATGTAGAACAAGAGCATGTGACGAGCATAGAATGACTATTTTTATGGTTTCGAGAATAGAGGAAGGGAGAAAGAGATGAAGAGTAAAATAATAATGATGAAACATAATGCTGAAAGATAAGTGAGATGGTAAAAGAGACTATCAAACTCCAACTCAACAATTGAGTTTAGTGCATGCAGGTCTCAAATTTTGGCATCTGAAAGAATAGAGCCTCCAACATAATTTAATAAAGGGTTTGCAAGTTTTGCAGCTAATAATAATGACATATAATTACTATGGTCTCTACTTTTAGATCATCTTGGGAGTTGGGACCAAAATAACTTTTGACGAAAGATAGTGATACCAATGTTTGTGATAGGTTCAACACTGGGCCTTTGAGTACCGTTTAACATGGCATCATAAGCAGAATGAACTGAGAAACCTAGTAACTGCATATTTGAAGATGCTGCATGAATTATGACTAATATATCAGGTTTACATCTATTTCACTTATCTAAACTTATGATTAGGAGAACCATGACTGCATATTTGAAGATGTTGTATGAATTATGACTGATATAATCAGGTTTACATCTATTTCACTTATCTAAACTTCCGATTAGGAGACTCATCCATGAATCATAATGGCTCCTTCACAGAACTCAAACAAAAAAGATACTGCAAAAAATCCATATACTAGAAAAGAAATACCTCTCTACCAGCAGATCCTGGTTCATGTTTATTCTGATGCCCTCCATCTCCAACATTTCCTGAACCAAAATCATTATCAAAAGAAAAAAACAGAAAAAGCACAGAATCAAACACTCCTCATGTGAATCGACCAAAATAAGCAGGCTACATATAACAAGAAATTTTTAAAACATCAATTGTCGAGAAAATTCCATAGAACTTCCATCAGTTATACCAGAAACTGTGGCATTCTCGCTGGAAGTACTCTGAACATTTGTCGATTCCTCATTCTGGTAAACAACACCTCTGGGCAGTCTCACTCTTTCATCAGCTTCCTAAAACCAAAGAAATGGTAAATACCCAACAGATAACACCTAAACAACTAGATTTAGGTAATCCACTTTATCACTCGACCTACACAAAGGAGTGATCACCTGCTCGATCGCATTCAGCCGCATACCATTAGAACTATGTCCCTGCATTCCCAGACCGTTAAAAGGGATCCTTAAAACAACAGAGTTCCCCAAAAAAAAGGAATGAGAAGAAATAAATTGAATCATACAGAGGAGAGATTCTTCACGAAACTGGTGCCCTCCCTGTAAAACTCCTTCCTTGCTGTATGGAAAAAGACTCATAAAAATCAATTAAAATCATTAAGAAAATGTCGAAATCGAGTCCATATACTCGAGTCGACTAACAAAAGTAAATAGAAAAATGGGCACAGAGGGCGGTGGCGGAAGATGGGATCACCGAGAGCGAGGGAGATATCGGCGGCGGGGACGCGAAGGAAGAGGAGGAGAGGGGCGAGGAAGGAGGCGGCGAGGAGGGCGAGGGTGAGGACCGTGACACACGACCGACGGAGCGTTACCATCATCGACGGCAGCCACCACCACGGTCAAGCGCGACCATTGCGCGAGATCGGCATTAGAATTAGGATTTCGGGATCGCCTCGAGGTCGGAGATCGCCGAGAAGAAACAGGCGGCGTCGTCCTCCGCTCTTCTTTTATTTTATTTTCTTTCTTTTTTTTATTTTGGTTAATTATTCTGTCCATATTAATTCGATTTATATTCGAAAACACCTCTCCAGTAGTTCTATTTACGTATAAATCCTCCAAAGAAATTTTGTAAATACAACCTTGCAAATAACGAATTTGCAGAAACTATATATGGTTGTCCCTAAACAAAGGTACATATGCAATACATGGATTTCGTTGGGGTAAATATGCATAATTGAAACCCGCTCGATATTTCCACCGATTAATCGCCATCACGAGGTCAGTTATGATTCTTTGTATCAGCAGCAAGGGAATGAGCCATTTTTCACTTTGATCAGCTGCTGCAACTCACAAAACACGAAACAGCTCTGGGAGCGTATCAGCAAGCCACGACTGTTAGGAGCATCCATCTCGGTCGGACGTGTTAAGACTCGTGTCGCCAGTCGCACAATTTCCTGTTTGAGTCTGCATTCCATCCGACCCGGCGTTCGGAAATGACGGTGACGGGGGAACGTCGCCCTTCGCTCGGCCTCTCCATCGCTCAATACCAAACAGCTGATTCCACGAATGAGATAGTGGCACGTATGATTTGAGCCCGCGTGTCATCCGACCCCGGCGTTCGGAAATCACGGTGACGGGGAACGACGGCCCTTCGGTCAGCCTCTCCATCGCTAAATGCCAAACAGCTGATTCGACGAATGAGATAGTGGCACGCATGATTGCGAATGGCGACGCGCAATTTTCCTGTCCGAGCCCGCGTATGATCTGACCCGGGTACGACGCCCTTCGTTCAGCCTCTCCATCGCTCAATACCAAACAGCTGCTCTAACGAATAATATTTCGCCACGTATGAACTTAACCGCTGACGTCCAATTTTCCTGTCCGGGCCCGCAGCATCCGATCCGGCATTAAGAAATGACGGTCACGGGTGACGACTCATAGGGCCACTCTTGCGCTCTGCAAAGTGACTTCAGAGACGTCGTCTTCTCGCGGTGCGTTGGCTTGCAGGCGTTGGCTGCGCCGATGACGGAGGAGGAAAGGACGCACGCGGCCACGCTGTGGTGTGGAATACGATGCTTTCTCGAGAGGCAAAGAGACTGTGTGTGTGTCAAACGATTGCTTGGAGGTCGAGAAAAGGTGACGTGAGAATAAAGGAAGATGAGAGTGCGAGACAAGTGCGTGGGAGTGAGGGTTGCTCCTCTTGGCTTAATTGACGCTGAAAACAACGGATAGCCGCCTGAGATCGATGTAGTCAACGTTGCTTCGATCTGCGGTATGCATAATAAATTGTTGTTGACTTTTGTGGTTCTTCCAGTGGGCTTCAGAAAGCGCAGGTTTTGGTCGTTCGATTGGATTTTTTGTACCCATATATGTGGGCAGCACGTTTGACGTCGAATTGGTCAATCCTCGAAGTCAATGGGTTGATGGTTGAACAGATAAGTAATTTTCTCGGATCATAGGCTTAATAATTTTTTAAAAATATAAATTACATATCAAGAGAATGAGAGAAAAATAAATAAAATAAAGTTATTGTCTCTTTTTTGTTATAATAAAAAAGCTTAAATCTTTCGAAAAAAAAAAAAATATCATTGAGATGAGATGCATGATAACTAAGCTTGACTTGTTGCCGATTTGATGATGAAATTTCTCGATCATGTTTAAAATTGAGACCAAAACAAATTGCTCTATTCTAAGACGAGGAGTCATCAAAGATAATTTTATCGGTGGAGATTTAGGCAACAATGAAATGGATGTCACTCCCGATATATTGTTTGAGATTGGTATTAAAAATACGAGACTTGTTTCAGTCTATGAGATGTCTAAAGTATAGATGAATATAGTATGTGAATAAGAGAAGAAAATGAGGATAAAGAATAACAAAGAATTCTTAGGTGAAGAATGACTTCAATGACAATCCTAGGCTTCATCCCTAGGAGAGAAGAAAGCTAAGAATATGAGGAATGGTGTCATGAGTGGCCCTTACTCAAGAGGATCCTTTAGTCAACCGCTAATGAAATATGCTCCAAACTGCTTTGTAAGTTTGCTACACTGATATAAAAGGTCGGTGATGAAATTATTATTAAGCTACTCCCCGAAGTATGATTATAAATGATTTGCACGATAAAAGATCTAACGTGGCATAGGGAGTCATTTGTCCATGAAATAGTACTATATGCTCTTTGGAATCGATATATGTTGTTGTTAAATATTTCCAAGATAGGTAATTGGGATCCCTAAGAGATTGACTCCTCCTCTTGAATCCTTCAATGAAGAGAGAGTAACCATATGAGTTTGTTTCACCCTCTTCTCTAGTAAATTAGAATTCTCTTTCAATTACTACTCTAAAGTAGCATTGGTGTCATTCATTGAAGCTTTATACTTGAATCTATTTGATCGATCGTTTTCCCCCATAGGGGATGGTGAGGTGACCATATTAGCATGATATAGCTATAATATAGAGTGTTCAATCACAACTAAATCTATATCATGTGACGGGACAGGTGAAGTGATTGATGACTATATCATTCATGAGAGAATATAGAGTTATTGGGATAGCCCAAGCACGGTTTCTACCCATACCATCATGAGTGGTGGATCAACTTCATATGGATGAGAAGCTTGAGTTATAATGATATGAATGACGATTTAGTTATGTCTAAAAGTGATAATAGAGGAGAATGTGGGTTGGGTTGCTCTAAAACTCATGATGGTGAAAAAGAGATAAGTGCTAATGGACCTTCTTCCGAAGATTATTGTTCTACGTCATGTCAAATTCTCCTTCTAATACTAAAATTGATAACTTTAGCGTCAGTCATCCGATACAATGTTGAGAAAATAACTTGATCATGTTCTAGCTCAAGCTGAAAGTAGATCGATCTACCCCGAGACATTAAGGAGTCGTCTGAATTAGTTGTTAATAGAGATCTCGATGTCGATGAAGTATTACTTGACATAAATTTTTATGAAATATATTTTTTTAAACAAGTGTATAAAATATACATATAGACTAATTACATGGATAGTTCTCAAATTATTGGAGTTACTTTAAGTTAATCTTTTTATATATTTTTGTGTCAAACTAATCGCGAAACCATATGTTCCATAACTTTAAATTATCAAACATTCCAATCAACTCGGAACTTTACTTATAAACTCTTAATTGTCCACGTAACATTCCCAATTACTTGATGGGAAGAACAATTATACAAAAAACAATCAATATCGTATTGCATTAGATTTATGGATTAAACCTGCATATTATATTGTGAAAAATAATTTCTTAACGACACTCCTCTCTTTCCAAAAATTCAGAACATTTGTGCTAAGAGATTAAAAATAAGTAAGCAGCAATTAGAAGAAAAGAGTGAAAGAGGAAGAAAATTTAAGCTTTCCTCCGTCAAACTTTTAACATAAATTGACCCCTAAAAGAATATATTATTCTTTCTTCGGATCTTGCAAATGAGTTCTTATGAATGTGTTCCTTCTTTAGCCGATGGGATGTAGCAAGAAAACTTGTTTATTTCTGGTTGACATTTTCCTCTCTCTCTCTCTCTCTCTCTCTCTCTCTCTCTCTAGAAGAAGAAGAAGGAGATGTCATTAAGGCACCCTATTTTCTTATCTCAACAAAGAAACATAATTTTTATGTGCTTAATGACCAATAATTTTTATGCATAGCAATCAAAAAAAAAAAACAAGAAGAAAATCTAATACGCAAGTTTGAATTTGGGAGTGACGAGAAAAGAACGGATTGGATGTTTATGAATGACTTAAGCGTTGACTTACGCAGCCACACGTCTCTCCACAAACAAACAAATAGATCGTTGACCGATTCCACTACTTTCCACCTGCATCTCTTTCCCTAAAGGTTTCTAATGTTCTAACACCTGCCTCAATATACATATAATTATATTCTATCTCAATCACTCACTGCTATATAAAATAGATTTCTATGTACTGAATCAAGCCATTGCATACAGTGTTTGTTTTCAAGACTATTAGTCAAGAATAGTAAGAGTTTATATGTATATATATATATATATATATAATCATAAATTATCAAGAATAGAAAGAATCGAATTATATATATTATATCAATCTAATTTTGATCAATTTGATTCAAAATCATCATTTTTTGAATTTTGATATGATATTAAACTAAAATGAATTTGGTAACCAAAGTCGTGTTGCGGTTTGAACTTAAAATATTTAGACCGTATCGATATCCATATGATATATATTAATATCGATCTCGGATTCATTGTTATTTGACTTTTAATAAATGAATCATATAATGCTCAGTTTAATCCTATATCAATCGATTGTTTAGATTAATAGTTTAGAATCAATGGATCAATTTAGGAAGAAAAAGAAAACACATCAACTATTGATAGGACAAAGGATCTAAGATTGTTAGAGGCACGCAATCTACTCTAATATCTTAGGTTATATCATGTGTTTAATGATGGTGATCCATGATTTCATGTGACTCGGGGGAGTTGGAAAGGGAATGAGATGATGATGCCCCATCTGCACCCACCCTACCCTTGTCTTCTTCCCCAAGAGAAGGAAGGAAGGTTTCCTTGTCTATTTATTTGTTGTGGTGTCAGTGCGAGCTTCCTCTGATGCTGCTTCCTACGTCATTGCGCTGACGACCATATGAAGTCGAGCGCAGGATAGTTGACGCAGTCACCCGAATTGACGTTCGAGATTTGACCAAATCGCATCACTCCTCCGCTCTCCAGCGCTATAAAGACGACTCACACCCTCTCTCTTGGCGTCTCGACTTACGGACGGGGCTGACTGTTTCTACGTAGGAGGATGGAAGGAGGGAGGAGACGAGGAGAGAGATCAGCTCCGGCGGAGTCACCGGATGGGGGTCGGGAAGGAGATGACAACCGAGAGGAGGACGGGATGGAGAAGTTCTACGCTTTGATCGCGAACATCAGAGCGATCAGAGACTCCCTGAGGAGAAGCCAACGTAAGAGGCTGAGAAAGGAAGCGGCGAAGCCTGTTTGGAAGCCGAGGTTCGAGATGGAAGACTTCATGCATGAGGAGGAGGAGGAGGACGAAGAGGAAGGCAGTGGTAGCTCGGCGATCGGCGCGTCGAGACCTCCGAAGCAAAGGAGAAAGAAGGAGGAGAGGGAGGAGGTGGGAGAAGGAGGGAAGAGTCATGGCTTAGATCTGTGTCTTTCTCTCTGATACCGACAGCTCAGCCTCCATTTCTCTTCAAGAGAATATAATTCTCAACCCCATTAACGTATGAGTTATGCCTGTTTGATGTGTAGTTTTTGTTCTATGGTGTCGAATCTGTTGGCATACGACAGATCGCGTCGCTATTGTTAATGGATTCCCAATTGTAAGTTTTTGTTCTTTTGTTGCCAAAGATAAATATATATATATATATATATATATATATATATATATATATAAATAAACTAAACACTAAAAGCAGAAAAAGAAGATTTAGAGCAGAACACAAAAATATCAACTGAGAAGGGCTAATCCCCTCTCTAATAATAATAATAATAATAATTGTGAACCAAGTTTCAGAATTTTAAAGGGATAAGAACGGATTTTGATAGAATTTGAACTAATATCTTCGATCGATTCCACATGAATAATCTTAAATTTATCCTATGCGATGATGAATCTAAAGACACTTGTTAAAAGAAATCCATACCACTAACATCATTTTTCCTTAATAGATTCATTATAAAAAAACTCGAATTTTAAGAAATTCTCGTGGAACATTTTTATTTTCAAAAATTAAAAGGGAATGCATGCCATGTCATTAAAAGGGAATATATGCCATGTCATTAAAAGGGAAGAATGCATGCGCTCGCGCTGCAGACCATGAAGCTAGTGAAGCCCCTATCAAGCCCTACATAATAAATACCACGTGTTAAATCTATAAAAATAAAAAATATTAAAATTATTTTTTATTTAAGATTAATGAGATTATCCATTTTATTTTTAAAATTATAATTTTTTTAATATAAATTTTTTAAATACAAAAATATAATAATGATCATAAGTAATTAGTTCGACTCCAAACAAATATATATATATATATATATATATATGGCTTTGGACTTAGTGCCAAAAAATAAAACTCCAAAGTTGGGGTTTCAACAAAAAATAATAGCACGGAGGCTAAATTTCTCATAAGGCACATTACCTAATACACACGTTGTTGATTGCAGAAAACTTGGCAGTATTTGAAGCGGTGTGGAAAGTAAACCATCGCTGTGGAGTTTCCTTCCCTAACATGGCCCAATCTTCCAGAAGCTAGTTCTTCTGCCAACCAAGCTATCACGACACCAACCTACCAGTCTCATCGCTAGCATAAAGACTAATTATGCTTAACATTTATGTAGAAAACCAATTGCTGCACTCAAGGATGTATCACAAAAATGTATGTGGACGAGATAATTTAATGATAGCAATTACTATGAAATCAAAGGAACTGTATCACAGCTTTCAAATGAGAATAGCTTCGAAGAGCTACTTAAAATTCCAAAGAACAACAAACTAAATTGCCAGAAATATCAATCAGAATAACGAAAACTAACAAGCATTATGTCTGTCTCCAAGCAAAAATAAGCATAGTGCAAGTTTCGGATTAGCTCCTCCATGTCTAGTATCGTATCTCCCAGACTCTGATGGTTCCGTCGGTGTAACCAGTGAAAAGCGTGCTACCATCAGCACTCCATGTTAAGCTTGTGCAGTACAGCATCTGCAGCAACAGTAAAGGATGACATATCAAATTGGACAATAATTTAAAGCAATAATATGAAGCCTCTTGGTGATAGTAGACAGAAGAAAACCATTTCTAATCGAAAAGCTTAATCTAACCGCATGACTTGTAGGAACAAAGGTAATTGATAACATCTAATTTGACTTACCAAATTAAACTCTGAACACAAAAAAATACATGCAAGATAGTAAGCATATAATTAAAAGCTAAAAAGGGAAATTACCAGACAAGACCTGAAAACAGCAATTGCAAGTCAAACATAACCAAATAGACATTTCTTAATCAAATTTAGTGTGTACTATACTGTAAGATTACAAACAACATTACAGGCATTAAAGGAAATGACTTCAGTGCACAATTGAAAACAAGTTCAGCTAACATATAGCACAAAATGACTATGGTTAACTTGAACTCAATTAATCCACTTGGAAAGTTTGTATCAGCATCCACTAAAAAATTGTATGAAGCCTAACTATTGCAAAACCCACAGTGCCTGTTCAGTCGTTCCAGCTTTCGACACTAAGAATACTGTGTTAAAGTGGTTCTCAGTGTAAACAAAAACCAAACAAGTTACAAAGTGCTGAGGGATGGCTATCACTCCACTGCGACTTTTCAAGATTGAAGATTCAACTATGTTACTCCATGGCAAATGTCAAGATTTCATGTTATTATTAGCATCTTCACTTTCCCTAACAAGCTAATTTTATGAGACCTGACATGGTGGCAGATTGCACCTTATCATCGTAAAAAATCAGCAGATATGTAGTTATAGCACAAACTTTTCAGGAAAATATTAATGATATTGTGTTGTGGCCATGCATCCATGTCTAAGGTTTAGCACAAAAAACTCAAAGTCTACATACAGTACACCATTGAGATACCATCTAAAGTAGTTATCGTGGTGGTTTAATACATGATTGGATGCCATAATTTACACAATAAGTGCAAGCAAAAGTTGCTTCTTTCTCTAGAAGACCCTGTTGACACCATTCATAAAAAAATTATACCCATATGTCAACTATCAAAACCTGCTGATATTGATTAGTTATCGTGGTGGTTTAATACATGATTGTATGCCATAATTTACACAATAAGTGCAAGCAATAGTTGCTTCTTTCTCTAGAAGACCCTGTTGACACCATTCATAAAAAAATTATACCCATATGTCAACTATCAAAACCTGCTGATATTGATCAAGACAAAAACTGTCAGTTGAACGAACCTGACAAAACCAAATCAAGTCAAACAAAACACCCTAAAATCAGAGACAACTAGCATTAAAAAACTCAACATTACTTATTTCATTTGTAAAACAACTAGCAGATTATGGGAAACCTTATTGCAATATGGCAAAAGCCATTGGTTTGAAGCTAGAAGCTGGTTGATTATTGACTCACTGTAAAGAAAAGACAAGGATATCAGATACAACAAAGTGTATGTCACCAGCAGCAATTTCAGCACGTATAGATTGAGAAGGACACAAGAACTTTCAAGCAACAGTCCAGAACTGTGGCTGATTTACTCTGGTAGATTACTGAAGCAATTTGTGCTGACATCTCTCTGGATTGATTTATAGAGAATATTCTTCATGACAGCTAATACCTTTCATTTGAGGTTGCTTTTAATAGAATCCTACTTAATCTTGATCTGGGATAAAAGTTTCACTTAAAAACCCCAAATATATGCCCTGAAGAAGACGAATCTACAGTTCATCTCCACAATCAAGCACATCATCCATACTTTGTGAATGACTTCAAGAATGATAACAAAAAACTGAGTTATGGTACTCCACCTGACTATTTAGCTTATGTTTTGCCAGAGAAAATGTCTAAGACAGGGAAAAAAGGAAGCTATGCTGATATACCTTACACCAAGTTTGACTAATTAAGATATGTTTTACCAGCTAGTGAATAGAAAAGAAAAAACATTTGAGAGTAAAGCAGATCATTTTTCCGGCAAATAAGAAATGATTTTCTGTGATTCAACATGACAACATCAACTCAATCATAAATTAGCACATCATAGGCGCAAGTGACCACAAAGTAAACTTAAAACTGAAATTTTTATCATGAAGAAGCTTCAGAAACACTAGCAGTGAAAAATATCAACCTATGCAACAAAAAGAACTAGAAGTGACTTAGTTTCCAGTTCACTGTAGGCAATAGCAGCAAAAGGAATCTTGAATGTTCCTAAAAATTGAAAATCTCATAGTATGCTCAAGAATGCCACAGTCTCATCTAACCTAAAAGCAATACAAAAATAAGCATTAAATAAATAGCATATCATAATGAGCATTTCGGGTTTGCTACAAACTAAACAGATATCCGATCACTATATGAAGATAAAAAACGCCAAACAACAGGAAATTCAGAGAATCCCATGCTACCTGATTCTTGGTGGTGGTGGTCTCAGGTTTGAGATCCTGCACAATGGTCTTGCTCTCAAGGTCCCAGATCTTGACGCTCTCCTGGGTGGCAGCGCACAGCCAATACCGGTTGGGGCTGAAGCAAAGAGAGTGGATGATGGCACCAGCATCAAGCGAGTAGAGGCGCTTGCCCTCTGCGAGGTCCCACAGCAGCGTGACCCCATCCTTGCCGCCACTGGCACAGAGGGAACCGTCGGGGCTGACAGCAACAGTGTTGACGTATCCGGAGTGACCGGCGAGGGTGCTCCGGAGCTTGCAGTTGGTCAGATTCCAGACCTTGATAGTGCGGTCCCAGGAGCCGGAGACGATGGTGGGCTGGTAAGCGTTGGGGCTAAAGCGGACGCAGCTGACCCAGTTGGTGTGGGCGTCGGCGTCCTGGATGGTGTACTTGCACTCGCCGAGTGTGTTCCAGAGCTTGATGGTACGGTCACGGGAGGCGGAGACGATCTGGCGGTTGTCGACGGAGAAGGAAACAGAGAGGACGTCCTTGGTGTGGCCAGAGAAGCGGCGTGTGGTGGCGCCCGTGGAGAGGTCCCAGAGGCGGAGATCGCCATCCCAGGAACCGGACAGGGCGAACTGGCCATCCGAGGAGAGGACCACGTCCTCGACGAAGTGAGAGTGACCGGTAAGACGGCGGCGGGGGACACCGTAGGCAGAGCCTGCGCCAGAACCGTCGGCTAAAGCGGCGGGGGCATCCTTGGTGAGGTGCCAGACGAGGACGGACTTGTCCCGGGATGAGGAGACGATCATGTCGGAGTTGTCGACGGGGGCGGCGATGGCCGTTACCATATCGCTGTGGCCTCGCATCGTACCGCGGAGGACCAGGGTGTCGGCCATCTCAGCGACGGTGAGGCTCGCCGGAGAGTACGATGAGGAGGAGGAGGAGGACGAGGAGGATGGCGGCTAGGGTTCGAAGGAAATGACTGAGGCGAGACGCGATGGCTTTTATATATGATGGGAATTGGGCTTGTTTGGTTCGAGACGCGCCTTCAGCGGATTTGTAGGCCGATAATGGCCGCTTTGGTTCAGCCCATCAGTATTTAAGCATATGGAGTTAACTGAACCGGGCGCATTGGTGAACCGGTAAACTAAATGGAGTTAACCTACCGGACCAACTAATGCGAACCCGGTTTTTCCCGGTTCGGTCTGATCAGTCAAGAAATAATTGCCACTCTTCTAAGCCGGAACTAACAACAATTAGAAATTAGCAAAAATAGTTTTGTAACTATATATATATATATAATATACTATATGCATTATTTCCGCCTCTAGGCTGGCGTAGAACCCTGAATCCATTTTGGTCCCACGGGCGAAGAAACAAAAGCCTGCTCGATTTCTTTCCTTCAAATCTTTCCTGCGAGCTTGCAATCCCTCTTCTTGTATTCAGCGGGTTTGAGGAAGTTCTTTTATTTCTAGGGTTTTGGTCCGATCAGTCGGTGGTGACCGCGGCGGCGGCTGTGGCGAGATCCTCTGGATTTTTGTGATCATGAGTGCGGTAAATATAACGAACGTCACGGTGCTGGATAATCCGACGGCGTTCCTTAGCCCGTTCCAGTTCGAGATATCTTACGAGTGCTTGGTTCCTCTGGAAGATGGTATGGTTCTCGACCGAAAAAAGAAAAACCTTAGACTTGAACAGGGGAATGAAAGATCCTACCTTTACTGTGGCTTCATTACAAGTTTTGGCTTCGATGCTTATTTTGGTATCATACTGTTGCTTGTCATGGATTGACGAATGAACTCTTTGATGTCCTTTGGTTTTTCATGTTTCTTTTTTGTTTTCTCTGGGTTCAAAGTGACGGATGATTAGGGTTTATAGAAAGAGCTTCACTTGAAACCGTATAATGGGTGTTGTAGTTGAACTTTGAGCTTTAGCTGATGCTGAATGTGGAAATGGAGTGAGAAGAAAGAGGGAGGAGAATCTAGGTATTTTATTTCGCTGTATGTATTTTGCAGAGTTCCCAACTTTGTTGTTTTTCTTAGTTTTACATTGATTTCCGGATGTGACACAAGAGGGCAAGGTAGGAAGTAGGTGATGGTATATCAATGATAAAGGAACGTGTAAATTACTTTCTTGATAATGCAATTAAGGAATCATGAAGATATTTTGCTTCACAGAGGTCAATTTTGACATATTACGAACTATTCCTATCGCCAAGCGGTCATTTCCTTATTTTACATTTTTCTTTAAAAAAATCCTCCTAATGTATGGAGCCATGAGATGTTTTTCTCAGATTATTGTATTGGTTTAAAAATATCTATTAGTGCATGGTTATGTGGTGGCTCTTATAGGTTGGAGCAAAATACCTACTCTGGATACTAGTAGGTTTTATACGCATGGTAAAATTTCATCTTCATTATGGTGGTGTTCAGATTTCCCCCTATTCCTAAATTAAGCTTGTAAGATAGAATTGATAGGTACTTTGTACAAAACTTACAGGAAACTGAAAAACACACCTAAGAAGGCTCCTGCTGTTTGATGTGTGTGATTAGATGTTGTGAATAAGTTTAAGCTATAACCAACAAACCAACATAGGCTATGATAAGAAACTTTATCCCATCTTTGTGTGCCATTAATGCATCCTACTAGAGTTTCTTTTTTATGTCTGAATCAGTGGACTTCAAGCTTTCAAAACAAAAGAATGATGGTTTGATGCATCAAACTCTGCCAATGCATCATTTAGTAGGGAGGGTCAATATGCAACGTCATTAATGCAATTATGCAAGTAGGGATGTTATTTTCATGACTGAAGCTCTGGTCACTTAAGTCGTAAATGAGTAACATCACCATAATGCCAAGGCTTGCCCTCTCAAATACATTTGAAGCTTTTGACATAATGCAATCAACAAAACCATTGTTTTAATATATATCACCGGGAGTTGAAAGAGTGAAGGTTTGTTAGTCTCATTATGCTTTTCTAACAGTTTGCACTTTGTCTACCGTGATTATAAGGTCCTGTTGTACTTTCTGTACCACATGAACCCTTTGCATATTCATACTAACAAATGAGCTTATTGAACATAAGATTGAAGCAGAACACATGACATTAGAGAAAGATTTTGGTGAGCTCATGTTGTCGTTGAATGGTAAATAAGAAACTCAACAAGAATTATATTTTACACATTAAAATATCAAATTGATTCAGTTTGACTTTTGTTATACAGTTTAAAGTACATTAGTCATATGGTTCAATTTTTCTGATACTATATTGATAGTTTATAATTAACATCAATAGTTATGAGTAAGAGTAACCATCTAGTTGTTATCAATTTCTATAGCTTGCAAGGTGCTAGATAAAAGTTTCTTACTATTTTGGAGTTCAAAATTATTGTAGGTCAGAAAATTGCCTTCAGGTGGTGGTTGTGGACAATCTGACATATATTATCTGAATTAAACACTGCTAATTATTGTTATTTTTCTCACTATTCGGTGATGGAATTCAGATTAGTTTCTTATTTTTCTCACATGTTGTCAATGACTAGTTATTTACTTGTCTATCATGTTCAGAATCAATAGTTTTGTCAATCTCTGCCTCGATTACCTGATTATATCAATTGTGCCATGTTCTACACCTAGTTGCTCAAGTAGTCTGAGTGGTATTTATCCATTGATCCCAAGATTCTGAGTGACTTTTGTTGCAAAACTAATAGTGACTGACAGAATTGGCTTGGCTCCCCTTCTAAGAAAAGTTGAATGTGGCATTGATCATGGTCATTAACGCCTTGGTGACTATTGCAATAAAAAAAAAGGCCATGGTGACCTTTTTCAATAGGAAATTGGTGCCGCATGGATACAGGCACAAGCCCCAGCTAGTGGAAAGTCTGTGATCAATTCAGTTTTGATGGTCAGTGCAGCAGTTCAGGTTGCATAACATAGAATGAAAGTGGTCTTGGGAACTCTTCAATGTGGTGATTCTTAATAAAATGGGTAGCTAAGATGTGAACATTTGTGTTAGTGACTTTTCCAAAAGCTAAAGTTTTGGTAATTTCTAGCATTCTTGATCAAGCATGTTGTTGTTTTAATATCAATCTTCGTATCTTGAGTGGGTGTTGTATACGCACTTTACTTCTGATATCCTGATTTTTTTTCCGTAGCATCAGCATTAATAATTAGTTTCTTGCTCAACTCTTCAGATTTGGAGTGGAAACTCATATACGTTGGATCAGCAGAAGATGAAACTTATGACCAGCTGCTTGAGAGTGTGCTTGTTGGTCCTGTCAATGTTGGCAATTATCGCTTTGTTTTCCAGGCAATTTCTGAGACTGAACTAAAAGTAGAGTGGTTCGGGCACATGATTTAAGAAAGTGACTTACTCCTTGTATTCCAACTTTCAGGCAGATCCACCAGATCCAACCAAGATTCGTGAAGAAGACATCATAGGCGTCACCGTGCTACTGTTGACATGCTCCTACATGGGGCAGGAGTTCATCAGAGTGGGCTACTATGTGAACAACGACTACGATGATGAGCAGCTCAGAGAAGAACCTCCTCCGACAGTTTTGATCGACAGAGTTCAGCGGAATATCTTGGCTGACAAGCCTCGTGTGACAAAATTTCCCATCAACTTCCATCCTGACCCTAGCGAAAACGGAGGGCAGCAACAGCAGCCGCCTGTGTCACCCGAAAACCGTACCAGCGAGGAACCACAGTCTGTCCAGCAACCCAAGTGTTAGTTTCATGTGTGTAGATTGTCAACAGCTTCAAGGTGTAGTCATCTGGCCGATGTAATTGGCTCACCTGAGAGTGTGTGTACCATCAAATGGTTTTTGTGGATGGCTATGGTTCTTGTGGCTGATGGAACTCGGATTAAGCTCTTGACTCGAGCCACGTTCCTAATGTGATTTGAGGTGATGCCTGCAGCCGTGGAAGAAGCTGCTCATTTTGTATCCTGATCTGTACTGTATGTATTATGCAAATTATGGTCTTCTCTGATTTTGATCAGATCCCAGTTCGTCTTGACAGATTCATCCGACCACTTTGACTTGTGTGGCAGTGAATTGTATACGATCAGTTTACTCTCACGCAACCATGTTTTGTCTTGGAAAACTTGGAAGTCAATGCAATCTTATCTTCATATATATGTATATATATGATTTATTGATAAATGATTTTGTTCATGACTAATATCATGCGTTTATTAGCAATGAAATTGAATATTTTAGAAAGTTTGATCTGTTTAAATTTGATCAGACTAATTATATATTATTTTCTATAATTAGTTATCTTTAGTATCTCGATTTATTTTTAAAATAATATTGAGTTATTTATTTGTTTTTAATTTTATATAAAGATATTAATATTTTATTTTTATGAGTATAAAAAATTTAATATAATTTTTAAAAATATAAAAATTAAAATACTAAAGATAGGGATAATATGTAATTAGTCAAACCCTGTCACACCACTTGCCACGTGTTTTTCTGCATGCCAGCCGGTCAGACTGCATTCCCCCCCACACGTTTCATCATCCCTTCCCTTTCCTCCGCCACCTTCCCCTCCTAATAAGACACTCTCCTCAGCCCCCGGCTGGAGAATAAGGTATTTTCCACCAGCTTCCATGGCGGAGTGGCAGCCGGCCGGCCCATGGACAGTGTCGACGCGCCACCAGTGGTCCGCCCCCTTCACCACCTCCGGCGGGCCAAGCCTCCTCCGCCGGCTCCAGGGCCACGCACCCAGCTCCAACCAGATCGTCGGCTTCCTCACCCTCGTCATCTCCGGCTGCATCCTCCTCGTCCTCGCCGGCCTCACCCTCGCCGGCGCCGTCCTGGTCCTCACCTTCTTCGGCCCCATCGTCCTCTTGACGAGCCCGATGTGGGTCCCTGTCGGTTTCGTGATGTTTGTCGTGTCCGCCGCCGTCCTCTCCGCGTGCGGGTTCGGCGTGGCGGCCCTGGCGGGCGCCTCGTGGCTGTACAACTACTTCATGGGGCGGCAGCCGGCCGGATCGGACCGGGTGGACTGCGCACGCAGCCGGATCGCTGACGGGCCGAGCGACGTGACGGACTACGCGAGGGAGCACGGTGGGTACGCGAGGAGCCGGGTGAAGGACGCGGCGCCGGGGGCTTGAGAGTAGCCGAAGGCGCGCTCGTTCGTGCTTCTCGGCGTGTGGTTCGTGTTCGGTGTGGCGTTGACTGGTCTTTGTATTGTCTTTGTCGTCTCTTCTTTCTTTGGTTTCAACGATGGGGTTTAGCTTTTAATGATGACGAATTTTATTGGGTTTATGTTCGAAGACTGCTTAAAAGGTTTCGATTGTGCATTTGGTTTGCAATTTTAGGGAGTAATTTATATCGAATTAATTGATTTTTGTCTCAATCACGTGAAATTAACTCTCATCGTAAAAATCAAACATGGTTTTAATTTTTTTTAATTTATTGTCTTTTTAAGATAATTTTTTGGGTGTTTTTATGTCAAATTTCACATGTTTTCATGTTAGATGTAAAATCGAGTGTATTTTTGTCAAATTATTTTAAACTTTCATAGTATAAATTAAATATAATATAATTTTTTTTGATATTTAATATTTTAAAATGATTTTAGAGTTGAATATATATGCATTTCAGTTTATTTTTAAATAAATATATAACATGAGTGTCTTTTAGTATATTTTCAAACATATAATATGAAATATTTTCTAATAATTTGGAGATCAATGAATCAAATATAATCTTTATTTTATTTTTATTTTTTTATTATGGAATGATTTTTTTTGCATTTGTTATGTTTTAGTTTCAATCTATAATCTTTTAGTGCATTTTAATTTATTGTTTGGTATCACGATATAAATTTCTCAAAACCATGTACAATCTTCATTTTGTTAACACGCATTCCAATATTATTTTTATTTTAATTTTTTTATGAAATTAGATATCGTGGATTATATATTTAGACCATATAAATTTTTTGTAAGATTATATATATATATATGTACTTATTAATTGAAGTAATATATATATATATAGACTTTTAATAAATATTAAATATGTTAGAAGGATACATTTGTTATATATTATTTAATAATTTATATATATTATTTATCAAACACTCAAATAGTTTATTTGAATCGCTTTACACCATGTGAAAATATATATGATATAAATATTTAATTTAATTTTTTTATTTTATGATGATTTTGATATAAATTTATAAATGATACGAGAAGAGATTACTTAAGAGTATAAGAATAAAAAAGAGATGGTTAAATTTAATCATCATAATAAAATATTGTATGATGACTAAGTTATTCATCTAAGAATAGTACATTAGGGCGTATCAAACGGTATATCTAATTTTAAATATTTTTTTTTTTACGGTTAGCACTGTTATAAATTTTTTTTCTTTATTGTTAGCAATGCTATAATGTAACACTATAACACTGTAGCACGTTAACGATCTACGTATCGATATATTATCGGATCAATACATACTATCGATACCGAACAGTACCATTCAAAATTGCATATCATGCTTACACTTAAAACTCATCGGATCAATACATACTATCGATACCGAACAGTACCATTCAAAATTGCATATCATGCTTACACTTAAAACTCTGCCGATCATCTAATAAAGGCAAAAAACCAAAAACGAACCTATAAGCACTTATCCCCATTGATGCAAAAAAGGCCCTCATAAATTCCAGAAGGCCGCTATCCTATAAGAAGCAATCATAGGGACTGTTTTGGTAAGTTGCCTACCCGACCCTTAACTCAAAACCCTAATTCCGAAGCCCAACCCACCCCCGCCTCTTGCCCCAACTCTCTCCCTGCCGGCGCCTTCCCCGTGCCGACGACCGACGTCTGCAAGTAAGAGTCTTTGATTCCATCAGACTTTAGGCGAAAGTGGAACTTTTTTTTCCTTTCTTTTTCCGATGTTGGGTTGTGATTCGTTTTGATTTGTACCGGGAATGCATGAAGGAAGGAAAGAAGCTATGAAGGTGTTCCAGGTGAACGGGAGCACTACCCTCTCCCTCGCTCTTTTCACCGACGTCACCAATAGCAGGTCTTCTTTTCTTTTCTCTTCGTCTTTACTAATCTTGCCTCGTGTAAACAGTATTACATCTATTTGAAACTTCTTCAATATCCTGACGCAATTAACTGCAGAACTCCTTTCTTTTAAGCTACACATTCACTTCAGTTTGCTAATTTTAAGAGGGAAAAGAACAAGAAACATCTTTTTTATTGTAATATCTGAATAAGCTTTAAATGGGGGAGCTTCGAGGATCTATTGTGCATTACGATCAATTAGGAAGCATGGGTCGAATGGCAGAAGTTGCTCTAATAGATGCATGTTCAATATGTCATGGTGTTTCTTACTGTGGAGTTGCTCCCTATCACATTGACCTGCGATGTATGAGCAACCAAAGTTTTGTGATTAACGGGCCTACTTGTAAAGAGAAAAGAAATTTGATAGTTCAGAATGATGGTGTAGGCTTGCCTAGATAGAAAAGTTTCCATACCATGGGCAACTTAATATAATGTTGCCTTAGTTCAGACTTAAATGTGGATCGATGTGACTCTGGTCTTACCAATAACGAAAAAAAATATAATAATGCAACAATACTCTACCTTCTGCAGAACCTTATGACAGGCCAAGTTCAACTTGTTTGGGTCCTAATGACGCTTCATCAAATACACTAAATGCTAGGGATCAGGATTAGAGTGCTAGCCTTATTAGCAATTGTTTTATTGGAAGGGGTTTCATCGAAACACTGTACGTTTTACATTCTATTTATTCATTTTCAGGGAAGTAATATGTGTGAGTCTTTTGTGCACTGCACAATCAGAATGTTGAACATGACGATAGAACAATATGGTCTTGAGATTTACGTAGACGAATATTTTTGGAGCTCATGCTTCTCAAGTTAGATGAGTGCTAATGTTTGACTGAAAGGCATAGTCATGGGCTTTCTAATGATTCTTATGCTGGGTTACTTCTGTATGATGTTACTTATTTCGTTTTATATGGTCATCAATTTCTCAACAATATTTTTTGAAGTTTCAATTTTTATGCTGTCGTTAAAATGAGGAACTTATAACCCTTTTCAGTATTGGCATCAACTAGTTTGTCTGGTGTGGACATTGTTTTGAAATTTATTATACGTATATTTCTTCATATTGTGTTGATGTTTTATATAATTTTCCTCTTTCGATAGCATGATTCATTGCAAAAGAACATCTAATGACATGCATGGAAATGCTCTACGTAACTGTAGGTGGGGAAGATATTTACTTTTTGACCAAACTTTTCAGGCAACTTCTGGACTCTGTGCAGACTGGAAAACTGGAACCAGAAGTAGCACTGCTCAATGCATCACTAGTATGTTCCTCTCCTCTTCTGGTTAAATGAAGCTTCTCTGGTTACAAATAACTGTGTGCTAAAATCTGGTTTTCATTGCATACAAAATTTTCTCATATCACATAACTTTATGCACAGTAAGTCTTCTTGCTGTCATATATTTGATGTTGCTTATGCTGTCTAATCTACATGGATTCCTCTTTCATTTTATTTTTAACTTGGGAGTGATTGCAACTCTGGCATGAAAAATTGATATCCTTTTCGTTTGAACCTATTGTTTATACAGATACCAGATGTTTTCCCCATTCTAGCTGCAGCTCATAAGGCACTTGTATCCAAATCAAGGGAATCACTAACAACACGTACTCTTCATTCTGAACTTATTTATAACTACTCCGGATCTAAACATGTAAATGTCTAATGTTCTAGATCAACTTTCTTTGTTTTACCTATGATGTTCGCATAACAATTCTTCAATGTACTTTTTGCTAGATAACTGAATCATTAAAGAGATGTGGAATTTCTGATGACACAACCTATGTTCTTGCAGCTCGTTTTGCTGCATCTCATGATGAGGTATACAATTTAGCATCTATGGTTTCTGTTGGTTTTATAGAATCACTTAATTGACAGGTAACCTTCTTTAGAAGGCTGTTAAGTAGCATTTGTGGCTCAAGTATTTACTATATTCCATCCTACTAAGCTTTTTTAATACATCTATTTTGTATAAAGAGGCTACATACTGATTCTGCCATTTTAATACTTTGGAAAATAAAAATTGGTTTTTGTCTACAACTTACAATGTCCTTATTTATATTTTTTTAGGCGGTCTCATAACCTGAGATCCATTGTGTTTGCAATTTCTGTTCATTCTGACATTTTTTTCTGTTGCAACCAACAGGAAGGCTATTATTTCAAGTTGGACATTAGATGCTAAGTTGTTTTCAATCAACCTGACATGCATCAAGTTTATGCTAAACATGCATTTATATTACATAGAAAGAAGATCTATGCTGATGCCATTTTGAAGAAAACTTTTGTAAATTATCTAATTCCTTTGTTTGCTTTTGATTGTTTAATAGCATTTGCCGTATGCTTGCAATCTATTGATTAATGAGCTGTTTTTCCCCAAAAAAAAATGAAAAAATGAACGGTGAGGTCTTACTATGATTTTTAGAATTCATCCCCCATTTATCCTGTAGTCCCTTTCCACTTTCACAATTCTTCAAAATCATATACAATCATGGTGTTAAAGTTTGGTTGATGATTCAAACTCTGAAATGGACCATTTAAATGTTGTCAACCAATAACTATTTTCTTTTGATAATTAAAATGATAGCTTTACACAAAATGACATAAATAGCAATGATTTTATTGAGTTATGACATAAAAGGTATTCATTGTACTTAGATGAAAGATGTGGAGAAGCTTATAAAGGGCAAAGAGATTGATCTGTTAGAGTTGGAAGGGAGAGCCAACAATGCACAGATCCAAAAGGTATATATTTCATTCTTGGTTAAGTCCATCACACCAGTACCATTCTCACTACAAATAAATGTTGACTGTGCTCTTTACCCTTGTTTTCTATTCCCCAGCATTATAAGATAACCCCTCAGGAATTAGCAATATCTTCGCTAGCTGATGCAATCGTCTGTAGGATTGCAGCTCGAGATGCCTTGTAAGACATTGAATAGATATCAACATAAGTGGCACATTGTTCTCCATCTTCAATTTTTTTTTTGTTATTCTCCATGTGCTCTTGAACCAAAAAAAAATGCAATATTATGAATATCAGTCCCTGAATTCTAGCCTTTTTGTTTTGACTTGTGGACTGTGGTTCTCTAAAGTTCTTTTGTATCATTGTATGAGATTCTGCCCCCAAGAAAGGTTTAATTTGATTTTGGATCTGAATATGATACAAGATGCACTTGTCTTTCCACTGGCAGCACACAAGACCTTGGTCTCTAGAAATTCTTTGCAGGTTGTCTCCAAACATGATTTTTCAGAGATGGGCTTTCTTCAGATATCTCAGGCAGGGTATGATAAAAATGCAAGTGGTTGTGAGGCAAATGCTAGAGAATTAAGATGGTGAGCAGAAGCTGAACTTTCTTCATTTATAAAGAAATGAAATCATGGATCACACATTTTGTATTTGCATGTTCTTGTTATGGATCTATCTATATTCATTTAGACCAGTTGGATTTGCTGTAGATCTTTATTTATCATGTTTCATGTCAATTAAGATTCAGATCCTGCTGGAACTGTTCATGGTCTTTCTCTCTCTACATATATATAGTGTTAATTGTCATTATATTCAAATAAAAAATGACATTGATCTCCGCATCACAACACCACACCACGTGGTGTGAAGAGAACCGAAGCATTCAAATGTGTAGTTAGCGATGGCGACGAAGGATGGGGAGCTCCAACGTTCGAGTCTTTTGTAATGCAGCGGACCGCCGGCGCTTTGACCGCGTGGCAGCGTTTCCTTTGCCTCACCCCGCCGCTGTCACCCGAGGTCGCAGGGACAGCGGCAGCGCAGTGTGAAGGCTCGAAGCGACACGTTCCAACGTTCGAGTCTTTTGTAATGCAGCGGACCGCCGGCGCTTTGACCGCGTGGCAGCGTTTCCTTTGCCTCACCCCGCCGCTGTCACCCGAGGTCGCAGGGACAGCGGCAGCGCAGTGTGAAGGCTCGAAGCGACACGTTCTCCATCTCCCACATGTCGGCACGTGCTTTGAGTAGCTTTCGGCTGTTCCTTGCCGACACGCGACACGGCTTAGCCTTCGTCATCAACCACCGTCAATCTTCATTAAATATTGCTAAAGATGGATTGCTTGATGCCGTGTTGGCGTGTGATTGGCCCCGTCACATGGCCCGCCGTGTTGCGTGTACGACTGCCGCCATGCATCATGTGTTTGCGACGTGCAAAGCGCGGTAATCAAATCTCGACGAGTAATTAAATAGGATTTATGGCTATAAAACATGATTTTATTGTCTTCGAAACAGATATCCACTTCCTCAAATCAATTAAATTAAGAGAAGCTTAAGTGGAAACAAAAACAATTAATTAATAACCCAAACTCTAGGAATAATAATAATTATTATTATTATTAAATAATATTGAATTAATAATTCTCATGTGTCTTCTATTTAATGACACGTCTTGCCGACCGTTGGGTCTCTCTGACGCTCCGTTTCTCTACTCTCTTCTTCCTTCCTTGCCCTCCTCGTGCCCGGCGCATCTTTTTGGCCATCGCTTCCATCCATCACCCGAAAACCCACTCTTTCAGTTGCTTGCCTTAACCCGAAGCACAAAGAATCCAACCCCACCTGACAACTCTCTCTCTCTCTTTCTCTCTAGTGTTCTCCAATATTCTGACGGTAAAGGTCTTTTAGGGGTTCTCAACAAATCTGAGTGGTGGTCGGGAAGGGATTAGTCGCTGATTGCTTGTTGCTTGGGTTGGTCGGCGTTGCTGCTGCTCCTCTAAAGGTAATTTATGGCAATGGCTGCGCTCTTTTTTTTTTTCCTTTCTTTCTTTTACCTTTTTATTTATTGGACAAGGAAGAACAAATCTCAGCGTCTTTTTCTTTCTTCTCCTCATTTAAAGATCGAATCTTTTCTTGCGTTGGATCAGTATTTTGTTGTTCGCGTTGTCTTGTGAAGAGTCTAGTTTCTTTGTGTTGGTTTACCCCCCGGCGGCCTGCCATGGTTGAAATATAATCCGCGGATGGATGGAAGAAGAGAGTTTTTGTCGACTTATGCAGTTCATGTATGGGAAAAGGTCGTTTCTTTTTCTCTGTTTGATTTGTTTTCTGGAGGTTTGGGTTTGTAAGTGCAGGTGGTCGTCCTGGTGGGTGTCTACTGAGAACTCCTACTACTTCATACCGTTGAGCTGGTCGATATCAGAAGTAGGTCGGATGGAATTTCGAGATTTAGATGAGCTAAACTTCTCTTACGGCAAAAGTGTCCCTTCTACTACTTCAAGAATCGATAGTATGCGAAGTGAAAAGATGATATATTTTGGCGTCCGATGAGTTAAATGCTAAACAACTTAAAACTCCTCTGTTGATGTAGCATTAGAACTTTAGTAGATTAATTTGGGTCAATATGGAAAAATAGACCTCTCTATCCGTATCTTGGGTCTTCTAAGTTAGTGTAAATTAAGAAAGACCAACTTATTGCTACCTGAAAGTTTCCTAGAATTAAGCAGAAGTTGAGCAAAAATCGTAAAGACCCATATGATTTTGATTGACCAACTTAGGGTCTAATTTTCTTATGCTTCCCCTCATTTCCGAGTGCTTGGTCAAGCATTAGAGCTCTAAAGTTCGTCTAAACCAACTATTATATGTGGCCTAGTTGTTCCATTGATCTTGATCAACTATTTCCAAGACTTGTGTCATTTAAACATGGATTTGCATTTCAGCTTGATAAACTCAGCAAGGAAAAAGATCATGAAATGTCTGAGAAGTCCTTGGAACATTGACCAATAAATTTGATCATCTGCTTATTGTAATTATTTAATTATTTGAGCCTCTTGATTGGATCTATGCAAATAATATTTTTCAATCGCTAGACACCAAGGTATTTGATATAGTATTGAATTAATTATTTTTGTTTTCTCTATGCAAGATTCCTGTGCTCCCTATCACAGTTTGACTACAATGATCTTGTCTGCTTTGTTGTTAAAAGTCACTGTTGATGCTCTTTTTGCCACCTAAAATGTTCTTCTTTCTACTTGTCACAGATTTGAACACATTTGGTCATCTAAAATTATCACCAACATAGACAATAAGGTTAACATGATGTTATTTATAATGCAAGTTCGTTAAATTGGAAGCCACATGGTGTCGATAACTGATCACCAAAAGTTTTGGAGTGATTTGATTGTGTCAGCCGCTCAAACCTAAACATAATATGACTCAGTAGCAAAAAAAACTATCTCTAGATCTCATTAAGAGTTTCTTGAAACTATAGTGCAAGAAAATTTTCAGAGGCTGATAATTATGCTGTTCTAGGTTTAGCTAACTTATCTTATTGAGTTTTGACATTCTGGATATGCCTCTTAAATGTTAAACATGGAAGATCTTTGTATTGGCGACTTTTTCTCTACATCATTGTTGTCTCATCTCTATGAAAGATTGCTTTCTTTTTTTGTTTCTATTTATGCTAAGATTTATGAGTACATAATACTACGATCTGATCTTTTGCAGGGTCGATACATAGAGGCGCATCACTATTCTATAAGCGACAATTATGGCTACACTTACTGACATAGGGCTTGCTGCAGCCATCAACATACTTGTTGCCATTGCATTCTTAGTAGCATTTGCTATACTAAGACTTCAACCAATAAATGACAGAGTTTACTTTCCAAAGTGGTATCTTAAAGGTGTAAGAAGCAGTCCAACATGCTCAGGGGCATTTGTCCGCAAGTTTGTGAACTTAAATTTGAGTTCATATTTGAGATTTCTGGGATGGATGCCAGCTGCTCTCAGGATGCCAGAGCCAGAGCTGATAAACCATGCAGGACTTGATTCTGTTGTATATTTACGCATATACTTGATAGGGTATTCTACTTGTCTTTCATTAATCTATTCTTCTTCTTTTTCTCTTTTATGTGTGTACTGCATTCATGAATTTGTTTATTTTGCATCTTAGTTGGTTTAAGAGGGTAATGTGGAGTCTGAATAAATTATCCTCGACAAACACTGGTAATGCTACTTGGTAAATGGTGTTACCTAGAATTAGATGAAAGGGTGGTGATATATGATAAATTATTTTATTTATTTAAGGCTAATTCTTTACTTCTCTATCTGTGCAACTCTATCCTCTATAAGCAGGAACTTGATCATCTAATTTAGAATTTGGGCAATCATCTAACAAGACATAGAAAGAAGCTGAAGCTTCGAGTAGTTGCCTGCTTGATCTGATTGGGATATGTATGCTTCTTATGGTTAGGATTTTTAAAACTTTTTGCAATGCTCTTAGTGAAATTGATAGACTTGAGTTTGCATTTAGATAATATAGTGGGAGAGAAACGATAAAACAGTGCAACAAGTTTAAAAGAAAAAAATGTGATAAAAATATTAACAATAAAAAATGGAGAGCTTTCTACAAAACTGGGATTAGTTTCACCATTCACCTTCCTTTCGAACTTGATATTTCAATGTATAGACATGTCACTAAGTGGCAACAATTAAGAAGTTTTTGCTTATATCGGAAAAACAAGGTGTGGTGCTTCATGTTTGCAATATTGCATGGTTAATTGTTCTCCATCTAGTGGTAACTTTCCATCTTAATTTTCTTGATCTTTCTTTTGTATTGGGATTAGTTCAGTTATGTTCCCTAAGAATTATCAAATTATTTTTTATCTACAAATAATTGATCTCTTGGATTTGCTTTTTCTACTAGACTTAAAATCTTCGTTCCAATGGCAATCCTAGCATTTGCAGTCTTGGTGCCAATCAACTGGACAAACACTGATACCTTGAAAAATTCTGAAGTGGAGTTCAGTAACATAGACAAACTTTCTATTTCAAATATTCCTTTGAGTTCACAGAGGTAAGCTGTCACAATTTTAATATTATTTATAACTACACCGCCTACTGGTTGAACTAATTACTAGTTTCTGCTTATCCCCTTTCTTATAATACTAGTTGTAAAGTTGCTGAAACTTGACCTATTTTGAGATCATGTTTATCAATCATTTTTAAATATGGTTGAAACTTGAAACTAATTTGACAGTTGGGTATATACGACTGTTTGGTGATTGGTATGCTCTTGCTATTTGCTTCTTGGTTTCTGTTATATCTCCACCTAACCAAAGAGTCATTGTCATAATGAAAATAAGTCATTTTCATCATATGCTGAAGAAAGATAGTTACTTAAAGATGATACTTCTGATGGTAAGCGCATAATTTTTAAATAGATTTGAACTTCTTTATTGGAAACTATGTCTTTATTTTTTATTTAGGACCACTAAACTTGTTTGAATCAGTAGATTGTGGTACCAATAGATATCTGGATTTGATGTTCAAATATTACTTCACAGGACTTCAATTCTTTGTGTGGTGCTATCTTTACATGTATTCTTGCAGAATCTGCATGTTTCTCTGTTTTTTGGGTGTGATTTAGCACACAAGTGAATAATGTAACAATGCATAATTCTCTTCTGATGCTCCTAGATGTTGCTTTCTTCTCAGTTATTTTCTGGTGAGATTCTGGTTTTTCATTTAAATTTAAAGATATTTTCGTTTATTTTTTCTCATTTGATGATGGAGTATGACCATTATATTTTTTCATTTTAAATTGAAACCAAATTATAAAATTTAATTCAATGATGAAATTGAAAATTTATCATATTTGAGCCTAAAATGATTTGTTTTACCTATCAAAGTTGAACATTGTTGGTAGATTTATTTACGATCAAGGTTCATTATACCGTGATATATTGCCTAGTATGGGCTGTATGTACCAGTCCGATAGGGGACCAGTATGAATGGTACATACCAGTTTGTCGGTATGCCCTATCATATCACGGTATGTTGGTACGGTTCAGTATGTACCTTACCGATGAGCGGTTTGTACACCAGTACGGACTGGTAAGGTGAACCATGTTTATGACCTTTGGTTACATATGTTTCTACACACTGGATGCATTTTTAAAATTTCTCTTACCTTGTGTGGTTCTCTTAGTCATTTCTACATTTTATTCTGTTCATTGAATCAGCCTATTGTTGTAGGTTTTGCACCTTGTTGAAAAACAATGTTTATGAGTGTGTAACTGTTTCTTTTTATTGTAGGTTCTGGGCTCATTTAGTTATGGCATATATCTTTACCTCTTGGACATGCTATGTCTTGTTTAAGGAGTACGAAATTGTTGCATCAATGAGGTTGCATTTTCTTGCATCTGAGAAACGCCGTCCTGATCAGTTTACAGTAAGCTTAATTTTAGTCTTTTCAAAATGATGTTGAGAGAAATCTTACCAAAAGTTTGTTTGATGTCATGTTTGTGAATTTGGAAATAAGCTGCTAGAACTTTCTTCTTTTCCTCAATGCAATATGGAATGAATCTAATTTCTTATGTTCACTATGCCCACTGCAATCTAAATCTCCTAGATGAACGTGAACGATTTTTATGTATGCAATTTTATATTTATTTGCTGAAAAATTAAATAATTATATGTTTGGAGTTCAAGAATGATGTTTTACATTTATATAAAATTAGGAGAAAAATGGAAAGTTTATATTGTAGCCTCATTTGTTGATCTTTATATGCAAAAAGAAGACAATTTGTTATCTGTTGACAACTCTTTTACCATGGTTTGGTCATTGGTGTATGAAAATGTGTTGCCTTTATTGGGTTGGATGTATCTGTTCAACTAGGAAACACCATGGGGACTGCTTGATTTTGGGGAACACCACAAGTTTCCGACCATGTGGGCTAGTTTTGGTTTAAACCAATTGAAGGGATTCTATCTAGTATTAGTCAAAGTCAATCAAAATATTTAGAGATCTCCAACTCAAATTTCTATGTTCTAATTGCTAATCATGAATTCCACCCTATGACACCCCTCTTTCTCTCTTACCTTTTGCCTCTACCTCCTTCCCACTAATGTTACATTATGTTGAATATATTTGGCCACAACTTGCAACTCAATGATTGGTGGTCTTGACATTTTCCTACCAGTTCAGTACTGGAATGTGTGCTGATGGTACCAACATGCATCAGTTTGACCGGAAAAGTGTGAAGTTTAGGGCTGAAACCATGGTTTGCAGTACCAGTCCGTACCGCCCGGTATGGGCGGTACGTACCGGTCCGAACCGCCCGGTATGGGCGGTACGTACCGGTCCGACAGGCTTTCGGTACGCGGACCATACGTTACCGTTCCGATACTGTAGCAGTACTGTAGCACTGCTACAGTGCTAGGCACGCCTGAATATACCGCTCGGTACACCTGGGTGTACCGAGCGGTATACCGTACCGTACCGGTACCGAGCCCAGGTCGAAACTCCGGTACGGTACGGTATTGCGAACCTTGGCTGAAACACACATTTAATAATAGAGGCATTGCCACTATTGGAGATGAATTTGATTTGAAATATACAAATCATAGTGGCATTAGGATGTAATTTTATGACGACCAACACACTGCACTCCTCAATGGCTTAGTAGGAAGGTTTAATGTCTGATTGTACACTTATTTATCAATATAGTTTCCTTCATAGTAGGAGTGTGTAATTGTATTTGTACGTATGTATATATAGAAAAATAATGCATATTTAAAACTATATACAATTATGAATAGCATCATTCTTATAGATTATAGTAGGTAACATTAGATAAATAAAGAGATAATCTGATTGTCCTTTACTCCTTATCTCTGCTGATTTGTGTCAGCTAACCAAGTTTTTATTCATTTCAGGTCCTTGTTAGAAATGTGCCACCTGACCCTGATGAATCAATCAGCGAGCTTGTTGAACACTTTTTCCTTGTCAATCATCGGGATCACTATTTAACTCATCAGGTTCTTTTTCTGCCGTGACCTCATGATTTATAGTTTAATGACAGTTGAATGTTGAAAGACTGATGTTAATAGATCCCTAGTTAGTTTATAGTTTTAATGCTTATGAATTTTGTGTGCTGATTTATTCTGATTGGTTGTGATCGTATGCAATGCTTAACCTTTATATTCTTTTCATGAGTCTCATAAAAATATTGTGGTGGTATTTATAGTCTGTATGGTTTTCATTACCTATTTGTGTTAAGTTGGTCATTGATGATGAAAGAAAACACTAGATGCAAAGACTTCATTGCGGTTGAAAATAGAACATGCAACTGAAGGCTTTGAATCCAGTGCAGAGAAAGAAACTGTTTGAGCTGTTGTCTATCTGAATTGCCCATCACCATGATGATTTGAAAATAGGATGTAACTGAAGGCTTTGAATCCAGTGCGGAGAAAGAAACTGTTTGAACTGTTGTCTATCTGAATTGCCCGTCACCATGATGATTTGACGGAACGTCACTGGAACAGTGAGAAGAGAGTGTGCTTTTCTTTTACCATGACGATAATTGAAAGTTTTATGTTCAAAATAGGGAATGTTATAACAGCTTAATAAAATTACTGATGAATGTATGACTTGAAATTGAAAATATTAATGATGGAAATTAGTTTCACATGCCTAAATGCTGATCTAGGATAGATCTAGTTTGAGTCTTCATGCATTAACTAATATTTTTTTACCATTTCTTAGTCATTTCACAGATATATTTTCATCTTAAGGTTGCATGATATTTAGAATCAAGTAGGTTTAACATTGTGATTTAAGTGTAAATAAGATTCAAGTTGATACTTGATATGGATAAAGTTTAATGGTTGTTAGAGTGATATTAGGTAATTTCATGGTTCGCCTTATTGATCCATATTGGTCTACCAACCAGCTATCGGTACAGTACATACCGAGGCATATCGAGCATACTGACACATGATACATGGAGGCGTATCAATATACCACTCGTACTGGTCTCCTATCGGACCAGTATGTACCACCCATACTAAGCGGTATGTTATGGTATAACGAACCTTGAGTAATTTTATTTTATTTTTTTATTTCTTACATTGTATAAAGTATAAACATAACCTAAATTAATAATAAGATGCCAGACAAGACAAATTTGGTGGCTGATTCAATTGGCAACCAAAATTTGTGCTATATAAGTCAAATTTTTTTAGTTTGTGTTTTGATTTGCACGAAGCTAACATTATGAATAAATGGAGAATATGGGATGGCTTTATGACGATGAAATTGCTGGATGGTTGATAGAGCAAAGAACAAGTATATCTTCCCCAACAAAGCCTCTGCACCTCATGATTTAATAAGAGCACATTTTTGGTGATTTTACTTTCTGGAGAATCGATGCGCTAATGCAATGTCTGCCTAGTTTTTATTTCTTTCGTGTCCGATATAAGCATCCTTGTAAATTGTAGTTTCGTCTTCTTCTATCAGAACTTATCAAACTAACTTTTCCATTCTCTTAAGTGTCTCAACCTATTCTTTACTCTCTGAAAGAAGGAAGAAACTAGTTCCGGCCTATTCTTTGCTTAAAGAAAAAAAAAACAACAATAACTAATAAGAACGTTAAATATTAGGACCCATGTCACATGACTCTTCATACTAACCCAAGTAATGTAGGTGCAAGGAGACCCCCATTAATCTCTCACACCACAGTGACACATTATGATTGTCTAGTTGACTCATCAAGTTATCAAATGGTGTTTTTTATTAAAACATCATGTGCATTTTTATGATTCTGGATATATATGGTCATGATATTTGTCGTACTTGTTAAGAAAATATTCATGTAGAGGATAAAGATTGAAAGAGGACTAAAGAATAATTCATTTTGCTTAGGATTGAAAGAATGTGCTGATATATATTGAGTTTGGCCAATAATTTAACAGCTCAAGCTTTTGGGTTGGATTATTGTCCACTCTCATGTGTGTTAGCCCTGCCTCAAATTCATTTATTTAAATTCTCCATTTGGTATCAAAGCCATAAGGTCCACAATAGTTAGCTTTGATTAGTTTGACGGAAACCATCCAATTTAAAATCTCAACAATACTATCAACTCAAAAGATGTTTTCTTATTCGCCTAGCATGCTTGAATGTATCAACCATGTTGTGTACATGCAGTCCAATCCAAGAGGAAGCCTACACTAGTGCAGTACATGATGTGGCAATCCTTGGATTTCATAATGAATGGTGATATTGTTTGTATCATTATTGGAATCAAGTATCTTTCATGGAAAACTAAGTGGATATGGATTATGGACAACCTCTTGGCAAGTGGTTTCCAATAATGTTGATGTGATGGTTCGTGAGAAAAGTTGATATGCAGTTTTCAGAAGTTCCTGTAATAGGAATCTGTTCCATGCATGTCTGCACACTCGCTTTTAGATAATGGTGATATTGTTTGGATCATTGTTGGAATCAAGTATCTTTCATGGCAAACTTAATGGATATGGATTATGGACAACCTATTGGCAATGCTGATGTGATGGTTTGTGAGAAGCTGATTTGCAGTTTTCAACTTGTCTCACCATAACTTTGCAAGAAGTTCCTGTAATAGGAATCTGTTCCATGCATGTCTGAACACTCACTTTTCCTTGTGTTACAATTCTCTTTTAGATAATGATCAGGATTAAAGGTGATAAAGCTTTTTCTCATGTACATAATCCTTGGATGTCCTGATGAATAGTGATATCATTTGGATCATTATTGGAATCAAGGTATCTTTTGTGGCAAATTATGTGGATATGGAATATGGACTACCTATTGGCAAGTTGATCAGTGATTTAAAAGGACGTTCAGACGAGGCGAGGTGAGGCCCGAACGCCTCATATAAGGGCCTGGTGGCGTGCTTCAATAAGGCATCGCTTGGGCGCTTGCTTGAGCCCAGGGCCAGGTGCTTTGAGCAAGTGCCCGGTTGATATAAGGCAACCAGGTTCGGTTAAATGTGCGTTAGTTGGTTCGATCAAATCAACTAACGCACGCAGTTACCTCAAAACCTACGCGCGACCCCGACTCCCAACCCTAGTATGCGCTTTCTCCCTCTACCTCCGCTGCCAACGATTTCTCCCTCTGTGTCTGCTGTCGATGATTTCTCCTTCTGCATTCGCCGCTGACGATTTCTCCCTTTGTCTCCGTCGCTGACGATTTCTCCCGTTGCCTCCGAGTCTTCCTTTGTCGCTGATCGAGTCTCCTCAGCTTCCGCTGTTGTCCGTTGTCTGCCGCTGCCTGTTGCTGTCTGCGACTCCGCTGTCGTTGTCTACTGCTGTCCATGACTCCGCTGTCGCTGCTGCTATCCACTTCTCCATTGTCGCTGCCACAGTTGTTGTCCGTTGCTTCTCTTTTGAGTTCTGACTTCTCACTATCGGTTTCACTAAGTGATATTTTTTTATCCCTTTTAACAGTTATACTCTTCCCTTCTAACTGTTGTTAACAGTAAATAATATACTGTTAATAGTACATTATTAATTACTATACAAAATAATCTTTATTTATTAGATTAATAATATGATATTTTTGTATATTTTAATATTTTAGAGCGTCTCGTTTTGCTCGGACGATCGCCTAGCGTCTCGGGCGTTTTGGGACCTTGGCGCCTAGCGCTTTTTAAATCACTGGTGTTGATGCACTGGTCTGTGAGAAAAGTTTGATTTTTAGTTTTCAAATTGTTCCACCAAAATTTTGCAAGAAACCTATAATAGGAATCTGTTCCATGCATATCCGGGCACTTGCTTTTTTCATATGTTACAAGTATCTTTTAGATATGATCGATCAGGTTTTAAGGACATCTCTGCTTAAAGGGTCAAAATATTATTTACTAGTCTTGGTACGAGCTATGAGGGGTGCTTTAAAGACTTCTTCTCATGGGAGGATGCAGGGAAATAATAGAATGACTGGCAATTCTATGTCTAATGTTCTAGAATAATTGTCAATACTGATTGATCACTGGTCAATTGCAGTTTTTGTTTGGGATGATTTCAGATCTAGCTGATATAGTTTTTCTAGTGTTTGTAAAAATGTCCATGCATGTATGCATATGTAACCATGTGCATTTTTAGGAACTTTGATATGCAATTTATTGACGGTAGCAGCCATATGATGTTATTTCTTACATTTTCAAGTTATACTTTTGCTTGTTTAGCTCTTAGGAATTTTTTCTTGATTGCTATGAATGCTCATTTATAGAATGAAGCCTATTTCCTCAATTTGATAATACTTTTTTTGTACAATATGTTTTAGTTTGATATATTTTTTTTATACCATTAAGAATTAATCATAAATAGGCTGTTGAATATTTAAAATTACTGATATTACATTCACGAGGAGAGTTAGATTTGACTTCTATTACCAAAAAGATAATACCAATATTTTAAATCGCTACATAATACTGGCTTTGGTAAGTAGTTCGACTAGTATGGTTCTAGGTTATCAAACAGTACCATTTGATATCACCAAAAGAAATTGATAAAAAATAAATATTGACTGGTACCTACTGAATGCTGTGGTCAGACTAGTAATTACCAATTGACACATACAAATCTGAGGGGTATTTGAAACCTTGGAGAATATACTTGTATTTTTGCTTTCTTTTAAGAATGCTTATAGATGACAATATGTAACATGTGTAACCAGGATTGTAGTTGTTTTCATGCATGTATTTTCGTAGCATTTAATATGCATTTTAGTATGTTATAACAAACATATGTTTTGTAGGTTGTCTATAATGCAAACAAACTTTCTAAGCTGGTAAAAAAGAAGAAGCAGATGCAGAATTGGCGTGATTATTATCAACTAAAATATGATAAGGATCCATCTAAAAGGCCTGCAGTAAAGGTTATTTTTTCAGCTTATATCTTTCTCTTTGTTTTTTGATTTCTTCAAATGATCTTCACTTTTATTTATATTGTGACTTCTTACCATGTGTTCTCTAGAAATCTCATAATAGGTTTCTTTGTTTTAACAGACTGGTTTTCTTGGACTCTGTGGTGAAAAGGTGGATGCTATTGACTTTTACAAATCTAAGATTGACGAGCTCTCTAAAAAGGTATGTGTTACTTATTGATATGTTGGCCATTTCCAATTTACCACTTGCAATAAATCATATGCTAAATTAAAGCATTTTCTTGTTTTTAAAAAGTTATAGTTGCTTGTGACTTAGGATTTACTTTCTTTTGTGTTCTAACTTGGGTTTTAATATATATGTAGGTTCATAGTTCAATTTTCAGCAGATTCATCCATTTTGTACCTCATGTATATGTTGATCATGGAACAACCTTAGCTTTCCATGCCTTTTCTTTTATGCTTCTAGTTCTAACTGTAAAGAACATGTGCTATCATGTTCTCTCTTAATAGCAGTGAAATGCAGGCATGATGTTGATAATAAGGTATGTCATGCCAGTCTATATGGGAACCGAGGAATTATGGAAAGTATTATTGAGATCCTTAAAATAGTATTGTTGAGATCTCCAAAATTGTCATACCTCAAAAGTCTTACAATACCTTTATTTTTAGACCTTGCCTTGCCCTCTCCTATGACTAATTCTATAAGTCAACCTGGTTACTTCTCTATATTCAATTAGGATAAATTCTTCTTATTTTACTAAAACCCAAGTATGGTCCTACTAGATTAGGAGAAGGATCTTCTTCTCCTGGTAGGATCAGATCAGGAGACTCCCTTAGATCAAGAGGGTTACTTAAATCTCACTCAGGTCTTGACTTATGCCTTGACTCAAGTTCAATCCAGTTGAATCATTTCTCTATTATAGTTTTGAGTTTGGACGTCGGAGACCAGCGGTTGGCCCACTCAAGTGCTGTGTGAATCCAATAAATATCAGGGCTGGTCCTTTTAAGATTTTTTGTCTCGAGCTTCTGTGAAATCATTTCTTTATTTTAGATCACTAAAATTTTGCATCATAACAATGATATTTGTAGTTCAATATTTGCTGTCTTGTTTAATGCCTTCTATTCAAACAAAGAATACAATTCTTCTACGAAATTGTAATCTTCAAATGACCGTATGATGATAGTCCGAGCAGTTATGTAAAGGCCTAGAATATGGTTTCTTCTAGGTTGATGTAGACTGACCCAGAAGATGACATCTTTTAGAGAGTTGCAGAAATGCTTGGAATATCATCTTCCTAGCTTGTAACCTAAAAACGTCAAATCGATCTAACAAACGTAAAAAATATTTCTCACCTCCTCTTCGATCTTTAGATTATCCCATTTGATAATCTATCTTTTTTCCATTATTTTGGATCGTCGATGATGAAAGATGCTCTAGTGATTAGGAGGAGACGAAAAAGAATGATAAGAAGGGGAAGAAGTAGAAAAAAAAGGGGTTGTCTGGAAAGAGTTCAAAGAGTATCTTGAAATTAAGTGATAAGTTGAGGCATTTATATCCATTTGCAGAAGGGTCTCTTTGAAATATTAAAAGTTCTTAAGATGAGATTGTAAATAGCAAAAAAGGGGTTGCCAATAGAAATTTTCTTTGTTTTATCTTATCAAGTTTTTATTTATCTGTATATTTGTGAAATCTTACCTATGCACACCAACCGAGTTGGTCCTGTGATGGTTCCCCTCTTAATCTTGAGGAAGTTCTTGGTTCAAATTTTCACTAGGTGGTGCCAAGTAATTGAACAAGATACTCATGGTGGAGAGTGTGCTTGGTAGCTCAAGTAGCTTACATTCTTTATTGCAGCTGTATCTCATGCTCAAGAAGTGACAAATTCATAAAATGTAGACAAAGGACCATGGACACTATATCTACGAGATCTTACACAGCTTTTTGGAAGTAGTAAAACCTAAAGTATCCTAGCTAATAAGAAGAAATATTTAATATTAAAATCTCATATAGGTTCCAAGTACGTCTGGAGGCTAGAAAGAACTTATTTAAGATAGTAAATTTTCTTCTAGGCCATCAAGAAGGTTAAATTGATGAACAAAAAGAAAAAAAATCTTTTTCTGGAGTTGACACTCATGGAAACTTTTATTTTAGTTCAAAGCACATTGAATCTCTATTGGCCTTTAATATGATTATTGTTATTATTATTTGATCCATCCTTAAAGAAGCAATTGCTGTCACAATGCATCATTTTGCTGATGCTTGAAAGAACTCTCTTGATGTTCCTTGCCCTGTTAGAGTAATTTTATGTTTGGCAAGTAGACTTTTTATGTCAAGTTGTCAACATCTTGAGATGACTTGATTACCCCAGTTGGTGAGGTGCATTATTAATTTTCTTCATGAATCTTGCAAGGCCTATCTTATTGCTTTAGAATTATTTATATAAAGTATCCTATCCCTCAAAATCACTCTTGCATATGTCAATTAAATTTAGCTTTATAATCACATTACTAGTTATATTTCCTGTGACGATTGTGTCAATTTGTTACATTCTTTTATACCATCTTATGGATTCTTAGGGTTGGTGATGGTATATGAAATTCTTGTTCAATTCCGGGTGCCATTTGAATTTTTTAGTTTGGACTTTTCTTGCTTTGAAGAAAAAAATGTTCCATACTAAACTAAGTCTGCTCTTTTATGGATAAAATTACTTTAGGAGACTACAGAACAAGAAATGATAAAAAAGGATCCAAAGTCCATTATGCCAGCTGCATAATGGACTTTGGGTTGGTGATGGTATATGAAATTCTTGTTCAATTCCGGGTGCCATTTGAATTTTTTAGTTTGGACTTTTCTTGCTTTGAAGAAAAAAATGTTCCATACTAAACTAAGTCTGCTCTTTTATGGATAAAATTACTTTAGGAGACTACAGAACAAGAAATGATAAAAAAGGATCCAAAGTCCATTATGCCAGCTGCATTTGTTTCCTTCAGGACACGGTGGGGGGCAGCTGTATGTGCTCAAACACAACAAACTAGAAACCCAACTTTATGGTTGACTGAGTGGGCTCCAGAACCTCGGGATGTGTATTGGCAGAATTTAGCTATTCCATTTGTTTCCCTCACAGTCAGACGGTTGATTATAGCAGTTGCCTTCTTCTTTCTTACCTTCTTCTTTATGATTCCAATCGCATTTGTACAATCTCTTGCTAACATCGAGGGAATCGAGAAGGCTGTTCCATTTTTGAAGCCCGTAATTGAAGTGTAAGTTTTGTAATTTGTACTATTGATTTCTTTTGTTTATTTGTCTTCTGTTTCTTGCATTGTGAAATTATTCTACTGAAGTTTCCTTTATCTTGAAAATTCTCACATCTAGTTTTCTATATATTTCTTACTTGTACCTAATTGTTGATAACTTGATATGACTTGTTGCCAGCTTATGATAGCTAGTTTTTCAGTACAAGTAATTATAAATACGATCCCAATGATATTTTTCTTTTTACTTTTGAAACTTCTACATAAAACCATGTTTTGAGAAGAATATGTTATGCTCATAAGTGTATCTTAAGCCATAACATATTGGGTAGAAACCATGTTTTGTAAGAATACGTTATGGTTGTAAGCCATTAATTCAGGCTTACCTATATGGTTGATCATAAGTGTCATAAATCATCAGAGACTTGGAGTACCAATAGGATATTATCAACTTATTTTTAGAAAACAACCTCTTTAAAGAAGGCTTTCTTAAGGTAACCATCTTGCACTTGTGAAAGCATAAGGAGAAGAACAAGGTCTTCATACCAACCATTATGTAACCATCATCTGTATCTCTGGATCCAATTTAGATCGAAGAAAAAGTACAATACTCATTTCCGAACGCCGTTTGATCCACAGATTTTCTTTGACATTTGGGGTTGGGCTAGTGACCATGAGCGTGGCAAATTCCATGCTGATAGGTGGTGCACACATATGGAAACACTCAGAACATCCAAACATGCTATCGCAACTAGTGTTAACATAACTAGGATGCATCATATTATTCATTTATATGTTCATTTGTTAGGAAAGACTTGAAGTAGATCTAACTAAATTTACCTATTCCTAAACATATTGAACAAAGTAAAACAGTCTTGGAGAGAAATGGAAAAGAAACGGACTAAATTTACCTCTAGTTTTATTGTATGAAAAAGAAGTGGAAAAGATAAATGTCAATTTATTTCTTTCCATTGTTTGATGTTTTTCTTCTTTAACTCATTTGGCATTTGGTATTGATGGAAGTTGATAGTGACTATAGCAGCAGATAGCTATGACATAGTGTGCAAAATAAAAAAGGGGCTTCAGTCACTGCTCTTTAGTTTGAGCAATAATCTTATACCCTAGTAGTCACATAACGAATGTGCCCTGATTACAGCAGGAGATAGCTATGGCATAGTATGCAAAGTAAAAAAGGTGCTTCAATCACTGCTCTTCAGTTTAAGGCTTTGAGCTATAATATAATACCCTGATAGTTCCATAACGTGGGCTATGATATATATGGTATATAAGTCACTTCTTGACTTTGTAAAGGAAACTTGTCAGTCCTAGTCCTACGACTCATTTGTATTATTATGTCATGTGAAAGCCAAAAAAGAGTTTGTTAAGCTATATGAAATGCCTTTACTGTGAAGGCACCAGGGATTTGAGTAGGTGACATTGTGATACCTTAATGTTCCCACATAAAAAAGGATTTGTATGTTAACTTGAGTACCTAGACTCAAGGATTCAATCCTGGGTGTTGGGATTGTATCTAAGGCTGCTTAAGCCAGTTCAATGATACTGTACTGAGACCTAACAACATTTTGTTTTGTAGCCATTGTCATAACAAAGTGCACATATCCCATTAAAGATATATTGATCATGAACATTTGTCCTTGTCATCTACAAATATTTAAGGTAACCTAAAGGGAATAAGGCCACTGTTATTGGCGGTGGAAGAAGAAATGGGAGAGCAGATGTTGTGGCTGATCGGTTATAGCAGCATTCTATCATCAATTTGTGTACCATGATATTCTGGATTAGATAGGGCCTTAATTCATTATCACCAGGAATTTAAAAGGTTATTCTATAGATTTGGACTAGGTATGTCTTGGTCTGTGCAACATAAATTAGATAATATAATTTAATCTCAAACCAGCATATGAGCCTCTAAAATTTTGCATTTGTTCATACCAGTACCTGCTTGTCCTTTGATGAAGCTTTTCTAGATTTATGTTGTAGTTGAAAAGTAATCATCATGAATATGTATCACCTAATATAAATATTACATTGTGTCAGAGAATTGCCTAAACATCCTTTCTAGTTATTCCAAAAGAACTTTCAGTTTTATTATATTACAACAATTTTGGGGATTTGTGATATTTTGAACATTTTCTTTTTTACTGACAAGTAATCATAATTTTACAGGGGAACTATCAAATCATTCATCCAAGGTTTTCTTCCAGGAATTGCTCTGAAGATCTTTCTTATATTGCTCCCTACAATATTGATGCTTATGTCGAAGTTTGAAGGATTTACATCCTTGTCAGCATTGGAGAGAAGATCTGCATCTAAATATTACCTCTTTTTACTTGTAAATGTATTTCTTGGGAGCATCATTACTGGAACAGCATTCCAGCAGCTAAATAGGTTTATTCACCAGTCAGCAAATGAGTATGTTTTGCAACTTATCCTCATATCTGAAAATTACTAAATAATTAGTTTGGTTTTTATAACCTATGCGCTTTACAAGATTTGGATACCAATAATTTGGAAATGAATGTGCATCATGGTTGATACCTTCATTAGCTCAGATATACCAACAAGTGAATGGATTTCACTCATCCATCTATGCGAACAGCACATCCTATGCATGAATCTTAATGCATATTTTGGTCAGAATTCAGAAAGACTTTAGCTTCAAAGCTTTTGAAACTAATATATGCCTTGTTGTGTGTGTATATATATAAAGATATTTACCTTCAAATAGAAGTTTATATAATGTATATATACACACATTGTTCAATCAAGCGTTTCTTTGTAGTTGTATTTCATATACCAGCATCCTATAAAATATTTCCTACTATTTTGTTAGTAAACCTAATGAAATATTCTAATCACTTGTTAAAATGTTCTGCCCATGCTAAGAACTATTTGTGGTTAGGTCTGGAATATGTTCTTAAATACAGACTAAATAGAGTTGTCTCTTAGTTTAATAACTAAGTCAGGTGTTTTTCTCAAGTAAATTTTTTCACAAGGTATTTATTGGTATACTGAAAGAAGTTTCAAATATGTACGATTAGATGGGGACCAATTCTTTTAAGTTTAGGTGAATTATTCCAGGGTTGTGCCGAAAAGTATGTATAAATTGATACTGAGATTGCAAACAAAATTCTTTAATCTTAAAGAAAGAAACAAACAGAATGCAAGCCATAGTTCTAAATATTGTGGTATACTGGCTGAACTAACCCAATTATGTACTTGTCTATTGGCCTAAATTTTACTGGCTAGTTCCAATATTTCAAGCAATTTTAGTACTCCTTTTATTGATGTACCAACTCATACCATAGTATCTCAACCAATATGTACTAGTTCAAGAAGAATCTGGGCAAGGGTACTGAAATCAGTATATAAAACTCTGCTGCCGACTGCAATGATGGAAATAAAGTCACTCTTTTAAGTCATTTAATAGGTAAATTATTTAGGATGAAAAAATGATAATTTTACCTTTAGATTTGCCTCAAGAGAGGAAAAAGATAATTTGATATATGATGGAAATGTGTTTTATTAAATTAGAATAAAAATAATGAGGAATAGCATGGCAGCTCTTAGTTTGACTTATGGTATGATTAACAGTGCCCATTGGTGGAAAATGATCTGTGTAGCCAACACAAGATGGTCGGACTAGTACCCATCTTTTGTGCATCACGGAATTGAAGGCCTGTCCTAATACACAAAATTTCTCATTACATATTCTTTCCTTCTTATTTATATTTTTTTCCCTCATTTTGTTATTATTCACACACTTGTGTTCAAGGTTCACCTTACTAATTTGAGCTAGTGTGTCGATCGGCTGGCGGCACGACACGCACTCACCTGTATCGATACACTAGTAAGTATCGGTATTTCGGAGAGAACGAAAAAAGGGAGAAGAGGAAGGGATGGCAGAGGAAGGAGGAAGAAAGAGGGAAGAAGAGGAAGTGGTGGAGGAAAGAGGAGGAAGAGGAAGAGAAGAGACCTTACCTGAGATGTGGCGGTGCACTGAGGTCGCGACAAGCCGAAGTCACTGTTGATCATAGCATTAGAGGTGATGCTCACGAGGCAGCGCTCGCGTGAGAATTGAGAAAGTAGGGTTTCCCACTTCCCTTGAATACGGTGGATTGGATTAGGGTGGGTCCACGTACCGGTCAGCGCTCGGGCCGGTATGTGCTGCCCGTTTTGTACTGGTCTGGGTGCAATGGTGAACATAGCTTGTGTTAACATAGCACTGGGCCAACAACTATCATGCTATTTACTTATTTAGGTCCTTAGCTACTTCTATTTTGACCTCTTGAAACTAGTTATTCTCCTCTTCCAGTCTATGATATGATAGTTGTTTTGAACAATTGTCTTCTAGTGACATTGGAGCTCTTGATTCACCATTATATTCAAGCTTTAGGATATCTTGGGGTTTTTCACATTGTATATTACTTTAACAAGTCGCTAGTATCTGGTCAAAAGTTGTCTCCTTAAATCAAGGTCGATTTTGTTACATAGTCATCCATCGTCCTATTCGTTTGTATTATCATAATTTTAAGTTTTATGACATCTTGGGTTTTTCACATTGTGTAGGTCTTTAACAAGTAGCTAATATTTGGTCTGCAATTATAATACTTAAATCAAAGTTTTCTGTTTTTATTACATATCCATGATCCTGTTCATTTGTATTATTTATTCATTTATAAATTATTCTTTATTACTAGTATATCTCGACCATTGTCCTGGCTACATCTTATTTATTAGGTTCTTATTTTTCTTCATTTCAACTTTTATTTTATCCATTTGACACCCTAACACTTTTAGATTTTGTTAGTAAATATTTTAATGCTTTTGGAAAATCAGATGGCTGGCTTCTTGTGGTAAAACCAAGGATTAAGATTCTGGTCATACTGAACTAACTGAAATACATTCTGTCTTAAGGATTAACAAACATGGTACAAAGATGTGCCAGTTATCATATTATGGCAGCATATAGAAACAAGTCAGGTATCTGATAACGATGCTTGAAATGGCATGATAATAGTAGTACCGGATGAACTGCTGAAAAAGAAGCATCACATGACACCTTTACCATGGGTGAATCACAATATAGATAATGTTTTCTTACCTGCCAGCATATGTAATATAGTCGTGGACACAATGACAATGCATGACATGGCAGTATAACAATACCTGATTAATGACCTACTGGAAAGGGTATCATAAACCTTAATTGAGATGAATCACAACATAGGTAGTGTTCCAGACTTCCAGTTACCAGATTGTTTCTCTTTCTGGTAATTACACATTTGTCTTGTGCTTTATTCCTAGACTTCTGTTCCAGAAATTAGAAATTTGACATTAAATAAGAGTTCTTACCTCTTATGAAAATTGACTTGTTGATATGAATCTTTGTCTTGTGCTTTATTCCTAGTTTTGAATCTTTCATTGAATTATTCACTCGATCTAACTTCTTTTTGTTTATCAAGAAGTCTTCATAATTTAAAACTGTCCTGTTATGTAGAATTCCAAGGACAATAGGTGTATCTATTCCCCAGAAAGCAACATTCTTCATTACCTACATCATGGTTGATGGTTGGGCTGGAATTGCTGGGGAGATCTTAAGACTGAAACCTTTAATAATATATCATTTGAAGAATTTTTTTCTGGTGAAGACTGAGAAAGACAGGGAAGAAGCTATGGATCCTGGAAGTATCGATTTTGCCTCATCTGAACCTAAGATACAGCTGTACTTTCTCCTTGGTCTTGTATATGCAGTGGTCACACCGTTCTTGCTTCCTTTCATAATAATTTTCTTTGCCTTGGCATTTGTTGTCTTTCGTCATCAGGTGAGCAACTTAGTGATCTATGATCCTGCAGACTTAGAGTTGCATTATATTCCATAAAAGGATTTTCTTATATTGATGTACATGCATATTTGATTCAATGTTTAACTACTTTATAGTTGTCTAAAGCTTGGTTATGTGAAGTGTGTTCTTTATTAGTGGTCTTTGTGGTTCCCACAGGACAAGTCCGTTATTACCAAGGTCTGCAATACCGTACAATATCGATGATTCGAGGCTGGCTCGGTACGGTGTACCGAGCGATACGTCAAGCGTACCGAGCGGTACACCTAATTTAGGGTGTAAAACCCTCTGAAAATACCTAAAAATAAAAAAAGGTTAGGATAGGGTTTTTAAGTTAGAAATAAATATAGTAATAGTATAAGTTTAGCAAAATCAATGTAAATTAGGTAAGAATAGTATCACATATCTTTTTCGGGCTTTGAGGAAGTCTTGTTCAAGGTTCGTATTTCAGTCGGTTATAGATTGTCCTTCTGTAAATATTAAAATATTTACAGAAAAAACATTTGAATTGTTAGACTATTTTGTTATAATATAAACTCTAAAATTTAAATGAATTAAATAATCATATATGTAGATATACCTGATTGTTGATTCTACCACCAAAATGAACGACGGACCTCCACGAGTGGTGGATCGGGGTTCTCGATCCTATACATCTGCATATCAATATGATATGTTTGTTGGACCCAATCATGAATTGATCCTATGACATAATGTATTGATACACTATATGCCATTGTTACATCAATATGGTGCTGATCGTCATGAATCATATTTGTCCGAGGCAGCCCTTGAGGCATATATTGGTGAATGTCAAAGCTTCTACTTTCGCTACTGATATGCTACTCTATATCATACTGTTGCTCAGAGAAGAATGACCAACTATCACCATACTGTTGTTGCCCGTATGATTCTCCATAATACGATGGAGCACCGTAGCACTATTACAGTGCGATAACAGTCAATTTGACCGTTGGAGCACTGTAGCACTGTTACAGTGCAGTAACGATCGATTTTGTTCGATACGGAGCGCTTTTAGCCGTTCCGCCCGGTTGCGGGCGGTCTGCGTACCGGTATGCCATCGGACCGGTATGTACCGGGCGGTATCATTCGGTATTGCCTACCTTGGTTATTACTGCAGCACACTAATTCCTTAAACTCATCACAAGGAGGTACTTGTTTAGCAAACACCTGAAATATTTGGGAGAAAACAGGTTGAGCTTAAGAGAGCAAGCCTTTTGTGGGAAAGTAACAAAATTATTTGAAGGATGGTTCCTAATCTATGAAATTTAACTGCTCTCGTGAATGCTTCTTTGCAGGCTATTTAGGCCAGAAACTCCTGTTTAAAAATGACTGTAAAATTGGACTTCAGAAAGGCAAAATCTCATCTTGTTATCACCTGTCGTCTAATCATTTTCCTTGTCTATCTGTATTTCTTGTCTTATTCAATATGTAGTCAACTGTTGAAAGAGAACCTCTTTTTCTGTTGTCCTTTCTTTTATGAAAATCCACATGATCAAATAATTAAATTCTCTTCTCATTCCCGTGTTTCTTTTATCTTATTGATTAAACTTGATTGATCTTTTTATGGGAAAAAAGACAAAAGCGTTGCTTTTGTGTGAAAAGTCACCTGTTATGTCTCAGTATCGTGTAACATCTAGTTATTACTCTCTTATGTATTTAATTTTCATTTCTTTAAGCTTTAGTTACAAGGGTGATATATTGAGCTATTAGCAAAGGGCCAAGGGTGATATATAGAGCTTATACAAAAAAATGATCTTGATCTCTCTCCCTATGGAGTTTGCATGTGGAAGCACAACAGGGAAGATAATTTGCACCTTTTTCAGTTACTTATTTGGTTGGGCCTATAGAAATCAAGTTGCTTTCCTTTTTCTTGTCATCTGCTGTGGCTTCATTTATATTTTTCACATTCTTCTGCTTTTTTTTCCCTTGATTGTAGCATAGTCTTTGCTGAGTAGTTCTTATAGCTCAAGTCTCTTGTTTACACAAATTCTATCTTCGTTCTTGATTTTATTCATATATTTTGCCTTGAATCCTGAGAATTTTATCCCTATATCCAGGTCAAACCTTTCCTACTTCAATCCCTAAACCATTCTCACCTCTTCCCACCTTGCAAACTTTTCCTGAGGCATAAAGGCCCTAAAATGCTACTTAATAGGACTGCCAGGATTAGAGCACTGCAAACTGCAGTACTTCTTTGTTCTTTCACTTTGTGACTGAACCTCAAATCTAAAATAAACATTCAATGATATCTGTAGCTGTTGCATCTGAATACACCACTTTCTCACTCTTATTTCCTTTTCATCTGAATACACCACTTTCACTTTGTGACTGAACCTCAAATCTGCAGTACTTCAAACTGCAGTACTTCTTTGTTCTTTCACTTTGTGACTGAACCTCAAATCTAAAATAAACATTCAATGATATCTGTAGCTGTTGCATCTGAATACACCACTTTCTCACTCTTATTTTCTTTGTTCTTTCACTTTGTGACTGAACCTCAAATCTAAAATAAACATTCAATGATATCTGTAGCTGTTGCATCTGAATACACCACTTTCTCACTCTTATTTCCTTTTCAAACATTACTGTAACCAGTCCTCTACGTTCCTGCTAAATCCCTTGCCTATCTTGAACTTAAATCTACTTGTTTTGCCTAAAAGTTGAAGACATCATTGCTAGCATCAGTCGGCAAAGTTGAAAAAGAAAATTGTGTTGATTTCTAGACTGTCTTTGTAATTTGTGTAAATTAATTCATGTGTTTCTCACTCCTCTCGGTTGCCATTGTAAAGTGCAATAACTTGGAGTTTAAATCTTAATAAGCTAATGTCAACGTTACAATTTTATATATTATGGCTTTGGTTACTCAATATATTCCGATACACTAATTTATTTGTGTACCAGGGGATCTTACCTATCACGAGTTTTGTAGGGCATAGCTTTGTTAGTATTCCTCGGTGAATCTTGTAGGTTTTCCTATGTTATGTATGATATAATTTCTCTGTCAATTAGAGATTCTTTTGGAGATATTCTTTCTAGGTTTTCTAAAAGGTGCCCAGCTGCACATGACTTCATTTTCCTTGAACTTTTCAGATTTAATCATAGATCAAAGAAAGCATTATATATATAATGCTAAACCAAATCTACACTTTTCTTTTTTTAGTTAAAAGTAAAAAATGCCAGCTCACTGTCCTAATTTCACAAACACACTGAATAATTGAAAATCTCTTGGATATTCATCGCAAATTCAGAAAACCCTATGTGCCAAATGCTTTTTAATGTTCATACATTAAGTGTGGAGAAAATTAAATGTTGATTTTGATAATCGAGTTCATTGGTATAAAATGGTCCTAAAGGCTAGACTCTACAGTAGTTTTACGAAGTATTCAACTACAATTAGTTGGTTCCTTCCTTATTTTCATCATGCTTTCTATTTTATTCTCATTTTTCCTAAATAGAGGACAATTCTTCATGGAAAGTGACTTCTAAACATGTAATTGTTGGAGCAGTAAACATTAGTGAAAGAGACACTGCATGGATACAAGAGGGACTGACACATGCAGTCTCCAGAGTAGGTTTCCAAACTAGCATATTTCTCCTAGCTTTTTTGAATGTATTGCTGCAACGATCATATTAATTTATTTGCTTCCTTTTCCATCAAATAACTTGTATTTTGTTTGTGCTATCTTATTTGAAATCGATAATTGCTAACCTACTGCTGTAATAGTCATATTCATGATCCCTTTACTTTCTTGTCCATCTTATATGTTACATCTAAGAATTCCAGTATTTTGTTTCTGATGAAAATTTTCTCATGATACAGATTATAAATGTCTACAATCAAGAATATGAAAGTGGGGCAGCATTTTGGCCCGATGTTCATCGCCGCATTATTACTGCTTTAATTATTTCCCAGCTGCTTCTACTTGGTCTTTTAAGTACAAAGCATGCTGTAAATTCAACACCTTTGCTACTAGTTCTTCCTGTGTTGACTATATGGTTTCATAGGTTCTGCAAGAATCGATATGAACCTGCATTTGTTAAATTTCCACTCCAGGTAATCCTTTATTCATTTTTTTGTAAATTATGTGGATCTTGTTCCATATCTCGTTTCCGCAGCTTATTTTGAGTTGAAAACACATGGCACAATTTAAGATTATCAAATTGTGTAGAATCTTAGTATAGGTGGTAAAATTGTAGTGCTAATTAGAAACTACGAGATTGAAGTTTCTTTAAGCAGAACTTGCTCTAACCATTACACATCATCTCCATTTACAGTGTAATCTCACATGGCTTTTGAAGTCATGGGAAAAATGTTATCCATGTACTGTTGAGCCTTGAGAATGACATAAATTTTGGTATTCGTGCATAAAATAATTGAGACTAATCCAAAAATAATATCTATATATACATTCTTGATGCCAATTGAAAAACTAATGTTTGAAATGTTGACGATGTGAAACCCAATATGTTGTGGCACTTGCTATTTCTATGGTGCAATATGGATCCATGCAGACACAAGTAAGATGCATGATAAAGGAAAAGGAAAAATGAAAACAAAAAGAAAAAGAAGATGAAAGTTAAGTAAAAGAATGAAAATGTACTAACCTGTTCTTAGCCTTCTTTGACATAATCTCTAATGATGAATCACTCCCTAGGTGAATCTTACTGTAGATAGGGTTGATTACCCCCTTCTCGTGAAATAATTGATACACTGAGTTTGTTGTTTCTTTAACTAGTTTATAAAAAAAAAGTCACCCTCTCTAATATTTTCAGTGGACTACATTCCTAAATGATCCTTGGAAAACCAAAAAAAACGAAAAAGAAAGGCATATGGTTACTCTCAAAAAAAGGTGGTTACGTGCCATCCGGTATGGGTGGCTCGTGCAAAATTACAAAACTTGATCCAAGGAATTTAAATTCAATTACTCTGTCTCTGTCCATAGCCATATCAGTATTGGTCTGTTCAGTTCCAACACACTATGTCTGAACATACCATGATAATGTTATGGGAGCAATAGGAGGGGAGGAAGCAGCAATTTTAAAAGGCGCTCGGGCGCTCGTCTAGGCACTCGAGCGAGGCGAGGCGAGGCCCGAGCGCCTCGCTAATCTCCCAAGCGGCGCGCTTCAAACAGGCGCCGCCTGGGCGCTCGCCCGAGCCCAGGCGCTGGGCGCTTCGGGCGAGCGCCCGGGTTAACCAAGGTGATCGAACCAGGATTTTAGGTCTGGTTCGGTCCTGGTTCGGTCTATGATGGTTAGTTGGTTCAATCAAACCAACTAAAACTGATATAAGTGACAACCGAACCCTAACCCTCGCCGCTGCCGATCTCGATCCCTTTCCCGATCCCGTTGCTCGCAAACGCTGTCGCTGCTCGCAAATGCTGCCGCTCGCGCGCCCCGCTGCTCGCCACTCCTGCTCCCGCTCCCGCTCCTGCTCCCGCTGCTGCTGCTCGCCGCTGTCGCTGCTCGCAAACATTACCGCTGTCGCCGCTCGCGCCTCCCGCTGTCGCCGCTCGCGCCTCCCGCTGTCGCCGCTCGCGCCTCCCGCTGCTCGCTGCTGCCGCCGCTCGCCGCTTCCTCTTTTCTCAGTCAGCAGGCTCAGCACCCCTTTACACTTCCTTTTAACAGTATACGTATACTATATACTGTTAATATTATTAAGTTTATTTGAAATGATTAATTTTCAATACTATTAATAGATTAATAATATATTATTTTGATTTTAATACTGTTAATTTTTATTTATTTGAAACTTTTTGTTAATGTGACATTGTGATTTTGTATCTTAGATTTTCAAATTTAATAGCATATTTTTATTTAAAATTTTAAATAATTATATTTATTAATTATATTATATATTTTTATATTTTAGCGTGTCGCTTCGCTCGGGCGAGCGCCTAGCACCTCGGGCGTTTTTGAACCTTGACGCCTTTTGGCGCCTAGTGCTTTTTAAATCACTGGGAGAAATTTAAAGAAGAAGAAAAAGAAAGGAAGAAGATGAAAGAGGAAGAAGAGGAGGTCTATTGGAGTGGACGGTGGGAGTGCTTGCAGCAACAGGCAACTGACAATAGGTGTGCGAGTGGTGATGGGCGGAGAGCAGACTCGAGACTCTTTGCAAGAAGTTGCATTGCAGCCCTACATCACGAACTAGACTGGACCACTGTGAACTGGTTATAGTTATATAAAGCAAGGTTTGCCGTACCGGACTGTACCGCCCGGTACGGGCGGTACGTACCGGTCCGACAGGCTAGCGGTACGCGGACCGCCCTGTACCGGTCCGCCCGTACCGAGCACTGTAGCACTGTAGCACTGCTACAGTGCTCGGTACACCTGGGTGTACCGCTCGGTACACCTGGGTGTACCGCTCGGTACACCTGGGTGTACCGAGCGGTATACCGTACCGTACCGGTACCGAGCCCGGGTCGAAACGCCGGTACGGTACGGTACGGCGAACCTTTTATAAAGTATAAAGGAATGAAATTATTATTATTTTACCCAAGGTTCGCCGTACCGTACCGTACCGGCGTTTCGACCCACGCTCGGTACGGTACGGGTGTACCGACCAGTATACCGAGGTGTACCGAGCGGTACACCCGATTTCACCGATTTAACCCTCCGAAAATACCTGAAAATTAAAAAAAAAGTTAGGATAGGGTTTTCAAGTTACAAATAAATATAGTAATAGTATAAGTTTAGCAAAATCAATGTAAATTAGGTAAGAATAGCATCACATATCTTTTTCGGGCTTTGAGGTAGTCTTGTTCGAGGTTCGTATTTCAGCTCGTTATAGATTGAAATATCTACAGAAAAATTTGTTGAATTGTTAGACTATTTTGTTACAATATAAACTCTAAAATTCAAATGAATTAAATAATCATATATCTAGATATACCTGATTGTTAATTCTACCACCAAAACGAACGACGGGCCTCCACGGGTGGTGGATCAGGGTCCTCGATCCGATACATATCAATATGATACGTTTGTTGGACCCAATCATGAAATTGATCCCATGACATAGTGTATTGATACACCGTATGCCATTGATACATCAATGTGGTGCTGATCGTAGATTGATCGTCATGAATCATATTTGTCCGAGGCAGCTCTTGAGGCATATATTGATGTTGTTCTGTATCATGCTGTTGCTCAGAGAAGGATGACCAACTATCACCATACTGTTGTTGCCCATATGATTCTCCATAATACGATTGCTGTGAATACGATGAGTCTCTTTCTGTGTCTATATCATGTATGCTCTGTCGCATTTGTTCATATTCATCCACTGCCTTCCCCTTCCCCTTCCCCTTCCGCGCATAAACTTGACCAGTACCTTGTCGAGTTCCATGATCTGAATCTTGAGTGGCATGTGTAAAATATTGCTCCTCAGTCCATTCACCACCCTCAAGTTGTGTAGACGAGACCAACGACTGCCCGGCATCACCGCCATCATCTGTCGAGGCACTGCTGTCCGTGTTGCTGTCATGTCTCTGGACCGAGCGAGAAAGAGAATGTGATTGTGAAGGTGTCTCGTCGCCCGACTCGATTCTTTCCAACGATGCAACTGATGCTACTGCCTTCCCCTTTGCCTTTGCACGTTGGGCGGACGAGTGTGACCGTTGGGTATCGGTAGTTCCTCGAGCAGTTTGACTCATACCATGTTGTAATCGAGGGGGATTTTCCACCTGTTGGGGTTGTGCTTCTTCTTCTTCTATTGCCTCGGTGATAAAACGCGAAGGACGTTGAGGATCTCCCGCCTCATCAAGTAGAGGATCCTCTTGGTTCTCTACTGCTTCAACCCAATCTAACATTGGCTCTGAATCTTCGTTGTAGAATTGAAGGTCAATGGGATCAATATCTGGTTCCTCTGGCTCCTTATCCAACTCAGCACATCGCAATTTTAGCCGCATGTTATAATGGACATATACTAGTTTCTCTAACCGTCTGTAGGAGAGTCTGTTGCGGACCTTCGTATGAATCAATGCAAACGTTGACCAATTACGTTCGCAACCACTAGATGTTGTTGTCTGTGAAAGTATACGAACGGCAACCTTCCTTAAATGTGGTGCATCGCCTCCAAATTGTAGCCACCACTCGACTGCAAAAAGATATAAATAAGATTTTATTAGCATAACAAATAATCAACATTAAATATAATTGATAATCAATATGCATAACTTTTCCTCACCAGGATCCATAGTGTAACGGCACGATACAGCTACAACGTCGGAGAATGAACCAATTGTTTCTCGAAATAATCGACCCTCCATAAGAGCATCGGTTGCCTCGGTAGTGTTTGGCAAGAGCCGATATATAACATTTCGTAATGTCGTTAGGAAATTATTTTGTGTTCCGAGAGCATATCGATATTGAATTGCTGGGTTTAGATAATACGTTGCAAAACATAATTTTGTTAGTATTATTTTTTATTATCTAAATAATAATAAATTAAATTTTTCTGAATATGAATTTACCTACATTATGGATATCTTGATCCATATGAACATCGGTCCGACGATCAATGATTCGTACGTATTGGTCGGCCTTAAAATCATCTTTGAATGCTTTCCTGACCTCCTCTCTTGCTGAAATCAACATATATTTAAGATACGGCATTTGTGGACGCTTGTCCATATCGACCTTACGGAGGACAATATAAAGTGGTTCCACACCTTTTATGATTTCTGCTATAGTATCCCAAAATCTAGAGGAAAGAATGGCCTTTTCTATCTTCTTTCCATCACTCAATTTTGAATATCTGGATTCAGACCACTCTTGTGAGCTAGCCATTGCCTTCAAGCCTTGCCTTTTTTTGCTGTAATGACTTTAATGCAATAAAATTGGTAGCAAACCGAGTAATTCCAGGTCGAAGTACTTCACCATTTACATACTTTTGCATTAATGCGTGGACCCAATGATGATTATATATAAATTTTGTAATTGATTGTGTTCGAGCTACACATTTTTTGACCGCATCCAACTCACCAATATCCTTCAACATTAGATCTATGCAATGAGCTGCACATGGAGTCCAAAACAAAGTTTTTCTTTTTTCCATCAATTGCAAATCGGCCTTTTTGAAATTCGCTCCATTGTCGGTTATTATTTGTACAACATACTGTGGTCCAATCTCCTCTACCATAGTGTCCATCAAGCTCTCAATGTAGTTTGCATCTTGGATCTTTTCAGAAGCATTAACGGACTTATGAAACACCACTCTTCTATTGCAATAAACAAGAAAGTTGATGATACTCATTCTTGTTGGTCCTGTCCAACTGTCACACTTCAATGTCACCCCATATTCTTCCCATTGCCTCTTAAAGGATTTGATCCAATCCTTTATTTCTGCCACCTCCTCATCTAAGTACACGTCGTGAATCTCCTTTGGTGTTGGAGGTTAGATCCCCGTGCCAGACTTTTGAATAGAGGAGATCATGCTCTGATAATATGGACCTTTGGCTGTGTTGGCTGGAATCCTATGAAAGTTAAACCATTTTGAGATTGCCTTCCCAATATCCCGTTTTTTTTCTTTTGTGTATGCATCGTCAATCCGTGTCTGTTTCGCTGTTTGTGGGGGATAGGCTTGCGGATCAATATCAACAATATCTGGTGCGGACCTCCTGCCAAGACCTCTCATAAAACCACGGAGTCCACCATGTCTCATGCTACTAGTTCGGCCTAGCTGAGAAGGAGCAGTTGGTTGCCTCATGCTGGTTGACCTTTGGATTCCACTACCAGTGCCATGCTCAAATTGTGAGTCAGGTCGTCGATGCCTCATTGCTTCATCGAACGTATACTGATGCTCCAATGATGCACGAATCCCAGCTGTGAGATCCGGGTCGACTTCATCGCCGCAACCCTCATACTGATCATAAACCGGTTCCTGTGTAGCCCTATGATATTCTTCCTCAACTCTTGTCTTCTTTTTTAATGTATCTTCCTTTGTTTGTTTAAGCTTGCTTTGAAATAATTTACGGATCTCCGTTGGAACTTTCTTGCATTTTGCAACATCAGGATACCCACCAGCCAAATGCATTTTCACTCGAGTTATTCCTCCACCTTTGCCAATGTAGTCACAATAAATACATTGTCAATGATGACGGTTTCCATCTAGCTTTCGGGCATGAACCCATGCATCATCATGTGGCTGTTCCTTTGGTGCCATGATCCTATCAAATTTAAATCAAATAAACTATAAAGTATAAACATATTAAATTGACCAAATATCGATCATAAATCACTAATCACAACATTAAGTAATTTTATTAAAACATAACTAATTATATTTTATTATCATAAATATGTTACATGCATAAAATAAGTATTAACATCATTAGATACACTAATATAGTTAATTTTTCACTAATTACTTCTCTTTCACCATTATAAACATGGCAAACACCCTAATAGACATTAAAGATATTAGATTCACATAAAATCAAATAAATTTCGATTAAATCATCGTTAAAATGACTAATTACAGTATTAAATAACTTTAATAAATTATAATTAAACTTATTTTACCATCATATATATGTTAAATACATAAAAGAAACATTAAATATGTAATTTTAATCCAATATGATTCAAATTATGATAATTATCATTTATCTACACTAATTATACAATTAATATAGTTAATTTTTCACTAATTACTTCTCTTTCACCACTATAAACATGACAAATACCTTAATAGGTATTAAAGACATTAAATTGATATAAAATCAAATAAATTTTGATTTAATCATCATTAAAATAACTAATCGCAGCGTTAAATAATTTTAATAAAATTTAATTAAACTTATTTTACTATGATAAATATTATTCAATATTTACTATGCATGAAAAACACTAACCATAATCTTAAATATCTTAATTACTCTCTAATTAAAGAAAACGAATACATACCTCTTGATTAGAAAGTTCTTCCTCTTAATCTTCCCAAATTAGCCTCAATTGAATTCACAAATCGTTATTTTATAGAGTTTAGGAGAGAAAAGAAAAGTTTGAGAGAGAGTTTAAGAGAGTATAATGAAATAGGGGAGAGAAGATTGGTTTAAATAGGAGGAGATTTGACCGTTGGAGCACTTTAGCACTGCTACAGTGTGGTAACGGTCGGTTTCGACCGTTACCGAGTGGTACCGGTCGATTTCGACCGTTACCGAGTAGTACCGGGCGGTAACGGTCGAAATCGACCGTTACCGAATGGTACCGGGCGGTAACGGTCGAAATTTCGACCGTTACCGCCCGATATTACCCGTAACGGCCGATACGGGATATTTTTTGCGTGTACCGCCCGGTAGGGGGCGGTCCGCGTACCGGTCGCCTCTCGGACCGGTACGTACCGCCCGTATCGGGCGGTACGATTCGGTAAGTAAAACCTTGATTTTACCTATCATGTGAAGCTTCATGTACATTTGAGTATCATACATCCAATCAATGATATTGGGGAAGACCTTAGATCTAGGTGTCCCGCCCTAATTTGCTTGGAGTTAATATAAAGGGGTAAGTGTAGCCATTTATGGCACCTATTCCATGTGCTTAATGATAATGATTTCAACTATAACATCCTAGAAATACATAGGATAAAGTATGATTCCGATGATACTTCTTTTATATAAGCCCTTAAAGTGAGAGCTAGACCAATTACTTAATGTAAACATATTATTGATTCTATTTTTCTTGGCTAAATGGAATATAAGGAGATTAAGTAGTAAATTGAGTGGTATCAAGCTACAAAATTTTCCCTTCTGTGAATCTTTGAACAAGTATGCATCTAGTTATCATTATAGGTGAAATGAGTGACATGTTGTGTCCAAATCAGGGTTTTGAACAAGATATGCAATACCGTACCGTACCAGTGTTTCGAGGTTGGCTCGGTATGGTATGGTATCGGTGTATTGAGCGGTACACCCTAGTGTACCGAACAATTTTATATATTTTCTTCATTACTGTAGCACTATAGCACTGCTACAGTATAGCATTGTAGCACTGTAGCGGTATCGGGCGGTCCGTGTACCGGTATGTCGTCGGACCAGTACGTACCGCCCGTACCGGGCGGTACCATTCGATACTGCATACCATGGTTTTGAACAAGGTTCGCCGTACCGTATCGTACCGGCGTTTCGACCCGGGCTCGGTACCGGTACGGTACGGTATACCGCTCGGTACGGGCGGTCCGCGTACCGCTAGCCTGTCGGACCGGTACATACCGCCCGTACCGGGCGGTACAGTCCGGTACGGCAAACCTTGGTTTTGAATACCGGTTCGTACCAATGTACCGAGCAAAGCTCGGTACCATACATATTGATATGTATCGTCAATACGCCAGGGTGTACCGACGATGGTATATCCAAAAACCTTAAAAATATCTTCATCCATCACGCTAGGGCGTACCGATCGGTATGCCTTGGTAATAGTCGAAATCCGAGACGGTACCTGTTGGTACACCTTGGTGCCGCCCGATGGAGGGCAGTCCGCATATCAATATCCTCTCAATACATAGTGCCCGTACCGGACGGTACACATCGAAATTAAGAATCCTAGTCCAAATTGCTATCCTCTTCAAGGTAGGATATTGCCAGTGTCTTTGTCTAGAAAAGATACAAATGTTCACCAACTATTTATTGGCCTTCTTGAAATTAGTGTTATTTTTAGACACCACTTATATAATATTAGTTCTCTCCAATATCATCAATTACAGTGTCCATCAGATCCTATATGTATCCTTGGATGTTAAATTTGATTATGATGCATCAATGGACCTGCTGTTGCATGTGTAGGTATTGTTAAGGGCCCACTACTTGAAGATTTTGATCCTTCTGTGAATTTACTCGACCTCATCATCAAGATACACCTTAGTGATCTCATATGAAGGAAGAGGTTGTATCTTGGGTTCATGTTTCTAAGTGGTTTACATGATGAATCTGTAATTCACATCCTGAGCTAGGATGGGTGATAGATGCAGTTGAAATTGTACAAGCAGTGGTTGCCTTACCTATATCCTCTTTTTCTTATAATAGTCATGGTCCATTTGCAATCTGAAAGGGGAATGCCATGGGATCAAGATCAAATATCAGACATCAATCTCTTATCGAAAAACTAAAGAAACACCAAAAAAAAAACTAAAGAAACACTTGATGCCCCTTCTTCGGGTTGGGATGGTGCTCATCCGAGCACTTGTGCCATAATAGAAATGCATCATGGTCCATTCCCAATCTAAAAGGGGAATGCCATGGGATCAAGATCAAATATCAGCCGTCAATCTCTTATCGAAAAACTGTAGAAACGCTTGATGCCTCCTTCTTGGGGTTGGGATGGTGCTAGTCACCTCATACTAGCACTTGTGCCTATCTCATGAGCATCGCATGCTAAATCATCACTAGCTTGTCTGATACTAAAAGACTTGTTGAACTAGGATGGACTAGCAACACTAGCATTGCTACCGCTATTTCCATGCTTGAATTGAGATGGATCGACCTAATGTTTGTATCTTATATTCTTGTGCATATGAGATTACTCCAAACATAGTAAATATTACTTGTGTACCTTTGGATTTTCCTAGCATCCAACTATGCCTTCAAAAGCTTGTTCAATTTTTAAAGGGCTCTTGTTTATATGGCAACACCAGGAATTCCACTAGTCAAATGTTATTGTAGCCTTATTCCTCTGCCATGACCAATATATTCGAAGTGTATGTATTGGCAATCATGGTGACACTTCAAGTGATGGCCACTCTAGCTTAATATATAGCTTTGATTATGTTATTTTCATACAAACATTAACAACTAATTCAGGTATAAAATTCCAAAAATGTACATTTTAGTGGAAATTCGATCTAGACTGACAGAAATGTAGATTAGATTATCATTTTTGGTTAATAGCATAGCCTGCATCCATACTTGGATACTGAATTGATTCTATGAGATAACTATTCTACTTTATGTTGCTAGAGTAGATTTAAAATGAAAAATCAGGCATCTGTTAGTATGATTGTCCTCTTACATCTTGTGCTCTTTCACTTGCAGGAAGCAATGATGAAAGATACATTAGAGCGTGCCAGGGAACCTAACCTAGACTTGCGAGCATACCTCCTGAATACATATGTACACCCAGTATTTAAAGATGGTGAGGATGACGATAGCTTTTCGGATGATGGGGAACAAGAATGTGAGAATGTCTTAGTGCCCACGAAGCGCCAATCCCGGAAGAACACACCAGTTCCCAGTAAATATAATGGTTCATCTTCTCCTTCTCTTCCCGACATTGCCAAAGAAGAGCTATAATATATAATGGATATGCACTCCTAATTCCCCTGTACATTAGCATCACGAGGAGTGAATTGAAGGGGTGTGATATATTTGAACTCCTCAATTTGATATGCTGAAGATAGATCTAACTCAATGCACACTGGATTCAGCTACTCAGATCAGGATGGATATGGGCACTTCACTCGTTCACAAAAGTCATGTTATCATGTGGTTAATCTTCACTTAAAACACAGCTTTACAAAGGTCTCCTGTTGTAATTGGCTCATTTGTTTCAGTAGCATGGCTTGCTTTCAACCAAGTCAAAGTCATCCGATTTATCTTTCTATCACAAACTCTAATACTATGTTGGATTTTTTTTCGATGAATACAGACTCGAACAAAATTGTGGACACTCGACTAGTATAATAAGATGATGGTTTCAAATCCTTAATTTCTGCTAATATATATAGTGTTGCCACATGTCCATATTAGTGGTAATTCTTCACTATAATTTGTTTTTTCTCTTTTGGGTGGTGTTAAGTTAGATTTAGGTTCTTCCACGTGGATGTTGATTTGGTTTGAATCGATGTACTCTTTTGCATCTGAGTGAGATGGTGTTGGGTGAAGGAAAAGTTCAAAGTTAAGACTTAGCAAAACTGCATTGAGGACATACTTGACAAGGTTTATTCGATACGTAAGTCAGTGTTTTATTCAGAGGATTTGATCATTATCAAATCTATATGGATGTAAGCGTCATGGAATAGTTCAGATGTCAAAGAATATACCTGAGGGGTCTTTTTATTAGTGTCAGAAATAATTATGCGTTTTTTTCGATCATACGGTAAAGATCGATGAATCAACTTTTCATTTATATGATATGGCTAATTCCACAAGGTCGAGTTGTCTGTTAGATGAGGAAATCGTAATGTATCTATCGAAATATTGATGAGGTGTCGATAACTATCTATGTGTCACAATCTATCTATATATTGAAGTTATTTTGTATTTGGGCTTCTTTTCAAAATAAGCTATAGGTTTACATTTTCTAAAATCAAATAGGTTCATCACCCTAACCATTTAAGTTTTCTAGCAATTAACAAAAAGAATAAGAACAGAATAATCTTTGCCATCATAATATAAAATAATTAGTTAATTTTTTATAATATAAGATTAATTATAGATTATCCTATGTAATTAGTTACTTTTAGTATCTCGATCTTTATATTTTTAAAAGTTACAATAAAATTCTTATACTTACGAATAAATTAATCTCATTGTTCTAACAAAATCTCTCTTTTTATTTTTAATTCTATAAAATTATATTTTTAATCGTATAGAGATCTCGATATTTTAATTTCATAAGTATAAAAATCTCAATATAATTTTTAAAAATACACGGATTAAAATATTAAACATAAAAATAACTAAGTAATTAGTCGCTTCCCAATCAAAGACGGAAGGAGAGAGAGAGAGAGAGCTATTTGTAGCAATGCTACACCAAATCCGAGGTTTGCTGGGTTGACCAAATCTGTGGCAGGAGTGGACGAAGAACATCCATCCTCCATGTTTCCCTCGCATCCTTTCTGTCTGCCGCATTGGTCGAAGGTAAGAGTCGTGGCACATGAACGATCGATCGCCTTTGTCTTTTTATTTGCAGGTTTCCCTTCTTTCTTTCCCATCCTTCTCCTCTTCGCTACAAGAATTCTCACCACCCGGTGGGAGCGAAAAGCAGAGGAAGGGATCGAAGGACAGCGCGGCAAAGACGGGGAGGTAATTAATTAGTAAGGGATGGATGATAGGACCGAATCTATTTGTTAGGTTTGCGTTCGTTGATTCATTCAGGTATAGATCCTGCAGCAACAGTGGAAGCCATGGGTGAAGATGATGAGAAGCAGTCAGAGAAGAGGTACATTTCCTCGGAGGAGCTCCGGTTGCACAACACGCCTTCGGACCTGTGGATCTCGATCCAAGGCAAGGTCTACGACGCTACCCACTGGGTGAAGGACCACCCGGGCGGCGAGCTCCCTCTGTTCAACCTCGCCGGTCAAGACGTCACCGATGCCTTCGTCGCTTACCACCCGGGCACCGCTTGGTCCCTCCTCGATCGCCTTCCCCTGGTCGGCTACCTCTCCGACTACCGAGTCTCCGACGTGTCCAAGGACTACCGACGCCTGATCACCGATATCTCCAAGAAGGGCCTCTTCGACAAGAAGGGTCACATAACCTTCATCGTCCTTTGCCATATGTGCCTCATGTTCGCCGCCGTCGTGTACGGCGTCGTCTGCTCTCCCAGCGTGTGGGTCCATCTCGGCTGCGCGGTCGTGCTGGGGTTCCTGTGGATGCAGTCGGGGTTCCTCGGACACGACTCCGGCCACTACCGTATCTTGAGCGGCCCTCTGGTGAATCGCATCATGCAAGTGGTCACCGGGAACTGCCTCGCCGGAATTAGCATCGAATGGTGGAAGCGGAACCACAACGCTCACCACATCGCGTGCAACAGCCTCGAGTTCGACCCCGACGTGCAGCACATCCCCGTCCTCGCCGTCTCCTCCGAGTTATTCCGCGGCCTCACCTCCTACTTCTACGAGCGGAAGATGAGCTTCGACGGGGTGGCGAGGTTGCTGGTGAGCTACCAGCACTGGACGTTCTACCCGGTGATGTGCGTGGCGAGGTTGAACCTCTTCGCGCAGTCGGTGCTGTTGCTGCTGTCGAACAAGAGGGTGCAGGGGAGGAGCATGGAGTTGGTGGGGTTGGGGGTGTTCTGGGTCTGGTTCCCGCTGCTCGTCTCCTACCTGCCGAGCTGGGGCGAGAGGGTGATGTTCGTGGTGGCCAGCTTCGCGGTGACTGGGATCCAGCACGTCCAGTTCTGCTTGAACCACTTCTCCTCCAGCGTCTACGTCGGGCCGCCGCGGGGGAACGACTGGTTCGAGAAGCAGACGATGGGGACGCTGGACATCACCTGCGAGCCCTGGATGGATTGGTTCCACGGGGGGCTGCAGTTCCAGGTGGAGCACCACCTGTTCCCGCGGCTGCCGCGGTGCCAGCTACGGCGGATCGCGCCCCTGGTGCGGGAGCTCTGCAAGAAGCACGGCCTTCCGTACGACAACTTCTCCTTCTGGGAGGCCAACGTGAGGACCATCAGGACGCTGAGGACGGCGGCTTTGCAGGCGAGGGACTTGGCCAATCCGGTCCCCAAGAACTTGGTGTGGGAGGCGGTGAACACCCACGGATGACCAACCTCTTCGGCCCACTCTCTCCGACACAGTCTTCCCTTTCCTACACGGCTTTTCTTGCCCAAGGGAAATCCAGGAAATCCAGGAAAGAAGGAAGAACTGATATCATCATCCGCATATAGATAGGGTGTCTATGGGATTCTCCATCCATCTTTGTCGTGTGATTCTGCATTCGATCGAATTGATGTTTCTTCTGTCTACATTTTTCATATGAGAGAAGAAAAAGAGTCTGATAGCATGAAAAGCTCCGATGCAGAGAGAGAGAGAACAAAATGGTGGCAGTCTGCATTATATGTAGCCTCTGTTAGGCCAACAAGAAAAATGCTAATAAATACTGTATTAATACGTCATTAATTATTAATCAAATTTACAGACACATTATTACCAATTAAAATTATATTGAATACGTCTATACTGTTTAATATCAACCTTGTCGGTCATTGGTGTGATCCGTAAACTTACAAGGAATTATTCGTTTTCGGTTACGGGCGTATCCAACTTACGAGTCTTTGGTTTTCATACTCCTAAATCAACGTGAGACTAAATATCTTTATTAATATATTACATGACTATTATAAGAAACAAAAATCAAAAAGCAGATTCATGTAATTGTAAGCACAATTTATTGAGCAGGAATCAAGTTTTATGGCCAAACCCAGCAGAGTTCCTTCTGGTTTCCTTTCTGTTTCAGCTCTCCTCCATGTCGTCTCCTACCTTTCTCCCATCTCTTGGATCGAAGTCTAATTAGATGTTTGTGGTCGGAGTAATCATATGCATCCAAACGTTGCTTTATGTAAAGCTATTATTGGCTTTGGTATAGGAGATACTAACAGACGAACATAAATAAGAGACTCGGCATTCGCTGCTCGTCTACGCTACGAGCGGGGGCGGCGCTTGAGGGGGTGCTTCGTAAATTACCACTCGATTTCCGGCAGGCGACGGTGGCACGTAAGGCCTCCTCGAGGCTTGAGACGCTGTCATGGTAGTGGGGCTTGGGATGGGATCGTCCGACTCCCCGCATCGTCCAGCTCTGGCTAATGCCTTCCTGGGAGTACCTGCAAGATCGCAGCATCCAAACCTTGCTTTCAGAACACGAATCTGTAGATCTAGCATCGACCGGAAGAAATCTAGTTTTTGCCTCGGAAAAGGAGGAGTCAAAAGAAGGAAGAAATTGGAGTGGTGAGTGTATGCGCACAGGAGAAGGAGATGGTAGGATGGCATCCGAGCAGGAGGATGGTGAGAAGAATGACGACGACGATCTGTTTCGTGGATTCAGCCATGGCAACAAGAGGCAGAAAGAAATAGATCGAGCGATCGATCGATCTCTATACTTGATATCGGTCGAAGGAGATCATTGGAATGGATGATTGAATTGGATGGTTCTTGTGAAGACCGCCAGCTCACTGTCTCTTGGAAGCTGGTGAGACGGCCGCAATTGAAGAAACTGGAGGTCGTTGACTTTGACTTTGACGTTGACTTCCAGTAAACAGGTTGGCATGGGAGATGGGAACCATATATCAACTAGAGGATGGAAGGACATTAAGGTCTTGCCAAATTGGTAGTAGTCACTTTTTGATTTTGGTCTGAATATATCTTTATCTTACAATAATAAAAAATTTATTGTGGATTTATATAACTATCGTTAAAAATAATAATTTATATAACAATAAAAATCATCATCCCAAGAGTTAATAATCGTTATGCCGATCACGTCAATAATTATTATACCACATCGAATATAACGAGGATATTATCATATCATCGATCGTCTCAATACTTATTTTGACTAACTTAACGATTCTCTTTTCTAATTAATTATATTTTAAATCGTAAATGATTAGAAACTCATAACTATAAATAGTTATTCATCTTATTTCTCATAATCTTTTCGAATCCTAAAACTATTTTAGTTTCAACACATTACTAACTTGAGCAACGAAGAAATCAAGAACACTGATATTTTAGTTGACATACATATGTATACATATATCACAACTGGTACAGACCTGTTAGATAATACGTTGAGCTGCAGAAATATCTATAAGGTTAATCGACAGAACCATGAGCAACATTGTAGCAGTGGATGTGGCGTCAATTATTGATGAGCTTGTAAGGAGGCTTGTTGAGAGCTGGGGAAGGATCATACGCTCCATAGTCATTGGTCTTAACATTATCCTTGGATGAACTCTGCATGTGTATATAGATATAGGTATAGATATAGATATGATCACAGTAAGTTCTAGAGTTAATAATATATACAAGTCAGACACCAATTTAATCTAAATCTATTATATGTAATCTTGACACTTTGGATCCTTAATAATATGAGATTATTTTCTTAGTTCATCCAAGATAGGTAAATAATAATTTCTTGAAAAAAAGAAAAGCCTCTAATTTTACCATATTTAAATACCTTTTTCGTAGCTTCGTGTGGTACCGAAGCATGATGCATCAACTTTCGATGACCTACAAAAAAAAAAAAGTTAGAATGGTAAAAAAAAAAAAAATTGATCCACTCATAAAGAGAGAGAGAAAAAAAAAAAAAGACCTTACGAGGTTCCTTAGCAATATTCTCATGATTTAAACTCTATCGTTACGATAAAATTTTCGTTAGAATGAACCCTTTCATTAAATAAATGAACCTAATTTTTTACAATTACCTATCGTATCCACATATAATTTTTCGTTCAAAATCTTTTACTATCTGGAGTAAAAGAATTAGTATGTATATTTTGCAGAACCCAAAGTGAAAATATACTAAAAATATAAATTTATTCGACATCGGACTTGATCGAAATAGGGTTATATATATATATGAAGATTGGTCATTCGAGCTAACGTAAATCGACATCATATTTACATATGGATCACTACATAGGTGTGATCGGACATATTTTTGATAAATTTGTTAATATTTAGATATCGTATATGGTATATATATATATATATATATATATATATATATATATATATATATATATATATATATTAAATATTTTTGCCGAGTCGAGAAATAGTTTTGATTGTATATCTTTTTGGTAGATACAAAATATGTGCAAAGAAATCTGAATTTAACATTGACTAGCTCGGAAACTATTAACTACAAACATCAAAATGACACAGCAACCAACCTGCAAATGATTCTGAGGGTGCAGTCGCTGACAAGAGGAGGAGGAGGAAGAAGAGAAGGGCCACCGAATCCATCTTCGATTCTCGATTGATCTGTTTCCCCGTCCGTTCCAAGGAGAAGAATATAAGGAGGTCAGGTAACTCAAAGTTGCACAAGGGAAAAAGGAGTGGACAAGCACTCACTCTCTCGATGGCATCCGTTGTGTAGTCACTAAGGTTAGTGGATGCGTGATGGTTCGAGTTCATTGGGCGAAGCAAGTTATCCTCAGCATTCCTCTCCTCACGCGAATCCTAATGGCCTCTGATGTGGCTGAGTGCGTGCTTCAGTTCAGAGCTTCAGTTCATTTGCAGATGGCACTCCGATGGTGGAAAAATGAGGTGTTGGTTGTGGCCACGCTGAACTTTTGTCTCCTTGTTCTGCTGCCGACGATGCAAACGAACGTAAAAGATGATGTGATTGAATTGGCAAGTCTCTGAACAATCTCTTGATACCTCATGATGTGTACCTCATGATGTTTGTAGTGACTTCGACCATCTGAATCGGTTTGAATCGATTACAAGAGATTAATTTGGGTTTGTTGCATGAAATCATAGTAACTTTCTCACACAACATCAAAATTGCTACCGTGACCGACAAGAAGAAGAAGACAATACAGTTGACTTGCCACTGGAAGCAACACTATGGATCGAACGGATCGTGTCCAACCAATATAACCTAATTCTGCCATTAACGGTGTAAAGTTCAGCTAGATTTCATTATCGATATCAGGATGAGGCAGAAAGGACAGAGGAGGTGAGGATGGTAGATATATATGCTTATGAAAGTACAAGCAAAGCAAAGTGGAAGACTCCCTTTCAGGTCAAAAGACTATAAGGAGTGTTGTTTGTCAAACATTCCACCAATTTCAAGGTGAGCAATTTTTTCATTGATAGGATTCATAGTGGACTACTTTAAGAATCATAGTGCTTATGTTGTTGTCTTCTGTTTCTTTTTGGTTAAAAAGGTTGGATTCGGCCCTTCAAGATCTTATTAAGCTATCATTCTATTTTAAACCACAAGTGTATTAACTTTAAAATGAGGAAACAAACATACAACTTGTATACAATGATCATCAAACTCTTAATTTGGATTTGGCTTTTCCTTTATACAAATTAAGAATTACAGTCTCTAATTAAGGATATTAGTCTCAGTTCTTGGAATCTAAATAACATAATCAATCATTAATGACAAAATATTGTCTCTAAATGTCAAAATAATGACAAAAATCCTTTTACCTGATGGCCAATTTTCATTGTCAAACCCTTCTTTTTTGGCAAGGAAGTGTGTTCTACGTACACAAGTACATCAAATTTTCCAATGCCCGAAGGACTAGATATCTGATTGACATAAAACTTTGCAAGAAATTATTTTTCTTAAATCTGAAAGATTATTTCTCCTCGGTAGCTTTCACTTCTTAAGCTTGACAATACAACTTTGTAGAAGACCTGTACATCATGGAGTTCCAAGCTGTTCCATTGAAAAAGACACATTGTACGCTGACTTCTTGCAAAAGGCTTCATTTGGTCTTTCATGGCCTCTTTCAACACTGGGTGCAGAAGCCGATGAATTCATTCAGCACTTTTCTTTCCTTCATGGCCTCTTCAGCACTGGGTGCAGAAGCTGATGTATCCATTCAGCACTTTTCTTTGGCCTGATTGATATGGAGATATGCATACTCTCTTTAGATCTTTAACAGCACCAGAATCCACAACTTGCTACAGTTGTCACCTTTCCAAGATCTTATTCTGGGATCATCTTCCACCACATATAATAAACATACAATATGGTGTCACCAAATTCACTGTAAAAGCCTTATCATGCTGTGTTGAGGTACTCTTTACGACTAGGCACCACCATCATGGTTGACCATTCGCCATGGACACCACTGCCACTAAGAGCAAATGTAGTTGAAGCTGCAGATTTTGTTTTCTTGTTCAAGTTGTTCGGTCACTGACCTCGAGAACATATGAAAACTTCTTGCATTATCTACTCCATTTGTTTCTAGTTAGCAGTAAACTGGTAGGGCCAAATCATCCTGTTCTGTTGTGCCGAGTAGAACCAGTCACCGTGGCAACATGATTTTGGACTGAGCCGGAGACAGATTACTCCTCTAGCCTGTCTATGAACTCCTATGAACCCCTATGTGCTCCAAGATAGATGCCCCTGCAAAATAAAAGAACCATCAGAAGAACTTCAGTGAGATCTCCTTCATTGCACAAGTAAAGCTTAAAAGAAAGTAAAGAGAGAGAGAGAGAGACTTCCTTTATACTCTGAAATTCCCTCTCTCTCTTATGGGGCTACTTAGCTGACAAATGCAGATCAACCATCCTGCTCCCACCAGGGAGCCCTACCACAAGGAAACTGATGCTGGCATTCCTTGTGCAGATCCCCTAACCCAGACGACAAGACTGACAATCTTGCACTTAGAGTGACATGAAACACTATCACTAACCTCCTCCGGTGAAAGCAACAGTACTGGCTAAAATGATGTGATTGATAATGACGTCCAGATGGTTCCTGAGATCTCAACAGTAGGAACTGGCTGCCATCTAGAGAGGGGCAGCAGCTCAGCTAGTCATCACCTATCCATGTGCCAATGAGGGATAGGCCAAACTTCACCCTCATACTGAAATAATCGACAATGTGAAACTGCAAGTGGTAAAATATCTGATGCAGTTTTGTCTAATTAAACCAATTTCTCTTAGTGTGATCATATATGTTGCATCTGACATGATGAAGATAGAAGTCCAAAGGAGCCTTGGCTCATGGTTATGGCCATGAAAAGGCACTCTGGGAGTTATGAATGCATTTGGCCAAGTTATCGTCCTTACCTTTTCAGAGCTTTCATGCAGAGAGGAGAGAGAAAATAAAAATCTCATATAACTAATGAGTATGTAGGTGAGTGCCTATTTATTGATGTGCTCTTTGTCATGCTTCTATCAAACGCCCCCATTCTTTCTTTGTGTGCTCGCCCATTCATAATCTACATGAAACTGACTGGGTAAACTGCTCTCTCTCTCTCTCTCTCTCTCTCTCTCTCTCTCTCTCTCTCTCTATATATATATATATATATATATATATATATATATATATATGGACCATCAACAGATGAGAACAGAAAAGAAATGAATATATATACCTTGAAGAAGAGCTGCAGCATCCTTCTTCATTGCCAACCAATGATAGTGGTAGGCAAGAAGACAAGCACTGTAGAGTAGCAAGCATCCACTTTGCCGCTGTATATAAAATCTGAACTCCTTCGAGTGTTCTATAAAGCCAGAGGCCTTAGCAACTCTTGATACTTGGTAGTGAAAGGAGTTGTGACAAGGAGGATACATGGTGAGGCTGATCCTGGGACTTTGTCTTTGCATCACATTGGTTGTCTCCTCCATGCACACTTCCGAACCTCGAGTGATCAGCCGATGGATGGCAACCAATGGGGAGTTTGCATTCGCAATCGGGCCAATCCGGGGGCAGATGGTGGCAACAGCAGCATATGCATCGAAACGCACGATTCCGGGAGGACCAGACCCACAGCATCACTCCATGGATCCTTAATGGCAGGTTTTGGCACAGGCAATTTCAAGTGCATTTGCAACCATTGAGTAAGTGGTAATAAAAACAAGACTTCTTTCTCAATCTCCCTTTTATGCTCTCATAGAAATCTGCATGCACAACACAGCTGAGCTACTGTTTAGTAATTAACAACTTCAAAAGGTAAAAGATAAACTACAGTTTCAAGAAACAAGAATGATCTACCAAAATGGTGAGTATATTGCATAATCAACAAGTCAACGGTTCACTTGAATCAACAGGGCAATACATCTTCAACTCCATTGTTGGTCAGCACAAAAAGACAACATCTGACTGCTCACTGCATTATACAAATATCAATAATAATGTCAAAATAATATAACAAAACAGTTTTGACTGATATGTACAACATTTGAGTTCCTTCTCTTTATTGTCATTTGATTACCTGTTAGAAATCCATACAACTTCTTCTATAATCTCAACTTGCTTCATTCCAGAGCATCACCAAATTATTCCTCCAGCTGTCATTTTCCTATTATGAATTTCCCTTCAAATGTCTTATACCTTTTCTCTTAAAAGCTACCATGTAGACATGATAATACGTCAACATGCACCTTTCTTGTGGTAATCCTTCTTGTTTCTCAAAGCTAGTCTGTTTTGATCAAATTAGATCAGGCAAGTCTGTTTTGATCAATTATAAACAATAATCATCTAACGGCACATCCATTTTTTGGCACTTTAAAGTTTGAGACGGAGATTAATTCTTTGTCATGAAATATGCAATACCAGCCTGATGAAAGGGCATCAAGCCAACAGTCGATGTTTTGTCCAAAGAAAATCCAAGAAATATCAAGCAAGAAAATGGTGTCCTCTAAAGTACATTAAGTACCATGTAATCCAAAATCCTTGAGGAGCAGTATAGGCACAAGAAGAAAGAATAGACCTCCGTAAAGCTGTGAATTATTTTAGTCACAGAGAACTAATACTTTTGGACCATGTTAGTAGGCCCATTCCATACAAGTTATACTAACAACTCAGGCTGTTAAAATGGTACCAGAGCTACACTATGGACCCTCCATTTTGGCTTAATGCACTATGGGACAGATTTTGTCTAGGATAGGGTTCCTCATGGACGAGTGAAGATGACAAAACATCCATATTTGATGCAAATTTTGACCCTGAAAGGACCCAAATTTTATATAATGCCCTACCAAGGAAGTCAGATTTACATAAGTAGGCTCATAACTGTTCAAAATGAATGATGAACATGTAGCATTCAATCTGTTCTAGTAACTTCAACTTAAGAAATTAGGGAAATAAGAGTTCCATCACATATAATGCCAAATGATACCACAGATCCAAATGTTCTCAAAAGCTGTTCGAACTAATCCGTGCTCCACTGTTCTGGAAAAATCCAATCTTCAAGTCAACAAACGGCACGGCTACACTCGATTCCCATCAAACACGAGCGATTCCCAACCAAACGCACAATTGCCCACGATTTCCATAACAAAGACCAACAAAAGAAAAAAAGAAAAGAAGCGGACAAACGAAGGTATGATCGGAGAATAACCCGGTTGGATGTTTTTCCGGTGCTGGATTGAGTAGTGACTGTTTGGCGGCGCCGAGGCGAGAGATCCAGAGATCGGAATCAATCAATTCGTGCGACCGAAACCATCGGATACAGCGACGTGGGACCTCGAAATCCCACGACAGACGATCTATTTCTCCCCTTCTTCTCACTAATCTCCTCCACCTGACGATCGATCGAACGCGAGAGCGCGGCGAGGGGGAGAAGGGGCGAAGAGATGCAGTAACTGGAATTTTCCTTCTTCCTTTTAATCTGCTTACCATACCAAATTTTTGAGCAAATTACCGATCAGCCCTCACCTTATTAAATGAGATGTTATTTACTAAATTTTATAAGATATGAGCCTCTAATAGCCGAAATATGTAAATTATTCGAAGAAATTGATAATTTGTTACTATATTTGTTTTTTTATTCAATAAATTAAAAGAAATAATAAAATGAAGAGTTATTATCATATTTAGATACCGTAGATTAGTAATAAATCCATCAATTGGGGTGTGTGTGTGTGTGGTGTATATATATATATATATATATATATATATATATATATATATATATAGGAAAATCTTTGTTATTTTATCAAAAGAAAAAGGAAAACATCAATGCATTCAACAAATATACGAAACAATTCACATTGTTTGTACATGTGAATATATAACTTGGAAAATAAGAGAAAAGAAGGTATAACTGTTCCATGATCTATAAATATTCACTGCTAAAGATTAAGAAGGTTCACTGAATCTCCTACTAACCTTTTATGGTTGCGAGTAGACTGCTTCCACTCCGATGGTCACACTCAATAGAAGGATGCAACAGAGCCTGGAGTTTGAAGAACCCTAATAAGCAATGGATCCTTTATGAAACAAAATGGTTTTTACTGCAACAAAATGACAGTGCAAATTCAAAATCCTAATCTTGAACCATCTTAGATCACATACCAAAATCCTCAACAAATGTCTTACTATGGTACGACATCTTCACTGGTGTCATATTAATAACATTATCATAGATAGATGCAGGTAAGAAACCATGCCAAAACCTTTAGCGATTCCTTCGGTCATCAAAACGTTGACGTCACCTCCGAACCTAGGCCGAGCAGCAACCAGCTTTCTTGACAGCAGATACATCATCCTTGGAGCCAATATTGATCGTCTGTCCCTTTGGCAGAGCTGCAGGATCATTACCAGCTTCAAGTGCCTTCTTGCACACCACATGATGTATCTGGGTAAGCACTTCGCTGAAGGCATTCTCCACATTCATCGACTCCAGAGCAGATGTCTCCATGAAGAAGGAGTTTTCCCTCTCAGCAAAATCCTTTGCATCCTCAGTGCTAACTGCCCTTAGATGGCGCAAATCTGCCTTGTTCCCGACGAGCATGATTATGGTGCTGGAATCAGTATGCTCCCTAAGCTCCTTCAACCATCTTTCAACGCTCTCGAATGTTACATGACGAGTTATATCATACACAACCAGTGCACCAACTGCTCCTCGATAATATGCACTTGTGATTGCCCGGTATCTAATTTAACAGAGAAGCAAGAGTTATAGCTTGCACATGCTTTATACATTGGAAGCACCATATCTCTAGAAATGAGGAATGACAAAAGAGTGCAGTCCAAAGAAAGAGCTTTATGGTGATCAGATAAAAGGAAAAAGAAAGATCTTTATGTGCTTGACATATATAACACATGCATACGGTAATGCTTTCCTGTAAGGAAACACAATTGTAGATATGAAAGTCATTCATTTTAACTTAAGCAAAGGATTTGACACCAAGAGATTAAAAAATTCACATTTCTAGTACAAGACATAATAAAGCAAAGGATTTGACACCAAGAGATTAAACATCGACGACAAACTGATTTTTCCAGATAGCATCTGATGACATAGAAGCTTTCTTGAAGATTCATCACTACCTCCAAAGAGTTTGGAGGTATTCAACTCTTCATTATTTGAAAATACACAAAAAGAGTTTCATTATCAAACTGAGCAAATACAATTATATTGGAGAGGACCAACTAAGCACCTAAACATGGTATGGTTCTTACTCTTACAAGTGACTAAACATATTGCAAAACTTATTTCGATTTGTTTCATGTTATACTGTTATGATAACAATGCATAGGACATTAAAATTTCATAGAAATGTATATATGTGCACTAAGTGGCACCTTTGACCCATTGCATAACTTAGATGCTTCTTGATCACTGATGTACAAGAAAAGATTTGCCATACAACATTACCCTTTGTCAAAAGTAAATGCAGAAGATCCATTTTCAAGAGGACATACCAAGTTTATATGTGAAAAAAATGCCATAGCATGAAAAATGATGCCTCGATGCTGCACAAAAAGTGATATTTAATACTGACGATATGGAAGTAAAGTAGTCCATGCATTTACATAATTCATGAATACAAATCAACTGCTTCTATGTGCCATTTAATAGCAAGAAAAATGTAAGTTTGTGAATGTATGCAAATTAAAATATCATGAATTTGTTGATATAAAAAAGTCCCATACTATGAGAAATTGAGAGACAAAAGTACCACATTTAATTCTAATAATTAACACCAGCAACTTAGTAAAAATATATCACTCAAGAGATCTTAGAGTATAATGCAGACCAAAAATTTTCCCAGACATCACATCTATCCGATCCTGATCAGATTGGTAATATCAATTGGATCTCGACTTACCTCTATCTATCATTATTCATTGTTGCAGAATGAGGAATGCAAACCTTTATGAATAACAGGCATCAGTTGGTGGTAAGCTTGGTGAAGAAATAGGGACAAAGACAGTGATTAGAAGAGAGATGATAAGAAAGAATAACATGCCATCAATCCATGAATTAACTAAAGATGATACCCATATATATGGCTACAGAATCCATTTCTAAATAGGTTCTAGATAAAGAAATAAAAATAGTAATAGGACAGAATTCAACTTAAACATCTAACTATCCCTACCTAACCAATCCAGATATATAACATAATTGATTATCTTCTAAAAATAACATTGAGAAAAGACATTGCAGATCTAAAGTAGATTAACATAATCAATGTAGAGCCTAAACATAATCAAATTTAATTCATAATCATCTATGGATTGCAGAGCTTGCTTCACCACATTCAATAGCATCTGTAAGATCATCCTTTTGCTACATAACAAGGTTAGTCCTACCGCCTGATACGGTATGAAATGGTCGATATGTACCAGTCAATCCATTGCTCACTTCACTACATTCAACAGCATCTGCAAGATCATCCTTTTGCTACATAACAAGGTTAATTGTACCACCTAATATGGTACGAAATGGGCGATACATACTAGTCCGCTCGACAACCTCTACAAAGACTATCCTATTTTGGGCAGTACACAGTAGGCAGGGGTGTACCACTTGGTACACGCCCTATCTCGGGCGATACGATCGAAATTCAACCGTCATTGACCTATATCAGTCGGTTGGATTCCAATTATACCAGTTCACTTGGGTTAAATCATGGGTGTCTAACAGCCGATTTGACCATTGGACCCATGGTTTAGGCTGTTTTTCCTCTTTCTAAACCCTCTCCCACCCCTCTTTCACTCCCCCTCACTCTTACTCTTTCTCACTCTATTTCTCATTAAGAAACATAATCGATGATTAGAGCTCATCAAAAGTTCAAAAGCTTCAATTGGAGGGTTTCAAAGGCATCATTTGGTGGAAGATCTCTTCAATTAAGGTATGTATGACTTTTCACTAGCTTATCCTAACAACCTATAATTACTAGCCATTTATGACTCACTTGCACACTACTCTTATCGAAATTAAATTGAAATTATATTACATTAGGATAAAAAGCAATTAAAATGGTTTTTTAATGTCAGGTAATTTTCAACTATTTTTTTGTCATTTTTCTAAAAACCAGTATGTACTGACATATGATACACTAGTATCGACTGGTACAGGTTAGGACCACATAGATGGAGGTTCAACGATTCATCAAGCTATGGAGGTTCAAATGGTTTACTATGGAGGACTTGCCATTTATTGATTTTGATTATCCTTACGTGTTTCAAACCTCATTCTGTCAGTAACTTGAGTTTACATCTTCATCTTATCAAGTTTCGCTAAAAAGGGTGAAACCAAAATGGGAAGGATCAATGCACGTAGCCCAAGACATAGAGTGGTTATGTAATCTTATTGTCATACCAAGGTCCACCCTCTTCATCAAAGTTCATTCACGATAATAAGAACAAGGATGACAATCAATGGTAGAATTGGTGAGGGAAGATATTTTGTCTTCATAAATCATATCTGTTATGAATCTAATTCAGTTATTGGGATAACTCCTAAAGCTATTGAACTACGATGTTATCTGATCATTGAAGTCAAGTCTGTTTTATGGTGGAGGACATCAAATCTAGTATGCAGGGGCCAAAGCGAGCATCCCATCCATTGTCCATCGCCATCCTCCGCGTTTGACTCTTCCAAGTCCACCTTCCCAATTTGACAGAGGGCATGGTCGAGAAGAAACAAAAAGGACAGATTAGAAAAGAGGTAAGAGGAGAGAATGAAAATAAACAAAGATAGTAAGTAGAGAGATAAGAAGAGAGGTACGAGGAGAGAATGAAATGTCATAGGTCCATGACAAAACTAGAATCTCCATTCATAACTAGATGACTCCTACATATTTGGCTACATAATCCTTTTTCGAATAGGATTCAGCATAGAAATTTAAAGATTGTGATAAGATAGACTTCTAATTTAAACTGATTATATCTATCTAATCAATCCAAATTTAATATAAATGGTCATCTACAGAAACTCCAAATTGCCAAAAGAATATCACAGATCTAACTACAACATAAAATAATTGGAGTCCGAAGACTCCGAACATGATCAAATCTAAGTTCTAATCAGCTCTAGATCACATTATTAGTCCCTTATTCAGGGATTAACATCCTATATCAGCCCAATAAGTCACTGACATGTCAACATCAAATGGCCACCTGAGTTGAATTTAAAAATTAGAAGAAATCATCCTTAAGAGCTACCAAGTAGAGTAGCTTCTATAGTCTTTAAATATAGTGGTCTATCATCACCCTTATGAGGCTAATTCATTACTTGATAATGCCATATTGATATATAACATTTTAAAAATAACGAATTTGATAGTAATTGTAGTATAATGAGTTTGTTTTAATTTTGAACATTTTCTAGACAATCTCAGTGTCATTTTAAAACACTTCTTTAATTTTCATAATAGACAAGGGCAAAATTTAGTAAAACAAAAGGAATCTGGACAACCAGCTTTCAGATATATCATTCAAAACATTGACATGCCCAAATTCTTTGCACTGTATCATCTCTCATATCCTAGACAAGATCAAAGATGTACAAATCTAGAATCTGAACAATCTACAGTCAAAGAATTGACATCTAAAGTGGATTCTTTGACTATGTCTCCTCCAGTATCCTCACAATTAGGATCTGAAACACATCATCATTTAGTATCTGCTAGAAAACAATTTGAAGAAAAATACTTATCACACACAATACCATATTCAAAATGAAGGTTCTTCAAGGATCATATATGATATGGGAGTAAAGCCTCACAGAAAACATCAATGGAGGGTGACACTGATAACACCTACATGACCCAACATGATGTCAGCACGGTTAAAGCTGCCTATTAAATTCCTTTGTTCAAGTTGACATGGCAATATATAAAATGCCAAGTCCCAATGATTAACAACATAATACAAAAACTGAACAACCTGATGCATGTAACAACCTATAACATATGAGATATATGGATATGTGGTGCTATAAAAATGGACCTCCTCCAGTGTGAAGTGATTGAACTCACTTCAGATTAGTCTGCATCTCAGAATGTGTGTTGACCTGGGGCCTAAGGGTTGGATGAGGACCCACTAAACATATTCCCAATGCCCCCTCTAGTTTACCCAACTGATTTTGGAGCCTTTTTGGTGCAAATCACCTTGGTTCAAATGGACACTTTAGTTCAGAACATTTCGATTCAGCAAGTACATTGGCTCAACCCATCCCAGCTGGACGAGTACCTCTTCACAATTCACCTCAATATCTTAGTTGTCTGTTGCATATTGTCCGCCCTTAGCAGAACAACCAAAGTCAGCTCATCAGTCTTAGCTCAATGATACAACCAAATGTGACCTCATCAATAGACTGACTTCCTCAAAAAGAAAAAAAAAAAAAAAAAGACAAAGATGACCACTAAGACATCTAAACTTCTATTTACTAAACAAGTATTTTTCATTTTGATCAAATTTGCAACTTGTTAAGAAATTGGATTATTGGTGTGAGGAGAGGTACCAGAAGACACAAGAAAACTTTATTAGAAATTGTAAATAAATATTTAAATGCTCCGGATTTAACTAAAGATATTTTTTCATATAAAATTCAATGGTAAAAAAAAATTCATGTAGTTGAACCCTAATAACTGGGACATTGTGAGTTCTTATTGTTGTAATTATTGTTGTTGTGATAAGTTAAATAAATACTAATTAGGTCCTACACTAGGGAATTGATTCCTAAAGAAAAAGAAACCATCAAGTTAAGGTCAAATATTTGTGCCCTCTCAAGAATGTCAAAAACTTAGTAGTAGATTTATAAGTCTAAAAATGTTGACGCAAATAAATTTTAAGAAACAATTCTGATCAAATTGTAATTTGCTCGAATTCAAATGCTATGATTATTACTACTAACAAAAAGATTGAACAGAGGTATTGATTGTATGTGCAAGTTGCAAGGACTCTGATATGAGCCTTGTGATACAACATGACGTGTGACATTGAGTGAATAAAAGGCTGCAGATGCAATCAAATATATGGAGTAATAAAGAAGTGATTCAACAAATAGAAGTTCCATGAGTGGAGGCATAAGTTGTTATATTAAAGTGCATGTGAGGGAAGATACAATGGAGGAATTTATGTGAAAGGTTTGAAGAATTGATGCAAAACTACAAACATGTTTTGGTGTTTGGAGAAATAATTTTGATAATCACATGGATGAAGCCCTCAAGAAAGGCTATTCAAAACTTCTTTGAAAGTTGGCGACAACTCCTGCAGTCACAACTCCTGTACCAACCAAAGCCAGAGCCCACAGACAATGTGGGACTAACTGGATCGGGGTGCAACACCAAAATTAGTACTTGTACCAGTATTTTCACGTGCTACCTCAGCGTCGAAACGCCAGGTGTCTGAGGAAGAAAGATTTCAGGAGTCACTTGTTTTAGCTATAGAATTACAAACCATCTGGCCAGGTTGTGTCCAGAAAGAGAATAATTACGACTATTGCAGAGGAATGGGAGTCTGAAGACAAAGATGAGATTGAAAAGTAAGCAGACGACAAGAAGGATGTTGCTACTACAAACTAAAAAGACAATTATCCTCCGAGAATTGCCAACCGTCATCTGTAGTATCAACCCTAAATGCGTCGAACAGATATAACAAGAGATCAGATCTGACAAATGGCAATCACACCCCACGGCGGATCTGATACCCAGGAATGCGAGGCCGACCAACGGAAACCTATACATGCTACAGAGAGAAGGGATCGAAATCATAATCATAACAAATCATGTCAGGGAGGATAGGCAATCCGAACCTCTCCTGGCCGGCTGTGTCCCAAATCTGGGCTTTGACGACCTTCTCATCGACGCGAATAGTTCGTGTGGCGAACTCGACGCCAATGGTGGACTTGGACTCGAGGCTGAACTCGTTCCTGGTGAACCGCGAGAGGAGGTTCGATTTCCCGACGCCGGAGTCCCCGATCAGCACCACCTTGAAGAGGTAGTCGTAGTCGTCCTCCGCCTTATACGCCATTCAACCTCCAACACCAACAGCACTGATTCCGACGCCTCGACGCCGGAGATGAGGCACGTGCTCCTTCCGCCGCCCTTTCTCCCGACTCAATGGAAGGAGTGGCGGTGGCGGCTCTTCGTCGTCGCCGCTAGGGTTCTTGGCATCAGCGCCGGGCTCAGGAGATGAGCGAGCGAGACAGCGACGAGCTCGAACGGAACGAGTCTTTTCAGAATCGTATATATAGTAGATGAAAAAGGAAACCCAATGTGATTATACTTACAATAACATAAAATAATATAATATTAATAAAATAAATTAAAGTGATTTTCGATGAAAATATCACATTTTGGGTTTTTCTTTAATATTTTTTTTATATTTCTCACACAGAGTTCCTAATTTTTTTAATACTCAAATGCTTTCCTATAAAAAAAATAGATTTTTAATTCAGTAATAAAAAACATAGTAACTTCATTCAAGAATATTATAACTGAAATTTAAATATTTTAAATCATCATGAATCTTACTTATTAATTTTTATCATACATCTTAAAGTTTTACAAAATAATTTATTAAAATATTTTTGAATGATTTGCTTAAAAATATTTAAAATTCTTATTTATTTAGTAGAGTAAAATTTTGGCTACAATAAATTAAGATCATTCGGAGTCTAATGAATGAACTTAACGTAAGTCGATCGAGTCGGGTCAAATTTCTTATAAAATTATATTGGGTATGTTCGATAAAAATCATTTAATGTTTAAATTGGTAAAATATTTAGATTGTTCAAAAGTTTGAAAACATTATTTTGATCCAAAGTGGTGCCTCTAATCTTTTTATAATGGTTTCTAGTAATGACTATAAAAAAAGCGGGGGTTTAATTTATGAGATAATTATGTGGTGCCCCCTATAGATTTGATTCTTCCCTATAAAGAAACTTACAATGTTAACCACACTTGCAATTCCATCAATTATATGTTATAATCTAAGTATAAAAAATATTTGTATAACCATGATTATATCTTTATCTCATTTTTGATTTGGCTAAGAGAATTCTTTTAAGATCACTAGAAAGAATTCTAAAAAAATGAATAAGCATATGTAAAATAATTAAACTACTATAAAGACTGTCTCACTCATCTCTTATTCTCTTATTTATTTAGACCTTTCCTATTATTTTTGTATAATTAATTAATTAATTGTGAAAGAGTTTTCAATCCACAAGTCACTACTAATCCAAACATATTTCATAATAAAAGACTTAAACCCTCTTTTTTTTCCACTTAACCTTAAATCTATCTCCATATACTTTAGAAAATCTTATAATATTTATATATAATAATAAATAATGAGATATATTTTTTAATTTGCACTTAGTTCAGTAGTCAACAAAATTTTAACTCCATCTAAAATGCTATAGTTTAATTATTTTATAACTTCATCAATCTTAGTTATTAGTTTCATCATTATATCTTGAGGTTTTTTTAATGATAATTTATAGTATAATTCTTGAATGATTTTGGAAGAAAACCATAATTATTTTAATATATTCCCTAATAAAAATAATAAACCTTTTTTTTTCATTTAACCCTAAATCTATGAAAATATGAGTATTAGAAAGTAATAGAAACTTTCTATGGGATACATGAAAGTAGAGTGCACCAACATGAAAATAGATGCATAGAGAAAAGAAAAATCCAAAATATAATATTTTTATTCGAAAAATCATCCAAATTAAGCCTTTTTCGAGGAATTAATGCAAAAAAAAAGAAAAAAAAACCTCATATTCTTCCCAAAATTCCCTTTCCATAATATTTATCTTTTCTTCTCGCCAGCTTCCGTCTCCTTTCGCTTTATTCTCCGCGTCTGCTCTTCTCTTTCTAGTCTTCTCGATCGGGCAGTTGCATTCGAGAGCCCGTCGGAGGACGAGGAGAGAGTCAAGTGAAATGTCGAAGAGCTCACCGCAGGCGGCTAAGGGAGGAGAAGGAGGAGGACAACATGAGGGGACAAGCGAGTCGGCCACGGTCGCTGCCCACTCGTTCGACTTCCATGTGTCTGGTCCACGCAACTTCTCCTCCCCTAACTGGAGAGATCTCATCCGCTCCACCTGGTTCTCTCTCTCTCTCTCTCTCTCTCTCTCTCTCTCTCTCTCTCTCCTGATTGGAGAACCTGGTTCTCTCTATCGACTTATATATATATATAATCTATTGCCTTAACCAAGTTTGGTTCTTGAAATGTATTCGAGGGTTTAGAGTTGTTCCTGGGGTGGGTTTCTAGGGTTTCTTGCCTGAAAGTTCTTGTGGAGTAGGCCACCTTGTAGAAAGTTGAGTTTTTTACCCTCCAATTTCTTTCATTTTAGTGTTTCTTTCTGGGGATCATCAAATTGGGATGCAAAGTATCTTCAATCGAAAAGAGAGTGAGTGTCCTACGGTTTTCTGTTTTGTCTTGGTACGGTATCTTTTAATTGCGGGTATAATTGGGCGTTTGAGGTCCAGATGAGCACCCTGTTGGTTTTCTTTTCTACGTGGGTTTGGGTTTCTCCTAATTAAAGAAGAAACAATCATAGATTGTACTAGCTTAGTTTGATGGGAAATAGTTGATGGACTTATAAAGGATATAGATGATGCCAGAGATCTACCTAATCTCCATTGTTTAAGTGAACTTGAGCTTGTCAAAGAAAAAGAACTTTTTAGGTAAAGCTAGAACTCCATATCGATTTATATCCCTTGTGTGGTTAGATGTTCATCTTCATCAAGTAATAGAAATCATGATATTATTTTTACCTCTGCTTAATAAATCTGCAAGCATGAGATGGGTTAAAGTATCCATATTGTAGAAGGATGATTCTGCAGATGGGTCTAATTAGTCTCATAAAAGTTAAAACCATGATATGATGCTTCGATGAGCTAAATTTTATATGAAATCCATTAGAATAGTTTTCAACATAGTTTTAAATAATTCTTTTTACTTGCTAGTGTAAAGATTAAACCATACTTTTGCTTGTCATAGAAAGACCAATAACTTCTCTACTTATTTAAGGTATGCTGTTTTCTGTTTCCCACATCTTGAATGCTCCTATACCAACACCTGAAGCAAGAAATTTCCTACATGAGCATTTAGTCTTATAATCTTATTTATTTCCTTCAATCTCACTCCATTTACAGGCAATAAACCTGAAAATGTGGTGGCATTACCATTGGATGGCCAAAAGCCCAAAGAAGAATGAGAGTGAAGCAATATTTTCCATCAATTGATCTAAAGTAGTTGTCTAGTCTAAACACTGTAAGACATCTCACATCAACCAATATAATCAATCACTAATATGCTTCTCAACTAAAAGATATATTAAGACTAGTTTCATGCCATGTGTGAACTTCCCTAGCCTTGGAAATTAACTGTAACGAAGAATAGAGGTATTAACAGTCCATTCTAGTATTGAAATTTATTTCATAATCTGCATATTCTTGCACAAAGAATTTATATATAAGTTTCAAACAACTTATCAGATAAAACCATGAAATAGCATGAAAGTAATTACTGGCTGATTGCATACTTGTTTATTTCATGTTTTAACTGAAAAAGCAAACCTAAGATACTTTTGGTCAGCAAAATGCTCAATGGACTACTTCACCCTTGATTATTCTGAGCATCACTGTGTGTACAGAAATTAGCAAAGTTGTCCATCAAGAGGAGAGCTCTGAATAATCATTATATTCATGGTCTTGTTTGTGACAGTGACCACCACTCTTGTTCTACCTCTTTTTTTTTCTTTTCTGAAACACTGATTTTTTTATTGTCTCTGGAACTTTTCTAGGTATACATCCTTTCAAACCACATTTTAAAATTCTGATGCATTATGCTAATCACTCTTAATTTTGCTCCAGGAAAGATCCAAACTACAAAAGGATGGTAATAGCATGTTTCATTCAGGCGGTCTACTTGCTGGAACTAGATAGACAAGATAAAAAAACTGAAATGAATGGTCTCGCTCGAAAATGGTGGAAACCCTTTAAATATAAGCGAACACAGACACTGGTGGATGATAGAGATGGTTCCATATATGGTGCAGTTCTAGAGTGGGACCGATCTGCTGCTTTGTCTGAACTGATATTGATGAAACCAGCTGGTGCACCTAGGGCTGTCCTAGCACTCAGGGGGACATTACTGAAGAATCCAACCATTATGAGAGATTTAGAGGATGATCTGCGTTTCCTGGCTTGGGAAAGCTTAAAAGGTTCGGTCAGGTTTCATGGAGCTCTAGAAGCACTTAAGCTGATGGTTGACAGATTTGGCAGCAGCAATGTGAGTATCGCTGGGCATTCCTTGGGAGCTGGATTTGCTCTGCAAGTAGGCAAAGCATTGGCCAAACAAGGTGTTTTTGTGGAGTGCCATGTGTTTAATCCACCATCTGTGTCAGTGGCAATGAGTCTCAGAAGTGCTGGTGAGAAGGCGGCCTTTCTCTGGAAGAAAATTAAGGACATACTGCCTTCAAAAAGTGAAGTTTCAATTGATAAGAAGGAGAAAGCTTCTGCAAATGGAGAGACGTTCAGTAATGAGATAAAGAAATGGATGCCTCATTTGTATGTAAATAACAGTGACTATATTTGTTGTTATTACATTGATGCTGCTGGCACTGCTGTTGCTACTGACGTTAGCTCAGACAAGGCCAAGGTGATTAACAACAGTTCAGGAGAGGCAGTGGCAAAGCTTTTTGTCATGACTAAGGGGCCGCGGAAGTTCCTTGAAGCCCATGGATTGGAGCAATGGTGGTCTGATGACATTGAACTCCAACAGGCTCTCCACCAAAGTAAGCTCATAAACAGGCAGCTGAGGTCTCTATACATAGCAGCTCATGGAAAATCTTGATACATGCTCTTTTCAGAGTATGATAATATCATTTTTTTTCTCTTAACCCTTTTCTGCAAAGTCGAAAGGTGTTCATGATACCTAGTTTCGTGATATCTAGTATGATTCTGAATGAGAATTGAAAGTTACAAGCTCCTATAGGGGTATCTCATTCTTCAGTTTACTGTTTCACATGATTGTGAGCCTGTTGGATGCTTTCTTTTTCTTCTTACTATTTTTGCATAAATTGAAAGTTGTTCATGATATATGCAACTGTTTCCACTCATTCTGCATGAGAGTTTTCTCTCTCTTTCTGCTTAGTGACCAGAACCTTGTTTCTTGGTCAATTTGATATACTCAGTGGTATATTGTGAGTGAAGTTTTCTGTTTTTATTGAACAGTGATCAAAATGTAAGTTAAATTGGCAAATATATAGCCAAAGAACCTATATGAAATATGAATTTAGCTTCTAACAAAATAAAACACTTGAGAAAGAATAAAAGAATATGCTATTTATGGGAAATTAGATGGAGGATTTGGACAGTAGTTAAATTAGATGGAGCCTGCAAAAACTTGGAAGTTTTGGAGTTGTGGAGTTGTCTAACAAAATAGCAAACCTGCAGATAAGAAAACAATTAATTGAAACTTCTCTTTCCACCATGAAAACTACAGCAGATAAGGAAGCTAAAGCTAAAAAGATGTAGGAGACTAATAGATGGGCATATCTCTCTTATCCTTCAACCAAGCCAAGGAGACAATGAACACAAACTTGATAAAGACACTGCAGAATGTTATCTGGAATAGCACTTTCTTAGCTTTTTTTGATGGATATGTACAAAGACAGTCTTCTAAAATGACCTTTACATGTCAATCCAAAACACATGCTCTACCAAAAGTGCATTCTCTATAGTGCATCTCTACAAGCTTCCTGCCACCAAGTGGTTTGTCCCCCTCCATGTTCTTGTTTTCATAGGTGGAAAGTAGGTTCCTCAGCATCTAATACTCGGAAACTTATTCGATCTTATCTTGTAGGAACTACCCCCATCCATGCTTTCTATCACCATCAAATCTTTTTCCATGCACTGTTTGAGATGAAAATGAAAGAGAATCAATGGATAATTCTAATTATTATTGATTAAAAGTTGGATAACATATACAGGATTTGATTTATAATTTTAACAGCTTAAGAATCTTGAATTGAATGAATACCCAATCCTACATATATATTAAACTGATCAATTTATTTTAGGCTTTATTGAATTCAAAATCTAACATGGTTGCTACTCTGGTTTGTAGTTCATGATTTCCATGATTGCTATCATATATATTTTTTATTTTCAAATAATGTAAGAAAATAAGAGAAAAGAACTATTCCACAGAAATAATTTAATTTAATTTTTTTTCACATAGGATAAGTGACGAAGGTGAATTCGTGATATGTTTTAAAATACACTTTTGATAGTATTTGTTGGATTAAAACCAAAACAAGTTTTAATATATAATTATAGAAATAAATTTTTATGATTTAGAGAGTATCTTAGATAAATACTCCTAACAAATTAATCTTCTTTGATACAATCTAATTGTCTAAATTAATCTTAGTTTTAATATATATATAAATTGCGGTTTATATACAATTTTGATTTTTTTAAAAAAGCCCTTTAAGGGCCTCTTAATTACGGAGAATGCCACTACCGTAGCGTGCAAGGGGAGGGGTAGAATCGACCATAAGAAGAATATGAAACGCTCTTTTTCATGTTTTACGCCAACAGAACGAACTCCTCACCTCCGCTCTCTCCGCCCTCTTCTCTTCCTCCTCCTATATGCGAAAACCTGAGCTGGAGGTAGGTTTAGGTGTCACATCGCATCGTTTTTTATTTGTTCTCCGTATTTTTCGTAGCAAATCTCCGTGGTGGTGATTTAAGCGCGGAGTGATTTGAGTTGGTGGTGGTCAGGGAATCGGACCTTTGCAGAAGCCGCAGAGCAGGAGGATAACAGGATGTGGGGCTTCTGCAATCCGTGATTGTGGTTTGTGGCTTGGTGATATTGGATGGGAAGACGATTGAGTGGGATATCGGTTTCGCATCGTTAGTTTTCCGAGACAGATTGGATTAAGGCGTCTATTGAGTAGCGGGAGGAAAGATTAAAGGCAAAAGAAGGGATCTTGATCGAACGGCTTGGAGATTTATAATCAAATGCCGCAAGACCAGCGAAAGAAGGTTAGGCTTGCGTGATGTGTGTTTTCCCTGATTGGTTTCTTTCTAAGCTTCTTCTTAGATTACTTTCTTTTAACCTAGAGCATTTTTTTTTTTGGGAAAAAAAGATCTTTTTTGATGCCCCGTTTTGGATAGATCTTCTCGTGCATGATTCTTTGTAGTTTCTGGAATTAATTATTTATTTGTTATCCGGGTGTTTTATGTTTTGTAACTCTTAGATTGTTTTATTTATTTTATGCTGATTTAATCTGGAATTTTTAGTGACATGTAGCTATGGGACTTGTTGTTGCACACCAATCCTTTTAGTCTGATGTATTATTGCCACTGATCATCTTGTGGCAGAATTCACCTAAACTGGACTTTTTCAGTGAGTATGGGAATGTAAATAGATACAAAATTCAGGAGGTTATTGGAAAAGGAAGCTATGGAGTAGTTTGTTCTGCAGTTGATACACAAACTGGAGAGAAAGTTGCGATCAAGAAGATAAACAATATTTTTGAACATAAGTCTGATGCTGCTCGGATTCTCCGTGAAATCAAGCTTCTACGGCTTCTTAGGCATCCTGATATTGTAGAGATCAAGCACATTTTGTTGCCTCCATCGACTAGGAATTTCAAAGATATTTATGTTGTTTTTGAGCTCATGGAATCGGATCTCCATGAAGTCATCAAAGTTAATGATGACTTAACAAGCGAACACTATCGGTTTTTTCTCTATCAGCTACTACGTGCACTAAAATATATCCATGCAGGTATGGATCCAATTATCAGCTACTATGTGCACTTGCTGTTGTTGTATAATGCAGTTCTTAATTGTCCCTTACCTCTTCTATTGTTGCTTTTTAAGTACAAAGTATGCTAAGATTGTATGAAATTATTAATTGTTTACTGCTTACAGAGAGATCCCTCATGTCACTAGTCAGTTTTCTTTTGATGGTATAAACACACATCTCAAACTTGTATTCCTTTAGCACATGCCATTATCTGATAACCTTTTCTTTGCTGAGTTTTTCTCAACCAATAAACCATAAAATGGTTAGATGATTGTTATTTTAGCACATTTCCCCGTTTTCTTAAGAACATGATATTCTGCATAGATCCTTTGTCATATGTCATGTTCATTTGGTTTCCTTAAGTGATACCTGAGTCTACCTGTTTTTCTCCCTTTCACATTTTCATCAGGAAAATTAAGTGATGTCCTGAACTTTTCTCTTTACCCTGTCTTACCTCTTAGGATTATGAAAAGGATCATGGAAAATCAATGTCATTTACTTCTAAAAGGTGACAGTGGACTGCGATCATGCCATTCAACTCAATTTTATGTTCTATTAGGCTGGTCTTCTCTGTTTCTGATTTGTTTTTGCCATTTTATTTTTTTAATAACTTTGACCTCAAGTTGATTGATCCACTTTTTGTTGTTTAATATCTTTTCTTTTAGAAAACTACAGAACCATCGAAGACCTTGTCCTGGTTTATTATGCTTTTGGTTAAACCATTCTGTTTTGCCTTAGTAGAATTAGTAACCATCATCCTAAAGATTGTAAATACTATTTGAACATAGTTTTCTCTTATGAACAGGAATTTCACATGCACATAAATGCAATAACCTTGAAAATAATTTTAAGTCTTGATGTTGTTAAACCAGCCTGCATATAGTTTATTTTCTTTTTCTGCATTCGATTAATCCATCATTTTAAATATAATATAGTCTATTTTTCTAGAATCGTATTTAACGATTGTTATTGTATTATCATTCTTATTGACATATAGGCCATTATGTATACATTTGTGACCACTTTCTACTATCTTTTTGCCTGTACCTTGTAGCAACAATCAACTCTAGTTTTTTTGATGTATGATAAATCTTACTGCAGCAAATGTCTATCATCGTGATTTAAAGCCAAAAAATATATTAGCAAATGCAAACTGCAAGCTCAAAATATGTGATTTTGGATTAGCAAGAGTTGCATTCAATGATGCACCAACAACAATATATTGGACGGTACGTTATGAAGTTGCAGGTTGCAATTACCCTTGATTTCATAATTTATGATTCATATATATTAGCTTATCAAATTCTTTGTTGCTGTTTCTTCTAAGCTGAGATTATTTAGTTGTTTGTCCTTCTGGAACTCTTATATATTGTAGGATTATGTTGCAACAAGGTGGTACAGAGCTCCTGAGTTATGTGGATCATTCTTTGGTAAGGTACAATATTTGCTCCTTATCTTTCTTAATTTTTTTTATGTTCAAAAGTTATTACTTTTGGTGCTTTAAACATGTTGTTAGTCTTTTGTCTAACTGTGAACACTTTGATTGCATTTGTTCTATAGCTTCATTTTGTGCATATACTTTGACTTTGAGACATGTTTAGTGCCACCTATTTGATACACATTACATGTACAGAAGGCTCCTATTGTTCTATATAATTTGTTCTGTGCCTTGGCATGGGTATGTCATCTTTTTTTTTTTTTTTTCAACTTCCTTGTACTTGTTTTTGTTTCTACCTGAGACATTGATTCTGAAGTGAAAATGAATTACCATCTTGACATCTAGATGCTTCTTGCCTTGTATTCCTCCATCGTCTATAGTAATTTGATTTAGGAAATGGATCTTTTTCAACATAATCATTGATATATATTCTATGAATTGTTGGCTAGATCACATTGCTTCCTACATGAATAAACACTGTGCACTTTACTGTCTGTGTATAGAAGACATGATCCAGTTGCTTTTGCCAATTTTTATGCCAATGTAACACTAGTCTTCTTCAGCTGTCTCATTTTAGAAATGATCACTTTCATACTTAATATGATGATTTTGTAACTTCTTTTTTGAAGGTGTGAAACGAGAATGCTATTGATTAATTCATCAATGTTGGGGAGTTGTAATTTTGTAATACTAACAGCTTTGAAATTGAACATTTAATTTGATATAATTGCATTCTTTTTTCTGTTTGCTTGGAGATAGAGAGAATAGATGTTGAGTTTTGTTCTCTTAGGGATATTTCATCATTCTGGTTTGAGGGGAAACATATGTCTCTTTGTTATACTTAATCCCAACTGAACCCTGGAATTGGCTTAGAGTAGCTACTTTGTTTTTGTTATTATTAGTGGGTTTTTTTAAAACTTAAGGACAGTATACTTATGAAATTAGAAAGATAAGCATGTCCAGGGAGGATTCTTTTACTTAAGGGGTCAAAATATCAATATTTTGCTGGTACTCATGTTCATATTTTCCTTATTTTTTTTAGCTTCTCTTTTGGACTGTGGAGTTGTTTATGTGAGTTTTAAAATAGTTTATTATATTGTAGTATACTCCTGCTGTTGATATTTGGAGCATTGGTTGCATTTTTGCTGAGATTTTAACTGGGAAACCTCTGTTCCCTGGTAAGAATGTGGTTCATCAGTTGGAATTGATGACTGATCTTCTAGGAGCCCCTTCCATAGATACAATTTCTAAGGTATGCCAACTGACTCGAACTTTATGTGAAAAGGCTACGTGCTTAATTATACTAAAAAGTTCAAGAAAGCTCAATAGATCCTTTTAATGGATTTATGCTTGTTTGTGTTATATGCAGATCTGCAATGAGAAGGCAAAAAGGTATTTGAGCAGCATGAGCAAAAAGCAACCTTTATCATTTGCACAGAAGTTTCCAAATGCAGATCCATTAGCTTTAGGACTCTTGAAAAAGCTTTTAGCTTTTGATCCTAAGGACCGGCCATCTGCTGAAGAGGTTCATGTTCAATAAGAATTATGCCTTTTCTATTTATTTTTTCCCCTAGCTTCTGCATTCATTTATAGTTTTGCAAAATATTATATCTTAATATCTGTCATTTCTAATGTGGTAATCTTGCTGCAGATATCTAATAAACTGCTTGTTTTTGTTTCTAGGCACTGACAGATCCATATTTTAAAGGTCTTGCCAAAGTGGAGAGAGAGCCATCTCGCAAGCCAATCAGAAAAATGGAGTTTGAGTTTGAGCAGCTAAGACTTACAAAAGAGGAGATTCAGGAACTTATCTTTCGTGAAATATTGGAATATCATCCTAAATTGCTGAGTGACCACCTTAACGGAATGGAGAGAGCAAAGTTTCTTTATCCTAGGTTTAACCTTCACAATACCTTCTCCTCAAGAATCTAATTCTAAGATATTCATCTTTTCACATTCTTATCATGCTTTACTTGTGCAGTGCTATTGATAAGTTCACAAAACAATTTGCTCATCTCGAGGAGAATGGTAATAGAACGGATCTACATATGTTGGATAGAAAGCATGTTTCTTTACCTAGGTAATCTTTATTAGTTTAACTTTAACTATCTAATCTTTTAATAACAGCTCTAATTTTTTATATGCATGCCTTGAGTAGCCTATTGGTGCATCAGCTCCATGGATCTGTTCATGCATAGATGTTAACTTGCTCTTGTGGTTCACTTATCTAACTTTCAGGCTCTATTTCTGTAAAGAATATCTTCTGATATGGATCATACATGTTCAAGTTTTCATACTTAGCTATTTGATTGATGCTAGGAATTGTCCACATTACGTGGGCCTAGAATAGCGTTTAAAATAAGATCAATTTCTTAAGGCAAAGATTTAAACTTTCTTCAAAGATATGCATGATCAAGATCTCTCCATTTGAAATGACTATCCATTGTTGGAAAATCCTGAAATTGGGCAGGATTATTCTGACAGGGTCAGGAACTGAAAGGAATCTGCCTGAAACCCATGGAGACCTAGTGGATATGGCCATACTCAATTAGAATCCGCCAGAGTGATTAATGTGAAATCAATCAAAACAGAAAAAAATTAGCTACAATTGTTTAAGATGAACTAGATTTTGGCTGATCCAGCCGAATAGATCACTCGTTTGGAGAATTTGGGATTTTGGTCAGTCCTGTTTGATCCTGATTTGAATTGGATGCATCAGATCACAATATGGCGATAAAACATTCCTTTTGATAACAGTAATCAGAATACTGTAGAGCATACAGTCAGTTTTTGCTTAATGCCATCCGCCAAAGTTAGTTTCTGAATTTTCTTAACTTAGTCTTCATCTACATAGATGGTCACTAAAGGAATGATAGTAAACTAAATACATTTATTGAAATGGAAGATTTAGGCATATGACTAGCAGAAAAAACACAGTTGTTGTTGTTTGAATTAGATGCATGCCACATAATAAAATGCCGTTTTCAGGACTTCAAATCACATCTCCCAAACCTCACCGATGTTCAATAATTCAAAAAGATCATAAATCTTTTCCAATGACTTAATTCTACCTATACTTCTTTTCTTCAGAAGTCCAATTTTCTTAGCTTTTGCTTTGGGAAAGCAGTGTTATATAGAGAGGATCTTGGATCATTCTCTCCATCAATGTAGCCATCAATAGAGCCATAAATTTTAATTATTTGGAGCCTGCTACATGGGCCTTTCATACAATTCAGCTACATCTAGTGCCAAGAATTAAGTATTTTGATCATAAGTTTGATATGATCTATAGAGAATTAAAATCATGATTGTATGTCACAGATAAGACGAAAGAATCAGTCTGTTCCCTAAATGCTTATTTGTTGGAATTTAGATTGGATGCTTAAAACTTCATCTTAAGCTTGCTGTTGCTATTTGGCTTTCTCACATTATTAAATCTTTGTTCAAGTGTTAGGTAATTTTGGGACTCTAGAGCAACCCTTTGGAAATTGTGTTATAATGCATGAATAGATAATCAAGAAGAAGTTTATTAGAGTTACTAAAGGTTCAGAAGACAAGTAGTAGCTAAAGTTATTATCCTTGATTACCACAATGGTCAGTTATTATCCTCTTATTGCCTTTGGAAGGTATATTTTTTGGCTTCTATTGAGCTTGTTGGTGCTGCTTGACATTGTCAGCGATCGCTCCATCACTACAATTTTGTGCATGGATATTAAGTTAGAAAATATTCAATAATATACATCATGCCAAAGGCATTTTTAGTGACCTAAGTTGGATTTGGACAACATGTGCACCCTAAGCATGCTTCTATGGCATATAATAATGTATCTCTCTATTTTTATGTACACAAGAAATTATTCTGTTATCTGGCTTAGTACCTTGTTATTGGAGTATAGTTCAGAGAGTGCTCGGAAGAAATATAGAACATATAGTTTGAAGTAGATTTTTTCATGGTTATGCTTTAAAAACCAGTTTATATCTCTTGCAAGTAACAAGGTCGTTTACAAAGGAGTAATCTTATTTTGAGGTCAAAGCTCATCATCAAAAGCAATTTATTCTAGTATCACATATGTTATTATTTGTTCTATGTGGATGTTTACAAAAATTAAAAATGATTTGTTTGTGATAATAATAATATATTTGTTCTATGTTGTTGTGTACAAAAATTAAAAATGATCTGTATGGATGCTGGATGTTGCTACGGTGTGTTACAGACACTTTCTTTCATGTGGAACTAGTCTACTGCTTGTTGGGCCACCTTTTCATTTTTCTATGTTTTCCATTTCTGCTGTCAACTTAAATCTATGCGTTGTATTATTTTTAATTTACCTGTACTTGAGTTTGTTGGTTTAACAAAAAAAAGGGGTCTTCTGATAGGTCTACAGTGGTCCACTGTAATACTATCCCTCCAAAGGAAGAATCTAATAGGGGTTCATTAAGGAAAGCCTCAGATCTGTCAAATAAGCATGCTCATGTCCCTGAAAGGTTGACTGGATATATGGAAAGGAATTCACAGGCATGTCAAAGAATTCCAACCGGTAAGAGCTGATGATACACATGCACCATAGCTAGTAGTTTATGGTTGCACTAATTATTTTTCAGTTTATTTTTTCAGATAGGTTAGGTAAAGTTGTTGGTTCAGTAATGCTGTATGACAAGCAAAGTGTTAAAGTGGCCTATGATTCAAGGCAGTTGATTCCAAAGTCTGTTCATCCACCACAACCTGCTATTCCCATGATTCCCATGGCATGCTGTTTCTGCGGAACATTGGGCAAGTCAGAGATCTCCAACAAAGACCCAGCAGAGACCAAGCAGGGATATACTCAACATAATCCACTGCAACAATCCATGTCCAGCAAGATCTTTCCAGACAATGCTCTTGATTTGAGATCTACCCCTTCCTATCTTCCGGGAGGAGCCAAGGCTGATCCATCCAAATTAACCATGATGGACACAAGTCTGCTGGAACCAAAATTACCCTTTAATGGGATTGCTGCCGCGACTGCAGCAGCTGCTACCGGAGCTCACAGAAATGTTTGTATGGTTCAGCGTAGCGTGTCAAGGATGTATTAAGTTTGTGCTGATCATTGTATCATCTTCATGAGCTGTTCATTGTTGAATTGCATTTAATTTCGGTTGATCAGCATATCATCTGTGTGAGCATTATTCTTATCCTGCCAAATTTGTGCAAATAAGGGAACTAATTCGAAGGCAAATCGATACCCTTGCTCTTGTTTGCATTTTAAGGTAATTAGTTGCTTCTTTAACTAAATAACCTTTTCTATTATTGACCATGCATGTTGAGACTTATGATGCTGAAAAAACTAAGTTTAGATTGTCAATGAGTGATCCGTCATAAAATCTGTCAGTGTGAATGCCCTTGTATGAGATTTGCTTTTGAGATCTTTGTTATCCAACAAAGGCTCAAATCAGAATCCATGACATTATTGTGTGTTAGTTCTAGCAGAAATGCAAGTTGGTGCTTCTGTTATTGTGGACTCCTCTGACCTTCTACTGGTATCATTTAATAATGTAAATAGCAAATATTTATAAATTTTATTGATGATTTTTTATGAAGAATAATTTTCTTTTTGGGTTTTATTTTCTCAAAGATATCCTTGTTTTCATTTCAGATGATGTCATAATATCCATAATTATCGGATAACTACTTTTAAACTCAAATCCATCTAAATCCAAATTAAATTATTCAAAATTTATTTGATTTAAACAGAAAAGTATGATAATGAAAATAATAAATTATTCCTATAATTAATACGGAGAGAAATGGAGTGGTGGGGACATCTGTGCCACGCGTCGCAGGAGTAGTGGGTACACTTGGTCGGTCAAACTATTATTTGGGTCCTGTTATTGGAGGTGGCGTCACTCACAAAAGTGGGTCCCGAGTCTATCTTGGATCGACGTGTTTAAACAAAAGAGTAAGCACGAAGCGAGATTTTCACATTTGCCCCTCTCAATGTAAATTTGGCGCATAAGCTATTAATGATGTTGAAACTGCAGACATATTAATGCCCTTCGAAAGTTCCTATCGGTATTTCTATCAATCACTAAATTTTATGTTTGAATTTTAGTTTTTAATAAACCATATTAATGCGAATTTTTAGGTATTTAAATATTTAATTATTAGTAGTTTTGGTTAATTTGAATTTATTGGTTGAATATTAACATATAAAGGATAAACATGTAAAAGCTCTAATGTGTCTTCTCCATATGAACAGCCCAAAAAGATAGCCGGAGGAGTAAGCCTCCCTCCGTCTCTAGTTCTCTTCTTTCTCTTGGTCGTTTGGGCATCGGCGAGAAGCGGGCGGCGGAGGCCAGCGCGACGATGGCGGTAGGGGATGGTGACGCCAAGCCGCTGGACCTGTTCCTGTCCATCGGCTTGGACAGGCGGACGGCGGAGGGTGCTCTCGTTAACCAGAGGGTCACCTCCAACCTCACCGCCGTCATCAAGGAGGTAAACGTCTCTCCATCCCCATCTGCTTCTCGGACGACACACCCTCCATCGTCAATTCTTCTCTCGGGCAGCTTGCGAGACTAAAATTTTATCTCTTCTTTTCAGGAAGTATTCATGTGAGTCGAAAATTGAAAATGAATTAAAGAATTGTCACATGCTAAGAATTGAAAGAGTCGAGTTTAATCCATAACTTAACAACTTAAGCTTGTGTATTGTATTACTGTCCATTGTGGTGGGGCTAAAATCTTAACATGGTATTGGCTGTTGCAAATGAGAGCCAAATATTGAAGCTTGGCACGTAACTTAATAGTTTAAGCTTTCAGATTTACTGATGTCTAATTTTTGTATGTGTTAGCTCTAGCCAGTTTAACGTAGACTTCTTTAATTCAAATCTGAGTACTTCAGCCCTTTCTCACAGGCAGGTGTTAATGGATGCAGCAAGACGATAGGAAACCTTCTTTACATGGTATGAATCTTTTAACACTTTTGGTGACTCATGATCTGCTAAAAACCTTGATGTGTAATTCTGGATCCTCTCGTGTGCGAGATAGGTTGCGACCAAGTTCCCTGCAAATGCACTCATTCACCGGCCCACTTTAGTCCAGTACATTGTCTCATCGAAGGTAGCTTTTTAGCTGTGTCGCATAATAAAAAGTTTTGTGATCTTAATTAATGAATTTTTTTTTCTCGTTACTTATTTTGTTTAACAGGACTTCACAGGAAATCGTGATCAGATTTCACTTGTTTATGCAGATAAAGAATCCTGCCCAACTTGATGTAGCTTTGTTATTTGTTGGGGCATTTGGCCCTGAAAGCTTCAGTTTGGATGAATTTGAACAAGCTTGTGGTGTAGGTATGGTTCTTGTGATTCTTCCCATACTGATGATTATTATGAATGTAACCGAAGGGCATGGACTTTTGTTGGCTCGAGAGATTATTAGATTATTCACAAAATCTAAAAAGAAACTGAGATGATGTGGAAACTGGAAAGAGTTTTTTCTGCTGCTAGTTTGTCATCTCTTTCCACTCTGAAATTTGAAATTGCATCTTGCTTGCTAAATCAAGTGCATGGACTAGCGTACATGAAAAATAGGATGGTCAACAAATTTGGCACTATATAGGGTTAATTTAGAGGCCTAAATTTAACATCAGATAATGGGTTCTTCATTATTATGACACGATTTTTGGTTCCTTTGGGCTTCACATGCTTTTTATTGTGGCTTAAAAGTCGAGCTTTCTACTTGTCATTGTACTTCTGGAGGTCATATTAGATCTACATCTTATCTTGAGTTTACTTCGACTATCATAACATTTCAAGAATACCTTTTCATTTCTTAATTCCTGTTGGAGGCATTACCCGTAGATTGTTAAAAATTATTTGTCATTTCAAGATTCTATCAACAATTTGCTTAGGTTTTTCTTCCAAAGACCTTTTTTTTCAATATAAAATATCATTTTTGCTAGACTTTGTCAACCTGAATGTAGGGAAAGACTATAATTTACATTCACATATTCTAGTGATTAAAAATGCCATCAATACAAACTGATTTGTTTACAAAATACTGAAAGCTCTTAACCCATCATCTCATAAAGCTTGGTTTCATTGCCATGTCATTTTCAACTTTGAAAATCCGTATATCTCTTATTGTTGATGATGACATACTAGAAAAGTGGAAGCTTACAACTAGTTTGCCTTACCGGTATACCGACTAGTTGTCGGTACGATACGTACCGAGCTATACCAAGCATACTGACACATGAGACATGAGGTGTACTAATGTATCGCCCATACCAGTCCCTTGTCATACCAATATGTACCGCCCATATCGAGCGGTACGACGAACCTTAGCTTACATTTACTTATTAGGAGAAACAATTTTTCATACTTAATAGCTTTCTCTTGCTCCTTCATTAAAGTGCATAACACTTGTTGAACTTATTAGAGAACTTGTTCCCCTATTTCTGTTTATTATATAGGTAGTAAAACAATGAAAGAGGGTTGTAATTTTTGACCATTAACGTTTAAGCTGATTGAGATATATTTTTGTCTGTTAACTGTAAATTGTTGGTATTATCTCCAGACATCAATCTTGCATGATGTAGTGTGTGGCTTTTAACTTCTTTTAGTACATATATATGAACACAATTTTCAACTGTTGTTGTAATTTGCTGTTTGTGAAGTATTGCAGGAGTTGATGTTTCTGTTGAAGAAATTCATTCAACAGTTGCTGCAGTTCTGGAAGTAAATATGGATGCTATATTGGAACATCGCTATCATATTAATGGTTAGTTTCTTCTTATAAATTATTGCATATTTTACTAATTGTTATTTTATGATTCTTGTTTTGTGTGTTCGAAAATAATGCCAAAGGTCATTATAACCATGGCATTCATGCTAATGCTATTGTTGTACCAGCAAGTTCTGATTCCATGCATCTATGCTTTATGTTCTATCATGTTTAATCATTAATGATTATATATCTGTTGTGTATGATGATCTGGCATGTTCTATTGGTACATAAATGCAAGGAGATGAATGGAGATATAAAGACGTATTAATAATTTTATAAAATAACTTTAGAATACTTGTATATCAACGTAAGAAAAATGCAAAATTTTACAAGGTGGACCTAGTGGAGGCTGCAAATTAGAAGGGGACATATCTCTCACTCAATATTTGAAATGTATAATTTAACGAATTTAATCAGCGCATGGATTGTAGAACTATATCCAGTAGGGGCATCTGTGTGACATGATTTGCGGAGAGTGACAGTCTAGAAAACAGTCACAATTAGACAACATACTATGCAGGCCCTGGCTGCCACGTGCCGGAACACATGGCATGGAAGTTCTTTAGCTGAGGGCTGCGCCTGCCTCTTTAGTGATAATCTATTGTCTTTCCAGCAATTTAATTAACCTTCATGAACAAACGATTAATTGTTATTTTACTTGAAATTCCATTTTTGCATTTGCTAGGCAAAATCTGTTTCAATTATTTTATTGCTTTCAATTATTTAGAGTGCTAATATGTGTGGTTAAAGTCTTACCTCCTCTTGAGAGGGTTTAATTATGTCTATAAAGGTTTCTGTCACCTGCACAGATTTTACCGTAAACATGTGTTATCATTTTTTCAACATTTCCCTCTGTTAGGTCTTCAGTAATCGTACTCTTTTTGTGAGGAAATTTAGTGGTCCTACTTTTTGTTATTTTTTAACCATAACAATAAATGTAGTGAATAGTTAATGGATATGCTTCAAATTTGCTGAGCTGTTTGGGACCAATGAATTCGCAGTCATAGTTACTTGGTACTTGGTAGTATCAATAGTTAAGGACATAATAGTCACAAAATGAAGCTTAAGATAAAAGGTGCAGATTCATTCTTCTAATGAAGCCTTGAATAGGATTACGTATAAACTAAGTCTTATTAGATTTTAAGATTGAGTCTATGGGCCTTGGAATTAGTTTGTCATATCTTTTAAGATTTTGCAATAATATTCTTTTCGATAAATATGTGATTACTGTTGAATATAATTTGTGCAGAATCTGTTGACATTAGTCTTCTTGGTAGTACATGCTGTCAGCATATGTTAAGCCATTAATGGTTTAGTTAGGCACGATGTGTTTGATTTTTATGTAGAAAATCATTGGTTCCTACATTCTGTAAATTACAGAGGTTTTGTCTAATTTTCTGTGTTTTATATTCCTACATTATAGAATAGAATGTTTAACATAGAGAGGACTGTTTGGAAACAAGGTAAACCAAAACTAGTACAAGTGTATTAAGAAAAGAAGGTTGTTAGCTGCAGATGCCATATTTTCTCTCCCTGTTCTGTTAATTCACCATTCTATTCTTCCTAGGTCACTTTAATTACAGGCCTAATACCCTGGCTATGCCTCCAAAATGCATGCTACACCATACTTTTCTTAAAATTTGTTATAAAGTGTTACTGAGATGAATGCACAACATATGTTCTGGTCACTTGCATCCAGTTGGATGCTTGGGTCCATCTGCGCTGGGTTGTTCGCCTGCATGATTGCATTGAATTTGACTCTTGGGCCTCCTTACATTAGACCAGAGCCTCGGCCACAAGCCTAGCTCACCTAGGCCTCTATGCTCCTTGGGCCAGCCCACGTGGGTCTCCCCATGTCAGGCATTTTCCTATTAATTTGATTACTCAAATATGCTTGACTTTTTCCACCCTGATGTTATGGTCACTTTGTTTAATTCAGTTGGCAATCTATGTGGGCAAGTCAGAAAACAACAACCGTGGGCTAATGCCAAAATTGTTAAGGTATTATAGTTAATAACTTAATATAATGCAGAAAATTATCATTAAAGATTCTGTTAAAATATTAGGAAATTTTCTGGGTCTTCTTATTTACTTCCTTCATCAGGAGGTGATTGATGAGAAGCTTCATCGGATACTTGGGGAAAAAACAGCAGAAGATGATAAAAAGCCTTTGAAAAAGCAGCAACAAAAAATTGTTAAAATTGAGGTGAGGATGTTAGTAGCATTTGGTAGGATGCAGTTGTGATCTTTGGTAGATTGTCATAGCTGTATGCTTGTATTTTTAGGAACAAACAGATGGAGCAATCACACCTGTCCTAACATTGGAAGAGGAAGTTAATCCTTTCTTGATATTTCCAGAACCAGCAGAGAACTATAAGGTATCGATCACTAATTACTTCTTTTACATATTTCATCATTGTTACTTTGATAACTTGTGAGCATTAGATTTTCTTTGTTGCAATGGATATCCTGGACTGTCTTCTAACTGTTGTCATCAGCTTGGCTTCTTTGATGTCTGATAGATTTTGTTCAGTAAACATGTTGGACAAAGTTGCAAAATTAATCTATACTCTGTGTTGGTGACTTATACGGTGTTATATTTTTTCTTTCATCTCTCTCTATATATGGTAGGAGATTTGATGAGCAGGTCTACTTATACAGCTCTTATATTTTTAGAAGTGCCCTAGTTAGAATTAAGTACTCTGTTGGGGATAACATTGCTATGCTTGATTCCTTTTCACTGGGGTATTGGATTTTTATGCTTTGCAGACCCTTTGTTCTTATGCTGTTGGTTGACTATTTCCTCACGTTTCTTATTCTCTTTTTTTTTTTCTCTATGTTTTTTCCTCTGTCGAGAAATTCTGATATTGGCCATTATTACATATTAGTTGTACCATCCTACCTGCCTTCATTTTTTTCCATCTGAAACGTTATCTTCAATTGTGTCCTCTATGTGATCCTGCATATATCAAATTGTATGAGAAGCATTTTAGTCTTGCAATATCTCATATTTTTATTTGTTGCAAATAGATGATAAAGCTTGTGCAAGCAACTACCTATAGCATCATTTCATTAAAATAAAACACAACAGGAATGCAAAAACACATTATCAACAAGGAATACATTGATTAGTTTAACAAGCATAGGGAACATATACTGTTCAAAGAAAAACTTTATATGAAAATTTCATCAAAAACAGAAGTTTCATTTTGCAAACAGATGGTAAGGCTCCTACAATTTCATCAAAAACAAGAATCTATTTAATTTACTATTCCAATGGTTGATCAATATGGTGGACTCAACAATTTCTCCTGGTCTAATCCAAAACCAAGCTTACCATCCAGTAGGTTCACCTTGTTGGGTTTTTCCAGCAATTAGTTGGCCGATATTGAACTGTTCCAGAAGTAAGCCCTACCATAGGGTACCAATACCCATTTTATTTTATACCAATACCAACTTTCTCTCCTTATTTGAGAAGAGTAGTCATCATTAAATTTGTTTTTTAACATATTCTGCCAACTGTCAGTTACAGCATATTTGATTAAATGTAATGGCTTCAATCTTCATCTTTGCAATACATAACTGGCTAAGCTACCCAGTGAACCTTGACTCTTGGAGGGGATCTCTATTAATAGGTTCACGCTAAAAGTTGTCACCTGGCTAACCTCTTGATATCTGCCTGATGTACTTTATAGGATATTTGCTCTTCAGAGAGAAGCTATTGCAAATTCTGATATGGCTAATATCTGTTTGACCACCCTGTTATTAGCCTAAGAATATCCTCTCTCAAGTAAATAATCTAATGTTTTCTTTCCTTATCTGAATTCAGTAAGATATGATAGAAACCACTGAAGCTTGGGTATTGTACAGCATGATTGTTAATGTGACAGTACCTTGAACCGTTACCTCCTGGTTTCCCTCTACAGCAGGATACTTGTGGTCCAAATTTCAAGAAACTCAAACCTAAAACTGAGACTAATTCTAAATAAATAAGCTGAAACTAAAATTAGGACCTCAAACTGGCCTAAAATTTGATCCAAATTAGAGACAGATGGACCCATGAAAAATATTTTTAATCAAAAGTTTCTTAAGCAGTTAAAGTGAATCCAACCTAACACAAAGCCTCACCTAATTAACTCAAAAGTATATAAGAACATATGGAAAAATAAGAAAGGTCCTTTTAACTCTCCAGTCCTAACCTAAGCAGAGGAAAGAAGACTCAATCTAGTTATTGTGACATTTCCATTTGCTTCTACTGTGCTGCACACAAGCCTGTTGGAGTTTAATCGTGTAGCTTCATTCAACTAATTGCAGGATGACCTTGTACTCATATTGATTAGTGCATGCACTTGGATTGAGAAACCAGTCATCAAGGATGTTCTATCCACTGTTGACCCTTACAATTTTACCTTGACCTTTGCAATGTTGGAATCTTGTAGGAGTTTTGTTTCTAGCTATTCGTACTTGATCTTCAACTTAATGGGGAACTATTATTGTATTTTAATGGGGAAGTACTGTTGAATTGTGATTTTTGGCACCCCATTCTCTATTATATTTCTTACTACATGTGTTGTTGAAACAGTATGTTGTTTTCATGTTTCGTGGAATTGGGCTTTAGTTTGTGTCTTGAAAATTGAAAGTTCCTTAATTCTATCTTCTAATTCCTGTAATTTGTTTTCAGGGTCCAAAATTATGACCTAGATACATATCTATATCAGGTGTATATGATTTGCAGTGTTAAAAGGATTTATTTTGAGATTTCAACCTTTTTGTAATTACTAATTAGTATATGCTTTTTATGATTTGGTGGACAACCTCAGTTGTGTTTCATATCTGGAAATATGTTGAGGTCTCTGGCTGATGGGACATCCTTTATGTCAGGTTCATACAGAGATTTTCTTTAGTAATGGAGATATCTGGAGGGCTCACAATACAAAGGAGAAACTAGAGAGACATCTTAAGGTTACTGGCGGGAGGGTTTTCACTCGCTTCCCTCCTGAACCTAATGGATATTTACACATTGGTCATGCTAAGGTAGAGTTATTGTGCTTGTAAGAGCATGTTTTTGGTGTCATAGTCTCATGGAGATAATCTTATATATATGTAGTTATATCTTCAGGCACTGTTTATCAATTTTGGTTTGGCAGAAGAGAGGGGTGGATCATGTTACTTAAGGTGAGGAGTAGGATATTCTTTCCATTTTGAGAGTGTTCAGTATGAGTTTGCTTTCCACTAGTAGATGTTGTCTTTATATATGCTATTAGCTTCTATTTGACAAACTTTTGCTTGCCTAAGATGACTTATATCTGCATAATGAAAATTTGTTGTGTTGCTAACTAATTTGCTATACCGTGCACCATGGACAAATACTTGAATATCATCTTTGGTGCTGTTCTTTACTCACTGTCATGTTGATTTATTCTGTCATGTTATTCACATCAATGCCAGTTATCACACTTCACGTATCCACCTTACCACATACTTAATGCCCTTATGAAAGAAAAACTTATGAGCAATACAATATTGGTTGAATAAACTCTTCGTTGTTTAAAATATTGGATACATGCTATTTATTTGTCTTCCTTTTATGTCAAAAATTGAACAGTTTGTTAAGGAAACTCCGAATATTTTCAGTAATCTTAGGAGTCAGCTTTACAGGACAATTCACGACAAGAAATTTTTTGATACTACTCTATGATGTTGATACAAAAATATAGAGTTTGTTTCACCAAATATCAGACCTCTGAATCATGATGATAGCTACTTATCTTTCTGCCTTCTAGATTTGATGATACCAACCCTGATGTCGAAAAAAGAGAATACATTGATCATATCCAAGAAAACATCCAATGGATGGGTTGGCAGCCTTTCAAGGTCTAGAATGTTTGGTTTCTTTGCTTTTTTGATTGTGATGAGCATTATTTGACAAGTAGTTTTCTTTATCAGGTTACCTTTACCAGTGATTATTTCCAAGAACTCTATGATCTAGCAGTCAAGCTGATACACAAAGGTCTAGCTTATGTTGATCATCAGGTTTGTTTAATCATTATTTGCGTATATATATAGAACATGTTATTAGTATTTCTGTGAAGTGTGTTAATAATGTGAGAATAATATCCATGTTCTCACTAAAAAATATGAGAAATGAGAAGCAGAATTCTTGAGCAAACTTCTTAGATGGTATTTCTTGTCCTTTCTTATTGTCCCTAGAGCCCTGAAGAAGTCAAGGAGTATAGAGAAAAGAAAATGAACAGCCCATGGAGGGATAGACCTATAGCAGAATCATTGAAGTTGTTTGAAGACATGAGGCAGGGCTTCATTGATGAGGGCAAGGCAACATTAAGGCTAAAGCAAGATATGCAGAGTCATAACAAAAGTATGTATGATTTGATAGCATATCGTATTAAGGTGGGTTACTACCTGTAAAATTCTTATGGATAATTGCTAGTAATATTTACATACTTAACTTGTTTGTTGATCACACTTTACAGTTTACTGCTCATCCTCAAGTTGGTGAGAAGTGGTGTATATATCCTTGTTATGACTATTCTCACTGCATTGTGGATTCTCTCGAAAACATTACGCATTCAGTGAGTTATACTTTTATAATGTGTATCTGAATTTTCTTAAAAAATCTGTCTGTAACTCTTCTGTAACAAGTCTTGTTGGTATTGCAATTTCTAGTTGTATTTTATTATCCAACTTGATTATAAAACACAATGTTCAATGGCAATTCATTAGTTACAAATTCCATCTCCTTTATGTGGACAAAGTTTTTGAAATGGACTTTCCACAAGCAGCAATTCTACACAGAGAAAAGAGAAGCTAAAGTTTCTGAGATGAAATTCAATAATAAAAAAATGACTTTCTGATAGAATGGAGATTTAGAGATAGGAAGCAGTGAAAAAAAGACAGGCTTGCAGCCTTCTTTTTCCTCACTTATCGAAAGCAATAAATAGTGTGCATTTGATCATCAGCAGTATTAGGACCCTTTCCTGATCTCAATAGGACCCAGAATAAGCATATGACTTTGAAGGAAACAATTAAAATTCTCCTCTCTCAGAACCTTGGCCAAGACTTCAAACTTGTACAGGAATCTTTAACCTATCTTCCATAGAGGAGTCACCAGATATAAATTCATGCATAGGAGGAATATTCATCCTACAATGTTCTACTTTTAGCTTGTTTAGTTATTTTACAAACCACTAAAATATATGGTTAATGATCAACAGAAATTTAGTAAAAAAATAGCAAGTATTTCTGTGTTGGTTGGCACTGGTCGATAAAGGTCGGCACAATCCATTCTAGAAAGTTGGTGCTGAACCGATACATGCCTAGGCAAAATTTTGGCTTGTCATGGTGTGCCTACTGGTACCATGTTGTGCCAGAAGGGTATGGGCAAATATCACCATTTCAAGCTGACTTGAAAAACAGAATCCTTTTTTACATTGTTAAGTCAACTAGCAGCTTCAAACACTTCCAATTTGTATTTCAAGGCCCCTAGGAGTTAGACCCTTCTTCCAAATGAATCTCCTTAAATGTATGTGGTGCCTGTAGAGGCAGTGTTTCCAGCTGCACTTTTGATGGCCTGCTTCATATTTAGAGTTTACCAAAGCCAAATATATGATTACTTTTGTATGTGATTAGTTTAGCAGAAAATTGCAGATATGACGTTGAGAGCAAAACAAAAGCCAGCTTGTCTTGAACAATCTCAATATTCAATTAATTATTCTTATTGTTTGCACCTCTATGAACATTTTTAAAAAAATTGAAAGAAATTTTCATTACATTCAAATGGCGATGTTCACATGCCGACTCGAACTTGAGACCTATCACTTGTGCAATAATATACTAATCAACCCGGATGTCTCAACAAAGACGCCTCTATGAACATTTTGCTCTAGATTGTTAAGCTTTACATTGTTGAAGTAATATTTTGTGCTTCTTTTCAGCTTCCACTAGTTCTACACTAGTGCCTGTTCCCATTTCTTGTTTGGCAATTTAGACCAACTTTTCTTATGGAAACTCAACAATGATGAGAGGTGGGTAATTATGGATAGAAATTAGAAAATGGATTTAAAGCTGAAGGATGGAACAAATGTGTTATTACATTTAAGGTTTTTAATTTTGTATTGTACCGGTGTACCGAGCTTTGCTTGGTACGGTATGGTACAGCGTACCAAGCAGTACACCAGGGTGTATCAAGTGGTACACCTAAAAAAGGTAATAGAACCCTTCGAGTTCGACATCCTTATTAGAAATGAGCGACGACGAAGGCGGTTTACAAAGGTGGCGTCGGGTCGAGTTCCAACGTCCAACGGTGTTGCTACGAGTGGGGTTGCGATAGGACCAGAAGCGAAGGAGTCAAGGTCAGAGGGAGGTAGCCTCTTCTTCCGCGAGGGCATTTTCAAGCGGTCGTTGTTCTTGACGATGAGGTCAGCAAGGGAGGTCAGGACCAGAAGCGGAGGACTCAAAGTTGGAGGGAGGCAGCTTCTTTTGCGAGGGCTTCTTCAAGCGGCTACAGTTCTTGAGGACGAGGTCGGCAATGGAGGTCGGGACCAAAAGCGGAGGAGTCAAGGTCGGAGGGAGGCAACTTCTTCTGCGAGGGCTTTATTTCTCCTGTTATCACTCGATATCAGTTGGTATAGGTCGGTAACATCGAAATTTTGACCGTTACCACCCGATATAGCCCCGTATCGTTTGATACAGGGCCAAAAGATTGATGTCGTCCAGTAGCAGGCGGTTAGCGTACCGATCTACTAGCAGACAGATACGTATCACCTGTACCGGGCGATATGAAACGGTATTAAAATCCCTGATTACATCATCCAATTATAATGCAATCCATATTTGGAGTGTTCATTTCATTTGAAGTTTTATTTCTGTTTTCTTTTCAATATCTCTTTTATTCAAATATATGATTCCTTTTAGTATCTCTCTTATACAAATACATGACATTAAATTTGTGCAGCAGAAACTTTTAACTGCATGTTATGGATGTTGAATTTTGCTTAATTGTTCAGGTCATACTATTTTTTATTATTTTTTGGACAATATGCCTTGTGTATAATCTCAGATAAAAGTATACTTTCTGTGTCTGTATTTGTGGGTCTTACTTTATAGTTAATTATCCTTATTTGAAGTAGTTATCATGATTCTCAAGTTTTTTTTTAAATTCTAATTACTGGCTTTAGGTTAGCAAGGAATTTTTTGTAAGAAACCTTAGAAAGTGTGGTTTGTGGATGACCTAATAGACAATGGTGCCATTTAGCTTAGTGGCCAGGCCATTGTTTAATGTGCCTGTATTTGAAAATGTATTAACAGTGAAGTTTCTGTTTGTGATGCCAGTTCTATTCTTTATTTGGGTTATAGTGACTGAAAAAATTATTTATGCATGTACTAATATGTTGTTAAAATTTTCCTTATTCTTTTGTAGCTATGTTCTCTTGAGTTTGAGATCCGCCGTCCATCGTACTACTGGTTATTACTAGCTCTTGAACTTTACCAGCCATATGTCTGGGAATATTCACGTCTAAATGTTTCAAATACGATGATGTCTAAGCGTAAGGTCTGTTATTTTGCTGTCCATCATGTATGACATACTCCATGATGGCATGATCTATTTCCAAAAATTCATGTTCATGTTTTCTTTTGTTGCAGTTGAACCGTCTAGTGATGGAGAAGTGGGTAGATGGCTGGGATGATCCTCGTTTAATGACACTAGCTGGATTACGTCGCCGAGGAGTGTCTTCTACAGCAATTAATTCTTTCATACGAGGACTTGGAATTACAAGAAGGTGTCATGTTGTTTATTTACTATCTTATAAGGAGTTGCCATTGATATCTTTGTTTATCTGCAATCTTAATTAAAATATTTGGAAACTATGATGACATCCGGTGGCCTTGGAAACTATGAAAATATTTTCATTTATACAGACTATATTTTGTTCTTGTTCATGCAAACTAATACACATGGGAGTATTGTTGGCAAGGATTGCTGTTGTGGGTATCGGATCTGTTTCGGTGATCTGTTGGACCGGTACATACCGGTCAGTACCAGTGTACCATATGGTACACTGGTATGTACCAGTATTTCACAGTGGAAGAAAAAGAGGGAGAAGAAGTGGTGGTGGAGGAACAAAAGAGGAAGAAGAAAGGGAGAAGGAAGAAGCGATGTAGGAGGAGAAGGAAGAAGAGGTGGGAACGTACTTGGGAAGAAGAAGGAATACGGGGCAATAGCGTTGGCAGCAGCATGAGTAAGTATTCGTGAAGCAGAGGAGGTGGCAGTGGCATCACAAAGCAGTGGCATCGGGAAGCAACAGTGGTGGCAGCGACACTGTGAAACAGTGACAGCGATGATGGCAGCATCATTGTATGCAAGAAGAGGGCTCGCATTCGTGAGCCCTAATTTGTTTTTTTTTTTAACACCGAGTTGGATGGGCCCACCGCTTTTTCCAATTCTTTTTATTTTAACCAGGCCACCTGAAACAGGGGTGGTCCACTTATCAGCCCATGCCCTGACCGGTACGTGCTGCCCATTCCGTACCATTTTGGATGGTACAGTAGTCCTTGATTGTTGGAATATGGTGCTATACAATGACATAATTGGCTTTATCTTTTTACCTCATTCATAGAAAACTCATACATTGTTATATTTGATAGAGAGATTTCTTTGATAATTAGGCAAAGATGCTCTTTTCTGTGTTGACCTAGAATACAACTTTCTTTCTCGAGTGACTCTATCAAGCTTTCAGCTAGTTTATGTTTTCTGTTCGATGATTAGTTACATTTCTTATTTTTCTTCAAGTATTTACATATACATCAGTACCATAGACCAGTCCACTGTATAACAATTATGATTGTCTGTACACTATGATATACGAACGTGTGATGCTGGGAATATAATATAAAATATTCATGTGTCAGTATTACTTTGATATGTTCAGAATGCTATGTTCCAATGTGAAATTAAATTGGCAGATACTTGCCAATATGATTGAGTGTCTATCATTGTTTTTCTTACTTCAGAACCATGTAAGGCATGGGCCCAGCTGGTCCCTTGTGGTTCAAAAGAGAGCACTTGGTCATGGTTTGCTGCACAAATTACACTAGTGAGCAACAGGATGTACTTATAGATGTGAAGCAAACTTGGTGTAGGTTAATTGTTGTTTCTTAAACAATTGGTGTAAAGTGAAAATCAGGTCAAATTACAGATGTGTATTTTGCTACTCACCCTTGAAAATTTTAAAATATTGTCTAGTGACTGCAGAAGGTCTGTTTTTTAAACAGGATTAGATTGCTTGTTAACCTAGATGATCTTTTTTACTTCATTGACATTGGATCCTTTTTTTTCTTGTTAGGAAATCTTTGGTTGAGTCATTGTGGTAAATATTTTTTTCTTTTGCCTTCTTTGATTGTCTACAGTGAAGAGGGCATTATTGTAGCATGTTTAATAACAGTGGATTTTGCATATGTGGTTACTAATAAAATTTGACATACAGTGGTAATAGTATGATACGTGTTGATCACCTTGAATATCACATTAGAGAAGAACTCAACAAAACTGCACCTCGAACTATGGTTGTTTTGCGTCCTCTCAAGGTATCAGTCATATCATTAGAAATATCCTTTATTACTTAATGGATGCTTATTTCTAGGTTTATGGACTCTGTTACCTCAGGTGGTTATCACAAATCTTGATTCTGGATTGATAATGAATCTTGATGTGAAGATGTGGCCTGATGCTTCGTCAGATGATGTTTCTTCTAATTACAAGGTTCACAACTTAAGATCATTTAAATACCCTGATTTGAGTCATTGTGTATGTGCAACTGGAGATCATTTCCATGTGGCCATGCAAAAATTTTAGATGATAGTAATGTACCTTTGATATATCATTTTTTCATGTTTAAGAGCTATCTCAGTCAGAAAATTTCTATGTTGTTGATACATTGAAATAAGATTTACCTTCCTTCCAATGTTTTTCCCTAGATATGCTTGAGACAGGTCATGAAACTTGTTAAGGACTTCATATCGACTTGTTGGACAACCTAGAATTTCAAGATTGTGTGCTCTATTTATCATTTTAGTGATGTTTGTGCTTCTCATTTGAATTGGTAGTACTTTCTGAAACACAAACACAAAACACAATTTGGTAATGTAGTCTAAGGGAATGGTGATATCACTATGTTACCAGATGATTTCTCTTTTCAACTGATTGTGAGTGAATTATGTGGCAGAATCTACAGCTTACTACCCAAATGTTTAGGTTGCTAGCATGTTAGCTAATGGATTATATTAGATTTTGGCTTTTAGGCTTCTATTACCAATGCAGTCATTTATGCCTCAATGACATCTTGATCTATGTGCTATGGATAAAATTTGGCTTGCCTGCAAAACTGTAGCAGTGCCTTGTTGCTTGTCAAACCTTTAACCATAGGTCCATAACATTTTCTTTTCTTGCCAAATTTTGTTTACTTTACACACTAAAATGATGCAATTTATCTTATTTTAGACACATATAAGCACCATCAACTCTACATATGTAATTAGCAAACCAATAAAAGCCCTTTCAAGTTGTGATATATTTCATGAAGAGCACAATGATTCATATAAAGGTCTAAAAACTAGGTCAGGTGCCGATATCAGTTGGCAAATGGACTAGGAGGGTTGACACATCAATACTTGGTATTGGTTGGTAAGGCCTGGATCGGATATGAAGAGAAAGAAAAGAGGGGAGGAAGAGGAAGAGGAGTAGATGGAGGTTGAGGAGGCAGAGGAAGAGGTGTACCAGAGACAAAGAATGAGATGGCGTCAACGATGCAATGGGGTGGAGGAGACAGCAGCAGCAATACTGCAGGGAGAAGAAGAGGTGTAGGAGGGAAGAGACATGACATGAGAGAAAGAGAGGGATAACACATGAGAGGAAAGAATGTTAGGAGAAAAGAAAAAGGAAAAGACAACTGTTAGAAAGCTGTCAAAACTTAAAAAATGGGGGTACTGGGTGATAGGTTTTCTCTTAGGCACACCTTGTGCCAACCTTAAAAACTGGATGGTATGCCTAATATAGTAATCATACTGGGATAAGCCCAGTATGAACCAGGGAAAACACCAATGATTTGTGTACCTATTCATGGTTGGACTGATAGATATTGACTTATATCCACCTTTACATTCGGATTTTATACCATGATTCATAAATCTAGTTGTTAGTTGTTGTGAATCATTACGTATGGGTAAGGTTCTGAATATCGTACCGTACCGGTGTACCGATCAGCTATCAGTACGGTATGTACCGAGCATACCGACACATGATATACTAAGGTGTACCGATATACTGTTTGTACCAGTCCTTTCAGACCAGTATGTACTGCCCGTACCAAGCAGTACAGTATGGTATTGCAAACCATGCGTATAGGTATGCAATTTAAGAAACACAAAAACCTAGTTAGAGTTCTTTGAAGCAATTATCAATAATTATACTTTTTAGGGTTTCACCTATGTCTTTGAAGCAACCAAAAAGTTTTCAAAATAAGCTTTCTCACCTTGGCTTCTTGAGGTTGGTATGGCTGCTGGAGCTGGTACCATTTTGGTACACTGAAGCAGCATTAGTTCATTATTAATTGTTAAAAATAAATCAGAAAACTGAATCAGAGATGAATTTTGTGGAGCTCTTGCAATAGGCGCAGAACCCCCAAGTTCACTTCCACAACCTTATTGAGGCTGTGTTTGGAAATACACATTTATATTTTTAATGTGTATTTGGAGAATGGGACTTGAGAGAATGTGCAATTGTAGAATGCTTTAAGTGTTTGATAAACCATAGTTGAAAATTATATTTTAAATGTGCATCAACATAAATATTGTTTTGTAAAATTGTATTTCAAAAGTTCATTGAATATCATGTGACAAATTTACCCTTATAATATTTTTAATATTTATTTAAGAGTGAATACATTTTTTTTATTTAAATTAATAAGTAAAATAAATAAATAAATGTAATCTTATAAAAAAATTTCATATGACCAAAATGTATGATAAATAAAAATATAATCAGATAAATGAATATAAAATAATCTTTAAAAATAAATAAATAAGATTTCACTTTATAGAAGACATAAATTATGTTGGTTTCTCACTAAATCATTTTGGCAATCTTGTGATTTTAGATAATATCATAGGGTATTTTAAAAATTTTATTAGCATTCCACAAATACTGAAATGTTAATACTACCCTGAGGTGGCATCAGCATCTGAGCATCTGCAATGCAGTATCCAGATCAAATGCGATTTGAAAAAAAAATTATCAAGGACCAATTCACATTTGAAGTGTGCATTGGGTCCACATGCAAACTAAAAGATGATATTTGACAAATTTCCAGTGGGGTTAACAACATTGAATATCACAATGGGTAATTTTCTTAAGTTATCAGCAGGTCACGTGTTATGACTGATGCATACATCTTCAAATTCTGCTTGCTGCAAGTTCTCTGAGGTTTTTTTTTCGACCAAAAGCACGATCCAAAGTGTCTCAGTGCTTTATCAACAAGTGAATTTCTAATTCTCTCTCAAATTGGACATGGTTCCGAAGGTCATAACACTAGTACGCACAACACTAATCACCAATGTCCTTAATGGGCTATTTTTGGAGCAACTGGCTAATCGTATCTTGCCCCTACTATGCTAAAAGATGCACTTTGATATCATTCATGCTAGAATGGTGAGCACATGTGAGTATGTAATATTGATTCATCATCCTACCCGTGTTTGGATGTTACTTAAACTGAATATGTCGTGTCTAACATCCATAAAGCAATCTCACTTGGTCAATTTTGCTAAAATTTCTTTGTATCTTAGATTAAATAGTAATAGATGCATTAGTTCTTGGCACTGAATAATTGGTCTGGTAAATTCTTGCATTCCATATCTAATATCATGCAATAATCATATTTTTGTTTGTTGCCACATGACAGCATGAGGCCAATCTGTGCTGCTAACGTTTTGTACTAACCAATAAAATAAACAATTTGAATTTTACATCACTTGGGAATTTCCTTTTCTTGCACAGCTCTAGTTATATCAGTGGCCGTAACAGATACTGTGTTCTTTTAGTCGCATGACTTCGATCTAATGTAATATGGACTAGTTGTTCATATTACAAGTTGGATTAGTTGTTCTAGTGGGCTTTTCAGTCCTGATTGGATACTAGGAGAACAAGGATAAAAGTTTGAGGGCTGAAATTTCCACTTCACCCAGGAGCACACCAGAGACATGACTTGCCACTTCGCCTAGGAGCACACCAAAGGGTACATGTACTTCTCAGTAGGTTGTGCTCCTACTAATCCAAAAAGACAAGAGACATGACTTGCCTTTTAGTTGAATGGTTCTTTCTCAGCATTTTAGTTTCTTAATGTAATTTATGGTAACCATGAAAAAGTTCATGTAGACTTCATCATCTCACATATCATAGATATGTTTCCACTGCATTGATGTTTTTTCTGGCGCAAACTAAATAGTATGGCTAGTTTCATTAACAACTTGCCATTCTCATTACAGGTTCCATTTACAAGTGTTGTTTATATTGAACAGTCAGATTTTCGCCTTAATGATTCAAAAGACTACTACGGGCTTGTGCCTGGTAAAGCTGTTCTCCTCAGGCAAGTGATATTTTGAAACTGGCAAAATGCAAATATTTCTATTTTTGCACTTGAAGCAACAACATTACAAACTGATGTTTACTCTTTTCCTTTCAGATATGCATTCCCTATAAAGTGCACAGAAGTTATCCATGGAGATAGTGACACTATTTTTGAGATCCATGCTGAGTATGATCCCTCAAAGAAAATAAAGCCAAAGGTTTAGTTCTGCTCTTTGATGGTTGTTAGTCAAGCACTGACTAACTGCAACCCGAGTGATGATATGTAAATTAACTGAAATTTATAACAAATCCAGGGTGTTCTCCATTGGGTTGCTCAACCTTCTCCTGGTGTTGATCCTCTGAAGGTGGAGGTGAGGTTATTTGAAAAATTATTCCTTTCAGAGGTTGGTATTCTGCTTCACTTGTCCCTTTTTTGTGCTTCCAAGATGCGATTTTTGTGCAATAAGTTGGCATTTTCTGAGTTACCCTCGCACTTCAGGACCCAGCCGAGTTGGAGGACTGGTTATCTGATCTGAATCCGCACTCGAAGGAGGTTATTCCAGAAGCATATGCAGTTCCATCTCTTGCTAATGCTGTGTTAGGAGACAGGTTTCAGTTTGAGAGGCTCGGTAATCTCTTTTTCTTACTTTTGTGTGCCAATGTATACTTCTTGCATCATAGTCTGGCTTCAGCTTATTGCCTTTCTTTTTCTTTCCTAAAGACTGGTGTTCTAAAATCAAGTATTAACTCAACTGGTAAAAAATCGGTCATGTCATCCTATTTTTATTATTATAAAATCATGTCTTTAAGAACATAGTTATTTCATGTTATTTACCTTTCATCAATCGGATAGTTTTGCAATTCGTCGTAGGAGCTTGCTGCATCCAAGTTTTGTCCTTTATTTAATTTTGTTGTTTTTCTCCTCTTGCCTCATCTGATTAACAGGTTTGTACTTTTCGGGTCTTCATGTCTAATCTGTTTCTAAAAAGAGAAATTTTCAGCAGAGATCATCATTCACAATGAAACTGCTGGCAGAAAGGATGGTAAAAGATTTGGCTCGTGATGTCTGTGTCATAATCGACTGCTCTACTCTTTAACTCTTGATGTTTATGATTTTAATCTATTGGCCTTATCTATATATATAAACATAAACATCTAATAGTCTACTTTTTATATAAATCTCCTATGAAGACTGTCATCTCTTGACTTCCGTCTTTCTTCACCTGATTCATCCGTTATTGTTTCAGGCTACTTTGCTGTGGATCCAGATTCTACCCCGAGCAAGCTGGTCTTCAACAGAACCACTACACTTCGGGATTCATATTCCAAAGGTGCACGCAAGTAAATCACACCTCCATAGATATATATACCCACTGTTTATGGATTTACAAACAGTCTATCTATAAACAGACCGTAAACTATTTCTCAATAAATAAGTTTTGTCATGTTGACATTTGAGTCGTTCATTATGGTTTGGCTCAAACTTGATGCATTAACCTTGATACAACAAATTGCTCGCATGACACATGGAATGAGTGCCTTGGTCTGCCCATATAATGCCTAGAGATATCTGCATAAGTAGTTTGATGGTAAGCCTTAGTACAATGGTAAGATTATTTTTTTGCACACCTTGATATTGATAGTTTTGATTATCTCATAGCAATTATAGCTTTTGCCATGTCTAGATATAACTGTTCAGTACTATAATCTTTGAATGGAAGAAATTCCACAGTCATACCGATGAATTTACATTGATGTACTATAATGCCTAGAGATATCTGCATAAGTAGTTTGATGGTAAGCCTTAGTACAATGGTAAGATTATTTTTTTGCACACCTTGATATTGATAGTTTTGATTATCTCATAGCAATTATAGCTTTTGCCATGTCTAGATATAACTGTTCAGTACTATAATCTTTGAATGGAAGAAATTCCACAGTCATACCGATGAATTTACATTGATGTGATAGTACAGTGCTCCTCAATCCGACCAATCCTCTTCACTGAAATCGCTCCAAAGTGCGACGCCCGCTGCTGCATTGACGAGACATTGGCTCGTCTTCCTGTACTCTGTTTGGGGCCGAAGAGGTGATCACTTGTCGTTGGGTCGCCCTCTGACTAAGTCCTCAGGCCTCGATTGATTCAATGCCGTCGGATTGTTTTCGAGGAACTTTGACTTCAAAGACAATTACAAAATTAAAATTAAAATATAATAAAATTCAATTATATAATAATAATAATAATAATGGGTTTCATGTCACGACAAAGCGGTTAATGCTTTCGCGTCAAGAGTCGGTCCCCCGATGACGCACATCCATCTGTCGTGACTCGGGGATGCGTTCGTGGTCCTTATTGAGATCTGCCACCTCATTGTGGGCCCATCCGTGTTCCGTGACGTACGCTTCGTGGCCGGAAGACAAAAGCCTCGTGGGGACAATCGTAACCTCCGTCGTGCCGTCTGTTTCCTGCGGGCACCATCCGCCGACTGGCCTGTCGGATCAACGCACGAATCTGGAAGCGCCAACTGGACTACCGGCGGGCCAGGTCGCCCGTTGGTGTCGCACGAATCACCTCGCGCCTTCTCTTGCCCGTGGGGTCGTCGCTAGCATGTGAAAGCACCGGCCGCTAGGCCATGGAATCGGATGTCCTGAGAGGCTGGCGGTGTTCTCAGCTTGGAGTGTCTCACGTTCCTGATGTGTGACATTCATATGCGTCAATGATAGCATCGTCAGGTAGGAGAGGGATCACATCAACCGCAGCGTTTTATTTCTTGCACGGGGTTGATTCAATCCAGTCAAATAGCGTTTTCTGAACACTAACCATGTGTGCTCCTCCTCCTCCTCCTCCTCCTCTTATAGAGAGATGAGCTCAGCTTACGACTACTTGAGCTCCTTCTACTGCTTCCTCTTCTGTTCTCTTCCAGTAGCTTGAGAGAGAGTGAGAGAGAAAAAGATAGCAGAAGCTTCAGCTCTCTCTTTATAGAGAGAGGTCTTTCCTCCTCCTCCTTTTATAGAGAGAGGATCTTCATCTTGCTGTGGAGCATAGACTATACCTACCTTCATCTTGTTAGGCTTCTCTCTTTTTCCAGTAGCTTTACAGAGACAGAGAATGTGTGTGTGTGTGTGTGTGTGTGTGAGAGAGAGAGAGAGAGAGAGAGAGAGAGAGAGTTTTACAATATCATCATATTTGGTCATGATTTTTACCTTCACATTGATGGATTTTTCACATATTAAATTGTTTACAATATCATATTTGGTGTTAAAATTATATCCTATTTGAGTTAGGAAAAAACAAACCATATTTATCGAAAACTCATAATAAAAAAATTTAATCCTAATCTCATTCAATATTATATTAACAATCGTCTCGTTGTTTGATGCTCCATAGGATCGAAAAACCGTTTTGGTTTTATGCTCAGGCATTTATATGAAAAGATGACTAATTAAGAGGAAAATGAGAGGTATTGGAATAGTTGTCATTCACTTTTGCAATCTTATTACAATGTGCACACTTTTACACATACATAATTAAGGGACTTTAGCATAAGCATCAAACTTAGCCTCACATAGGGCTATTGCCAACTGGATAAGAACAAACACAGTGTCCATTCCATGATATCAATTATATTTTAGCTTCTAAGAAGAATCCTGATTCAAAGTTTGATTTGCATAATAACAGTTCAGTCACATGAAACTATTGTGACACTTTGTAAAGATTCCATGTTTTGAAGTAATCTTGCAGGTTGCATCCTCAACAAGCCAACTTCTTCAATTTCTCATTTACACTTGATGGCTCCAAACCAATTCTTGAACAAAAAGCCTGTGGATTAGAAGTAAAACAACCAGAAATAATGATCAGATATTATGCCTAATCAAGGTTTATCAAAATATTACTTTTTTTAAATATTTCTTTCACCAATTTGGTTATAGGAGAATTGATTTCTTGTCATTTGAAACAACTTGTGATGTAATCAAGTGTGCAAATGAACTGAGACAACAGTAAGTGAGAGTGCAACATATCTACATAAACTGTAGCTTAATTAATGCAAATGGTGTGCTCCAAATGTTATATGTTCTGAAAGAAAAGCAAAATTGAACACCTTCCTCCATAAGTAATTATTTCCAAAGGAGTAATTTACATTTTTTTTTTTTGTAGTTGATATGCCTAATTTTTGATATTTTATGTACATTTAAAATCATTGTCATATACACATTTATAGAATTGCTTTAAGAGAATTTAGAAAAAGACAGTTGTCAAGTTATTTATGGAAAGTCCTAAGCTGGTGAAGAATGCATAAAGACACAATTAACTGAATGAGTTTTCAATGAAACTGGAAAGAAATCTAAATTAAAGACAAAAATTCAAGGAAATAAAATGGTGATTTTGAACTAAGCAGGAAGCTCGATATCAGTTGTTCGGATGACCTTAGCTAGGATATGAAGATTGGTCATCCAAAAGTCTAGGTTGTCTAATGATGTTTGAGTCGATGATTACTTGACAGTGAATGGTGTGGAAGATCCTGCCACCCACAAGATTGAAACTGGCACTGATGACTTCAGCACCTTCTTCCTCGAGGACCCCGATAACCTTGCGAAACATGTAACTTGATCTCGACCCGGAAACGAAAGACACCAGTAGGGTAGAATCCATGCTTCTCACTTCAACCAGGAGGAAGTGTAAGTCTGCCGTCACACTCCTCATTTCCTTCTTCTGTTTCAGCTTCTCTATTCTCCCTTGCAGCTCTTTAATGTAGTTGAAAGCTTGGTCCAACTGATCTTGGTCTCTCATGGCACGCTGTTACGTTAGAAACAAGCAACAGATTAGGCCTTCATCATAGTAGAAAGCCTAAAATCATAGAGTTGCAAGTCGAAGATATCAGTCGTCTTAGAGAATCGAGGCAAGCAGGTTATCAGTCGTCTAAGACTCTCTCATCTTGGAAAGATGACAAGGAAGCAAAATTCTGTCGTAATATCTGAAAAGATGATTCTATATATATCCAGTAAATTAATTGTAAGAATATCTTATAAAGAAAAACATGTCATATGGGAAGCCGAATGAACCCTTAACATTCTATCTTCTTTCGAGTATAGTAATGTACATAGTATCGACCCCTGTAAACAGATGAGATGAGTTCAGTGTGGTGAGAGTGAATTCTAAAGCTATCAGAGTTAGATTTTTACCCTCTTCGCCCATCTATGCGTGTTATATATATGAATATATATGCGTATGTAATATGTACCTTGGACATGGTTGTGTCTTTGGGGATGAGGGAGGTCAGCTTGAAGCAGAGATTCTTCATGCAGATTCTCCTGTTCCTCTCCACAGTCCTCCTCTCGATCTTGGCACCTTCAACTCCAGCACTGGCCTTCATCTCTCTCTCTCTCTCTCTCTCTGTGCGTGGAAATGGAGAACGAAGAGAGAAAGAAGCAGTGGAGGGTATGCAGAAACCTAACAAAGGAGTTCTTACGAGAGTATACTTTGCCGCAAAGTTCTCTGAATATAAAAAGGAGAAGGAGAAGGTGAGATGATGTCCCTTTTGGTCGGCATGGTTACACGTTTTAAGCTAGATTAAATCAACCCCATGCAGAAAAATAGAACCTGTGGTTGCTGTGGTATCTCGCAATCCTGTCAATAGGAATAGGAATGTTAGGCACTTCCTTGCGAATGCGAAAGAGAGCAACCTCAACCAACACCCTTAATTACCTGCTGATTGACTTCACGCAACTCTGCATGCTCTTGTGATCCCTTCGACTACTGTTGCTCCGAGATTAGTGCAATAGTGGTTATCAAATCGGGCAGACCATCAATCCGGTTTAATCTCAGGCCGCCAACCGGTTGAACCACATGCTTGGGAATTATATGTAAAATATATAGATAATATTATAACATAAGTTTTATGATAAGAGTGAAAGAGGATGAGATGGAATGAGAGTGTAACAAATGTAACAAAAATATCTTTAATGATAAATAAAATTAAAAATATATTTTAGAAATCATTTGATCCAACGGTCTAACCAGTGAACTTCGACCGGTCCGGTCGGTCCGGGCTTTACACCGTTTCTAACCGCAGCGTCGTCGTGCGCCTTTAGATTCCTAGATTGTGTCGATGGAATGGTGTTGAGATTCGTGCAACGATCGTATGGGCCACTTGGCGCAATACGTGCCATGTGTACTTCGGCGCCGTGCATGACTTGAGACACGAATATGAAAGACACTTCTCGGTGGCGCGATCTAAGTCGCAACGAATGGATGACGCACCTGCCGGCGTGCGTCACACCCCCTTGTCGGTTGCTAAGTCGTGACGCGACGGCCGTGGTACGGCCGACCCTATCACGCCATAAGTCGCACGTGGAACGATTTCATCGGCGAGGATCGGTTAACGCCGCCGTGCCCCCAAGACGGGATGAATGAGTTCCGACCATGGACACCGGTCGCGTCAGAATGGAGCGCTCGAAGTCAAACCATGTCGATCTCAGAGTAGGCAATGGAGACCGGCAAGCAATTAAATTCTTTCTCTGTTCCTTTCTTTCTTCTTCCGCCCGGTTGGATTCCTCAATCTGCGTAGCCTCGACGTATCACAAATTTCTCTGCTCTATTTTGGTTGGCATCATGAGTTCCAATTTTCTCCCTTTGAAAACATGCATTACATGCCAAACGCAAATGTGTGATCCAAAGGAGATCATCGGATCCTTCTCGTACAGTAGGAATGATTGAGCAAGTCATGGCTAACGAATGCAAAAAGAGAAGCAAACAGTTCATGTTAACCTCAGTCGTCGTCTACGTTAAGATCGAGGATTTCTACGGTCGAACTTTTCGTTCGAAGGTTACAGTTTTCTTCTCTTTCATTCTTAAAATGAAAAAAATTCATAATCTTTATAATAAATAAATAGTTGGTTTCAAGCGATCGAGAATTCGAGATTTTTCGGTTCGATGGATCGATCGAATCCGAGTTTTATAAGTATATAATTCAAGCCAAAAGAAGGAAAAAGTAACGCCAAGCAACTCTGTTCTCACGCTTCTCTGCTTCCAGTGTAAACCCATCCCGGCGAGACGGCGGAGGGGTCGAGTCTCTTCTCGCGTCGCATCGAACGCGAGTCGTAGTGTGGCAAGCAAGTCATGGAGAGTGAAAGGGATGTGATGATAGCAGGATAATGTCAGTCGTCGGAATCAACTCGCGTCACAACGAATGCGACTCGTAATGTGGCAAGCAAGTCGTGGCCAGTGAAACCTCGACACCGTGAGAAGGCCCTCGGCCGGCTGCGGACTTTTCTTCCTCGACTCACCCATCCATTAGAAGTTTCTTTTCGATCGAGGATGCCAGCCAACTAAGTTGACGAAGATATCGGTATTACAATCTTTATTGTTCTTGGATTTTGATTCGTTTGTCCTTCGTAGGTTTGGAAATGAGAGCATAAACAATATTTAGTTCTTCTGTTCATGTTTTTGCTCAATGAGTTTTCCCTTTTTCTCTACTCACTAAAAATGTTATGTAGGATGAAATGCAATTTATTTATAAGAAATTTAATAATTAAGAAAAAAATTCTGCTACAAAAATTGTAGAAATCATATTAATTCTTCTCCAAAAGAGGAAACTACTGTCCATCTCTCTCCAAAGGTTATAAGGTTTTCAAGGAACAAATATGATAAAACTATAGTTATGAGGATAGATACAAAAATCACTTTGCAAGTAAATATTTAGATACATATGCTATTTTAAAGAAAACAAATGGTTACAGAATTAGACTTTTCTACTTTGGTTTCATAATGCGACTTCAGCTACAGTGTCATATTCAGTGTCACACAACAGAGTGATTGGTACTGTGGTTGAATTCTGCTGTTGCACTCATATTCAATCTATATCTCCAAGTTTGACAATAGGATGAACATCAATAGCATCTACATCCTGCCGAGCAATTAATTAAACAGCCTAAGATAAAAAAAAAAGTCAAAGCTATAATTGGTACATTGCATTTCCTTGGCCACCAGACTGAAACATACATAAGTTCAACGCAATGCCCTTTTCAAAGCAAGCAAAAAATTGCAGTTCCATAATCCTTTCATCTTGTTTCCATTAAGGAAAAATTGAGATAAAAAATATTTGGATATACAAGGATAATAAATAAGTGAATTTATGGTCACCGAGTTAGGAGATAGCAAGAGACGGCTACCGGCCATCTCTTCGAGTATCATACCACCTCCTTTGTTGGTATTAATTGCTTGCAAGATCTTCATAGCATCAGGCTTCCTTTTTTTTTTTTTTTTTGCATCTCCCAAGAACTTGGACAACAATGATGAATTGCTGGCAACAATTTCTGTAAGCTTCAACATAAGCTGCAATTTTCAGTATGGCAAGTGAGACTCTCAGATATCTCATTAAATTCATATCTAAAGCAGCAGGAAACTCTGAACCAACCATAACAAGAGAAGCTCTAGCCACATTTTTCGCTTCAGTATAATGTAAATTGAAATAGAAAGGAAGTAACCTGTCAAACAACAAAGGGCAGCAGCAGATCTCTTGAAAGCATATACCAAAGCTATACATGTCCATCTTGTAATGTAAAAGATTCAATCTAGAACGTGAAAATGCTCCATCAAATTTTACACACCCTAGAACAGAGAACAAATTAGACCTCTGAGTCAAACTTCATGTGCCATTCCAAACTTCTCTAGTAGCTTTAGTAACTTGTGACACTAAAGCTCAGGTATCGAAGGATGGAGCATAGTTATGAGAACAGCTACGAAAACCAGTAATATTATGAGAACAACACTTCTGGAGCCATATATCCAAGACTTCCCCCTTGGGATTTTGAGACTCACATAGGCAACATTAAAGCCAACAATTCTGAACATTTCATGGATATCCAATCAAAGGTTTTAAATATCAGACATACTGTATGGAATGATCTGGTCATTCGAGAGCGAACCAGCAAGCAAACTGGTTGGTCCACTTCCTATTTCATGTGTGTACCAGTTGTATGAAGCAAAACTGGCTGAACAGTTTGTCTACAGCTTTCAGAAATCTGTGAAGTTTAAAGCCTTTTCTATCTTCGTCACCGCAGATGTAGTCCATGAGGCACCTCCTCCGCTGCCATCTGCCACATCCACCTCGGCAATTGGCTCCTCCCATCACCACCACCTACGTGTCATCTCCTCCTCATCTTCCTCCTCTTCCCCCACCTCCACCTTCTTCAATTCCTCCTCTGGTTCCTCACTCCTACTACTCCCCTCTTCTCTTCCTTTTACTCTCTGGTCCGACTGTACCTTGTATCGAGCCATGGTACCCATATAGATTCAGCCACTGACCGATATCAGCATCACCTTTTTTCAGAGGAAAATGGGAAAACCCCCACTTCACAAGGGAGAAAAAGAAAAATCAAGAACAAACAACAAAGACAAAGAAAATGAAGATGAAGGAGAAGAAAAAACTCATAGTTGCTCCAAAGCTTCAGCTAGGTTGTACCATCTTTCCTGAATAAGCCTGCAGCACATGTGCATGCACTTGCATGATCATATTGATGTGCACATACATAGAACATGGAAGATAACTTTGAAACCACCACCAACATAATCTACAAGATCGAGATTATTTATCAAAATTAACAGCTAAAAAGTGATTAAAAAAAGAATGACACATTCATCACAAACAAACAATTAGACCATCACTCAAAAACCATGCGCATGTTCAACCAAAGTGTCCCATCTGACTCACCAAGCATGATTAACTCCAGTCTTTTGTATGCTTAGGAGTGGTTTTCATTACACAAAGGAAGATGTGGCTGCTCAATAAGGAATGGAGCAGTGGAAGTCAAAACTGGATTCTTTTTATTTTGGACTTCTCCAAATACTATGTATTAGATCTGGGACCTGCATTCTGTTTGCATGACTCCTATAAAGTAGTGGGGTGCCACTTTTATGTGTGACTACTGAACACATCTAAATGCCCATGTCAGATTTAATCCCTCATCTTAATTGCTTGTTCTCTCCCTCTTTTGTTGGCATTTTTGTTACCCATGTACATCATGAAATTAATTTGGTGACTGACTGATTGTGTTAATTATAGGAAGGCGAGTATTCTGTGTTGCATGTTGGAATTCAGATGATGCTCCTCCAGTACTTTCACCTTTTTGACTCTTAATTCCAATATCTCATGAACAATTTGTAATCATAAGAGGATCTCTAGCTTGAGAGAGCCCCCATCAGGTTGATCAGTCAGTAATAAGGAGGGGAACCTGGCAACTAATTAAGCCCTTCATGAATATGCTACTAAAAATTATAAATATTTGTCATATTCTACATAAAGATAGTTTTATATTAATTTTTTTGTGATAAGAGTCGTCAGAGATACTTTTTTGCTGCAAAAATAGCTACCCAGAAAACATTGATTGATATTTGGAAAAATAGTTTTCAGTAGTCATAGGAATTGGAACAAAGTACATAAAGAAACATTCTTTTGGGAAAGAAAAAATTCAAATCCACCATGGCCATTGAGCTCAGACAAGCCTATTTTGATCATATGTTGACCAACACAGTATTGCTTACTATTGCAGTTAATATTGCATTTGCATCATAATTTATAAATAAAACATCTTCCTACACACTAGAAATGAAAATTACACTGAGCAGCACATCAATTCCAATTGTCCAAGAATATTCCTGAGCCCTTGACTCAAATCTTAGGCTTACATATATAGCTTGTTAGCTTTGCAGATCAACTATATCAATACAGTTTCATTTGATACAGCAGTGCTTGATATTCAATCCAACTGCAACTTTATATGCATATTGCTCAAACAAACATCATTTTCTACAATCATTCTGCACCTAATTTAGTCGATCTTGCCAACAAAAACACTCATGATGCTGATAATCCTATCTTCGATGATCCATAATGTTATAGCTGTTGCAAAATATTCCCATAAAATGTCAGAAGCAATTGTGGGACTTAAGATTAAATTTAATCATGATTGATGGCCTCTTCAAAAGAATCTGCAAGGACCTCAGCAAGGCTCCACTTAGAATTAAGTTTATTGATACTCTGAGTCTCAGATACTTTACGTTTCTTCCCAGATATTGATTCTGGAAGCCAATATCCAGGGCCAGCCATTGGCTCCAGTATATTTCCAACAATAGGTTCTAAGTTGCGCCAAGGATCTTCAAGCATTGACTTACAGTAGTATCTCTTAGGTTTTCTTTGAACTGAGGCTTTGTCATTAGAACTTTGGCCTCTACCACAAGTAGCTGGTTTCAGACTTGAGCCACTGCTAATTTGTAGGCTACTGCCTCTGACAGAAATTGATTGTGGAGTACCACTACTTTGGGCAATGCTATTAGGGCTTCCCCAAGGTCCAAAATGAGGGCCTGAGAGAACACTAATTGGAGAGTTTGTGGGAAAGCCACGGATACCACCAGATCTATTCCAGGAACCTCGGCCACTAGCAGGAGTTCCTTGGTGCCCAGAGAAAGGAGTTAGCAACCGTACAGGGCTTCTCCACGGACTGCTATGAAGACCACATGATGGCATTTTGTAAGAAATAGAATCTGGAAGCTGGGACATATGAAACTGATTGTTCCCTCTTCCTGCTATAACTAGCAAACACAGAAGATAAGCAATTCCAACTTCTTTGTTTCATAAAAACAGTAACTATGTGTATATAAAAATAAAAACAATAATCACATTATCGAATTATACTATTATAGTAACTATTACAAAAATCATATAGAAGATCCAAAACTTATCATCATGTAGCTTTAAAGTCAACCATAAGCCTCTTTTGTGGTCCCAATGCATCTCTAACCACCATGCAGGTGATGTACAGGATAATGCAACAAAAAAAAAACATATTAGACAAATTCCAAATCCTATGACATCTCCATTTCCTAAAAATAATAGTATAGCTTCTCCTTTGTTTCATTTTCATACTCAAATTTTCAAATACCGGTCGATCCAACCAAGGACTAGTACGGGACCATAATACCATGTGGTTCAATACCGATTGATTTTTTTAATAATTTTTTTTCTAGAAGTATCAGACAATTTGAGTCATTATATCACCTGTAATACCATACAAGACCAACTAGGCATCAAAATCAATGTCAGGCCGAGACTCCTTGGTCATGGATGTTTTCTAGACCAAGCAGCATCAGAAAAACTGAAAGATAACTAGGTCACAACTAAATACTGCTCCAGTTCTAAACTAAACGAGGAAAATAAAAGAATAATAATGAAATCAATAGGAAGGTAAAGTAAAAAATATGAGGAATTGCTTACCAGTAGGAAAAGATGATGGTGCCGGATGATAGGGGTTTGAGGGAGTAAATCCGATGGTACCAACACCATGGCTGGAAGAGTTAAATCCCATGGCATCAACACCTCGCATCCTCTTGCTGGACGTGAAGGCTGACAGGGGATCGGTGATAAAGAAATCACTATTAGAGATGGATGGCTGGCACTCAAGGGCCGGTGGTGGCTGGATTGGAGAGTTAGAGATTTGAGGTAGCAAAAGGAGTGGTGGGGGAACAGTCAAGAGTGAGTAGGAGGGTTCCAAGATGGTGACCATGGCCCGAGAAGCCTGCAAGCTCATGGCCCGAAGCCTCTCCCTCCTCTTTGTGGACTCCTCCATGGAAGTGAAGACAATGATCCAAAAGGTGAAACCCTAAAAGACCACAATAAAGATACAAAATATTACATCATGTCAACATATCAGAAACAAGGCATCCGGCAGCAGAATACAAGTAATCATGTCCATAAGAATTGTCAACAATTCTGATAGGTGATTAATGGATAAATTGAAAGTGAAAACCCAAACATTCCCTATTAAGATCCACATAATCAATTATGCCAAATTAAAATTAACAGCCTCACTGTTCAGATTCACATAATTAGGTAGCCCAAGTGAATATTTAACAGCATAAAGGAGATATACTTGAACTAACATTGAGTAACTTATAGCAAATGAACAGAGTATAAACAAATTAAATATTAAAGTTACAATTAAGAATATAATGACCAAAGAAAACAAAATTTATAGGCTTAGTTTGAATTGAATTATATAAAAGATAGCTATTTCTCAAGAAGAAATAAACTAAAGTTATTCACATTTTGCACACTCCAAAGTATCATGTTACCTGTTATACCAACAACAATCTTGACTTTCTAGAGTCACAACCCATAAGGCAAGAAAACAGAACCACACTGAACTGGCTCCAATTGTCACTGAACCAACATGAATTGGGTTTAGTTTCCACAAGACCAGACTGAACCCCACTGAAGTGGCTCCAATTGTCACTAAATCAACAAGATTTGGGCTCAATTCCTGTTGAACCAGACAAGACAGGCCTGAACCAAGATTTCTAATCTAAGCATGAATACAGTGGGCCACAATGACCCGTGCAAGGCCATGCTATAGATCTACTTCTGTCATAACCCGACATGATAGTATAACCGACCCCATTAATTTCATTGAATTTAAACCAGGGTTCTGAATTTCGATGTATACCGCCCGATAAGGGCGGTACGTACCAATCCAAGAGGATACCAGTACGCGGACCATCCTCTATCGGGCAGCACCAGTGTTTTGACCGATACCGAGGCATACCGACTGGTACCGAGATGTACCGACCGGTACCGCCCCGGATTTCGACCGTTACCGAGGCATACCGATCGGTACACCCTAGCGTGGTAGGCGAAGGTATTTTTAATGTTTTTGGGTGTACAATCGTTACGCCCTAGCGTACCGACGGTATATACCGATACATACCGTACCGAGCAAAACTCGGTACGTCGATACGGACCGGTATTCAAAACCTTGGTTTAAACCACTAGTTCAAAATGCTTAAATCAAAGGTAACAATAGTACACTCATCAAACATCTTAATCTTTGCCCACTTCTGATGTGGGACTAATCAGAATTCCTAATATTGATATATATAGCAAAATCAAGAATAATATTATGTAATAAAAAAACTACTTGAGTCCTATAAGCCGATGTCACCCCCTTCTTTTCTTGCAACCCCAATCCCCTAAGCCGTCGAGTCACTACTTGTGTGATGCAATGGGAGGGGTTATATATATATATATATATATATATATATATATATATATATATATATATATATATATATATATATATATATATATATGGTGGTTTCCTAGGGTTTAAACCAAGGTATGCAATTTCGTACTGTACCGGAGTTTCGACGTTCGCTCGGTACGGTACGAAACTGTATACCGAGCGGTATACCATTCGGTATACCGCTCGGTATATATATATTTATATATATATATATTTATAAAAGGCGACGTTGCCTCGTTATATATATATATATATATATATATATATATATATATATATATATATATATATATATATATATATATATATATATCGTTCCGTCCGGTAGCGGGCGGTACGTACCAAACGGTATTATTCAAAATTGCATACCTTGGTTTAAACTACAAGGAAAAACCTTAAATTGATTTGATTTCAAGTTTTCCATAATGGGTATGGGCTGAATTAGGAAGAAGTTTCTCTATATATGCACATATGTTTAATTTAAGTAGGGTTCACTTTAAGAAATAAATTTTCAGTGATTATAACAATTTCCTTGTGAAAACCATGTAAATTATGGTAGCAATTCCTACTTAAACATATCATTTCCGTTTTTCGTTTAATGACCTTGAAAAAGAAATTTAATTTTCCAACTCGCCATCAGGTTTATAACCTCTAACAAATAATATTTTCAAAAGTACACTTGGGAAGGATCTTTTTCATTTGGCAAAATGGTGAAGGTGAATTTTGATCTCAAGACCTTGTAAGGATCTGATAGTGTTCTTACAAGCTAAGTAAGCTAATACCATTTCGAATAACAAACCTATATCGATGACTTGGATAGACAGATACATACCATGTGAGGTATGTACATACCACTATACTGTGTGAGGTATGTATCGGTCAATTAGAGCAGACCGCTTGAAACAAGAGCGGTCCACATACCGGTTCATACCTGGACCATTGTATACCACCCATTTCATATTGATCGAAGCAAGACAGCGATCCATAGCTAATACCTTAAGATTTGTAAGGGTAAGATTTCAAACCATCAACCTAAGGTAAATGAGTCAGGTACATCACCATCAAACTAATATTTTAGTTGTTACGATTGGAGAATGAAGATTCGGATCGTCAACCTATGATAAGTAAGTCGAATATATCAACGTTAAACTAATGTTTTAGGTGTACAAATCTTTATGATAAGGTTTTTGGAACCCTTAATTTAGGGTAAATGTACATGATATATCAAAATTTATGGGGTGAGGTTTTAAAGTCTCAACCTAAGATACGTGAGTGAGATATACCATCACCATAATAATATTTTCTGTTTAAAATTTCTGGCATAAGATTTTGAACAGGTATGTGAATCATGTCAATCACCATTAGAGTTGTGCATCTATCCTCAACCTAAGATAAGCAAGTCACGTATACCATCACTATATTAATGTTTAAAGTATTAAAAAAACAATAGAATGAGGTCCCAAGCCCTGATAAGTGAATCAAGTAAAGTTAGGAACGATCATGCACCTGTAAATTGTAATTTGAAAAACAAAAATATGGAACCAAATTCAATAACTGTTCGAGTTAAGTAAATATTATTGAATACTGATGTTGCAAAATCGAGTAGATAACCTAGTAATTCTACACCTATTTTACTAAAACAGATTTTTCCTTCTATTATGCACCCTTTTTTTATCCACTATAAAGACGTTCAATTGAAGCAGTTTTTTTATTCATCAGAAGTTCTAACATACACACAATAAAAAGGAAAAGGAAAGGCTTTATTAAAATATATTAAACGTAACAAAGATATTAATCAACAGGTTCGAAGAGATGATGAGATGGGAGGAACGAAAGGGAACGGAGCAAAGAAGAGACATCGGTTCAAGTCGTCGGCGATGACCACGTAATCTGTGGGGATTACCAGAGGCAGACACGGCTCCCACTCCGACGACTGCTCAACGGCTGGCGGCAGCTATCGGCGAGGAGCGGTACGGAAGACCTAGGAAAAACCGGGGGCTTCGCTTTTCTGTCACATTTTATGGTCGAGGCCGAAACCTACTGTAAAGGAACTGTTATGGGTCCCACTGGTGTTTTCGTTTCATCTTCAATTACTATGAGGGTAAAGGTTTGGGTAGATCAGTCAAAACAGAAATTAGCCGTCGGATCTGCGTAACCACCGAGACCCGTTAGAAACGGACTTGGGGTTCAGAGCTAAGAGTCTCCGTATCCAACACCAAGATCCGATCCGATTCCAACTTGGGCAGGAATTAGGGCTTCGCTTTCAACCAAAAACCCATTGGTCTTCTCTTTTATCCTTGGGGAAGGAGAGAACCGCCCCGAGAAAGGTACCTCCTCTTCCCAAAGTCGCCTCCTCTTCTACCATTTCCGATCGATTCTCGAAGTGTCCGCTTGTTCTATCGCTCTATTTTTTCCCTTTTCTCGAAATATATGCTTCTTGAAGTGTTCAAAGTTATACTCGTAATGTTCATGTTAAAATTGTCAAAGTTGGAATCTTTCATCTATAACGCGTTGGTTCGGTGATGAAAGTTGAATCTTTCATCTAGTTTTGTTTGGTCGTGTGATGTTAGCTTTGTTTGCGATGGCTCGATGTGGCCGAGTTCTCATGGTTCCTTGTCGTACCGTGCGACAGAAAAGTTCGGTGCTTTACAGCCTTTTTAGTGGCTTCTGCAACTCCGCTGATTTGCCGGAGCTGCCTGATTGGTTTAGGTACCCGCAGGGCCAGCAAAATTTTGTGGATTTTGATGATGATTTTGTACTTCCAACCAAGTTGGAATTTTTGGAAGATAGTGGTTGCAGTTTGAAGGCCCACGATTGGAGGTTGGATTATAGAAGGGGGTCTTATGATATCGATGATGGTGATAGTGATATCGATACAATCTGTAGCATCTTGAAGTCAAACTTCACATCCGTTGAAGCTGTCTTTCAAGCTTTAAATGGCTTCTGTGTACATGTGTCCGATGATTTGGTTGATAAGATATTGAAGAGATTTAGTGATGATTGGAGTCGAAGCTTTGGCTTCTTTATGTGGGCTGATACTCAAGTAGGTTACCAACACTCTCCTCATTCTTATGATATGATGGTTGACATTTTAGGAAAGTTGAAACAATTTAATGTGATGTGGAGATTGGTTGATGAGATGGTTCGGCTTGGGGGTTTGGTGTCACTGGCAACTATGACAAAGGTGATGAGAAGGCTTGCTGGAGCTGGTAGGTGGAATGATGCCATAAGAACTTTCCATCGCATTGAGAGCTTTGGTGTTAAGAAAGATACTATAGCCATGAATGTACTGTTGGACACTTTATGCAAGGAAAGGAGCGTTGAGCACGCAAGAGATGCCTTTTTGGAACTACGGATTGAAGTATGGCCTAATGCCAGTAGTTTTAATACTTTAATTCATGGGTGGTGCAAAGCACGGAAACTAGAAGAGGCTAGGAGAGCAATGGAGGAAATGAGAGAATTTGGTTTTAGTCCTTGTGTGATTACATATACTAGTCTCATTGAAGCTTATTGCTTGGAGAAGAACTTCAGAATGGTTGATGCGATCCTTGATGAGATGCGTGTGCATGGGTGTCAACCAAACATTGTGACCTATACTATTATAATGCATTCTTTAGGGAAAGCCAAGGAAATTCAAGAAGCTTTGATGATTTATGATAAGACGAAGACTGATGGATGTGCTCCTGATACGTCATTCTACAACTCTTTGATTTACATACTAGGTAAGGCAGGGCGATCACGAGATACCAATGACATATATGAGGAAATGTGCAAGAATGGCATCTCTCCAGATGTAACCACATTCAATACCTTAATTTCAGCTGCTTGTGATCACTCTCAGGAGGAGAATGCCTTGAAGTTACTCTTTTCTATGCAAGAAGTCCATTGCAAACCTAACATCGAGACCTACACCCCGCTATTGAAACTTTGTTGTAAACAGAAATGGGTGAAGATCCTCATGTATTTACTTGGACATATGTTTAAGAAAGATATTAGTCTTGACCTTAGCACCTACAGTCTTTTGGTACATGGGCTTTGTCGAAATGGGAAGGTAGATCAGTCATGTCTATTTTTTGAAGAAATGGTGTTGAAGGGGTTCATTCCTAAACAACATACATACAATATTCTAATTAAGGAACTTAAAAGGAAGAATATGGAGAGTTTAAAGGTGAAAATACAACAATTAATGCTGCAGGCTGAGAGTATGAAGCTATCTAATCTTCATGCAGTCAATAAGGATGATATTGAATGAAGGCCAAGTGATTGTTTGTGGTGGCAGTGTATCTCTTTCTGAAGTAAGTTTCACCTTCTGTTTCTTGGTCTTTGTGTGTTTCTTCTTGTCTACCATTTACTATTGTACGAATGCAACCCTTTTGAAGTGTTTTATCATTTTTTTTGTAAGAAGGTGTTAGATGTTTTAATTGTTTGCTGGACAACTTAATTTTTCTTGAGCAACTTAACTTTCAGTTGAAGTTTGTCTAGCTATCAATGAAGTGGGTTTTTACAAACCATACAAAGCAATCTTGATTCTCCTTATCCTCTTTCTTCGGCATACCGGTTCTTATCAAACTTGTATCACTCCAGCTAGCAGTTGGTATCGGTCCAGTATTGAGATTTAAAAACCATGGTCACCATATATTTTAATCGCCAAACTCCACATATCTAGTGATTTAGGATTCAAAAAGTAAGGTTCTAGTTTAAGAAGATTGATGACAATGTTTTGCACTGCTATTTTGCTTTTCTTCTTTTCTGAAACCCAACGGGACCTTAAATTGTATTTATGAGTGATAATTAAAGAATAAATAAATTTATAAAGAATATTTTCTATTTTGATACAGATTTCATTATCCTGATTTAGTGATGACATGGTAACTAATTGTAACCGTAGTTAGGGTAAGGCAGCTAACCTCTTTTGGCTGCTGGAGCTCCAGCTAAGGTTGATCTGGGCTCGGATTTGTTGAGTTATCATAGTGCTTCCTGGACCAAGCCCCCCTAGTCTATGCTGAGATGTGCGTCTCTAATCTACTCGGTGCTGATCGAAATGACTTGAGCTATGCTGTTTCGGGTAGCGCTGGCCTAGCTGTGCCAACGTAGGTTGTGCCGATCTCAGCTATGCACCAGGTACCCAGACTAGGTAAGTGCTGAGGATTTTATTGTGTTGCCCAGGTGTCAGCATTTTATTGTCCCTGACTATTTTATCATAACAGAAGGATTATCTTTCCACCTTTCTTTCATAATTTTAATTTGCTAATCTCTCCAGTGATCTATACACATGCATATGACAGTATCATAATCTATACACATGCATGTTGTAAGTAGTTCATTTAGCATTTAGTTTTTGTTTCTTTATCATTATATGCATTACTATTATCTCATCAGATTCTCATTGGTTTTGGTTTTGGTTTTAGCCTTCACATTATCTCTGCTGAGGATCAAGCAGTTGGGTCTATTTGTCTTGGAGATCATTGTTATCAATGCATTTGTCACGTGGGATGTGGTAAACATAGAAGTTTTCTGATAAATTTGCCACTGAAACATGCTTGTGTTTGCCTGCTAAAAGTGAACTCCAAAATTTCTGATTCAGGCTGATTTGCAGCAACCAGTGTTCATTTGTCCAAAGCAACATCTATGGTGGAAACTGATGGGCTTGCAGTGTGCCTAAGTCTAGGTGAGTGCCCAGGCTGTTGCCTGAACTGTTTGGAAAATGATGTTGATGTAAATAGCTTTGGGGACATTTCCTAACTTGCAAATAGTTTTTTGTTCTTCTCTTTTTTCTGTAAGAGAAAGTAGATCAGATCCCTTATGACTGAGCAACCCTCCTTCTCGAACTCTGTTGGCTAACTGCTGTTTATATGTGTGCCTACATTGCAAGGGTCTTCTCACTAAATTGAAATTTCAATTCTAGAGTTGGATAATGCTGTTGTAGCATTGTGATAACTTGATCCACCCGATTAACATGCCACACAGCGACAGAGGTGGAAACAAGGATCATCGACAACAGGCTCGCTAGCTCAAGGTGCAGAAACTATCATTTCTGCAGAAAACCTCATGCCACTGAGAATACATATATTTTGTTATTTACTTCTCTATATTTACAGTGAGACAGGAAGGTCTGAAAGGATGCCATGGTAGGATGAAGATTCATCAGCTGAAGTACTTCCCTTGCATGTTGGAGAAGCACAGAATCAAGTAAGCACAAGCATAACCAACTTATTTTGACTTTTATATTGTTCCGATATGTGTGCACTGTCAACTTTATGATTGCTTAAAGATGGTTTTCATTGCCAGCCCCCTCAACTTCGGCGCATTTGAAGCCCGTTCTTCATTTTCTGTTCAAGTGCTTTGTACCAAGTACCAATTCCATCATTTCAAATTTCATTTGTGAATGGATTATCAATCATTGACACTAATCTTATTATGTTTCCATATTCATCTTCAGCACATTTTAATGTGCGACTGAATAGGTTAGCATATCACTGTATTTAATGCTGTTCTTTAGAGGGCAACTGATGTTATCTATCCTCAGATTATGTACGAGTCAACTGGTTTATGCAACTGTTGCATATGGTCATTATACTGTAAACGGTAATTCATACTGCCAACAATAGCCCTACAAAAGGCAAGAGTTAGAAACTGCCACAAGCAGAACAAACGAGAGAATACAAAAGGCAAAAAGTTGCAACGATGGATTGCATTCATCACCCAGATAAGCTTTTTGGCATAGTAAAAGGCTCAAAAGAAAGATGCACATTGGTTCTTGGTTCAGGCACCAGTCATTCTTCCTTTGAAATCTAAGGTCGTGAGCAATAAAAGAAAAGGATGATGTGAGTAGTAATGCATGAAATTGTGGTAATATTGCCAAAGTTATGTCTGCGAATTCAAAACAATTAAAGAAATGAAAAGACACTCTTAAACCCAAGGAAAGATTCTGCCCTGAGGTTGTCATGTACACTTACAGAATGACCCTGAGAACAAATTGGGCTATCAGAAATTGGATTTGATTCATTGGAAAATGATCTTTTGCAGCCAACAGTTTGGACTATTTCCAGCGAGTCACTGCAGGGCTTGTTGCAGCCAGGTTGATGACAAGTCGGGCTAAGCTTGTAAGGAAGCTGTGGCTTTAGCACACTGTTGAGGTTACTAGTTGTCACGGCTCTTTCTGTCTCTGTCAGAAAGCTGACAGGGAGACTCAGTTCCTGGGAAACTTCACTAGGCTCTGAATCTATGAGGATTATGTGGTTTAGATCTGCCTCGACATCAAAACCTTGGTTCTTGGATGTGTCTCTCCTCAGAACTAAAGGTTGGCAGGCATAATCCATGACTTTTGATGTCAAGAGAGTTGGAAAACTTTTGGACTTCTTACGGATGTGCTCAAATATAATTTCTATGGACTTTGTTTTACATTCAGTTTCTGAAGGTTCCGGAGTCAAGGCATCCAATCCTGAAACAAATTTTGATTGTAAACACCGGGAAAATTCAAGGAAAAAAATTTGTTTCATAATTAGCTAAAGAGAGAGTTCAGGGGGTAGATTTTGGTAGGTATGATGGAGCAGCAAGTTGTACGCATACCTTTTCCAGTTTCTTCCTGCAGGAGATCAAAGCTGGGCCTATATCATTAATGCCGAGAGAACTGTGGTTAGTCAAGAATAAAAGTAGCAAAGTAGCAAGGTAGCAAGGAAGAGGAAGAGAAAAATTCATGATCCTACATGGTTGGCACATGTAATAGATATTAGCAATGTGACATTTGAGGTTGTACAAATAAGGTGGAAAAGCCACTTACATTGATGAATTTACCCTCAAGTTATCTAAATCCAGAGTTTCATCACACATGATCTTGGAGCTGCTTTTCTGATCATCCTCGATGAGATAAATTTCCTCTGGAAGTGCATAAGGCATAGAATCTTCACACAATGGTCCTCTAGTCATGATTGAATTGTTTCCCTTGGTAACTACAAGCTTCTCATGTACATCGAGGCCAACTTCGACATCAATGCAGTACATAAGAATTTGGCAAGAGGTAGATATAATTCAATTTAGGAACTCAGATGGAAATAGTAAATCTTACCATACTCTTCAAAGATTAAATCAGCTTTCAAAGTCACCCGTGCGTTCTGAGGACATGAGACAAGAACAGTAACAACATATGGGCTGCACACAAGTAGAGTACCTCAGCCATAGGTAAAGTATCAAAGGGTGCTTCTTTCTAATGATCGAGGACTAAATAGAAGATAAAACATTACAAACAGGAAAAAAAATCTCCCATCATCTTTCTTTTCAGCCATAAAACATTATTGTTATGTGTTATTGAAAGAATACTAGAAAATGACACAAAATAGTAAAAAGAAATTGATTTCCTTTACCACTTGATCGAGTTAAAATCATTCTATTAGAAAACTTACACGACGCACTATATTTTTCATATCAAGAAGTGGGTGCAATAATATGGATGATAAATATATGGCTTAGTCAAAACTGCATTTGACATGTTACTTGACTACGAAACTGAAATGACACTGCACAATGTTTTCATGTGAAAGCTAAAGACATGATTCAGACAAAGTTCAATTTGACATATTACTTGACTATGAAACTGAGGTGGCAAATTCCTTTTTTTCTTATACTGGATCTGCGCAATATTTTCATGTGAGTGATGCAGAGTTTTTAGACCAATTACACCAGTGAAACCTAGATTTAAGAAAATTTCTGAAGCCACTCAATGTCTGTTCAAGCTTCGGTGGGATTATGCATCTAGCCTCCAATATAGGATGCACGTCATGTGACAAAAACACAAGGAAACATCATACCTTGACAAAATACTTAATAGGATTGTCTGCATTATTTAAAAAACTCAATGTTGCAAAACAGATTATCTGATACAAAATTTCATATGCATGTACAGGACATGGAACAACATTATAGGGAGCCATCTCCGTGCTACCACCTTTATTTATACACATGCACCTGCATGTCACCTTGATTCAGAGTAACACTGTTGTGATCCTTACCATCTTCGGCAATTCCTATACTGGACTGCTATGATCAAATAGACATACTTTGCTTAAGAATTATCTTGGGCCAATTTAAGCTCCATAGGTTCTTAGTTAAAAATTGTATTTCATAGAATTATTAGTTGAGTTTGTAATTTCTTCAAAGTTCAAAAAGTTGGAATCATGTCTACTTAAAAGATTTAAATCTGTGGTCGATACTGGTTTTGATAACTGGTTGGATCAGTACAATATCTGTATGCTGCCAATATACCAACTTTTACTGCCCAATATCACTCGAAAAAAATTGGCGCCCAATGACAACAAGAACACTAAATTTGCCCAGTGACAACAATTGCCGACCTTCTTATGCATATCAACACACAAAAAAAAAGATGCAAAAAAGAGCTTGTAGAATCATATTATATAGGATGAAAAACTTGAAGAAAACAGTTGAATTTTTTTAGATATTGTACCTGGGAAATTCTTCAGCTCTGTAGTAAATAATCCAGACATGGTGGAAACATGAACAGTAGAAAAAGAAATGTTATGGTATCATAAACAAAAGCCATGAATTTATTATTCCTCGCAATTGGACCTATGCAGTAGAATACCTTATCTTTTCATGAAAGAGTATCATAGTATCTTCGTCTGAGCCTACCAACTGCACAAAAGACATTCTTTACACTTTCAGAACAACGAAATATTAAGAACAAGCGAGAGACTGAAAATTCATATATGGAATAAGGCTGCGTTGTATGCAAAGCAAGCAAACATAAGTATTAGACATACCATATCTGCATAATGGTGTTTAGTAGATGTAGCCGACAGACATGTGCGATTCAGTGTTACTATCAGTTTCAACTTTCCTGGCTTTTTGCATTCAGCCTCCTCCATCTTTATTTCGACCTTCGGAGGAAGTAATAACAGAGATTCTTTAACATGGTTTCCAAATGGATACTTGCGACCAGTAATTATTTCTATTTTTCTTGGATCAGCTGCTCCCAAGCTTTCGAATGAATTAATTCCTGCTGAATATAGTGCCTTACAATGAGGAAAAAAAAACACATTCAGGAAGAAGGTTATAGAGACGCCATTAATAAAATAATATAGCCAAGAAAAAGAGGCAGTCAAGTGAAACCTTTGCAGTGACCATTCCAATGCCAGGAAGTTGTTTCAGCAAGTAAGGACTGTTCTCCCAGAGTCTGTGGTGTAAGCATTTTGCCAGAAGAGTGGAAGTTATGGTTCCCTTGTAATTCTTTCTATAGATGAAACATTGTTTAATACATTTAGCAATCCTACACCCGCTCATGCATATTGAGTTCATGTCCTGCATTAATATCAACAACCCATGTAAGAAAAATATTAACAAGATTATGGGCTATATCATCAGCTACCAGCAGAGGAAACCTGGTTAAGGGATAAATCATGAACCAAAGGATCACCAGTCAAGCAGTCATTTGCTAGTACAAATATCTTCTCTTCTCTTGTCTGGATACGCTTTTTTCGTTTTCCATTTTCACTGAGCACATGGAATCGAAGCCGGCCTTCTTTATCAGAATTTACGTCATTCAGAAGTTTCTTCTCATTGCGCCTCAGTTGAATCCCTGAAGTATGGAGAAGGTGGTGTCCAAACAGGGATAGTGAGGTTAAATTACATCTATATCTGTTCCATTGAAACTACAAAGGGATTGTTCTTTATTCTATTTAAACCTACATACAAGATAACTCTTCAGAATGTGAAATGATACGAAGCACATCTTCTACACTGCAACTTCCAGGAGCGTTCACAATAAGCTTCATAGTATTAAATTTCAAGTAAAATTTTGTCATCAGGATACCAGGTTCTGCAATGTCAAAAGCTGAGTCAAAATTTTAAAAAAAAGTCACATTCTCTAAGTTACATGGATAGCATCATTGTAGGCAAAACTGCTGTTTCATCATTACCACTAACCCCACCAGATATGCACCAAACTAAAAATATGATGGAGACATTGAACCATTTCAAACTCCTATGCACCTAACAAGATACTATGAACAAGGATCTTTGCACACTGATTTAACCGAAGGAATTAAAGAGGCACAAATAAATGAACTGATAACAAAATTGGACTTCAACTTGGAGACAATTGTGTGATTCCACTGCAGTGGGTCACTTTCTTTTCAAATAAGTGCTATAGGAAAATGAAATTTCTGATAATAGAAGGCTTAACAAACTATTTCAAATTATTTCAAAGCACAAAACACTTTGATGGCCATCAAGCATTAGATGCCTGTCAACCAAAAGCAAGGATGATAATAAATGAAAAGCAATTTTCAACGGAAGGACAAGGTAGAGGAAGGAACGGAAACAATTCTAATGTAAATCAGGTGCAAGGTAGAGGAAGCAAATACTCTATGGAGCATCATCAACTGTCATCATATGACCTTTATTGGCAATCCACGTTCCTTGATATAATGCAAAATCTATGTTTTCCTCAGTTAGTTAACAGAAGAGAAGAAAAGTATCTTTAGCTTTAAAAGAAAAGAAAAGGCATGCATTATGTGCACTGAGCATTTACATGAATTCAGTCAAATCAGTTAGTAGTGATTTTGTTACCAAAATAAACAGTGATTTTGAATTATGAGGTAAAGTTTTCTGGAAATCAGTCAAATCCATACTCAAAATTGCACAAAACATGAGATACATAGGTACCTAAAGGTTTTAGCAGAAAACCATCATCATCTGTCCAGATCATTCCATGTTCTGACAACTCCTTAATCTTTTTAACACATATTTCTGTGATGAAAATAAGAATATTGGGATCACAAAAGTTGAGGACATACAGCTTAACAATTTTACAAATTGTGAAATAACCTTGCATGTGCTTTTCCAGACATTCATGAGGAATTCCTCTCTCTATGCCGTAGTTTTCTGGATTCTGAGTTTACAAATGTGGACTCAGATAACTGATATCAAATAACACATACAGATACAAAGTACAAACAACATAAATAGTGATGAAAGTGTACCTTCTTTATCCTGACATACAGGTATGAACATTTTAGCCACTCAATCGCTAAGCATATATCAGATATTATCAGTTGAACGATTTCGGCCGTCAGATGCTCCATTGCACATGTAAGCAATCTAAATCATAGGATTGTTATAGACAGAACCTAAGCATATAATTAAAACGACATATAAAGCTAGAAGAAGTAAACAAGAAAGTTCATAAGTCCAAATGCTTCTGAATAGGAGTTTGTGACATACTGAGACTCAACCATTTCACATCCATTTAGGAGGTTCTCGTACAAATGCACCTATAACATGAATTAGAGAGAGCTCAGATAATAAATTTTATCAGGGAAAAGCCTTCGAGTAAATAGAACAAGCATATGTCAAAAGGAATATTATTTGGATATAACTGTGTCCCTTCTTGTCATTATTATAACTGTTCCTGCATCATCAAATGGTGGCCGTCCAGCCCTGCCACACATCTGCAGAGACCCAAGTATAATGTTTTACTTTCTTAAAAGCAGTACGATACAGAGATTATTTGTAATAAGCTTAAAAAGTATAATGACATGCAAGGGTCACAATAACTACTCTTCAGCCATACATTCATATTAACCTGATCCTATTTTTGATATTGTCCAGAAATCATGATCACACAATAAATATGTAGTCACCGGCTCCATAAATTTGGTATCAGTTACACTTAATAGAACCCAAGAATAAAATCTGTCTCTTACTGTTATCAATTGTCCGTCAGACTGGTATGGTACAATTATCAAACCATACAATATGTCAGCATGGATCTGTACTAATTGGCACAGGAGGGAGGGAAGGTGGAGGAGGTATGGATTTGCTTACTGATGTTAATGAGCTGGACAGAGTGGATGGAGACAGTGGACAGATGGGAAGCATTGGTGACGTTGCAGCCAACAAGGAGAGCCACAGAGGTGTCAGTTACTATTGGTGCGGATGGCATAGGTCTGCTATCAGCAGCTAGTGACAGAGATGATGGAAGCATGGGCATAACATGCAAGGGGATCATGTGAGAGTTCAAGAGTAGGTTGCAGGGGCATGTGATACTGGCAAAGCCAGCAAGGGTAACAGGGAGGAAGAGAACAGTGAGGAACAAAAAAGTTCGGGAAAAAATGATGATGGAGAATAAGATTTGTGGTTATAAAATCAGGTATCAGTATCAGATATTAGATTTACCATCTGGTACAACCTAAAACTGAAAGATCATCAGTCTATGACTGTCATGCTATAAACCTAGTATCGAAATGGACCGGGCAAAATTTTTTGATCCAGGTATAGGTTTGGCTATTGGATCAGCAAATATCAATCCATACAGACTACTATAACCAAAACTCAAATCCTAAAACTATGGGAATGGTGAAACAAAGATTATTCTTGCACGTACATGGATAAACATAAATCCAGCAAACCAAATGCATTCATTAAGATTAAAAAAATCAACTTTTGACTTTTAAAAAGTCACAATTAAGATGAATATGCAAAATAATATCAAGCGAGTTTCGAAGTTCGAACAATTCACCAACCATGTGAACACAGGCTTTAGCTGTTAATTATATGCTAAAACCTTGAATCAAGGTGAAATACTGCTGGTTTTTCTTCACATTGTGCAAGTAAACAAATATACCAGAATTATCAGCCAAAAAAGCCAGCAAAATAAATTGATTTTTCATCCAAGTGGCTAAGCTTCAGGTTTTTTAATCAGTTTCAGGATATGGCACAGAGGAAGATAAAGGCAACAAGTAATTACCTGCAATACCATAGATAGCTCATATTCCATGTAGAGACCCTTCTCTCTGTTACTGTGGGAAAAAAAAAAGCAAAATCAATAAGAATTTGTGTAAATTTCAAAAATAAGCTGAGCTTAACTTTAAGTGCAATACAAACTTACAAATACTGTGTTGATTTGACCACTACTGTATGTGCCGGTAGATTGATCCCATGTGCAAGTGTGTTTGTAGTGCAGAGTATCTGGAGGTCGCCTTTCAGGAAGAGACCCTCAACAAGGTTACGGTCCTTCATGCAAAGCCCACCATTATGATAACCAACTGCAAAGAAAAGAGATGGCAGTTGATCACATGAACATTCGTGAACAAATCTCAATCAGATAATCTATTTCAAAACATCAAGGTAACTTTCAAAGATAGACCTCAGGTGAAGAGAAGAAATAACTAACGAAAAAGTAGACTGCATAATTAGGTAATATGTGCTTATGTTACTACTTGTCTCAAGCTGTCTGTACTAGATGCTGTGAGAGGACACAGAAATTATACCACCATGAATGATGCATGATTGCATTTGCTTGTCAGTAAAAGAGAGAGAAGCTTCCTTTAGTTTCTGCTGTTGTTCTATGGATTTTATGAACGGATTTGAATAACCAAGACTCATTGCAATCTGAGAAAGGCATTGTGCTGATTCTAGTGCTCCTTTTCTGGTAGAACAGAAGATTAGTGCTGATTTCCCTCTTGAATACTGCATGAGGATATCTGTAATATACTCTCATGACTTATAACTGCTTGAAATTGCAATAAAACAAACCAGGAAATTGGAGAAAAGAATGAGCTGTTCAAAAGATTTAACTTTTTTTCTTACCAAAAATAAAGTTCTGAAGGCGCTGCACCAAGTAATCAGATGATACAGCATAAGAACCACAAACAAAATGATACAGTGTAAGAATAAAAAATTACTATTGATCATATAACAAATGAAAGGTTAGAGCTTCTTGTCTTTGATGATCACTGGAACCTAAAATAAGTGACAGTGACTAGTGCAATATCACGTCAAAATTACTAAAATAAAGAATGTAAAAGGCCAGAAATTTACCCTCTCAAACAAAAAGTCATTTTTTGCTGGGGCATAGCCTGCATGGATGATAATAATCAATGATACAACATAAAAATGTAAAGTACACAGATTTAAGATAAAATAAAAACATCTAGTCCCTTGTACCATATAAGCCACTAATTCATTAAGCAAAACTTTGAGGAAAACATTGTTTCACACATCCATATGGAGAAGCATTATGCAGGCAATAGGTGTAGAGCTTAATGATATGTTACATGGATCTTTTAATGTCATTGTGATCTGTAGAGTCATATGTTTAGTTAAATTAAAAATATTTTAGTTTTTATTCATAGTTTCTATTAAAGCCTTTTCAGGTCTTTCTCTACTCTTCTCATGTCACTATTAAAGCCTTACATGGATCTTTTAATGTCATTGTGGTCTTTCTCTGTTTAATGTCATTGTGATCTCTAGGTTTCTTGAGCACATGTCCATACCAGTCCATACCACTGCTGATAGAGTGCTAAACTTTAAAATACTAAAGGAGTCATACATCTCTTGTTACATATTCTACTTAAACCCTAGTACACCTCATACTTGTTGTATAAAGATTGAATTTGGCTTCCTTTTACCATTCTTCTGCATCCATTATCATATACCTATATGTTGTATATACTATATACGCAAGATATGTTAGAATGTTGACCACAAATGGGATACATCTTTTCTACTAAATGTCAATTCATGATTCGTAGAGCAAGAACAATTTCTAAGAGAGTTCTTTGATTGATACTACTTAAAACTTACAGGTTATTCAGTTCGCATAGCAGACAGAATTTGCAATTAACACATTGGGATAGTAACAAAAAGAAATACATAGTTTGGAGTGAACGTTTAAACTGGAGTTACCAATATCATGATACAACAAGAATTTCAGTTTTGCATTTTGCAGCATGCATGCTGATAGAAGCTGTGCTATCTGGTACCTCTTGGCACGTTCTCTGCCAGTTGACAGAGTATGCGAATGTGCCGAGTCAACACTATGAAACCAAATGGATAAAAACTAAAGGACTGAGGTGGCAACGTCTCTTTTCATTTACTAGTACCTAACTAGTCAAAAAAGTATTTTGCTAATTAGCTCAAATGATAGAATTATAAACATAGTACTCCAAAGATGGTGCAAAAAGAGAAAGGATGCGATCAAAAGAAGATGAGAAGGACAAATTGACATATTGAGACCACTGTTCAGTTTCATTTTCCTTATCAGTGAAGTAAAATAAATAAATCTTTGTTTGACTGGTGCCTCAAAAAAATGGATCATTACCTTTTACTATTAAATCCCTTTCTAGTCTCTTACATCACACAAATCAAATGGTTAGGTATGAGTATGACAATGGAGTTCATAAGAAATATGTAATATGGAACAGAAGTGCCATCTAGACAGTAAGAAATGGATGCAGAAAGAGAAAACAAAAGAACTGAAAAAACAAAAAGAACTGTTGGGATAAGGCAGAAATACCAGAGAAAAAAGAAAATTAGGAAATTAAATTATCTGAAAACTGGGGAATTGTTTTTTATATTCTATTTGAATTAGTAAATAAATTTTGATTATACATCTTTGTGATATATAAGAAACCAACCAGAAAATCAGACCTATACAACATAGGAATTGCAAACCTTATTATCTTTTGTAAATGTGAGATCAACAGCTCAGCAACATTTTCACAACTTTCCTATGTTATAATCAAAATGAAACTGCAACGATTCCGGGACAAAAGAGTAACCACCAAAGCTTCTAAGAAAATATCTTGTACTAAAGAATGGATATCAAGCATTTCTCCATAGAAAAAGTGAAAATACATATTCACTATTCAAACTCGAAAATAATCTTTCATTTACTTTCTATTATCATCTTGATTTATGATGATGGTAGTGATGCTAGTGGCAGTGATTTCATTTACTTTCATATGCTAGTGGGAATAATTATGGTGTGCAGTAATGGGGCTAATTACATATTATCCCTTGTAGTTAGACACTCTTAGCATCCTGATCCCTAGGTTTAAAAAATTTACATTAGAATTCCTATAGTTATGAAAGTGAAACATCTAGGTCCATTTACCCTAACATCGTCGATTTTACTAACGAAAACATGAAAATAATGGACAAAAAAATAATTTCAATGTTTCAATTGGTAGTAGCGAACAGTGTCGATGGTGGCAGATGATGACACCACTAGAGGCCACAGATGTCTCTTGTGGATGAAGAGAGTAACGGCGAGAGATAAGAGTCGCTCTACATCTGTGTCGACACCAATGCAAATACAAAGTGGCAAAAGGGCCGCTCACTGCATAGGCATCGACGCAATTGCCGAGTAATGAAAGGGTCGTTCACTGTATTGGCACTTGCATCGACGCCGATGCAGATGCCAAACGACCCTTTCGCCGCTCGATAACTGTGTCGACGCCGACGCAGATGCAGAGTAGCGACACTCTGCATTTGTGTCAGCACCTATATAGATGTCAAGCAGCCCTTTCGTCGCTCAGCAACTACGTCAACACCTAGTGAGCAATCCTTTTGCTGCTCTGCATCTACATCAATGACCCTTTCATTGCTCACCAACTGCGTTGACGTCAACGTAAATGCAAAGCGGCCCTCACCTCTCGTCATTGCTCTCCTTATCCACAACAACCACTCACGACTCCCAACGGCGTCACCATCTGCCGCCATCAACTGAAATGTTGAAATTACCTTTTTATCCATTATTTTTATGTTTACATTGGTAAAGCCAATGGTGTTAGAATAAATGGACCTAGATATTTTACTTTCATAACTATAAGGATTCCAATATAAATTTTTTAAGCTGGGACACCGGAATAATAAGGAGGCCTAACTACAGGGGGTAATCTATAATTAGCCCGCAGTGATGTTGCCTCCTCCCACGAGAAGTGATGCAGGTCTTAAGGTGGTGTAGGGTCCCAAGATGGCATGGAGCCTGATGTTGTGTGGAGGAAAACCATATTTGATATCCCTGGTGAGATAGGCTGATTCACCATCTTGGTGTACTAACTTCCAATGTTGCATATAGCATCAATTTGTACATGATGGTATTTGTGCTCTTTGTCCCCCTCCAGTTAGCTATTTGAGGTGATAATGGTGTCATGACAACAATAGGCAATGGTGTTAGTAAAAGCAATGTTGATATCGTTATGATTGTAGAAGTGATGCAGGTCTCAAGGTGGTGAAGGGTCCCAAGGTGGCATGGGGCATGATGTTGTGTGGAGGAAAACCATGTTTGACGTCCCCGATGAGATAGGCATGATTAACCATCTTGGTGCACTAACTTCCACTGTTGCATATAGCATCAATTTGTACATGATTGTATTTGTGCTCTGTCCCCCTCCAATTAGCTATTTGTGGTGATAATAGTGTCATGACAACAAAAGGCAATGGTGTTAGTAGAAGCAATGTTGATATCATTAAGATTGTAGAGGTGAAATTAGCAGTCGAGTAGTGGTAGTGGCAATAATAGATAATGGCGAAAGCTAGCAACAGTAATTGTGATGGTGATAGTATTGACAGCAGTGGTTGCAATCGCAAGATGGTGCGAGGGTAGTGGAAGTAGTGTCAGCAGAAGCAAATAGAGGCAAAGAAAATGAGAAAAGAGATGGTGCTAATAGTGGTTCTGGTGCCAGTGATAGAGAGTATCAAAGGAAAAAAAATGACGTGGCGGTGGTTGAGTAGTGAGAACGACAGTAAAGCCATGCTAATACAGTAGTTGCATTCAGATGCAAATCCCTTCTTAATAGCAAAATAGCTACCTTGTTCATACAAATATTAATATTATTGATCAAACAGAATTGCAAAACAAGTATCAGACATTTGATAAATAAAGGAAAGAAAGACAGAAAAAATTGTAAACAAAGATTTTCTGGTGAGGTACACTGAATTCATTTTTTTCTTGTAGAAGCAACTGAACCTCATCTTGACCATGTGCCAGCGAGGCCATTTCCATTACTTCAAATTTCAAACTAGCCTCAGTAACCACTCTAGTTACCTGCCATTTAAATCACTCTTTGAAGATTTTGGAGAACTATTTTGTACTTTTCAAAATTCTTTACAAAATTGAGAAGTTAGATAACAAATTTTAAAAAATAAAATTTCATGAACACATTTTCTTGAGAATTTTTCTTATAGAAGACTTGAAAATTCTCTCGAAGTAAACACACCCTACATCAGCAACTAATATAGTATGCAGTTATGTACTACATAGACAATTAGTAAATGTGCATAGTGGTGTCTTAGAGGCAAATACTGAAGAAATATGACATAAAGTATAAGGAAACAGTGCTGAAATTTTGACTAGTTTGATAATCAGTTATTAATGAGTGAAGCCCAAATCAAGAGTATAAACTACTGAATGTTGGTTGCTTTAATCAGGAGTTCCAATATAAAAGTTAATGCCAATCATTTTTGTACTGGAGAACCCTAATAAATTGTTGCTTATATAAGTATATAATTTTTTGCCTTTCACCAATGCAAATATATAAACTCCTCTTGTCCTGGTCCTGATCTTTTATGATAGACAACACCTCTGTTCATAAAAAACTAATAATTGCTTCATTGGACCTTAATCCAACTCAAAGTCACTGACTAGTTTAGTGTATTTTCCCTCAACTATAACACGGCAAATCTCAGACACTGTTGTTTCTGGCTTTTATATGGTTTCAAGTTTAAACTTTCAACAGTCATAAAACTATGAGCACCTTCAGCAAATGCAGTAAAATATTCTTGAACTCTTTGTAGAAAAATGAAGAAATTAATAGAAAAAGAAAGGCAAAAAGATGGACATTGGCATGGTTAGATAGGAAAATGAAAGCTTGTTTATACCGAAGACTTTGGTCATCAATTGTACTGGCCTCATCTCTTCTCCAAATCTGTAATGCATGCAATAAAAGGATTTAAAAGCAGCTGTTGGGCCAACAAACTGCTGTTAGATTAGATTTACCATAGAATACCTTTTAATTCCTTGAGCTGGAACCGAGAGCCATTCAGCTGAAAATATCAAATCCAAAAAAGGGACAGCTCAGTGCTATCTTGAGATCCTTGAAGAAAATTACAATAAAATCAGTTACAACCTACCTATGTCTTGAATATTTGGAATTGTTGCAGAAACTGCAAGGAATCGAACATATGCTAGAGGACTAGAGCGCATCTCAGAAATTCTGGAAAGCATCTTTATTCTACTAATTATTGCTTCCAAAGTAGCTCCACGAGGATCATTGAGAAAGTGAACTTCATCAATGAGTACGAGCGCAATATCACTGAAGAAACTCAAATCACCATTCCTTGCACCATGACGGGTGACAGCATCAAACTTCTGTAATGCCAAAATCCAGATTAAAAAGGACCAAGGTAACTAAATATAAAGTTGATCCCTTACCTCAGGAGTAGTTAGAATGATATCTGCCTCTTGTATGTTCTTTGCCTTATAAGATTCATTATCACCTGTCATCTCCAAGCACTTAATTGCCAGTGAATGAAACTTCATACACCAATCACGAAGTTTTTCTTGTACCAAGGCCTTTGATGGAGCTATATAAATCTACACACATGTCAAATAACAGAATGAAAACTAGGTAAATATTTGACAAGTATTCTAACTTATGCTACCAGAACAATATTTAAATTATCAGGAATATATGTGCCTCGATAAGTAAAATAATTTTGCATTTGCACCTTGGTGAATCGATAAAGTGCAGGCCTTGGTACAATGGTAAGGTAGCTCCTTTGCAACTTGAGAGACTAGGGTTCAAGTCATGGAAACAATCTCTAAATATAGAGATACGGGTACATATATTGACCCTCCCTGATTCCCACGTTGGCAGAAGCTTTGTGCATTCGGTTTAGTCTTTACCTTAGGTAATATTTACTAGTGTATATTTGTTTTGTCTATTTGGTTTAAGTATCAAGAATTTTTTAGATGGTATAGGAATTTAAAGGCAGTTTATTCATTCTACAGGCTTTGAGTTGTACAGCTGAATGAGAATTTGTCCCAAAAATGAGTGACTGAGAATTCAGAGATCAACTACCAGAATGATGTACCGAATGGCTGCCAAGATACAATGCACTCACAATTGCAAAGATAGTATCAATTAGGAAAATGGTCTAACTGACTTGTCCATTCAGAACTATTGTATCATATTTGGAAACTTAGAGGTTAGGATGTATGGAAATATTTTCAATAGCTTGTTCTGAAGTTATAATCAATGAACATTTCAAATCTGACAGTTGTAAAAGAAGCATTATGCACAGTAGAATACACCTGAGTCAGAAACTTACTGTCTTAAGTGTTCCTTTTTTATGATTGAATTTCCCCTCTGAAGAAAGGAACTTTGACATAAGCCTAAGAATGCAGAGCTCGAAGAGCACTGTTTTACCGCTTGCAGTTGGTGCTGAGATGACCATGTTTATATCCGAGAGGAAGCAGCCAGAAAAACATTCACTCTGCAAAGAATTGAAGTACCTGCAATAGACAAACAGCACTATGTATAGAATTAACGATACTATCAACATTTTCTTTAGCACAAGTGCCTAGAAACATAATGCTTAGATATTTGTGCACATAGATTCAAATACATAGAGTACACTAAATGAATTCACAATTTACATGACCTTTTGAAATGGGACCAATTATGTATTATCCCCTATAGTTAGACCTTTTTATAATCCCGATCCTTAAACTTAAAAAACTTATATTGAAATCCCTATGGTTATAAAAGTAAAATATTTAACTTTATTTACCCTAATGTTGTCGGCTTTACAAACGAAAAATATAGCACATGACAGCACATGCATGAATGATATGAAAATAATGGACAAAATATAATTTCAACAGTGGTGGCAAACGGTAATGCCATGGGTGGCCGTTGTGGTCACGATCGACGAGAACGATGTGGTGGTTAGCCTTACTGATGTTGATCAAAATATCGACGACGAAAAGGAAGAGGAGGCAAAATGGTAAGGCATTTGCGTCGACACCAGAAGAGATAGAGGAGGGAGGTGAGGCATCTACATCAGCACTGCACCGCGCTACCTCCTCTTCCTCCTATGGCATCACTCTACATCTGCATCGGTGCCGGAGGAGGAAGAGGAAACAGGTGAGGCATCTACGTCGGCGTCGCACCACTCTGCCTCCTTTTCATTCTTACCGACCACTGCATCATTCGGTGTTGCACGGCATTGCCTCCTCTGCGTCGACACTACACCGCTCTGTCCCATCTTCATTCTCGCCAACCACTATATTGTTCTGTGCGACATCGCACTACCTCCTCTGCATCAACGTTGCACAGCTCTACCTCTTCTTCATTCTCGCCGACCACTACATCGCCATAAGAGGAAGAGGACGAAGAGCGGTGCGGCACCGACGTAGATGCCTCACCTGCCTCCTCTTCGTTCTCACCGACCACCACATCACCGAAAAAGGAAGAGGAGGCAGAGCATTGTCGCGCCGACACAAATGCCTCCTCTTCCTTCTCGTCATCAATGTTCGGATCGAAATCGGTAAGGCCAACCACCGCATCATTCTCGTCGACCACCACCACAGCAACCATCTACTGCGCCATTGTCCGCCACCACCACTAAATTTTTTTTTTGCTCATTGTTTTCATATTATTCATGCACGTGCTATCATGTGTTGTATCTTCCGTTGATAAAGCCGATAACATTAGAGTCAATGAGATTAAATGTTTCACTTTCATAATTATAAGGATTTCAATGTAAATTTTTTATGTCTAAGGACCAAGATGCTATAGAGGTTTAACTACAGGAATAATCTTTAATTAGCCCTATAAAATGCTTTGATTTTACAAATAAGTAGAACAGATTATGACCTGCTTTGTAAAATTATTTTCAAAGAAACAATAATTTTTTTCCAATAAACCTAGAAGTAAACACTCCCTCTAATGTTTGAAAAAATAGGAGAAAATATACAGCAGTTTGAAAAAGACTAACCCGGTTCCAGGGTCCACAATTATTCATTCTTCCCATTTCACAGTTTTAAAGAAAAAAATCAAACAACCGAGGAAGTCATAATTTTCATCATTCACCACCTGAAATTAAATGTGGAACGGAAGGGTTGTGGCAAGTCAGCTACAGGAATCAACGAGTGTTGATCTCTATATAATCCCATTTCTTAGTTCCTGCTGAAACTTGCAAGGATTTACACAGAATCTGGCAGGCAAAAAAGACAAAGAAGAATGCTTAACCAATTAGATCAAAGAAATAGGAGGGAAAAAGAAAAAGAGCGATACCCAAATCGACACATATCTAACTCCCAAATGGGTACACTTAGTCACAGCATTAAGACAACTAGTATGAATGAGATCGGAATCAACTCCAATGTCAGATATTAATCGAAACAAACCAATTTCGTCTGAGATATTATCCGAATCCTACATCGATCTACAACGTCAAATGCGAAACCCTAACCATCCTCAACAGTCGTACTTCACGAAAACTACTTACAGAGACCTGATGAACAGGTTTAGCCCTTCCCACCAAAGAAAACACAAAGAAATGGCTCCGATCTAAAAGAAGATCCAAATATGAGTCAAATCTAACCAACACCAGAGGAATCAACCTAGGAGTTTACCTTCTTTACAGGATATAGGGATTGGCCTCGGGAAAAGGACGACGGGATGGAAGAGAGTAGAAGCAGAAGGAGCGGGAAGGCTTGGCGACTTACTTCTCATTGCGATGTAGCCCGAGACAGAGCGAGCGAGAGAGAGAGAGAGAGAGAGAGAGAGAGAGAGCCTTCCTTCGCAAGGGTCGGGAAGCAATGAGCGCCGGGAAGACGGAAGATGGACCGCCTCGGCTTTCTCCCCCTTTTATAGGCGAATGTTAACGAGTCCCGTAGTTTAAAGCTACTGTTGTATTGAATGAATGCATTGGCGGGATGACACGATATAAACAATTTAACCAATTGAAGAGTTAATAGAAAAAAGAGAACCCGTAAAATTACCTAAAAATTAGCCAACGTGGCTAAGTTTTCGTGCTTTGCATGATAGACTATGTCTTTAATGGGCCTTTGCACTCCTTAATAAAAACATTTGTACGTTACAAGTCTCGCAAGCGCTAAACCGTGAAGGAAGAAGAAGAAGAAGAAATCGAGCACCGATAGAATGATATCAGAAGTGATCAGCTCACGATTCTGAATCATCCAAGTCGGTAAGAAGAAGAAGAAATCAAGCACAAATAGAATGATCTCAAAAGTGATCAGCTCACGATCCTGAATCATCCAAGCCACCAACTTCCATCTTCTGTTGGAGAATGCTAGTCTCAGAGGTAGAGCTCTGCTTCTCTGATGAAGTAACCATGCTCGTAGAACCAACCTTCCAGAAACTCTCGAACCTGTCACCGCCACCACCGCCCCGTCTCTCTTGCTTCTCTTTACACTCCTCGCCGTCGGAATTCGAGACGGAGACCTCTCTCCATTTGCTCCACAACCTGATGATGATGCAGAGCAACACCACACAGACGACAGCTGAAATGGAGACGATCGCAACTATGATGCCTGCCACTGCTGCATTGGACAGTCGACTCATGTCAGAGCTTGATGATCTTGTTATACAAGCAGTCAGTGGTGCACCGCAGAGTTTGGTTGCAGTGAAGGAGCTAACTGGGAAGCTCGAGAGCCCTGCGGGAATCCAGCCATAAAGAAGGTTGTTCGATAGATTGAGTCGATGGAGACTGGTGATCTGCTCCAGAGAAGCAGGGATTCGCCCGTCGAGATGATTGAAAGAGAGGTTAAGCCTCTCTAACTTGATAAGATTTCCGAGAGACGAAGGGATGTCTCCTGACAAGTGGTTTCTGCTCAAATCCAGCATCACCTGAAGCTCAATCAGCTGTCCGATCTCCGAAGGTATCGAACCAGTCAAGGAGTTCTCAGAGAGCCTCAGTTCATAGAGCTTCTTGCAGTGTATAAGCACTGCGGAAGGTATGGTGCCGGTGAGGTTATTCCGCTGCAGGTTGAGAACGTTTAGCGAAGTGAGCCTCCCGAGCTCCGGCGGGATCATCCCCGAGAGATGGTTGTCTTGTAGAGAGAGTTTAAGAAGCCCTGAGCAGTTCCCGATCTCTGCTGGTATCTGTCCACTGAGCTCATTCCATGATAGGTCGAGCTCTCCAAGAGAGTGCAGGTTTCCCAGCCAAGAACGGATGGTACCTGTGACCCTGTTCTTTCCAAGTAGGAGGTGAGTTAGTCTGGTGCAGTTTGAGAGGTCGGAGGGGATTTCCCCGGTGAGGTTGTTGGAGGACATGTCGAGGAAATCGAGCCATCGAAGGCGGCTGAGTTCGGAGGGGATGCCGCCCTGCAACAGGTTGTGGCCTAGTCGAAGACGGGCCAGGTTTGTTGACTCACCGAGTGTCGGAGGAATTACGCCGGAGAACGCATTGTTGGTCAAGTCCAGTTTGACGAGAGCGTTTGAGCCCAAGAGCGGTGAGATGCTCCCGGTGAACCTGTTGTGAGACAGGTTGATGATGGCGAGATGTTTGAGAGAGGAGAACAACGAGTCTGGGATCGGACCCTCGAGCGAGTTGTTGTACAACGTGATGAGGTTCAACTCGGTGAGGAATCGGAAGGTCGGAGGAAGAGTCCCCGAGAGCCGGTTGTCAGCCAAAGCCAAGGCCTGGAGCTTGTTGCAGTCGCCCAGGCTCGGAGGAATGGGGCCTGAGAGATCATTCTGCCGCAGCTGAAGCACTACCAGATTCGTGAGCTTCCCAATCGTCTCAGGGATCGGCCCACTGAAACTGTTCCCGAAGAAATCGAGCTCTTCCAAGCTCGAACAGTTCGTCAATTCGTGCGGTATGATCCCGGTCATCTGGTTCTCGTACAAGAACAAGAGCTGTAGCCTCTGCAACTTGCCGATCTCTGCCGGAATGCTGCCTGTTAGACCATTGTGGAAGAGCGACAGCATCTGCAGGTGGCTCAGGTTTCCCAGCCGCGGCGGTAAACCCCCGACCAAGCTGTTGTTATGGAGCACGAGATCGACGAGGTTGGTCAAGCGATCGATGTCCGACGGAATCCCGCCGCTCAAGCTGTTGTTCGAGAGATCGAGCGAGCGGAGCGAGATGCAATCCATCAGCCCCTGGATCGTGCCCGACAGGTGGTTTCCGGCGAGGTAAAGATTCTGCAAGCTTGAACTCTCGTCGCAGAGGTCTCCGGAGATGCTGCCTTGTAAGAGATTGTTCGACAGGACCAAGTACCGCAGATTCTTCAGCTGCCTCGTGGAGATGCTGATGGCGTCGGATAGGTTGTTCTTCGACAGGTCGAGGATTCGCAGCAGAGTCAAGCGATTCAGCTGAGGAGGAATGGTGCCATTGAGGGCGTTACCCAGCAAGTTCAGGTAGCTCAAGCTCGAAAGACCACCCAGAGCAGTGGGAATGGAACCAGAGAACTGGTTATTCGCCAGATTAAGAACCTGCAAGAAGGCCAGTCTTCCAATGGACGAAGGGATTTCCCCCTGGAGCATGTTGTCCGCCATGGACAGAACTTGGAGAGCACTGCAGCCACCGAGTTCGCCAGGCGTTCGACCGGTAAGCCTGTTCTGCTGCAGGTTGAGGGTCTTGAGGCGGTTCAAGTGGCCAATCTGGGCGGGGATGCTTCCGTTCAACTGGCATTGGGCGAGGCCAAGAACCTCCAACCCAGTGCAGTTGCCGAGATGTGGAGGGATCGTCCCTGACAACATGTTGTCTCCCAGTCGCAGAACCTTGAGATCTGTGAGAAGGCCGATCTCGGGAGGGATGAAGCCGGAGAGGGAGTTGGAGAAGAGCAGCAGTTCTCTGAGGCGCTTGAGCATGCCGATCTCAGGGGGGATGGGTCCGGCGAGGGAGTTGGAAGACAGGTCGAGCGTCTCAAGGAACGCAAGACCCGCGAACTTGGAGGAGACAGAGCCGGAGAGGCCGTAGCCGGACAAGTTGAAAGCGACGACGTGATTCCGGTCATCCGAGCACGTGACTCCATTCCAGCTGCACGTATCAGGAAGCCCTGGCGACCAGCTCGCCATGGCTCCTCCGGGGTCGATGAGGTCGGACTTGATGGCGAGAAGACGAGCAGCAGTACTCGTGGGGGTGCCTCCGCATGCGATCATCGCCACGAAGCTCCACGTTGATAGGGACAAGGCAAGCAAAAGGAAGTGCTTCGTCATGAAACCCATTCTGGAACCTGTATCAACAATGAGTTGGATCTCGAAGCAGTTCGCACTAGATTGCCGAAGAAGATGAGAGAGAGAGAGTCACCTGCACCGACAGAGTACGCCGTCGGAGTCTGAGATCGATCACCATGTGTGAGTGAGCAAGGAAGGTGAGCTATCTTAACATGACACAGCGAGTACGTGCATCCGATTCCATGGGTTGCGATGGAGCCAAAAACATGATTCAGAGCTTTCTTCAACCAAAGCTCACCTAATGCATAAAGAAGGAGAAGCCGGCAGCAGAACTGTCACAACCACCCCACCGAAGGAAGCCATGTTCATCACCCATATGTGGGTGGCCGGGCTTCTTCTCTTGGTCCCCAAACAGAGAACCTATCTGAGGAGATAACCCAAACCAATATAATAATACCTTAATTACTGAAATATTTCAAGAAAATGAGAAATAAAAAGGCAAACACAATATTTATATACTATTTATATATATAAATAATACAATTTAAATTTATAATTATTTTCTTTCACATAAGAAAGAAGCTTTGGATGCTTGAATTATTTATTCCTTAAGAATTACTTCAGAAATGAAAGAATATTTGTGAACCCCAACATCACTTTTCAAAGGACAAAAGGGAATTGGTAGAAATAAACCAAAAGTAGCTTAGGATTTTAGGAACGAGGAAGCTGCGGAGGTCCGTACTGATTGAAGGGAAAGGTGGTGAAGGAAGGAAGAGGAAGAACAAAAACAAAAGGGCAAAGGAGAAGGTGGGATGATTCGAGACAATACACGTAACGACACAACACAATGTTTCTTTCAGAAAACCACAGAACATGAATAAAGTGAATGGACAAATAAAACGTTACTGTAAAGGGAGCACCAATAATGGTGCCTCGTGATTCGTGAAAGTTTCTTCTTCCTCTCGAATCACTGAACTTTTGTTTCACGAGCTACGACATGAAAACAATATTTTTTTTTTTTGGACCTGATATTGAATTGGAGATCAAATTTTTTTACAATTGATTTGTTTTTTTTTGTGGCTAATGAATAGGATTTGACTTTGAGGAACCAAACTCGTGTAATTGTTATCCTTCTGGGTTAGTGGTTATACTACTTTTTGTCATTTTCCTGGTGAAATTACTTGGAAGAATGGAGAATTATGGAACATATTGAATATAATAGATTACATAAACAAATTAAGGTATTAAATTGCTTTAGTATGATCGAAACTAAAATATGAAATTTAAACTCACTTTGATATGAGAAAATCCTCTAATGTTTTTTGATGTGATCATTTCGATACTTTAGTCGGTCTTGAAACGGAATAAAAAATTTTAGCAAACAATTATTAATGTCTATGGCTTAGTAGGTTTTTTATAATCGATTTAACTAGAGAAAATATTTTGAAGTAGGAATGAAATATTCTACATCTTCATTATTGTTATTATTATCATAAAAGGTAAGATCTCATTCATCACATCAACATCCAGCTTGTGTCAATATAGCCCAAATCCACATATTGCCAAGCTTACATTTTGAAAGACAAATTAATGACTAAATATACTTCAACAGCAGTGGTTTTTCTCTCCAGTTGAAAAACTTGTTCATCCAAAAATTCTAACAGCAAGTTGATTTGACTGCTTAACATCAGTTCAAGTTCAGTCTGTGGCAGTTACATTTGAGTCATTGTAGTTGGCTCAATATAATTGTAATATTGAAATCTTCCATGACAGAACATTCATAATGTAGTATGCATTGCACAAAATTATGCTTCAGGCAACAAATCAGCACAGAAACTGGAAACTGTAAGCCTTTTCTGAGGTGTTGAGTCTCTAGGTATTGGAGCAAAATTATTCGGCAGGTTATATTTGATCGTGCCATCCATGATATAACTGGCTGACAATCTTTTCTGCTGGTTCATCCTTTTCATTATGATAATCAACACCAGTCACAAAAATCTACAACAGTAGCCAAGAAAATACCTGATTAGAGCTTGCTCAGCCTAAATTGACCAGCAAATCTATTTTAGGGATGACATCTAATGTTATCTTGATACATTCTCATAGTCTTCTATTTGTTCCCTGATATGCTGTCTTGGTCTGCTTCATCAGATTTGTCAACTTCGATTAGTCTTCCACACACCCATTTCTTCTTGAGATTCCTCGAAGGTACAGTATCTTTCCCTTCTGACGTTCTGATATCCTCTTTTTCAGAATTGTTTTCATATTTTACGGCCTTACCAACAACAGATTGACTCGTTTGGTTGCTGATCTTTTCTGATCCCTTTCCCACACTCTCAGTATCCACAGGTAAACAAAATCCTGTAGACTTCTCTGTACTTTGAGTAACTGTTGAAGGTTCCCAGCCGTTCACCGCAGGTTCCAGTGGTAACCGGTCAGAATCAATATCTGTATGGTTAATTCTACTTGAAGGGGGTGTATGAAAACCATTTACAAGTCTTTCTTTGAACTTCTCAATGCTTGGCACCCCTGGATTGCTATGGAAATGATTTAGTGGTCCACCAAAATCTAAAGATTTATCACTATAATCCTGTGTTGTTAACATTCCAGTCTCTATGTTTTCAATGGACCGTGTTGCCTCAGCAATCAGCTTCCTAGTTTCCAATAGTGAAGTTTGTGCAAGAGGGTTATTCAATGCAAACATCTCAAGGGCTTTTGCAGCCTTTTCTGCTTCAGCAATTAGTAACCTGATCATCCAAAAAGTAATTATAGTTATGATAATGGAGATGACTAACACACTGAAGAATGGTTATGCACAATGAATGAACAAAGAAAATAAACTAAGCTGGTTCTACCTTAAAGTACATAAAGCTAATATGTTGAAGCCTATGCCATCATATATTAAAGCAAGAAACATGGTTGCTTAGTTGTGTTAACAGTAAGCATGATGGACTTACTTAGCCCTTTCGGTAACCTCTTGCTTTTTTGCTTCCCTCGCTGCTCTCTCTTCTTTGATCTTCTTTATAATCTCAAATTTGAAACTTACCATTGGGTCTTTGTATAATGGAGTTGAGTTTTTCCTTCCCTTGGATATCACTTTCTTGATACTTCTGTCCTCATAGTTACTGATGCTGGGCTTCATGGTTTTCTTTCTCATGGTAATCTTCACAGAAGTTTCACCACTAGGTTTTCTTCGTATTCTTTCAGCTCCAATAGCTGTACCATGATGCTTAGCCATTGCACTGCAAACTCGAGCACGATATTCCTAATACAGAAAAAGATAATGTCAATCGATACTTTGAGGCTATTGGGGAATTAAGAATATAAATTGTAATTCTAAAAATAAACTCCACTCTTTTTTCTCAATACTCAGACTTGCTTATGACATCCTTCACATTGTTATATAAGTATGCTAACTGGAACTGGAAGTATCATAGACATGAATGCATCTAATAACTGTCTACTGTTATGAACATGATTGCACTAAAAAAATGATAAAAAATGAAGCTTTTGCCTTACATAAAATTGTGTGAAAGGAAAAAAAAAAGATAGCTAAAACAGGAAAATGAATGCTTTGTGAATCTTTTTGCGTGTCACTCTCTGAGAAAAGGTAAAAAATCATGCTATAGAAACTACTGCAGAAAAGGTAGTAATTACAGCATCAGCCCACTTGGCAGCAATGGCCTCTGAAATCTTTCTTCGCTGCTCAGGTGATTTTGGTGCTCGTTTACTCTCCTTTGTCCTGAGCTTTGTTTTCCTCTTCTCCATGCTCTCGAGCCACTGCCGCTTAAGCTGTTCATTCAAGATTTTGTATGAATCCCATTGCAACTCACCTTCACCAGCACAACCCCTTCTGGCAGAATCTGCAATACAATTCTGCCACTCAAAAAAGCACCCTTCCTGCACCATCAGCATTTCATGTCGTTTCCGCCAACCCTCACGTACTCCTGCACTAATTTTCATTCTTGTTTCCTCACTGCAACAATAATACAAAAAAGACAAATAATTTAATGCACACAAAGTTCTTGCGGTATTAACTTGGTCAACAATGAAAACATGAAAGCAAACCAGGTCAACCCACTTAGTTTCCAACATGGTAAAACTAGAAGGTAAGGATTTTCAGAGCAACTATGAGCACTAACTACTTATTTCAATTTAAACCCCTTCAAAAGGTGCCATTAAATGTAGAGTTCAAAGGGAAAAAGAATTTTCAGGTAAAACTTCAAAATTGTAAAGATTACATCCTAACAAAATCAAGTCTTCATGCATCTTATTGGTATCAATTTTATTTATCCTGAACGTCACTTTTATCATTTGAAAACAATAATGTATACGAGAGTCCAAAACAACTGCTGATAGTTTAACAATCTTCCTCAAATCTTTTGCATTTTTGAGTTCTTTGAAAACAATTTTTTGTTTTCTCAACATTATATTCTTCATTTACCATTCTCAATGATTATTGCAAACAAAAGTCTTGATGTTATCAATTCATAAAGCAACATAAATTTTATTTTAACTTGCTTGACCTTCAAACCAAAATAAGTGAATAGGCAACATCACCGCTCTATGTATCCATCAATTTAACTCAATCTATAGATATTGCCAATGCACCATAGTATGTTACATTTCAAGCCTTTAATTCTTGTGAAAAAACTTCAAGCATGCAAACTCCATACCAACATAGCTCAAGAGCATGTGTGATTTCCACTAGAATGGATATAATAATGACAACAAATCGCTTTTTCTATCAAGACATATGCATGACATTGTTGAATCTCAGATTTTGATGATGAAATCAATTGATGTGTTTGTGATCTAATCTGCGTTTTGAGTGATGCAAGACTAGCTTCGATTAAGGAGAGGCAAATTGATTGAAGCAGGAAGAATCGGATGTTGGACTGGAGTTGAACATGTCAGGAGATTGGACATCGAGCCGGAGGATCGGTCGATGTGTCGGCAGAAGGCTTCGGTTCGTGAATTCGGGCATAAGGCCAAGAAGATCGGACATTGCGCCAAGGAGACCGGATGTTGCGAGAAGACAACATGTTGATTGGGCAATACGCCAAAGGAGAAGACGATGCGCCGAAGGATCGGACGAAGCGCCGGAAGAACCAATGACATGCCAAACAACATATGATTCGTGCTTTGTAATAATTTGTCTAGATCGAGTTAGTTTAGGTCTAATTTAGTTGGTTTAGAATGTAATTACGCCAACTTTTGGGTCACTGAATGAGCTTTTCTCTTGACCCAAAATAGTTCCAACATAGGCCCAATTAGCCCATAATTGAGTTTGTCTAATTACATTCAAAACTAACTCAATTAGACCTAAACTAACTCAATCTAGACAAATTATTACAAAGCACAAATCATTTGTTATCCGACATGTCATTGGTTCTTCTAGCGCTTCGTCCAATCCTTCGACGCATCGTCCTCTCCTTCAGTGTATTGTCCAATCAGTATGTTGTCTTCTCGCAACATCCGATCTCCTTGGCGCAATGTTCGATCTTCTTGGCTCAATGCCCGAATTCACAGACCAAAGCCTTCTACCGACACGTCGACTGATCCTCCGGCCCAACATTTGATTCTTCCTGCTTCAATCAATTTGCCTCTCCTTGATCGAAGCTAGTCATGCGTCACTCAAAACGCAGATTAAATCATAAACACATCAATTGATATGATCATCAAAATCCGAGATTCAACAGACATAAGCATAACAACATAAAGAATTCTGTGAAGCATTTTCTACCAAGATAATATAGATTGTTTAACACATCTCAGACCAAGGATCTATATAACTGATAAGGCTGTCATATTCCAACTTCCAAAATGACAAAGGCCACAAGTGCAGCAGAATGTATTAACCATCACGAGATTTATTTTAGCCAAAAAAGAATGCTGCCACCAAGCTGAGTTGTTAAAGCCCCAGGACACATCAAGATGCCAAGGTTTCCCCAAGCCTCAGCATTAGTGATGCATCACAAAGTACGAGGCAAGGCATGTGTCTTACTGAAGAAAGGCACAAACGTAAGTACATATGAAAAAAAATTAAAGAAGTCAAAAGTGAAATCATTCTACAAGTGTGATGTAATTGCCATCACCTAGTATCTAAATAATAAAAAAACGCATTTTAGCCTGTTAGCTCAAGGTCTAGTGTTATGCCAATTATAAAAGACAAAACATGTGAAAAAAAGATAAAAGCATAGTTATGACAAGAAAGGGAAAAAATTAAAGAAGAAACGGAGAGGAGAAGACAACAATGGTGAATTGATATGTCAGAATGTCCAATTCTAAATGTTGTATCCATCTCAATAAAGAAAAATGTTCTGCATCAGTTCCATTTCTTTTCCTCCCAAGGAGATGAATTTTCATTCCTTTCACTATTGGCTCAAGATTTGTGCGTCAGTTATCTTCACACCTTAGGTCATTGATAAATTTTCATATAAGAATTTCTAGATCATAGTTGATGAATTTCATTGAATAGTCAAAGCAGAACTAACCTTTGAGCATGTCCCAAGTTCATTAACTTCATTTTGACCTGCACATCAATCAAGTTATTTATAACGAAAATAACCAGGAGTTGCCATAATCCAATAGAACATGTATGCTATTTGTGCAATGTAACTTTCTATGTCTGTAAAGATGTAAAATAGACTATCAATCTACGGATGGCAGGAAATAAATAGATATATCTCACTGCAGAAACTCTAGCATATATGATTGCCTGTACAAAAGTTCAAATAAAGGTATATGTCACTCCATATAGCTCTGTGAATGGTTTTGCAATCTCCAAGCCAAAGTTTAAATAAAGTTTTCAACAGATCCAGCATGCTGATTAATAAATATCAGTAGGCTGGTTTACTTACATTAAATATTCATATACCCCCAAAGCATACTAATCAGCACTCATATAACAAAAGGCAAATACCTAACAGATATAAACAACACTTCAAAAGATCGGGATCAATATAGTTCACAAGATATGGACAATTAAAATATATTTCAAATTTTCTTGAATTATATGGACAATTATGCCAGAAATGACAATTTCTTATGTACTTGTAATTTTCCTTGACAAAATTTAAACTGCTAATGACAGTTCATACATAATAATTTCACCTAGTTCCTAGTTCTTACATGACATCACCTTTGGATCCTGCATTGCTAATTTGGTCCTCTCTCGAATGCGCTGAAGAGTCTCTGTGAAAATTTTATATGAATAAGGAGATGTAAGAAAGATGTATTTCAGAAAACAGGGAAACAAGACTCAATGTAGTCAGTACACTTGAATCCTTTACCTGCACTGTGCTTCCTTCCCTTGTTCCATGGTACATTTCCTTTATTTGCTTTAGAAATCCTCATCCTTCTCAACTTTTCTCTGTCTTCTATTACAGAGGTTTCATCATTTGTTGATTCAATTTGAATTGCTTGAGCATCCAAGTTAGAATCTAGTAATTTGGTATCACATTCATGAGGAACCAAGCATGCTGGCATGCTAGTGGCAACTGCCTTCATAAGTTGTCTATTTTTATTGTGAAGACAAGATCCTTGAAATTTTACTTTTCTTGAGAAAAATATCTGATCCTTACACTTTAAACCCAACTTTCTTTCCTTTGGATGTGAAACTCCAGAAGCATCTAGCTGATTTCTGAAGTAAGTTTGAGAAGTAAAATAATCTGCAGCAAAAACAAGCAATAAAGAAACATATGTATGACAATAAATATTGTCCAAAAGCAAAAACTGGCATTTTTACGAACCATTAATTTAGTACTTGACTTGATGTCTCTAGTCTAATTGCATGGTGAAGAGGATGCGTCTACTCTAGATTAGGCATAATGAAGTGAGGAACCAATGTAACAGCTGCAGAATCAGGATAAAAACCTCCAACCATAACATTGGAAAGCACAAATACCATACTTCTGTCAATGCCCTCACACAAGAACTCACAAGATTGCAAGAAAATATTTCCATTTAAGAAAAAAGGAGAAGTCAAAAACTAAATTGTCAACTCTGCAGATGAAGGTAGAACTCTAGGGAGTAAATTAGCACAAAAGACTTCATATGTCCAGATTTACCTGTTAAACCACTGTCCAATCCCTCTAGAGATGATGTTTCTGTAATTTCACCAATCCGATCAAGATCTCTTGGTAGGCATTGCATGCTCACCTGGAAATGCATGTTAAGTGGCATGTATCAGCAATTGCTTATGTAAAGAAACAAATATATAGCTCGGTGGCCTTGCAGCAAATACCAGAGGAGCTTGGTTTTGTTACTATTATAACAACGACAACAACAAACCATAATGCTTGTTTTTATAACTAAGAAGTTGAAATAGTAAAAAAAATCATCAGAAATAAGTGTGATCAAATGGTGAAATATATCCAAATAAAATTCCAGTTTTGCCAACATAGCAAACTGGTACTAGCTGTCATGAGAATGCAAATGAAGAAGTAAACTAATCAAACTTTCTAATATAAAAATTGGAAGTACTCAAGGAAATTATCATTTACAAACACTTAGCCATCCAAGCATAGGAAAGGGCTGGTATGCTTGCAGTACCAAATTCTGGAGGGTGCATGCCATCAAGAATTAAAGAGTTCAAAGTTGTAATGTTACTAGGCCAAAAAATTTCAACGGCAGGCACAAAGCATATTAATGTTGCAAATAAAGAATGAGCTAAGAATCAGCTACTCTCAATAACAAACAATCCGATGAATCATTGGTTTGAAGTGAGCAACAAAAAAAAATACAAAGAAAAATTATCCTGACTGAGGGGAGATCCACTTTATAAACACTCGGATAGATTGTGTATTTTTTTTCTAACAGAACCGAAGATAATTTCTTGCAGCTTTAACATAGACGCTAAAGAGAGTACAGAATGCATGTATCAAGTAGGCGAGCAACAGAGTCGATAAAACATAAAACCATATTCATCCAAATAAATACTAGAGAATTATGTCAAAAGAATCACTAATCCAATGAGGTAAAACATACTCATGGTGTCAGAGATAAAGGTACTACAGGATATTCATTGCGTTTGATAATAAATTCTTATCCAGAAGATGCTCTGCCACAACAAACCTGAAGCTTAGGCTCCTTCCAATCACTAACGGGATCCAAAAGAAACCCAGCCAACAATGTTACGGCTGCTGAACCCATCATCACAAGGGAAAGAACGGAGCTATCTCCAAGTCGAGTAGAATCCAACAAAGAAGAGGAGGAATGAAATGGGAAGGGAGATGAGGAGGCCAAAACGGCAGCGCACGGACTGGCGGCGGTCAGGAAGAGCCCCAATAACGCGGCCGCCAGTACCGGATGCTTGCGCACACCGAGGGATTCAATAATCAAACTCAGGAGGCCACCGCCGCTGCCAATTGGGTTTTGCTTCACCTCCTCCCCCTCCTTGACTGCACCAAAGGAGCAGGAAACGGGGCCGCGAACTCCGACAAATGGGGGAAGGGGAAAGGACTTGGTGAGAAGACATTTGCTGCCGAACAAAGGGTTCCATCTGAGAAGAGGACGAGGAGGAATGGTCTTCGGTTCGGGCAGTTGGCGTAGAAAGGATGCGGCTTGAGGGAGTAGGAGCGAAGTGGCAGGGGCGGAGGCCATCTTGATTCTTGACCTAAGAGAGACACATCCAACGTGCTACATTACATAGTTCCGACTCGAGCGGAGAGAGAGAGAGGAGGAGGAAGACGAGGGTTTGATTTCATGTGGAAGGGAGCGACCGAGGGAAGAAGAGAGAGTGCGGTGAAGAGGGAGGGAGGGAACGACGGAGCGAGGGAGGCTTATCCATCCGCGGACGGATGAACACACCTGTGTTAAAATGGCGCTTACGTGGTGCCTTGCGATTGGAAGTGTCCCCACCGCAGGGCGGGCCCCAGCATTGCCTCAAATCACAGTACGAGAAGGTATGAGACGTCGTCCACGTTAACAGAGAGGGAGTACGAGTGCCTTACGGACGAATCCCCTCTTTTCCCTGGACCGCAATGGAGGCGGCGATTCTTCCCGCCAACTCTTGGGCTCGGTGTCGGGCCATTAGCCACCGGAGGGTCGCACCGCCAGATCCCCACGCCGATTATCATGGCGGTGATGAGGTCTGAACGCGATGGCGGAAGCAATCGGCTGTTTCTCTTGGGAACGGGGTTCGTCGGGCGATACCCGTACGATCGCATCACTAGACAAGGCTGGTAGAATCTAATCCACCCTTTTCCTTGTGAATTGTATCTCCTCCGTTTTCTCTTGTGGTTTATCTCCTCAATAGTAGTTGTTTAACCTAGATCGTTGCTTCTTCACCACGATCGAATTGGAATCCTTAATGTTTCAAGTAAATGTTTTTCCCATTATTTTTTGTTAATTACCTCTGTATTCTAGAGCTAGCTTCTTGTGAAGTATGTTATAACGTGCTTTTCATTTGGAATCTCATGGATCTTTCTCTTCCTTCCCTTTTCAGACATTTCTGTGGCATCAGTGTAAATGATCCTATGAAAAGAGAGCTCAAGGAGATGGGATTAGAGGCCTTTATTTTTTATGAGTTAAGCAACAATTAAGTTTTTTCTACCTGTAGACAATTTTATCATAGTTTATTGCGTAGTGTATTTAATTAAGGAAGAAGAATGTCTGATCGAGATTCCAAGCATGAATATGATGGCACTTTGTGCTATTTTATCAATGTCAACAGAGCAAATAAGGGCTATAAATTTTGTTCTTTCATATAACTTTACATATCGTAAATTTTGGTTGCCACAAATGCAGGCAACCAAACAGCTTCTTAGAGTGGCCTGAATGGATTCAAAGAGTTATTTACTCTTTCACCAATAGACATAAAATTAATCAATATCATTGGTTCAGTCAGACCAAGATGCGGTCCAGGCTCGGTGCTGGCTCAGGTCTGATTCGTCAATCAATCTGCAGTTGGGCTTCAATACAGACTGGAATGGGTTTGGTTCATACTCAGGTCTAGCTTGAGTCTGATTTGGGTTTGGTTCACTATAAGCAGGTTAGCCTAGACGAGCGCCTGGGATGCCTAGCAGCCAGCCTGAGGTGCTTGCCTAGGTCACACCCGACATGTATTGAGGTGCTTAGGGCTTGCTTTGCTTGGTTCGAGCGCCTATTAATATCACTGGCACACTAATGTCACGGACAAACTTCTAAACAAGATGTTTGATGTAATGCTCATGTATGTCCGTGTCTCTTGGTATGTTCATGCCTTGTACAGAATGTAGAGGGGCGGCCAAAGGCTTAATAGTCTCATTTTAGTTGGGTTGGTGGCCTCTTTAGGCTTGTAAATAAAGATTGTGTCATGTGGACACGTGCGAGAGATTTTCAGTCTGTAATGGACCATTTTACCCTTTGTTGTGCCACTGTTCAGAGCTTGTAAAGTCTGTTTGTAATTTGCATTGTCTATGAAGTGTTTTTCGGAGATGTTTGCTTGTGGATCCCGATTGAGGCGTTCTCTCTAACCCGTTCTCTCTTTTGTTGGTCCTAAGGGACAAAGGGAGGCTTCGGGGAGGCTGACCTTTGCGGACGGACACGCAAGGGTGCCGCACGACTTAGGCAAAACCAGCTAAGTCCGTGACAGATGGTATCAGAGTGGGACAAGCACTCATAGAAACACTTAGCATGCAAACGTGGGGGACCTAGCGGGGCTGCGTTGAGGGCAGTCAGCACACGCGCGACCGTTTGGGGGAAAACGGGCATGGAGATGTAAGGAAAAGGAGTCGCTCGGAGGAGCGGGCATCTAACATTGGCATTCAGAGGAATGGCCAACCCTTCGCGCAAGAGGCACCACGAGAACAGGCAAGCTTGGAAGAATTTGGAGCGCACAAAGGTTGGGATGGCTGAGTTTGAGCTACGGCTCAACGTTGACAACTATACTTGATGGTGCTCAAGGCAAGCGAGGCGCTTGGCAAAGGATGAGACCATGCAAGGTGGAATGAGTTGTTCAGCGATCGAAAGAGTTGTGCAAAGCTCACAGAGGTGAGGGGAATTGCTAACTCAAAGAATTCGATACTCATGCATGGGCTTGTATGCGGACGATGGAATGTTCGTGGCCATCCCAAGGCGACCGAAACTCGGCGCCATGGAGCATTGAAACTTTCTCTTCGGCATGTGAAGGATACGTCCGTAGGAGGCTGAAGTGTGCAATGAGTTCAGCATGTTGCTAGGCCTTGAGGGGTGCAGCGGGGACTGTATTGACGGGGAGTCGCAATCTAGCAAGTGCGTTTGCAGGAGGCAGAACAATGCACAGTTTGTTCAGCAGATCGGAGTAGTCCAAGGGGATGGTGGTCTCCGAAACGAAGAGAGATGTTGCTCCAATGGGATAGTTATCCAGGAGGGATAAGTCCCGGCTCTCCGAGGGAGAATCATGTGAGACGGACCTCACAAGTTGAGGAGGAGTACCTCAACAAACAACAATTCCACGAAGCTCGATGGACTGAGCAAGCGGCGAGGAGTCGTCGCATGATCTCGCTTGAGAGAATGCATTGGTGGATGCATTGCGAGATCAAGTGGGGGAGCGATCCAAAGCAACTTAAATGAAGGCACACTTGGAGTCGATATGGAGATCGGACTCAAGGGAGGGCTGACCCGTGGAATGGTGGGTGCGAGGGCCACCATCGACTCAATACAAAAACGAGGAGCGGAGCAACTTGGGTGTAACTTGGCGAAGTACCCAAGCCGCATGAAGGGAGCCAGCATAGAAGTTGGAACATGGAGCAGAGGCACAGTGCTTTCCCTAGACAGAGGTCAAGGACATGAACTCTTGCAGAGGCAGGAGTAGAATCATGTTGTTCCATGGGTCCTTCATTCTGACAGAGCGGACTCATCTTGCATGGTGCCAAAGACGAAGGGAGCTTCGGGGCACATGCACCTTATCTCGGAGGAGCATTTGATGGAGGAACTAAGGCGACTCAATTTGCGGAGGCGAAGTTGAGTTCAGAAGGCCTTAGCACGGGGCAAGAGGACGCAGAGGCGGGTACTCTTGAAGAATATGCCACAGTGTTGTCATTCAAGTTGCCATGAAGGAAGCGGTGCGCAGCGGAGATTGTGCTGGTAGGGGCAGAGGCCCAGGATCCAGACAATGGTGCACAAATTACAGTGAAGTCGGTGGACTTCGGGAGCTACTAGGCGACGGACTGTCCTAGAGCGGTGCTTCATCTAGGTGTGACCCAAGAGTGGGTGGATGAAGGTTGATTGCCAAAGGAGCGAACAAAATCGAAGGTGGAGGAGACCCTGCGATGTATTGGCAAAGGCCACACATGGAGGGTTCACAATTCGAGTTTATTCCACAAGGATCAGAATGCAATGGAGATGTCACCAGGAGGCGACATGGTGCAGCGGATCGTGGTGGAACAGTTCGTGGCAATGCGATACACACGACCTAGTCCCGGGAGGGACTATATCATATGGAGGTATGATCGGGAGCTACTGGAAGCTCCACTTCGGTGAACAACACGACGGCAAGAAGGGCTATGGATTTAAGGAGTGAAGGCCATGGTACCGCAGAGGCGGGTCTTTCGTGCGTGCATCGAATTTTGCATCGGATGAAAACCTTGGTCATCAGCATATGGGGGCTGTGTTCCACCAAGGGAAAAGTTCGAATGCAAGTACCAGTGAGTTCCATGGGAGGGACTTTATCATGCAGAGGTATGATCGAAGCAGCTGGAGAGTTGGACTGCTCCAGAGCTCATATTCGCTTAAGGGAGCCCGACAAGTCAGAGGACAAGGTCGAGTAAGCGAACGTTGCTACCAAGGAAGCTAAGGAGAACAGAATCGGTGCAGACCCTATAATGCGATGGCAGAGGCCATGCATGGGAGTTGCAGTCTGTCTTTCCATCGACCAAAGGAGAGCTGCTTGGAGAACACAGATGTGTTGAAGCAGGGGGTCGAAAAGGGCGAGGAAGCGACGACGAGTCCAGGGGGACTTAGCTACCCAAAATCAAGCATCAGTTAGAATGGAGGTGGACTCGGAGGAGTGCCACAGAGACATATCTACTGATTGTGAAGAAAAGGGATGCAGATGCGAGGCAACGGATAGTAGCGCCATGGGCATGGCTGCGCCATGGTACCGCAGAGGCGGGACTTCCGTGAAAGTCATTGATCCCTTGCTCTCATGGAGGGAGAGTGCTTGGTCGTGAAAGGGGCCGAGGAGGTGGAGCATGCAGAGGCAATCTCCAAGTACCGAGACAAGGCTGAAGGGCAGAGGCCGAGGAACTTCGTAAGACCGGTGTCAACAAGTTTCTCATCAAGATAGCCGTAAGTGAAGGACTTCGGGTCATGCAAGAGTGCACGACCAAGGAACGAAGCAAGCAGTACGTAGTGCTGTACCTTTGCTACTCAGTGGAGTAGGCGGCAGGGTTGATGGAGAAGACGGTACAATCCCAGAGGCGACCTCATCTATCAGAGAATTACTCCAAGTTGGGGTGAAAACTTCCTGCATTCCAGAAGTTCAATGGCATTGAGAAGGTGAATCACAGTAGCTAACTCAACGCAAGGAGTGCAAACACTTCAAGTGCTTCAGAAGTGTGAGCAAAGAGCAGGCGAAGGTTAGTAACCAGCTCGATGCATGAAGTACAACCTCGAGGAGGCGAGCGAAGTCAAGTATCCTTTGCCTTCTCAACTCTTAAGAGGATGGGAGAAACCGAGTACCCCAATTCTCTTATCTATCCAGCAGAGGAGCTCTGCATATGTTCAAAGACCCTTCGAAGATAATGGAAGACAATAGTTGTCAAATCCTCACCAACGGTGATCAGTGCTACTGAGAGTAGATTGTCCGCTTCATTTCCCAACGAAATGCCAATCGAAAGCGGAAGTGATGCGAACCTACTTGGATGCGACAACTAAGTGAAAGAAGAGTCAATGAGCAAATTTTGTGGAGGAAGGACCCAAAACTTCAGAAGTTTGCGAGACGATGCTCGTTAAAGCTCCAACAAGCATCCACCCAGTTCAAGCAGCATGAGGAATTTGAGAGACTGGCGCAATAAGGATGGTCTTTTCCTTCATCTGGGGGATCCGCAGGAATCAACAATGATCAACACAACTCAGCCAACCCCACACCAGAGTCAGAGTCATTGGTGAGTTGAAGCAGCATGGCGGATCAAAGGTTCGACTACTCAAAAACAGCAGCGGAGAGCAGCTAGGAGCCAAGAGGCGCATTGTAGCTGGAGCAGAAGATTGAAGACTCAGCAAAGGCGAGAAGTTGCAGTGTCGACAAAGGCTTCAACGAGGACGTCGAAGGAATAAGTGAGGGAGAATGTCACGGACAAACTTCTAAACAAGATGTTTGATGTAATGCTCATGTATGTCTGTGTCTCTTGGCATGTTCATACCTTGTACAGAATGTAGAGGGGCGGCCGAAGGCTTAATAGTCCCATTTTAGTTGGGTTGGTGGCCTCTTTAGGCTTGTAAATAAAGGTTGTGTCATGTGGACACATGCGAGAGATTTTCGATCTGTAATGGACCATTTTACCCTTTGTTGTGCCACTGTTCAGAGCTTGTTAGGTCTGTTTGTAATTTGCATTGTCTATGAAGTGTTTTTCGGAGATGTTTGCTTGTGGATCCCGATTGAGGCGTTCTTTCTAACCCGTTCTCTCTTTGTTGGTCCTAAGGGACAAAGGGAGGCTTCGGGGAGGCTGACCTTTGCAGACGGACACGCAAGGGTGCCGCACGACTTAGGCAAAACCAGCTAAGTCCGTGACACTAATCTACCATCACATGTTATAGAAGCAGAAAGCAATCTAAGAAACTATTTATTATTCTTGGTAAGTTTGAGATCTGTATGTGATGATAATGCACTCAGCTAATTTCGCCCACTACATGTTTTGACTAATTTCTAGTAACTAGCAGCTAATCAAACTGATTGATTTTAAATCTTTAATTTCATAATTATCTGTAGAGAAGCATGTGCTAGCTAATTGATTTCATAATCATGCAAATTCTTTGATTATATGAAGAGGTAGAGAAGTATGTATTTACAAAACTGAGTGTGTTTCTCTGCCTAATTGAAGTTCATGTAGTAAAGGACATGTACCAATGACAATTTTAGTTTTGCTTCATGACAACTAATGGTTTACTGTCAGCAAATCTAGATGTATTCATTCACCTGCTAGCAGAAAATCTTAGATTTATATGTTATATTTCAATATTGGATATATTTTCAAGGTGGATTGCCTGGATTCGAAAGTCTGAAGAACTCACTAGGGATCTTCTATGATATGGAATCTTCTGGCGGTGTTTTTTATGAATAAGAAGTTTAATTTAGATGACAGTACTCTTAAAATTAAAGTCTTTGGTTCTTTTTAATATGGTTGGTAATTATTTCGTGATTTCTAATATGAATCAAATTTCTCTAAGAACTAGGTTACTTGGAGGATAAGGAATTCAAAGTATGGAAAGATTTCTGTGTGAAGAAACAAATCTTGGAAATTAGGATATAGTTATTCAATAAATATCCTATGTATATAAAGTATTGATGACGAATGCATAATTTTTTTATATGAGATGTGTGGAAAAAAAAAAAACTTAAGAGTGCTTCCAAGGGAGTCTTAAGTTAACTCAAGAAGACAACTATAGTTATTATTTTCATAGACATTAGTAAGAGTGCCGAATCACAAAGCTTATTATCTTTTGATTCTCTGAATTGTTCCTTAATACTAGTATTGCCTCTTTGTAGGTATGTTTTTTGTTTTCTCAAAGTTTATTATTTTTTATTATCTGAATTGTTTCATAAGTATTGCCTCTTTTTGGTTGCATTTCCAAGTGATCCAATGATTTAAGATGACCCCATTGAAGACTTAGAAGCTGATGTAGGAGATGTCGTTGCTGGGACCTTTTGGTCCTCTTTATACTGAAGAGGATTATCTTTTGATTGTTAAAATATTATGTCTTTATAGTGTAAAACTTTTTTCTATGAAGATGATCGTGTAGACAAAATCACGACTAAGGGGACTCTTCTTGAGTGCATAGCTGCTGCTGGGTGGGTGTAAAACTATTAAACAGTCGTATACTAGGAGTCAACCCTCAATGTCACCCCGCTCAAGTCAACGGGCATTGCATTATGGTGCAAAAATCAATGAACTCATAATAGAGACTCCTATTAAAACAAAGATAAAGGGGCTTCTTATTTACTTTGAAAATGGGAGGAATTCCTCTCTTAAGAAGAGGAGGCCTAGAAAATCCTCCATTTTAAGATGCAAATAGACTTCTTATATGCAGATCATTGTGCTCGATATGCTAAGAGAATCATGATGTAGGATTAGGTCAAATGAACAATAAAAGATGCCATGTTAGGAGATGCTTCCCCACAATGCGCACCATCTTAACATGAAGCTACTGCAATAGTGTTAAGAGATCACTGAGCCAATCTTGGCATTTGTCCCCAACACTGATGCTATCTTTTTTATTCCCACTGTAAAAGTGTTAGTCATATATTTTTCGAATGCTCTTTCAGTTCTACAGTATGGTCACTTATTAGGTTAAGCTGGACATTCACTTTCAACACTTGGACTCATGGCATGCTGGAAGGGAGTGATCTCAACAAGCATGGTGCTATGACCTTGAGAGCTTTGATCGCATATACCTTTTGGTTAATCTAGAAGGCCCAAAATGAGGTAGTTTTTGGGAACTGCAAGAAAACTCCAAAATCCATTTTCTATCAAGTGATGGTGCATGGTTTTGATTGTATTCCTTCTTCCATATACGAGGGCCAACAAGATTTGATAAACCGGATCAATTTTAGATGGTCTCCTCTGCAGCAGGACTGGTATAGGCTCAACACTGATGGCACTTTTCATGAGCCATTCCAGGTTGGTGGGGTGGGATTTTTGCTGCTTCGTGACTCTATTGGCATCTGCTTGTTTGCAGGTGGCAAGAACACTGAAGGCAAAGGCAGCTTCCTCAACGAGTTGGCTGCTATTCGTGAAGGACTGCTGTTGTGTAAGGAGTGACGAGTGGGGAAAGTGGAAGTGGAGACGAATGCAGAATACATGGTACGCCTGTTGCCACGACACTGTGATCCCCCTTGGCGATTTACAACCTCATGCAAGATGTTTTTTTTAGATGCAAAAAATTTCTCATACTTTTTCATGAAGGAAATTGATATGCCAACTAGTTGGCAAATAGGGTTAGATCATTCAGATCTCAATTTTTGTTCCAAGGGAATTGGCCCAAAGCCTTCAACTTTTTTCTTCTTTTTTAGTACTGATCTAAGTTCGATATTTGAATTAATCTAAGCTGTTTTTTTTTTTTCGAAAAAGAAAATTATGAAGCTACTGCAAAGGTGTAGACATGTAGAGGGAAAATGATATTTAATCTCTTCTATTACCGAGTGTTAGGCTTACCTGATTTTGTGATTGTTTAAGTTCAGTCACGCTGGTCGAAAAGCTACAGATTCGGCCTTGTCAACGCATTCTGTGCATCCTAACCTGTCCAAGGGGGCACTATGGTATCGAGATGGTGACACCTGCGATAGTGAGTGACGTTGTCGCGAGGGAACCGATGCGAAGACAGGTATATTTGATCCTTGCTATGTATTATTATTATTTCCCCATCAAACAATTTTCTTTTCGGAATATTTTCCAGCTGCCATCCGTTATTAATCTCCCTCATGATAATTGTTTCTTCAAAGAGCCGATCTGCACCAGTAAATAACATTATTACAATCAGAGACATTCCAAAGCTAATATTCTTCTCAGAAAGACAAATAAGAGTCGCATCTCCCCAGCATTATCCTCCAACCAACCAAGATGGTCAGTCAGCCTGTCATCTCTTTGGTATCATCGGTTGACATTATATTATTGCAGTCAAAACTCATGTTTGGTGATGGTGAATAAGGTACAGCTTGCTTCAGCATTACTACGACCCAAAACTCTTTTATTTCGAGTTGGTGGTAGTTGATTAAAATGGTACTCAATTGCTTCTCTTAATTTCGAGTCGGTAGGGGTTGATTAAATAGTACTCAATTGCTGCTCATAATTCATTTACTTCTTAATATATATATCTGTAGTATTTGCAACATCTCTCCTATTGGCCCCACCTTATATGGGCCCCAGACTCGGACATCGAATATTTGGAAAATAAATGCTAATTCACATGTTTATGTCGCAATATCAGCGGTTTTCAATAATAATAATAATAATAATAATAAAGCCTAGAGAGAATAAAAATATCTTGAGGTCGCTTAAAACCGGCGCGTTCCGCTTGGGACCCACTATCCGCGGGGGGGCAGCACCAACCACGTGGCTTCTGTTGGGGCCCCGCACACTCGAGTGTTTGCAGCTTGCGGTTCGGGCCCTCACCGAAAGGCCCCCGATTTCTCGGCCGAGGAAGTCGCGATTCGTTTCTTTATCTACGTCGCTAGTTTCGCCTGCCCCCCTCATGCCCTTCCCGCACCTCAGCTCTGTCCGCTGTCCTACCGCCGCTTCTCCGCTGCCGTCCCCACGATCGATCTCGCGCCTGAACCTATCGCCTGCGTCTGGATCATCTCTGCATCCGTCTCGAGGCGCCAGATCTTTTGAGGTAGTTAGGTTCCGACTCCGGTTGGGGTTTCTGGGAGATCTGGGCATTCTAGGGTTTGCAATGGATTTCTGACTCGAATGTAGCTTCTTTGCAGGAGTAATTGTGCTCGCTTAGCCTCCTCTTCCTCATCCTCCCCCCGTGGTATTTTGATCGCGCTGGTTTGTTTGCCGTGATATGTCCTTGTGATATGTCGGGGCCACTGGATCGGTTCGCTAGGCCCTGTGAGTCGCTTTTTTCCTTTTCCTTGTGTCAGATCATAATGACTAGTTTAAATATGTGGACTTTGGATTTTTCATTTTAGATCAATCTGATCTGCTTGCTTCTTGTATGAGATCTTAGCAAAATACATCCTTGGTTGTTTATAGCTACTAGTAGGGTATCGATGTATGCTGTAGACTGAATTTGCTGTTGGGTTTCTGATTAATGATTAAGTGTCTCAATTTCTTCATGAGCTATCACCACATTCAAAGAAAAGCAGTATGTTCAATAAAAGCCCTTGGTGTTTAAAATTATTCATTTGTTGTTCCATGTTTTACAAACTTGAGTCAGGCCAATAAACATTAGGATGGGATTCATTTATTGATAAAAATTATCAATATTGCTGCTAGGTGGCTCCTAACACAGACCCGATGCATGGGATCCACGAGTGTGGATGCTACATTATCAGGTCTGTGACAGACCACATTACCGTTAAAATTTGCATGGGTAATTTACCCCATTTAAAAAGCATTTCCCCAAATGTAAACTTATTTGTTTCTGCCTCAAACAAGACTTTACCCAAATTTTTCGATCGGATTTATTGCTTGACCTGGCTTTAGTCATTTTGTATTTGATGTTAGAATCCAAATTTTGTAACAAACTTACAATGTACAAGCATTTTTTTTCCCTTTGTTTGGAATCAAAGTGATTAGTAGTGATGTGTAAATTTGTTAATCAGTCATTTGGCAAGATATTACAAAACATTTGGGATCTTTCTACTCTTGAAGCTCTATCATTCTATGTCACTCCATTTGTTTCCTTTTCTCAAGTGGCATACTCTTCCATTTGGCATAAGAAAAATTCTCTTGTTTTTCTGCATCCTTTATAACGTATCTTTATTCATTAATGAATCATGTATGACATCTTTACTTGTTATAGGCTTTGAGGGGTTTTCAAGCCATGATGAGCGAAAGGAACGAAAATCAGATATTGAAAATTCAGAAGATGAAAGAAGGACAAGAATTGGATCGCTGAAGAAAAAAGCTATAAATGCATCTACGAAATTTAGGCATTCTTTAAAGAAAAAGAACAGAAGGAAGAGTGATGGTCGGGTCGTTTCTGTTTCAATTGAGGACATAAGAAATATTGAGGAACTAGAGGCTGTTGATGCATTCCGTCAGTCACTAATTTTAGATGAATTGTTGCCTGCAAAGCATGATGATTATCATATGATGCTGAGGTAAGTTATTTCTCTTTTACCAATGTTTTGCCATTAAATATCTTTATATGCTTTTGCCATATATCTTTAAGCTTTTTTTGCAATTTTGACCCTTGTTACCTTCACGAAAACCACCTTTCTTTTTCTCTTGATCCATGCAACCAACCATGGTAGGGAAGATTTATAAGGCTGTCATGCTAATTCTTTCTGAGCAAGTCATTCATAGAACTTATCTACCTTTCTTGCACTTAAATTTGTATTGATTTGCACTAGTGCTTTTTATTTGTCTTTTTCAAGGCATCAAAATATTTCAGAGTTTTTTTTTCTGTATTTCATCCTCAATTATTGTTAATATGCAATTCCTTTAAGTCTGCTTAGCTTGATTTATAACTTCTAAGTTTTCCTTCTTCATTTGTCCTTCTGTCGATTCATACTTAGCCTTTCTGTTCCTGGATTATAGGTGTATAGTTCTTTCTAGACTGAAGAAGATTTTAATATTTTGTTTTCTTTTCACTAATTACCTGAAATATTGTTGTTTCTTCAATATTCTCATATACGTTTTTCCTTATGAAGCAAATTATGCTTACCTTGTTGCTTTGCAGTTAATTTTTCATGCCTAATATTTTGAAAACTTGTTTTCTTATAGATTTCTGAAAGCACGGAAATTTGATATCGAGAAAGCAAAGCATATGTGGGCCGAAATGCTTCAATGGAGAAAGGAATATGGCACGGACACTATTGTTGAGGTTATTACTTATTGAACCTCAAACACTATGAAGCAATTATTTAGTATACAACTGAATAGCTCTGTGAACACCTGTTAAAACGTATAAAATAATAGAGACCTCGGGAGCTTGTCATGTTTATGTTAAGTCAATTTCATGAAGATTTATTTGAGGCACATCTTCAGTGAATTTTAATAACCTAGGAATGGACATATTTATGAGTTTTGATATGTTCTCCTTATATTAACAAGTAAATATTAAACTGTAACATGAGATGCTTATATTAAAATTGTAAATCATCTCACGTGCTAGAATTTGCATTCAAAGGAATGACAGAAGTCATTATCTTGTTAAACTTATATCTTGTTTATTATCTGCATATTACTTTAAAGTTTAAACTGTTACTTTGGAATATAATTTTCTATTAAATTATTTCTAACTTTATATGAGTGTTTCTAAATGATTATGAATTTTTGGTTGGACAAATATAAAACCTTCTTGTAAACTAAACTGCATATTCTATTTTCAGATGTTGGCCTCCTTTTCCCCTTATCCCGTAGTAGCAGTACATCTTTTGTTTACATTGTCTTTACTTTAATTATCTAATTGAATTTGATCTTTCATCAGGACTTTGAGTATTCTGAGTTAAATGAAGTTCTACAATACTATCCTCATGGTTATCATGGGGTGGACAAAGAGGGGAGACCTGTTTATATTGAAAGGTTGGGGAAAGTCGATCCTAACAAATTAATGCAGGTCACCACTATGGAGCGTTATGTAAAATATCATGTGAAGGAGTTTGAGAGGAGCTTTTTAATTAAATTCCCGGCTTGTTCAATTGCTGCAAAAAGGCACATTGATTCAAGTACAACTATTCTTGATGTTCAAGGCGTGGTATGTTATAACAGACTCAGCAACATGAAGAAACATAAATTTTCTTTAGTTAGAATGTACAGTGAACTGATGCATCACTTCAATTCTTGACATGATCTGTCTGATTTATAGGGTTTGAAAAACTTCAGCAAGACTGCCAGAGAACTAATTCAACGATTGCAGAAGATTGACAATGATAACTACCCTGAGGTATACAAGACATAGTCATCTTCACTTGAGTGGATTTTGAATGTAGTAATATTCACATTGACTAGAAATGCCTGTACCTTGTTGAAACAATGTCTGTAGACCTTGCACCGAATGTTTATCGTCAATGCGGGCCCAGGATTCAGGCTTCTGTGGAACACTGTAAAGTCCTTTCTGGACCCAAAGACTACTTCTAAAATTCATGTAAGTTCTTTTTCATATCTTGATGAAATGGATCTTTACTCAGACGAGAAGATGCATGCTGAGATTGTTTTTCCAACTTCCATCAGGTTCTTGGAACAAAGTACCAGAATAAGCTGTTAGAGATAATCGAGCCCAGGTATGTCCTTTGCCTATTATTTTATACAACATTTGACCATGAAGGCAGGTGTTGACTCTACCTTATAACATATTACTCTGAATTATTCTCCAGTGAGTTGCCAGAGTTTCTTGGTGGTTCTTGTACTTGTGCAGATCATGGAGGATGCCTAAAATCTGAAAAAGGCCCATGGAAGGACCCAAATATACTGAAGGTATCTGTTAGAATCTCATTTTTTTCAACATTTTCTTTCCTTTTCATGTGCAGTATTTACCATGAGATTTGTTGGTATACAGATGGTCCTTAGTGGTGAAGCACAATGTGCCAGGCAAATTGTAGCTGTTTCAAATGGGGAGGGAAAGATCATTGCATACGCTAAGCCACAAAACCCAACAGTGAGTTCTCATTTGATATCGGTTCTTGCACTTAAATCAAATTTCTGTGGTACTGAATTATTTGTTGCTGAAACAGATAAGGGGTAGTGATACATCTACTGCCGAATCTGGATCAGAAGCTGAAGATATCGCTTCTCCTAAAGCAGCACGGGCTCATGTATCATATCCTCGCTTGACCCCAGTACATGAAGAGGTAAGTTTGTTTATTATAGTTGTTCAAGAGGTGTATAATCAGTTTTTATTTCCTGTTGCTTCAGAAAGGAAGCTGAATTTTCAAATTTTGCAGTTATTAATCTTCTCTAGCATTGCTTATGACACTGTTTATCCTCTTTTATTGTTCTCTTTACTGTGGACTTGCACAATATCACTAATTTTGCTTTCATAACAAGAATTAATTATGTCCTTTGTTTTTCTTTATTTGCAGTCTTTTGGCTGTATTCTGTTCTTAACTTTAGCTTTTAGTCTTTATGCCACATACACCTCTTGTTAACAGTGATAAATGTAGTTGCCTCTGAAATTGTGAAGATATCCATTGGTGGCGGTTGTAAGAAGTCATTATTAACATTTATGAATCTCGTCTCCTCCTGCAGGCAAAAATGGTTAAGGCAGCTAGTTTCTCTTCTGGATTTCCACAGTATGATGAATACGTTCCCATGGTAGACAAGGCTGTTGATGGCGGCTGGAAGAAAGAAGTCTCTAACAAAAGGCTATCTACATCTAAAGGTCCATGAATCTAATGTTTTTTTTAATAGTTGTTATTGCAAGTAATTTCATCTTTATTGCTGATAATTAGAGATATTGAGGATGATCTCAAATATTAATGTTATCCTACACTTGTTTGATTGTTGACATAACAAATCGATTTTATTTGTTGGTGATAAAGGACTATTTGGTCGGTCGGCCATTGGTGCGGCCTGTAAGCTCGCAAGAAATTGTCCGTTTTGGGCGATGGGCGTACCCGCACGGTTTTGTCCTTTCGGAGCATGTGAGCTTCAAAAGGCACCTCTGAGAGTAAGGGAGACTCAGTGGACTTATGAGCCCTTGGTTCCCATACTCTTCAACCAATGTGGGACTAAATGGTTTTATCAGTGCTCCCTCTCGTATGGGAGCAAGGACTCATAGCCGAGGTGCACGACTCAGGAGCTAGTTTGCTTGGTCGAGATGTAGGCCTCGGCCCCTCCTTCTAGCGCCAAAATATTAAGGGACTATTTGGTTGGTCGGCCATTGGTGCGGCCCGTAGGCTCGCAAGAAATTGTCCGCTTTGGGCGATGGGCGTAATCGCACGGTTTTGTCCTTTCGGAGCATGTGAGCTCCAAAAGGTGCCTTTGAGGGTAAGGGAGACTCAGCGGACTTATGAACCCTCGGTTCTCATATTCCTCAACCAATGTGGGACTAAATAGTCTTATCAGTTGGCAAACTATGGCTTCAAGATACTGGGTTTTCAATGGAGTTGACAAACTTCTTTAGAGCAAATAGATCTACATCATTTTACAATTTGGTCAATTATCTTATTTGTTTAATCACCAAAATCCATGGACCAAGCTATTTTGGGTTTCCTCCCCTCATCTAAATATCTTCTAAACGTCTAATTTGGAAGTTCAAATTCTTGCTAATCCATGCCATTTGCATCAACTTGGAAAAGTTCGGATGTCAACTTACATGGTTATTCAAAGAAGCACCTCAGAGTTCTGTAGGCTTGTCTATTGGTGATTACTTTGGGCTCTTTTTGGATCCTCAGCAAATTATTTGAATGGTTCAAAGAGAATAATTCCTGGAGGTGAATTTTTATTGCATTTGGGATGCCATGTAGCTTTTAACCTGTCATCATGCTGTATTATTGTTTTCTGAGATAAAGTTGGCTCATGTTATCTTCATTGCAGGAGAATGCTCTATCTATAAGACACACAACACTCCTCAAGGAGTTCAAGCTCGAACAATCCAATTCCTTGTGACCATCATCATGTATCTCTATACACTGGTTTATTCAGTCATCAGATGTGTGTCAAAGAGGCTAAAGAATGAAGTCTCTGAAATAGATGAACACGATCCTTCTTTTGCTGCGGATCCTGTGCCCAAGGAGGAATTCCGTCCTCCTTCACCTGCTCCTGTATTTACAGAGGCTGACCTCTTTTCACGCCTTCTAAGAAGGTTGGAAGAGCTGGAAGAAAAGGTGGACACCCTTAAAGCAAAACCATCTGAAATGCCTTCAGAGAAAGATGAGTTGCTCAACGCAGCTGTTTGTCGGGTAGATGCATTAGAAGCTGAGCTTATTGTCACGAAAAAGGTGTGCTTTGTCCTATCTATCTATTCCATAAATCTTAATCTAACACAAGTGCCTGTGTTATAGAAAGCAACACTTACTAGTGGAGCATAATATTCAAGCCAAAACATTGTCTTTCTTGTCACTTGAATTCTTTGATAAGTGAAACTATTCTCAAACCTGTTCTAGAAGTTCTTAAGTCATGATTTAGATGTCCTCATTGCCATGCGTCGTTTTGCACGTGTGCTTTTTTTTTTTATACATATTCCCTGCAGTCGTGCAATTAGTTAGCATATGCTCTCTCTTTATGTTTATGATATTTTTGCTGTTTATATTTGAGAATGTGTTCTCCTACATGCATCAATGAAATGGTTATGTTCTTTGGTAGGCTTTGCATGAAGCTCTTATGAGGCAAGATGAACTTCTTGCATATATTGACCGTCAAGAGGAGGCCAAGATGCGGGTTAGTCAGATGGTCAATTTCATAAATTCTGTCTATGCTGTCGATTGACAAGTCGAATAACTGACCTACTCTTTGGCATTTCTGCAGAAGAAGAAATTTTGCTTTTGAAGCAAGGGTGAAATGGATGCCTTTCACCACCTTGAACTTTGTCCCCTCTTCTGCTTAATGGACCATGGTTTTGATGTGAATTCATCAAAACACACCAGCCCACTGACTAGAACAGTGAAATAAACCATGAAACCAGACAGTTTGAGAAGTAAATAATCTAGTTTTAAGTTGCTGGCTCGCTTAATCTCTTTGGAAGCCACTTTGTGCTCTTATTCCAATGCTTTTGCCACCTGATCCATCAATATGCAGTGGCTTAGTGGACCAAGATTGGCGGTGGAGATCAACAGTCGTAAATAAATGATATCTGTTTTATTTCTCTGACAGCAATCATGGCATGATCCTTTTGTCACTACCGGCTTGGTTCGGATTGGCATATTTGCGATAATATGGATTTTGTATTCTTGTTGGAGTCATTGGTGTCGTATGGTCACCGGCCTTTGATGAATTTGATGTAGTCAGTCTACTATGGCCATTGATCTCTCTCTCTCTCTCTCTCTCTCTCTCTCTCTCTCTCTCAGATAAAATTTTGAAATTATGTTTTTATAGAATTTTTTTTAATTTCTGTACAATATTTCTTATTTTCTAAGAGATGAAATTATTCTTGACTTTGTCCCGTTGTCGCCTGATCCTCGCCACTTCTGCCCTCATCTATCCTTGGTTATCACCTTTGTCCCACTGTGAAATCCATAATCTTGTGGTGTTGTCGTGGAACACTCCCTCGAACATCCTTTGCGGACAACGAATGCGTGTGGGCAATGACTACAACAACAAGGGTGTGCAAGCAAGATCGTGTGGGCAAGGGCAAGGGCACACAAGTTTCTATAGATCTCGAGCAACTTTCACCAATTCGGAGAGAAAAAAAATCTTGATCATTAAGGGTGCAACCTTACAATATTACATCCATGTCCACTCCAAGAAGAAACCAAAACCCACCCCATCAAAAAGATCTTCAACAACACAATTATTCACTTCGGCATCAAAGAAACAACTTGTATCATGTGGGATTGACCCACCCAATCCAATTATATACAGAAAGAGCAACAGAAATGCTCGAAAGCTGAAGACCAATGCGTAAGCCCAGAGATCTTGTTCCGCTTTTACTTCCTTATTATGTACATGATGTTATTATGTAGTAGTATAAGCAAAGAAAACACTTAACAACTAGCACAAATCTTTTGCTTTCATTTTTCACGGCTCTCCGTGGCACTGCCTTCAGTTGTTGAAGACCTCGAGACAGGAAGATAAGACCATGCAACTGCAGTGGCACCAACAGTCACAAGGAGACCAACCGTGCACCAAAACCATTTCTGCCTTCTCTTGCGCCTGTTACGATGTTGTCGTGCCAATTCTGCAATGACAATAATCAATGATCAAAAGAAGCACAAATGTTCCTTTTACTGCTTTCACTTATGGGTGCGGAGATGGGCTCAGGTGCAGGCATGGTAGTTCATAATTCTGAGTGCAGGTAAAAGTTGGGTACATTATCTAAAACTAAACAGAAAATGTAACAGGTTAGCAAACTGAGAATATTGCATTAAAAGCAATCTACGTATTTCAAATATCATGTTAATAAAGTTCATTTACTAAAAAAAATCACAAAAGCATATCTGTGAAGTAGACTGAGCTAAAGCTGCTAGATAACAATAATCAACACTGCATGTAGGCTGATATCATACCTCCACAAAGCTTAGATGTCAATGGTACTTAGGGTATGAAAGTGATCCAAAATTGTTGCTTAAAGTGAAAGCTACCATCTAAATGTAAGACCACCAAACTTACAGAAATGATGCAGCCATGATTCAATTGGAGCAAATTGAAGCAACTCCGTTAGCGGCAAAAATGTTGTGGATCCTTGCAATAATTGTTGTGAATCTCACCAAACTAATGTCCAAATATCATGGTGATACATTTCAAAAAATTAATTCTCGCATTAAACATCAGATGCTTATTTATCTTTTAGGTATTCAAGATTGATAGAGAAAAAAACTATTTTTCTAATATATTATGTTCATAGCAAAGACTAAAAATATCAGCATAAGCCAACTAAAGCTGCAAAATATCTGGAAGAAGTTGATCCAAAATGTCAGATCTACAATGGTCTTCTCATGTCTCTCACAATAATTGTTGTAGGCCTCACCTGACTTCTCTTCAAAAATATTCTCATAAATTAAATTCAAAAATTTATTTTTCACATTTAATTTGGTATAATTGATTAATTTTCTTATTATTTATATGTAACAGATGAGCTTCATTCTAATAAATTATTTATAGCAAGATAACAAAAAAATCAAACTAAACCAAATAAATTGCAAGCCTATTAGGGATAAGTTAATCCAAAATGTCAGCCTTAGACCCTAACCTTCAAGTGAAAAGACTTCAAAGAACACTTCCTTTGAATCATAAAATTAACAAGTGTTTTGAATAATGAATAATTGTATCAAACTAGCAGCATGAATGACCAGTCATTCTCATAATGCCCCCTAAACTAGAATCCTGCCCCTGCTAATGAAATATGTCTAGTCAAATAAAAAGTCATAAAAATAAGGTCATCCATTTTTCTAATAAATTTATCATATCAGAATCAGCCTGACAGTGCAAATTAAGTGTAAGGTGAATAGAATGAAAATAAATATCTACTGTTAAGAAATGTGGCCTCAGTGATACATGAATCAAAGTTTTTTTTCTGTTTAAGGTTAACTACAATTATATTCCATCATCTCTCAATGATACCAAAGTTTTCCAACTGGAAATTCTGCAAGAAGGTAAAAACTGTGGAAATACATAAAAGGCTCCAGTATCTTCAGACTTCAACCTCTTGGTTAAAAGCTACAAAGAGGGATAGTTCTACTTTGAATCAGTGATTTAAAAAGCGCTAGGCGCCAAAAGGCGCCAAGGTCCAAAAATGCCCGAGGCGCTAGGCGCTCGCCCGAGCGAAGCGAGGCGCTAAAATATAAAAATATATAATATAATTAATAAATATAATTATTTAAAATTTTAAATAAAAATATGCTATTAAATTAAGAAAATCTAAGAGCGGCGGGAAGCAGTGGCGAGCGACGACAGCGGGAAAGGGAAAGGGAGCAGGAGGCGCGAGCAGCGGGAGGGCTCGCGGGAGGCGCGAGCAGCGGGAGGGCTCGCGGGAGGCGCGAGCAGCTTGGAGGGCTCGCAGGAGGCGCGAGCAGAAGGAAGGCTCGCGGGAGGCACGAGCAGCGGGAGGGCTCGCGGGAGTCGCGAGCAACGGGAGGGCTCGCGACTGGGTTCGCGGGAGGCGCGAGCAGCGACAGCGACGAGCAGCGGCAGCGGGAGCAAGAGCGACGAGCAACGAGATCGGGAGCGGCAGCGGGTTAAGGTTAGGCAAGGGTTATATCGGTTTAGTTGGTTCGATTGAATCAACTAACAACCGAACCAGGACCGAACCAGACCTAAAATCCTGGTTCGGTCACTTGGTTTACCCAGGCGCTCGCCCGAAGCGCCCAGCGCCTGGGCTCGGGCGAGCGCCCAGGCGACGCCTGTTTGAAGCGCGCCGCCTGGGACATTAGCGAGGCGCTCGGGCCTCACCTCGCCTCGCCCGAGCGCCTAGGCGAGCGCCCGAGCGCCTCTTTCAATCACTGCTTTGAATTTCCAAAGTTTGTTAACCAAAAAATATTGTGTGTGTGTGCATGTGTGTATGTGGTTCATCAGTCAGCAAATACTGATTAGTGAGACTTGCCCAAGGAAAAACCTGCAGTTCTCTTTATAAATTGCTATTCATAATCTTGATGACACTTACAGCCATGGAAATATCATATATGAATTCAAGACAGGATCAAAAGGATGGACAGGAATTATAGCCAATAACATGCTTGATTAAGACTAAGTGGAGAAGTAATGTGTTTCGCTTCTTAATGTAAATTTAGCACTCACCAACTGCTTCTTGGTTTCTTTGAGACATCTCCCTGTTTGCAGCTTCATAATACTGGAGGCGATCACGTAATCTAGCAATCTCAAAGTTCTTAGATTCAATTAGAGGTTCTGTCTCCATTTCAACCTCAGCACGAGAACAAGCCCTGCCTATGGCATCAGCCACAAAGCGTGAAACAACAATATGCTGGCACAACTCTGCAGGATCAACATTGGACTGTTTATCCACCTCAATGGTGAAAGTTGGAGCAGAAAACTTCAAGCCGACAAGTGACAGATGATGACTCAGCATCTTCCACTGGTTTTGCAAGTTCTCAACTGCTTCTTCAGTTTGCTTGCGTTTCTCTATCTCCATCAATAAATTCAGCCTCGTCTCACGCAGTTCATCTTCAATAATTCGATAAGATTGTGAAGTACCATCACTGGAAATCTCTGTATCAAGCAAAAGAAATTGAGTACGTCTAATTTATGGTCTTTAGTGAAATCTAGATCATGGATTGATTCAGTTACAAAATGATCAACTGTTAAGTATGTCATTAGAATACTGATCATCTGAAGAAAATATTAATGTGATCCGACAAGCCTCGAGAAGGCAAGCCACAATTTGATGAGTATGTCATTTATAGGTCTATCCAATGTTTTAAAAGTGGTTTATGCAGTTGCATATGTGGATCGATCGCAAGATGCACTTATTAGCAGATCAGCATTTAACTGTAATCAACTAACTTAAAATGCAATGACTTGTAATTAGACTGTAACCTCCTTTACAAGTTGTCAAGCTAGTATATTGTACTCTGTTCAATTTTTTTAAAATTGCCAAAATATTAGATACTTTAGATCAATCGCAAACAAAGAGGCTCATCAATTTGGGAAGCTGTTATTGGAATAAGAATTTCAGTGGAAGTTGAGTATAGATTTCTATCAGATATAACCTTCTCAACTAGCTGTGATATAAACATGTAAATCCTATAGTCGTAAGATAATGAAACTAACTTCTGTAACTGCACAAGCGAATATAGCATATTATATGCTGATAAACATTAGATGAATAAGCAATATAATGATTCATTCATTTAGGCTAAATGTAAGAGTTTATAGCACTTAGCTAATAATATTGCTACCATATGATTCTATCTGCATGCCCAAAGATGATGCATCCTTTGTGGCTTTGGGACTTTACTCTTGTTCGAGTTCCATGGTTTTTGTGACTTTGCTACCATATGATTCACAAGTTAAGAAATGCTTTGGGACTTTACTCTTGTTCGAGTTCCATGGTTTTTGTGAAAAATCCAGATGCTTTCAAGGTTGTGATGACCACAAATCCAAATGCTTTCAAGGTTGTGATGACCGAATCCATGAGACACTATGTGCTCAATCGACGCAACAACTTTCTATGTAATATAAACATCATTAAGTGCTAAAGATTTCCCTTTTGGACTTTTATATTTCCTGGAGTCCTTGACAAACTTATTTCACGATATGATTTCTTTTCCCTACCAATATTCTCACTTTCTTATGTTATTCTATTTACATATTAATCATCCCCATTTAATACAGGATCAGAGATTATACAAACTACTTTTCGAAACTTGACACTAAAGAACTATTCTACACATATAAGATATTCTATTGCAGAAAAACTCCAAGTTTTTCAGCTATTGTATGAGATCCACTGAATCGATGAAACTAGCATCAAACATCATATCAATAATAGTCATGCTTCATAACCTCAGATGGTACACATATTGTCGAATAATACCAAAAACAAAAAAAGAAGGCCAATAAAATCATAGTATTATCTGAGACCTATGAAAGTGTACCTTCAAACGCATCGAAATACTCCCCCGAAGGAGTACCGGGCCTCCAGCACACAGAACCATTACTTCTGTCGAGCTCAGGATTGCTAGAGGTGCTAAGAGAGTCCTGGGGATCAAAGAAATCCTCAGTCTCCATGTCTCCTTCCAAATCAACAGGGCATGGCTCGGCCAATTCCTCGGACCCGACAACCCCACTTTCCACATGCACGTCTTTAAGCTTCTCTTCCTGAAGTTCAACTGTGACCGAGTCCGGTTCACCTTGGCCTCCATGCGAAGCCCCGGGCTTCCCTTTCCCATCGAACTCGTTGCCATGAGAACCATTCACACCAACTTCAACTCCATTTCCATTGACGGCCTCAGCCTTCTGCACCACCTGCGGCGGCGGCGGCGGCGGCTGCAGTCGGCTTCCACCGTTGAGGAGGCGCGGCCCCCGTCGCTTGTGGTTGATGATGTAGGGAGACGCGGGAGGGAAAGACGAGGGGGAGTCCGGAAGCGGAGTGGACTCGGGAATGGCGTAGAGAGCCGGCGAGATGTTGGGGCGAGGGATGCACTTCGTCGCGGACGAGTTCGGAGGTATCGGTGGCCGCCCCACCATGGTCGGCGCCGGTGGAGGTTGCTCGGGAGCGGCGGGGCTCCGAGACTCCAGCCCTAGAAAGGTCAGTATCGCCGACCCAAAGCGAACCCTTGCAGTTAGCTAAAGATGGCGTCTATACCGACATCCAAAACCTCATCACAAATCATCATCAACAGCACAAACGAAATCTTACCTGAATATAAGGAATCAGCTTGGAACGGTGGAGAAACCGAGTCGAAGCAAATCAGCGAACGCAAAGATAGGACCGGTAAGATCGACAGCAGAGCGGAGGCGATCGATCGATTCACCCTAAAATTGGATAACCATCCATCAAAAACTGTAAGATTTGGGGAGTCGGCGAAACCCTATAATTTCAAAATGAGTTGACCTCCAAAATAAATAGAAAAACATTATTCTGCATATTATGATATATTTCACGCTACTATTTTTCTTACAGCAATCACATTTCGAATGACGCTCGTTGACCCAACGAACAATGTTAGCATTGACCGACCGAATTGATTTCTCTATATATATATATATATATATATATATATATATATATATATATATATATATATATATATATATATATATATATATATATATTCGAACTTTGTAATGGGCAAAAGTCAACGCAGTAATGGATGTTATTTTTTGTAATGTAGGATTAGGTAGATAGTAATGATGCAAATATTTGATGGGTACAAGATGTCGACTTTTGGGTCGGGTAGTTTGATATTTTCTTTATTTTGATATTTTTTTAAAACAAATTTTATTAGGATCGAGTCGACACCAAGAGGACACCAAGAGGAGAGGTGGATTAGTATAGCGGATAATAATGCCATCGGTTCAAAAAATCTTCGTTTTGATTAAAATCGATCTCCGAAGATAACTTGAAATTGAATGTTTGTTCGAATGTAAGTAAGGATTCAGTTTGTAATAAAGGTAAATAGCAAGAAGTAAATGCAAACCAGATTTTTATAATGGTTCGATCGTCGTGACCTCATCCACTCTCGATTTCTCTTTTCGTCGAAACCACCAGCATCCACTAACGGTCTTCATTCAATAGGCAAAGATCAATCACCTTTTTACAACTCTATTTTCCTTTTGAGAGAAAACCTTTACACCCCCATAACCTCTTCTTTTAAACTTCACTAACACTTAGAGTTTAAGAGAAGTTCATACAATATTACAACAGTGTTTTCTTTTTTTTTTTACTCTCGATTCTTGTGTATGTTAACCAAGGATGACAACGATATTTATAGGCCTTAAGTGAATTCAAACTTGAAACATAAAAGTATCTCATCCCTGATTTTCGAGGTACTGACGGTACCACAACCCAGTCTAACAATATAATCACCTGACACCCTACCACTAGGCGGTACTACCGCCTAGTTTAGCTACCGCCTAGTTTGGCAATACTACATCCCAATCGAATTAGGTCAAGAAATTACATTTTATTGGAGAGGTTTGGGTGGCGAAGTCAATTCATTCATGGTAGTTTGATATTTTCTTTATTTCGATATTTTTCTATAGCAAACTTAATATGTGGGGGTCGATACATAATTTTTTTATAAAATATAAAAAAATTAATGTAAAAATATTTTAAAATATATAATTGTCGTGTTTCACTTTCACAAATGTAATAGGATATGATGGTTTAAGGGTTGAAAATTTAGGTGGAGATGATAGATGTGGATTATTATTATTCCTATGTATCTGGATCATAAAAAAATGACGAGACTGATAGATCTGGATTATTATTATTCGTACGTATCTTTATATCAATTTAATGTTTATCGGATCTAATTTTAAAATTAATCTCATAATTTAATTTACTGATATACCCTATCATTGGTATATCAATCTGATCGTAGTTTGATCATTGTGAACTTTGAGATGACTTCTAAAATAAATATGATTTAATACGAAGCACTATCTTATATCGTAAGATCGATCATCGTATTACTAGTCAGACAAAAATAAAAAACCTTACATTTGGTTCAAAAGTTCAAATAAACCGTCTGAATTTAACAAATCCTAATATTGATCGGTGTGAGTCAAAATTTGACTGTTATCGATCGACCGTTCTGACAAGCAAAAGTAGCAGTGGAGGGAGATGGAATTCCGTCCAGATTCCAATAAGAGGGGGCGATAGCTTGGAAATAGGAGGCCGACTTGGTATCGATAGATTGAAGATGACATGACCTTTCCCCTTTCGATTCCTGGACTCTCTCCTCCCATGGATGATCTGAAGACGACGACCTCTCCTCCCTCGCCAGATCCCGATCCCCGTCCCGATCACTCGTCTCAACCTCCGAATTCGTACGCGGCTGTCGTGATCGGCGGCACCTTTGACAGACTACACCAGGGCCACCACCTGTTCCTCAAGGTCCCCCTTTTCCCTCTCCTTCTTGCCATGCGGGTTATCTACCTTGTGATGGTCTGCTTGTAGCTTAAGCTTTCGTCCTGTAGGCATCCGCGGAGCTTGCGAGGGAGCGCGTCGTCGTGGGGGTTTGTGATGGACCCATGTTGAGCAAGAAAAAGGTGCCCTCTTGTTCCTTTTTCTTCACCTTTTGTTCGATTTGCCTGTTTGGAAGCAAAAATAGGTAATAAAAATTGAATCAGAAAGTCCTAATCGTGCAAAGAACAAATCCGAAGCAAATCTTATTCTTATTCGCACTCTGCTGGTGTCCATATATCAACTATTTGATCTGTTATTCAGCTAATCATCATTTGACACAGCCATTAAGTGAGAGTTTTCCATTAGTTAATTGTCGTCTGTAGGACTCTCTATGACACCTCCAATGAGTCCCACTTCGAAAATTGGGAGAAGACTTTAGTTGGTCTATAAAAGACTGGATGAGTGTATTACCATTAACTTAAGCTTCAGCATTCAATATTACGTGGTTCTACGCTTATCAAGTTAGTAAGTCAATTATCCGACCAAAAGTTAGATTGTGAGGAATGATATCAAGGCTGACATGTGATATGTGAGGTTTGGTCCAGTGGTTGAGGGATACACGAGTGTGACTTAAGCATTGTAGATATTCTAGACATATCGAGTTAGCGAGTAGTTATCCTGTCGAGCTGGGTTGTGATACTCTTTTTAAGGTCAAAATAACAAAACACTTGTTGCTGCCCATCGAGACTGAGCAAAGCAATCGCTCATTGCTTACTGCACTGTTACAAAATCTAAAATTGGTTTAGTAACTTTAAGGAGTATTTTGATCCCAAACATGGACTCAAAATCTCTTATTATTTAGTCTACTGCTGACAGTTGCTACAAGTACTTTTGCTGAATTATTGGTTTTGAGGATCTAAACTCTCTTGTCTTTTGGTCCCTGAAATTGCAGTATGCTTTCCTAATAGAACCAGTTGAGAAGCGCATGCAAAGTGTGAAGGACTACATTAAGGTAATCTTTTGAGAGGTGCATCAGATATTCTACATTGCTGAATGAATATTGTTAATTATGCATCATTCAATGAGCAGTTCAATTGTGGCATACAGTAAATATCATGAATTTTATGTAGCTATTATCACAAAATTGGTATGCTAACTTCAGACTTAAAGCTGCTTGTACTTCCCATTTTGTTCATTTGGAAGATCTGATTAAGCATTCCTTGTCTCATGATCTAGCAGTTCTGTTTTGGTGCGACATTAGTTTCAGGCAGCAGAAATTTATTTGGATTTATGTATCACTTTGTCATTTATCTTAACTGTTTATTATCATTTTATATAGAACACTAAACTCTGAAAAATGAATGACAGGAAGGATAGGGAAAGATTTTTTGCTCATTTATATTACGTGTAGCTCCTTGCTTTTGTTGTTAACAGTTCAAGGGAGCAACTAACATACTGATGACCTGTCTGTGCAGTGAGTCCCTAGTTCTGATTCTTAAAAAAACCTTAGCTTGTACTAGTTTATAACTTTATTATTAATGTTTATATAATCATGTAATAGTGACTTGTGACAACATGGAGATCTATCATGAGCTAGAGCAATTTATGGTCGATTCACACGATTGTGTGCAGTTTACTTAAATGGTTGCAGTTTTTGATGAGATGATAATTGCAACAATCTATGGCTGGCATCACTCTTTGGTGATTCTTCAGGTTTCACCTTCTTTTTTCCTAACAAAATCTCATGTATAAGTGGCAAGTATTTAAAGAAACCGTTCCTTTTCTCGTCAGTAGTTTGTCGAGATAATTAGGCCTTCCTTGGAATGAGTTTCTATTAGGCCTTCATCCAGTTTCTATTAGCCAAGGTTTTAGCTGCTATGGCTGACATCACTCATGTATAAGTGGCAAGCCTTTAAAGAAACAGTTCCTTATCTCGGCAGTAGTTTGACGAGATGATTAGGCCTTAATTGGAATGAGTTTCTATTAGGCCTTCCTCCAACTTCTATTAGCCAAGCAGTTATGGCTGGCATCACTTTTTGGTGATTCTTCAGGTTTCACCTTCTTTTTTCCTATGAAAACTCATGTATAAGTGGCAAGCCTTTAAAGAAACATTTCCTTGTCATGGCAGTAGTTTGACGAGATGCTTAGGCCTTAATTGGAATGAGTTTCTATCGGGCCTTCCTCCAACTTCTATTAGCCAAGCAGCTATGGCTGGCATCACTTTTTTGGTTATTCTTCAGGTTTCACCTTCTTTTTTCCTATGAAAACTCATGTACAAGTGGCAAGCCTTTAAAGAAACAGTTCCTTACCTCGTCAGTAGTTTGTCGAGATAATTAGGACTTCTGTGGAATGAGTTTCTATGAGGCCCTCCTCCAGTTTTCTCAAAAGGAGAAAACTGTGAGCAGTTAGAATATGTGTCTCCACGACAATATCCGAGCCTTTGATCAAGCAATCTTCTATCTCTAAAAACAAGATCCAACTGTTGATGTTACTCGAAAGCTTTTCACAACTTTTGCTCATTTATTTGAAAAATGTTCTAATTCTTTCTGGGCCACTAGTGATTCAGATGTTCTCATTGTATATGTACACATACTTATTTTCTTTCCCACCACTGATTCTTTTTTTCAGTCCATCAAGCCTGAGCTGACGGTGCAAGTCGAGCCAATCATGGATCCATATGGTCCATCCATTGTAGATGAAAATTTGGAGGCAATTATTGTGAGGTATCATATCTATCCTTCAATCCTTATCGAATATACTCCTCAAGACAGAATCAATCACAATTCAGTCATTAAAAAGCCACATCTAAATCCTTTGGGTTTGTCTTCCAGTAAGGAGACATTGCCGGGAGGAATTGCTGTTAACAGGAAGAGGGCTGAGAGAGGCTTATCACAATTAAAGGTACATGAACATTAAAAATCCACAAGTATCTCCTGTTATTTTCTTACAAGTCAACCATAAATAATTAGTTTTTGATATTGTTCTAAAGGTCCGGTCGGTTGATTCTCATTGTTGTGTGAATGCAGATTGAAGTGGTGGATTTATTGCCAGAGGAATCTACAGGAACCAAGATAAGTTCTTCAACACTTCGAAAAATTGAGGCTGAACAAGCGATCATCAATAATCAGCAATAGCAACATCAACAACTAACACTTCGAAAAATTGAGGCTGAACAAGCGATCATCAATAATCAGCAATAGCAACATCAACAACTATCACATTCAGAGTGTCCCACATAGATACTACAAAACTACATTCAGAGTGTCCTACATAAATACCCTACAAAACTTTTTGACAAGGACATATGTTCGATTGTTCAAAGTTGTGCCGCAAAAGCTTACATCTTGTAGTATCCTTTTTACACACAGGAAGCAGATATATTTACGAGTGTACTTTCCACTATTGTAGTAATTTTATTTCTACAACTTGTCAACTAAAAAGCTGTAATTGTGAATTTCACAAATTCAAATAAACATTTTTATATGTTAGAAATTCTGATTTTACATAAAGAAAAGATATATTACATACATATTCTGTTTTGCAATTTTATTTCTTGATCTAAAAGAATTTCAAATGGTTCCTCAAGATATGAGCATTTCAAGTGCCATCAACAATTACATGGATAATACACTAAAAGGGAGGGAGGTGTCAATCCCTAATCCGTGTGTGAAGGCATTGACCTCGGTGATCAGTACTTCTCCTTCATCCAAGAACATCAAGTTCGAGTTGGATGGCTCCTCCATCTTTAGACTGTTTGCTGTAAGGGATTGATTTCCTGCAAAAGGTGTTCGATAAAATGACCAAACAGTTCAGAGAAGGATCCAACATGTTCTAATAATGATCATAAATATTACCTTATAATGCTTGCTAGGGTTGGAATTCTACATCAGAGAAACTGTGCAAACCAGCATCCCAAGCAGAAGCCCCATGAAACTGGAAATATCATGCCAACATATGTATGAGTTCATCTTATAATCTCCAAAACACGGAGCTACAGGAAGGTGTCAGGCACCGTAACAAGTGACTCAGAGGCATTCATGGCCATGTTCTCCAGTCGAAGGCCAGATAGATCGAACAGGTCTGACGACGCCCCAGTCACAGGACTGCTGCTGGAATTGCAGGATGAGTTCAACTGCACCATCACCAAATGGAGACCAAGATGTGGTCATGGAAGTCAACATTTGGATTCAGACTTTTACCTCTCCATCAAAGAAGTGCATTCTTGGATTCACGGCAGCGAGCTTCATTGACAGGAACTATTGGACGCACGAGGAGGAAGACGGATCAGTCACAGCTTACATCGTGGAAGGATAAAGATCGAAGGGTATGCGTACCTCGACTTGCCTTTGGAGGGACCGCACGTAACATATGACACCATCGGTCGAACAGTTAGAAGGCACATACAAACCAAAGAATTCACAGTGTTTCCTGCATGGAAGCGGCATGCTCTTTCAGCTACAACCGGCGACCTGCAAACCAAGTGTTGTACTGTTACTTCGCTGTCATGCAGCGATCCTGTCTCAAGCATTGCCCATTATGGATCTATCCTCTCTCGAAGTCGAATGGATGAGGATCCATGCAAAAGAGCAGCCGCTGCGTCTGTAGTTTGTGTAGGGGATCGGTACGAGGTGAAGAACAGGAAGAACAATGTGGAACACTAGCAGTGCTCCACCTTCTCAATCCCAACTGCTCCTTGCTTCCCTCAACGATTAAGATTTGAATAATGAAAATAAAATTTACTTTAGATTTAAGTTGTGCGACATATCAAGGATTCGGAGTTAATCTATGTCTAACGTCTGAGCTTATCGTAAGTCTAGTGTCAAGAATATAGAGGATTCGACGGATGATCCTATAAAAATTATGTCATAGGCGTATTCGATAAAGATCTCTCTTATACTTAAGTTGGTAGAGATTTAGATAATTCAATTGTACTAATGAGTAGTGTTCTTAGATAGATTAAATGATGCACTTGGAGGGTCTTTCTATAGCGAGCTTTAGTATCCGTAAAATTGAAATTGAAAATTGATCCGCGAGACGATTATACAGACGTCAATCAGATATTTTTATCGACATTGATTAAGCACGAGGCCTACAGGGTGATGTGTTTTAGATTAATTACGTGTCACTCCTTCTCATTAATTATTTATATATATATAAAGATATGATATATATGAACTTTCTTCTAATCTCAATGGAAGATTCATAAACAAGGTTTGCCCTAACAAAGAATTTAAGTTAGGAAGGAATACTATGAAACCTTTAATAAAAATTATCTTGAATTTGAATCTTTTTCTAATAGATATAGATAGGCCGAAGATGAAGGAAATAAAATTTATGTGGAAGAATATGTATAAAAAAAATCTAAATTTATGCCAAAGGAGACAACAAAAAAAGTGGAAGAATCCATGACTCAATTTGAGACTCGATCAACTCCAATTCATTTGTGGTTGTTAGTGCATGTTTGATGGGGCTTCTTCTACATCTACTTGCTCTTGCTAGGTTGGTCTTCCTTTTGGCTTGCAGATGATGGTGATGGTGAACGACACCATCTTGTCTATTGCAATTCAATTGTTTGAATCAGTCAAAGAGTGGCAAAGGGTCATATGAGGTTGTGGGGAGGGGGGATTTCTTATCCTACCACCTTTTCTATGTGTGGTCTTCTTCCATTCTAATGCATACATATGTAATCTATAAAGACTCAATATATTTTTTAAAAAAAATTAAAAAATCTCAATTAGCATAATAACTTTCAAAAATTCTTGCAGAATATATTTTTCTTTTTCAAAATGGTGATATTACCTTTGTCGGCCATCGTCTCCACCCAACACCGTTGCTGCTTGTCGCCGTCACCGAGGTGGTGATAAGCGAGAGGCGATCCTTGTGCCCCCTTCCTGCCTCGTGCAAGGACGCTAACCGCAACACCCTTCACCTGTGTCTCTGTCTTAGCCACTTATATTATGGGCAAGGACAATACGGGTGAAGTGAATAGGGACAAATCCGATAAGATCTAATGGAGCCCACAGAGACAAGGGCAAGTTCGACGATGGCGAACGAGGCCCACAAAGATAGAAAGTTTAACATGAGCCATCGAGGTTTGCGAAAGCAAGGGCAAATCCAATGAGGGCCAATAAGGCCTATGAAGACAAGGACGATAATGCAAAATAAATGCAACAACATATCCAATAAAGGCAACAACAAGTTCGATAGAGACAGCAAGCCCGACGAAGATAGGGGTAAAATAATATTTCAATGCAAAGAGAAATATTTTGTAAAAAAAATTAGAAATTAGGACGTTCTATAAAAATTTCTCAAAACTAAAGATTTTTTCAAAAAAATTCACCCAATATATATTTGTTTTGATTCACAGCGATCTGTCTTTCTTGGATACTAAAACAGGAAGGCATTGAAGACATGAAATCATTTCAGATAATGGAAAGAACATCATATCAATCGAAACCACGCGGAGAACATTGCTTTGGCACAACTCGAAACAACATACCAGAAAGGGAGGGATAAATCTGACCACATACACAAAGATATAGAAAATGCATGTTTATCCATGCAATAGATCACGACCACGGTAACACACCTTCAAAACTTGATTTCTAGAATTACTAACTTAACAGTGTGGATGATTCATCTTTATGATACAGAGGCAGTAAGTACCCAATACTTCTTTGTCAATCCATCGGCAAAACCGAAACTTGCTTTGGAAAACAACAGCTTAGAGAAACTTGCTTCTGGTACTAACAGCATGAACATAGACCCGATCTACCAAAACCCCACACCTATTTGTCTATACACTCAATCAGAAGAATGGACAGAGAAATATGGATGAAATATTGGAATACAAGTGGATGACCATAACATCTCAATCAAGTATTCCACCAAAAATGCATAAGCTTTACATAATCCTTCCTAACTATACAGGCTTAAGGAATGTGTATACATGTGTGTGTGTATATATATATATATATATATACAAGAATACCATACATACCTCAATGTCCAGCAAAGTGCCTAACAAGGAGTTGAGGACTGTGGTTTTGAGAACCACCTTATTTTCCTTCTAAAGAAACCGACAGATTTGGAATGCGGTCGTTCATTTGCAGAATGGCCTACAAAATGCTGCGTCGGTTCAGGTTCGGATTCAGGATTAATATATAAATTGACAAAACGATCACTGTGCCTGACATCTCTCAAACGATGGAGCAGCCTTTGAGAAACCTCCTTGCCCTTGGCATTCCCGTTAACAGATATATTAACAAGAGCTGGAATCACACCCTCATCCATGATCAATAGACAATTTTCAAAACTCTGAGAACATACGGCATAGAGGATATCCACTGCAAGTTCTTGTTCTTCTTTGCTGCCAGTGTCAAGCAGCTCAGATATGGAAGCAAGGCAGGCAGTGGCTTTGGCTACCAGTATGGCACCCTCTTCATTGCTGCTTATGGTCTGGATGATCTTTAAGCAAAGATGTACAAGTATTCCATCCATCATAAACGAGGCAAGTTTTGTTATGCATCCAGAGGATAAAATATAAGATTTTACATCCTTGTCAGCTGATAAATCAAGCAGAATGTTCAGAGAGAGTTCAAGGTACTTGGGAACTTCTGAGTCTAAGGATTTCAGAACAGTGGTTAGAACACCAGATGACAGAATGTCCGATCTACAGCTTGGATCCTGGGCCAGAATATGCAACAGCGTTAAAGCTTCTATACTTGTCTGAGAATCAAGAAAGGATAGCAAAAGCTGCAATGCATCTTCAGTCAAGGATGAGAGTTCAAACCTGGACAATCATCAAGATGACTTCATGAATACTGTAAATTGAAAAGGACTAGAGACAGAATATGGGATAGAGAGCATAAAACAGCAAACTTCTATATACAATGGAAAGATAAAGGTAACCACCTGTTCTTATTCAGGAAAGCGAGAAGTAACTTATTTCCATTTTTCATTGCTTGCGCATTGGCCATTTCACATGCATTCTTCAGAACACTAATTAATGCTTCTGCAAAACCATTGGAGAGCATAGCATGAGCCATCTCCTCATCACTTTCCAGAAGGCTTTTCACATTTTCCACTGCTTTGTCTTGAACGTCAATTGGAAGTTCCAAGAGTCTACAGAAAAATCTCAAAAACATTTCATGATTGAAGTTGGAGAACGACTGACATTGTTGATAATCATCACTCCATGAGAAAAAATGAGCATAGTCATCCTCTACATTGTTGGTGCTATTGACGTGGGGTGATTCTGAACAGTAACTAGCATCAGATGAGATAAATGAAACATTGCTGTGATCATTTTGAAGAAAATAGTGCCTAATACTCCCATCTAAAAGTGGTGCAGAAACATTCTTCAGACTTGATATGGAGTAACTATGAGTAGGTTCCCAGCAGTAAAAATCTGCAGGACTGCATCCGGAACAGGGTTCTGGAACCTTGATACCATGTTTCATGGACCAGTTAGTAATAAGATCCTTCATACAAGAATTCGGAACCACATAAAAGTTCTCCAGTTTTCTTTGAGTCTTTGGACATGTATCGTGTCCCTCACTAAACCATTTTTCTATGTATATCCTTTCATATGTTTGTCCAGAGGCTATAACTACAGGATCATACATCAATCTGGATGATATAGGACACACAAATTCCTCAGGAGGTATAGCAGCTTGACACAAATTCGTTGGAGCCTCACCTTGATCTCCAGGCTCATCATAATTTGAAGAACTACTAGTGCTGCTGGCAGAGTTCGTGTGTCTAGTAAAATTCTGACTACTTGATTTGTCATTCTCTTTGAGCTCATGACTATCCTGCCTAACATTCTTTCCATGCTTCTTCAGGAGGTACATAAAATATTTCACGATCTTCTCCTTTTTTGTATCAGACCCATCCAATTTATCAAGTAGTTTGTTCAAGGATCTTCTTTCTAATAAAATGGCCTTAGGAGATGTCAGCTTCAACCTCAGAGCTGCAATCTGAAAAGTCTCAAACTCTTCATCTTCACTGGTGTCCGCCCGGTGAAGCAGATCCAGTAAAGCTCTGCCAACCTCCTCTTCCGAAGAACCCACTTCAAATTTTGTGAGACTAAGATATTCCAAAACTGCAGCAATCTGTTGGTGATATCTAAATGTCAGTGCATCGGAATCATATTTTTCGAAACTAAGACTGATGCTAATCACAGTGATAAGCACATAAAAGAGAAACAGACTTCCTTTTGAGAAATTCATTATCAGACAAAGTTTTAAGAAACATATAGCCTGCATATTATTGCCAGAATACTGTGTAAGGTAGATAATCAAAAACTCAAAGCAACAGGGTCTAATTGAATGTGCTAAAGAATAACAATAATGCATTATCAATTTGGTATGCTATCTAGTCTATCCTGCAGATGGAAAAACCTGGTTAACCAGAAAGTTAATGGCATCAGAATTCTATTAACATATAAAAACTGGTAGAAATATATATGGTTAAGACTTAAGATTCAGTAATTATGACAGCAACATGGTTTAGTACGTGAGCAAAAACATTACAAGTAATGCAGGATAAGAACCTTATCTTTGTATAAGGTCATTCTAAGGAAAGAGAACAGTAACCTATTGGCAAAAGTTGTTAAAAAATAGCATACACAAGAACTACATTTCCTTCAATAAAAAATTCTATGCTAATTCATTTTGCCCTATTGTTTCCTCTTCTTCCTCCCCATCTAGGTTTATCTCAAATTGCTTATTTGGCAAAAAAAAAAAGCAATAATAAATGAACTCAGCTTTCTCTCAGAACCGAATTATATTAATATTTGTTACAATTGATGCTTTCAGAAAATTCCTTACTTATTTGCTTTAGTGAGATCAAATGCACCGTTTCTTGACAAAGATGATGAAAGAACTCCCTGTTAATATTTTATAAGACAAAACTTAGAAATCTCAAAGTGGTGACAATTAAACGACAAAAAATATCCTAAATCTTACATAATAGTTTAAACCAAGGTTTGTCGTACCATGGTATACCGCTCATTACGGGCGGTACGTACCGATCCAATAGGGGATCAGTATGGACAATACATACCAATCTATTGGTATATCCCACCGTACCATGCGTCAGTACGTCGATACTTACCGTACCAATAGCCGGTCGATACATCAGTACGGACCAATAAGGCGAACCATAGTTTAAACCAAGGATTGAAATATCGTACCGAACCGGAGTTTCGATGTTCGCTCAGTACGGTACGATACTGTATACCAAGCAATATACCGTTCGGTATATCGCTCGGTATATATATATATATATATAAGGCAACGTCGTGTCACCTTTTCCTTCTCCCACGTGGGGCGACATCGCCTCGTATATATATATATTCCGTCCGATAACGGGTGGTCCATGTACCAGTCAGCTGACGAACCGGTACGAGCGGTACGAGCAATATTATTTGAATTTGTATACCTTGATTTAAACAACGATAATCAAGGAAAAAAATCAAAATGAAAATGTTTAATCATGTCAAAGCTTGTTGATAGTTGACTAAGGCTACGTTTAGGAACACGTTTACATTTCTAATGTGCAATTGGAGAAAGGGGTTTGAGTGAATGTGTAGTTGTGAAATGCTTTGAGTGATTGATAAATAATAGATGAAAACTGTATTTTAAATGTATATTGATATAAGTTTTGTTTGATAAAATTATATTTCAAAAGTTCATTGAATATTTTTGACAAATTTACCCTTCTAATACTCTTAATATTTATTTAAAATGAATATATTTTTTATTTAAATTAATAAGTAAATAACTAAAATAAATAAATGACTGTATGTAATCTTATAAAAAAAAATCGTATGGCCCAAATATATAATAAATAAATAAATAATCATATAAATAAATATGAAATAATTTATTAAAAATAAATAAATAAAATTTCAATTTATAAAAAAATATAAATCATATTGGTTTCTCACTAAATCATTTTAATAATTTTGTAATTTTAGATAATGTTACATGGTGCCTTTGGAATTTGAAAAATCACATTAGCATCTTGCAAATATTGAAATGCTAATACTATCCTGATATAGTATCAGTATTTAAGCATTTCCAATGCAACATCCAAGTCCGATGCGATTTTAAAAAAAAATTATCAAGCACCAATTCACAATTAAAATATGCATTGGGCTCTTAATGCACATTTCAAATGTATTCCTAGACACACTCTAAGGACCTCAAAAGTTTTTAAATTTCGTTAGCAAGTGAACCAATATATATTACAACTCCAAAACATACTCTTAATATCAGGGTTTGCTGTAAGGTCACTTAATATTTCAAAATTGAGAACCAGTCCATGTGACTGCTGATCAATCACCAATCATAAATATATGGAAAACATTCTATCCCAAAGGTATGCAGATTGTAGTTATTATTAGTGCACAAATGTGAAATGTGAATCAAACTGCAATCCTGACTAACCTTAACTGCTAATGGTGGCGGTACCATAGTTTGAATTTGACATAGACTACGAATTAATGAGCTTCTTATCCTTTCACATCTTGATAAAGTTGTGTCCTTTGATATTGCCTGCAAAATTTATAGACATTCGAAAACAAGGAAATATGGGAACAAGTGAACAATAATATTTTATGAAAGGATAAATTAAAGGAAATAAAGCAATGCAAAAATTATGACGCATTATGTATGAACACACAATTATAGTTGATTAAAATTTTACAACAATCAAATAAATGTGTATGAAAAGTCAAGAATAGCTTCAACAATCAAATCTAGTTAAAATATATAGATTTTGTATCAAATTAGTAGCATAAACTGGCTCAAATCAAACTAGCATTTGTATAAAATCAGTGGCATAAACAGACACAAATCAAACAAATATTTCTAAGAAAATTCAAAGTGTGGGGATACATTCCAAACCAGATGGATGAAGTTTGTTGGCAAAGAATTATTTATCAGAGACAGCACAAAATTGAAAGAAGTGGTTCCACAGCACTTAAAGAGAGTCGATTATTACTCTACTAGATGCAATTAGATGATACAAGGATACCTTCCTTTGCCTTTATCAATGTCTCACATTTCCAGTGGTCAACTCATGGGTAGAGTTGAGAGACAATATGGTGTTCAAGTATCCTTTTATTACGATAGGAAAATTACAGATTACCCACCTGATAGATATCACAATTATCACTTTACCCACCAGAAATGTCAAAAGTGACACTCAATCTACCTAGTTATCAATCCATCAAATAGGTCATCTTTTTATTATTCATTGTCATGGGTCCATAGTTAAAAAGACAATAATGTATTGGCATCTTATAGGCAGTAATTAGAATGGGAGAGGAATGCAGTCAAGGCAAAATCAAGATCGTTTTGTAAGTCTAAATGCTAATTACTTTTTATCCATAAGTTATCATTGCATATTGAGGGCATTATTGTGTTGCAGGACTAACAGCAATGGATGACAAAATGGTTATGCAATAGATAGTAATAGTGACGTAATGATAATGGTAATGGTAACATATGCAATGGTAATGGTCGTAATGATAATAGTAATAGTCGTAATAGTAATGGTAATGGACATAATAGTAATGATAATGGTCAAAGTAACGGTAATGGTAATAGTCGTAATTGTAATGGTAATGATAATATACATAATGGTAATGGTCATAGTGATAATGATAATGGTATTGGTAAATAATGGTAATGGTAATGGACGTAATGGTAATGATCGAAATGGTAATAGTAATGGTAATCTTCCTCAAGGTCTTCAATTTCGAATAATACCGACGGTACATACCAGTCTGTCAGCAGACCGGTACATGAACCACCCGTTACCGTATATATATATATATATATATATATATATATATATACGACGTCGCCTCTCTTCTCCCCAAGCGGGGTGACATCGCCGAGGCGACGTTGCCGAAAAAGGCGATGTCGCCCCGCGTGGGAGAAGGGAAAGGCAACGCGACGTCACCTTTTATAAAAATATATATATATATAAATCTTATATATATATATATATATATATATATATATATATATATATATATATATATATATATATATATCGAGCGGTATACCGCTCAATATACGGTAACGTACCGTACTGAGCGAATGTCGAAATTTCGATACGGTATAATATTTCAATCCTTGATCTTCCTAGCTCTTCTAAACTCCAAAAAGAACATAGAAGAAATTAGTGATCGTATATCGTCGTTTCTAATTTACATGTATTCTTTATCTTCTTTTTCTTAAAATAAATATTAATCTTACAAAAATCTTGAGCATTTTGTCACAAATACAAACCATTTGGAATTTCTATGCAACTGCTAGTTATCACATGTGAATCCGGTTATGAATGTGTATTTTCCTTTAGATAAACAAAAATCAAATTCTTTCAAGAAAATACAGAAAGATATATCAAATCCTACTTATAAATTGTGTTGTATTAACATTATCCTTCCTATTCATATCCTCTGTTCTCAATCATGCTTCATGATCCTGAAGATAATAGAGTGAGGCATGTTGGTCAAGTTTACACTTATCATCACTTCATACTGTGGAATTAGTTTCTGAACTTACATTATGTAACATACTTCAAGAGTTCTTACGTGTAGTGCAAAGAAAGGTGATGATTAGTTATAGAACAATAATAAAAAATCCATATGATGTAAATTTCCGCAACAATCAAGTAAAACTATGAAAGTACCAAATAAAGCTTGCTGGATTCAGCACAGTGCTGAAGAAGTAGCTTGGCTTTGTCAATTGAAGTGTTTAAAGAGCATAACTCTTGTATCCCAGACGAACATCCTGGTCGAGCTGATTCTATTGCAGGTAGAATCAAATTGATATTGTTCAATAACTTTGTAAGCTCCAAACATATTGAATTGTTGACCTGAATAAAAATTGAATATAAAGAAGCATAATTACAAATTCTGGAATTTCAGATCTGGGTTCTCTAATGAGCTGGTAACAACAGCAAGAAAGGAGACAATGTCATATCGAGTATAAAATTCCTAAACTAAATCTCAATAAGTGTGATTAGTGTTGCACAACTCTCAATATGAGTCTTGAACTGTCAAAGAGAAGTGGTAGATTATTACCTAATCGACCATTTCATTAGTTTTGATTATAACACTTCTCCAACAGACTCAATATAGCACGAATACAGTGCAAAATTAAATATGCCAAAATGCCATCACACCAGCTTATATAAATGAATATAATATTACAAGTCATATGAAGCATATATCAAAGTTATAACACTAACAGATTTCAAACTTCAGGTTCATACAGACCAACATCAATAAAGTTAATCCAGGGCACTGGCAAACATTCAGAGGAAAAGACTGTGGCATAGTAAATAAAAGGGCTTAATAAAAGGGTGTAGTAAATAAATTATATACCTTGGTATCACAATGATTTTGAAGCTCTTTCACAACACCAGTAACATCAGTCCCCATCCAATAACAACCTTATATTGATCTGAAAAAAAAAAAAAAAGATGAGACATTCAAAATCAGTTAACTAAAAAACATATAACCACTATCAACACCTTAGAACACAAAATAACCTTCAAATAAACTTATTTGTAATCCATAAGACACCAAGCAATACTTGGATCATCGATGCCAATGGAAGTTAAAGTACTCAAAGATTGTTAAACACAAGTAGATGAAATACACATCAATCGGTCAATTATCGATGATAGTTTCTAGCAAGAAGTGAAAAAAGAAAGAAAAAAAGAAAGTCAAGCTTCAAAGAAGTAGAACGATCTAAAATAAACAAATAGCACTATTTTAATGGATTCTCGTTAAGAAACACAAGCAACAAAAGTACAGCAGCTTGATTCCTCATAAAAGGTATAGCAGCCTGGTACATCAAATTTAAAATAAAAATCACAGTGAAATTAAAAAAATATATATCAAGGAAATCCAAGATGCCACACTCAAAGTAACGAAAATGTAGATATTAGAAAAAACATAGGGTATCTCCAAGCTTTTCCCTCTCGTAGTGATACATTCACTGACAATGAGTTACAAGCCCAATAAAAGAAGACTGAGTAAGCAATTGGTCTTGATCCATTTAAACTTACACAATCCACTCAGCTAGGTAATTTCATCCTTAGGGGGAAAAGAAGAACTTAAGCAGAGAAAGGCCTTTGAAAGAATTTTGATTATTCATTGCAGGCAAAACACCTGCAGGGACAAAAATAATATCTAACATGTTATCTAAATTTAACTAGTATATTAAATAAAAGTGATCTTAGAAACACAAACACTTTTCTCTCCCTTTCTTTTTCCAAATAAGTAGATGTCCTGTTTACGCCCTAACATACACCAAGCAGTACGCCAATGTTATGCTGCTCAATGCTGTCTGGCAAGACTAAATGAGACAGCTGTTAATATAAGCAGGAACAAGAAACAGTTTCTAAATTCTATAGGTATTAATCTTTCTCAAAGATCTAATCATATAAATCTCTCCAACCACAACCCAATTAACAAAAGAGGAAAACTATCATCACCCGTACATATCTAGCAAAAAAACGAGAGTCAAGAATGACCATTCTTTTCGTTGTGCAAACTCAGAGCAAGACAAAGCACAATCATCCAGATTATATATGCCAACAATTTTAAGTGAATACCGGAATTAATTCATAAAAGGAACAAAACCAGAAGGAAAACAAGGATTTAGATATGCAGAGCTCGAAAAACAAATGAATTCATTACGAATTTGAGAGTTATTCACGTAGCGTAGCGAAAAATCTCCTCCATCCGATCAAACAATGTGTCAACAAGAAAGTAAACAGCGGAAGATCGCGTCTTTACTATCGGTATTCCTACTAGAGTAGAAGCATCACCATAAACAAAGACCTACTGAAGCCCTTCTTTCGAACCAGAGTTCCCGCTACCGCTTTCCTCCGGTGAAGGGAACAGAACCCCCGGAGGGAGTCGAACGGAGGGGGGGAAGCTGGTGACACAACTCGACCGAAGGTTAAAGGGGAAGTAAGAGGAGGGGAAAAGGGGGTTTGCTTATGAGGAGGAAGAGAAGCGAAGAGGAAAAGAAGAGGCCGGAGAGAGGTGATCCGAGACGGCAGAGCGGAGCCAGAGCAGCAGGGCTGCAGATATAGACGAGGACGAAACGATTGCAGCGGTGGGGCGGGGGAAGGTGAAGCCGAGTCCTACGCACCAGTGGGCGTGGGTGGGGAATGGGAAAATTCTTCGGGCAAATTCCCCTAAAACACCTCCAAAATCCCACAAAGCATCATATTTAAACAAAAATATCGTCTCATTCTCCACTTACAAAAATATCGTTTTATCATCTCCTTCATTAATTATAAATTATATTCTCTATAATCAATTATTTTTATTTTTTTTAATTATAATATAATCTTTATACTTACGAAAGTAAAATATTTAACCTTATTTTTTCTTATATGAAAATACTACACGTACTGAATGATAAAGATAAAGTCAACATATGCTTGGAAATAAATTTTATAATAATTATGTTAGTAAAATCGATGATATAAGAAAAAATAAAATTAAATATTTTACTTTGATAAATATATGAATCGAAATATAACTAATTACATAAGGTAATATATAATTAACTCCTCTTCCAACGTACTTGTCTCTATTATTTCTATGGGAAAAGATCGTGTGAGCTATGGGATAAGAAGACTAAGGAAAAAAAGGTCGAAGAGGAGGTAGAAACAAGCTACAACCGAGAAAGGCTAGCGTATCTTTTATTAGAAATTTTTATTTCTATTAGAAAATAAGATACACTTTAAAATGAAACAAAAAGAGGTGTTTTACGAAAAGTAATATAAACTCGGGGCATTTTGGGGAATTTACTTTTTTTTTTATTTTTCTTCATTTAAGAAAAACGTTGTTTTTACTAGCAAACACCGGGCACAATCCATCTCAAATAGAAAGACGCCACGTCAGAATAATGCGTTCCCAAATTAGACTTGGCCTTGTAGATTTGGTGGTGGTAGTTTTGACTTCACATCTTTCTAGAGAGAGAGAGAGAGAGGCAATCGCTTTGATTCTGTCTCATAGAACTTCAAACTAGAGCAGTTAAATCCATGAAATTTATTATTATTATTATATATATATATATACATAAATTAAATATCTGCTCTTCCATTTGGTCTGTGAGCATCACAAATAAATTAAATCTTTTTTAATGGGAATAATTTATGTCGAGGCAATTAAATACTGGCATCATCGAACAACCATTGAAATTTGAGCTCATCATGAAGACGACCGCCAGAGGTTGCAAGGTACAAAGATCATCGACGCTTCAACCGATGGCCAAAGAAAGCGGGAGATGGAGAAGAAGATCTGATTAAACCCAATAAAAGGGAACAAAATTGCTCGTGATGGAAGCATGAGCTGAGCTTGAGACCATAAATGCCGCCTTGCGGTGAACGGAGAGGATAAAGGTGAATTCCCGGGGGTCTCCGTCGGAAACATCGCCATCGAATTGACTTCTGCGCCAGTAGAAACAAACAATGACGACAGGAGAACTCGCAGTGTTCCCAAGATAAAGACGGCTGTCATATCATATTCACCCACCGGAAATCTCCGGTAATTCCCAAGGACCGGTGAGAACCGCATGACCGGATCTAAAGCAAACAGCCAATACCATCACTGACGCTTGACGCCGTCAATTATATTCCCTCTGCAAGGCTGGCTTCGAGTCGCACCATGGAGAACCTCGACCATACTTCACCGCCGGAAACACGTTTTCTCCTTGCACCGAGTCGTGAATCATTGCATTGCATCAAACAACTTGCTGTTGATCTGGTCGCAGCTGCTCTTCCAGAATCTAAATCAGCTGAGTCGTAGCGCTCGGCATCTGCTCATCAACGCAAAGGAAACTGGAAAAGTTGCAGCATTAGAAATCAGTATGGTAAGTGAAGAAGATATGTTCATGACCTAACACAGGATTATCTGATGTGATCGCTGTCGAGAGATGCTATTCTTCTAGAGAAGTGACTGAGCTAACAAGCAATGATTCCATGACCTACCTTTGACTTGATGATAACTTGTGATCTCACACTTGGAAGGCATCGAGTGAGCGAGATGAAGCACACATTATTGAGAACCATAATAACTCAGAAATTTGCCAGCCTTATTGCATTAAGAAAAACAGTAATATTTCGACAATAGTCAATGTCGTTTATTATCCTGAGAACAAGTAGGGTGTACGTTGGGCCACGGAGTTCTTGGGCATGAGAACGAGATACTCCACTCGTGGATCTCGTTAGGTAGACTATCGATTGCTTGGATGCAGGGAATGGATAGCATCAACTACAACAACACACTGCTTCCAACGTGACGCATGAAACTACATGTTGTGACCATAAAGCACAACAAAGATGTTGGGAGTTAAGATAATGTGCCATTTGAGAGAGACTTGGGGCCATATTAGTGACGATGACAAGCTAACTCTTCTTGGACGTTGGTCTATTGCATCGGCTCAATTTTTCTTGTTAGGTTTACAGTATATAATAGTTAATGGGCGTCTATGACGTCTAACTTGGGTCAGACCTTCAATATCAAATAGATTTTGATGATTACATATTACCCTCTATAATTAGCTATATTTAACATTTCAATCTTTATATTTTTAAAAGTTACAGTACGATTCTTATATTTATAAAAATAAATATTTAATTTTATTTCTCTTCGCATCATCGATTTAAAATACTATAACTAATTACATATGATAATATTTGATTAGCTCTCCATCTAATGTAAAAGAATAAAGACCTTGGGAATTGCCTTTCAAAATAGATCAATAAAATAAAAACAACATTGAAGGTTTATCAGACGAAGCATCATCATTCAGATTGTGTCTGAACAAATATACTCTTTATTTGCTTAAAGAGAAAAAAGTTACGGTAAGAATAGAGTTTAAAATTGAATTCTCTTTTGATTTCCAAGGGATATTTTTAGAACTTTGTGAAAATAATGATTGTATTCTTTAGAAGATTGGGAATATTATTTATTTTGATATAAATTTTACTATAGAAAGAGAGTAGTAAGTGAGTTAAATATCATTATTTATTCTGATCCTACTAATTGTTCGATAAATCAAACTGATTATTTGATTGGTAATTAATTAGTGGATGTGAATTAGTCTTGACTACATCATAAAATTATACATATATATATATATATATATATAATATAAAAAATGATATTTAGCTAATCTTCTACTCGGTCTCATCACCACACGTCTCGTGTTGGGAAGCTTTTGTTTCGTGTGAAGCGGAAAAGAAAGGCTGTCATGTAAAGGAGGGAGAAAGGCACGGTGATTCAAACACCATGGTCACCCTCAGCGCCTTAGTAGGCGCCCAAGTTTGTGCCGCTAAATAGCAAGCCATGAGCAGTATATATATAAGAGGAGGAGGAAGAAGACGCCATCATCCCTACCTCATCATTCGTTCTGTACATCAGAACTGCTCCTCTACAAAGAGCCATGACGAAGAAGCCCAGCTCTTCCCTCGTCCTCCTGCTCCTCCTCCTCCTCCTGGTTCCCCGGGCCGATGCCAGCATCGGCATGTGCGTTCCCACTGCTGCCGCCCATCTCGTCGACCCCGCCGTCCTCGTCAACCTCCTCAAGGCGCACTCCATCTCCATGGTTCGCCTCTTCGCCCCCGTCCCCAGCATCCTCACCGCCTTGAAAGGCACCGGGATCCGGGCCATGGTGGGCGTCGGCAACGACCAGATCGTCCCACTTTCGTTGGGCGGGCAGGACGCCGCCCTCCGCTGGTTGAAGATGCACGTGCTCGCCTTCCTGGACCCCAAGCAGCTCCGCTACCTCGGGGTCGGCAACGAGGTCCTCCACGTCGCCGAAGCTCTGATCATCCCGCACGTGGTGCCCGCCATGAACAATCTTCACAAGGCGCTGCAGCAGCTGGGCCTCGACGGCACCGTCAAGATCTCGTCGCCTCTCGCCTCCAGCATCCTCGGCGTCTCGATGCCGCCGTCGTCCGGGGCGTTCACCCCCTTATCCCTCCCGCTGGTCCGGCCCATGCTCAAGTTCCTCCAGGACACCGGGTCGCCCCTCATGGTGAACACGTACCCATTCCAAACCTTTATCCAGAATCCCCTCCACCAAGCCCTAAACTTCTTCCTCTTCCACCAAAACGCGCCGCCGGTCAAGGACGGCGGGCGGAGCTACACCAACATCTTGGACGTCATCATGGACGCCCTGGTGGCGGCGATGAAGAAGGAAGGGTTCTCAGGGATCCCGGTGTCGGTGACGGGGACGGGATGGCCGATGCAGGGGAACAACAAAGCCGCGACGCCGGCCAACGCGGCGGCCTTCGTGCATGGAGTGGTGCAGCGGGCGTTGGAAGGCACCGGCACCCCCATGAGGCCGAAGCAGGGGTTGGAGGTCTTCTTGTCAAATATGTTCAACCACCAGAACAACAGTGGGAATGAGACTAATCATGAGGTGCATTTGGGCGTCTTCAACCTCGATGGCACAACGGTCGTCAACGCCACCTTCGGACGTGCGCATTAGAGTCGGTGTCTCCATCGACCGCAGCGCCACAAACAACATCTAAGCTTTCTTCTTTCGTCTTCAATAACTTTAGTCTTCGGAGCCCCTCACTCTTCAAGCATGCAGTGATGGAGACTCGTGCGATTAATTTGCTTTCCTACCAAATAACGATTATTATTGGATTTATTATTTCTCCTTTGCAAACAAAAGATATTGACAGCTTATATAAATCGATCAATGTGTTACACAAACATATAAAATGAAGCAGTGAGTTCAATGTGTATCGACCAAAGCCACCTGCCAACAAATGGTTTTGGCTTGAGATGACTACACAATGACATCAAACATAATTAAGCTGCAGCAATATTGAGAGCATAAAGTTATTTCTTATAAACATGCGATACAGATTGTCAACCTAAACAAAAAGGTGGAAACAATGGGAAAGCATTTACCTGTTCATGCATAATATATTATTTAAGCTGTTCAACTACTGTTCTAACAACACAAGGAAAAAGAAGGTGTCAAATCACCTGCCTTTTCTAAATAGCTACATAATGGTTTTCCAATTAAAATACAAATGTAGACTTTTGAAATCACAGAGCAAAATAAAATTAGACTTCTTTAATGACAAGGAATTGGTGATGTTCTTGCCCAAGTATTACACAAGGAGAACTATTCAATATTGAAGTAATAATGAATTTTCTGAATAAAGCTTCTGTAGCTATGTTTGTGGACCAGCATATGCAAGCATTCATGTCACAAAGAGATGAATTTTCACAAATTCTTTTGAAGTAGTTACCCAAAAATCACATTCTAAGAGTGCAATTATATTAAAATATGTAATGGAATCATCAAGACAAATCTAAGCTCCAGTACAACTATTAAAAACTATAATTGGTTCAAACCAAAATTTGCAGATACTTCCAATCAAATAAAGCAATTTAAGAATGCAAACATCATGCCTTTAAAGTTAGACTTCTTTAATGATAAGGAATTGGTGTTCTTCTTGCCCAAGTATTACACAAGGAGAACTAGTCAATAATGTAGTAATAGTGAATTTTCTGAATAAAGCTTCTGTAGCTAAGTTTGTGGACTAGCATATGCAAGAATTCATGCCACAAAGAGATGAATTTTCACAAATTCTTTTCAAGTAGTTGCCCAAAAAATAATTGCATTCTAAGAGTGCAATTATATGAAAATATGCAATGGAATCATCAAGACAAATCTAAGCTCCAGTACAACTATTAAAAACTATAATTGGTTCAAACCAAAATTTGCAGACACTTCCAATCAAATAAAGCAATTTAAGAATGCCAACATCATGCCTTTAAACACAACTCAACTAATAACAAAATATGTATACATTCATATATCAAAATCTTATAAGTATATAATTGAGAAGGTGTTTGCTATTGATTATTTATTGGACAGTCAAGAAGGAAAATCCATTATTAGCCACTCAAATATGATCCACAAATCACTAAGACAAGGGAAGTTCACATTGAAAACCATACAAGTAGCATTCCACATCTCCTACTTGGCTGCTAAGCACATGGCACTGCTGCATGTCAACCATCATCAAGAGAACTATTGGATTTCTAGGAGTCTTTTCTCCATGGCTCTAGTGACCAAGGAACTCAAATCCTCAGCAATCCTATTGCAGCATCTGTAAGGCATTGTGTTCAGACCAATCAGCATGTCATACTAAAGACAAGGAGACTTCTTGAGAAAGCAAGGAAGTGGGAAGAAGATGGCTGCCCTTGGGAGGAGAATAATCTCATGGCTAAGTAGCATTCGCAAGTGCTAGGATGTTCCAAGAGCTCTCAAGGTTGTGAGAACAAGAATTTGGGTTTCAGGTGACGTATTTATCCTCTGTTTAACATTGATATCTGATTTCATGAGACATTGCTAGAGATCTTCACTGATCACAGTGTAATTGCAATTTTAGAGGTAGCAACTCATGCTAATGTAATATGTGGCTCTAACAAGACACAAGACCACCAAAAGAAAAAAGGAATGCCAGGTCCAGCAACGGAACTAGCGGCAGTGACGGAGAATACCAGAAAGAATATAGAAGACGATAGCTGAGAAAGGCCGCTGGATGTCAAAGCCTCTCTTGAGAGATCTCGATGGCAGTAGCGGGCGAAGACCGGCTTGAGGGGTCTCGCCGGAACCAACGGGCGGCGAAGGCTTGGCTAGGGTTCGTCTGCACGAATCGCGACCTCTTCACTTAACCTCTTATTTCCTCGTTATATAGTTTAGCCTTATTGAGTAGACTCGGCCAAACTTAAGCTGACTCGTTTGAGCCGATCGAGTTTAGCTAGTCGACTCGCTTGAGTCAACCGGGTTTAGTGAGTCGACTCGCTTACGTTTTAGTGACAACGTATGCTTACTGAGCAAATTGTTTATTTCAGGCGATTCCATGAGTAACACTCCCATGCATCAGCTGTTCTACCTAATGACCAGTTCTACTTGTACCTATTGCGGCGGGGGCATCGCTGTTAGCTCCCTGCTTGGCTAGGGTTCGGGGGTCCGGATGTCGGGGTCTCGTCCGGCGTCCCTCGGGGTCTTCCGGCAACCGAGCACGGTGGTTCGGGTTGGGACATTGGCTTGGGAGGTCGGGTCGGCAGGGAGCTCCGCCGCAGCGCCTGGAAGAGTTGTGGCCTCGGGCACCTGCACTAAGGTCGGGCCGAGGCACTCGACCCGACCCGTCCGACGGCCAAGTTAGCGATGTGGAGAGGGTTTTGGAGGAAGAGATGCCTCCATACAAGTGTGGTGTGTGAGTTTGTCCCGTCTTCTCCTTTAGTATGCGAGGGTATTTATAGGGAAGCTTACTGTGCTTGATGTGCCCCCTTGCGGGGGCAGGTAGCGTCTGACACTGGCGTTGGCGTGGCGTGCGAGATCGAGCCTGGACAGAATATTTAATGTGCCTTGGTCGGCGTTTCAGTCCGTTTGACTAGGTGCTGAGGAGTGATGCGTCATCTGGGACAGGTGTCGTCAGCCCCAGTCTTGTCGCCATTATTTCTCTCATCATATTCCACCCCCTGAAGGGAGCCACGCATCGGTCGTTGTTGTAAGAGGGGTCCGAGGCGTGGCTTCAGCTTTTAGTGCTCGTTCTCATAGAGCATCTGTTGATTCGTTACCGAGGGCGGAGTCCGAATTTAGCAAGTAAGGAAGGCTGGTCGTGCCGCGGTGAGCTCGGGCAGTAGGGGGTCGAGGAGCACAACGCAGGCGGGCAGGCCGCGTAGGCGTGGTCTCGGGTAGTACGGAGCCGAGGAGCATAAGGCAGGTGGGCAGGTAGGGCCGACGAGTCATAAGTCGGAGATCGAACTGGAGCGACTCGGGCTATGGTCTGAGCCAGCGAGTCGCAAGTCAGAGATCGAACTGGAGCGACTCGGGCTATGGTCTGAGCCAGCGAGTCGCAAGTCAGAGATCGAACTGGAGCGACTCGGGCTATGGTCTGGGCCGGCGAGTCGCAAGTTGGAGATCGAATTGGAGCGACTCGGGCTATGCGCCAAGGAGCACGACGCAGGCGGGCAAGCCGCGCGGGTGTGTCTTGGGTCATGGGCAACGTGCGACCGATGAGCACATCTCAATCGGGAAGCCAAGTAGGGGTCGTGGTCTCGGACAACGTGCGACCGAGGAGCACAACGCAAGCGGGCATGCCGCGTAGGCGCGTCTCGGGTTATGGGCCGAGCCGGCGAGTCGCAAGTCGGAGGCCGAGCTGGAGCGACTCGGGCTGTGAGCCAAACCGGCGAGTCGCAAGTCGGAGGTCGAACTGGAGCGACTCGGGCTATGAGCCGAGGAGCACCACAGGCGGGCAGGCCGTGTGGGCGTGTCTCGGTTGACACGCAGCCAAGGAGCACAACTCCGTCGGGCAAGTTGATCAGAGGTGGTCTCGGGCAACACGTTGCCGAGGAGTATGACGCAGGCGGGCAGGCCGCGCTGAGGTGGGCTCAGCCTCTCTCTAGTCTCCTAGGCCTTGCCAAAACCTGCAACGAATTGCATATGTGATAAGCACTACCGGTATCCAATACTCATGTGTTATCATAAGAGTCTGACAAATGGAGACTGATCATGAATATACCTGAAAGCTTCATCAAGCTTTTGTTTCGCCCTTTCTGCAAGGTACTCTTTGCAGTTTCTCTTCTAGTGCCCATCTTTACCACAGTGGAAGCACTGGCCTTTGTCCTTTGTTGGGTCTTTCTTAACAACCTTTGCTTTACCTTGTTTGCCCTTGCCCTTTCCCTTCTTAAGGGACCTTTCTGCTTTCCTTTTCTTTCTGGTCTCACCAGTGTAGAGAACTGACTTCTCTATCTTAATAGTACTCTCTGCCTCCCTCAACATATTGAGGAGCTCTGGGAGAGTCACCTCAAGCTTGTTCATATTAAAATTCATTATGAACTGTGAAAAGGAATCTGGTAGGGACTGAAGCACAATGTCCACACACAAGTTATCCTCTAGGACCATTCCTAGACCTGTGAGTTTCTCTATCCACTCAATCATCTTTAGGACATGGTTCTGAACCGGTGTCCCCTCAGTCATCCTAGCCCGGAAAATGCTCTTGGATATCTCATATCGTTGAGTCCTTCCCTGTTCCTCAAACAATTTGCGGACATGTAGGAGAATGGATCTGGCATCCATCTTTTCATGTTGTCTCTGTAACTCTGGAGTCATAGAGCCCAACATATAGCACTGAGCAAGAGTGGAGTCATCAATGTACTTCACGTAGCGAGCGATCTCATCCTCGCTTGCCCCTTCTTCGGGCGTAGGCATCACTGTATCAAGGACGTACACGATTTTCTCCGCTGTGAGAACAATTCTAAGTTACGGAGCCAATCCGTATAATTTGGACCAGTGAGGCGGTTGACATCAAGTATGCCACGTAAAGGATTTAAAAGCGACATTTTCTGAAAATAAAGATGTAGCAAAAATGAATAACATGCAGATTTTGTAAGAAATAAACTATCAAGATATGGACTTCTATCTTAATATGCTCCCACTATTTTACTAACGAGTCACGCGACACCCTTAGCACGTGAAACGGAAGTCTCCGGCAGACTTCTAGTGGGGATCAGGATCCAATCAGCGTCTTAGTGTAACCTCGAGGGACTCGACCAATCACACTAAGCCTAAAAGGTAGGCAACTCTTGCCGATCACAACTCCTTGTGATTCCCGTCCTGTTCGGCCTCCGAATCACCATGGCCTCGAGGGACTCGACCAACCATGATGCTCGGTTAAGTCAACACCTTCGTTACAAGATGAGTCTGATTTGATGATATACCCTCGAGGGACTCGACCAAGCATACCATGCCCTCAGGTCACCGGTGACATCTCTATGTCGTAAGCAAGATAGCGAATCGCGATATAGGTGAGTCTCGAGGGACTCGACCAACTCAACCTACACCGAGAATCGGTTCCTACTCGTAACGATGGAAGGCCACGTGGGTCAATCTAATTGCCTCACGTTTACCGACTTAATATTATCGAGAGATGTTTCTATAATTTGGTCTCCTAATATGACATGTCACACATATACATATTTAATATATATCTACATCGCATGCAAATATATATACATATCTAGTATGTGTATATGCAATCACACCAGATGATCATGGACCACAACCTAATATGATTAGGCCCGAGCCAGTAGGCCTAATCACTCACATCAAGATCTATGTGTGCAACGGTGCATCTCCATGCCCTGTGATCGTTCATCTCGTCCTCGTCGGTTCCGTCAACATCTTGATGCATCTCCATGCATCACGATCGTCCGTCTCGTGGGTCCCGCTATCGCATCCACGCTCCCGCTGCGCCTCCTCATGTGATTACAACTTAATCATAGGCACGCAGGCCCGACAATAAACGAGAAATATAATGGAGGTTCGTAGACCTCAATAATAATAATCACAAGTACACACATCACACGGTCCATGATCATCCGTCCACACATCATACATCATGTATAAATAATCATCATCATGTAGGACTACTAGATAATAATAAAAAATAATAATCAACTAAACCTTTTAATTAATTAATATTTTTCTGAAATCAGGGACATATAGGGAATTTCTCAATTCCTAAGGGTATTTTCGTAATTTGGATAAAAAGACAGAAACTGGAATTTCTTAAATTCACAGGGGCAAAAGTGTCTTTTTCCCAGAAAACCCTAATGCCCTACTATCCTTTGCTGCTGCCGCCGCCGCCGCCACCCTGCTGGCGGCGGCCTGTGCGGCGAGGGGCGGGGCGCTGCCCTCGCCTGCGGGCGGCACGCCCGGTGGCGGCGCTGCCGCTGCAGGTGGGCGTCGCCGCCTCCGCGGGCAGTTCTGCCGGCGGGGCAACGCCCGCAGGCGGTGCTGCCCCTGCAGGCGCCGCCGCCTCCGCGGGCGGTTCTGCCCGCGAGGCAGCGCCCGCAGGCGGTGCTGCCTCGCTGGCGGCCGCCCCTGCGGGGTTTTTGCCCGTGGGAGCAGCGGCCACAGGCGCCGCTGCCCTGCGGTGCCTCAGCCCGCGCTGCTGCCCCGCGGCGCCTCTGCCCGCGGGCTCAGCGGCCGCAGGCGCCTCTACCCGCGGGCTGCCAGCCCCGCCGGCCGCAAGCCTGCTGCAAGCAGACCGCCGGTCGGTTGCTGCAGGCACAGCGCTTGCGCATGCGCCGGCGCTGTGCTGCCTGGCTGCGGCTGCGGCTGCGGCTGCCTGTGCAGGTGGCTGCAGGTATGCAGATCGAGGGCAGCAATTGTTGCTCTGATACCACTGTTGAGAAATCATGAGGGCGACATCACAGCGGAAGAACAAGAAAACAAAAATCCCTGATTCCCAAAAAGATGTTCGTCGTCGTGCGAAGATTGGTGCGCAAAAATCCGCAAAACACAAAACTGCGTATAGAGATTGTGTTACCTAGGGAGATCGTATATCCCTGTTTCCTTGCAGATCAGGGTGAAGGAGCGACCTCCTCTCTAGCGGTGATCCACACAGCAGGGTTGCGACGACGCTCCTCAAAAAACTCCAGGCCTACTCTAGCCTATGGCTAGAGGCTGTGAACCCCTTCTATTTATAGAGATCCCGTATCAAACCCTAATGGGTCCTTCCCTAGTGGGTATTGGATCTGCATCCAATAAGACAAGGGCTCCGTCGGATATCTCATATCCGAACCTCTACTCATCGCAATGCATACCATATGTGTGTGACCCTCTAGGCCCAATATCGAGCTGGCCGTGAGTCATACCTGTTAGAACTCCTTCTGACTGAGTGAATTATTATCTCTGTAATAATTCACTTGACTCATCGACTACGGACGTACTAGGCCACTACGCCGTAGTCCCCAGACGATACAAGGGAATCCAATCCATTGGACTTGTCTGTCCTCAGTTACCATGTACCTATAGTCCCTCATCCATCCAATATCCCAGAGACCGTATATCGAGCATGGTGCTGTCAGACCCATACGGTTTCTACTCGAGTCTCACTCTAATCGGATTCTCCCGGAGAACTCTTTCTCTCTTAACCCGAATGACCCTGGCCAGGGATTTGTCTGAGCAAGAACACATGGGATATTCCTCTCATGACGCCAAGAGTGGATGATTCTCTGTCGACACTCAATAGCCCTCGTAAGGTCGACTGCCGCTCCCAATGACCAGCTGTACTAGATATGGGAACAACCAAACCTATAAGTCTGGTATCAAAGAGTGGAGCACTCATACAGGACATCCTTGATGTCTCAAGTCTAAGGACCAGATACACCACTAGGACTACGGAATCGCTGTATGACAATAAGGCATCATCAACCATCCAGCATTCCGTAAGCGGATCAATCAGTGAACTCATTCTCCAATGAGCACCTGTATTGTATCCCTAGTGTCCCTACACGAGCAGCTATGAGACCAGCTGCATCCATCATATGGACGGGTATACAACACACCAGTCTGTCCGGTTATCACGATGTCCCTCTCGAGTAACCTATGACCGGGATTATTTAGGATATGTGTTTAAAGGTGAATCGATCTCATTATCGTGATCTCATCACGATCTAATTCCCATTGCACAAATCCAAGAACATCACAATATATATGCATTTATGCAACAGTTATAAAGTGATATACGCCAAAATATAATAAGCAAAAAGATTCTGTATCGAGTCACACGTGCCATCACTCACGTGATTGGCTTGCTGGGCACCTATGACTAGCAACGCCAACACTACTGTCAGAGGCTACCAGGAATATGAGCATGCCCCCTGTAAGTAGGCACATCAAGAAACAGTAAGCTTCTCTATAAATACCCTCGCATTCTAAAGGGGGGGGGAGGAGACAACTTAGCTAAAGAAACCCCCTTTACCATCCACTGACTTGATCATCGGAGGGGTCGAGCCCAGCACCCCGACCCGACCTTTGTGCAGGTGTGAAGCCAAAGGTCCCCCTAGGACGCGCAGGCGAGGAGTTCCTGCCCGGAGAGGATAGCGATCCCATCCCAATCAGACCCACACAATCGATCACCTCAGCAGTCTCGGGATACGTCCCCGGGAGATCCCCCATCATCCGAACCCGAATCAAACCGCGTCGGCCCCGAGGCCACGGCGTAAGGTTGTTTACACTAACACTTGTTGATACGGAAGAGGACGTAGTTTAAGGCCACTTTGAAAGGTGTTGTCGACGTAGGTGTCGAAGGGGATCGTGTTCACCATGAGAGCCGACTTGGTCGATCAGTAGTAGGATGATAATGGAGACAGAGAGCTAAAGGAGGGTGGTGGTGGAGGGGGAGGAGGATCATAATCTATCATAATATCATGATAGATATGATAAATATTTTGATTAAATGATAAAAAAAATCCCAAGTTTAAATTATTAGGAAAAAAGTCTAATATATTTATGTCCCTCCCAAATATCTAAATTGCCCGGTGTCTTAAAAATTTAATTACTAATTTTGTCCACTTGTTTGAGAGTACTTGTAAGAGTCTCAAAACCTACTTAATTAGGCAACCAAGTTTTTTAAGTACATCGAAGGCATTCCTACTCAAGTCATCTCACTCAATCTTTGTTTGATGAGTCAATTGATTTTGGTCCTTCAATCACGGATCAAAATACTTAAATAGGAATTAATATAGTATACTCATCAGACCCATATAAGTCAATCACACACATTATCCACTTCCAATGTGGGACTAATGAGATATTACAATTCAGCTTTGTGTGTCACTAAGATGTGTCATGGGTCGATTTGGCCTTACGATCGTCGAAATGTGCTGTGGGTTGATTTAGCCTCGTGCATCATCAAAGTGCATTATAGGCCAATTTAGCCTTGCATGTAGTCGAAATGCGCTACGAGCCGATTCAACCTCAAGCATGTTAAAACATATCTTTGACTAATTTGACCACAGGTGTCTCGATTATTCACACGTGCCTCCAAGCGTTGGTTGCTTGGATCATGGGGGATTCTAAAAGATTATAATAATGACTCGAATAATATTTTAGATTGTGCCATGTGGTTCCCTTCTTGAAGATTCAGCTAAGCTTTCTATTATAAAACGATCGACCTTGCGAATGTACTTGAGAAGTCTTTTTTTAGTAGGTTTTTATCTTTGTGTTAATTATAAAGAAGGTGATACGCTTCGTTTCTTTAAGACTTAACAACGAGATATCGACCATGTGGCATCGATGCCACCCAACATTGAGGTGTCAGTCATCTGGTGCTGATGTATCAACCACGTAATGTCGAGATATTGATCATGTCATTATTTTCATAACAATTTTTTTAAAAATTAAAAAAAAAGTTCATAATATTAAATGGCATATATGAAATTTATCATTTGTGCAATAATATAGTAACCGAGTCTAATATCTCAATCGAGATTAATATGTCATCATCAACACTATGCCCAACGAGATTCAAGCATGACACGTCACCAAACAATCCATCAAATTAATACGATGCTTGATTGCATTAACCGTAACATTCTAAGATTAAATCGACCTTCCACGTCTAAAACATGTCCGACGATCCTACACCATTATTACAAAAGTAAATACTTATATTCTACACAACCTTTAGAAAAACCACTATAAAAGCCTCACTTGAACTCTCTCTCTCTCTCTCTCTCTCTCTCTCTCTCTCTCTCTCTCTCTCTAGCTCTCTCTAGCTCTCTACTTAGTATTCCATTCAGATCTTCCAAATTCTCCAAACTCATTTATTAGCTTTGGTATCAAAGAGCTTTTGTTTCTATCTCTCTACTTTGCATTCAATTCAAATCTTTCAAATTCTCCAAATGCATTTATAACTTATTTATAAATGCATCAAAATAAGTTAGGAAAAAGGTTGGAATAAGTTATAAATGCATCAAATTCGCTTATTGGAATCATAAATCAATGAAAAATCAATGGAATAAGTTATAAGTTGATTTGAAACAGTTCCAATAAGCGAATTTGATGCCGATCGAGTTATGCTAAGCAGCGACGCTCGGAAGGTGGCAAAAGAGAACTCGAAGAGGTCTCATTTCGGTGGCTTATGGAACTCAAACGTCGTCAACTTTGGGAAAGTCAATGCATTGCATTGTGACCAAACCAAATGGATTGACTCAACTCCTCCCTCTCCTCACAAATGGTTCGATCTATATGCAATTAATCATGTCTCCTCGTTTCCATCCATTATCTCATTGTGCATGCACGCATATTAATACAATTAATTAGATTCAATTTTATTATCAAATCATTTGATCAAATATTAACGATATGCTAATTAATTGAAGTATTTTTTTATAAAAAAAAATAAATTTGAAGTTGTTAATATATATATAAACTAATTTTTTTATAGAAAATATATGGTTATTGTGATAACCATTCCCATATTTTCTAGTAATTGATATGTATCCATCCTATTAAATGAATAAACATAAAAATCACATATTTTTCCTTTGAAGATTCTACTTTATTTTACATAAATGGATTTCAATTTTTTTATTGGATATGTGTTTCTGATTTGCTAAGCAGTGAATCATCTAATAATAATAGTAATAATTATAATACAATATTATTATTATTAGATCTCTTCAATTCAACTATCACATACATAACATGAGATGATCCTATTCTAATTAATTACCAATCTAAGACTTCTTACCATAGAAAACCTATGAGCCAACAACTACCCTCAACAATGACATTAATTACCAGCAAATCCATCACCTACACGTTAGGACTACAATGGTAATCGTCGAGGATAGTAGGGTCATTTTACCTGCAAATGGCCACAGTTGTGCTCCTCCTGTCTTCCCCCTTCTTAAGCTCTCGATTCACCCTCGTTTTCGAGACCGTATCGGGTTGGTCTCCGGCGCCAGCGGAGGACGCGCACTGACCACCGTCGCCGATGGACGTCATCGGAATTGAGAAGGCAGTTTCCAGCCGCCTCGGTTGCAGTGGCGGCCTGGCCGGCGGAGGGTGGAGGACGCTGGTCCTTCTCGTCGTTGCCATCGTCACGTCCGCTGCGACGCTCTTCGCGTCCTTCTCCTCCTCTACTGGCCGCGTCTCCATCTGGTTCTCGGTCCCTTTCCCTGCTCTCTCCTCCTACGGTGACGTCGGGTCCAATTCCTCCTCGTCGTGGCCTACTCTTCCACTCTCGCATGCTCCTCCGCCGCTTGCTCGTCCTCTTCTGCCTCTTGGTCCTTCTTCGTCCCCTGTTGCAGCTGCACCACCTTCTCCGTCACCGACTGCATCGTTCGTCGCCTCGGAGGTGTTGCTCCCTACTTTCTTACGTGGCTTAAACGTATACGTCGAGAACAGTTCACTGATTTCATGTCGATACACTGCAGACGCCGCCTTCCTCTGCACATTCTCCTCCTCCTGATACCGGTGGAACGGCGACGCCTTCTCCTACAGAGGTTTTTAGGCCTTCTCATGCTGTTTCTTTGTCTTCCACTCGGAGATTAAGTGTTTGATCTCTTGTTTTGATTCGGCCAGCCTGTGAACAACACCATCAACGAAGCTGTCACCATCAATCCGCCTTCTTCTCCAAGTGAGATTTCTAATGCTGCAGAAGTGAAGGTGCCGACTTCCTTGCGAGAGGTACACGTTTAAGCTTACTCTTCCTCGATTCGTGACCAGGTAACAGTGTTCTACCATTGGCTTCATAGGTGCCCTGTTTTGCTATTGCAGACGGATCTGCAGCTCATACAAGCCAAGAGAGAGATTGCTGCTGCACCAATGATTTCGAATGACTCTGATCTTTATCCTCCATTGTTCCTCAACTTTTCAGTCTTCAAGAGGTGAGGACGAAGGAAGAGTGTTGAACTGAACGGAAATCCCCTTCTCTAATCCAAAAGTCCTGAGAAATCTAAGCTTCAAATACTTGCAGGAGCTACGAGCTGATGGAGAGAATTCTGAAGGTGTACGTCTACGAGGATGGAAACCGACCCCTTTGCCACACACCTGTGCTCCGCGGCATTTACGCCTCCGAAGGATGGTTCATGAAGCTGATGCAGGAAAACCAGCAGTTCGTGGTGAAGGACCCCGAGAAGGCCCACCTGTTCTACCTCCCATATAGCTCGCTCCAGCTTAGAACTCATCTTTACGTCCCCGACTCGCATAGTTTGCAGCCCATATCCATCTTTCAAAGGGACTACGTGAACTCGATCTCTGCTAAGTATCCATTCTGGAACACGACGAAAGGGGCAGATCATTTCCTCGTTGCCTGCCATGACTGGGTAAGCGGTCTCCCTCTCTCTCTCTCCCTCTCTGCTTATGATCATGTCGTATTCCTCCTAGTGCAGGCACCTTACACAACAAAGCTTCACAACGAGTTGCGACAGAACACGATCAAAGCAGTGTGCAACGCAGATGCTTCCGAGGGGATCTTCGTCCCCGGAAGAGACGTCTCCCTTCCTGAGACGCACATCAGAACGCCCGAAAGGCCAGACAGCGACATTGGAGGAAGACCTGCGTCCGAGAGGGCTATTCTGGCGTTCTTCGCAGGACAAATGCACGGCCGCGTCAGACCGATCCTTGTCGGACAATGGCGGGGGAGAGACGAGGACATGAGGATATACGAAGCTCTGCCGGCGGCCATCGCAAGAAAGATGTCGTACGCCGAACACATGAGGTCGAGCAAGTACTGCGTCTGCCCCATGGGGTACGAGGTGAACAGCCCGAGGATCGTGGAGGCCATCCATTACGAGTGCGTGCCGGTGATCATAGCCGACAACTTCGTGCTGCCGTTCCAGGAGGTGCTCGACTGGAGCGCGTTCTCCGTTGTGGTGGCGGAGAAGGACATACCGAGGTTGAAGGAGATACTGCTAGGAATCGGTGAAGAGAGGTACATGACGATGCAGATGAACGTGAAGAGGTTGCAGAAGCATTTTGTGTGGCATGGGAGGCCGAGAAAGTACGATCTGTTTCACATGATACTGCACTCCATTTGGTATAATAGACTGAACCAAATCCCCGTCCAATAACACTACATACCATTCGTTTCATCCTTAAATATAGTTACTGTAATATATGTTACAATTCATTGAATTTTTTTGTTTTTTTGTTTTCCAAAACTTACTCTATTTTCACATTGTAAACAATCCTAATTGTATCAGCTTTTATACAACTCATGTTTCTTATGCAAATTGTATCTAACGATCCAATAAATATATTGGGCGAATCATATCCATCAACTGATAAACTGATACATATCGTCCGAGATGATACATCATCTTTTCACATAAGTTTATAGAGTTATTACAACCAAATATAAGACCAAGATGATACATCATCTTGACATATAAGACCAAGATGATACATCATCTTGACATCTCACTTACCAAATATCAAGATCCTAGACATCTTGTAGTAGAATCAGCAGATTCATCTAAAAATTTTACTAGCTTTTGCACCTACAGTGATACCAATCACGGTTCTACAAGGGGCGTTAAGTCAAACTTGAACCATATGGGTTGGTCCTAATCGCGGGGCGCTATGTGTTCGCGCCGCAAGGGGCGTTAAGTCAAACTTGAACCATATGGGTTGGTCCGTAACCAAAACCGAAATCCGACATTGGGGTAAAAATCATCAGATTCATCTGATCGTAAACAAATGGCTTCACTGTTCCCTGCTTCAATGAATTAATAAGCCTCGATTCATCGAATCAACTTTCTTGAAGCAGAGTGGGGACCTATTTGTTTATGTTCGTCCAAAGTTTGATGCCAAAGCATGCCAACATGTAAATAAATAATCCCTGTTTTGGAACAGAAGAGTAAACAAAGCCAAGAGACTGGGGAAGGTAGGGAGGAGAGCACAAGCAAAACTCCTGTTCCTAACCCTATAATGTGACTATCATCAACTCATGTTTTAAAGCTTTAGTAACCTAGAAACAGATCTAAGCTAAATCAAAGAGACCCTATGTGCTGCAACAAAGCTAAGTTACATAAGCAAATGGTCCTACTTTTTCTGGTAAGTAAACAAGCTATTTTTCACTGGAGAAAAGCCTCTCGGGAAGTCCAAACCAGTTGTATATCATGATGATTTACCAAAAGAAAAAGGAAGCAAAGTTTTTTTTGTTGAAGTTTTACTGCAGAGTATCCCAAATTCTGAAAATCCATGAAATGTTCTAAAAAAGTGAGATAACAACGGATGAACCGATTGAAATAATTTATGATGGATGAATCAATCTCATTTATGAGGGAAAAAAATAGAAAAAACTATACTAATTTAGAAGAAATTACACTAATCATAAACTGAGTAGTTGCACTCAGTAAACATCACTGGTTCATTCATTGCGGACCAGTTCAACCTGTTCGGACTATTATGGACCGAACATGTCTCAGTTGTTAAGAGTGTTACTAAAATTTTTAGAATTAAGGACATTCTGCAGTAAATTTAAAAAGAGGGACGTTCTATGGTAAAAACTCAAAGTTGGGTCTTCTTCTAAATAAATTGGCCATGCAATTTCAAAGAAAAGATTCTTTGATGTAGTTTACTCTTTTTTCAAAGTTTAGCCACACTGGAAAAGCCACAAGACTGTGGTGCTTGTGTCAGCTTTCCAGTCCTTTCATTCCCTTGTTCTTTGGCTGAGATGGACAGAGATGCCTTATGAGCATATTTCTTTGACATATTCCCCCCACCCACATATGCTGCTACTATCTCTTGTCTCTTTGCTTCACTGTCAGCTGGTGCACTAGAAAACAGAGTGTTCTTTAATGGGATGTGTGAAATCCAGGAGAACCATCCTTTTCTTGAGCACATCAACTCATCCTTACGTCACTGACGAATCTTGTGAGGTCCTGCAGCCCTAACCCAATACTGAGCTTCAAACCAGCATGAAGGATCATTAATGATCAATCACCCACCATCCTCAGATCTCAACAAATATTCTCTCCATTGATACTCAACCTTTGCCAACTTATAAACAAAGTAAAAGAGATGGATTGATTAAGTGGTCTTGAGACAAGGATAGAATTTGAGCAGTGTCAACAACCTACATATTTCAGCCTCCAAAATGAGGAGGCTATTCATCCTCAGACAACACAATGACAAAGTCAGAGTTTATACTGAGTCCTCAACTAATAAAGATCTATGTAAATGTAACAAGACAAGTATCCATTGTAGTCTTCAAGATGCAGATATCATTTACTAATCAAAGTTAAAGAAGAAAGAAGACATAAAATAATGAGCTGCAGTATGGTCACTATGCAATCAAAATCGCAAATATTATGTTGTTCCTCTAAATATAGAGTTGATCAGGACCAAGGTTTGCAAAAGCTTTGGCATGTCTTGGGATACTTGGTGTGCAGGTGAATAAACCAACAAAAACATGCCCAAAACGGCTCTAGGGTTGTAACATGCAAACTATCCCAAACCAAGATGCTTATACCGCCACAGATCCAACAACGACCGTAATGAATCGGAAAATTTCCGAATATATTCCCAAATGAATCAAAATCCAGAATTATATGATCTATATCCCTCTAACAAGGAAAATAAATAGAAAAATATCATCTTTTTAGCCGCAAAGATCCAATTTTTATCAAGTTACTCATCAGAACCGATCTTCCCAGATTCAAAGAAATAGAAGCCCAATCTCCGATTTCACTGATTTCAAAGAAATCAGTTCTATTCAACCACGAGCGAAATGGACACGACCTAATATACTTTTGGTTTCGAAATCCTCCCTCTCACCCTATAACTTTTCCGATCAAAACGAACAAGATTTAAACTTCATCAAGCAAAGAAAGACAATAATTACGATCGCCAAAGACCGGGACGAGAAGACCAGAAGAGGGACCAAAAGCTGCAGATTTACCCAAAAGAACCCACGCTTTTCGATCAAAAACCCGAGCGAGAGAGAGAGAGAGAGATAAAAAGGCTACCAAAGGGCACGCAGTCAATCGAGAGAGGGAATCGAGAAGCTTGATTTTCGCCAGGTATTCTCGAATTCACTTGATGCAAGTGAGGAAGCGAGCCAACGGGAGGGTCGACGGCGAGGGACCTGACCGGAATCCGGCGGTCAATCACCGAAGGGTTGGTTCCCGACCTGCACCAAGCGAACCCGAGAGTGTGGCGACGAGAACAGAGGATCGGGGGTGCAAGCAAAGGGGGAAGCGGGTCCTAACAACCCACTTTGATCGGGACATTAATGCTCGCGGACTTCAAGAATGGGACTGAGGTGAATTTAAGAAGGCCGGGCCGCGTCGGTGACGAGTCCGCGGCGAAAGGGTAGAATCGTCCATTCGTCCATCGCCGACCCCTTCCGTGTCGGCAGCACGTGCACGCCTCTCAGTCACGTGATCATTCGCAGAATGATGTGCCCTTCTATAATGATACGTCTCAAACAATCCTTTTCCCTCTCTCTCTCTCTCTCTCTCTCTCTCTCTCTCTCTCTCTCTCTCCGTCCTTTTAAAGCGGGCCCACCTCACACAGCTACACCATTGGATGAAGGAGGGAAGGAAAAGGAGAGGAAGAAACATCTTTGAACTCATTGGGTGATTCAATTTCGATTCCACCATTCGTGAACTAAAACCAAAATTGATGATTTTGGTTCGATTCCAAATGGATTTAAAAAAATTAAAATTAAATATTAATAAGGTGTATATCTTAATTAGGTCTCAAACTCCTAAACCACCGACGAATTCAGAATTAGAAACCTTACTATTCAACTTAACCTAACGATATTAGTTTTACTAATAAAAATATAAAAAATAAAAGATAAAAAAATAATTTTAATATTTTAATTGATAGTGACAGATAACGATATCGTTGGAGGCCGCAAATGATTATCGTAGATAAAAAAAACGATGACGAGAGATAAGGGTCGCTCCGTATTTGCATCGGCATTGATGTAATTAGTTGACTTTCACCTCTCGTCATCGTTCTTCTCATCCATAATAATCATTCATGGCCCCTGACGATACGATGTTGTTGTTCGCCACTATCGATGTCATTTGTCATCACTAACTGAAATATTAAAATTATCTTTTTATCATATATTTTTATATTTTTATTGATAAAATCGATAATATTATTATAAATGGATCTAGATATTTTATTTTCGTAACTGTATGAATATAAGTATAACTTTTTAAAGTGTAAATATTAAAATACTAAAGATAATTAACTAAAAAGAAGTAGGATAATAAATAATTAGCCCCTGTGGAGTACAATCTGACCATTATGTGAAGAATCTTGTTAGAGATTTCAATATTCATTAAAATAGAATTACTAACATGTTTGATGCACTTGTCACTTTAACAACATGTTCGATTGAGTCATTTTCTAGGCCAAGTATTTACACTCAAGAACCAAATAAACTGTTTGGTGAATTATAAAATGGAATGATTAGGCTAAAATTTTGGTATATATATAAACATATAATTAGAAAAGCAAAAGAAATGTCATGAAACAAAAGATGACATTAGTATAGTTTTTTTTTTTTGATGAAATTGATTTTAATTTAAGACAAATAATTGTACACCTAAACTACCAACTGTAAGCTTTCAGATAACTTGGTAATTGTCAAAATTTGACAAAAACAACTACAATAATTTGCAATACCATCATCATATGAACTTAAAAATTGTTCCACCAATAATTTATCTTGTGACGAGGATAGTAATTATGATAAGACTCGGCTGACGTCTGATGACGCCTCATGTCTCGATCGGCGCGACAATACCTGGTCAAACGGACCAGAACGCCGGCCGAGGCGCATTAACGTCTGCTTAGGCTTTGTTCTTCACGTCACGCCAACACCAATGTCATACGCTACCAGCCTGCCCCCTACAAGCAGACACATTAGGAAATAGTAAGCTTCCCTATAAATACCCTCGCATTCTGAACGGGAAGACAGGGGGAGACACACCAAAAAGACTTCTTCATTTGAAATCCCCTTCACATCAACTAACTTGATCGTCGGAGGGGTCGGGTCGAGCCTCTCGACCTGACTTGTGTGTAGGGATAAAGACGAGGCACCTCCTATCGCATGCCCAGGCGAGGAGTCCCCTCCCAGAGGAAACGGCTGACCCGTTGCGATCGGACCACCGCGGTCGACCACCTCAGCAGTCTCAAAGGTGGCTCCAAGAAGATCTCCAATCATTCAGACTCGAACCCAACTGTGTCGGCCCCGAGGCAATGGCTTAAGGTTGTTTACACTAACATTTTGATGCTAGAGGAAGGGCCCGGAATGTCGGGTGATCACCCAAGCGACTAAGATGAGCCCACGGCTGAGAGGTCACACCCGACTGAAGCCTCGGGGAAACATCCCCCGCACGGAGACCATCGTGACGAACACCGCACCACGACCTCAAAATGATATTGGTGAATATTCAATGACCCGGGCTTGTCGCCGCCCGACGGCGCCCCAGCCGACTCGACGCCCGTGTCATCCGAGGCATTTCAGGACCTCGCCCGTCAAGTCCGAGCTCTGATGGGTGTGGTGTAAGCCATTATCCCGCTCGTTCCTCATCCGGCGCACCCGCCTGCGATCGAACCACTGCGACAACACAAGGCGCTCGTTCGGGCCCACATGACACTTCCGGAGCCCCCCACTTCGCCTCAGGTCCAATCGGCCCCACTCGGGGATCCAGTGATGGCAAACCCGAGCGACCGTCCGGAACCCGAGGCACTCTCTTCGAACTCCCTATGGGCCTAGTTGCGCTTCGTCAGCTAACGACTTGACGAGATGCAAAAAGAGGTTAGCAGGTCCAAGGGAGAGCTCGAGGAGGACGCACACCAAAGGTCTCCCTTCACGCCCGAGATACGGGATCAAACAATCCCCCGGATTAAAGTTATTTACACTAACATCTTGTAGTCCTTTAAACCCAAATTTGCTAACATTTAGATGAAAACGCTTCTTAACTAGCCAAAATGACAATGTCTTTTTAGCACCCTTTGAAGGATACAAGAATGTTGTGTTCATATGACAAAAAAAGCGTGTGCTTCATAACATCTTTACAAAAAAGTTGGGCATCACATTTTCTTTGTATGGTACAGAAAGAGATGCACAAATTGTGCATATCGTGGCCCACCAAAAGCATTTCCAGTTCGACACAAAATCCATCTCCAGCTTTCAACTCGATCACTATCAAAGTTTAGTTAATTGACGATGAGGCTGCTTGCAGGAGAATCCTCCTGATTTCTCAAATGTAGGATGCTCCATTAGTTCTTTTGCAGATGGCCGCTTTATAGGGTCAGGATCCATCATAGCCTGCACAAATTTCACAAGTATCAGATGCCGGCACAGCAGTCTGGTCGATTAAATGGTCTTCTTTTATTACCATCATGTCATACATTTTTATTAGCACTAGAAATCCTGGAATTCAGTTGATAGTAACATTCCTAAGGAAGCTTTTTTTTAGTTAACAAAGGATTTCTAGCATGGCTGAGAAATTGCTAATAGCATCAAAATATAGTAAAGCATGAATGTTTACAGGTTCAAATTAGTTCACTTAAATTTCTAATCATTGTATAGAGTATAAGATATACTTCATTCCTACCTTCTTAGAAAACTAAGTTACTTGGAGAATCCAAGGGGTGAAGTTTCATTCATGAGTTCCAGAGATACTACATTAAGGGCAATAACAGGATGATCTTTTCGATTTCATAGCATGCGTCTTATCCACCAAGCAACAGGCTTTATTCAACTTGCATTCACTATTTGCACAAAAAAAATTAAAAAGTGAAAAATTACTGCAAAGAAAGTTTTATCACAAGCATGGAGGATATACCTTGAGTAAATTTTGAAGCTGCACAGTGTACCCAGGTAGCAATTGAATTTTGCCCTCTCTGAGGTTTGAGAACTGAGGACCAGAATCAGGCAAACGGGAACCCTTCACAAGCTCATAGACAGATGCTCCCAAGGAGAAAATATCAACCTTATCAAGATACTCATACTTGTCGTTTAACATCTCTTGAGGCATGTAACGTACATCACCTTCTTCGATCGGTAAACTCTTGTCTGTAAGTGTTGCACAACCAAAGTCTCCTAGCTTATAAACACCATCTTTCACATAAATATTTTCGGGCTTCACATCCAGGTGGGCTATTCCTCGTTCATGCATAAAGTGCAATGATTTGGAAATCTGTAGAACATCCAAAACAATTAATTTAAACAGTTGAATGAATTAATTCACATAGTAGTAACATCATTACAGGAATAAGCAGATGCAGTTTTTCTAAATGGCATTTCTTAAAAAGCATGAGTAAGATGGACCAATTTTAAAATAGAATACATGAAAAGTTAAAGAAAAAAAATTATAATTGGCTTTTGCTCATATCCTGTGAGATTAGTGTAACAACAGGGACAGTATGTACACAGAAGCCACCAGAAACTCTGCTCATGAATCAATATGTTTTAAGATATGGCTGGTAGTTCCTTGGATTATCTTATGAGTAGGTTACATATTATCTATTTATTAAGAATGCATGTTTCACTAAACCAAGCTATCTTATCTCTTGATTATTGTGTTTAATACAAAAGGCATCATGCAAATGTTTCATTTAAGTAACTTGTTTCCAGCTAGGGAAGGTTTAGTACATATTATAAGTGAATCAAGATAGATGATCTTCATTGATGATAATCAAATATGGCCACACAGATTGGTAGCATATACACATATTACTAGCCTTTTGGCAAAACATATTCGTTCTTGCAACTTCTTTCCATGACCATCATGAATATAACTGCCCAAAAAGAAAGCTCCAAACCTCTTGGAGTCACTACCAATAGTGATATACTAAACGTACATACTTCAAACTTCTAGTAATGCAAACATCTGCTTTGAACACAATTGTTGAAAATTCTCCATTATATTCTCTAAATCATGTCACTTCAGTTGCTCTCTCAGTAAAATTTTTGTTGCATTAAGGAAACCTCTTACATTATACTCTATGTTTTTATTTAATCTAAGATAATACCATATCTTTATCAGTTGCCATCAGTCAAATTTCAGAGTTTGCACTTGTGCTGCAAACTTATGCAAGTTAATACCTTATCTTTACAAGTTTCCACATTTGCACTTATGCCGCAAAATCAATCTGCTGGCAACAAATGAAATATCATGCAAAGCAAAAAAGTTTCAAGCAAAAAGATTTAGAACCTGATATATAATTTTGAAGGCTTCTCCACCCTTTAAAGTCTGACCTTTACTTATGGAAAGGCTTCGATCACAAAGTTCCATCTGAATATAGAGTTGCTCGTTTTCAAACCAAGATGTGTAATATCCAACTATATTTTCATGTGATCCTAAAAAAAAGAAACAATTAAGATAGACAATTATGCAAACAAGAAAAGAGAAGGTAGCTGATGTATGAAAAAGGAGAATACCTAAGGCTGCAAGAGTTTGAACTTCCATCAAGGCATACCTTCTGTAAAATTTGAGAGAGATGCAATATTAGACAACTTTTATCTAATTGAATGACTGAAATTTCATCCAAATTACCTTTCAATGTCATGACGCAATTGTCTGATGATTTGTTTCACTGCATACAAACAACCATCTAGTCTTTTCAGAACTTTGAACACACGGCTAAAATTTCCGCATCCAATTTGCTAGAGAAGGATACAAGTTACATCAGCTATAAGTTGTAAGCAATATAAAAAAGCTTGAAAGTCCCAAATATTACAAAAGGGTTTATTTATATGCTTTCAGCCCGGACCTCAATTTCATGGAAATCAGTGTGATATCGTGAAAGGCCAACTCCACCAATGGAAGGAAAGACTGCAGATATTAGCACCATGAATCATCAGTATAGTACATTAACAGGCACGTATATATATACATATGCATATATGTATGTATATGTATGTATGTACATATATACATATACATATACATATACAAACATACATACATATATATATATACACACATTTATTGGCAAACAAACCAACATAGATTTATTGACATAAAGTTGTCCAAAATTTACTAAGGCCTGGAGCTAAGTAGATATTCATTCAAAATCATGATTTTGAGCATGTATACAAACTTAACTGATGGCATTGAAACAAATAGGACAATTCAATAGATCAATGATATGGAATGGCTTTCCTTAACTAGGACCATGCTTTAACCTGGAGAATAGCAATTGAGGTTTTAATGTTTAAATATCACAAGGGAGAATGAAGCAGATTTACAAGAAAATAGTATCAAGAATAAAATTAAACAGTTTGGTGCTCATTTAGTCAATGTAATACAAACCTACATGTGCAGAAAATGCCAAATGGTATCTTCAATTTTTGTATGTAAGCCTTTAACTATGTTATCCAACTATTATCGGATGCAATTAGGCTCAAGAATATAATGAAAAAGGAGAAGATAGTTTAAATTTGGATGCAAATTATTGAGCAAAGGAATATAGAACAGCTTGGAATGAATATTCTGTCATCAAGAACATCAAAAACATAAAAGTTAAAATAATCAAGAAGAACTTTGACCTGTGGATTTAAATCTTCTGTCATCAAAGATACCTTGAACCTCTGATGCAACTGTTTTTATATATGGATTCCTAAAGCAGAGAGGAGGTGTAATTCGACAACGCAATGCAACTGCAGACTTAGAAACATAATTTCTTCTCTTTTGCGGCCCAATTTGAACTGACTTGCCTTCCACAATTTGATCAGAGTCACAATCATCCAACTGAACCTCCGCAACCTGTTGATGGCATGGAAAGATGGTGGAGAGGTATTTACTTGGAGAGCACCCTGCAAGAGAGAACAAGGTAGAATGCTGCTGATATTAGTTCTATATATTGAAAACAGAATGAAAATTGACAACTGACATATTAGAGCGCTTTCTGGTCCTAGAACCATTGAGAAATCCATTCAAGTTAGTAATTTATTTAAAAAAACTTAACTTATAAATGATTACCCTCACTATCTTGGACTATTGCTTATGGGAATGTGCTTTTGGCACTTCTAACACTCTATTGCCTTTTAGCTCGTCTCCTTTCTGTTTAAATATCACAAATAGAAAATGATGGAATCCCCCACTCTGGCATTTAGACAATAGAAAAAAGACAAACAAAGAGCACTGATAATCTTTTGTCTATTGTATAAAAAGAACTTCTGTGACAAATTTCAGTTCCCCTTAGGACATACTGCACTTAAGGACGTTTAACACCTATATTTTTTTTTTACATTCAAAAATATTAATTGGGTCAAAATAAATCAATAAAGAAAATATCTATTCAATAATGGTAAACCAGTAATCAAACAAAAATCTAAACACAGCCAAAATTAAACTCTGGGAGAAAGGATTAATTGGGCCAAATCATAGAGGAGTGAACTTCAACAGTAGAGAATGAGATACCAACTAGACAATCAAGTCTTTACTACATCAAACGCAAAATTAGCATTCTTAGTCTAGAAACCAAGGGTTAGAAAGAAAGCCCATGGGATGAACTAAGCATACCACTTTTGTGCCTCTTGTTCCTGCCATTTGTTGTCTTCTCCGGCGAGTTTGGACAAGGAATGTTCTCCTAAAAAGGTCCAAATCAGCAAAATGCAGGCTAAAGACTAACAACCACCGAAATCAAAGAATAAAAATAGCCATGGCTTTTACCTTATCGACCTCGAACCCATTATCAATCTGTTGGCAATCCGGTGTGATATAATCTGGAGTACTAGAAACCCAAAAGAGAAAAAGCCACGACGTTTAACAAGACCAGAACTCCCAATCAGAAGCAACAAAGGTGGAGTCACCTACCAGAAGAAATCTTGGCTGAGGATGCAGTCCTTATCTTCCCCTCCCTCCTCGGCACCGACGGGAGGTGCGTCGTCGCCATCCCCCTCCCCCTCCAGAAGTTTCTCGAAGGGGAAAGGTGAGCCGGTGGAGGCGGAAGAGAATCCCTGAAAGGGAGGAAAGGTCACGTGCCCGAGCTGGAAGCTGAGATCACCAGCGGGAAAATCACCCTCCATTTCCGTCACCACGGCCGCCGTCGCCCCCCTACTCCTTATCCCTCTCCCTCTCCCCTTAGGGGTTCTCGATCTCCTCATCTTCCCACTGCCCTCCGCCCCCTTTTAGTACATCGATTCCACTAATAACAAAAGAATGTAAAAAAGAAATGATTTAAATCGAAAGCTTGTCGACCCTCTGAAAAAGGAATTGGCGGGAGAAAAAAGATAATTTGTCGTTCTCGTACCCAACCAGTTTACCTCCTGCCTGTGACGTGTCACCCACCTGAGACCCCACTTATCTTCTATTCACAGATCGGTATGAAAGCGGGTAGGTGAGGTCTGAAGGACAGGGAACATTGAACTCTTCCTACCCGTTTGCTGGAATAGAAAAAGGAAATTTACTGTTGATTAAAATTGAACCGGACCGGGTTGTCGTTGATACTGGTTCGGTCTGCCTAGGGCCGGTTCGTCGTCCTCAGCGAAGTAACCCTCGGTGGCTTTGGCTTCTTACAGTTCTGCTGAGGTGTAATAGTGCAGAGAGGGAAGAGGAAGCGAAGGGGAGTCATGTCGAAGCGGCCGGCGACAGATGAGATCCCCCGTCCTGACTCCGGCAAGCGGCACTATGGAGACACCCCCGCTTCCGTCGTCGGGGACCAAAACCGTGGGTCTCCGCCCCCGCCGCGGTCGTCCTTTCCGTCCTACCTCGACGCCGGCCCCGAGTTATCCCCCAAGGCCCGGCTTCTGTGCGAGATTCTCGCCTCCAACCCGCCCACGGAGGTGGAGCGAGCCCTCGACGCTGTCGGCGTCCGTGTCTCCACCGAGGACGTGGAGGCCGTGCTTAAGTTCTCCTACTCCCAACCGGGCGCCGCTGTGGCTTTCTTCCGGTGGGCGGGATCCCGCCACCTCGCCGATCGCCACTCCCCCTACGCGTGGAACCTCGTGGTCGACCTTCTAGGGAAGAACCTACACTTCGAGGCCATGTGGAACGCCGTCCGCTCGATGCGCTCCGAAGGCCTTCTCTCCCTCGCCACCTTCGCCTCCATCTTCTCCTCCTTCTGCGCCACCGGCCGCCCCGATGACGCCCTCGCCGCGTTCGACACCATGAACCTCCACGGTGTCCCCCGAGAAACCGCCGCCCTGAACTCTCTTCTCTCTGCTGTCTGTCGCGAGGGCCGCGTCGCCACCGCGCGCCTCTTCTGCGACGGCGCCCGCTCGTCCGTAGCTCCTGACGCTGACTCTTTTGCCATCCTTCTTGAGGGCTGTGAGAACGATGTTGACCACCGGTCTGCCCGTGAGGTGTTCGACGATATGATCGCTACTGTCGGCTGGGACCCGGCCAACGTCCAGGCCTATGACTCCTTCCTCACCATCCTCGTCCGGTCGGGCTCCTATGGCTTTGCTGAGGCCCTTAGGTTCTTTGAGAAGATGAAGCAAAAGAGGTGCTTTCCAGGAATGAAGTTCTTTCGGGATGCCATCGAGGTGCTCGTTAAGAAGAAGGATGCCCACGAGGCAATGAACATCTGGGAGGAGCTCATGGGACGCAATGGGTGTTTCGCGGACACACCCATGTACAATTCAATGATAGCCTTGCAGTGTGATCTCAATCAGATCGATGTGGCTCTTCGGTTCTTTGACGAGATGATCATCTATGGAGCATTTCCTGACTTACAGACGTACAATGTCTTGATTCAGTTCTTGCTTAAGGGAAAGAAACTAAGGGAGGCTGCTTCTCTATTCAATGAGATGGTTAAGAACGAGTGCTGTCCAACAGCAGCTAACTGTGCTTCCTTGATGAAGACTTTGATGGATTCAGCAGATTTTGACATGGCCTTAAAGGTATGGAAGTGTATGACTGATAATGGCTTGCCTCCATTGGAGGAGGCCGGAAACATGTTGGTTTTGGCATTACGTGATGTGGACATGCTTCCTGAAGCTTGTAAATATGCAGAGGATATGATAGACAGAGGCATTAAGTTGAATTCATCTACTCTGTCTAAGCTGAGGCAGAGCTTACTAAAAATTGGTAAGGGTAGCATCCACGATCATCTCCTCAGAAAATGGAAATCTCGTTAGACAGTGTGTTTTGAATTTTTAGATGATCATAATACATTATGGTGTTACTTGTGATCCTAGCACATAATTATCTTTCTAATTCTACTTGAGTTTGTTATTGGCATATCATGAGATCACATTTTATTCTTGGATTTTTTTTCTCTCTTTCAAGTTATGTTTCTTTATTTTCTCTTTAATGAATTAGTTTAGTATTTTTGTTTTTTTGGTGTTATAATTGTTTAACTAATCCAATTGTGCTCCTGTGATAACCTATATTTCTTGAACTTTAATAAACTTTTCTACCCAAGGGATGATCTACGAAAATCCTTGATGAATGTGTAATTGAAAGTAACATTAGTTTCTCAAGGGAAAGATAAGTGTGCATGATGTAGTTGCAGAATAAGATGGTACAACAAGAACAAATCCTACAATCATGAAGTAACAGTGTTATCTTAACTTTAGAGTAGGTGACTAGGATTTGTCTGGTTTGTTTGAGATCATAGATTTTTTTTTATTTGGTGAAATTGACTGAGAATTGATTATAATCAGGCAAATGTTGGTCAGGATTGGCGAGACCATAAAGGAATTTAGCATTGTTGACCAATATTTAAATCATTAGGATTGTGCCAGAAATTGATCTAAATCAGTTAAAGATCAGCTGTAACTGATTGGATTGGTTGAATCGATCTAGGATTAGCCTATTTCTTTTTATCATTTTTTTACATATCATTGCCAAAATTCCATTTTGTGATAATTTTAGGATTTCACTCAGCTAATTTCATGAGCTACTGTATTTATATGATATTGCCAAGAAGCGGGAGATGATCATGCTTTTGACATGGTGGTCATGGAGGCACATCGTTTTCCAATAGCTTGGTGATAACTGGAAGTTGCACAAGAGGAATAGTTGTTCAGAGGAGAGAACATCACACATAAAAGGCCACTGGAGTAGTTGTATGGTGGGGACATTCTATAGGGTTGGAGAAACGATGAAGGATGACAGAATGAGACGGTGAGGATGATAAGGTTAGTGGCATTGAGGATTTGGGTATTAGCTTTACTCTTTCTTAGTATCAGTGGCCACACACTCAGTGTCTCAGTTCTCAAAGCCTAGAAACGATTTCGAGATTCAAGGCTGTCCTCCATTTGCTTGAATTTTCCGTGAGTGGAGGAGGCTTTTGGGTGATTTCTGCGTGTCTCATGTGTAGGAAGTAGAGGGTGACTGTTACTGCAGGTGCCTTGGAGCGCCAGCAGTGATGTGTGGTTCAGCCAGCTGACACGTTAGTACTTGGCCTTGGTCAGCCGAGGTCGATGGGCAGCCGGATTTAATAATTAAAGCTGACACCATCAGAGGTTGGTCTCTTGGCATTTCTTTTTAGTACCATTTCTGACATGTTGGTGATGCAAACTTTTTTCCTTGTTCAGATTTGAGTATTTGACACTGATTACTTCTTGCATCAAGTGTTGCATTTTGACTTCACAAACATTGATTGAGCGCGACAGGGAGATGCAATTCCTTCTGTCAAAACGGAAAGATGTTCTAATCACCAGAGATGAGAGGATCAATTTGGTGCAGTTATTCTCACAGATTATGGCATGGTTACTTTCTTTCTACCACAACAGGTGATGCTACATGTGTTTATCTTGATCCTTGTTTTGAAATGTATACTTAGTTATTGAAAGAAAATAGAGCAGCTTATGCATCGAAGCTGCGAGGTCAGATGTACACAGCCTAAAGTTCTCATTATCTACATCTTGTTTTTTACTTTCTTAGTGTTAAATGCAATGGGAGTGTCTTGAAAGAGAGAGAGAGAGAGAGAGAGAGAGAGAGAGAGAGAGAGAGAGAGTCTTACAATGCCTTGAAAGCCATGGGATGTTCTTGTGACATATATCATCAGCTCAACATGGATAGTATCGGTGGATATTGGATCAGATGATTTGTGTGTTGTGCTGTTTGTGAACTTGAAATGTACCTCTTCTGCCTTGACATCTGGGCTATTCTGTAGAATGTGAGTTATTGAACTTTAGCATTGTTGAAACTTATATGTGCTTTGACATCTATTGTGGCCAGTAGCTTAATGGGTGTCTGATGTCGTTCATATTAATTTCAGGGTTTTTTTATTTATTTGTCTTCTACTACTTTGGTTAGTACTCTGTGCAGACCTATAACCAAAGTCATCTTTCCTCTTATGAAAAATTACTAAGACCTTTTTTTTATCCCAAGAAAACAAAAGCTTTTGTATGACGTTTTGTGATTCAATTTGATTTCTCAGGCTTATAATTTACATGTTTACATGTGTTTTGTATAGTTGTTCGTCCCGGTTGGAGCGCGTGAGCTTGATCCCAAGAACTAGCCTGGATTGATGTCAACAGGGTTTGCGTAGCTTCACTTGAGGTGTACACGGAGGGACAAATTTGAAGACCACAAGTCGGTCTTTAAAGAAGAGAGGAAAATATCAGGGCTATTATTCATGGGTTTGTGGAAGAATTTTAGTGAGTAACGACTTCCAACTTAAGCGTGTCAAAGGATTGCAAGGTGCCTTTGGATCAACTATTCTGTTCTGTCAACATAGTTGCAGCTTTCAGAATTGTCTTCTTTTGAAATGTTGTGCAGTGTTTGGAAGATTGACAAGTAAAAGCAGGCTACCAATATGGACCAGTACTGCAGGGCTTCCACAGTCTTTGGCAGAAGCTGTGCGCGAAGAGGAGACTTGCTCTCTCCGTTTGCCTATGGCCGCCACCAAAGCATCAGCCATCTTTCCTCTGCTGCTGCTACTGCCACTGCTGCATCTCCTCTCTTCTGGATTCGCAGCTGCAGGACAAGAAGATTGCCCTCCATTCTCCTGTGGGCAGCTCCGGGACGTCAAATACCCTTTCCGTCGCAAAGATGATCCAGCTATCTGCGGGAACACAACCTACCAACTCAGCTGCGACGCCAACAGATCTACCATCAGGATTGGCTCTGCGGACTACTTCGTCACTCAGATATCGTACCTATCGTCCTATGATACTTGGATCCGGCTGGTGGATCCTAACCTCGCCAATGGAAGTTGTCTCCCTGCCCAACCTTTATCGCCCACCAACTTGTCGACCGCGGAATTCGATTTATATTCAAATTACTGGGCCAGTTTCATGAATTGCAGCGAGACGATCCAGAACGACACACGGTATCACCTCCTTTCATGTCTGGGCCGCAAGGACACGTATGTCTATGTCATCGTAGCCCCAGAAGCAGATGAACTGCTCTACCTTCATCCGTGGTGCGAGTATCTATCAATGATTCCGGTCGCTAATGATGCATCTTTGTTCGACGATCCACCGAGTTCAGCGATCGACGCATTCAGCATCCTGCAGAAGGGGTTCGATTGTTATATAAGTTCAGAGATAAGTACTAATTCAAATATTTCAGGATCAGATGGAAGCAGTCCTGACTGGAAATCTCCCTTAATTCACGAATGTCTGAAAGAAGCCACAAGGTAGCAGCTGCCTTCTGACCGCATCTACCGCCCCGCATGATGTTGAGATGCCTCGCGTGTTCCTCATTCAAGCGGTAGCTGACTTCTTCCGTTCATCTCATGCAGCATGTTCTCCGACCTAATAACCAGCAAGCAGCTACTATCCATCGTCTCCTCCGTGGTCAGAAGCGAGACTCATTTCCCAGCCTGCGTGGAGGATTACTTCAACAGCACTTTCATTTATGGGATTACCATTGCTGTAACCGTACTCAGTCTGATTGTACAGCTCTTGATAGGTATTGTCCCACTGTCATTCCCCGTTCTGCATTGCATGCTACCCTCTGGTTCTCAGCTTCCTTTGTTTCCTCTGTTACGCAGTACTGTTGATACTATGCCGGTTCGTGATGCCGCCGATCATACTCTGTGTCTTCCTTGCTCACAAACTGTGGGTCAGCCGAGCCTCCGTGGACACCGTGGAGAAGTTCCTCCGCGCTCAGCAAACGCTGACGCCCACCAGGTACGCCTACACCGACATCGTCGCCATCACACGGCACTTCAGGCAGAAGCTAGGCCAGGGAGGGTTCGGATCCGTGTTCAAGGGCGAGCTCGCCGGTGGCCTTCTCGTGGCCGTCAAACTGCTCGGCAACTCCAAATGCAACGGCGACGAGTTCATCAGCGAAGTCTCCACCATCGGCAGGATCCACCATGTGAATGTGGTGAGGCTGGTCGGCTACTGCGCCGAGGGATCCAAGCGGGCGCTCGTCTACGAGTACATGCCCAATGGCTCCCTCGACAGGTACATCTTCGCTTCCAAACCAACCACGGCCCGCACTTTTACCTCGGAAAAGCTCATCGACATAGCCATGGGCGTCGCCCGCGGCATCCACTACTTGCATCGAGGGTGTGACATGCAGATTCTGCACTTCGACATCAAGCCTCATAACATTCTCCTCGACCGCAATTTCACGCCCAAGATTTCTGATTTCGGACTCGCAAAACTGTATCCAAAGGGCAACAGTCTGGTGTCAGTCAGTGCCGCCAGGGGGACGGTGGGATACATAGCTCCCGAGTTGATCTCCAGGAGCTTTGGAATCATATCGCACAAATCAGATGTCTATAGCTTTGGGATGCTGCTGATGGAGATGGCAGGAAGGAGGAGGAACGTGGATCCTCGTGCAGAGAATTCGAGCCAGGTTTACTATCCTTCGTGGATATACGATAAGCTCGCTCGGCAGCAGGAGATCCAATTCGACGACACCTCGGAGATAGAGGAGTTGGAGAAGAAGCTGGCGGTGGTTGGATTGTGGTGCATCCAAATAAAGCCATCGGAGAGACCGACAATGGCAAAGGTGTTGGAAATGCTGGAAGCTGATGCGAGCAGCCTACCGATGCCCCCCAAACCCTTCTTTTCCTCCGTGGATTCCACTTCAGAAACAAAGACTTGCTTGGTTTCATCTTCCGCTGAGCTATCCATCATCTCGGAATGAAAAATCATTGTTCAAACGAGTAGAAATAAGCAATTGGAATGGTGCACTGCAATAAAGAATCCGAGAAGAGGCAACATGCCATAAAGGTGGATCAGTCAACGAGTCCTGTTTGGTTCGTCTAATGTAGTTATGAAGAACTCAGCTTTTGCCTGAAGACTACGAAAATTAATTGCCTGTTGTTTACATCTCATTTCTATATAGTTATCGATGTGGAGAAATCATTCTCTCTTCCGATGTACTATTTAGTCGCGTAACACTGGTAATTTAGTCGTACTAGTTAGTTCTTCCAGTGCTATAATTGCTTGTCTTTGAACACTATATTGCTTTTCCTTTCCCTGCCAAGAACAGAGCTATCAGTATAATTTCTTGTCTTCGAACACTGCAATGCTCAGCCTTTCCCCTCCAAGAACATAGAACTATAAATGTATACATGTAGCTTGATCAAGTTACAAGATCTAGATCTCTTAGGTGCCACAGATTCTGTTCTCAAGCATCTTAAAGAACTCATCGAGGAGAAAAAAAAGTATCTAATCAGCAGACTTGAGTACATTTCTTTGTTTCTGTGTACTAATGATGGTTTGGATGAAGGAGAGAGAGACCACCTCAGCGAGTAAATTCATGTTCTTCAGCTAATCATTGCAGATTTCCAACTCATTAATTGCTGAGATCTGTGAACTTGCATGGTTGGTGGCTTATTATTTTCAAGCTTCCTATTTTTCTTATAATTCTTTTAACATCATTGAGTGATCGTGTGGGACATCAGTCATCAAATTTAGATCATGTCGAAAACTCCAATATCAATCAAGAATTCACTTTCATTAAGGAAATGATTTATGGTCCACCATATTGTCACTTTCCATCCACTAATTGAGATTGAAGTAGCAGAAGACAAATCAACTTTGAAGCTTCTTATGGAGGATTTTTGACAGAAATGTGAAGATACAAAGCATCAGATGCATGATTAGTATGTGTTGATGAAACATTCCTGTGTCTCAGGCTCAACCACATCACATCGAAACCATTGGCAGTGTGACCGTAAGATGGATCATCAGAAAGAGAACAAAAAATGAAGGAAGAAGAAGAAATGAACATGCACTTGTGTGCTTCTACTGACGAAGAAGATCCATGGTTTTGAGCAAGAAAGGCCTGAACCTGTTCACATCGAGCCTCACGTTCTGCTTCGCCAAGTACACCTCCCCCATCTTGAAGAAGCCTTGCCTGTGAAGTGACTGTGGGTCTGTGAACACCGGATGATCTCTGGGGTACAGCTCCAGCAGCGTGCTCTCCTCCACCGTGATGTTGTACTCCAGGTAGTGCAGCCCGGCGTCCGAGGACGGGAATCTGAAGGTGTGCGAGGCCATGCCCTCCAGCTCACAGCAGGGGACGATCTGTATCAGCACGGCGTTCTTGGGGAGGAAGACGAAGTTGGTGAGCCCGGCGCCGTGCACTCCCATGATCGCGTCGCACGAGTTCACCACGCTCGCGAACCCCGCGACGTCGCCGAACTTGGCGTCCGTCCTCACCACCTCGAAGCCCGACGCCTCCGCCATCCGGACGATCTCCGGTACGTTGGTGAACCTCCGCTTGCCCTTTCTCTCCACCACCAGTAGCCTCGGCTTCTTGGTTGGGTGCTCGCGCAAGCTGATCGCGTGGTCTCGCGGCAGGGAGTAGGTGCCCCTCAGGAACTCGGTGAAGTCGAGCATGGAGTAGGCGTTGGGAGCTTGAGCGGGCTCGATGATGAGGTCGTTGTGGAAGCGGAGGCCGACCAAGACGTGCGGGTGGCAGAGGACTTCGTCGCTGTGGTCGAGATCGACGAGCTCGTACCGGGTGAGCCTCTTGATGATGGGCTGGTACTTGTGGAGCCACCACGGCTGGATGTTGGTGATGAGGAACTGGACGTCGCCGTCGAACTGCCGGGCCGTCAAGAACAGAGGGAGCAGCACGTCGGTGAAGTCGTGGTAGTAGTTCCCGGTGAATCCACCGAGCGCGAACACGATGGCTGGGACTGCCTGGTTGACGGTGCACCGGGGGAGGATTGCGGAGGCGCCGCCGTTTGCCGTTGCTCTCACCGTGACCTTGGGGATGTTCTCCATCTGCTTGCGGACGTAAGGCACGACCTTCCATTGTTCTTCCCTTGGTTGATGGGGGGAAACGAACACCACGGATGAGGACTTGCCGTGGATTCGAACGTCGCCCTTCATCTCGCAGAATTCAGTTCTCGGATTGTTTAAGTCGCAGATTGGCTTCGTCATCTGAATCATTCTGTCTTCTCTTTTTGGAGCGTGAATCTTTTCGGCTTCTGAGCAGCATCAAGCTCGTGTTGTTATGTTATCATTGAAGTAGATGGATCCAATTTGGCTAAGATGATCGAGCATACCTGGTTGCTTGGGTTCTCTCTTCCCTTCCTTGGTGATTGAGTGGGGAATAGTGGAAGAGTTCTTGCGGTGCACGCTCTCGTCTGCAGTGTTTCCATGCTGATCCTCTGTCTTTCTTCCTCGTTCTGCAAGAGAGAAAGAAGACGATATCTCAGTGGAATTAATCCTAAATGATTGGAAGAAGAGATTGCATTGAGTTCAGACGGGTCCAGAACTCGGTGTGCTCTCCAAAACAGGGATCATTGACTTCCTGGTTTCTTCCTCTTCTCAGGGCACATGGCTCTCTGTGTCCTCTCTCTCTCTCTCTCTCTCTCTCTCTCTCTCTCTCTCTCTCTTAGTATGCTTTCAAGATGAAGCAATGTCGATAGTTCTTCTTACCTTGATTTTGTAGTCTAATTTTGCCTTCCACCGCTTCGGTGTCGCGAACTCTGTAGGCTACAGATGGCTGCTGATCAACTGCAGAACAAGAGAAACAGAACAAATAAGGATCCAACGATCTCTGCGTCTCAAAACTTCTATAGACATAGAGATTACTACAAGAAGAAGAATAGCAGAACAACAAAAGGAATCGAGGGAGGAGAGAAGACTCACCGGAAGTCTCCGACATGGAGATGAAGTATGTTAAGATGACCACGCAGCATCCCACGAGCAACGCCAAACCGAGCTTCCGTGCCTCGAACCGACTCAAGTTCCGAACTACAGTCTTCTCGTATCCCATCTTCCGGGCGTCGCCGCCGCTGGTGGAAGCTTCAGCTGAAAGGAATCACCGGTGGTGAAGGGGAGAGTTGTACGGAACACACAGCAAGAAAGCTCTTCTTTTCCCCCCGCTTGCTGCCAAAGCCTGGTTGGGAATTCTCCTGTGGAATGGATCTGTGGGCTCTCTCTCTCTCTCTCTTCTTCTTCTTCTTCTTCTTCTTCTTCTTCTTCCAAACCCTGTGTAGCTTTGAGAGAGAGGAATGGGTGCAAGAGGTTGCATTTAAATATATCTCCAAAAAAGATACTCTTCATCTAAGGAGATGTAAAACATTGACTAGTCTGCTTGAGGAATTAGTCATCTCCAGTAGGCAAATCTCAAATGTTCATTTTCCAGAATTCCAAATCAAAAAAAATACACCTTTCTACTTTGTATTCTTTTTTTATTATGTGCTTATATGGATCATTAGTAGAAAAATAATTTACAAAAAATCAGAAGGAAAAAAAAGCTATTTTTATTCTCATCAAATGAAGTTTGTGTAAATGGTCAATGATTTTGTAATCTGAAACTCAAATCCAAAATAATTTTGTGATCTGAGTCTATAATCTATTATCTTTCATTAAAGAACACCTAAGCTGACAGATTGATTCTGTAAAACTGATATCATATTAACTGATCCTATAATTTTACAAAGAGCATGTGATTCAAGTTGAGGAAAAGTTGTGGTTGGCTTTGTTCTAAGACATTGGATAATACTTAAGTGAACCCAAGCTGACTTTTCAAAACTTTCAGCTGCCATCTCATACATGTGAGCAACATAAATGTTCCATGTTGAGTTGCTGTTTCAAGATCTATAAGAAGAACCATTGCACATTGTCATGTTCTGATTGATGACTACTTTTTCCTTTTTACTGTAGAGAGAGAAAGGAACACATCCATACCAGAGCATTTTACAAGTGACCAAAGTTCTAAGAGAGACTAATGCATTGCTGTACCTCCATAAGTAAGGTATTGAGTGTCCTAAAATAAATGTCACCTAATGCTCAAGATGCCATATGTTTTGCATGTGTATGTATGAGAGAGAGAGAGAAAGAGAGAGAATCCTAGGTTTTCTAGAAGCATTTCAACAAGGAAATTCTCAAGAGTATGATGACAAATGAGATCATGTTGGACACATCAAGTATCAACCTACTCATGCATGCTACAGTTTAACCTGGGATTTCTCTCCCATGGCTTGAACTGTGGGCTACACACCCACAGGACTTCCAATCAATGAAGCATCATCATGCTTCTTATTTCTCCTCCAACGTGTCTTGTCTCTTTGTCATAAAATAAAAAGCTGAAAGCTACCGAACTGGTAGTCCTATTGGCTTTGCCATCATTCTCACCCTCTTCTCATCATTATAGTTTGTACAGATACCAAAGCATCCCCTCTCTATGGTCTGCTAAAGATGAGCCATGAGCCATGCCCAATACACAGCTCTGCCTTCTTCATTAAGACCAAGTGATTGGTATCAGGACATATCCCACAATAAAGACAAGTTTCAGCCAGTCCAATTGGAGCTGGGAAGCAACTTGGTAACTTGTAGGACTCTAAAATGCTTTTCTAATATATAAATATACATCATCTCTTCTGCTATCATTGACTTGTATTATGGACTACATGTCATGGATGAATTTATTGAACCAGTCACAAAAAATTGAACAAGTCAAGTGAGTATGCTGTGACAGATAGATAGATCTAATAGCTTTAAAGATATACAAAAAGGAAGGTTCAACTGGTAAGTTATGTAATCAATTCAATGTTCCAACCACTCTGTTGAAATTGAGCAGGAGGATGATAAAGAAATGATGTATGAAGATGGACTTGGATCTAAATTATGTGCATCAATCTAAGTCCACTATGTCCACACCTCTCACAGGAATAAAAAGGAGGTTCATTGACTTTTGAAGCAAAATAATAGCAATGATAATAATAATATGCAGTGAACTTACATATCATAGTTTATTATCTGGCATGGAAGTGCATGAATTCCATTACTTGCCTCACAAAATATCTTGATATTACAGTGAACATTCCAACAGAGGCATCACATGTTGGGTTGTTTTCTTCCTTTTGGGCATTTTGTGGGGAATCCTTGAGTTGTTGAAACAGTAACTTGGAACATACTGTCCCTGTGAAGTTCTGGGAAGGGAGTACAATTATTGAAGAACAATATTGCAAGTTCTGTCGAGTTTGGAAGATATTTGAGATCAAAAATTCTGTAAGCTGTCCCCTAATAATTGAGTTTAATGCATAATCCATGAGTCGTCAATTGTCAAGCCAAAGTCTTACGGATAACTCTATCGTAGGTATCATCTAATGACTCACTAAAGAATTATCTAAATTTTATCCTTCTGAAATGCCATGGATTCCAAAATACAGATCCGAACAGAAAAGATTCCTCTACTTCTCAATCAAACCAATAAGAAGCTAAACATGTTGTTCATGTATAATAATAAAATTACTACAGTAGATGCAGAACTCTGGTTTTCTTTTCTGTTTATAGATATAAATTGGGATGTATATATATATATATATATATATATATATATATATATATATATATATAGCAAGTGGTATGAATTGTTTTATGAACCACATGGAGCACATGTGATGGAATCATATTGATCCATGAAATCAGTAATGAAAACACAGAGCAAGCTGGCTGTTAAATCTTGAAGAAATGTGAAATCATAGCAACCCAATTGGACTTTCCTTGAGCTCTGGGTGAACATATTGCGCTTTACAAAGATGAAATGTTTCATTTGCCGCTAATACGTCTGTTGTCTTGCAGTGGTGCTGAGAGAATTATATATGTAATATGGCAGAAGTAAAGCTTGTCGGGTCTTATGACACCGATTGTTGTAGGGTCATTTGCAAGCTCTTGAAGGCATTGACTTGGTAGAACTCGGTCCTTTGATTCATGGGTTTGATCATTGAGCCAAACAATCAGATTGTATGTTAAGTCATATGCATACATTATATCTACAAAAAGATATTATTTTATGTTTGTAGCAGAGAACATACGCCTTACGAAGAGTGGTGAACAAAGCAGACCTTCATGTTCTTTTCCGTTGTCCAGTCAATAGATCCTTCTATTGTTCTTTGCCTTTTTACATGAGACGAATGCTTTGGCTGTTCTTTTCGTTTTTGTATCCTTTGTTCCAGAGCAACGCAGAATCCAACAACTTCCAGAAATAAAAATAGCGAGATCAACGGCAACAACAAGAAGGCACTTTTCAAGCTCGTACAAGAACTTTCATTAGCAAAGACTAGGGATTTTGGCGATGCAGAAATGTCAGAATCATTCCGTAGTGTCCAATTCAATCAGAACTAATAAAATAGGCTAACCCATGGCAATCACAACTTAAAGAAGATTGATTTAGCATGGGATTAAGATTCAACAGATGCTTCCCTCAGACTTTTAGTTACTGTTAGTTCCGTCTGCAGAAGTTTTGCTTTCATGCTTTCCAAGCTCTACATCTGGCTCCACCGAGCAGCGATGAAGATTGTGTTTCTGGTGGTTGTGATGGTGGTGCCCATGCTTATGATGAGACTTCTTGGCATCTCTTGGCTTCCCTGTTTCGTACTCTTCCCCTGATGATTTGCCCTGGGAGGAGATCCTATTATGCTTGTGATCATCGTAACCGGGCGAATCATCTTCACTCGACCTGAGATGGTGCTTGTGCTTTGAGTGTCTTCTCCTTGCTTGAGAGTCTGAAGTAGAATCTTCATCACCTGACCTGTGATGGTGCTTATGGCGCCTAGAGTGACTCTTTCGGTTAGCTTTCTTTTCCTCGTCTTCAATGCTTGAAGGTGAGCTGCTAGAGTCCGTTCCGGATGAACATCTATACTTCCTCCCATGAGTGTGCCTCTTCCGGCCTGCATCATCGTCATCATTGCTATCATGATCACTGGAGCTTGAGCTTCTTTTCGTAGATCTGTGTTTCCTTTTTCCTCCATCTTCCGAGTCAGACTGGTCATGTTTCCGGTGCTTCTTGTGAATTCTCTTCTTTCTGTACTTCCTTTCAGAATCGCTGCTGTCAGAATCGCTGTCATAATCTGATCCAGAATGGGTCCTTTTCTTGTGTCTTGATGCCTTCAATTTCCTTTTTTTTGCTTCTGCATCAGCTTTTGCCTTGGATGCAGCTTCCAGCCTCTGCTCCCATTTCACGGGGCCCTCTTTCTTCTCCAGAATTTTCTTCTTCTTCTCTTCAACCAATTGCAAGAACTTTTTGCAGTCCATTTGATATGATACAAATATGACTTGAAGCCTGAATATCCATGAAATGATGCAAGGAAGTGCATCTCATAGAAGAGAAAGATCGATGTTAGTTCTTCTAGCATCTCATAGCACAACGGACTCAGTGTGCCATAACTCAATTGTCATCATCTGTAACTATCAATCTATAAACATATTTTTTTTAAAATGTTAAATAGACATGACTTGTAAGAAAACTTAGAGCAATGCCATCATTATCTGAGAAAATGCACTGAGCACAATCATATGCAATCATAAATCTTGCACAATCATATAGCTACCACTGAAACCATATCTTTTAGTATTTATAGAGCACAATAAAGAAAGTAATTCTAGACAGTCTCCCCATGATTTAGGGTTCACAAAATAATAAGTGCACAACAAAATAGACATCGAGAAGTTATAGAAAGAAAGCAAATAAAAGAACTTAAAATATAATCATACAAACTTTAGGAGTTCTTATAACTGACTAGTAATTTCCTGCTTTGGAGAACTTTGCTTATATATAGTCATTTATCATATGTATGCTACTTTAGATGAGCAGCAGGGACTAAAGTGCACCTCTATGAATCTTGGAGAGTGGTGAATGATAAACAATTTATGAAAATCAGACAGAAAAAACAATGAAATATAACAATCCCATGGAATACTTAGTTCAAAACAAACAAGAAGAAACACGGGGTCAGCTTTTCACCTTATGCAGAAGTTTCTTGCACGCTTGAGCAAATAGTCAATACCACTTCTTCCCAGTAATGATGAGAACCTAAAGTCACACAAAATAGCATGGAGTCATTTCCAAAAAAACAAAAAAACCAACCTAAATGATCATTAAAGTGTAATTACTAGTTAAATTCTCAACCCAGTTTCACCACAGTGCTAAACTCCTGTATTAAGCCTCTCAAACCCTCACCTAGGGTAAAAAAACGTAATGAGCAAATCAAGCAGAACATTATGCAACCATTCTTCTTATCATTAATGTGATCATTCTTCTTCAATGTTTTCCAATAAAATTAACATCAAGTTCACCAATCATGTCAGTTTGTTGATTCTTGTGATGCCAATTTTTGTTGAGAGATCTGGGTTTATCCATTTTGGTATGACTCCATATAATTGTCAAACTAGATTTTATCAATGCAGATGTAGTTTGTACAAAGATATATAATTACTAAACATCTGAAGGTGCTTTTAAGTCTTCGTCAACAAAACCAACAGGCTACAAACAGCTTACTCACAGCTTGAGGTCACACATTATTTTTCTATAAGAAGTCCATTCTCAAGCGTAGCATTTTAAAAACAAAAATTCTAGGAAATAGGTCTCAGATAAAATTAACACCCTTAAATAAATTATTCAACATGTCAGCAATAATAGGCATTTGTATCCCCTTATATCTCATCAAGCCTATGAGACAGTCACAACAACAAAAAGTCGGGAGCGATACAACACCACAATCCCCATACTTATGAGAAATACAATGCCTGAACCTATACAAAAAAATCACAACCATGTTCATACACTTAAAACATGGTTCAATCAATCATCTCACAGAGTATACATAAACATATTTAATAAATTTAATTACATCCTTATGGGTTCACAGTATCCAAATTCAAATAACAACATTATTAGAACCAAATTCAAGCGTAATACCATGTGACCCCACCTTGAGCCATGCAATTTACCGCATGTTTGTTGCAACACAACCTTTCTTTTTTTTCATAACTTTACTCGCTTTTCCCTTTTCTTTTTTTTTCACTTATTGCTTTGTTGCAATGGGATGCTATTATGTGCCAACAATAGATTCTTTTATTTTCTTTGACTTTAATAGTTTAAAGGCCAACTATGATCACCAGTGAAATCACAGTTGCTTTCCTAATCCAACTAGAGGTACAAGTTATGCTGTAGACAGATAGCACGCGGTCCAGGAACCCAAGCATATCCTCTTGACAGGCAAACAGCAAGACATCTTAACCGAACAAACCAAATCATTCAACCACATGAAACAAAGCAAGAAATTCCAACCACATATCTCCAATAATCAAATAATAGAAAAGAAGGCACAGATCACACTTATCCATCTTGATCAAGTAAGCACATTTCACCATAATCCTAGAAAACTAGCAAACAGCAAGCAAAGCGAACAGATCGACGCCTCTAACATGAGATCGAGTACCAAAACACGGAATATCAAATATCAGGAAGCCCTAACTCAACATCCTGAGGCCGCGCAAGCAAAGGAGGAGGAAACCCTAGATTTAGCGAGAAAACCCCGCAAAACGCCAATCCGCCTGCTAAAACCAGGGGATCGGCAGCCTAAGTCCGGAGATCCATACTCACCACCGACAAAACCCTAAAAGGACACCGCAAAAAGAAGGGGAGAAAGGGGATCTCGAGACGAGTGTACAAAGACAAACAAAGAACGAGAAGCGGAGCGAGATCTCACCGGACCAGAGAGGAAGAAGGCGTCGAAAGAAGGGGGATAGGCCGACCGATGGCTTCCTCTCGACTCCGCCCTCTTCCTGTCTTCTACCACTATTAATTAGCGCGGCGGCTGTGGCTTTTTGTTGGTCACGCCGGCATTATTCTATGTACGTACGAACGCGTCAATACGTACAAAGTACGGATGTGGAGGCGCGTGGAAACCGTCAAGCAATCCATTGGGCTTTGATGGACCGGCCCACATCTAAATAACTTCGAATTTATGTTCATTATACGAATTCCAATTAATCCGGTCATAAAAATAAAATAAAATAAAATTGGATATCAATATAAAATACATATCGATGCATTTTTAGCCAATATAATATTACAATTATATTTATAAAAAAATCAATTGTAGTAGTTAATTTTATTTATAATTATTACTCTATGTATGAAATTTTTTTATTGAAAATATCAATTAATTTAGTTGGTAAAGATCTTGATAATTTATTATAAGATTTTGGGTTCGAATCCCGCCTTCATTACTTGATCTTTAAAAAAATAATTTAAAATTTAATTAATTTTTTTAAAATATAAAAGAAATAAGTTGTGATAGATGATGGTACTGATAGATTTAGTTCGACATATATGAAAGGTTAAAGAATGATTTTAATTTTTTATGATTTAAATTATGATCTTTTAAATAGTAAAAGATAATCTAATGATTCTTATAATTCTTTTATTTTTGTTCTCAAAGGTCAAGGATTCTAAAATTCAAGTGACAGAGTTTTACCTAAGGTTAGTAATTTTTATCAATATATTTTAAAATTAAAACATTTGATATGATAACTCAGCTACCAAACACTAAGAATTTTAAATACTCATATGAAAAATTTTATACCAGACTCATTTAATTGATTCAAGTACTTTTTTTAGTAAGATCATCTGATAAAAACTTTAGTTATTTATAGTAAGATCTCATCTTCCACATTTATCTTTTATCAAAAGATAAAATAAGTCAGTAGCTTGGCAGGTACTTCTTTTTCATTACATATATAGGAAAAACTATGACAGAAGTGTGCCAAGAGTTCTTCATTCCTGGTTTTGCATCTGCTTGAAAGATGGTGAAACCATGTCACTTGATCCTGGTCTGGGCATGGCAAAATCATGGCCTCTCTGAACCATCAACTTGTTCTTAATTGATCTCCAAGCAATGTTGTTTGGCACCCTCATTACTGTAACTAATGCCTCAGAGTGGTCTTATAAAATGTATTTGCAAGGACACAACCACACAAATCAATGAACTATTCTAGTCCAAATGATTCCTTGGCCTGTCCTCTGGCAGGAGACAATGTGGTACTCTTTATCTCTTTTAATGGCTACTCATTAATCACTGTCAACTTGTCATTAACTAAGCACACATCATTAGGAGGTCAGCAGGAATTTGTACCCAGTTAGACAATAAACATCTTCTTTTAGCTCAGAAGGTCCTGACAATTGCTTGTGGCAATGAATCAAGATGTACCAAATCTTATGTAGGTCAACTCTCTACATGCCCTCACCACACCTTTATCTGCTTATAAACCTTGAAGGTACACATTTGATAATTAACTTGTGTACAAATTTTCGACCATCCAAGCTGTTAATCACAGAAAGTTTCCTGTAGAACTGTGTATTACTCCTTTAACTTGGACTGTTCAATGGATTTAGAAGAGGAAGCCAGTTCAGAGCATAATAGCAATCATCATTGTGCATTCCAGTGGCCTCTGGCTTCCAACTAAAGCATGCCATCTAAGGCAGGGCATTTGTGAGATCTAAGAAGTCACAGTGCTTGATTGATTGTTATTGGAATTGCCAAAAGTCAACTTAGTACATGCAAGTTGCAGCCAATAGATTCATTCAATGTAATAACTACAAACTCTTATCCAAAAGGGAGAACAGATACCCTCTTCATCTCTATATACACTGTTTCCGGAGGTATCTTCCTTCCATTCACTCTTGGCATAGAAGGAAGGAGGACTGAGATGGCCACCATTGCCAAGAAGATGGTCACTGCACTCCTGCACCACACTCGACTGGGATCCATAGTGTTCGCAGTGCCTGATGGGATCAGAGGACTGGTGGAGTGGCTGGCTGATCAACCATTCGCTGCTACCATCACCCCATGCTACAGTGACTGCATGCATGTCTGCCTGAGGGTTCATCAAATGCCCTACTTTCCTGTTCCAGGAAATGTAATCAGCTCAGGTGCAGCATGGTAAGCCGATCATGTTACTGATCCTTGGTGTAACTCGAAGGGATGTAGTGAATGGTGTTCTTGTAGCTGCTGTCATGGAATAGTAGTAGTAGCTGTTGCTGTTCTTGTGCCATGATAACTTCATTTCTGCATATTTTTGTTGAGGGTTGAAAGCTTCTGAATTCTTTGTTTGCTTCCCTAAAATCATACCTTGGCACTGATCTTTCCGCATGTACAGTAACTCTTTGTTTTGACTAGGCTTGAAGTCTGAGAGAGAGAGAGAGAGAGAGAGAGAATCCTTCCTGTGTCCGACTCCAAGTTTCTCTTCTCCTTGTAAGAATCCTACAGTACACAAGGTGAATTATATCATGGCACGCCACTGGGGCCAAAGGATTAGAGCTTAGGTGACTCGTACTTCCCCTGTTCCAAGAAGAGTTCATGTGGAAGGATCAAAATAAGTTTCAACAAAGTGAATTTATTTAAGGGCACAAATTGTGAAACAAACCAAATCAAATTGATCTGGTTTCTTTCTTCCTTTCACAAATCAATGCAACTCCACCACCCTCTCTTCCACTCTTCTACCACCATTGCCTCATCTATGATCTTCTTCGTTCTACCCCCTCATTCTTTTTTACCTTCACTGACATAATACTTATCGTTGATAGACTCTAAATTCTATCATGCTTATATCTTTCCTTCCTCTCTCATCTTCTTATCCGTCAACCTTGAAAAGTCTCTAAAATCAGCAAATATATATATATATATATATATATATATATATATATATATCTTCAATGAGCTAAATAATCAGTAAATTGAGCAAATTTTATAATGTTACACTTGTAAATAAACTATATTATGTTCGATTGTGGAATCAGAATGAAAATACATAAAATTAGGCAAACAAATTTTCTAGAAAAATGGATACTAATTAAGTATATCATATTTTCCTTTGATGGTGAAAATTAAAAGTAAATTGAATAATTTTTTTTATTATATTACACTCCAAGTCAAGATGAAATTATATCAAATTGAAATTAAAAGCCCCTAAAATTAATTTTCTTAAGAAAAGGGCTGAAGAAGAAATCATCCTTTCTGGTGGTCAGTACATGGCATGCTTCTGTTTCCAACACAGTGTGGATGAAATTTCAATAATATCAAAGTACTATCAAAAAAATAATATCAAAGTACTTTCAATGGAAGGTAGTTCCCTCAGTTTGACAAGTATATCCCATAGTACAGTTTATTCAAACAGCATCTCCACTAAAACAATGATGTATATTAGACGTAAACTTGTGGTTGTAATCTTATAAATTGATGCTTCAGCAACGATGATGATCGAGTGTTCAAGTGTACTCCTCTGCCTTGAATTTGACCTCTGGGTTCCTAATATCGTCTTGGCTTTGAATTAATCGGATCTCCAAACTGCTGGATTGCGGATCAAAACCTACTGATTTGTAGTCTTCTAGTGTTCTGTGCAGCAGGGCCTGCAAAAGGCAGAAAAAGCAGGCCGAAAAATAGATATGCGAAGAGCATTTAATGAATCACAGCTAGTTCTGATGAAAGCACAATTATTTATAGAAAGAAAAGAAGAAAGAAAGCATATCAACATGAAATTTGTACTGGGGAAATAGCCTAGAACAGGAGATCAGCATGAAAATGAAGGCCTTTAGTTTTCAGTGAAAATTTTAGGACCAAAGATTTCATATCAATGTTGCATAAGGATAAATGGAGATACAATTACATCTTGGTTGGCAACATATAGGAAGAACCACAAACACAAAGGAACAAACAATAACTGAGCTATGAATAGATGCAGATGATCAAGGAAACATGGCAATCTTAAACAATTAACACATGCAAAGCTAGGGCTTTTTACAAGGTTCATTTCTCAATCTCCAGAAGCACTTGCTTTATTCATAGAAGACCATGTAGTGGTAGAGGAGGGCCTAACTTGACTGCAGAACAAAGAATGTATAAATTGGACATATTCCTTAACAGATCAGACTGCTAAGCCTATATCTAGAGTAAACAGTAGACAAGTCCTTTCCATAGCTAACTTTTCTAGTACATTATTAACATTAGTTCAAGGTCATAAAAGATTTCCCTCGAACCCTATGTGAAAGCAACTAAGTGTATTGGAAATATTGGGAATCTTTCTTTTATTACAATAAGTGTATTTTTCAAAACTATAAAAGTGTGACATTCAAGATACAGAGTTTACATTACTGACAATGGTGTAGAGCAATAAAAGTTGTTTAGACTCTTTAGAGTAAAGCAGGAACTAGAGAAATCAAATCAGGTGCAGCAAGGATGCACATATGGGCATGACCTTTGGTGATTTTCTGTCCATTCTCACTCAAACTTAGTAGTCATAAAGGACCAAGTTTGACTTCAATTTTCTACTTAACAATGACTATGTCAGGTTGATTCCATTTACTACTGTTAGGTTTTGTGAACTGCAAGTTATTTTTTATGTCCATAATGGATATCTTAAATCAATCATTCTGTTCTATACCAACCTAAAATTTAAGCTCATTGTAAGTCCATTTATGAATTGCCACCTTATGGTTTACAGGTGATGCCGAAGTGATTTTCCTTTTGTCAGAAGAGCTTGGCACTAAATATGACAGAGAATGTGACACTTATAAACTAAAAAAGTAGCTTTTTCTGAGATGTAGCAACATTAAGAAAAGACCATTTAGAGATAAGACTAAACCAACTCTGTAAGTAAAGAAATCATCGGCAGGATTATCTGATGGAACATCAAAATGTTCATTTTAGTAGGCAGATTAAGGATTACCTGTAAACTCGATACTGCAAGCTCCGATGCTTTCTCAAGGTTATCTGGATATTTCTAAACATCAAACACCCAAGAAATAAATATTGTGTCATTCCACAATGCAAATATAACTATCTGTCGTAATTATGCTAAATTGCACTATGAAGCCTTACATTGCTCCATCCCAATAAAAGTGCTGTCATCAAATCACCAGTGCCCTGCAAGTCGTGACCCAGCATACATAAGAAAATATTAGTTATGTTCCATCAGATAGCAATGAAGATGAAGCAGTTCTCTAGAGAACGTGTATTAATTCTGGCTGCCAAACAAAGCAAATTTATGATCATATAGAAATTTCAAAATATCAATATGGGCAGTTAAAGAAGAAATCTGATAGATTGTGGTGACCAAAGAGGTGAAAAAGGATAAATATCGGCATGCATAGGAAAAAGCGAGATATTCTCTTAACTCATGACATCCAGAAAAACGAGAATGTAAAGAATAGAGAGTACAATTATACGACGATGCTTCAATTCCTAAAAAAATGTAAGAATAAGTCAGAGATCCTCCCTAAAGAAGTATAGGCTAATATTTGAGCAGCAAGCTAAATGCTGAAACACTCGGGTGACAGGTTCACCAAGTAAAAGCCAACAATACACCATAATGACATCATGTTTACATGGGGTAACTACCAAATATTGCCAACCTTACCAACAAAACCATAAGGCAAAAGAGATGTATAATCAAAGAGAAATATGAAATAGCTTGGTTTGATAGCAAAAGAGATTGTATGAACAGGATTCATTGACAATTTCAATTTTTCATCAAAACCAGAAAGGAAGAGAAGAACAGTCTACAAGAATCCACTAAAGAATTTCATCAATAATTTAAAATGCATACCGTAAAATATGCCGGAATCTTAGGAATGATTATCTTAAACTGATGCGGAGGTTGACCCTGCAAATCAAGCATGTAGCAGATATTGTGTTGTTCCAGAATGGATACTCAATTAAATATTAGTAATGCATTGCCTAAACAAAGAAAAGGACATTATTCACTGATTCAACATTAAATGTATGCCTTACTATTGTTTGCCATAAAAAATCCACTGAAATTTGAAGCATCACCAGGTCATGTATCACCACCACTGTCAACACCTTGTTGGTCATTCAGAATTTCTTTCTTGATCCTTATGATTTAGCCCATACTTGAGATACTAGCTCTATCATGTTGGTTTTAGCTCATCAGAAGCCTATCTAAGCAGAGCTATATACAGATAAACTTTAACATGGTCAACTATAATTTTTTACTGAAGGTATTTTCCACAAAGTCAATTTACTCTTAGTGCCAACACATAACCCGTTCTCTCCATTCTGCTCAAAGTCCAAACTTATAATCCTATTAACCTAAAAAATCCAAAATTCATTCTCACATCAGATGCTATCATTCTCATTGAATTGCCTGACTTGTGATAAACATATCAATTGTCATTGTATGGTTTGTGGCTAAAACCATGGTTTGCAATACCGTATCACAAGGTTTTTAATTTCGAATAATACCGCCCGTACTCGGCAGTACATACCAGTCTGTGATAAACATATCAATTCCCATTGTATGATTTATGTGACTAAAACCATAGTTTGCAATATCGTATCGCAAGGTTTTAATTTCGATTAATACCACCTGTACCGAGCGGTACATACCGATCCGCCAGCAGACCGGTACACGGACCGCCCGCTACCGGGGGGTACCGTCGATTGGGGACTGAGGGAGAAGAAAGAAGAGGAAGAAGGGGAAGAAAGAATAGGGAGAAGAAGAGGAGAACCTGGAGATCGACACCGCTCTCCCTCCTCGTCTGTCGACGACTTCTCATCCGCGCAGGAGAAGAGTCCTCGGCGTCATGGGGAGAAGAGAGGCGACGTCACAAAAAAAAAGATTTTTTTACTCTCATATATATATATATATATATATACCGAAATATACCGCTCGATATATAGTACAATACCGTACCGAGCGAATCTCAAAACTCCAATACAATACGAAATTTCAATCCTTGCCGTATCGTACCGTTTGGTGTGGGTGATATGTATCGATCTGAAAGAGGGTCAGTACGGGCGGTATATTGATATACCTTAGTGTACCATGTGTCAGTACGCTTGGTATAGCTCGGTACACCGGTACTATACGGTATTCAGAACCTTACTGCCTAAAACAACATTGATCTACATATATTCTTTATCAATCATAGCTGTTTCAAAAATCATGGAATCTAATGCAAATGTTGATTCATTCACTTCTAATATTAAGTGGGTGGCAATAACATTCTTGCCCCAATGAAGTTTGACAAAGCTCTCACAACCTTTCTAAAGTAGATCAATGAAAAGAACTTATTAGATAACCAGAATCGGTATCCTGTCACTACTCAAGTTAACACAGATTAACAATATACAGCACTTGCAATTAGTCATTCAAGTTCATCAGTTAAAAATTGTCAACAAATGAACAATTTAGCTTGAACAATATATTAAAGAAAGATGCATGAGCCAATGACTTTACAAAGGCATCTTTCATGACTATTAAAGTTAAAGTTGGAATCCAACATACAAAATTAAAGAATTCTTTTTCTTTAAAGAAAGAAGAAATAGAAGAAATAGAAAAAAATGGCTAGTAACATATTGTACATATAAAGTCTCATAAATCAAGGCTTATCTTACTCTAGAGGTTTAGCAGAAGTATAGGACGCAAAATTCAAATTCAAATGTATGTAGCACAACGATAAAATTGTTTCCACATACTTGTCAGAGAGTTTAGCATTGTCAATCTACTTAAAATAGTCCTCTATATTCAATCTACTTAAAATAGTCATCAGGTTGTTTTAACATGCACACTAATAAATTTGAAAAGGTACCTCTAATTTCTGATGACTACCAATTAGGAGTAGTTTGCCCTCTATATTCAAGCTAGTTATTACCACCTGGAGTTAAGAAACCAAATCAAATTATGCTATTAAAAAAAAGAAAATGTAACAAAAAAGTATTGTAACCAATGCATACTGAAAGGAAGGCACTAAATCATGAGCAAGAATTATACAATGCAAAAGAGTGTAAAATATAAGATTGATAAAGGCATGATCATGGTGCATGGAACTAAATGCCTGTTCAATTGACAATTTCAATGATAAATTGACAAATAAGGAAAACAATGAAATTATGGATCTATCAAGTAGTAAAATTAGAAAAAATACAAGTGAAATTGGTTCTCCAGTAAATAAAGTATTATTGTAAGACTTATTATGTGAAGTGTTTAATCACTTAATAGTTCATCATTATTTGTCTCAAAAGTCCAAAGAATCATGTTATCATAAGAAAATACTCATTGTCTTTTTCCATGATTAGGAGACCAAACTCAATTTTTAGTGTCAAATAAAAGAGTTGTCTTCTCAGTAACAGTATCCTCCTTGGGTAGCTCTTAATCATCAAGGCTCAAAAACAGAGTCATTGATCCAAAGATTTGGGGTAGGATACAAACAATGAGCCATAGATCTCAATATTTGGGGTTGGCTACAAAAATCATTTTCCTGCCATGTCTCTACCAAGGGGAAATATCATAAGTCAAGCGAATATTGTAGACATAATTTCTTTATTAGCCATGCTAAATAATGTCGAAGTTATTATTATCATTATCATTATCATTATTATACTAAATGAACCTTCCTTTGATGACAAGGAAATCTTTGTGTATTAGAGACTCGCAACTGAAAGGAATACGAAGGATCAGATGAGTGCAACTATAAGAATGAGTTCCCACAATCCAGATCCGATATGCCACACCTGCAATGGACAACCATACCACTGCCAGATGGCCTGTCCTTAGAAATCATTAAACAATATCAAAACTATAGCATTTATAACTTATTGTCAAAACCTAAGAGATAATAAGATGGGAGCTTTTCTGAATTGTTTATAAAAATTGCTTGTTTTATATAGATTTGGCTTATATAAACTGTTTATTACAAAAAATATGTGCATGCATGACAAGGTCTCCAGTTTCATGAGGCATAATATATGGCTGACACAGGCTCTATGCGAGGCCAATACTAAAATAGGCCCTTGGCATGGGGAAAAATGTCGTCCCAGTAATTCACCAACAAGTACGTCACAACTGACAGACCCACAATGACTGACAAGTACATTCCTATGGTGAGCACAGTGTGTGCATGTGCATGTGCATATATCTGAAGTACTATGAATTGTGAAATAGCATACTAATGCAATTACAAATTCTAGAAGTGAAATAATAAAATGTAAGTAAACATTTATCAGATTTTCAAAGATGGGCCAAGTATTGCATAACCATGTATGTCTTAACCGTCAGGCCAACATGGTTGACATGTACACTCCAATTGTAAGAATAAAGCATATGCATGTTGCATAAGTGCATGAGTATCTAGAGCACTATTGAATTTGAATGGAGTGCTGATGCAACCACTAATTCTAGAAGTCAATTACTCGAAATAAGATATACATTTTCGATTTTTAAAGATGGGCTAATATACCATTGCACAAGTATTGTTTGTCCAGTTAGACAAACAAGAACTTTGCAATCAAAGTTTGCAAGCAGTTCCTATCTACAGTATCATATGACTAGAATAAACCTTTGACGGTCCAGCAGCATGAAGAATATTACAAGCTTTCAACCCATCACTTTCCGATGTAATTCTACGAGATGAAAGAACCTTAATATTAGAAGGATTCAATTATAAAGAAAATCACATAGCAAAAGTAGCACTGTAGAAATATTATTACTGCTGACCAACAACAATTAATTAAGCCACCAATTTGAGGAAAAATTCTAGATAATGTTTTCATAATTCAAAAATGACAGTCCATTCAGTCGGAAGATACAATATATAATAATAGTCATAATAAGCAATGCAACTTAATTTGGACTCTATATACATGATTTTTTATCCTTATATAGCCAGTCTAGTCTAGAAAAAGGAGAATAATGTTAGGAAGTTGGCAGCCACCTTCGGACTTTTGACAGGACATATATGAATGTCAATCTAAAATTCAGCTGGTCTCTAGTGTAGAAAAAAAGGGCAAGTTATGTTAGGAAGTTGGCAGCCAGCCTCGGACTTTTGACAGGACATATATGAATGTTAATCATGAACAGTGCTAAACAGTAATAAGGGTCCATTATACAACTTCTATTGCTTTTTCTGCATGTGGAATAACATCACCTTTGAGAGATAGATTCACAACGTCAGACTACTACCACAAATATTGATTGATATGAGATCTTTAGCGATCCATCACAGATATGAAATGATAGTAGTGCATATTTTGCCAAAATAAAGAAAGCAATAAATATATATATATATATATATACCACATAAGTGGTATAAGAGTTGAACAAATAGTCATAAGGCAAGCAAAAAAAAAAGAACAGTAAAAATTAACTGTGAAATTTTGCATTTTTCCTATTTTTCCATTGGTTATTTGAATTTAATCTGAGGTCCCAGCTTATCAACTTTTGGCTTATGTTAAAATTACCCAATTTGAGTAAAGGATGATTAATTATTGGAAGCAAATTTCAATGTCCAGTGTATAATGTTTTAGCTGTTAGGGCTAAAGAACCAATCATTCATCCAAACTCCTAAGTGTCCACAGCAGTGTCTAACCTCTATTTACATCTTTAATGGGAAAAAACAAGAGAAGCAAGGAAAATAGAAACATAAATGTGTTTAACCATTTAATCGAATGCAATACTACTAAACTTCATCAATATAACAGTTCATGAAAATGGGATTTGAATACTATCGGGCGGTACATACCGGTCTGCCGGCTAACCGACACGCAGACCGCCTGCTACCGAGCGGTATCAGCTGGCAGACAGGAGGAGAAGCATGACAACGAGGAAGACAAGGTTGTGGCACTCGTTAGACAAAGAAGGGAGTTGGATGTGGCGGGACATTAAGAAGCGCTCCATCAAGCGGAACGCGATAGGGGTCGAATCCTCGCTCCGTCAAGCAGAATGCAATAGGGGGCAAAGGGTTCGTGGCCGCTATGGTCAGGGATGTCGTGGTCGACGACGAAGGAAGGGGTCCTGGCCAAGGTTGGAATGCTACTTCCCCTTCTTGCTCTCACCATTATCTTGGTCTTCTTCCTCACAGTCGTTGAGGGCGACAGTAGCGGGAGAGTGGGAGATGAGCTTGCCTTGGGCTAGATCCCCGCCAGATCGTAGGAGCATTGCAGAGTGCCTCGCAAGGGATGAGTTCGAGCTGGGGACAGAGACGACCAGTCCCATCCTCACCCACTTCACCATCACCCCCTTTTCATCTCCCGAAACCTTCTCGCATTCCTATTCCATCTCTCGAAACCCCTTTCCGTCTCTCGGAAACCATTTCAAACGTGAGATGGTTTCTTCTTAAAATAAGGGTGTACTGCTCGGTATGCCCTGGCTACTACTTGATATGTTGTACCATATAGAGCAAAGCTCAGTACACCAGTATGGAACAAAATTTAAAATCTTGATAAAATATTCTCTCGACATGCAACCAGTCTGCTCCTTGGTGGTTACATCCTCATCTTAATGATGCTCATCTGCCGTCATTTACATAAGACGGCTGCAACTGTTGTCTCAATGACCATAATGTTGGTATGGCACTTCACAAAAGTCCAAAGAGGCAGCTGAATTCTCCTCTGGCCACAATATAAGTTCAACTCCAATGAGGACATGATACTATGATAGACACTCCATAATATGTCATCTTCCTCTTTGACAAAACTTCAAAAAGAAAACCAAGAACTCTAATGAATACATAATTGACTTGCATAATGAACCTCGATTTCACTGACACTTAAATGGATCTAACTTTTATTCGAGAGCAAGTTGAGGCTTTGTGAACCTTTTAGGGTAAAAACTTGTATAATGTTTTTTCTGATTCTATTCTTCTTTCTCCTTAAATATCAAAAATAAAATAAAATGCTACCTAAATTCCTTTTGCAAGTCCCAATTCATCAAAAGTAGGATCCCTTGTGCAAAACACTACAAGGGTGAATTTTCATTTATAAAATCCTAGCTAAAACCAGACTGTAAAGAGTTTAATTTATTCCAGTGTGAGTGGTCAGTTGTTTAATTCCAACAATAGATCATCTGACAATATTATCAACATCCTGAATACAATCGTCTAATTACAGAACATACGGATTACAACACATTCCATTCATATCAAATACTTATATGATATTTAGAGAATTTTCTCATGAAACAAATGAGACTTCATGAAGATAATTTGAAGACTAAATTGCATAACAACCTCAATCCTGTCAGAAGCTCAACTTCAAACTGGTTAGGGGTCAGCATTGAAGCAACAGGAATAACCTAACATAGAAAAATATGTTAGTCTTGACAGCTAAATCTTGAAAAGGAAGTAAAGAAAAGAAAGAGAAAAAATGTAAAACTATCTTATATGCATAATCAGGAAGCTCAAATGTGATCTTGAATAATTAGGACAACACCCTGGAAAGGAATGAAGATCTCAAGCCAAAGAAACAGCTTGGCTTGAAGAACTTGCCTAAATCACGATGAAGCAACCTTATCATTGCAAATATTTCTGCTGTCTTAAAAAATGGAAATCTTGAATGATCTTATAGAAGAAATGTACAGTTCCTCTTTTGTCACTTGAAATGGAACTTGTAAGGCATAATAACTTGGAAAGTATTGCAGGAAATTGTGAAGCTTGACCCAAAATTTCTCAGTGCAACTTACAGTTCCACTATACAGAGAACATAGCATATATATTGGAATTTTCCATTCTTTCCTGGCTATACATTGTTTACATATGCTTTCATGCACATCTGTCCAACTTGCAAAAAGAAGTTTTACTATACAGTTATTAACATTAAAAATTCATATATAGAAAATTTATCATATACAGAAAATAAATTACTGAACAAAAATCCGATATGACAGTTCATTAGCTAATTTTAAAAGTTATTTAACAAATGAAGGAAACGTATGAATAAATGCCAAGATATAAGTCAAGTTATCAAGAACTGACCTTCTCCCGATATACAGACACCAGATCAGGCGGAACATATAGCTTTCCTTCATCTCCCATGACAGGATCACACACTAGCAAGAACAAACACAATCAATACCAGCACAAGGAAATCCTTTGCGAGCTAATCCAATCAACAGCATCACTTAGGCATTTTACCTACCATACGAGTTAGGCAACCTAGTACAACTTAACTAAACATAGCTCTATGGAAGATTTGACCAAAACTTTGTGTCTTCTCCAAATATGGAAACAGTCTAGAAGCTCAAGACTAATTAAAGTATATCTGAACCAATAATATCATTGAAAACCACATATATGGAATTTTTTTCTCAAAAAAACCTAATTTTGATCATCATGCTCCAAGCAAAGATTTATAAGATAAACTTTTACATGGGCTTAATTATGAAATAACAAACATAAATTTCAGAACATTAAGTATATAATCTAAAGGTCCTCTATAAGTTAACAAACATACTTCATTTTTTCTATCTTTTGATTTCTCCATTTTATGCCATGGTACAGAAATCAAAGTTTTATTCATATAATTCAAACAAAGAGTAAAGTTGAAACTTCTTGACAAATACAATCAATTGATGTCATATACCAGAAAAATTATGGTTAAGATACTTCTAAAAGAATCTGGATGATGAAATAACAGGAAAAAACTTTGGAAAAGGTTATGAATGTTGAACGAATGTCAAGTCAAACATTGCACCAATTTAAGAAAGATCTTAGGTTTGTCAGAAAAAAAATTACCATATATAAGTCCAGGATTGACCGTGCGTAATCTGTCCACAACTTGTAATACAGTATCTAAAAATGAAACAGAACCGATATAACCTGTAGATTTGCAAAATTAGATAAAAACATATTAGACAAAAAGCAAAGGTATACTATGAACAAATGATAGCCATTAAATAGAAATTGACGAAACCCTGATAAAAGGAACATGTTCCTTGCCCATGCATGTTTCCAGAATATTCAAACAACAAAATGAGACTTGTAAGACTTGCAAAACCTCATTAGTTACTTAAGTAGAAGGAAAGGTGTTTAATATGCAATTAAGTCACTCAAATGCATACTCACATCTATCCTACCGAATAACAAAGCTAACAAGATCAACAATAAGGTGCATCATTTGGGTGATTCAACATTTTAGGATTGGTTTCACCTCAAGATCATGGATTGACATGGATATTTATGTGTGATGCATGTTTATACTTCTACAAAGTTGTTGACAAACATAGTTCTGAATCTTGCAAGTAGCCTAATCACCAACTAAATACATCTTTGCAGTTACTACTAATCAAGTCATAAATAACTCTCAATTTTATTGGATATCTAGAAATTGTCAATGTCCATATGTTGATGGAACTCTTGATAAAATGCATATCACAAAGATGTAGGTTCCTCTTAGTTAATCTTTCTGTTTTACCCCAAGCTTTTCATAAAATCTAAAGAAACTTTCCAATGTCCTCATAATTCCTAATAAAATTTATACACGTACAGGTGATAGCTATTTACTCAATGGACTGTCCTGCCTCAATGGACCCTCTAATTAACTAATTTCTGTTTATATCAAACATTGAACTACTGAAGTTTCTGCACAGAATCCCTCCTTAACTAAACACTCAAATCTTGCTTCCTCCCTGCCTTCTCAGTGTAGGCACCTGTAAATGGTCACCTATAACAGTTAATTCTCTAGTAAAAGGAGCAACTTGATATCTTCAGTTGCAAAAGGATTTCTTTTGTACCAACTGCCATGAACTTAATTGACATACATCTCCACAATAGTTCTGATGCAAATGACCCCTGGCTGTAGCCAAGATACAAGTTATTGTCGTCATTCCATTGGTATCCATCAAGAAGCTTCTGGTGTGAATGAATAAAAACAATAAGGTAATCAAGCCCTGACTGGCCAGCCCTCTGATATGACCAGGCATCCTTGATCATGATCAAGGCCATAGGTCTTTTGACTCGATATTTCTAGTTTTGTTTGTTTATGTAACTACCTAATCCCAGATGAGATCAATTAATATCTAAATTCATTTAGAACAACCTGAGAGTTAACAAGACCTCATTCAAGTCTGTTGCCAAATCAGGTGTACATATATGTCAGGCCAATTAGGGACCTGAGAAGTGCCGATCTGTCATCTCATTAGGCTGGAGTCATATATCCACCATCCATTGTTGGATAGATGGTCCAGATATGGTAATTCTCCATATCATGAAGACATTAACAAAACCAAGAACTTGCATGGCTCATTTTAATAAAAAATGAACAATGTCTTCCGAAGAGAGCTAAAAACTGAAACACACAATAATTTGGTTCTAAAATAAGATTATAACAAGGTCTTGTGATGACAGAATAATCATAATGATAAAATGAAAATGTCTTGTTATCTGCAAGAAACTTTAATAGGTAGCTCATTTTACAGAATGGAGTAGAAATATGGCAAAACGGCATAACATGGAAAGGCCAACCTGTTAATAGATGAGTGTAATATAACAGATCATTTGCTGCAAGGCCTTCAATCAGATCGCACAGCTGTTGACCATTAAGAACTTGCCCTCTAAATGTTGGATATCCTGCAAACTAACCATTGGTTATACCACAAACTACGTTTTAATTGAAACTGCGCCCTGCTCAACCATGCACTCAGGCACATCGCAATGTATATAAGGCCTCTGATTCTGAGACTGTTGGAAAAAGTTGTGTAAAGCAGATTGCCTGTATGATTTGAAAACTGAACTGAGTTGATAGGATCAACATCATAGCCAAGAAGTTGAAGAGGAAAGACGGCAGCTTTGTTGCCAACATATCCCTGGGCACATAAAAACAGAGTCCAAGCATCACGATGAAGGATTTAACCCTAGACAAACTACCATGACTTTGTAGCAAAAAAAAGATACATATAAGATTCATCTAGGTACTACAGCAAAACCAATGCAACTAATGCAATTCAATCAGCTTGCAAGTCCTTATCTGTAGCTGACTACATGAAGGTGTCTCTCAGTATTATCATCCTAATTTCCTATATTTGATGAGTACAGAGGAAACCTAAAGCATGAATTAGCATGATAGCAATTAAAACTAAAAAGCATCTACTCTGATGAAGAAATAAATATAGAAAGAAGAAAGGAATTGCAATCATGTATATTAGTGACAAATTAAAAGGTATGCCGTGGGTACTACTTATGCCTGGAAAAGTAAACTATAACTTATTACTTAGTAGAGATTTCGAACTTGAACTGTATTTGAATAAAAAACTAGTGGGATCAGCAAAAGGTACTAAAAACAAAGCAGTATAGCCTAAGACTATTCGGCTACTATTGCCTTGGTTTGACCACATATAATCTCTCCAGAAAATAATTGTCTCGACCAGCAGCGCATTGACAATGATTCTGTACAGATATTCAGAAAGTAATTAGTTAAGACTTAATAGGCTCAGCTTTATCTGCTAAAGGTTTCTTCTAATGCTTCACATGACAAGGGTAGTTATAAGTAGCCCATTTGCATATATCCCGCTTAAAGTGATTATATGATCAGTGAGACTACAAATGAGGGCCAAAATCTTCCTCGTTTTTTATGATTTATTCCATCAGTTACAATGACGAAGAGCAATTCTAGACACGCAATTGTGTACCAGTTGGAGGAATCGGTGACCTTGATGACAGGGACGTTGGAGTTAGAAAACATGGTTCGAATAATCATACAGAGACTCAAAACGCCGCCACTGGGAATCGCATTAAGATGTCAATTAAACTTGCTCAAGCAACTGAGCCCTAAACGATATCGAGGCTACCTACAAATTAGCTCAACTCCTCAGATTCTTGTAGGAAAAGCCCGATGTCTAGAACAAAGATGACGCCTCTTACATCTCCCGCGGCATAACGCTCGATCAAGGTCGAGCTATCGCATGTCCTCATACCAACCACGGCATTGATAGAAAAATAACACAATTAGATAGATAGACAGAAGGGGCAAAAGAAAGGGTGTCGAGACGAGGAGCAAAGAGAAGACGAGGGGGGAAACCTGGACAGTGTGAGATTGGATGCTGAGGACGCGGCCGGTCTCGGAGGGCAAAGCCAGAGAGAGGATCGGAGGACGCGCCATGGCCGGACCTCCTCGATGGCCAAGGGAGCCCTAAAACGCCGCTCTCAAGAATCTAAGACCTTCTGGAACAAAGAAAGCAAACCGAGGGCGCTCTTTCGATGTACCTTCGTCGGAGAGCCTCGGGTTAAGTATTCTGGGGCGGCGGCGTGGTGAGAGGGCAGGTAGTTGCTTCATCGTATTTCATCACGGCTGACGCTGATGATGATGCTAATGTGTGTGTATATATATATATATATATATATATATATACGCACACATTATATATACGTGCGTGTGTCCTTTCAGGTTCCTATTTTTTTCCGTTGCTTTTAGATTAGTGCGCGGTTGATGTTACATGTTTCTAAGAAATTTTGTAACCTTATATTTTTTACAATTAAATATATTTTAACTAATTTAATTGGTAAAAATCTTAATAATTATCGTAGGACTTTGAATTCGAATTGTATTTTTATTTATATTTTATATAAATAAATAAATTAGAGACATTATATAGGATAATTTTTATAAAATCTTAACTTTTGAGTATGTTTTGGATATCGCTTCTCATTTTCAAAATACTTAAAGAGAAGCTCTTTTTTAAAAACAAATAATTAAAATGACCTAAATAACATTTGACAACATTAATTTTGAGGTTATAATATTTTTATATAAAATTAGTTATAGTGTTTTTTTAATAAAATTATAGTATTTTTTATTGTTGGACTAAAAATATTACAACCATATTGAAAAATATTGTTAATTAATACAACCTATTACATACATTAATTATTAATTTTATTACATTTAATACAATTTTATAAAATTATTTTATTTTATAATTCTTAAGTGATCAGGATGAAAATTAAAATATTCTAATATATTTAAAATAAATGAAAACAAATTATTTTTTATGTAGCCTTAACTTAAGCACATAATTTTTAAAAAATCTTATAATATTTATTTTATTTATTAACAAAAATAATACAAAAAATATTCTCACTTAGAATGATTTTGAATGGACCTACAATATTTTCCTCACTGAATCAAAACATTATAAATATAATAAAAATATTAATTTAATTTTAATTAGTTGATTTTTTATTGACTATAAACATCAATTTTACTATAGTTTTAGATTATTATAAAATTATTAATATGACAATTTGATTAATGTAGGATGAAAATTATGAAGGTATTAACATATTTCAAAATAGAGCATGATAAAAATTCTATTTTTTCACTTTGTCTTAAATTTAGATCTATTTTTTAAAAAAAACATTATAATATTTATAATAATTTATTATGAATTAACAATGATAAAATAATGAGACATTATCCAATTATAATTTTTTGCAATGGGGTTATTATGTTTTTGGTTCAATAACTAAAAACACTATGACCCCATTCAAAAATATTATAAACCAAAAATAATATAATTCCATTAAAAATACTATAATACTAGACCAAAATAACTCAAATGGGATTTTGATGAGAAACTGTTTTTTTGTTATTTGGAATTTTTACAAAGGGAGGGTACTCTTGTTGGAAAATATAGAAATGGGGGATATGACATGAGAAAAACCTAAAACCTATGGCTTTTCCCATAAAAACACCCTATTATATATATAGTGTTTTTTGAAGAACTCTCTTTTCTTACCATCTTATTATTTTGTTATGAGGCCCTAAAACATAACTTATCATGGATAATTCAAAACCTAAAAATAATAAATCAACTTTATCAAAGCTAATACTCATTAGTGAGAATATAATAAAATTAAGAAAAAATTCTCTCAAAAAAACCCTTATTTTTATAAATTCTCAATTAACGTCTTATTTTTCATTTATTTTTATTTAGCATCTAGTTTTCTAAAAAATAATATTGCCCCTAACCTCTATTTTGTCGATTGTTGCCTTTGCCTAATCGCTCTCGCCTCCTCTTCTCTTTTCCTATGTCATCTTTCTTGATGACTTGTTATTACTTGTTGATGACCTTGATATCACCCAATAGTGCCTCAACACCATTGTTGTTGACGATCGTTTACCACCTCTACCTCGCCTTGTCGTCATTGTTATGTATTTGATATAAGTTTTTGTTGTTTTGTACCTTTATGTCATGGTCGGGGTGCCAGCTTGGCTCGTCCTGAGTGTGCAAAATCACCAGCATGGCCTTTGAGCTGAAGTGTGTTAACCCGATGTTTGATTGAGGGGGGTATAGGCCTCATTCTCTTAGGTGTAGGCTGAAGATCACTCATTTAATTATTCGTCGGGTGCCTGCATGATTGAAATCGGAAAAGAGATTCTCGATTCTATCCCTTCGATGCTTAAGTTTACAATAGTTGGAGATGGGGGAGTTGGAGTGTGTGTGTGAGGTCCGCCCCCCAACGATGTCATACGGGTGGCTTTTATATATGTTTCTATGTGTGATCATACGTGGCAGCTTTAATGATCCATAGTCATCATTGTACACGGGTGTTTAATGCTCGCTGACATTGCAGGTGGTCGGTTTGTACGTTGGGTGTAGGCATCGTCTAGTCTACTCGATTCAATCTCATTCGACATTGCTTCTCACCTCCTATGTGGCCTGGTACATTATTGCACTGTCTTGTGCAGTCTTAAACAAAGTGGGTGCAAATGGATGGCGTCAAGTGATTAGCTGGCCTCAGGCTCATGGTACTGAGTTGGCTCAGTACGACATGTTGGCTTAAGGACACCACGCCGAGTCTATTATGACAGTTGGATGTGTCGCGTGAGGTGGATATCAAAATTTGCTATATCACTCATGGTTGTTGTTGCCGAAGTTATAGTATGCACTTATGGAGGAGTCAAAATTTGCCTTGAGCTAAAGTTCACTTCGAACCTCGCCATCGCTATATCATATCGTCATCGCTATATCATACGTTCGACTATCATATATATATATATATATATATAACACAATGTAAAGACGAAAGGCAATATCATCTTTTTAAGAAAAAAAATCTTAGAATAAATGAAAAAAGGATTATATAAAATTTTATAAAATAAAGATTAAAAAAATTACCCTAAAATAAAAATTTAATTTTTTTTATTCCACCTCCATTCTAAAATAATGTCAAGGAATACTATTTACATGTTAACTTAGACTCACCAAATCAATATTTTTATTGATCTCTAACAATAACAGAAGTCATAGCACCTTAGTCTTCAGAAGTTGCATCATCAATCTTTTTTTTATCATTAACTTTATAGAAGATAATATATACTTATATTTTTTTAATATATTTTAATAACGATAAAAGATTTATATAATCGATACCAAATAATCAAAACTTACGATTTTATTATTATTATTATTATTATTATTATTATTGGAGTTCCTAATAATATATTTTTTTATTTTTTCGGTTTGGTCACTTCTTACACTATTGATACTAATTTTTTAATCTTGTTCATAAAAAAATATGTAAATCTTATTAGAACATACTTATGTTATTTTAGATTTGTTTTTTCATTTTATATTATATTAAATTATATTTACTTATTTTTCATAAATAATTTTTTAATAGCTCTTATATATATATAAGATCAGAATCCTATTTCAACGATAAACAAAATCAAATCCTTTCTTAAGTAAAGAAGGAAAATAGACTGACGGATGACTCATCACGCCACCTTTTTGAATGAGAGACATCGAGTGTGCCGTCAACGGCGTGCGGCGTGCGGCGAACGAAGGGTCGATAGAGAGGCAGCGTCTCTGCCCATTCCATTGTCGGTTCGGATGTCTCGAGACACAGCGGAATCGGTTTCCGCAGATCGTCGTCATCGACTCCGAGAGATTGGACGGGCAAGTAGAGCAGCGCCACGGCACGGCCATCGCTGCTTCACCCACCCATCTGCCTTTTGAATGGGGAGGTGGGTGGTCCTGTAGGTGGGCCCCTCGCAGCGAGCCGAGAGTGGTGTCGCGGCGGTTACGCTTGTTTGTCCTCGGTTAGGTGTGGCGTAAGTGTGGCACTGTACATCTGCTAACTCGACCCGGATCCGACAATCTAATAGGATCTTAATACCATAAGTTATGGGTTCGGATGGGATTCCTGGATGGATCTGATCCGAGACCCAATCACAAGGAACGAAATCTGAGCTTATGATTGGTCTAATAAATAGAAAGTTCGATATGCCAAATACCCCATTGTACGTTATGGCAACAATAGTTGATGCACGTGCATACCCGCTCCTCGACCATCGCCTAGCGTAGGAGTGCTCACGTGACGTGCGACGTGGGCCACGGTGTCTCCACTGTAAACGAGGAGAGGAAAAGCTACATGATGGAATGACAACAATACCCATAAACCGAAACATCGACTGGTCCCGTGTGTGAGGTGTTACTCACATCACTCAGTTCATCCACTCAATTTTGTCCACGTCGCCTCTTACTCCTGTGGCTGGAAGTTATTGGATGATTTGTCATATTCGTGTTTCGCTCAACACATGGAACAGAACGATGCTTCTGTTAATATTATTTGTTTACTCCGTTTATAACCCCCATCGCCTTAACACCGCTCACTTCTCTTCCTCCACCTTCATCCTTCGACCTAAAACGTCGCCCACCTCTTCTCCTCAGCGGTTTCCCCAGTGGAGAAGGCGTCGTCGTCTTTCCCTTGTACGATTTTGAGGGACGGATCTGGTCACCACTGGGGAGGGGGCGAGGATCCATGGCGTTCTCAGCGGAGGCGGCGACCATGCCCTCCGAGACGGCCACTGCCGCGTTGTCGGCGGGCCGGGGGAGCCTTCTCCACAAGTTTTCATTCCCGATCTTCAAGACGTGGGGTAAACAGCGGATCCTTCGCTGCATGAGCGTGGACGGCAAGGGCGAGGCCGTCGGCGGCGGCTCGGGAGGTGCGAGACCGTCCGAGGTGGATGGCGAGGACGAGGAGGGGATCGAGGACGTGAGAGAGAAGCTTTTGGTTCACGTACGGGAGGCGGCGGACCGGATGAAGCTGGTAGTCCCGCCGCTTCCGCCGTCGCCGAGGGTTGTGAAGACCGTGACGGAAGCGGATCGGCAGGCGGAGGAGGACGCCGACGCGGAGCCCGAGCCTTCGTCGTCCCCTGCGTCGCGACCTTGGAAGCTGAGGACTAGGCGCCGGGGTTCTAGGGCTCCTTCGGGGTTCGAGCCGCAAACGAGCGCGTCTCCTGAGACGGCGGCGGAGAAGAGGCCGGTGCGGCTGAGGTCGGGGAGCACGGAACGGAAAGAGCGGCCCAAGTTCTCGATCACCCTCACGAGGGAGGAGATCGACGAGGACATCTATTCGGTGACGGGCCACAGGGCCCGCCGGCGGCCCCGTAAGCGTCACCGCGTCGTCCAGAAGCAGCTCGATGTGAGTCCTTCTGCTTACCTCTTTTGCTTCATCTTTTTCATTCTATCTTTGATATTATTTATCTACTTTTCGAATCGAAAACCGATTTCATTCGCCCGAAAAACTCATCTCTCTCTGTGCTCGGGTTTTCTCGAGAAAAAGAAATATTTTTTTCTTGGTTAAGAAAAAAAAAGATTTTACTTGATGTTAAATTTGATGCTGTACCAGTTGCTGTTCCCTGGTTCATGGCTATCGGAGATCACCCACGACACATACAAGGTCCCCGATTAAAGGCAACCTCACCTCCTGCGGTGTGACTCCTTCCCCTCTTCTTTCCGCCATCGCCATTGATTCATCTCCAAAGTCTCCCACCTCCGTCGGTTCCCCAAAAGCGTAGCAGTAAGAAAGCTCTTCTACAGTTCTTTTCGTAGAGTTATTACATCACTGGGTGTTTCTTTGCAGTTAGAATTAGCTCTGTTTGTCCTCTATTGTTGTTATGACATTATTGAAGGAAACATTCATAATTGCTCCGTGCTCATCTAATTGCGTGCCTGTTTCTGGAGGATGACACAGCTTTTGTGTGACGGGTTACACTGCTGCTGACACTTTTACGTGCCAAGAAGCGTAGCAGACATCAGAATCAACTGTTCCTCGTGCAAGGACGGGGGTGAGGTGGAGGAGCGAGGAAGGTTTCGTGAGTCGGAAGAAGGAAGAGGAGGGTTTAATGAAGGGGAGCGGCGGTTGCCCGGTAGGTGGTTTCGCGGAGGTGACCATGGCATGGTCAGCGCGTGGACGTTGCCACCCGTCCCTTCCTCTGCGGTTCCTGTATTTGCCTGAATAATACCACACACGATTGTTAGAGCTCCTATTGGTGCTTTTGGTGGGCCCCACAAGTAACGACCAATAAACATAGTAGACTTAACACGTGTCGATGTAGGAACGTTTCACGGCCGTCCAGTTCTGGAGGGAGAGAAGAACCCAATACTGCTGGGCCCAAGACAGGGCCCAGGGGTTTTAACCCATTAGGTGGGTCTTGCAGAACACCGCCTTTTGGGCCCCACATCTTACGGCCGACTTTTCGGTCGAATTAATCATAGTTAAGACGTGGGTTTGGTTAGGTTTAAGAACAGTTAAGACATCTCTGTTCTTCGTGCTTTCCATTTAAGCGCCTCTTTTGTTTCCACAAGTAGATTAATGACAGCAAAATTATTCATGATATAATTAACATGATCACAGAAACTCCTTTCGAGAGAGCAAACTCCAAATTTTCCTATGATACAACAACAGTTAAAAATCTAATGAAGAAGAAGAAAAAATTCTTCTCTCTTTGCTTTCCAGTTAATCTTTCCACTACATTTCTTGTCATTAATCTCTTCCATAGCTTCACTCGGATGAACACATCTCGGCTGCTCTGATTCTGCTCAAGTCAGAGGTTGCCCACATTCCGAATCCTGAGGTGACTGAGTTCCTGAAATTTCTTGTTTGTTGAAAATAGAATAATAAAATGTTGGATTTTGCAGTCAGAAGGTTGTTTTTGTGGTATGGCAGGATCTTGAATCTTTGACATTGGTGGAATCAGTAACCTTTGTCCTGTGAATAAAATCTACCTTTAGTTAGTATTATAGTTTGTAGCTCTTTCTGGATGCATTATCATTGCTTCAAATTACTCACCTTACAGAGTTTGTAATAGCATTTAACAAGAAAAAAATCCCAACAGGATCTTGTGTCGATGAACCTGAGGCTGGTATCTGCCATGTATCAAGTTTGTAAATGTAGCGATCCTTAAAAATTTTGTTCCCTAATTTAAGTGACATATTGTCGAAACTGTCAAGAATAGTTTGTGCATTCCTTCAGAAATTGAAAAGGAAAAGTTTCATATGTGGTTTCTTATCTCTCCGTGTAAAGTAGCTCTCTGATTTTTCAATAATTTCAAATGCATTGAGCTTCTCGTTAATCCCAAATTAAATAGTGAAATTTCTCTGAGTTGCTCTTATTTCCTGACAAATTTTCTGTTGCATTCAGAATGAACTTGAATTTGATCATTTTGGATCATGTGGTTACGTTCTGTCACGAACGGTTATCGTGCACCCGTAATAACTTTGTTCAATGAACCATTTGTCACTTTTGTTTACATGTAGAGTTGCTTGGCAGCATGTTTTGACTTAGTTTTATGTTCTTTTATGTGTAAAAATGTAAGTTCGAACAAGTTGCAGTGTTACAGTGTGACCGCTAATCGAACCGAGCAAAATAGTCCAAAATGGCTCTGTTTTCGCATGCCATGGGCTGTTTTATGCAGTCCGCTACTACACACGAAATGTCAGTTATCTCAGCACCTTGGAACCACCCGGGTGGCACCATGGGGGATAGGGCTTCGGTATAGTATCGGGCGTTAAACAATCTTCACAAGTTCGCACATTTTCTTTATAGGAACTTGTCTTCGCGCCCGGCACCCGATGAGCAGCTGTTTATGGACTTGCAGCTGTTCGTTCAACCCTCTAAAGTCTTTGTTTTCCTCCTTTCTCTGTTTTCTCTCTTGCACACAATGTGCTCGCTGAATTGCTTGTAACCTAAGTGAGGCGACAAATTGGCTGATTTTTGCGGATGCATATTGCAAGAGTGCTTCACGACTCAGGCAACTCAAGCTAAGTTCGCGTCTTGGCCACAATAGTGTCTCACGACTTAGGCAATTCCAGCTAAGTTCGTTACATTGTGGCATTAGAGCGGACAAGCAATTCGAGCAAGCAACGAAGGAACTTCGTAATATCGCCATGGCAAAGCATCGTGGCGAATCAAGCAAGGCGGGGTAAGCCAGACCTTTGCTCTTTTACAGGTCCTTCGGGACCTGAGTGAGGTTGCAAATTGGTTGACATTTGCAGACGCTTATCGCAAGGGTGCTCCGTGACTTAGGCAACTCAAGCTAAGTTCACGTGTTGACCGCAAAGGTGCCTCACGATTTAGGCAATTCCAGCTAAGTCTGTGACCGTTCGTCATGTCATTAATCCAGTTTTTTCACTAGGCAGATTCGGATATATATATATATATATATATATATATATATGTATATATATATATGTATATGTATATATATATGTATATGTATATGTATATATATATAATTTGTTACCTGAATTCAAGGTCAATGAGTTTACAGTGTATGAACAAAACAAAACATGTTGCTTTCTTGTAATCACATTAAGGTTTCCTTATTTGAAATCTATAAAGCTATGAGCATAGGGCTTTGAACTTGGATGAACTTTCGAAACTAGAACTGCGCATCTTTGTTGCTATGAAGGTTGTCATGGTGCCATTACAGATGTGATGTTTTGCTATCTCACTTGACATTTATTTGACTCTTGGAGTCTACTTCTTCAGATGAGTTATAGTTAGAATGAGAATGATCTCAAACTGTATGCTGTCTTCTTCCACCTTTCATCAATCTACCTGCGGACCACAAGTGATCATACTAGAAGTTCTATTCCTTTCAGAGTTTTTTCATATAGTATTTCCAGAGTTCATGATCTATTTCTCAATTGAAATTAATTTTCTTTAACTCTTTGAGCAACAGTCCACCAATCTAACATATTTTTGAGATCATTAACCTAATCCATATTATATTTTTAGTGATTAGCTGTAATAGTAGGTTCATGATGGCATAAGTAGGAGTTGCAGTACTAACATCAATCTAATGACATGGAAAAGCATATTGAAATGTTAGAAGAAGCTTTGAAAGTAATTGGTTATGTTTGACCTTTTTCATTCTATCCAAAAGATGATGGGATTTGATTTATTTGTGAGCTAATAATCCCACCAAGAAAGAATGTGGTTTTTCTGCTCTCAAAGTCCTGCAAGTGATTCAAAACACAAAAGCAATTAATAAAAGAAATTATTAACTAAAGAACGTAAAGAGCTGACACCTCGGAGGATCCATGTGCAAGTGTGTGTGCGTGTGAGAGAGAGAGAGAGACACGAGGCGCACGAGCTTGTCAGTGGAAGAGACATCACGCTGTAGTGTCGCCTCGCCGGAGGTAGGTGGCAGGATTCCCGGCTCGGCTGGCCGGAGGTAGGTGGCCAGCGTCCGCGGGAACAGCACCGCTGCGTCACCCGGGAAATATCCCGGGGGACGATACGAAGCCCAACATAAGTGTATCGTGGAGATCCGCAGGAGACCACGTCCACCCTTACATTTCTCATGGTCGATTCACTCTGCGTGGATAACAGTCATCCCTGGATTATCGTTCACACTACCCGTCTCGTGGCTTTTACCGCCACCACGGAAGTAGCCGCTCTCACGTTGCCCCACGGCGGGTTGTTTGTGTGGGACCATGTGATGGACGAATGACAAGTGTGTTTCTCCTGTTCGGTGGTTGTGCTGAGACACAAGTCCGATCGAGGATCCACGCCATTACTCCCTACCATATATAATTGAGGCTGTTCACCGTCGACTGCTTCGAGAGTCGCGCTGCAAGATAATTGTGTGTGTGAGATCTGCCGTATCTCATGGCCCCACGTGCCACAGGAGACAACAAATCTTCGCTGGTATTTTGTCTCTACTTTTTATCGCAATTAATCTTAAAAATAAATTAGATGAAATATAAGGATAAGATGCCAGTGATATATATATATATATATATATATATATATATATATATATATATATATATATATATATATATAAAATTGGGATTTTACAAGAGGGGTGGAAGGGGAGGTGATCAACCGGGCGGTGATGTGATCCGAAGCTCTAAACTTTAAGCGCAGCGAGAACTCGGATGACCATAGCAACAACCCCAAGCGGTGGTCCAGCGGACGCACCGGTCTCGGAACACGCAGGGTTCGTCCTTTTTCGCTTGAAGAGGTCGGATTCCGTTCGCTAATAGCGAGGTCGGGAGGAGGAGGAGGATGGAGGTGGAGAGGGCGGAGTACCTCCACCAGTTCGTGGAGGAGACGGACTGGTACAACGGCATCGTGCTCGATGCGCTCCTGCCGGGTGGCGGCGCCGCCTGGAGGCGGCTTCCCCGGCCGCTGCAGTCGTGGCTTCGCAACTACCTCGGTGGCAATATCCTCTACTTGGCCTCCGGCTTTCTCTGGTGCTTCTACATCTACCACTGGAAGCGAAACGTTTACGTCCCAAAAGGTCGTCTCTTTCTTCTACTTCGCTTTCTTTTGGAGTCGATTTGGTGTGATAAACTGTAAACAGTAAGCTTTGTATTCAATGGTGATTTCGTGCTCTCATTTGCTTGATAGAAGCTAAAAAATTTGATTCTTGATTTGAGGTGTAGTGTCCGTTTTGATAAATTTCTCATTTCCCTCTGTTTCTTGGTATGCTTGTTCTGTCATCTAAGTGGCAGATGCTGATTTGATGCAAAGTATGGCTGTGCTTGGTTTAGGAGCAGAAAAGGTAGAACGAATGCTGTCAAAAGAACTGCATTTTTTTGTTATGAGAAATCCACCATTGTAGTTCTTTGATTGGCTTAGCCTCAAGCCTCTGTATCAGGAGGAAATAAGGAACTCTTGAGAGGGAATTCTCTTGCTGTTCATAGAATCAATGGATTTGGTTGCTTGTCATGTTAAATCCTGCTGTTCATAGAAGGAATAGATGGGTCTGCCAGTGTTATTTTGACTTAAACAATTTGGGTTAGTGGTTCAATCTCATCAAGTGAATAGGTCTGATAATTGGTATCAAAGTGAGCCATATTTTGACCTTGATGTCTCTTGAGTGAGGAAGATTATGACACCCCATAACATTTTTAATTTGAGCGTAAGTATTATGGACTATTGAAAGGACGGAAATAATTTAAAGTTAATCTTCTGGGATAGGATAATCTTTCTAGTTTATCTTTTTTTTTTTTTTCCAGAACTCATTTAGTAGGATTGGCACTACATGCTAAATTTTTCTTTTTCGGTAGCATGGCTCATCTATCTTTTGGAACAATTTGATCGGCAGTACGTTTCTTTGGTTGCCATTACGGAACGTTGAGAGAACAATTTTAGCCCCGAACAATCTTTTCTTATGACAAAAGATGTTTCCTTTATCAGTGTCTATCAGATGGACTAGAACTGGTTTCATGGACGCACTAGAGGTTCATATTTCTTAGTATGTTTATGGCTTTATCCTCTTCTCAATGATAACCATCTTCTTGGGTCTTCTGTTTCTTTTTGGCAGATTCTATACCCTCAAAGAGGGCCATGCTTTTGCAAATATATGTTGCGATGAAGGCTATGCCATGGTACTGTGCTCTTCCGACGCTCTCAGAATACATGATTGAGAAAGGATGGACCAAATGTTTTTCCAGCATAAGTGAAGTTGGTTGGCCGATCTATCTTACTTATATGGCCATCTATTTAGTACTTGTCGAGTTTGGAATTTACTGGATGCACAGAGAGCTGCATGATATAAAGCCATTATACAAGTACCTTCATGTAACACATCACATCTACAACAAGCAAAACACTCTTTCTCCATTTGCTGGTAAGTTCACAGTACTTGTTGATTATAAAATCTTGATCGGTCCTCTGACTATCGATGTGCATTCATCTTTAGTTTTCTATAACATAAATTATTAGCTTTGTTTAGAAGTAAAATTTGTAACTAAGTTTGGTAGTTTTCTTTTAGTTGTAGATTTGTATTTCTGATTTCTGTTGCATCTGCACATGTTTTACATAAAACCATCATAGATTATAAGAACATGGCACAGGAATCTTATTTATGTTGTTAAGAAATTGCAATTGCAAGTATAGGGATTTGTAACTACTACTACTAGTTGTGCCAAAATAATCCTCTTATAATATTGTACTTTAAAGACATATTTCTGTGTATACGAGTACTATCGAAACTAGATTTCAACCTTCACAAGGAAATGACCTTATCATCCTTCTGCATGACCCTTCTGCACATGGTCGGGGAAGTTCTTCTTTCTCCCAATTACATGGCTAATCCTAAAGTTGGGATATTATTTGTTGTTGCATGGTAAGTTTATCGTGTAAATAATTCCACTTTCTCGGTCAAAACATTTATGCAGCATATTCCTTAGAGGTTGTGGAATGAACAGTTCAGGAAAACATTGAGATTGGTCAACCTGCTAAGTAGATGACACAGTTTAGAGTGATCATAGAATTGTAAGGTGAACAGTTGAGCCCTACCACTTAAATGATCAAAGGTTTCCTTGATGATCCTTTAAAGAACAGTCAACACTGTTCGTTTATGAATTTGTGGTTCTGCCGTATGTGTATGATATATGTATGGTGAATCAATCTAACGTGGGTAAGACAGAATATTTGAGAGGCAACACTATTTTGCGATAGCCTGTCTAAAGCAAAGAAATTGGTAGACACAGCAGCTTTCTTGGTCTGATATTGAAAGGCTAGAAAACTGACACTTTGTATCTCTCTTTCTCTTCAGGACTGGCATTCAATCCATTGGATGGGATACTGCAGGCCGTGCCGCATGTGATCGCTCTCTTCATCGTGCCAACTCATTTCATGAGTCACATACTACTACTGTTCATCGAAGCTTTATGGACTGCAAACATCCATGACTGCATTCACGGTAAGGTTTGGCCTGTCATGGGTGCCGGTTACCACACCATCCATCACACGACGTATCGTCACAACTATGGGCATTACACGATATGGATGGACTGGATGTTCGGAACCCTTCGCGATCCTGAGGAGGACCCCAAGAAGACCGAGTGATCCAGTCTTGTTTTGCTCCAAAGTTACCACCTGCTAATTCTACAAACTTAAAACCCTGTATTGAGTTGTAGATGGCCTTGTCTAATAATCAGGACTAGTTTCTAATCTTCTATGGCATGTTCATCTTGGATTGGTGCACAGTGAATGAGTGGATGAGTAAAAACTGTGGTGAGCATGAACTAAGACATGAATCAATTTGTGTTTGTCATGTCTTTCCACCATCCAAATGTTGTGATAAGTTCTCCTCACTGCAAAATGTTGCCTGCAGTCCATGTTATGCTGCACTATTAGAGTAGCACTTTGATCATCGCCATTCATCAAGACTAAGATAGAAACCGCACATCACGATCGCATGCACGTAATTGACGAACTTGTTCTTGTGGACGCAGCAGCGGGAGAAGGACTCGAGGGAGGAATAGAAGAAGAGGTGCCAAGATCAAAGAAACTTCGACGAGGATACCAATTGGAAGCATGATATTTAGGAATTGACTTCGACATCATAAAAAACAAGATAACTAAATGATGTTATTTGACCATTTTATTATCAGTTTGAGAAGCAGAGAATATTCAAAGAAAGATTACTCGTCGTTTAATTTAATATAGATATTTTTCTGCTCGAGGAAAAATCCACCGCGTGTGCTGGCAAATTGCGGCGGAGTATTGTTCTTCCGTAATGTCGGAGCTTTCTTTTCTCACCGGCACACTGTTGCTCTTTGTATCTTCCTTTTACTGCTGGATCTGTCATTCATCGGTTGCATCCATGGGTGGTGGCCCATTTGGTTCCCAAGAATTCCAGCGGCAGCTTCCGTGACGCCACAAAACAGCGGACGCCTTCCCGGAATTGAATGGCGGATGGGAAGGGGAGGAGATGAACCCTGCCATCGAGACCAAGTCTCCGCCGCCGGGTTCCGTGTTATTCCTGATCCCTTCACCCTCTTCCTGTTCGCTCTCCCGATTCCCGGAACGGCCAATTGTTTTTTGGGTTTCGCCTTTTCTTGGGCTCCGGAAGCATCAGAAACCCTAGCGTTTGGTCGAAATTTCTTGTCGATTCTTCTTGTTGGCTTCGAAGTTCGCATCTTTTTTATTGCCTTTGTTGCCGGTGTTGGTAAAAATCGTGCCTTGGGGGTCTCTTTTTCCTGATGGGTTTATCGCCGCCACCGACGTATGTTCTTAAACCGTAGGAGAGCCGCCTCCAGCTCCGGACGCGGCACGATGGACTCCAGCAAGCAGCAGCAGGTGACGGGACGGCGTCCGCAGCTGGTGCGGCGCAACGCGGTCAAGTACGTCGAGTATGAGGCCGCGGGTTCCTCTTCGACCTCTTTCTCTTCTGCCGCGACCGAAGAAAACCCCGACCTCCGCGCCGCACGACCTCTGGACCTCTTCTCGTCCGCGTATGCCCAACAGACGAGCTTCCGGATCGACGGAAGCATTGAAGGCGAGGTAGACATCCTCTGCCGCAGTCTCGGCCTCAACAGCCCCGAGGATTTCGCTATTTCTGAGGACGAGTGGGAGAGGCACAAGGCGCGGTTATCCTCCGACGTCCTTTCCAGGTCCAGGCTTCTCCAGCTGGACAGCCCAACCCATAAAGATCCCGCCTTTGCGTCTGAAGATCCAATCTTGGTGTCTGATCGGACTCCTTTGGAACCCATTTCAGCATCCGCAGAAGTGATTGTAAGCCAGATCGGTCCTGAAGAGGAATGTGGGCAGCTCACTGATGATTCAAAGGTCGAAACTGGGGTTGTTGGTGGCCAATCCTGTGTGTCTCCGAGTTCTGGGGGAGGAGGTGGAATTCGAGGAGTCCGGCCTCCAGTTCTTTCCCCTCCACCGCCAATGACAAAATTTTCATCTCCTTCTTTGAGACATGAGCCTTACAGTTCATCAACTCTTCAACCAGCTCCATTGATTTCCCTTGCAGTCACAGATGCAGCAAATTTGACTTCGGATATTGTCAGAACTGTTGCCCCAGAGGAAAGTGATCTTGAGGCACGTGGGAAGAAATCAGTGGATTCTGAGGAGAACAAGGGGAAGGGGGAGATTCTCGTGGGCGATGAAGTCAGTGAGGAGGAGTTGAGGGAACTGTGGTTGCAGGATACCCCCGAGGACTTCACAGGGACATCTTCTTACTCGACGATGAACGACGATGAGTCATGCAGTACGACTACTGAGACAACATTCACCATCTCACCAAATGGTAGGTTAAAGCGGAAGATAAAATCATGGATGCGTGGCATGCTCCTGGGTAGCGGTTCCTATGGAATGGTGTATGAAGGGATAAGCGAGTAAGTAATGAATTAAAATTATCTATCCAAGAAATTCTTGTTTCTTTATATGTATGGCTTAGATTCTTGAGGTTGCCATTTACCTACAAAATACTTCTAGTGGGATTTCAGTTACTTTTGAGAATACTCCCACGGTTCTTAAAGGAAACCAATTTATCCTAGTGAAGACAACCATAGTTAGTGAAGAATCCCATAACTTGACGGTGTTAATTATGGACTTTAAAATTGTCTGTTGTTGAGTACCTGTGGGATATGCACAGGTTAGTCAGTTGCAATGGTAAGAAATTGTAGCTTATATTTTAAGCAGAGCTACAGTTGTCTTTTTAGACAACCCTGTAAATAAGCAAATAGTTAACTTTTCCACAAATTGTACAATATGGTGGTAAAAACTATGAACATTATTTTTGTTTTTTACTCTTCCATTTTGAGGTGGATACATAGCCCATCTAAGATATCTACATAGTCAGCACAGGGAGTTTTAACTTGTCCTATCTTAATTTTGTATCTGCATATATATTTATTTTAGTTACACAGTTCAAATAACCTCATCCTAAGTTTGTCAGTCATCTTTTTCCTTCACGAGCACATTAATAAGGTGTTAAGATTTTTTCATGCCTTGTGATTATTTAGTGTTGAATATGTTGTGATTTCCAATAGTCCCATATTGGGCATTGATGATATAAATTGCCCGATTGGTCTGTTACTATTAAGGGCTTAATCATTTTGATTCATGTGCCTTTAGGCTTGTTATATCCAAGTCATTTGGGTTCATGGATTTCTTTCAGTCAATCACAACTAAAACATGTCAAAGTTTATGGTTTCGAATTATAATCAGATGGGATAAATCTGAGTCACCATTGGGCCATAGGCCTCACATGCCACCTACTAGTGAATGATTTTAAATTGCATTGGGTCTTTATGAGGACATTACTCCTTTGAATGTAGGAGATTATCATGCCACAATAGTCCCATATCAGAAGCTTATCGTTTAGATTTGTATATAGGTTATTTCAGTCTACCCATAATAATTAGGGTTTAAGCATTTTGGACGCCGTGATTTTTAGCCTATTGTATTGAGCAGGACTATTGAGCTGGGTCACAGACATACATATTTCTTAGAAGGGAGAAAAGTATCTAATCATGTCTAAGCTGCTAGTGATATGAAACTTAAGGCTTAGGAGTTTCTTTGGGGGGCTTAAAATAACATCTATGAAGTTGCAAAAAAAGAAAATAATATCGGTAATCTTGTAATGCAGATGATAGAAGGATGAAGATTGGAGGCTTTTAATTAGAGGTAGTGATTTTGAAGAACACTGACAAGCTTACTTGTGCCTGCCTAGTGAAAATTATATAAGTAGCTTACTGTGGATTTAGAATTAGGGATAGGAATAAGAATTTCAGGTTCTTGAGATATTTTTGTGTGAAGTCAAAGATGACTTAGAGGATGAAAGCAGACAATGGAATAGGAACTAATTATGTACCCATTGATGCATCAAGTTTTCAACACAAAGTATTAATATGGGAAACTCAATTATTTTATAGAAATTTAGAAGTTGAGAACAAGCCAGTTAGTATTAAACTGTGTAAACAATATGTTATGGATAGTTTTTGGAGAGAGATTAAAGAAGAATTAGATATGAAATGAGTATTTCTAAGAGTTTGGTTTGCATTCATGTTAGAGGCTGGTTGCTAGACATGAAGCATTTATAGGATAAAGTTCCTTGGTGTTTGACATTTGATAGTGAAGTTGTTTGATTCGTGAACGTAAGAGCAGAATGTATAAAGAGGCTATATTTTGTGATTTTGCCAATTAGATGTGTGTAAACCCATTAACATGAGTTGTCTTTTGTTGTTCAGAAATATTTGTGTATGCAGCCTTACTGTTTCATTTAGGTTTTATGCCTCTTTATTCAATTAAACTACATTTAGAATATGAAATCTCAAAAGATATTTCAAACTTTGAAGAATAAGCAGGTGTTAGTTCAACTCTTCTTTTTCTTCTTCTTCTTTTGAGAGAGGGAGATCTTGATTCCTCATAATTAAAAGTGTTGTAAGCTTTATAAATTAGTTGCTTAGGACTCATTAGTATGTATATAATGTGAATCACTAAATTGTAAATTGGCATGAGAAGTAGGATGAATAATCTTAGCTCACACTTGATGTTCACAAATTGTTAACTTCTTGGATGATCATATTTTCATATATCTGAGGTCTATAGGTTCCTCAACTGCTTGGTTGGTTCTAATTTCATGTATCCAAGTTCCATAAGTTCTTACTTTGTGTTAGTCTTTTCTTTTGTAAGCTTTATCAGCCAGACATCATTTAATGGTTATATATGTATATATCAGTCTTTTACTTGGAGATCTAGTTTCATTAAAACACAGTTCTCTTTTTTAAATGATATTTTCAGTATGCTCAGTAAAATATAATTCTCGAGTATTATTAAATTGGTGAATTACTCTTTGATTAAGGCATGTTTTTTCATTTGTATAGTGAGGGTATATTTTTTGCTGTCAAAGAAGTATCTTTGCTTGACCAAGGAAGCAATGCTGAACAATGTATTATTCAACTTGAGCAGGTAGGATAATGTCAATTTTTACCTTTACATTGATCTAGTTCACTAATTCTTTACCATTTTCAATATTGTTTGCAAGTTATTTTATCCTCTTTTCTAATTATAGATGTGCTGGGACTTTCATGGATCTAAATGAGTAATTGGAAAATTGGTTAAGTGTTCTCAACTTTCTTCCTTAACTTTTGCTTCCAGGAGATCGCACTTCTAAGTCAGTTTGAACATGAAAACATAGTTCAATATTACGGAACAGACAAGGTATATTGTTTTTCCAATCTTGCTATTTCACCACTTTAGCTTTTCATGAATTTATCTTCTGACAGATGTATTTATTGAATTTTATTTTTATTTGCATGCCATTAAAATTGTACCTTAAAAAAGGGGAAAAGCATTAGATAAATGCGTCATTATATAAAATCACAAGATAGGGATAGTTGAAGCTTTTAATTTTTATTATTATCCTTTTGGTAGATTGGAATATTTGAGATTTTCTTGACTAATGGCATAAATATTATTTTATTTTTCATGGTGTAATCTCTACTTCCATTCTCTAACTGATATGTGATATGAATTAATTTTTAGGAGGATTCAAAATTATACATCTTCCTTGAACTTGTTACACAAGGTTCGCTTTCATCTCTGTATCAAAAGTATCGACTGCAAGATTCCCAAGTTTCAGCATATACTAGGCAGATCCTAAATGGCCTAAACTACCTTCATGAGCGAAATATTGTGCACAGGTGATTCAGCTGTTTTAGTTTATGCCTATGCACTTATTTCATAAATTTGGTTTTGACAGGATATGATGTTATATTATTGGAATTTTCTTTTCTGAGCCAGTCTTTTTGGATCCATGTGCCATGATTTAACGATACATATGAATAAATTATGTCCCTGGATAATGGTGCATGCCACTTGTTTGTTCCTGTGGTTCTTGCATATGAGCAAACTGTGCAGTTAAAACTTAAAAGTTGATTTAGATTAAAATCAGTCAGTGTGTATAATGAGGGACATGCCACTTTTTGCATGCCGTTATCTTGGCAACATGCACCAACTGAGGCACCTGTGTTTTTGTTCTGATTTTACAGTTCTATTAATCCTCAAGAGCTAGCTTGAAGATAAGGACTGGATCTTCATATATTTTGAGATAAATGTTAAGCAAGGATTGAATATATGATTCTGATAATATTTCTTTTAAGTCTTCCCAGTCATTTTCTTTTCTTGCTTATGGAAAGACAACCTTAAGATGCTATCTTTTCGTTTCTCAGAGATATCAAATGTGCAAATATATTGGTTCATGCAGACGGCTCTGTAAAACTTGCAGATTTTGGATTGGCAAAGGAGGTTTGTCTATTGCCCTCTTGCTTTATACATGTGATACTTTGCATATCTAATGTGTCATTATATTCATATTTTATTCTGCTTCTGTGAACAACTTCAGATGACCAAGGTCACCTTGCTGAAATCTTGCAAAGGCAGTGTCTATTGGATGGCTCCAGAGGTTAGCCCTTCTTCATCCTAAATGAGAATATATAGATTCTTTTCCATCAACGACACCTAATCTGGAACCTATGCCAAAAGAATCTGTAAAATGCTTTATGAACATGGCAATATCTGATTATTAAACAAGATAATTCTTTGACAGGGTTGTGCATTTCAACAAATAGATTCATATAGAATAAATGTTTGGAATTGTTCATTATGAGCAAGAATGCCGTTTTAGGAACCGGACTCGTATTGGCCTGGTCGATGGTTAGTACCAGTGTACCAACACATGGTACACTGAGGAGGAAGGGGAGATGAATGAAGAGGTGGGAGAACGAGCAAGGAGGAGGAGGAAGGGGAAGGAAGAAGAGGAGTGGATGAAGAGGAGGAAGGTAGAGGTGCAAGCGCACTTGCTGGTGGTGCATGATGAGCGAGGCAAAATGGACAACAGAGGTGAAACGAGCGAAGAGGGTTCTCAAATATGACCCCTAAAGAGTGTTCAATATATATGTATGTATATATATATATATGTATGTATATATGTATGTATGTATGTATGTATGTATGTATGTATGTATGTATGTATGTATGTAATGAGTCGGACTGGACCGTCTAAAACGAGGGTGGTTCGCATATGGGTTCATTCCAGAATGAACATATCAGCCATTTCGTACCGATCTGGGGGAAATGATGATCCGTGATAAATTAATTTTGGTCTCATCCTCCTTTGAGACGACATTTTCTGAGCTTGTATACCACATGTCCATTCAAGTCTGAGATGCATCTTTGGCTGCAGCCATGAATCTGAGATGTATAATGATATTAATATGGTGATGTGGCAGTCAGGAAATGTTCTGCTAATGATTTATTCTTTAAAGCAGCATCATTTTATAGCGCCACCTGCTAACAGTATGTGATATTACATTCATTGTCACATGTGACCGAGGGGTTTTCTCTTCATATCTGACTTTATTTATACTAATATGCAAAAGAACTGTAGCAACTGCTTGTAGATGGTGCGTTAACCTGCCAAGCCCTATTTCTTGGATGAGAGCCAAAGTTATTTACTTTATTAAGTTTCACTTGAGAAGCAGTGATGAAGTTGTTCGAAATTTTAGATTCATTTATGAACAATGACATTTCTTAGTTTCAATATTCCAGGTTATTAATCCCAGAAGATCATATGGACCCGCTGCAGATATATGGAGCCTTGGGTGCACAGTTCTGGAGATGTTGACTCGTCAGATACCTTATCCAAATCTAGAGTGGGTGAGTAATTTATATATTAGGATTACATACTATCTATGTTTCCAATTTTTCAGCAAACCTTTTTTCCAGTTCAGTAATAAAATAATAAATTTTTACCTTCCCAGTCATCTCTTTTATCTGAGTTCAAATACCAGTCCCTATGAGCTGAATGACATTTTATGCAGTTGAGCAGCCAGCCAGCGAAAGACTAGTGAGTGCATAATTAACAAGTTAATTGGAGATTGACACAAATTTAGATGATTCGACCATATTATTTTAATAGCCTAATAAAAGATCAGGCCGTGTGAAGTATCAAAATTTTAAGCTGCTAATGGAAAGAAAAAGATGTACCAAAGGCTTGATAAATTAATTCTAGAAACAGACCACTTAAATCCAAATTGCAAGTAACTATCAAATTATTAGTTGGCTATATTTAACAAACTTTTTTTTATGAGCTATATTAGTTGGCTGTATGTAACTTATAAACTTGATGTTATGGGCTGGAAAACAGTTCTAGAATTTGGATAAAGAGATAAACGAAAAGCCAAAAATTGAGATAGGAATCTAGCTCAATTTTATTCTGTAGATGTCCAATTTCAGAGAACAGAGTAGTGGTTATTTGACATCTGTAGAGGATGATATTAGTAACAGTAATTAGCATGACCAACCACTCCATGTAAGTTGGTATTGTTGATGTGGCTGAATGGCAACCATATTTTCGTTGTGACTATAAATTGGATGAACAAAAAGACCTTGTTATTTCAAGTTTTCAACCCCTTGAGCAATGCTGCCAGCCATATTAAATGACATTCTTCTGAAAAAAGAAAAAAAAAAAAACTGGTTGTGCCTCAGTGGGGTTGCCCCAACTGGAATTTGGTTTCATGGCTGAGTTATGGAAGTTAACACTCGACATATTTGATATGTCTGTTTACACGCATTACCTGAACTCGCAATGGTAGGTTGTGTTCTTTAGCTCAGCTACCTATTTAGACAGGGAAAGAACTAGTGCTCGGTGAAAAGGTTTAACTGGAAGGAAGCAAGATGATCAATGGACCATGATTTTGCATGCCTAGCATATATGACGTTGGGATCTTATGGATTGTTGTTGTTGTTGTTATTTTGTCTTTGTTGCTGCTCCATTGTACAATCTCATTTTAACTTGAATTAAGCTCCTTTCTTATTTCTTCTCATATTACTTGGACTGTTCAGGGTAGATTTAAATGTTATCTATCTGGTACTTCTTGGTTGTTATCATGAGTCTCCCAGAACTCAATCAGATGAAGTCTCTATAATTTTGTTGCCAGCAAATGTTTACACCAAGATGAAAGTTAGTTTGAATTTTTCTAAAATTTTGAACCACACAATGTCTCTTTTCAAGGGAAAACAATAAAACTACGTATGTACTTACTATTAGTATTCTGTGGTGAAATAATAATAATGGCCAGTGCATAGTTTTCATGATTACGTCTTAACATTTTCAAAGGATGTGTCTCATAAGTAGATTATGTGGCAATACCATTATGCTAATTTAACAACTTAAATATTGCTAGAAGCTCTAATTAGGACAATATATAATGAAGTACCATATGCCATGTCAAATGCTCTGAAGGTTTTCATTTTGAAAATAGAACAGCACCATCAGACTAAAAGCATCCCTGATCTATGTATTCAGTTATCTGGCTTGGGGAGATAAAACCTGATATTGCCTGAAGTGGTAATGATCTACAGAAGACAAAAGAGAAAAAAACAACAACAAATTGGTTCTCAACAGTTAAAAAGATCTGTTAAATAGATGGATTTGTAGAGATTAGTCTTTAGATTTTGGCAGGTTACCAGTGGTATACTGTTCGAGAAATCAACTAGGATAAGTATAGGATGAGGAATTGACTGAACAACAAAGTTCTTATTGTTGTTATTATCAAACAAACTAAATAGGAGTACCATGTAAGAGAAAGAAAAACGCTCCAGGGAACAAGGTTTTCCATCTAGTTCCAGTACTGGTTTCAGTAATCTACCAGACTGGTACAATACTGGTGTTCCAGGTATGCCGATATATACCACTGGTACTAACCAATAAAAAAGTAATACTGACCACTACTTCACCATATGGTCTGATATCAGTCCCTTGCTGGACTGGTATTTGAAACCTTGACGGGGAATAGGAAAACATGGTTTAAGATGGGGTAGATAAAATAATAAGATGAAAAAGAGGAACTTCCGGCTTAAGAAATATTTATTTTTGTGAAATCAATCACATGAAGCCTCATTTGTAAGTCCGTGTTCCTCTTTTGGACGTCATTTCCATAAATCCCAATAGTCTTAAGGGTTCTATTTAATTAGGATGTTTGGAAAATTTGTACCATGGAGTTGTTTGAAATTTGAATAATGAGATGTCACTGTTCATGCTGCAGTAACAGGGACAGTGATAGCCCATTTATTTTATTAATTTATGATGTGCAAAACCCTTTGTTAAAAAACATAATGACACACAAAAACATGAACCCACCTGAAGGTCAAACTATTTACCCACCTGAATGTCAGATTGAAATCTGATATCAGGCCTTTGACTTGATTGAATTAGGTGGTTGTTGACAAAAAGTGCACAGTTCATGTTGGTGTTCTGGAATTTAGTTTTTAAATGGTAGGTAAATTTTTAGTGCAAATTCTTATCATCATCATGCTGAATTCCATATTGACGACACATTTCAAATGTAGATTTACTACTAAAAGTGTGCTAGGATTGTACTAGATATGAGAAGAAAAGAGTGTATTCTTGTCAAGTCGTGAACACGAATGTCATAATAGAACATCTATCTTAGTAGAAGGATTCCCTGCTGACTTCTTTCCTCCAGAGTGAAGGATGTAATTAAAATTATTCAGGAGACCATAGAGATATTGGTTCCCTTACTATTAAGAGTACTAGCTATCATGGCTAGCGTTTGTGATGGTTCGATGTATTGGTTTGCTTGTCTACTAGAGTTACCTTTCTTATTAATTTAAGTTCAAAGTCTTGTTGTCTTCGTACATTATTTAATTTGCCAGTTGTATATCACAACATATTTACTTGTTTGGAGGGATATGATATGGATATCAATGCACTTGTAACAGTGATGCCCTTTCCTTTTGTTTCCTTTATGATTGGGTAATAAATGATTCATTGTAATATGCAGACACAAGCTTTATATAGGATTGGCCATGGAGAACAGCCTTCAATTCCAAGCTACTTGTCTAAAGATGCACGTGATTTCATTAGCCAGTGTGTGAAAGTGAATCCAGATGATCGTCCCACTGCTTCTCAACTATTAGAGCATCCATTTGTCAGGAGATCAATGGGAACTTCTTGATGATCTAATTCGTCTCTGTTAATAATGAGAGATTAGTTGGCTAAAAAATAATGGCATTTCAAAAACATTAAGGTAAAGCATTCGATGTTCATTCTGAAATTTCAAGCAATCAATTTTGTGGTGGTCTAAGCTGTCGTCTCTTTTTCTTCATCATTTCTTTGTATATATGAATTGAATATCTTTAGATTTTACGTTTAATTTTGAACTCCATTCACCTGTGCAGATTTTTTGGTGACGCGCTGCAAATATGCTGAGAAAGTTTTTTTTTATGTTGCCAGTGTCTCATAAGAATCTTTGGTACTCGAACACCTTCATTTGTGATGACCTTTCGAAAGCTGATCGTAACCAATCGTGGAGAAGTCCATGTATTCAGCTGCCACAAGTAAGATGATGAATGGTCGATGTGTGTGCAATTATCGATCAAGATGAATGCATGTGTATGTTTCGAGTCCCGTTGTCCTCCAACAGTGTTGTTCATTTCGTGTAAATATTGTGTTTGTTGTGCTGATAATATAGGATTGACAGAGTGCTGCATTCTTTAGGTGTTGTTGGGAATGTGTATTGCCGTAAAGAAGAGTTACTAGGAAGGTTCCATGATATGGGGAGTACCAAATATGAGTCTTTTTCATCTGTTCTCCTCTTTCTTCTCTGATTTGGTTAAAGTGTTGTCTTCATATTTGAAGCTTGTACAAGTGGTGCATGGTGTGCACAGTTTGTATGCCTAACTGACATAATATTCCTATTTCATTCCTGATTCATCAAATACATTGTCTTCCTCATGGAGCTCATTCAATTGTATGTCGAAGATGAGGTTTTCTGAACCATCAACAGCACTCTCAATGTCATCAAATTCTCCTCAACTTCAATTGTATGCAGTGTTCAAACAGAAATCTTCCACAGACAAGTTCGGCCAAGATTCCTTCAAACTCTCCTCATGCTTTGAATCCAAAAGGAAGGAAAGTAAATGATCCAAGCTTTCACAGATACATATATCATCTTTCGCAATATGATCGTGCATGCAGAACAAGTTTCTTGTAGCAGATAAAGCAAGGCGGAGTTGGCATGTTCTCTAGTCTTATCCTCTCACAGGATAACAAGGAAGAAACCATGGTTTTGCTGCATATAAATACCAGCGAGATGGATCCACACGAACTACCAGAGTTGCAGCCTATCATGGCGATCAAAGACACGCCGTCGGCGAGCGGCTGATGTCGGTGGAGGAGTTCAGGGAATGGCTGAAGAGGTTCGACGGTGATAAGGATGGCTGCAACAAAAGTTACTGGATAAATTACTGGATATACATATATATATGTATATATATGTATATATATATGTATATATATGTATATATATATGTATATATACATATATATACATATATATATATATATACATATATATATGTATATATATATATACATATATATATGTATATATATATATGTATATATATGTATATATATATGTATATATATATGTATGTATATATATATGTATATATATGTATATATATATGTATGTATATATGTATGTATATATATGTATATATATATGTATGTATATATGTATGTATATATGTATGTATATATATGTATATATATATGTATGTATATATGTATGTATATATATATATATATATATATATATATATATATATATATATATATATATATATATATATATATATATATATATATATATATATATATATATATATATATATATATATAATACTCGTTTGGAAGAAGTCGGTCGCCAAATCGCGAAGGCATGCGCTTGTTCCACCGCTTGCTCGCTCCTCATTTCCGCTACTACTGCGCCCGCACCAACAAGACCAGGCCTTTCGCCGACCTCGTTTTACCCCGCCAACCCTCCCAAGATCCCACCTTTACACCGCAAAACCCTCCGCCCACAGTCTCCGAGGTCTGCAATCTGATCTCCCAGACCTACGAAGACGGCAACCAGAAACTCCGGTCCCTGCATGTCGACCTCACCGATGAGCAGGCGGTGGCCGCCGTTGCCCTCCTCGCGGAGACGGAGGGATCCATGGTGGCTTTCAGCTTCTTCCGCTGGGCGGTCGCCCGGCCCCAGTTCAGGCATTTCTTGCGGTTCTACGTCACGGCCGCGTGCTCCTTGGTCGACCTCGGTAACTTGGAGAAGGCGCAGGAGGTCATGAGCTGCATGGCTGTGAGTTTTTCCGAGGTTGGCAGGCTGAAGGAGGCCGTCGACATGGTTTTCGAGATGCGCAGCCAGGGGCTGCCCATCAGCATCCACACCATGAATTTGGTTCTTAGGGTGGCGGTTGGTTCGGGCTTGATTGAATATGCGGAGCAGCTGTTTGCTGAAATGCCGGCGAATGGAACGTATCCCAATTCGTGCAGTTTCAAGACGATGATCGCCGCTTATTGCAGGCAGGGCCGCGTTTCTGATGTGGAGAGGCTGTTGAGGACGGTGGAGGAGAGAGGTCATGGAATCGATAACGTTACATGCACGCTGGTGGTGGATGCATTTTGCAAGAAGGGTTGCGTCAGTTGGGTCTTCAGGTTCTTCCGCAAGATGCTGGAGATCGGTCTGGCTCCGAATGTGATCAATTACACGACTCTGATTGATGCGCTGTGCAAGAGGGGCAGCGTGAAGCAGGGATTTCAGGTGCTTGAGGAAATGGTGGGGAGGGGGTTAAAACCGAATGTTTATACACACACAGCCTTGATTGATGGGCTTTGCAAGATTGGATGGACTGATCGGGCTTTCAGGTTGTTCCTCAAGCTTGTGCGGAGCAACTCATACAAGCCGAATGTTTGCACTTACACAGCCATGATCAGAGGTTACTGCAAGGAGAGCAAGCTTAATCGGGCAGAAATGTTGCTGACGAGAATGCGGGAGCAGGGTTTGACACCCAACACCAACACCTATACCACTCTGATTGATGGACACTGTAAAGCTGGGAATCTGGAGCGGGCTTATGAATTGAAGGATCAAATGACCAGTGACAGTTGTCTTCCAAATATTTGCACGTATAATGCTGTTATCCATGGGCTCTGCAAAAAGGGAAGGATTCAAGAGGCTTATAGATTGCTTCAAGAGGCTTCAAACAAGGGGTTGCAGATGGATAAATTTACATATACTATTCTTATAAGTGAGCATTGCAAGCGAGACCACTCTTCTCGAGCTATGGAATTATTTGATGAGATGGTTGACGCAGGCTGCCATCCAGATATTCACACATATACCACTTTAATTGCTGCATTTTGCAAGCAAAGGAACATGGTAGAGAGCGAGAGGTTGTTTGAAAGATGTCTCAAGTTAGAGTTAGTTCCTACAAAACAAACATATACATCGATGATCGGTGGGTATTGTAGGGTTGGAAAAGTAACTTCTGCTTTGAGGGTTTTTGAGAAGATGATCCAGCATGGATGTTCAGCTGATGCAATAACATATGGTGCTTTGGTCAGTGGTCTCTGCAAAGAGTCTAGGCTGGATGAGGCAAGGGCATTATATGAGGCCATGTTAGACAAAGGTCTGGTTCCCTGTGAAGTTAGTCGCATTACATTGGCTTATGAATATTGCAAGAGGCAAAAATCAAACGTTGGTTTATCAGTATTGGAGAGGCTAGACAAAAAACAATGGACTCGCACAGCCAATATCTTAGTTAGGAAGCTCGGCTTTGAGGGACACGTAGATGCAGCAGGCATGTTCATCAACAAATTGTTGGATGAAGATCACAGCATTGACCGCATAACCTACGCTGCATTTATAAATGCATGCTATGAGAACAATAGGTATTCGACTGCATCAGAACTTTCTGAGAGGATTTCAAAGGGAGCACTTAGCTTTGTTAAGGACAACAGCACCATAACTTAAGCAGGACATAATACTTGAGCAACAAGTTGAAAAGATTGCCTATGTTCCTCATAAAGCTCAATGCGATGGTTGGCAAATTCTGTCCGATGAGTCAAAGAGAAATGTCAGCAAGTTTCTGATATTTAAATAATCAACAGCTCATGTGTAGATTGGTATTCATGTTCTAAGTGGTGCATGCACTTCTTGTGATGAAAACCATTCCATGACAGAATCTCACTGGGACAGGGCATGGTTAAGGCTATTTTTGTGATTCACCAACTTTGTATAAGTGCAAATGCAGTTAAGGTTGGGATTCTGGCAGATCTGCACATTTGCTGTTGGGTATGTAAAGTGGAATGTGGTTCTCTTTCTGGCAAAATGGTTTAGTGGTCTCTGCAGGTTTTGAAAGATTAGCTCATCAGTTTAATTTTGTGCATTGCAATCTAACTGAACTTTACAAACCTTGGGATATACATATATATGATGTGGCAGATGACACATCAGTGTCTCTCCACCTCAGTTGTGGCAGATGACACATCTCCCAAAACCAGAAACTGGATGCTGTCGGATTAGCAAATAGGGATCACAATCTGTTATCCATGTGCAAAAGAGGGGTCACACTAGTTTCATTATATGTTGGTGATGGCGTGATATCCAATAAGAAGCTCGATATTTGAGGCTTCCATGGTTTATGTGGCATCCACATAGATGATACATGAGCATCATATGAGTTGCATTTTTTTTAGCAGAATTCTTGTCTCTGGTGCAATCTGTGGTTGTAGAGCAACTTTGCTGCGATTGGTAAGCTTCTGTTCTTGTGTTTTTTGAAAAGATCTTGTACTGCAAGCTTCAAATGCTTATGAGGTGTGCATCTGGCTGACGATTGTGCCTCATATTCGTGGAACAGCCATGGTTCATGGATGTGTTGGAAAACTTTGAGGAACACGAATACACACTGATATAGTTTTCATGACATGGAAAAGCTTGTTCTCCTATGTGGTTCATCTTTGTTGAGAAACATGTTAAAATCTCTCACACAATGCATCATTGGTGACTGTAAAAGTATATGGTATGCAATAACATCCTCACACTTGTCTCAGTCATACCATATACTTTTACAGGTAAGCCATCAATTGCTTTTAGGCAGCTTTCATGTTGATTATTTGTTAGTTCTAAGTTGGCCATTTTGGTTAAAACCAATCACTGACTTAAATTTTTTTCTCTCATTTACATTCTTGTTCTTGTATACGCATATGAGCATCAACCCCGATGAAGTTACACCTATTTCCCTCTCATGTACATTCTAGTACAAGCATCTTCATGAACTCATAAAAAGTCCTAAATACTCTCTGGGCCTACCTTTATCATTATCCTTAGATCGGCTTGACTTTTGCAGATGGAAATAGTTTTTCACCAAGTCATTGTGGGAATTGAAATCTTAAACAAGGTCCATGAAAGCATTGAGACTAGAGGTGGTTTTGTTTCAAACATGCCAGGTTCTTATGGAAGCCTTTGCTTAAATAACGTGCTAATTATGACTTACCAGGAAGCATAACATGTATAAGCTTTTGTTGTATGATAAAAACACCCTTTTGGTAATTGATTATCAACATCTGGCTTCCTGTAATAAACAGTTGCTGAAGTGTGAGCTCATCTCAAGCTTGAACTTAGATTAGTTTGCAGATGTCATGGTTTTAGTTCAAAAGCACCAAATTTCCTTTGGGATTTGTCATTCTTATTCTCATGCCCCCTTAATTTTCCTTTATGCCCTCCAATTCTGGCAAGTTATTCTTTTCTGTATCTTCTCACATGCCTTATGGTAAACAATGACTTACTTCTTCCAGGTAGTGTGATCGTTTCTGTTGAAACTCTATGTATTTGGTGAATCATTTGCTAATTAAGAGATTTATTTTCTTAATCAAGAACCCTACAAAAGATTTCATCTCAAAGGAAAAGGCATTCTTTCTTCATGTTTGTATCTTCTGCATTCAATTTACTCCATTCTTGATTCAACAAGCACTCACATGAATCTTGAATTTTTTCCTTCCAGATTTATCAGGTCTTCCAAGATTTGGTGGACATAAGCTGTTTTCCAAGCTTTTGGCAACGAGAGCCTCAAATCACTTTTGCAGTCCAATCCTTATATACATTCCAAAGATGTCACTGCAGATAGTGGACTTGTCATTGTTGCGAATGATGACCGTGGAAGGTTTGCTTCTTAGAACCCTTTGCATTCCTTGATGACAAATTCTGTTGTTCTCTTTGTAACTATATTTAGGAGGACATCTACAAATATCAAGATCTCCCATAAATTCTATTCAGGTAAATGATCAATAAGAGGCAGTTGATGTTTTGTTGCTGGGAAGATTAAAGATTCACAAGCAGTGGCAAGGCAATTAACCACGGAAGCACCGAACAGAGATATCAATGTGGTTCGACTAATGGCATAAATACGCTTTGTTTCTATCACTTGATGTTGATTACTGATTTCCATCACGGAGAAAAGCCCGAGTAGATTATTATACAAAGGCGTACACCCAAGCTGCGTGCTGCCAAACCTGGCAATGTAGAACTTATGCCCTTCCAGGTTACATATAAATTTTTCCATTCCTCGTGAGATGTTGCTGATTACAGATAATTGTTTGATTCCTAGAAGGCATTAACTTTTGAGGTTGCCATTGTTTTCCAGTAGTTTTTCATCTGCACAGAGACAAGAATGTCCCAAAAGAAATAGGATTTTCTGCACTCTTTACAGTAAAAGGTTCATTCGTTGGTAGGACTGCTTGCTGTATTTTTCCAGTTTGATCATTTTAGTTGCAGCTAAAGCTAGATTGTGCTTTGCTTATTGCAAGCTTCCTAGAGAGATTCTTTCAATCCTTACACTGTAACAGGATGGAGTATCATCAATCTATTGTTGATTACCTGATAATGTATGCACAGGTTATCATATTTCTTCATGTTTGGCTATGACTACAGTTAATGTACTATACTAAGAACCCAAGTTGGCTCCAAAGAGAGCAAACATGTCGTAAAATAATCTAGTCAATTTCACGAGAACACGTGAAGATCCTACGACATCGTCCCTAACTTTCTCTTTGATCAAGGGGTCAAACCTCTAGTGACGAACCCTCCCGCTGTTACTTTACCAGTCTTCACTCTGACCGAGGTTAATTATATATTATTATACTATTCTTTGTAGTTAAATCTTTTTAGTATTTCAGTCTAGATTTAAAAATATATATTAAAATTTTTATAATTATAAAAATAAAATATTTAATCTCATTTACTTCAACGTTATTGATTTTACTAATAGAAGATACAACATGTATATGAATGACATGAAAATGATAGACAAAAAGATAATTTCAACGGTGGTGACAGATGATAACACCGTGGGTGACTGTTGTGGTGGTGGTTTGCGAGAACGATGCGGTGGTCAACCTTACCAATATCGATCCGAACATCAATGATAAGGAGGAAGAGTGATGAGACATTTGTGTCGATGTCGGAGAAGAAAGAGGAGAGAGGTGAGGCATCTATGTCGACGTCGCACCACTCTCTACCTTCTCTTACTTCTTCGGCATCGCTATGCATCTGTGTTGGCATCAAGGGAGGAAGAGGAGGCATGTGAAGCATCTGCATCACCAACGGTGAGGAGGGAGGAGAAAGATGAGGTAGAGTTGTGCGATGCCGAAGGAGGAAGAGGAGGCAGACGAGGCATCTGTGTCGGTGTAGCACAACTCTACCTCCTCTTCCTTGTTGACCATCTCATTGTTCAGTGTAGCATCGTATTGCCTCCTCTACATTAGTGTCACACTGCTATGCCTCCTCTTCATTCTTGCTGACCACTGCATTGTTCGGTGCAGCATTGCACTGCCTCCTCTACATTAGCGTCACACTGCTATGCCTCCTCTTCATTCTTGCTGACCACTGCATTGTTCGGTGCAGCATTGCACTGCCTCCTCTATGTCGATGCCGCACCACTTTGCTTCCTCTGCATCAATGCCACACCGCTCTACCTCTTCATTCTCATCGACCATCGCATCATTCGGTGCAATGTCGTACTACCTCTTCCACGTCAGTGCTGCATTGCTCTACCTCCTCTTTATTCCCGTTGACTACTATATCGCCAGAAGAGGAAGAGGAGACAAAACAGTGCGATGCCAACATATATGCCTCACCTACCTCCTCTTCCTCCTCTAGCATCGTACTGCTCTACCTCCTCTTCATTCTCGTAGACCACCACATTGTTTGGTATGGCGGCACTACACTACCTTCTCTACATCAGTGTTGCATTGCTATGCCTCCTTTTCGTTCTCGAAAATTACTACATCTTTCGGTGCGATGCCACACTACCTCCTCTGCATCAATATTGTATCGCTCTGCCTCCTCTTCTTTCTCGTTGACCACCACATCATTGGAAGAGAAAGAGGAGGTAGAGCGGTGTAGTATCGATGCAAATGCCTCACCTGCCCCCTCTTCCTCCTCTAGCGTCATATCCCACTACCTCCTCATTGTTCTAATCAACTATCACATCGTTCGGTGCGATGCTACATTGCTTCCTTTGCGTTGATGTCGCACCGCATCATCAGAAGAGGAAAAGGAGGCAAAGCGGTAGGACATCAATGCAAATGCCTCACCTCCCTCCTCTTTCCCTTCCGGCATTGACACAAATGCCTTATCTCTCTGCCTCCTTTTCCTTCTCATTGTCGATGTTTGAATTGATATCAGCAAGACCGGTCACCACCATTACAACCACCCATGGCATCATCGTTTGTCAGTATCATTAAAATTACCTCTTTATCTATCGTTTTCGTATCATCCACACACGTGTTGTATTTTCCGTCAGTAAAGTCGATAACGTTAGGGTAAACGAGATTAAATGTTTTACTTTCATAATTATAAAAATTTAAATATAATTTTTTTAAAATTTAAGGATCAAAATACTAAAGAGGTCTAGATAACATATAATTAACCCATACATATAATTAACCCCCGATGTTGTCGATGGCTGAGATCACGCAGATCACCAATTCTCCTCCTACCCCAGCTCACTCAGCTTGTTCGACATGGATGAACGATACTCCTCTCGCTCCTCTAAGCCCATCGCCAAAACCCGATTGATTTTACCGGGCGTTGGATGAGCAGCACATTCCCCTCGACACCTCCCCGGAGTAGAAGGTGGAAGTTCGATCAGAAGTCTAGCTGCACTCCGCCCCTCAATACCTCATGTGCCGAGGTATTCCTTTATATCAGGGATAAAGAACTCAAGAGGCCATTAGCAACACGGAGAGACAAATCAAATTAAAAGAATATATATTTTGTTCATATAAAGGGTCACTTGATGTGTAAAAGATTCTGTATTTTCTCAGTTGATAAAGCAAATTCAGGAAGAAACAAATTTACTTCTCTATTACAGGAAGAAGCAAATCCATTTCTTTGTCACTATAATAAGATATGCAATCCTATGAGAAGTCATGGCATGCCATCGAACATGGTTAATATTCTATAAATTTAAAGAAACATCCTCAAGTTCTATCATGAGACGAATACATATTAATATGAAAGGCAGTGGCGTTACAGGAGAAATGGCTTGCGGTAGATGTCAAACATCTCCGAGGAAGATAGCTGAGGCACCTGCAAGCCAAATTAAGCTCGCATTAACATGCTATACGACCAAAACTTGAGAGAAAGCGATACAACAGAGCTTCATGCGATAGACTCAGTGAATAGCTCGGCAAAGATCCCTATCGAACAGATCAAATTAGAGCTCCTCGTCACCCAATGCCACAATATCTACTCGAGTTCCTAATGCTTATCATATGACATTGGCATCCTATGGCATCAACATTCACCAAAGATGAGAGAGAGAGAGAGAGAGAAGGGAAGCAAGAAAGGGGGCTTTGTTTCATGAGAAGCTTTACCTGAGTTGACCCGAAGTTGAACACTTTCCTCATAAGAGAAGCAATTGGGCCATTGATGCTAATGCCTATGCCGGACGCACGAATTGCGGCGCGCATGGCCGTCAACAAGCGACCATAGGTAGTTCCTGGTTCACTTTCGATAGCTTGTATGAAGCTGTAGGTCATGGCACCCGTAGAAGCCGAGCCTGCAAATGCCTGCAGTAGGAGTTGAGATTGCAGTGATGTGATCACATGGAGTCGCTGTTTACTGGTTACAGAACACTCTACGTGAAGGAGAGGTGAAGCATGCACTCACCGAGGTGTCCGCTGAGGTCTGGTGGTCATCGCAGCCACTGATCAATATAGCCAATCCTCCGTTCGTGCCTTTGTATACGCCTGATGGTGCGGTGTGATTCTCCCACTGGTAATACCCAGCCCTGCTCAAAGCAACCCCGATCATGTATATGGTGCAATCATGCATGTATGTTGTGTGTAGTTCATCACCTGGACAGCCGGCAGAGGTAGGGGAGGTCGAGGATGGTGCCGCTGTGGCAGGCGTCGACGAGGGCGTGGAGTTTGACGCCGCGGCGGAGCGGCCGGACGAGCGTGTCGTTGATCTCGTCGTCCATGATGGTGCCGTTGGACTCGAAGTCCAGGGGGCAGAGCGCCTCGTCGAAGCCGTCCATCTCGTCGCCGCTGGAGTCCAGCCTCTGGACGCCGTGGCCCGAGAAGTGGAACACCAGGGAGTCACCGGCCACGCACCCGCTCACCAGCCACCGCATCGCCGCCCGCAAGTTCTCCTTCGTCGGCACCCGGTTCGGGTCCCTCTCCCCTTCTGCATGCGACAGGAAAAGGAACGACTCTGTTTGAGACGGGAACAATGGTGTTCGACTTGGTTCCATGGAGGAATTCCGTACCGGTGAGCACCAGGATGCATTCCGCTGGAAACCCGAACTTCTCAGTCAGCATGTACCGCATGCAGTTGACGTCATTCACCGTCCCCTTGAGCTCGTACTGCCGCCCAGCGTAGCTTATGCCGACGAGAACCGCCCTCTTCTTCCCACGAACCCGGGGAAAGCTCGACGGCTGACCCATCGTCGGGTACCCGTAAGAGCTCGACCCGCTGCTCCACGACGAGGAGCTCAGGGAGCTGATGCTGCTGCAGATGTTCAGCACCACGGCTTTGACGATGCCCACAGCTTGCCGGACCGGGTCTCGGGACCTCCCCACGTTAGTGGTGGCGCGGCAGGCGGCGCAACAGATGGTCTGAGCTTGCGGCGGCACGACCAGGCGCGCGCCGCAGCTGCTGCACTTCACGCTTGTGTTCTTCCTGCTCGACATGCTGTCTACTTCAAAGTCCATCGATGGCCATGGCCTTGCGGAAGAGCCTTCACCAGAGGTCACAAGGTTTTTTATTCTTTCCCTCCCCATCTGCCATGGCATATATGCCCATCGGAAAGTAAAACTAGATTCCTCCTGATCTCCTTTCCAGCGCACTACCTCGAAGGGTTGCGTTGCATTTAAGGTACTACATCAACGAACAGCACCTCGCTACAATGCCAAGATTTAGTCAACGAATGTGGACGACATAGGTCCTACTTTGACTCCAAAATGAACTTGCAGTATCTGATTGGACACTGGACGATGTGAACATGGTTTACATGACGAATTGAAGAGATCTCTATCAGAAAAGGCCTTTAGCATCACCATACAAGCAACAATGTCCCTTTCGTGCATTCGATCGAACACCTCTCGAGCTTGCGAGCGCACGCGCCCCACAAGAGTGATCTCGGAGGGTCAGGTGCAAGCATTTTCCCCGGTCCTCGTGATCAAGAGCGAGGTGCAAGAGTTGAGGACGATTGAGATGGAGAGAGCGTCGGAGACGGCCTCACGGAAAAGGGCGACGGCCTCACGCGGGCGGAGCGGCTCTCTCGAGCATTTCCTCGAACGCCGAATGATTTAAACAAGTGAATGCTGAAAGATAAGTCTTATAGATGTTGGTGATGTACTACTGTAGGTTAATATAAGAGATTACTAATTTAACCCTTATTTTTATTATTTATAATATTATTTTATTTTTTTAATATTTCTAGACTATCCCTTTGTAAATATATGTAAATAACATTTTTCTCTTCTTCATACTCTAAGTTGTTTTCTTCCTTCTCTTTCGTTTCTTCTCCTCGTCCATGGTCGAACAGCATTGAACATCGACGATGATGACGACACTAATAAACGATTGTAAGGGAAGAAAGAAAAGATAAAATTGATAAAATTAATATTATCAATAATAAAAAAAATATTTTTATATTTTAAGGTATTATTAATAAAAAAAAAGAGATTATGAATAACCAGTTTCTTTATATATGATGGATAATTTTCTTAAAAAACCTTATTTTTAGATTTTTTCTATAAGGTATGATTGTTTTTATTTTTTTCTTGAATGATGTCTCTTATTTTCTATAATCTTATAAATTTCTTTCATCGCGTAAGACTCCTTGTCGTCATCCTTCTTTATCTTTGCTTTGCTCGTACGATAGTGTCTCTTTTTTAAATTACTTTACTCTTTTAATTGAGCGACGATGAGGGACGAAAGTGACAAGCGAATATGATGAACAATGAGAGTCGAGAGACAAAGGGGTCGAGGGTTGAGGTCGATGATTGTGATGAGTAGGAAAGGCTCGACGATCAACATTATAGAAAATGATAAGGTGAAAATATGAAACACAAAATAAAAAAAAAATAAAAAAAGGGTACTTCCAATTCAGGCCACTTTTTGCATGCAATAGGTTAGAAACATAGCAGAAACCGGAAGCTTACTTTGATCTTTCAGCTGCAAAATCCACCGTTGTATATAGTTTATTCATATTACAAGATAGAATCTTACCTATCATCTCCCAAATGTCACATAAAATTCATAACCTAACCATTCTTTAGGCTTTTTGTTCCCGAGAGGTTCCAAACCAAAGCTTAGGCATTTTGCTGATCTCATCTATATTCTTCATCTTCCAAAAGACACTGCAAGTATCCACCTGTTCACCAGTGATATCTTCATATAGGAGAAGAACATATGCTTCTTGAGTCAGACTCCTAAGATTTCTTTCTAGATTTTACAAGAATCACAAGACCACATTGTCAGAATCATGGAATCATATCAAGTTGGTGGTCACTTATTCCTGTGAGCAAGGTGATTTAATTTATATTTTCCCCATCAAACATTAAACATGTTCACCACCTTTGGGAAGAACTGTAGGATGAGACCAGTCATATTTTTGACACTAAAAAGCAGCTTTTTCACAGAGATTTACATGCTTGTAATCCATTTACAAACAAAACACTTCTTTGTTGCTTTGGACACAGCATCAGATCTGTCCTAAAGGAGTCCAAGTTCTTGTTGATCACTGTATTTACATGCAGCTTACAAAGCTAAGAACACAAAAGAGGGTGGAATTCTATTAGTACTCAGCCTAAGTGATGGCTCAACATACCTTCGTCGAAGACCAGTGGAGAAGAGATGGAAACTTGGTGGCGTGAGGGCTCGCCCAACATTGAGCTCGGCAGCTGCACTACAGGTGATGTCGGCAACACCAGTCCCTGGGCCACCATCATCTCGTAAGCCGTCCCAGGGGACGGCAGTCGCGAGCCGAGCGGGGGGAGCACCAGCGCGGCGGTCAGAGACGGCTGGATGTCAGGCAGGCAGCCGTTCTGCAGGCGGCGCATGTATGCCGATATCGGCGATTCCGCCGCAGCGCTGACGGTGGGCAGCGGTGGTAGCGGCGAGAGCGGCGGAGGCCGGGTCCATGAGTCCAGGGGAAGCGGGCGGGGCGTGAGGTGGGCGAGCGGTGGCGGGCGAATGCGGTGGAGCCGGGAAGTAGGGGGAGGGCCGGGTGCGGAAGGCGGTGGCGCTGCAGGGCCGAGCTGGTGGCGGTGGGTCGCCGACCCTGTGAGCTTCTGGACGAGGCTGCGGAAGTCGCTCTTGTCGATGTTGTAGATCGGCGGCTGCGACGGCGCTCCTCCGCCGCCAGTCGTAAGCGCCGCCTGCTGCTCCCTAACCAGGCCAAGGTTGGGGCGTTTGGGAAGGGGTTTGGTTATCTTATAAGAAGCTCTGTTTAGAGACCTGAGAGAGCTGTGTAAGTGAGCACCTGCAGCAGTGGCATTAGTAACACCACTGCTGTTGTTGGCGGTGGCGGTGGCGGTGGCGGAGGAGGGCGACTCAGCAGAGGAATGGCAGCTTTTTGCCATGGCAGTAGCGTTGCCGACGTTGATGGACTGGTAGTGGTAGATAGGTTCATGTTACCATAAGTATTAGTATTAGTAGTAGTATTGTATAGTTCTAGGTAGATGTGCATCATCTCCTACGCAGTGTTTCGAGGGACCAATTAGATAGAGTGTAGGATCCATTAGACAATGGAGACCACCAGCAACCACAAGTTGTATGCTTGGCTTATGTGTTTGGTGGCTCGAACTAGACACAGGAGCAATACCATGAAGGAAAATGATAAGAGAAGATGATGAGTGTCGGATAACGACGACCACGTCAGAGCGGTGAGGGAAACGACGACCGCACGATTATACTTATCGTCATTGGGAGTGTAAGGTGTTCCCACGCAGAGACCCTTTGACCGCATAGCGCGGGTTATGACCGGATCAGAGACGTCCATCTGTAATCGAAAGGCTGGGGTTGGGATCGTGATGCGCCGCCTTTGTGGAGAAAGTGACGCGTCGTCTTGGGTGGGTGATCAGGTAAAGGACGAGGTCTATCCGCTGCTGGTGCAAACGGGCCAAAATTTCCCCACGTGTCCCACGGAGGTACTGTGGAGGAATAGACTTCTTTCTTTCCAGATGTATTTCTAAATTATTGAATAATATTTATTAATTATGTTACTTACGACGAAAGCGAAATTTCTGACCAACCTCTATAATTTTCTTCTATATATATATATAATTCCATGTGTCATGACAGCATAAATACTTGGACGTGTTCTCTAGAAGAAGGTTGTATTTTAACTTCTTTCACAGTGTTTATTTTTGCTTTACTCGCAATGAGACAAAAAAATCAAGGTAGGAACCAATATTAATCCTTGAAAAAATATAAATCATCAATAATCATTCTTAAACTAATTTAGAAGATTTATAAGTGATTTTTATTGATCGGACCCCAATTACAATGTTTCAAATGGAATCAGCCCCCACTAATATTATATCCCAAAATTCTTGTTAATGTGAAACCGGAAAGGATTATAACTTTATCCCCATAAATTAAAAGGTAATATCCATAAATTGATGTATCCTTAATTTTAGTATAAACCTCAACTCCAATTGAAGTGATAGTCACCCATCATCAACAGATGTAAGAGGCATTTAACCAATGAACCCTCCTAAACTCTTCGTTAACCACGCCAATAATGATCACCCACCTAAATTAGACTAGCGAATGAGACACGCATCGAACTCTGCTTTGCTCTTGTTGTCCAGCTGCCATTATTGGCTTAACAGCTTTCCCCACCTCACCCCACCCTTCTGCTAAAAATACTCCCTACATGCCACCCTATATATAAGTATATCAAAGTTGCTGTGTTCTTCACCAAATCCAAGGGCGCCAATCTCTCTCTCTCTCTCTCTCTCTCTCTCTCTCTCTCTCTCTCTCTCTCTCTCTTACCTCTTCCATCCCAATTAATCGATTGAGCATTTCTATAGATCAGAAGAAGTTTGGGGATTTTACCTTGGTGAACGGAAGTGTGGAACTGAGCGCACGCATCTCTAAGCGACTGAGCCAATCGTGTCCGTCCAAGTAGCTGATGATCCTCTGCCACCAATCTTAAAGCACGAGGGTCGCATTTGTCCGCGCGAAACACACCGGTGGACGCTTCTGCACCCGGTGATCTCATCGCTTCTCCTCCGTCCCTCTTCATTTCCCTGAAAGAAAACACACTCGCAACCGCTTTGCCCGGAAAGGAGGGGAGGTTCACGATGAAGAAGCCGAGCGGTGTCCGGCGACTTGTCCTCGGCGGCGAAGGTTTCATGACGAGACCGTCTGATCTCCGCGTCCGCCTCGTTGCCCGGTGGGCGCTCCTCGCCGTTGCACTTCTCTGCGTCCCCTGCGTCCAGGCAGCCCTCCTCCCCGGGGCCGACGTAGGTGGGGCCGTCGACAGCGACGATACCTTCTTACCGGCGCTCCTGCGGGATCTGAGGCGCCGCGGCCTCCTTCGGCCCGAGGGCAACGTCGTCATCTTCGATGACATGATCGCCGGCGATCGCAGCGCTACCTTGCCGGACAGCTCCACCGACTTCGTTTTCTCCTCCTCTGCCGTCGATTTCCGTCGCATTGATCGGATCCTGAAGGCCGGTGGCGTCGTGGCCGTTCGATCAGGTTCCAATCCGCCGGATTGCTTCCTCCCGCCGGCGAACTACCGCACGGCCTACGTCGGGCGGATCGGTTCCGATGCGGTCGTAGCGATGAGGAAGTCCTTCGCCAGCGGCGAGGGGGGAATGAGGCTACGACGGCTACTGGCGGTGCCTGCAGCGAAGAAGAAATCTCTGAGAGAACTGGAAAGCGCGATGCTGGAGCCGCCGATGCAGCGGGAGTGGGCGCGGAGGGCGAGGTACCTGCCGCAGCTAACGGTGGACGAGCTGGACGGGTACCCGCGGCGGGTGTTCGTAGAGGTGGCGGCAAAGGGGGACGCAGGCAGCGGCACGGCGTGGTTCGAGCGGAACTACCCCCGGAAGGGGCGCGCCTTCGAGGAGATCCGGGTGGAGGTGGAGGAGGGAGACGACGAGGGATCGGAGGCGAAGGAGGGTACATCATCATCGCTTGCAGAGTGGCTGCAGAGGAACGTGCGGGAGGAGGAGTACGTGGTGGTAAAGGCGGAGGTGGGGGCGGTGGAGGAAGTGATGGCGGAGGGAGCGATCGGTCTTGTCGACGAGCTCTTCCTCGAGTGCGATCACCAGTTGTGGGACGAGGACGAGAAGGAGAAGGGGGCGAGGAGCGGCCGGCGGCGGGCGTACTGGGAGTGCCTCGTGCTCTACGGGAAGCTAAGGGACGCGGGCGTCGCGGTTCACCAGTGGTGGAGCTTCTGAAACAATAGAACGACAGATGCAGAGATAAAAAAGAGAATTCTTATTTGAAATATATTTTTGGGAATAGATAGAGGAAGGATAGTTAAAAATAATAATAATGTATCATTAGCTGAAGTGATATGGTGACCTCAGAAACTGACATTGCAAAACCTTGTAATGACATTGTACATATGTTGATCAAAGATGAAATGTTTCACATTGTTCATTAGCTAAAGTTTTCATGCCCAGAGATATAATATTGGGAACCACATAACAAAAAAAGGAAGAAAAAAAAATCATAAAGATTGTGATAAATAATATAAAAACTATTTTTTTAAAAAATTATATATATAAACTTTGATGGTTTATTACAAGATCTTAAACTATTTTAATAATTCATCCTTTAAGAAAAATCCCAAGTATTTAATTGCAAAACCCCTAAATTACAGATTAAAGGCACAAATGAGGCATCAAAAGCGGGCAAAATTAGCAGCTCTCATACTGTATCTTATCAGCACTTCAAGTTTCCTCAGAATAGCGTATATTGTCAAAGACATGAATACGATCATTGAGCTGCACAGACAGCAAAAGAAAGTAAATTAAAATTCCCAATGAGCCATAGCAACATCAAAAAATTATGAATAAAACAGCACTAGCAGCTCTCATATTCCATCTTATCAGCACTTTAAATTTCTCAGAATAGCGTATATCATCAAAAAATGAATACGATCATCGAGCTGCATGGCCAAAAAAGAGAAAATGCAAAGTCCGTGTATGATTATTCATCTATTTCATTGTCTAAGTCTCGAGATCCCCAATGAACCATTGCAAGTTTATCGAAAAATCAGAAGCAAAATAACACTAGCAGCTCTGATTCTACAAACTTTTGATAATGCTGTTTAAAGGTCCACAAATAGCTGTTTACATTCATCCGTGAAGCCACTTGATCCATCGTAAGGAAAACAAACGTCAGCTTGGCTGTGAAAGTGACATAATCGATACATTTCCAGATACCAGACCAGTTATTGCAAGCAGGAAAATTCAAGCCCAAAATTAATGTGAAAAAAAGGCATGTTGTGATACCATCAAGAACAAAAGTTGAACTAAGAACATGAAAGCGATAGAAATGGTGGCCAAAAAGTGCAAAATAATGAAATAAACGAATCAAAATCTTCAATAAACCAAAACTAGAGCAAAATGAGTGGACAAATCAAAACATTCCCTCACACGGGTGTCACAACCAAAAAGAAAGGCGAAGAACGAAAGACTCGGGAAAATCTCAAGATAGACATCAAAGCACCACATAGCGCCAATATGGCCACGACAAATGCCGAGCCTTTCGCCGTTGTCGGCGAACCAGGCCGTGGGAATGGCCTTCGGGCAGGAGAAGCCCCTCGACCTCGTGGCTGCTCCTTGTCCCGATCGACCGGCAGATTAGGGGTTTCTGTGGCAACAGTATATATAGGAGCCGGCGGACCATCTTGGATATTAATCAGTAGAGAACCGAGCCGGTCGGTTTGGTTCATAATGTCAATTCGTCTGACCAAATTAAACCGGTCTATTTGGGCCATCTCTCTGTTGGGCCTCAGATTTAGGGGTTCCTTGGAGGCATCATGTAGTGCATCATTCACATCAAACAAAGTCTATGATCTCCTTCATAAAATTAAAATTGAAATTAAGAAATATATATTTTTGTTATGAAAAAGAAAAAGAATTGAGTATTATGTAAATATGTATAGCCGACAGGATTAAAAAAATCGATAATCAGACTATCGGCCAATTTATTTCTTTTTTTCTTAGAAAAACAATCATATGCAATTTATGCCTCATTGAACCCAATTTGTAGGTCATACACTTCTCATGCACTCATATCCATGCAATATTGGTTCGGGGTGTTCAAACAAATTCAAATTGTATCAAAATCGATTCGGATCTACCTAATCGAACTGATTCAAAATCAGTTAATCGGTTTATAATTTTAAGTAATTTTAAAATATATATTTTTCAATCGAGCCGAATCGAAATATTGATTCAATTGGACAAAATCGATATGAAATTGGGCCCATGTCATTTCACAAAAAGAAAGACAAAATTGGAATCTTGATCCAATTGGTTGGACCGTCGACGACGTAAAAATCATCACAAATTCCACCTTGGTTTGAAAAATTAGACAACAATATCAGCCATGTTCCTCCATGATCTTAACTATGTCAACAGGAGGACTGGTGCCAAGTAAGTTGATTAGCTTAAAGACAATACACTAGTCTTTCTCTCCAAATTCTACTTGATTTGATCATCTACTTCTGAGCCAGCTGCTGCAGATGTTATAGATACTGACACTTGAGGTGTTTGAGCTCTAATTTTTTGCTGAAGTTTATTAGACTCAGCTAGTTATAGCCAATCCTGATGGCAAGTGATTCACACATAAAGAAGGAAGAAGAGAATCACATAACTATTTTCTTTTCTCAGTAGAAATTTCAGTAGTTCAAACAGTCAATTGAGGGGCTTGAAGATATAAACATGCTTACAGTAGACAGAACTGTGTGTGTGTGTGTGTGTGTGTCTTTCTGTTCAGTTGATGTTTTGGCTCTGTTCTTTGTTCTTATACATGTAGGAACCCAATGGAATAGTCTCTCATCAATGTAGGTTGTATTCTTCCAATGAGGAAGACCATTTCCATGTCTCATATTTAGACACAAATCTAATGACTAAGTCAAAAGGAATAATCTTTCTATTTTACCAAAATTCATTCTCATAAATATTGTGTAATTCTGTTATATTCTCACGGTTCGACGTCCGATCTGATTATGACTGAGATTATAAATTGGAAAAATAGAACAATTGATTGCAGTATTTCAGTTTGATGCATCATGCCATTTTTCTGAACATTGATTGCAGTATTTCAGAAGCTGCACATATTGCTGCATTTCAGTAGCTCCAGTGCAAAATTGAGGTCAAGCTCCACAGGGAAGGCACTGTAAACAAGAGCCCTCCCACAGTCCCATGGATTGTCCCCCACCATTCAAGCCCTTTTTGAAGTCGCTCTTATCCACCATTCCTCAGATTCCTTCCTCGCAAAAGAATCAAAAGACTTCAACAACTGAAAGTGCAAGCCTGAAAGAAAGAAAGAGAAAAAGTTGCTGGATAAAGATCTAGTAGTCAAAAAAGAAACAGGGTCTTTTTGGGTCCCCCACTGTCTGAACTCCACTCTCAATGGTTGTGAATGATTTGGAACATATCCTTAAAACTGGGAAGAAGGGGAAACAAGAGCTCTCCACGTTCATTGTACTTGGAAGCAGGCATCTATCTACAGTCTCAATGGCATTTCTAGTGAGAGGTGGTAGTCTTTCAAGCTTTTTTCTTCCTAGGAAAAAGATGAGCTGATCCAACCTAAAATCTTTGTGTGATTTATCCTCCACAATGGAATTACTGGTGGAAGGTGGGTGCTTTTCAGGTTTTTATTTTTCCTTAAAAACAGATGCATTAATCCAACCTGAATTCTTTGTGTGATTTGTCTCCACACAGTGGAATTACTAGTGGAAGCAGGCAGGCTACCAAGATTCCTTTTTCCCTTGCAGAAAGAAGCATTGATCCAACCTGAAATCTTTGTGTGATTTATCATCTACAATGGAATTACTGGTGCAAGATGGCTGCCTTTCAAGCTCTTTTATTTTTCCTTGAAAGAAAGAGGCAGCCTAGCAAACTATCAGAGCCTTTATCTTTCCTTGTTGTCTTTGAAAGAAGGGACATTGCCTGATATCACTGATGACATAAGATGCAGCCTAGCAAAATATCTGTGCCTTTATCTAAGAGCTTTTTTTATTGTCTTTCTCTCTTTCAAAGAAAGGGGCATTTCCTGAATCATTTATGAGATATGAGTCATCCTAGCAAACTACCAGAGCTTTTATTTTAAGGACTTATTTTGGAGTAATGGTCACTATCTGAAAGTTGGATAAATGCTATTGTACAGGACAGGTTTTATTTTCATTCTGCAGTTCTAAGATTGTGTTTGGCAGCATGAGAAATTTTAGTTACATCTTTTCTGATGAAAAAAGCCTCTTTTGTTCAGTGGAAACATTTTAAAATCAGTGACAAGATTAATCTTCATAATTCTACAAGAAATTTGTATTTTAGATTTTTTTATCCTTTGAAAAAAATGAAAACATCTTCAAATAAGTCCTTTCCATCTATATCCTTTGAGAAAGAGATGCAGGTCTTCACTCCAAAACATAACAAACTCAGAGGAGGATGTATATGTAGTTTTCATGCACTTAATAAAAAAATCATCTATGACCAATTAGAAAATAATGGCATGTTTGTTGTGACTTCAGATTTTTCTTTCTTAGTTGTCATTTCTCTTACAGATTGCTGGATTCTACACAGACTACAGAGAACACATTCTTATTTCACCTTTTCTTCTTGTTTCTTCAAAGTAATTTCATTAAGTTGAAACTTTTTGTTAGTAGAAAATCTACTATGATCAGTTTTTTCTATAAACAAAAAACAATATTTTCAGTACTTTGCACAATTTATAGTTCCAGAAATGCTCCTCCTCCTCCTCCTCCTCCTCCTCCTCATCATCATCATCATCATCTGACAATCAAATAAATCCAATAATAAATATGTCAAAAATATCCTAAATTCTGGTGGGTTTGGCAAGCAACAAATTAAAGATGCACTTGGCTTTGACGCAATGAATGCATTTGATCCCTGGCATCTATTGCGCACAGGAACCAATGAAAGGGACCAACAGGTTGTTCCATATCCCACTTGGTGGAGCACTTGAAGAACTTGATCCAACAGAAAAGAAACATGTGTTTGTCCTCTACTCTTCTTTTTCCCTGTAATTTCTTAGGCAATTGTCTCCTGTTTCAGTTTGAATGTAATTTTGATTCCACAATGAATAGTGTTTCTCAAAAAAAGTTGTCTGTGTATCATTACAAATTGTGGTGTCCAAACCTAATGCAATTGATTCAACTTGTGACTATAGAACAGTCATTTCTGATAGTCAATGCATCACTCTACTTCCTAGGAATTTATTCATCCTTTTTTTATATGATTTAGAAATATCTGGTAAGCATGATGCATATGTCTGCAAAAGATATGGTGTAGGAGCTTGTTGAAAATTTTAGAAGATTTGGGGTAAAAGTCTGAAGACTCTTCTACTGTCCATAATTGCTTGTTGGATCTAGCTCTACCCTGGAATCTATCACACAGTCACAAGTATGATTTGCACTACTCAGAAGAATAATTATGGAAACTGTCCAAAATCAGAGGCTTTAGGCCCAGAAACAAAGCAGATATAATTAAGAGGAAATGAGAAGAAAAAGTATATGTGAGGAGAAGCAAATGAGACATATTACATGGTTACAAGTGTGTTTTCAACTTGTACAAAATAAAGTTACTTAGAGGATTAATGAAGTAAGCTATACAAAATCAGATGCTGTAGATCTAAAAGAAAAGCCAAAAAAAATTGCTTTGGGTCCCTAAGATCTTCAATAATATTTTTTAATGTGTTAGTCTTGTGAGAGAGAGCAAATGAGTCATCCACTCTCCTATTTTCCAAAAGTAATTTGACTTGTATTTCCTCCTCAGAAAAAGAAGACACATCAAAACATGCTCAAAATGAAGAATGTCATGTCGATTAGCACATATTAGCATAAATTGAAACTTGACATGGTTCATATCAATGAGTATCAGCACGTCATGTTATGCCGTGCCAGAGATGCCGACATGTGTCTGTCAGCTTTTGTCAGTGGCATGATACATAATTGTGCCAAAAAGATACAAACAAACACTGTGCCACTAAATGATGATCCTTGTTGGAAGATAGTTCAGGGGAATTCATAATTTTTCCACAATTAGGTCTTTTCCTCTTTGTTCTTTTGGAGGAGGATGGCAGTTAATAACAACCTGAGCTGGGACCTGACTATTTCTATTATGCGTGAATCATGTCTTATTCATTTGCGTGACAAAGTGAGTGTTGGTACTTCTAATGTGAAGGCCTTGAAAATGAGATGTTGTGAACTATTTGTGAAACAATCTAAAGCACATCCGTTGACTCTGAAACTCTTTGCTTTTGCAGAATCTACTTGCTCAACATGTTATCGCACAGCCGCTAGACTAACTATTCAAGTATAGAGCTTGTAACTCATTTCTTTTTCTCTAAGGGAAACATGAAGTCAAGCTTCAGTGGAGGGTATCATAGAAGCTCAAGGTCAAAAGATAGACAATTTACATCTATCATATCAAACATGTTATCCTTAATAGTATGAGTAAATTTGGTGGCCATGACTGTCAGTGGTGAAAGTGCAACAGTCAAGAACATAAATACATGCCAGGATTGTTCATATTTAGTTGCTGAAATCTTACTGTGATTGGTTTAGCAGGGAATAAATGACTGACTCCAGAATGTCAATGTACACTGAAAAGTGCTTATATCTTTTCAGAAAATTTTATCGGAAAAGATCAAGAAAAGTAAATAATTTGGTTATGGAACGACGCTGCTAGTCGAGCATACTTAATAGTCATCGTCACTAGATAGTACAATTGGTAGGGATGCCTTCCCCTGAAATGCTACAATCCTATGCTTGTCGCCGCTGGAGTGTCAAAAGCTGAATTATTATTTTTTCGAGTAATAAGTGCAATAAGTCTAATTCATTTCTAACAAGAATGATGCAGCAATATTATTATCATCCTTGCCAACCTACTATTCTCATGCGTCACCACAGAATCCAAGACAGCACATCCACACTGTCGAGACCTCCAACAGGACTAAAGTTCCTCTATATCTACCTCATCATTCCTCAAGCAAGTTACATGTTCAAGGTCTTCACACTTTTACCCATCTCCTATCTTTTTCAGGGAATTTCAACTCTGCAGAGCTTATAGACCTCACATTTCTTCCATGGAGTGCAGTGCTTGCAATCTGACTCTGAGATGGTCGATGCTTGTGGAAGAATCCTTATCCAGGACCAACAACGCATTTCAGTAAAGAAGAACTCAAGAGTTCGCCCAAACACTTCAAACAACCATGGGTTCCTTAGAGAATGAGCCTCCATCTGCAGCAGACCATGGCTTCAAAGGATCAACTCGGCCTGAGACGTTTCTGCTGGTGCTGAATGCTCCTCAACCCCCATCTCTGTGGCAAGAGCTCTCAGGATCAGTAAGAGGTGCAATCTTTCCTCGAGGAAACCAGCCTTCTTCACTGACCAAATGGGCAATCTCAGTGCTCCATGGCCTGTTTCCAGTGCTTCACTGGGGAAGAAACTATAATCTCAAGTCATTTAGGAGTGACCTGATGGCTGGTCTCACTCTTGCAAGCCTCGGCATTCCGCAGGTGGTTGCATGATCTATATGAACTAGTGCTTGTTCTTCCAGTTTGTTACTGTTTTCTTAAAGGTTTTTGATCCTTGGCAGAGCATTGGATATGCTAATTTAGCTAAACTGGATCCTCAGTATGGCCTCTGTAAGTTGTCATTCCATCTCTTGCCAAGTTTCAGATAAGATTGTCCTTCTGAACTCTTTCTGATGGCTGTCAAACTCCAATTTGATATCTAACTTCCATGGAATTTCATTGTATGATAGATACAAGCTTTGTGCCACCTCTAATATATGCTGTGATGGGTACTTCAAGAGACATAGCAGTTGGCCCGGTTGCTGTTATTTCTCTTCTTCTGTCCTCCATGGCTCAGAAAGTTGTTGATCCTTCTGTTGATCCTACTGCTTACAGAAAGCTTGTGATCACATCAACCTTCTTTGCTGGAGTCTTCCAAGCTTCATTTGGATTCTTCAGGTTACTGCTTCTTGCATTCCCAAGTTGTCTTATGGAACAAACTCTTTAGTAAATTACTAAGGAATTCTTATTTCTATTCCAATGTTTTGCTGTTGTTCAGATTGGGCTTTATAGTGGACTTCCTTTCACATGCCACAATTGTGGGGTTCATGGGAGGAGCAGCAATTGTTATAGGACTGCAGCAGCTGAAAGGACTTCTTGGGATCAGTCACTTCACAAACAACACTGATGTTGTTTCGGTCGTCAAGGCTGTTTGGGTTGCAGTTCATCATTCTGTAAGTAATGGAAACTAGAAAGATTCTCATAACAAGACAAATAAGCTGTGATCAGTGAGCTTAATTCCAAAGTAATGATCCAAGATCCTGTCCTAAAATGCTCCATTTTTATGGAAAGGCAGCTGATCTACTCGTTCTAGCTGAAAGATCAAGTAATATGTTACAATGCTAGTAAATTTCGTTATATTGGCAAAATCTATATTAAAAGTTCAATGAAGCCTAATCACAAAGTCACAATTTTTAGACCTCTGACAATATAATTTCTACTTTTGAAGCTCTTCAGAAACTCTTTTATCCATTCTTCCAATCCGATGGACCAGCTGCCTTATACAACAGTAGATTGAATTTGAGTTTGCATCCAAGAACTAAGAACTTATATGTCAAAATCTTTTCCAAAACATGAACATGAATATGATGGTTATTGCAATGAGTCGAGAAAGATTGCAACAAGTATTCATTTAACTTGGAATGATTTTTTGTGGCTTCCTGATTACAGTGGCACCCCGACAATTTTCTCATCGGATGTTCATTCCTCATATTCATCCTTATCGTGAGATTCATAGTAAGTAATGCAAATTTTGTCTTTCTCACTTCTTAAAAATTTGAAGACTTCATATGAACATCAGCTGAAGAATCACATTATACCTTGAAATAGGGTACGAGGAAACGGAAACTCTTCTGGTTGTCTGCCATAACGCCCCTGCTTTCAGTGATTATATCAACCCTTCTGGTATTCTTGACAAGAGCAGATAAACATGGTGTTAAAATCATTCAAAAAGTTAAAGAAGGATTGAATCCAAGTTCAGTCAAGGACATACAGCTGACCGGATCACATGTTGGGGAGTCAGCAAAGATTGGCCTCATTTGTGCAATCATAGCTCTCACAGTATGCCTCCTTGAACTTGATCAATACTGTTATCCTACATTTTTCCTCCATTTCAAAGCAGAAATAACCAGTTTGAATCTCATTTTCTTCAGGAGGCTATTGCTGTTGGCAGATCATTTGCTGCAGTAAAAGGATACCAACTGGATGGCAACAAGGAAATGGTGGCAATGGGCTTCATGAACCTTGCTGGATCCATGTCTTCTTGCTATGTTGCAACAGGTAAATTCAATGCTCAAATGTTTATCAGAAGAGATCAGAGAATCCAAAAATTTCTAGAGAGAGAGAGATAGATATAGGAAAATGCAACAGTCAAGATACTCATCTTCTGGATTGATGACTGCACTAATTCATCTATGTTTTGGCTGATAGGAAATCAATATTTGATTGATTCATTTTCTAGATTGATATTGATCTGTGTTTTCTTTTATTTTACATGAAATAAGATGGATCATGTACCTTGAAGCAATTACAGTAACTCTTATTCTTCTCTAAGAAAAACAACTAGAACAACTTCCTCCTATTTATAATTTATCCTTCACTGAATATAAATTTGCAGGTTCATTCTCTCGGACAGCAGTAAATGTGAGTGCAGGTTGCAAAACGACAGTGTCGAACATAGTCATGGCCGTCACTGTGTTCATATCATTGCAATTGCTCATGAAGCTTTTATACTACACACCGGTTACTATACTCGCTTCGATTATTCTTTCGGCTCTCCCAGGTCTCATCGACATAAAAGAAGCTTACAACATCTGGAAAATTGACAAGATGGATTTCCTAGCTTGCTTTGGAGCATTTCTTGGTGTATTATTTGGATCAGTGGAAATTGGCCTTCTGACTGCAGTGAGATACTTGGAAATGAATCTTTAGGTTTTGTTTTCAAGCATACATGTTTTCCCATATTCATATAAATAATTGTTGATAGTAAACTAACTTTCCCAAGTGTTGTGAGCATGTTTAATCCACAATTTATATGATAAATGTTAGATAAGTACTTCAATTTTTCATTATAAGTTCTATTCCTGACTATTGTCCATGACAAGATGAAAAGGAACATTTAACTGAATTTCTTGCATATTGTGATGACAAATACTTAGATCATTGCTTCCTCATTAATTATAAATAGATCATTGCATGCTTTTCATTATCTGTCAAGTTATACAAAAAGAATAAAAAATGGCAGCCATTGTTGTAATTGTTGATACCAAGTGAGCACCTTCTTTTCTATTAATTTTCTTCTTTTGATGATAATATGTTTGTCTTTCTATTATATGATCACAAGGATACACATGTTTAGCAATACATTACATCAGAATACTTGGGTTTAAACTCCAATTTAGCTACTAGAAATCAATCTTCTCGAGAAAAGCTGAGAAGAAGTTTCTCAATGATTTTCAATTGTCACAGGTTCTCATCTCCTTTGCCAAGATCATCATAGGTGCACTTCGGCCTAGCGTAGAGATGCTTGGAAGGATCCAAGGGACAGACACATTCTGCAGCATGAGACAGTATCCATCAGCTGCGGAAACACCGAATTTGATGATACTCCGCATCGATTCACCGTTCCTTTGTTTCATGAATGCCAATTTCGTAAGAGAAAGGTATGCTATAATCGATGAAGCTGATAAAACTTTCCTCTTAAATTGAAACTTAAACAGCATCAAACTTGTTGATCCAGGATTGTAAACTGGGTAACAGAAGGGCGCAACACAATGAAGGAAGAAACCAAATCAGTCATCATCGACATGACAAGTAAGTTCATTGGCTCCAAGAGAGCACACATCACACTCTCTGTTCTTCTTAGATATCATCATCTAGGTCTGAGCCATCTGGTTGCAGATGTTATAAACATTGACACATCAGGGATCTCAGCTCTTGAAGAAATCTACAAGAAGCTGGCCTCTGCTAGTGTTCAGGTAAGGGGAAAAAAAAAGAAGTAACCTGTTTTCAGAACAATAAACAATGTTTTTTAATTTCTCTGATCACTCTCGAGGAACTTTCATAGTGACTTTTTCGGGTGCAGCTAGCTGTAGTAAATCCCGGTTGGCAAGTGATTCACAAGATGAAGTTGGCCAGGCTTGTGGAGATGATTGGAGGAGCATGGATATTCCTCACTGTGGGTGAAGCTGTCGAAGCATGTCTTGGTGGTGCCAAGAAGGAAGACAACTGCAATGTTTGAAGCTGTATCACCTGTGTTGTAGCAATGGCTCTGTTGCTTGTGCTACAAAACTGAATTAGACCAACAATTCTCCTTTTTGCTTGTTGCAGTCCTATAGAAATCCGAGTGCTTATCCAGCAAATGTACCAAAACATGACAAATCTGTTCACCAAGGCCTTATGATCATACTAGTTATTGGATCTTTCTATAGATTTTGTTGCAAGTATTGTTCTCTGCATCAAGCAAAATTAGTAGATATCCTTCTTGATTTCTACCACTGCAAAACTGTTCTTGATAACGAGGTCAGACAGGTAGTTATTGGATCTTTTGTCTCTTGTTATCTTCAGGTCTATCATACCTTACAGCGCTAAGTTACTGACAGAACCAAAACACAGTCACTGACACAATGGATCTGACAGAACACTTTCCATGAACTGCTCTACCCCAAAATATTCGAGCATGCAGCACAAGATGAAGACATTTATGATGAACAGAAAGGTAACTGTCTCTGCAAAAATCTTGTTTGTGTTCTCCTACTAATTGCTTCGTCTGTTGCTGCTCCAAGAAATTAGCAGCTCAGTGCCTAATTTATGTAAGCTATGTACATTAGCATTGTCTTTAATAGATCTTGCTTGTGATGTTTGATGCGAAGATGTCAGCGAACGGCGTTAGATTCGGATGCCCGTAGCAGCCATCGCAGAGCTCAGGGAACGCACACCTCGAAGATGGCGACAGCATCATCAATGGCGGCTCCGAGTATGCGATGCTCACCTCATCATCCTGTCGAGGCTCGCTTTCGGTCCTCGCGCTCCGCGACAATGGCGACGCTGATGGCGGCTGCTGCCCTGCTTCGGACTCCGGCGACTGCTCGTCCGCGTACACCAGCTGAAGCCTGAGCCGCCCGCCATCCCGGCTCACACGGAAACAGTCGTGCCGTTCCGATCTGAACTCCTTGATCACCAGGCGGCCGTCGTCGGCGGCCGGGACGCGCATCAGCTTCGACAGCATGCGGCAGCGCAGCCTCCCGGTGCTCGCGAGCGCCGGGATCGGCGGCGGGAACAGCCGCCGCTGCCGCTTCCACCCGTACGAGCCCACGCAGGCCCGCTCCACGTCGAAGTTGCACTCGGGCGCCGCCTCGCGCGCGGGTGCGACTGCTGAGAAGAAGATGCTGCGATGGACGCAGTAGGGCCGGCGGGAGTCGGCGTCGAGGGTGAGAAGCTTGAGGCCAAGTGGCTCATGCAGAAGCATGCAAGCTGGAGTAGCAGTAGCAGTAGCTGTAGCAGTAGCAATGGCGTGTCTCCTCTTCCTCCAGCAGAAGAAACACCAAGGCATAGTCTGAAGACATGGCAGCAGAAAACTGAGCAACACAAAGCACTAGTTTTGGGTTGATGCAAATAGGGAAGTCATCTCCTGCCCACTGTCAATGATTTCATGAACACATCTCAAGAAAATATACAGCAAAAAACCAATCAAATCATATAAGCAATACAAGTTTTTGATGCAGTAAATGAATCAACAAAGATTAATAATTCAGAAGTTCATCATCACATCATTAGTTTAGAGGAAGAAAGGATCAATGATATTAGAGGAAGAAAGGATCCCTACCAATCTCCTCCTCCCCTTTGTGATCACCACCATTGTCAACCCTTTAATTTGAGAGGAAAGGTGATGCAAAATTAATATAGGAAAAGTGAGATTGTAATTGTAAGTGTTTCCATCTAATTATAACTCAACTCCTAATCAATTAGGAAAACCATCCAGACTCCAACTATCACCTCTAATCAAACTCTATTTAGTGCAATTTCTGACCTAAGATTAAATTCAACTCCTAATCCAATTAGGAAAGCCAACCAAACTCAATTTCTGATCTAAGATTAAATTCAAACACAATTAAAAGAAACACATACAAAAATATGTACAATAGTATAAGAGTTGAAAAAAACAAATAAAAGAGAATTTTGTATTGAATCTATCTTAGCACACTGATAAGAGGAGATTGTAACCCTAAATATATAGATAAACCCTAAAGAGTCATAGTAGTTTATCTAACATTGCCTCATAATGCTAAGATATCTAATTTCTCTAATGCAAATATTCGATAAAGATTTCTGTAAGCTGGTCTTATCATAAACAACAAAATATAGGAGTGATATCACTCATTAAGGATATGGATCCAATAACAGATGAAGAATCAAAGTAGAAAAAATCTAAGAAATTTGATTCTATCCTTAGTCTTTATCTTTTCAAGATGAACAAGTGCAAGAAGAAAGGACAGTGCATTCTTCAGTAAAAGAAATCTGTGGATCTTGAAAACACTGCTACAACATTACCTGGTGTTTCTTCAAGATCTATGCCTTCCGGCAGAAAAGAGAGAGAAGAATACTTCGCTCTGTGATCTCCTCTCTCCAAATCTCTCATTCTCTCCTTTGTTTCCAGGAGAGGGTGAGAATGTCAGTGCATTTAATATTATGGCAGGAAGTAAAAGTAGGAATCTGTAGAGAAAAAGCTGCGGTTCTTCCTCCCTTGCAGTACATGGGATTATATATGGAAGGCAGCAAATTAGAACTTATCTTGGCAGATCCATGATTCAGCCAGAAGAAACACTGCATGCACTTTGCACTTGCACGTTTCTCAAAGATGATGCAGTCAGTACAAGAGCACTTCCAATTCCCCCCCCCCCCCCTCTCTCTCTCTCTCTCTCTCTCTCTCTCCTGTGTTTCCAAGAGTTTCCAACTCTTTTGTGTGTGTATATATATATATATATATATATATATATATATATATATATATATATATATATATATATATATATATGCCAAATCAAAGTGATATGAATATATTCAATACAAATGGAGCAATACATATATTTTTCTTGGGAATTCCTGTACATACAAGATAGGCATAAATCTTGGGTTTGTTTTGGCTTCTTTGAGATTTGTATTTAGATGCAATGCTCAATATAAATTATATGGTAGGCATTGGAATTCAATAAGTTATAATTTAGTGAAAATATTGATAAAGATTATAGGAAGAATTGATGATTGGCAACATGAAACTACATAATTATTGATGTAGGAGGAAAAGATACTTGTTTTTCTTGTTTTAACATAGCCTAACTCACAAGTATTTAAGGTGATTATGGAGAACAAAGAAGAAGAAACAAGACTATGATAGTATAGAGCTTGGAGAGAAATTTGCTTATTAGGACAATTTGGTAATCCTATTGTATGACACAATTGATTGGTGCTATTAGGAATCTATTATGGAAATACAACAAGTCCACTATGATATGAGAGAGATAAATCACTCATGTCACATGAATTTCTACTAGCAAGTTGTTTAATTGAAAGGCATTTGAGACCTTTTGAAACACATCTAATTCTTCGAATTTATACGATGGCATAATAAAGTGAAAATTACTAAGCATTACCTCATGCGAGAATCCCTCATTTTCAACATTACATGTTTGTCGTTGTTTAGAGATCGAAAACCGAAAAAATGTAATTTAGAGCTAATCCAATGATGATTCTAAATTCATAATGTATATATGTATTGCTTTAAAATGTATATCTAATGGAAATAATCAATTAGTAAGATATTTACAAAATAATAAGAAAAAAAGTTTGGGTTGTTTCGATGGAACATATGATGGATGCGCTCTTGATATCCTTGACAATAATATTTAGTCATAAAATTTAAGTCAATTAGTCACAATTAAAATTACAACTATATAATATGAATACAAAATTTATTCAAAGATCTTATGTTCAATATATTTAAGAAACAAAGGAAGAAAGTTGCTTGTAATTAATGTCAACAATAAACTAATATACACTATCTACATGAGCATTAAAAGTTATGGGGCTTTGAAAATATAAATATATTGAATTTATAGGAATAAATGTGAAAATCATGATCTTTGGAGGGATGTAAATATATACATATAATATGATTTTTGCAAAAAAAAGAAAATAAAAAGTTAATGAGCTGGATTAACAAGTCATTTCAAACCGGGCTTATTTTGGGCCGGTCCGGTTCACCTGGCCCGGAAGAAGACAGATCACGAAAGATAAAAATGAACCCGACGTGAATCGAACACGCAACCTTCTGATCTGGAGTCAGACGCGCTACCATTGCGCCACGGATCCATTGACGTCTCTTCTTAATTATATATATATATATCAATAAATTAACTCTTCACTGCTTATAATTAATGTGATGATCTTTATTTTTCTTCGATCTGAGTAAAATCCAATGTTAGGGTTTCAAATAAGCAGAAATTATGTTAAATCATGATACTTGATGCTCAAATGCCGGTCTTCCAAGAAATATTATGATCATAATGGATTCTTGATCTCCTTAGTTGACAACTAGTTTGACACAGTTCTCTGCATATGAATGATATCATAGAAGAGATCCCCATCAAGCTGTTTATTACTATTTTCCTACCACATTCTTGATACTCTAATGGTCATCATCTGACCATTTAAATCCAACATAAATCTTTCTCTGCATGTACTTGTTCAGAGATCAAACAACAGTATGTAAAGATCACTGTTGAAGTACCATTCTCTGTTGACAATGCTTTGCCTTGTTCATGAAACTAATGTAGTGTACATTCAGACATCTTCTCAGAATTTAGGAGATTCTTTGAGTGCTTAAATAGATAGTTGACTGATAATTTGGCACATGTAGACCAACATTTTGTATCTGATTAGGAGAAGTGTTTATGTTGGTACATAATATGTGCTCTGATCTTCTTCTTGTGCAAGTAAAAAGCTGCTGATTCTTAGACTTCTATAAATAAAAATGCTGGTCTGCAAATTAGCTGCCATAACATATACATACTAGTTCTGATTTAAGTACCATCTTCATGTTCCGATTCTACCGATCGATCATACGAGCATGTGTTTTTTTGCACTTCCACTGATCCACTTGGTCTGCAGTTTAGTTTGCCATGCTTCTGCTTTAGCTCATATTAGTAGCTATGTGATGAAGCATTTTCTTGTCAGATTCCTAAGAAAGATGACAGAAAGCATTGGTTTGGTTTCACCCAGGAATCTGCTTCAGTCTCTATTCTGCAGCTTTATTGCACAAGCCTCAGGTATTGATTGCAGGAGAATGGATCTTTCTTGCTAAATTATGAGTTGTGTTCTGCTAATTGAAATGGATTTCATTGGCATGTCTTCTACTCATTAATCAAAGAACTTCTGAGCTTGTTTGACAGTGTGTTAGCAGAGAAATTAAGTGAAAGAGAGTTGATAAGAACATATAACTGAACCGGATCAAAGAGTTGAGCTTCTGTTTATGGAGACCAAGTTTTGAGTAGTGATCCAGCTTATTGTATGACATAGTTCTTCATTCTCTGATGTTACAAGCAGGATTCATGTATAAAACAAAATAAACTTGGCCACTGAGTTTTCCAGACAAAAGAACATACAACAGAAAATTTGAGCTTAATCTCTCATAGCTGGACAAGATCTTTCTCACTCTGGCACATAGATCATACTGGCACTTGATGTTTCTGTTGTACAAAGATACAGAATTAGATGAATCACATTATGCTCCTCCAACTACAATGATTTCCAACAAGCAAGAAGCTGACAATGACAGGGAGAGATGTAATCAAACAGGCACAACACAGCAAGGAAAACAAAAAAGAAAAAGGTCAAGTCAACCTCCTCTTGCTCTTGCACAACAAACAATCTAAAGAAGAGGTCAGGCAAGAACTGGCAAAACAAAATAAACCTGTCCACTGAGATTTCCAGCAAAACAAATGCATAAAACAGTTTATTTTCTGAGGTTGGATTATTGTTTGTGGTTCTTATATCTGGACAAGATCTTTCCACTCTGTGCAACTTGATGTTGTTCCTTCCATGTTCTGGTCAACTCTTGCATAAATATACAAAATTAGATGAATCACATGATGCTCCAACCAAACCTTCTCCAGCAAGCAAGATGCTGACAGTGACTAGGAGAGGGATGCAATCAAACATGTACACAGCAGACAGACAAAAACAAAGCAGGAATCCTGATAGTTTAGGTTTTTGGGATTACTGGTCATCAAATTCAAATTCTTTATCATGATATTAGGATAGATTGTAAATTTGAATTTTATATTTGTCATCATCAATCACCAATATGATGGCAAGAGAAAGTCTGTACCAATTCCATGGATACAATTTGCATCTTATACTAAAAAATCTTAATTGCATGTAATTACATATTATCCCTCCATCTCATTCATCTCTCTGAAATCATCCCCTGTTCATCATATAAAGAAACAACAGATCTGCATCACAACTGCTTTTTTCTCTTGGAAAATGAACATTTTTGTTTCTATCAGAATGAAAGAAAATTCTTTATCCACATAAGACAAAAAAAATCAGAAGTAATGAAAATGTCAATTGCTTAAGAGTTTTACAAATAATTAGAGGAGGGTGAGAAAAGAGAGAGAGAGATAGAGAGAAAGAAAGAAAGGGTGATAGTGATAAGAATAATATCAAAAAGTGAGAGAGAGAGAGAGAGAGAACCATATGATAGAAAGAAATACTGGTAGTGAGAGAAGATCACAAAAAATGAAAAAAGGAGAGAAGTCAGAGATGAGAGGATAAGATATAGATATTATTGAAAATAATACAAATATTTGTAACAAATAAATAACGCAAACTGATGGAGAGTTTGGTTCTTAATATTTTTATCCAATCCTAAACGAAATTACTAATAATAATCAGTTCTCAATTAATAATTAAACCAAATGTTAGTTAATCAAGAGAACTGTAAGTCCCACATACGCGTAGTCGCCGCCCAAGATTCTAACCCACCGTGGCTATCTCACAGATATCTAGCAAGTGGGCCCGAAACATGCCGGCCCCAACTCGGGTGTCGACGCTTCGGGGATCACTTGAGCTTTTTAGGACGCAGGAACCGTCGTCTCTCTCCGTCAGCTCGGGCCTCGTCACGCTTCGGTCGAACAGGGAGGCCAAGAGGACGGCCTCCCTTTATGTGGCTTCCGTCGCGCTTCCAGAAGGAGAAGAAGAAGAAGAAATCCCACCCCCTTCGGTTGCCCACAAAAAAATCTTCTGGCGATCTTTCCGGATTCCCGACGCTTTGTCTCCTCTCGATTCGATCCCATCCCTAGAAATCTCAAACCCGTTCTTGTTCACGAAATCTAGCGATCATTTGGCCTTAATCGGTCCTTTCACCCGCGGAAACCCTACAAGATCCGACCTTTCCCCGAATTCCGCACGTTGGGTCGTCTCTTGATTCGTTCTGGATATTTGGGAAGCGTAGCCCCGATTTATCTCCCAGTCGTGCTAGAATTCTCCCCAAAAATCTCAATTTTTTGCTTTCACGAAAAGTAGCGATCATTTGGCGTTAATCAGAACCTGTTCTTGATCCCCAGAGACCATAAAGATCCGACCTTTCCCCAAATTTCGAGTCTCAGAGTATCTCCTGATCGACTCTCTTCATCTCATTCGATGCTCGAAGTGGAACCCTAATTTGCCATGGGTATTCTTGAGACGATGGTATTTTGGGAAGGGTATGTGACCGATGAGGTGATGGGTACCTTCGCCCCTATCGTCCTTTACTGGCTCTACGCTGGATTCTACCAGCTCTTGCCACGGTTGGACCGCTACCGATTGCATACCAAGAAAGAAGAGGAGCAGAAGAACCTGGTGACGCTGGCGACTGTGGTGAAGGGTGTGCTGTTGCAGCAGGTCGTTCAAGCAACCATCGCTCAAGTACTCTTCTTGGTAAGAGTTCGAATGCCTTCTTCAAAGACTTACGTCGAACACCATGTCGGCGATTTGAGTGACAAATATTTTGCAGGGCTATCTTCAAATATTGTTAGGTGCTTATAACTTCGTGGTTTTTATTTCCTTGAAGATTGATAGGACGTCGTCGTTGCATTTCCACTTCTACTTGGATTCATAATGTGTTATATAAAAAGACAAACTTATTTGGATTTTCTATAGATGTGCCTTTCGTAACGTTCTTGAGATGCTCTTTTTCTTGCAATACTTTTTATTGCTATTTTTTAGCATTTGCCTTTTCTTTTTCAATGTCGTGTTATAGGTAAGTTGTAATAAGGGGACCAACAAATTCCCAAACTATTAAATGATCAAAGATCTTCTAGGAAAAAATGGCTAGATCATCATCCCTTTTAATTAAAGATCCAGAACAATAAGCCTTTGAAATTTATTAGATTTGCTACACTATATTTATTGACATAATTATGTGATAGATTTCTACCCATAAATTATTAAGATTAGTTCATTGTCATATAGAAACTAAAAGAGGCAATAAATAACTAGTGCAGATTGATTCATTATGGTGCACAAAGTTCGTCTTGTTACAGTTCTTGTTGTGCAGAGCGTTTAGGCAGTGATGCATTTTCTACAAACACTTGTACCAACTCATTAAATTTCCTCTCTACATGAAATAATAGACTACTTTTGGTGTTCTCATCTACTTTAACAAAGAAGACTTTTAGAGGTGCAGGAACCTGGAGCTTGCTTGTACTCTACTCTTTGAATCTAGCATCCTCAGCAGCCTACTCTTTGGCAGCTAATACCTTGTAAAGTAGCCTTTTCTATGTTTTCTGTTTTAACAAACTCTTTTTCTGGTGATTGGTATTATTTAGAGATCCAACACAAAATGAAACCGATTAACTTTGGTTTCCCGTAGGTTCTATTTTTCTTAATGATTTGGTCTGATTCAAATTTCTGGAAATTGTAAAAATTTGTTTCAGTTTGGGATTTCTCCTAAAAGTGAACCAAATTAAACTATATAGTACTTAATATGCCGAACACATGTGACGTTATTATAGTTCTTATATCACATGTAGATAGAAGAAATAAGGTTGACTTGTATGTCATATTAGCATCACAGTATTACACATTGTCACATATCCATCATACTGACTTTACACCAGAAACAAAAATGTGAGCACAACAAGGATTCTATTTTGGCATATTTTGTCTTCTCTATCTTTAGGTGTGTAACAGAAGTTGTTCAGTATCTTGTATCGCAGGTCTAAGTGAATTAAGTGCCACAAAGTTAACCCAAAGGAGCTGTCTTACAGTTTGGTGTTGCTATAATTAACCTATTGATGCATGGGCTAGACAAACTTTTAAACATGTAGGTTTCTCTCATGGCCTTTCAAATTTCTGAGTTGGGTCAGTCAGGGTGAACTTAGTTTTAACTTTTAAGTCTCCATGTTTGTTTTTAGCCAGTAGAATCAAGGTCATTTTATGAAGGAAATTTGGAATCTTGACGATTAATAGATGATCTCTAGTTTTTGGTCTGAGTAACCTTGAAGACATTTAACTAGTGATAGTGGAAATACGATCTCAGTGATCAAACAGCTAAATTCAAGCATGTGAGCTATCATATAAATATTGTTCAAGGTGCACTGACAGCATAGCCAGGGCAATTATGTCAGTGTCACAATCTTAACCTGCTTGGTTCTCCAGGTTGAAGGCCTTTAAGACATGTCGTTGTCGACTCCATAGTAGTAGTACCTTGGTAAAATGCCATTTATATGTTTTTTTTTTTTTTCCTTTTTTCTTTTAATGCAAGGCTCCTAATGTTTAGTTGTGAGAGGAAATCTATTAGGTCACTGAATCTGAGGTAAAAATTATATGAACGGTATTACTTCTGCAGTAGTATGTCATTGAACTCTTTTACTGCAGGTAACTGCCAAGGCAAGCTTATCAGGGGTCCCTGTTCAGCCATCAATTCCAGTTCAAATCTTGCAGATCTTTGTGGCAATGTTAGCATTGGACACATGGCAGTATTTCATGCACCGATACATGCACCAGAATAAGTTTCTGTACCGCCATATTCATTCTCAGCATCACCGCCTCATTGTTCCTTACGCGGTTGGAGCCCTCTACAACCATCCATTGGAGGGTTTCCTTCTCGACACTCTTGGTGGTGCCATCTCGTTCCTGATCTCAGGGATGACACCACGCACTTCGGTGTTCTTTTTCTGCTTTGCTGTGATGAAGACGATCGATGATCACTGTGGCCTTTGGTTGCCCGGTAATATCTTCCACATCTTCTTTCAGAACAACACAGCCTATCATGACATCCACCATCAGCTTCAAGGATCGAAATATAATTACTCGCAGCCGTTCTTCTCGATTTGGGACCGAGTGTTGGGAACTCACATGCCCTACAGCTTAGTCACTCGCCGAGAAGGTGGCTTGGAGGCGAGACCTTTAAAAGACTAGAATCGAGCAACATACAGATTTCCGAGTCTTGAGGATATATCGCTGCACCACTGCAACATCTAAAGGAAAAAATATTCTGCATTCATTGCACTTAAAGCTGTTTTATCTAGGAGATTAATTTTCAACCGCGGAAGATTGCTGGTTCCTTTGTATTTGTTGTGGTTAGCAATTGCCTCCTGCCATCTCTCTGTGGAAAATGCATCTCACAGTTTGAACAGCTCTAGATCTTTCTTGTTATGTAAAGTTTGTGCTGCACAAATTTTCTGCAAATTATGTACTACTGTAGTTCATCCTGTTTCGGAATTTGTTCTTACAATATGTGGAAGTATATGCTGGCTGCAGTTATTCTACTTACTATACTGTTGTAAATATTTCTCAGAGCAGTATAATTCTGGCTATTAAAATGATGAATGCAGGTAGTCTAGCCCTACATTTCTATCCGGACTCATCTCAAGCCTAATTATAGGGCAGTCAAATCTGGTCTAAGCAGATTGGATAGACCCAAATATCCACAAAAAAAAAAGAACCCACAGGTCAATCTATTTTGAAGCTCATAAGATTATTATTATGGATACCTTTTCCTTGCCAGGAAGGTTCCTATTTCTTTTTCCTAAATCTCTTTCATTCATTAAATTTTTTGTGCCAACTTCTCAATCGAAAAATACGAATGATTGTAATAGAGTTCTCAAATCTTGAGTCTCAAGTTCTCATCTAAAGACTTTCTGCATAATGCATGAGAAAGAGAGTATTAAAATCAAGTCTCAGCTCCATTATCTCAGCTTGGAATCTTTCTGCATAATGCATGAGTGAGAGAGAGAGAGAGAGAGAGAGAGAGAGAGAGAGTATTAAGATCAAGTCTCAACTCCATGATCTCAGCTTGGAATCTTATGATGCAACCAAAAGTAGGACCAGGGTTAATGCCTGGCATGAGTTGTTTCAGGTACTACAAACATTTCAATAATGAGTTGTTTAGGCCACACACAAACATGTTCTTCCTGCTATGGTGGTAGTTGCAGTCCACTCCCTATCTCCAATGTGCTTGCCACATGCACAAAGCTACTATACTCCTCTAAGCAAACAACCAAAATATTTTAAACAAGAAGATACAGAAGAACAGTTGGTACCACATGAAGAAATTTGAACTCAACAATCCAGACTTCTCTGTGTGCATGGTTCTCTAGTTGTGTGTTCTGAATTCTCATGGATATGAGAAAGATTTTGTTCTGACATTTAACTGGTGTTCTGACAAGAATGAGCTGAGCTTGCATGGCTAACTAAACAATGAAGCCATGCCTCATCTTTCTCATCAGAGAATTCATGCTCTGAAGAACAATCATCTGTTCTTCCTCAACCATGTTCACCCTCAATCAGTTCTTACAGGTCTACCTCTCCTAGAAATCAGAAGAAGAGAAGTTTGCAGGTTGACTTGCATCACATGGTAGGGAAGACTCAATCTGAGTTCTGATATCTCAACTTGTCAAGCCATGTGTTCTTGGGATATTTTCCTCATTGTCTGTGATGTTCTTTACTGCTTCACAACTGAGTGACTGGTCCAATTACTGATGCTTCTTTGGTTGGATTCAGAAAAATTCCTAACAAATGGATCTACAATATTTCTGACATTAAAAAGATGATTGATCTGAATACATTAGCATGTTCTGAATCAAGAATATCTCTAAAATTTGAGGAGATATGAAGTTAAGAAGAGCATATACATTGCTAATCATATCTTGCAACAAAGCTAAGAATTTGGAGTTCAGGAAGAAGGAAAAAGCTTATCTTTTTGCCATATACTCTCTAATTCAAACCGAAGAACATGGGATTAAATTTAGATTTAAGCTTGCAGTGGGATCAAATGACACAGTGTTGCATCTTCTGATGATACTTGGGTACATGGTCCCCCAACTTTGATTGCTCTACTTTTCTATAAAGTGGAACTCAGTACTGTAACCAAAAGAGTAGTCATTGACCTTCTTGTAAGTGGAACTTGAACGTGACATATCCTTTGTATGAGTCTGGTCCCCTACATGAGTCTCCAGAAGCTTGTGCTCTGCCAAACCTTTCACCAAGCTCCTGTTTGTTAGAAGTTTTTATTTTGGGCCTCACAAATAACTCAGACATAAAACAAACTAAAATTGATATTGTATAGAAGTTTGCAACTCAAATATAGTTTCAGTTTGTGCCTCTTTTTCTTTATTATTAAAGAGAGAGAGAGAGAGAGAGAGAGAGAGAGAGAGAGAGAGAGAGAGAGGATACATCTGTCCATCTAAATTTTGTTAGAAACTATAATAAAAATTTAAAGTTTTTATTAGAAGTTTTATTTTGGACCTCACAAATAACTCAGACATAAAACAAACTAAAATTGATATTGTATAGAAGTTTGCAACTCAAATATAGTTTCAGTTTGTGCCTCTTTTTCTTTATTATTAAAGAGAGAGAGAGAGAGAGAGAGAGAGAGAGGATACATCTGTCCATCTAAATTTTGTTAGAAACTATAATAAAAAATTAAATATATTAAATTAAATTAAATATATTATTTTATATAGTCGATTCTAAATAGTTGGAACGATACTTGTTGTTGTAAAAAAAGGATAAATTATTGCTCTTCAGAGCAATGATTCTTTCATAAATTTTCAGACTCCTAAGCTAAACTTTTTTCCTTGTAAATAATAGGAGCATCTAAATTAGCATAAATCTTGAATGGGCATTTCAATAGCTAATACCATAACATTACATATTTCCCTACAAGAAGGCTCATCGCATACTGTTTATATTAGAACATCCTACTTGGAAGCTAGTCAATATCTTTTTCCTTGAATTTTCTGGTAGAGAAGAAGCTACTAAATTTCTTATTTCATGAATTGGATGAATTTATTGCTTGAAGCATGAAGTATAACTTTAGTGGTTTCTAATGGTTTCTTGGGATGGTCTTTATCAATGTTTCTTCAAAACACAAAAGAAAACAAAACTCAGTGCCTTGAGCTTAGTTTTCTCTAATTTATTTCCTAAAAGAAGAACAGAAGCAAGATCAAGATGCCCCATTAAAAAAAAGAAAAAAATCTGTCTCCTACACTGTTTGTACCTGACAGTCATTGCAGTAAATTAATGAAGCTGATCATCCTCCACACAGCACATGAACAACACTTGAGAAATCTTCAAGGAGCCCTCTTTGTCTCCTCAGCCTACTGATCCACAGCTTGTTTTACTGCCAAGCTTCCAGGCCTGTGCAACATCACTTTGTCAGTGTGCTTCCACATGGAGCCAAATGCCACTGGCCAATCTTTGAACCAAACAGAACTATGTCAGCAGCATCTGCTTACCATGAGATCTCCACTATGAAAACATTAGCTGCACACTGGTTTTGAAGAACTAGTGCAGTATGTAATTTGACAGTGCAGAGACAATTATATATTACATGGACAGTTGATTGTATCATTAAATCAGAATGAAAGAACTCCTCTCAAATAATTTGCATTGGATATCATAAACTATGCTATGGATTTCCCATTTTCAGCTTAATTTCTGAATATGATGATATTTGATTAACACTGTCACATATAATGGTGTATATGGTATGAAAAATCATGCATGTAACTCAAAAAATAATGAGCTCTGTAGCTCCAATAGTTGTACTTGGTCTCCAAAATGCTGTCATCCTCAGAGCCAGAAATGCTAGGGGACACAGATATGTGTGCTTGTGAGTGCTCTGACCCACCCATGCTGATCCCCTGAAGAGAGCATGATGCCATGTCTTATGAGCTGCAATATCAAGTCCTTAAATTCCTTTTCCATTGATCTTCACATGCTCTCAAATTATAAATGATAATCTTTCTATATAAATAGCATAGAAACAGCCTGCTGGAATTCAGCATCTTATTATTCTGCACACCCTCCCTGGAGATTTAGACAATTGTTTCAGCCATAAACATAAAGTAGAAGTTTTAACAACAGTAGTATTACAATGATAATTAAGATTGGTTCTTGACATTGTTGTTATCCACTGATTCAGTGAGTTCTTTTCTTCAGTCAGTCAATCAGGTGTTCCTGAACAGTAAAAAATAATTTCCAGCTCCCACAAAAGAACAGAAGAGCTCAGAATAAGCTTGCAAAGTTCTGAACAAGACTTTGCAGTTGCACCATCATCACAAAAGTTTGCAGAATGGGAGATGGACAGTGAATCACATGCCCCTCTTTATCTCAAAAGTAGGACTTTTCTTGTGAGGTTGCCTTCCATTATCTGCAGGATTTTACTACCAAACCCAAACACCTCGTTGTCTTCCTCATGTTCTTTGCTTTCACTTGCATGCTCTTTCCATCTCATAGTCTCTCTCTCTCCCTGTGTCTCTCTCTTTATCTCAAACAGCATATACTTTAGAATAGTTACAACTTACATCCGATGATCTTGATTATAAGTCTGCAACAAGCAATCATTGAGGAAAAAATAGTTATTCAAATGATTAGTTATAGAGGAAAAGAAAGTTTCTAGTACATGGTCCATGTATGTAGGAGCCAAATAGTAGGATGGTCATTTTTTGTACCTTTTGGGTCTCAAGGCCAGGTTGGTGTCGGTAAAGCTCAACTCTTGCAGCTGAACTTTCCTGAGAACACCTGAAAACACACGTACCCTTGGCCTTCAAAATATCTGAACACAGTGTGAGAGAGAGAGAGAGAAAGAGAGAGGCTTATGTAACATGCAAAACTATAAACAAATCTAGCAAACAGCAACATTTATGTAAACCTAGTAAATTCTCCTTATATTTAGCACAGTGGAAGGCAAGGGAAATGGATATACTTTGTAGCTTGCAAGGAATTCTTGCATTTCCCTGACCTGTTTTCTTTCCTCGACTCAAAAGTAAAATGAGATGGTGGCCTCATGCACTTCTGAAAATTTGACAACCATATATATCTATATAGTAGAGTTCAAGTGCTGCTAATGCAGCAAAATCTTGTTACATCGCCACTGAGATGGATCAAACAGAGAGACTAATGGAAGTTGTGTTGATCTGACCATGACCAGAAGGAGGCAGATTGGTCTTCCATGCTGCACAACAAGTTGCTAAAGCTTCCTTCCGTGACGCCATGGTCTATTTTGGGGCATTGCAGCTCTGGCCTTGAAGAACTATGGAGGAGGAGGTGGTCAACATCAGCTGGTCTAACTGAGTGAAAGAAGGGCAGGCTTTGGTTGGGATTCAACGGGCTCTCTGTGACTGATGCTCTCGAGAGATCCAAGTTGATCTCAGAGCTGTTCTCACTTCTATTGCTGCTTGAACCTTCAGTCTCCTTGTTGAGGTTGATCATCTCTGATGTCTCTCTTCTTTTCAGAGACAAGATCTACAAGAGAGAGGTTTAAAGGTATTCAGCAAGATCTCCCAGAAACACAATGGTTATTGTAGAAGAGAGGAGACAAAAAGAGCTATATAATAAAAGAGAGGTTATTGTTGTTGACACCAGCATCATCATCCAAGTCAATTTGAGAACATGATGGATCCAATCATTATAAGAAGTCATGCATGCTAAGGCCAAAATTAGATCCAGATCCTACAAAACATCCAGCTACAGACTTTACAGATTGTTCCGTCAAAAAGGAGCTAAGAGCAATCAAGTAATTAGGGAGATGGGAATTCACAGGTACCTCAGCTTGGAGCTTCTTGTTCTGTTCATGCAAGCTCTCATTTTCTGATTTCATGGCCTCAAACTGCCTCTTCAGAACATCATAATCCTTCTCCAGTTGTTTGGTCTTCCACCTGGCCCTCCTGTTCTGGAACCAAATGGCTACCTGCCTTGGTTGCAGCCCAAGTGCTCCTGCCAGCTGCATCTTTCTCTCAGGCTCCAGCTTGTTCCCCTGCTCGAAGCTCTTCTCCAGTGTCCTCACCTGCTCCATCTTGAGCCTCCTCTTCTTCTCGCCTGTCTGCATGCCATCATCCGACAAGTCATCGTCGGCATTCATCTCTTCACCATTCTCGATCCCCGAGAAGGACATGGATCTCTTCCCAAGCATTGGAGCCATGACTGCACCACCATAACGCAAGGGTTCATAGCATGCTTGGTCTCAGTTTCAAGTAGAAGCATGGAGATGTGTGACAAACTTACCTCTGAGGTCTTGGAGATTATTGCATGGGATGGTGTGAGGATGCGGACTAACGGGGTTGGGAATTTGGTGCTGTTCTTCATGAAGGGTTTGCATTGGTAACACAAAATTTGAGGAGAAGAAGGAAGAGGATGATGAGGCCATACCATTGCAGGACATCAATTAGACTAAAAATTGTTGAAACAGAAAGATAAGAGGTAATATGGAGGTTGAGGTGGAGGCAGATAGAGATTAGTGAGAGAAGTGAGAGCTGAGGTGTATTGAAATGTGTCATTGAACACTGAAAAGAGAGAAGAATAAAATTGCATTATTAAGAATATTAATGGTATAAGAACAAACACACACCATTGGAATAAGTATACCCGTCTTTTCATCCTTCTTCCTTTCTTTACTGTAATGTTAACTTGTTTCAAAGAAAATCCTTAATCTTTTTTATCATTTCTAGTACTATGCTAAGTATGTTTAAGTACATTCCTTTTTTTCTTAGCTAATGATTACACCATAAATTAACTGGCCAATTATCACTTTATCATCCTTAAAAATTGTCTTCTGGTTGACTATAAGATGAATCCTGATGATACAATCAATGTTTCTTGGGAACACCAACTAAAACAGGTTTGTTCTTGTAGAAGTGCTTGCTATGGTTAGGAAACAAGTGTCCTTAACATGTTGGGACATGCTGAACATTTCTTCCATCCTAACTAAAAATGAGTGGAGATAAGATTGTTCCACTTGTTTTGTTTTCTTCTTCTCCACCAATGGGGTGTAGACATAAGGGTACCTCAATTTCTTCAGATGCAAGTTGGCCATTTCCACATCAGTAGGTGTGTATATATGTTTTTTTTTCTCAGGGGCAATCTGTCATATGGGAGATGAGTGAATCCAAATGAGATGCATGGAGGTATGTAGATGCCTGAGAGGGTAAAGAAATAATATGGAGATTCTTCACTAGAGAGAGAATGGGGGTCAGCTGACAACAATAATTTCCACAGAGGTGGACAAAAAATGGATTTAAAGGGTGGTGGTCCTTGAGAGAAAGAGAGGGCAGGAATCTAGGGGATGGATGTGTCCTTTGGGCTGCTGGGGTTGCTACCTAATCCACACACAGCTATTGTGGATCTGGTTTCACATCATCCATCAGTCCTGCACTACTACAGAGAGAGAGGGAGAGAGAGAGAGAGAGAGAGAGAGAGAGAGAGAGAGATTCCAACTTTATATTATGCTGTTTTCATTTTTATTTTCTGATTTTTTTGATAAATGGATTTTTTTTCCTGTTGTTTCAAAACTCTCTAGTTTCTTCTTTTCTTCTCTTTCTACTTCTTTTTTTTTTTGTAATTTCGACTTGTTTATTCCAAACATTTTGAAAGAGGTCTGGGGTTCTCACTCCATGAAAAGACAGAAACTGAAGGAGAAGAGGAGCATGAATCAGTGGAACCCCTATTACTAAACTGTAAAAGAAAATAGAATGGCCAAACTTCCATATATCCAAAGTCAGTTGATTATTTTTGTTTTACTGATTCATGTTTATCAAATAAAACCTTTTAAATTCACTAGACCAAGAAACAGAGCGTTACAGAGCCTACTATCCTCAAGGTTGGCCTGAACCATAGCTGAACCAGTCTAATTCTAGCTGAACAGGTATGAAATCACCCAAATAATACATAAACATCATGGAAATCTTTTAATATGGTTTAATACAAAAGTTTTGATGGTCATCCAAATCTGATGATTAAACTCTCAGTGCAATTCACTGGCATATAATTGACTGAGTTAAACATGGTACTGTGATTAACACCTTGCAGACCAATACAGGTTGCAGTGTCCTACGTTGACAGCATATTAATGTTAACTCTACTGAAAAATTATGGTCAAATTGAACAAGAGATTTTAATGTATTGGTCCTATGCACACAGGCTGAGGCAAATATACAAGTACCTTCTTGGAAGCCAAGGAGGATTTCAGATAACTTCTCTCATATGTGCTATATCAGCTGGAACTTCTTAAGAGGCCTCTTATCAGGAACCAAAAGAATGGTCAGTCAAACATGCATCTACCACTACTCTACCATGATCAGGAACCAAAAGAATTGTCATTCATTTGGATCAGTACTTTGGCTCCTGAAGTAACAGAACAGTGCATTTCTGACCCTGTGACACACTGTCAGTTTAGATTAACAATGAAATAATCATGCGATTATTTATGTTCCCTTGTTCTTAAAGAAAAAGGAAGATGTCTAATTTTTCCTATTCTGAGACTAATTTTTGCTTGTCATCCACCATCATTCTTCCTGAGGGAAATATGTGATGAGTGAACTCCCTAACTATGCTTATATAGATCAAGAATCTTCCATCCAAATTTCCTGAAAAGTTCATCAAGGCATGGTCTTCGGATCCCCTCAATTGAATCCAAAGGCTTACAGCTCAAACAAGATAATGAAATAGAGAGTTTAATATTAAAAAGAATGAGGGAGCCAACCATTTTTCCAGCACAAAGAATCAGAGAAGGGCTAGCAATTTAGAGTTGAATTTAGAGATATGCTAGAGATTTAGAAAGGTTTATGAACATTAAAATATTGGGCAAACTTATAATTTTCATAGGGTGTATGTAAGAAAGATTATTTTCATGACTTGAATCCTATATACTCGGACTCCAGATAACAATTAAGTGTGGTTTGTTTTGGATGTTTTAGATGATAATACTTAATTAAACATTTCTGCAGTTTTCTCAACCAAACCTTGATTCTTGGTTTGGTCATGCTGCTAAGCACCAAATGCATGAACCTTGGAAATTTTTGTGAACAAGTAAGCTTGTTCTTGTTCTTAACTTGAACTCAAAATCTTGATTGCACAACCAAATATAAGGAATGCTTAGTCAACTGTATGATAGTCAATGAAGTATTTGGACATTTGTTGGTGTGCATGCGTTACATCTAAATAAGGAACTCAATCAACAACGCCTGTAAGATGAGAAGCAGAATAGAATAACATATACTCACCATATTATAGTTGGAAGATTGCGACGAGTTGTTTGCACATTATCTGAATGTTTCCACCTACCAAATGTACTGTCTCATGCTGTTCACAGAGCAGTTGGCTGCAAAGATGCAGAACGCTGCCTTCGGTCTCTTGCATGAGTTGGGGACGAGACGGTGCTCCGTGAGGATCCAGCGAGCAAAAATAATAAGCAGAGGAGGACGTTTGCTCTGTACGGTAGCAACATAGGATGAGTCGGAGACGGAGCAGCAGGAGACTCACCGAAGACTACCAGGAAGCCAGGAAACCTCTGACGGACCATTGCCAGGCGGCCATCTTTCTCTGCTAACAAGGTGTTTGTTGGTTTGTTTCTGCTTCATGTGTTGCGGCATGTGATTGCGTTGGTCCACGTGGCACTAATAACTCGTAAGGCGTAGCGGAACACCTAACTTGGCTAATACAAAAAGGAGGGATTCCATCGGTGGCAGGATTGACGGCCAGGATCGTCTGATCATCTTCCTTTTGGTGGGCGTGCAAGCAGGAGGACCGTCGTTCTGCTCCGCGATCACCGATCGACCGCTCTCCGTGGAGGTCAGCGGCGGCAGGGGCAACCGGACGACCCAGAGCCCGTGGACTTCTGTCGCTCACCTCGCACCTTGAACTACCACGGGTGTAGGAGTCGGAGGAAGGCTTCCAGCAGCAACGAAGAGGATATCTTTCCCACGCCTTCGTCGGATCGGCTTACCTTTCTCCCCGATTTGATTAGCCTGAGGTCAGTCGATCGAAATCCTCCGATCGTACGTCTCTCCCAGTCTTGTTGATTCTGTGTGAACTCCAATCTCTGGATCTAAATCAACTGATTAGTGATTTCAAGATAGTGTCTTCATGCGTATGCTTAAGGTGTATCATCGTCTCAAAATCCCCACATAAGGCTTCTCTAGTTTCTCATACCACGTCTTGCCAAAAGTTTTACTTATGACGGTTAGGTGAAAAGTGGAGAAGGCATATGAGTTAGGTTCAGACCCTCTTGTATGACATCCTTCCCCTTCTTCTTGGATCTAGGTGTTTTAATTTCTCTTCCTATCCACCTTCTGGTCCTTTGTTTCTCCCTTGTGGATCCTGCCCATCTCCATCTCGGCATCTGCTGCTACAGATTTGTGCATCACAGGGGCTTTCTCTTTTGACATTTTGCATTGAACTTGCGAGTTTGGCACAATTGCTATATGCTAACCGAAGGTTCTGGTGTGATTGTTCTTTGATAGTTGCCCATGTTGGATCTGTTTCCGCAGTCCTGATTCATCGTATTCTTTGGAAATTTATTTTTTTGAATTTAGAGGTTTAAATCAGTGATTAGTTTGATGAGGAACAGCTGTAATTTGAAACCCTAATTATATATATTTTTGTCATAGTTTATTGGAAAGTTTTTGTACAATACATAATACTAATTTCAAAATAGTCACTGGATGGTTCGTTAGGACTTTGGCTAGGAATCCATTGGTCTGTTTTGTTATTTTGAGTATTTTATAGCTCTCAGTACTTTTAACAGGTTTCTCCATACATTCTAAATGTAATGATAAACAGCAATCTCATCATGTTTCAGTTGCTTGTTTTCCAGTTTGCTTCATCAAAGCTGCTCAACGCTTCCACATTCAGAGAATGGCCTTTGCTGCGTCAACTTATGGGGTTGATTTAATTAAAATGCATCCACATGGTATCCAGTTGTGTGAGAAGCATCCATTAGTACATTTGAGCAATTCAAAGATCAGAAGATTCGAGAGAATGATTAGAGCTGGATCCCAAATGACAAATTCTAGACCAGTCGTTAATAAACCAGAGATTGATTTTAGTGATCCAGATTGGAAAAGACACTTCCAGGAGGATTTTGATAAACGGTTCAATTTACCACATTTGAGGGATATTCTTGCCATTAAGCCAAGGCCAACTACATTCTCACTGAAGAGCAGGTTAAGCCATTTCTTTTATTTTCTTCTGTTTTTATTTAAGAAAAAACACCTTTCCTTATTAACTATTAAATATTTGGTTTTCCTTCAAGCAAAGTTTTTATCTTCTCTTGAGTGTTTCTCAGGATAGCTGTGCACTCTTGACATGTTGATTGTTGCTTCTTGCTAGTCCTTACAAGATCTTGTACTGGGAACATGACGATGATGACAATATTTTTGTTGTTTGGTTTTGATAGAATTCCTCTAGATGACGGTGATGGTGCAGCAACAGGAAGTTGGAACGGCTATGTGAATGATGATGACCGAGCACTTCTGAAGGCATTTCCCTGTCCAGATTTGATTTTTCTTTTTTTTCATGGATTACCTGTCAATATTTCTTAATTATTGGAATGGCTTGATTTTCTCAATTAAAATATTTTTCAATAATTATATGCTTAATAGTCGATAGATAACATGTACTACAATGCATGCTTTCATGTATAGCGTATCAATTTTGTTCTACTGAGAAGAAAACGGTATTAGTTCGTATATATGTGTATGCTTTTATGTGAAAGCTATGAAAAAAATCAGGAGTTCTTTAACTGAACAAATGTTTCTTTTTGCTGCTCTGCCAGTGACTAAATTAGTTCACTATTTTAATAATAGTTTGGAACAGTAATGTCATGCATGATTGAACAAAGCTAGCAATTTTCCTAATTTAAAGTCCAAAAACAACTGAAAACATATGCTTTAGTTAACTTATGTTAATATGACCAATTGTATGATAATTAGATGGGAGCAAATTGTTAATATAAGCCAATCGAAGGAAGTGACGTGGGATTTTTCCTATAGAAAAATTACAAAGTTATTAGTACATGTATTATAATCTATTATCTATTTGGTCGTATAGGCAGTTCTTTCTGGTGCCACCGGTTGGGGCTTTTTATCATTGGCCAAGAATGAGAAGTTAAAAGTTCTCTACAATATTGAAGAATCTCATTCCTGATTGTTTGCATCATTTCTAATTATTTGAACAGTTTCTTATCCATGAATTTTAAAGGAAGGCTGGTACAATATCCAGTTTGTATGTTGGTTCTAAGTAATTTACTAAAGTGTCATTCTCATTATTTTTGGATATAGTATCAAGGATTTTGTAGGTGTTAGCTAGCCTGATTGGTAAAAACTTTGTCAGATCTCTGCCCGGAAGGTTCTGAATTAAAAACTATATTCATCACTTATCCTTTGCCAAAAAGAAGAAAAGAATATTAGATAATATTGAAAAGATAAAATTATGCATCCACCTATAGTAAGGAGCATGAGTGAATTAACTGATATGCGGAAATATAGCCATCAATCTGGCAACGAATTGCATCCACCTACATCATGTAGTTAGTTGTGAAAGGCTATGAGTAGTATCCATGCACTCAATAGAAATTTCTTTAGATCTATATTAGTGTTCTTGATCATTCTTCCGAGCTGAAAATGGACCATCTTCATGAAGTTTAAGAGATTGGTCCTGAATGTCTCAGATACTAAACCTGTATGCGAGGCAATAATGAAACAGATCTTCGAACCTCAATATGTTTCTTGGCAGGTTATAAAGTTTGCTTCTTCAACTTCTGCTGGAGCAGAGTGCATTGACCCTGACTGCAGCTGGGTGGAACAATGGTATTTTCTAATAGTTGCTCAATCTCTTTTTTCTTTTGTAAATAGTAGCTAAGAGCATTGTAGGATTATTCTTTTCCGTATGGCATGTTGCATCCTGGATGTAGATATGGAGCAGCCAAGTGCACCAGGTTCCCACCAAACAGGGTGTCAATATTGAACAATTCATGATTACAGGATCCAGATCTGAACAAATTGAAACACAATTTGTGAGAGTGTCAATGTTGAACAAGTCACAATAACAGGATTTGAATCCAAACAACTTATAACACAATGTGAAGGAAAATTGAAAATCAAGACAACATGAACATGTTTAACTCTAAAGATGATAGTTTGACTTATTTAAGTAATAATAAAATTATCAATAATGTGAGCTAAATTGAAAAGTTTTAGATATGACACCCGAATTGACATAAATTTAGACATAAACATGCCTTGTCAGTTGTCACAATACATTGATAAGGATGTTTGAGGTATTGCTTAATTCTTGAAAAGCTAGATCATCCTCTTGTTTCCCTCTGAGCTGAATATGGTTTCAGGTTTAGTCCAGGTGGCCTTATAAGCTATAATGTAAACTGTATTTGTTGATTGTGTTACTCTTTTTCTTATTTTGATTCTTCCTTCAAACTCCAAGGGGTATTTTTTGTTAGTTAAATACCTAAACTTCTTTTAGCATATGATTGGTTATTTAAAGTTCAAATGGTTTGGAAATTATGACACTCTCATTGCTGATTTTCCTCAACATGAAAATTTAAGCACACAAAATTATGCGAAATTCTGTATTTTTCCCTTTTAAAAAGTTTGCATACCTTTTAAGCATGAAAGAAACTCACTGATACACCACAATGAAACAAAGATGCAAGTATTCAAATTGATGTCTTGTTTGGTGATTTGTCTGTTCTGCCATCTTTTATACGCAAGTATTTGATTGTATTTACAATGATATGTTGCTGAAAATGCTAAAAACTGAGATGACTGAAAGTACCAACTGTGTGAAAATTAAAGTTGGCTTGTAAAACAGAGAAGGGAGTTTTCAAGCCTTTGTGGCTCTTGCATTGCTTATGAGTTCCATCTGCAACCTATAGGTCATTTTGGTCAAATACATATACAAGCATGTCCTTAACCTATTGTGTTGTCATTGTTGTGCTATCTTGTATCTCCCTTTGTTTTATACTAATTGTTGTTCTTATATTTCTAGGGTGCACCGTGCTGGACCACGTAAGCAAATATACTTCGAGCCAAGGGAGGTAAAAGCTGGAATTGTTACTTGTGGAGGACTTTGTCCTGGTCTCAATGATGTCATTAGACAGGTTGGTCATCTCGATCATGCTATATTTTCATTTTCTATGTGGTTAGCAAGTGGTTCCACGTCATTTTCTATGCACAGATGTGTTCATAGGACATTCTCTCTGTAATTTTGAGCTATATGCATTTCTGTGAAAAAGAAAAAAATCCAAAGTGAATCAATGATCATGAATTTTGATCCTTATAATATCAGAATATTTATCTTTGAAAAATCATAATAGGTCCAGGGATTATATAACATTTTCTAGTAGCTTGAAGAAACTTGTCAATTGGTGGAACATCATTAATCATGATGTTTCTGTTTAGTCTTATGCCTTTCAAAAATTTGTTTTGATTGGTTTGGATTTCATAGTTGTAGATCTCTTGCTATGGGATATGAATCATGACTTGTAGCATTATGGCGTCCGATGTTTCAACTGCTAATATTCAGAAGACTAGATTTATAAAGAGTTAAACTAAAGAAATGGTCCATGTGTCTGTCTTACACAGCGCATTTTTCAATTGTTAGATATTATCTGTCCAACACCCTCACCAATAAACGTGAGATGGATATATGGTTGACCGGTTGATAGGAAGAAGAGACTAGTTTTTGTGTCTTTTGAGATATTCATGGTGCACAGGTTCTAAATCTGCAAGATGATGCTTCTTCCAAGCAAGGACATCAAATAAGTTGTTGCCTTTATATGATAACAGAATGAAAGAGGGAAAACTTCAGATGTTTATGCAAAGATCCAACTTTCAGGTAGCAGATCTGCTTTCAACAGAAGATGACAATAAGTAGAGAGATAGAAAAAATAGAGTAAGAATCAAAATAAAAAAAGAGGAGGAAAACATTACGACAATTATGTGGAGAGCCTCATGGTTAGATAAATATTAAATCCCCCTCCCAACACATTGACGATAACAAAAATTCATTTTTTATGTTTTATTTTATTTTGTGTTGACTAACAATTAATTTGTTTAAGTTACTGATCCATTCAAATTAGTTGAAATCTGAGCAAGTTGAATTCTTGAATTCTCAACTCAAACCCTGCTTGTAATGTCTTTCTAATTATGGGTAAATTTTTTTTAGGATGCATAGTGAGGTCATAGATTTTGCTGGATTTGAGAAACTTGCTCTTGCACTACTCATTTTGAACTTTGGATCAGTTCCTCATTGTAAGAACCATAGATGCTTGATGCTACTTTGAAAGTTTTCTTGTTTTGATTTTAGTTTGAGATTCAGCAGTTTCAACAATTTTAGCAGTTTTAATAATGTTGGTAGTTTTGGATCAATTTTGGTGGTTTCAACCTCTTCAGACCTGAATGAGTAGGATTTTAGCAAAAAATCATTGAGAAAAATGCATTCGAAAATTTCATAAGGAAACTAAAATTGGAAGGATGGGATTGGTTTACATGATTTTAATCGAGTATATCAATCTGTATCTATTGTATTTATGTTCTCAATAGAGCCATATGGTATCAACCAACAAACTAAATTTCCCTCTGGACTGGTCCATACACTGGCCTGAGCATGAACCAAAATGCGGACCATCTTTTTTGGGCAGTTTGGATCTGGTCCGAGCATGAACCGAGATGCAAACCATCCGTTTTTGGGCATTTCAGATCTGGCACTGGGGACACTGGGTGGTAATCCCTTTGAACTGGGTGATATCAGACCTAAACCGGGTGGTAAGAGCCCGGTCCATGACCTGAACTGGCCCTGGTCCAGATTTTTTTAGGTTTAAGTTTAACTCGACTCATGTCCCCTCAATCTCTCTCGTGCGAGGGAGAGCACTGCTCACCCGTTGTTGCCCAATGCCCAACACCCAATGCTACTCCAGGTACACCTCCTTCTCTTCCTCCTCCTTATCCTCTTCTACTTCCTCTCTGCCTCTTGCTACTCACTGCTACTGTTGCCATCCACTGTTACTCCTCTTCCCCTCCTCCTCCTCCTGTTGTTCTCCTCATCTCTCTCTTCTTTGTCTCCTCTTCTTCCATGCTTATTACCTCCTCCTCTTTACTCTCCCTTCTTGGTATGGGGGTATATACTGTCATACCATATATTGGTATACTAGAAATTTGGACTTGTATTGGTCCCACGACAGACTGGTATAGGTCTGTTATCCAAAATCACAACTCTTGGTATCTGGATTATTGGAATGGGATTGATCCAAATTGGGACTAATCCAAATTATTTGTAACTTTTCTTTTGTTACAAATAAAAAATTGGTACAAATGCCTCTTTTGGCATCTGGATCCACTATCGTGAGACCCCCCCCCCCCCCGGCCATGCCCCCCGCCCCCGCCCCCCCCCTCCCATTTTGCCTTATTGGAATGGGGATCAACAAATAGCCATTGACTGAAACAAGTGACCTTGGCTCTTACATTAAAGACTAGTTTTTGTGTTTTCTTAATTTTTTTGTTGATAATTCAATTAGTTGTTTGATTGATCCATCAAATTATGGTTGATCAAAAGATAGCTATAAGAAGATGGGAAAGGATCAGTTAGCTATTATCCCAAACAAGAAATAATGATATATGGTAAGCTGGTAAACTAGAAGGGAAGAAATAATAGAGGCAGATATTTTGCATGTTTTTAACTAGTAAGATTCATTGTTAGGGCAATGATAAACAAAGATTAGAGGAAAAATTTGAGGGATAGGGAAAGTAAGAAAAGAGAAAGATAAGGTAGAAGGGTGGCTCATGGCCAGAGAATCACAAGATACAATTAAAAGATGTCTGCAAAGATCATCTTTTTCTCTACTGTGACTATATACTCCAGAGTCCAGACAAAGTTCAACCGACAATTATACTTAATCTGAGTAAGATTCTTAGAACCCTTGGGCCCTAGGTGTAAATGTGGCATGTCTTCTTGTCTGAAGCAGGCAATTTTAGTCTTCTTTGTTTGTGCATGAAACTTGTGGTGGATTTATGCTAAGAGTTGACTAAAATTAAATAAAATGCAAAGTGTGAAGAAAATTGGCGTAGGTAAATGTTACTTCTGCAGTAGCTAATGTTACAGCAGTAGTTTTCTACTGTTCTATCATCAAAATCTTAATTTTAAGAAGCCATTTTACTTTTGTTTTTTTGTGGTTGCAGATAGTGCTCACACTTGAGAAATATGGGGTAAAAAATATTGTTGGAATCCCATATGGTTACCGTGGATTTTCTGATGAGGGCTTATCCGAAGTACCGGTTAGAACAATTCCATCAAGTTCCATAAATAAATATATGACTGGAAATTCTCTGTTCTCATGTCTTATTTAAAATTTAAAGATATCATTTTCTCTTTGCAGCTTTCACATAAAGTGGTTCAGAATATTAACCTTGCTGGTGGAAGTTTCCTAGGAGTATCTCGCGGAGGGCCTAGCACCAGTGATGTAGTTGATAGCATTCAGGTACTTCCTTGGATTTCCATGCTGTGTTTTTTATCTGTTGATGGGTTATGCTAAAGATTTAGTTGATTATCTCCTCGGCAGCATTTGGTAAATTTAGTACTAATTTGTGAAATTTTTGGTCAAATAAGGCCAAGAGAATTGATATGCTTTTTGTACTGGGTGGTGATGGGACACATGCAGGGGCACTTGCCATACATAACGAGGTACAAATTGAGTTTCTTTCTTGCATACAATTTAGCATACATCACACATGCACTAAAAGGCATATTTATTTCATTACTATGTTTTCATTGTTAAATATGTCAAACTTTGCTTGATACACTGAGAAGTTATAGTTATCAGCTTATCATCATAGTTTAATTTTCTGCTGATATGTTACTTTCTGCACCAGTGTCGCATGAGAAAACTGAAAGTATCAGTAGTCTGTGTGCCAAAAACTATTGATAATGACATACTACTAATGGACAAAACATTTGGTTTTGATACTGCTGTAGAAGAAGCTCAGAGAGTAATCAATTCTGCATATGTCGAGGTGAGAAGTTTATTTAATGCTCAATATGTTGATTATTCATCAAACTATTTGACCTTGTTTCTGAAATATTATTGTCTTGTTTTTCCTCAAAAATAAGAAATGTTGCTTTGTTTTATTTCTTCCTGGCCATTATTTTTTTAATTTTCTGTGACTTAGGCTCGCAGTGCATACCATGGTATTGGATTGGTCAAATTGATGGGAAGAAGCAGTGGGTTTATAGCGATGCATGCATCACTTTCTAGTGGTCAAATTGACATCTGTTTGATTCCAGAGGTTTGTAACATCCTTGTGAATCTCTGGATTTATTGTCATGGTCGGTTCACTGACTTACATGCAAATGAAGGTACCTTTTAATCTAGAGGGGCCAAATGGAGTCTTACAACATCTCGAGCATCTCATAAAAACAAAAGGAAATGCTGTAGTTTGTGTTGCTGAAGGAGCAGGACAAGTACGCTGATGTGCTTTGTAGACCTTTTTATTCTTTATTTTGGGCATATGTGCTTTTGAGTATGAGAATTTATAGAGTTCATCTTGAAGAATTATGCAGTATTGACTAGGACTTAATTATACTTTAGACTCTGGAGACTTATTACATGCTTGGAAGTTAAACTTTGTGAATCTTAACTTCTACAAACAGAAAGAAGTTAGACTAGAACTTTATGATATGTTCCACGAGTCCAGTGTATGCAAATTTTGGCCACCATTCTTCTGGGTGGGAGTAGATGTGTTTCTTCTCATATTACCTTGAAATGCTATGACACTGAATAAGCTGTATCTAAACTTTAAAAAATGAGTGTTCTACAATTTATTGGTGATATTGTTGAAGATATGTGATTTCCTTGAGCCACTTTTGTAATAAGCCTGTGATTGTTTTTCAGGATTATCTACATAAATCAAACACCACAGATGCATCAGGAAATGTGGTGCTTAGTGATATTGGAGTTCACATTCAGCAACAGGTGCATGTTCATTAGTACCTTATTTCAGAATTGTCTGATAATCTTTGTTGTAAAGGTGAAATGTAGTGTATTTTTTCAGATTTTTTAAGAGTGGAGTGGGTAAATTTTGCGAGGATGACTAAAATAGTTGAAGTTGCTATATTTTTAGACACTGAATGTTGATTGTGGCACCATATTTTGATATTTAGATGAATTTAAAGTTTGCAAGATAAATTTGAAGGAAATTTAGGGTGGTAGTTTGTCACATCTGCCTACTAAGACACCCAAAAAATTCAGGGGCACCAAGATCTGCCTCTTGCTTATTATCAATTTAACTAGAAGGATGCCAATTGTCACGAGCCCATACCCTTTATTGATAGCCCCGTATTTTGATAGTTTATGGTTATCGAAAGCATGGTTAGCCTTGTTATGCTTGAGAGCAAGATTTCAAAAATCAACCATACTGGATGGTAGGTACAATATTTACTGGTCTGAGTGGGACTGGCATGTGTACTGGGTGATTTCGTTTTGTTGGGGTTGCATAAGTTGTACTACTTGTTAAGCTTATCTTATCAGGTTTATTGGGCAGTAAAGTGACTGATACCAAAGGGTACAAGTCTGTAAGCCTACCGCCCAATATTAGTATCTTTTTTTAAAATTCATGACAGTTGTGGTGGCTCTCGGTTCTTTTTTTTTTCCTCCTCTCTCTTTCCCTTTACCTCTTTGTCTCTCTCTCCCCAACACTTTGTTATCGTCTCCTCCCTGCCACATCGCTGCCGCTGTCTTCTCCTTCTACCAGTATATATTGCCACCTCTTTCTCCTCACCCATTTTCCAATTGTTGAAGAACTTGTATAAGTTTTGGACCAAAAGTTTAAACCTTGCTTGGAAGTACAAGATTATTTATCTTATGACAGGTTTATCTTATCATTCAACCATATTTTTCCAACAAAAGATTCGACAGTTGCTTCTATATGTTGTCTTCTTTATAGAAAAAATTCAGCTTTAGTAGCCTGTTTTAATAAATTGCAACACTTTGTGGTTTTATCTAACTTATATGTTTCGGACATGTCATTTTCCATTGTAAATAAATATCATGTCAAATTTAATCATGCTTCAATGTCCAATAAGTTTAATTAAATATGTATGTGCATCATAGCTAATTGAGATTAGCATTTGGCAAAAGGCAATAAATGGATGTTGTACCTTCTTTTAATTTTCTTTTCTGTTCTGATTAGTTTCTATTGTTTTTACCCAATGATTTAAAAGTGTTAGGCGCCAAAAGGCGTTAAGGTCTAAAAACACCCAAGGCGTTAGGCGCTCGCCCGAGCGAAGCAAGACGCTAAAATATAAAAATATATAATATAATTAATATAAATTATTTAAATAAAAAATATACTATTAAATTAAGAAAATTGGGTACAAAATCATGTCATATTAATAAAAATTCTCAAAAATCAAAACAATAAAATTTTACATCAAATCTATTGAGTTGTTCTATACACTTGCCATTTATTCCGAAACTTAACAATAATTTTAAATAAATAAAAATTAATAACATTAAAATCAAAATAATATATTATTAATCTAATAAATAAAAATACTATTATTAGTATACAGTAAGCAGTATACTGTTAATATATTGTTAACAGTATAGTAAGAAGAGTGTGAGAAGACCAAGGCTGCTGAGGCAACGACAACGGTAGCTAGAGCGAGAGCGGCGAGCGGCAGCTGTAGCGGGAGCCGCGAGCGCTAGTGGGAGTGGGAGCGGGAGTCGCGAGCGGCGAGCGGCAGCTGTAGTGGGAGCCGCGAGCGCTAGCGGGAGTGGGAGCGGGAGTCGCGAGCGACGACAATAGTGACGAGCGACGATTGTGGCAGCGGTGAGAAGTCGGCGAGCAGCGATTGTGGCAGCAGCGAGTAGCGACAGTAGCAGCGGCAGTAGAGAACAGCGAAAGCGGAGAAGAAATCTCGACAGCAAAATCGTGAGTGTTAGGGTTGGGGAAGTCGGGGAAATCGCGAGAGGGAGCCTATCGGTGATTTAGTTGGTTCGATTGAACCAACTAAAGCACCTGAGATCGAACCAGACGTAAAACATTGGTTCGATCGCCTGGTTTAACCCGGGCGCTCGCCCGAAGCGCCCGGCGCCTGGGCTCGGGCGAACGCCTAGGCGGCGCTTCGTTGAAGCGAGGCGCTTGGACATGAAGCGAGGCGCTCGGGCCTCGCCTCGCCTCACCTCGCCCGAGCGCCTATTGAAATCACTGTTTTTACCAAATGTTTCAATTTTAGCTTAAACTATATACCATGATAGGAGGTGCAAGTCACATAACCTTCTATTTTCCAGCTTCTATCTCCTCTTTGCTTTTATTTGTAATTTTTTTCTTTACTTGATACAGAATGATTTTCTTTAGGTCTAATCCATCCAGTCATGGGAAATGATCCATGCAGCTGACCCTAAATAAATGTGACAAAGCTTGTTGCCATTATTATTCTTGTACCTTGTTTAGACTTAAGTGTCAATACATATGGACACATCAATCTGACTCAATATGTGTGTGTACCCAGGTTTCCCATGTCATGGATTGTCATTTTTCTGGTGAAAATTTCTTTAATTTTGTAGTGTCAGACTGTACTCCTTCCCTTTCATTTGACTGGTACACTCACGAAGACAAGTTTCGATATATTGGCTCTATGTCACATTCCAGCCATCCATCCACACACAATGATTTTCATTCTCGCAAATATTTGATTAGAGATACAGCTTGTAGTTACACACGAATTGATGATTTTCAAGACAGCATTTTAACCTCTATTTTCATATTATGTTATGTTTGATACTGGTAGATTGTTATTTTTATGGGAAGTTTCCTTATTATTTAAAAAAGGAATTCTTAGTTCAGTATAAAGGTAAATAACATGAGCCGTTTTTGTCTTTTTAAGCTCAAGATAGGATGTCTATGATTCCTACTTTCCGATTCTCTCATTGTATTGTAACACTTGATTAAAGCACCACATTTGTTTGGCATAAAATTATCTTTTGCACCCACTATTGCTTCTTATGATTCCTTCTTTCCTCTTAATGCTAATTTTTCAGCAACAGGTGCATGTTCATTAGTACCTTAATTGTTAGGCGTAAAATTCTTAGTTCAATATAAAGGTAAATAACATGAGCCATTTTTGTCTTTTTAAGCTCAAGATAGGATGTCTATGATTCCTACTTTCCGATTCTCTCATTGAATTGTAGCACTTGATTAAAGCACCACATTTGTTAGGCGTAAAATTATCTTTTGCACCCACTATTGCTTCTTATGATTCCTTTTTTCCTCTTAATGCTAATTTTTGAGTTGTATACCACATGTTTTCTAGGACTAACAATTTTCTTTAATAACTATAAACTGTTTTTAACTGCAAAATCGCTATGTAGAAATTTCCCCTAACGACTCTTTTTGATGATTTGATATGTTTATTGGATTACTTGTACTGTAGCAGCAGATTCTGATTCGTGACATTTTTCCACAGATCAAAAGACATTTCAAGGATATAGGTGTTCCAGCAGATGTGAAGTACATCGATCCAACTTATATGATCCGGGCTTGCCGTGCTAATGCATCCGATGCAATTCTCTGCACTGTATTAGGCCAGAATGCTGTAAGAATCACTAATTTTTCTGCTCCTCGTAGAAACATATATTACAAATAAAATTTCAGTCAAATCTTATGGCAAGTCATTTAATGGCTGATTTGGATATCTTCATTGTTATCCATTGTCTCCAGCTTCTATCAATGGATATTGGAGGCACAGTGCTGATTTTCTCGACTGAACTGCAGTTGCTTTATATTCAGGTACACGGTGCATTTGCTGGGTTCAGTGGCATTACAACCGGTATATGCAACACACATTATGTCTACTTCCCGATCACACAAGTAATTGAATCTACTAGGCACGTCGACCCAAACAGCAGGATGTGGCACCGATGCCTGACATCGACTGGCCAACCTGACTTCAATTAAAACTATACGGGTGACACCGAAAGACAATAAGGATGCAATTAGAATTTTCTCAACCTTGCCTGCTGTCAAATTTTGTGAGTTCAATGCGTGCCACAACTATATCCCATCTTGATTTGGGGAACGATAAAACCTCTGTTAGATGGTGTTGGTCTCTTGTTTCATTACGTCGAAGGGAAGTTATCATTGACCCTGCAGTTATCCTGTTTATGGTCTCGGATGTGATCTAATGAAGGCAAATGATGCATGATGCAGAGACATGCTAATCCGTTTTTCTGAGAGTATATTTACGTAAAACTAATTGTGTATATACCACGGGACTGGTGGCAGAGGCTGCGGAACCTCCTTGTTTCTTCAAGAATTCTCTTATTTTGCTGGAAGCTCGTCTACTGTCGCCTCCCTGCTATCGAGAGGCTTACGAATATTAGTGATGGGAGTTACATGTTATTTCGGTGAGGAAGGTCCTGACTCTGTGAATCGTATCTTTTCTCAATGCAATTTTTTTTTTCAAAAATTGTTTGGAAGCCATGTGCTGATAAGTTTGGAATTTCTTTTCAGTTTTTCGATATTTGGTACTTCGGAAACTTGCTAGGTGAGGGGGATTGATTCCTCCTCAAATGCTCTCTTCCCATGGGGGGGGGGGTGTTATTACAACCAGCTTGTGGTCAATTCGGAAAGCAAGGAGTGAGGGGGTTTTCCTCATCCTTTTGTTGTTTTCTATAAATTGCTTGCTTCTGTGACTAATCCCCTCAGGTTAAAGTTTTCTAAATATCCTGAAAGCTCAGTTGAAACATATCCCAAAATAATTAAGATGGGTGAAGCCAAAAGGACTAAACTTAACACAGATGATTTTTGGTAAGAATCGAAGGAGAAAGGCATCCGTTTCCTTCTTTGTTCGAGTGTTGGATTGTGTATTGTTGCTGGATTCTCTCATGCATCGTCGTTGTCCTGCACTCAACTGTGAGGCGAAGGTGTTTTTGGATGGACTAAGAATCGGCATTTAACAAGAAATATCCAAAATTCTCATTGGGATCGATGTAAAACATTTCCTTGATATTTATTTATCCTTCATTGCCCTTTCGGAAAATCTATTTACAATGCAGTATAACATAATTTTTAAATAGAAATAAAAATTATTATATATTTGATTTGTTTCCTCAAATCCCCCTTTTTTTTTTATATACATTAGTCATCGATTGGGCATTAGATAAAAAAAAGCAAAGTGCCTATTGTTTAAGTAACTGATTTAAATTCTTTTATGACGATTATTCTATGCCAAATCAAATAAATTACAATTATTTTTTCTGAAAATGAATTGGCCGGATTTACTCGGAAGTGTGCGAGGGAGTGACGGGAAACACTTTGGATTGCATCCTCACAACGGTTAAGGTGACGGAGAGAACACGCATCACTCCACAATCATACTTCAAATTCAACGTGCTTAGGTTCATGTAGAAGTGAAGAGGTTAAGCATGAAGGGTGCGAGGGAGTGATGGGAAACACTTCGATTCTAACCTCCCAACGGTAAAGCTGACGCAGAGAACACGGATCACTCGACAACGGGCTAATTACATTCTTTATAATTAGATAGTATATTCTAACAAGTTACATTGATATTTTTATAATTTTAAAAATGAAATATCTAGGTCTATTTATCTGAATGTCGTCGATTTTACCAACGTAAACATGAAAACAAAGGATAAAAAAAAAAAAAAAACTTAAACGTTTTAGTTGGTGATGATGGACGACATCGGTGGTGACAGACGATGGTATCGTCGGGGGCCGCGAGTGGCTATTGTGCATAAGAAGAGTAACAACGAGAGATGAGGGCCCGCTTGCATCTTTATCGACTTCGACATATATGTCGAACGGCATTTGCATCAACATCGTTCATGCGTTGGCAACTACATCTGCATCGACGCCGATGCAGTTGTTAAGCGGCCCTTTCACTGCTCTATATCTATGTCAACATAGTTGCTTAACGACGATAGGGCCACTCGGCATCTGCATCAGCAGTCCTTTTGCAGCTTAGCAATTGCATCGACATTTATGTAGTTGCCGAGCGGTGAAAGGGTTGCTCGACATATGTATCAGTACGGACATAGATGCCAAGCGGCAACTACATATGCATCGATGCCGATGTAGATGTCGAGTAGCATCTGCATCAACATTATTCAAGTTGTCGAGCGGCCCTTTTGCCGCTCTACATCTATGTTGGTGTCGACATAGTTGTCGAGTGACGAAAGGGCTACCAATGTAGATGCCAAGCGACCCTTTCACCGCTCGACAACTATGTCAATGCCGGCATAGATGCAGAGTGACAAAATAATCGTTCGGCAACTACGTCGGCGCCAGCGCAATTACAATTGCCAACACATAAACGACATTAATATATATGTCGCTTAGCATTTGCGTCAGCATCAACGTAAATGCAGTTGCCGCTCGACATTTGCATCGACACTGATGAAGATGATGAGTGGCCCTTTCGTCGCTTGGCAATTGCTTCGACGTCGATTGACAATTGTTGAACATCAAAAGGGTCGTCAATGCAGATGCCAAGCAACCCTTTCGCTGCTTGGCCGACGCAAATGCAGTTGCTACTCGTCAATGAGCGACCCTTTCGCCGCTTGCCAATTGCTTCGACGCCGATTGACACAGTTATCGAACATCGAAAGGGCTATCGATGCAGATGACAAGCGACCCTTTTGTTGCTTGGTCGATGCAAATGCAATTGTCGCTCGACATTTGTGTCGACACTGATGCAAACCCTTTTGTCGCTTGACAATTGCTTTGACGTCGATTGACACAAACGTCAAAAGGGTCATCGATGCAGATGCTAAGCGACCCTTTCGCTGCATGACAACTACATCAACATCCTTTTGTCGCTATGCATCTATGTCGATGTCGACGAAGAGCGACTCTCACCTCTCACCATTATTCTCCTCATCCACAATAACCACATGTGACCCAACAACATCACCATTCACTACTACCGATTAAAACATTAAAATTATCTTTTTTATTTTTATTTTTATTGATAAAACCGATAACATTATAATAAATAGATTTAGATATTTTATTTTTTATAATTATAAAAATATTAATATAATTTTTTAAAATATAAAGATTGAAATACTAAAGATAACTCATGAATTACCCACTACAATAAATAATCTGTAATAATTACCCTCTCTTGAATTCCATGACTGGTTGTTTGCTTGTCAAACTCTGACCAGCAAACACTTTCACAATGGGGCTTACAGTTTTGGAGCATACAAAAAGTACACACTCATCATTCTTAAACAGAATCGTTTTCAGTTGCTACTATCATTTTCTAAATCCAACTGATGGCAGAATTCTGTGAACGAAAAATGGTGATAAAATATTAACAGCACCCACCCTACTCAACAAGGTCGATAATGTAGCATTTGTGGCTTCTCTTTAAAATTAATGCTACATGATGTTATTCTTCTTTTATTTCTTGGTCAATCAACTCATGTTGCATTATTTTCAGAAGCCACAATCCCCATTAGGACACTTCCTCTATAATTTGTTACTTCAGAGTCGCATTTCGATGAACCGTCGAAAGTTTCTTGCTGACAAGAAGCTGGCTCAGACTCCTTTCTTGTGCCTCCAAATTCAGTTTCAACAGTATCATTACCCGAGAGAACAAACTGTGGAGTTCCTTTCAGATTGTCAGAAGCAATCCTTGCATCTCTGAAGGGCTGCAGGCATTTCTCTTTTGCAAATTGAACGCATGAGTCTTTTGCAGCTGCAAGACATGAAGCCATTTCACGTTCTTCACATTGCTCTCGCTCAGCATAATCCATGGCAGTTGTTCCAAACAGAAATTTCCACCATGGAGGTTTACACTTGTTAGATGCAGAGATTGAGCATCCAACACGTGCTCCAGCCTACTAAAAAGGGCCCATCATATAAAGAGAATAAGTGAAAAATTATAAAAAGTATCTTCACAAAGTTTAGGTTAATGATAAGCTTGCACAAAGAAATTGTTTTCTTTCAAGAAATATCAAATATATGAGTTGCATAAATAATAGGCCATATGCTAATACTTCAGATAATTTGCGATCTAACAACTAGACACTAGGCAATGAATTGAGGTATCTGGGATATCTTGTAGCAATCAATAAAACTTGAAATTTGCAGTAAGCAGAAATATTTTTTTGATAAAAGAAAAATTGTCAGTTCAGAAGAATTTAGAGATTTGATCAGACAACCATCAGATGAGCAGAAAAGAGTAAAAAGAAAATAGGAATTTTTTTTTTTGCACATATTCCACCTCAAACAATTGTATTTGCATACAAGCCACTCAAAAGTTCATATTTGTTCACACATACTTGAACAATAACCCAACCGGTCTGTGACTTGTACCTCTTTGTGAAAATGTGCCAAAAAAGGGAAAAAGAATACTTAAACCTAGTATATTCACCAATATATAATAATAACAACATATTTTAGAGAAAATATTGGTGTTTTTTTATTGTGGAGCAACTGTCAATCCGGGCTACAAAAACTCTGCGACCTAGAGCTGGTTTGTGCTCTTTAATATATGCAGCTGTTGTAACTTACTGCCTGGCAATCCTCCAACCAGCCAGCTCGGCCAGCGGCAAAGACCAAGTTATTATGAGACTAGTTTTACTAAAATTAAACTAAGAAAAGCCTCCACCATTCAGGGGATCTAACAAAATTAGCATGAAGCCTGAATTTTCATCTTTGTTTCATCTGCTGGAATTTTGTTGTTCCACTTCCAAAAAAGACATCAGATTGCCAAAGTAAAAAAGATCATTCTGTTAGCAAAATCTGCAGCTTATTCTATCAGAAGAGAAAAGGAAAAGGCTAAGAGAGTAAAAGCAACTTGACAAGTTTGAAGAGAAAATAGAAAAGTTTCACGACAGAAGAACTTACCATCAAAACCACATGTATAAGATCAAATTTTCTTTTGTGTAAGCCTTGGGTTCACACATTGTACCTCTTCATTTTTGAAGTCAAAATCCTCATTCCTCTTATCTTTCCTGTAGATTTTGGATCATAAGGTTTTGAAGGTTGCCAATATCTAACAGTGGTGTGGCTTCTTATGACTTCTCATTTATATTATCAAGTGACTTATGATTCTGATTTCTGATTAATGTCTGATCCTAATTTTCTTTATAAAAATAATGATTGGGCGTTCAAAGTTCACAAGAATGTTATTCGGCACTTCGAATTAGAGACACAATTTTGTCACCCAAGTGGTCTGCTTTCAACAATTGTTAATACCGATGGTAACTTGACAAGTTCAGTACCGATGGTCTACTTGAATGTAACCTAACAGAGAATAAAGTTACGACTATCAAATGTTGGGGCAAGTCTATTTAGAACAAGAAAACATTTGATACTACTAAATTTTCCTTCTATCATGATCGAGTTGAACATGGACAACTGCAGTGGGCAACATACTTCAACAAGAGCAAAGATAGGATTTGGCAACACTATACCACTAAAAGTTATTGACAAATGCATTATAATTTTGAGCTATTGATATATGCATCAGACTTCACATATGATAATAGATCAACCAAGCTAATTACAAAGTACCCCATGTACTTGGACCTTATTAGCATCACGGTTCCTATACTTAAAATTTTACATTATGATCCCTATAGTTCTGATAGTGAAACAAATAACCTCATTTGCCCTAGCATCATCAGCTGCATTGACGGAAAACATAACACATGAAACCATGTGCTGGATTGATGTGAAAGTGATGGGCATAAAGAAAATTTCAACATCCCTTTTGTTTCCAATGATGAGCAGCTTGGTGAGTGTGTTGTCGGTCGAGGAGCTGGAAGGGGTTAGACGACCTCCGTGGAGGAGGTGACGACAAAGGCAAAGGCTCCCATGAAGAGGGGGAGGCCCAGAGCCATCATGGTGAGGAACCTTTACGAGGTCGATGGTGAGGAACACAACGGCTCTAGACCTCCCCCTCTTTATGGGAGCCTCCACCAATTGAACGCGATTCGTTTAAAGGCTCAGTGTCACCGTCGCCCAGAGGCCGACGATGAGGAACACAACGATAGTGAGAGGTGAGTGATGGTTTCTCACGCAAGTTGGACCGATTCAATGAGGAACTAGTCCGATTGATTGAGCCCAAGTCTGACTTAATTTTGAGTCAGTTCACACAAAACCAAAAGGAAGGAAGAAAGAAGATGATACCTGATTCCCTTTCCCTTATGCCCCTCTCAAGCTATCGTTCCCTCACCCTCTTTCTACGCCTCACTCTCCCCAGTCCTCGGGGGTAGGCGACAAGCAACAGTGGTGTGTCACGAGTGGTGATGTGGGTCACGGTGAGGACCGTGGCATGAAACACTCCCACATGTTGCGGTGTGCTGTGTGAACGTGACCATGCGATTAGCACGTGATAGTTTCTCACGTGAGTTGAAATGTATAGGGTGGAGGCTCCCATGAAGAGGGGAGGCCCAGAGCTATTGCATTCCTCACCGTCGACCTTTGAACACCGCTGCGTTGGTAACTAAGCGACGATGGCACTGAGCATCCCGACAATGGTCACTCTCGCTACACCAAATGGCAAGGCAAATGGGCCTCCCCCTCTTCATGGGAACCTTTGCCTTCGTTAGCCTCATCATCACCTACCATCTCCGACCATCCAACCTTATCTAGCTCCACAACATAACTGACAGCACACTCACCAAACAGTTCGTCGTTGGAAACAAAAATATATATTAAAATTATCTTTTTGCTCACGTTGTATCACATGTTGTATTTTCCGTTAATGCAGCTAATGTTATTAGGACAAATGAGATTATTTACTTTATTTTTAAAACTATAAGGATTCTAATATAAATTTTTAAAGCACAGAGACCGTGATGCTAATAAGATCCAAGTGCAAGGGTAATATGTAATTAGCCCTAGTTCAACCTAATCATCATGCATTTAAAAAAACAGCAGTTCATCATCATTTAAAAGCTCTTTTTCTTCTGTTACTTTCCTCCGCCAGGTAAAACTATAAAACATTTTTCTCCTAATTACACGAATCTACCTACCTTTCTGGTCACAATAATACAACTCCGGACGATTCTGTTTGCGAAAAGACCTCGCATATAACATGACGAGAGCCATGAGGAAAACACTCGGATAAATCAAGAAGACAAACGCTGTATCAAAAACCATGAACGAATGTTGCTACGAGAGAAGAAAAAATTCGCTATTTTGGGCAGATCGAGACCCTACGCTTTCACGAATCAACCAAAACTCGCGATGTTTAGATTGGTGAAAAGAACAGAAATGGTAGAAAGAGAGAGAATGAGGAAGAGAAGCAGGAGGGGAAACCTCGCACTGGTCAATGATCATGGATTCGGTGGCCCTGTAAGCGGATCTCCATGCGGCGGAGTCTCTGAAGGCGAGGACGAAGGGGCCGGCAGCGGGATCGTCGGCGGGGCCGGCCGGCACGGGACCTCTGAGGAGCGGGCGCGCCGAATCGAAGGGGACGACGGTGGCAGACGCCGAGAACTCCTCCATGTCGCCCCGCAGGACCGCCGCCACTTCCTCGTCCTCCATTAGGGTTTGTGCAGAAGCACCCCAGCGATGGAGTGTCAACAACAGCTCGCGCGTCATTTATAGAGGGATCCGTGTACGTCGCATGAACATGCGACGGGCATTTTGGGCAAAATAACGACCTATCATTTATTAACATATAACTTCATAACATAATATAATAATAGAGGTATCATAAAAAGATAAACTCGTCTACAAAATAATTTGGAATACATATACACATGGGTAGGTCATATCGCCTATAATAGATAATCATAGTATATTCATAAACTCTCATATCACATATCATCACGTTTATGTGCATTCTCATATCACTATATATTAATACATTAAACATATTGTATCGTTAAATTTATGAACTCGAATTGCATCTTTGCCGCTTAACCTTAACCAAAATAAAAGAAAAAACATTGCAATCATAGATTTATCTTTCACATTATGAAATCATACTCGTCAATTAGCAGCAGCAGCAGAATTTTTCAAAGGGGTGTTCCAAAGATATCGACTATTTAGATATCATTATCGTGTCTAGTGTTTACAATTCTGAGAACATTTCTTTGTTATTCTTCTAACGATGATTTTTCATTCCGAGATGATGGATAGCTCAGCGGAAGATGAAATCAAGCAAGTCTTTGTTTCTGAAGTGGAATCCACGGAGGAAACGAAGGGTTTTGGGGGCATCGGCAGGCTGCTCGCATCAGCTTCCAGCATTTCCAACACCTTTGCCATTGTCGGTCTCTCCGATGGCTTTATTTGGATGCACCACAATCCAACCACCGCCAGCTTCTTCTCCAACTCCTCTATCTCCGAGGTGTCGTCGAATTGGATCTCCTGCTGCCGAGCGAGCTTATCGTATATCCACGAAGGATAGTAAACCTGGCTCGAATTCTCTGCACGAGGATTCACGTTCCTCCTCCTTCCTGCCATCTCCATCAGCAGCATCCCAAAGCTATAGACATCGGATTTGTGTGATATGATTCCAAAGCTCCTGGAGATCAACTCGGGAGCTATGTATCCCACCGTCCCCCTGGCGGCACTGACTGACACCAGACTGTTGCCCTTGGGATACAGCTTTGCGAGTCCGAAATCAGAAATCTTGGGCGTGAAATTGCGGTCGAGGAGAATGTTATGAGGCTTGATGTCGAAGTGCAGAATCTGCATGTCACACCCTCGATGCAAGTAGTGGATGCCGCGGGCGACGCCCATGGCTATGTCGATGAGCTTTTCCGAGGTAAAAGTGCGGGTCGTGGTTGGATTGGAAGAGAAGATGTACCTGTCGAGGGAGCCATTGGGCATGTACTCGTAGACGAGCGCCCGCTTGGATCCCTCGGCGCAGTAGCCGACCAGCCTCACCACATTCACATGGTGGATCCTGCCGATGGTGGCGACTTCGCTGATGAAATCGTCGCCGTTGCATTTGGAGTTGCCGAGCAGTTTGACGGCCACGAGAAGGCCACCGGCGAGCTCGCCCTTGAACACGGATCCGAACCCTCCCTGGCCTAGCTTCTGCCTGAAGTGCCGTGTGATGGCGACGATGTCGGTGTAGGCGTACCTGGTGGGCGTCAGCGTTTGCTGAGCGCGGAGGAACTTCTCCACGGTGTCCACGGAGGCTCGGCTGACCCACAGTTTGTGAAGAAGGAAGACACAGAGTATGATCGGCGCCATCACGAACCGGCATAGTATCAACAGTACTGCGTAACAGAGGAAACAAAGGAAGCTGAGAACCAGAGAGTAGCATGCAGTGCAGAGCGAGGAATACCAGTGGGACATTACCTATCAAGAGCTGTACAATCAGAATGAGTACGGTTACAGCAATAGTAATCCTAGAAATGAAAGTGCGGTAGAAGTGATCTTCCATGCAGGATTTAAAATGAAGCTCACTTCTGACCACGGAGTAGACGATGGATAGTAGCTGCTTGCTGGTTATTAGGTTGGAGAACATGCTGCATGAGATGAACGGAAGAAGTCAGCTACCGCTCGAATGAGGAACACGCGGGGCATCTAAACATCATGCAGGGCGGCAGCTGCTACCTTGTGGCTTCTTTCAGACATCGGTGAATTATGGTAGATTTCCTGTTTCTTCGAGGAATATTACAATTGAACCCCTTCTGCAGGATTCTGAATGCGTCGATCGATGAACTCGGTGGTATCACAAATGCATCATCAGCGACCGGAATCATTGATTGATACTCGCACCCCGGATGAAGGTAGAACAGTTCATCTACATTTAGGCCAACGATGACATAGACAAACGTGTCCTTGCTGCTCAGACAGGAAAGGAGGTGATACCGTGTGTCGTTGTGGATCGGCTCGCTGCAACTCATGTAACTGGCCCAGTAAACTGAATCGCAATTGATTTCGGTAGCCGACATGTTGTCGAAAGAATACGATTGCGTAGGGAGACCACAACTTCCATTGGCGAGGTTAGGATCCACCAGCCGGATCCAAGCAGAATAGGACGATCTGTACGATATCTGAGTGACGAAGTAGTCTGCAGAGCCAATCCTGAAGGTAGATCTGTTGGCGTCGCAGCTGAGTTGGTAGGTTGTCACCCCGCAGATGGATGGATCATCTTTGCGACGGAAAGGGTATTTGACGTCCCGGAGCTGCCCACAGGAGAATGGAGGGCAATCTTCTTGTCTTGCAGCTGCTAATCCAGAAAAGAGGAGATGCAGCAGCAGAAGCAGAGGAAAGATAGCTGATGCTTCGGTGGCGGCCATAGGCAAACGGAGAGAGCAAGCCTCCTCTTCACAGCGGTCGCTATTGGCGGCTTCTCGATCTTTCGATCACTGCATAATTCCGAAAGAAGACCAAAGTGTTCCCTTTCTTCTTCTTCCACATAAAATAAATTAGATTTATCACTCGTTAGAAAAGTAATAAATTAGATTTATTATAAAATAATAATAAAGGGGATGTAGCTCAAACGGTAGAGTGCTCGCTTTGCATGCGAGAGGTACGGGGTTCGATACCCCGCATCTCCAAAAAGCTTTTAAGATTTTTGTGTTTGTGTTTTAGCTAACAGAACTTGTGCTACTTAACTATTTAAGTACTCACTTCTTCCAGCAAATTTGCTGCTGCATAAAAACTCCACCAAGCTTAGAATATAAGATTTGGAAGCATAAAACATTCTGACCATAAACAAAATCAGTAGCTAACCTGATTTGTTCAGCACCAACGGAAGAATTATACAAAAGATAGGGGTCTTTGATGTGGTAATTTATCTTGACCTGTTATTGACAATCTGCACTGTATCTGCAAGAATCCATGCTTGTTGTTAACCTCAACCATATGTAACTTTGTTTCTGGATGTTTGAGAGGTTATGAAATGCTAAAGAAAAGGATTCTGATCACTGACCACCCATAAAGAAACAGAAACAGCTTCTTGCTCAGGAGCATTTTGTAGTCTTAATTAATTGTTGATGATATTTTTTTTCTGAACAAGTGTTAATAACATTCTGTTTTGGGAAGATATGAGTTCACTAAGTTAATAATAGCACATTATTTTTCCATCAGTGTATGCAGTGCTTCATGAAATAGTTACAATAAAAGATCCTGATATATGCAGAAAAACATACATAAGAATACAAAGGACTGTTTCCTGAGTAAATATAAATAGTAGCAGGGAATAAACAGGTCTTTCCTCCTCATTTGTATAAATCGATTGCAGAAAATCATATTCTTGCCTGTTCTTGTTCTGATGAATTTTGATATACAAAGACATGTTACAAGTGGAGAAAATACTGCACTTGGGATAAAACAACATTGCATTGCCAATTGGCAAATTAGCTTAACATATTATAGACATCAAAATCTACAGCAACTGACAGATGACAAGGTGGATGAGAATCCACAAATAAAGAACGAAAAGACAAAAGGATATTATATAACACACTAAAGCCGCCATATTGCATCTATTGGAAAATTGTAGCAATACACCTCTCCAGCTTCAAGTTATTTAGTATCACCTTGGCTTGGATTCCTTGCTCCGGAATGAAGATAGAGAGAAGAAAGAGCGTGGTGCTGCAAATATTTGAACAACAGATCAAAGAAGTCAATTTAACATTTCGGCAAGCTCTCAGTAAAGACAGAGAATAGTGGTTTTATCATTCAGCATGGTCTGAGAAGCCAGATGTGAGTATGCTGTGTACATTTTTCCAGACTTAATCATGTTTACTTGAGTATCTAAACAGGACACTGTTGTTACCTTTCAGGGAGCTTCCAGATAGATGGTCCTTTCTCAATTTGAAGTTTGCTGGAGGGTTTGGAATGGAGCTGCGTAATGATAGGGCTGCACAGAACTAATCGCTTCAGCTATCATGCTTAACATAACTAAGAGAAAGATTCTGAATCCCAAGTACTATCTGGTTTGCGATGAACATTTTTATAGGTTAGTTCGGAGGCCACAAGCATATGCAGTTACCAATCAGAAGAAACAAGTCAAGATGCCATCAGGGTATTTATTACACAAATCAAAGACATGAGAAGATAGTTTCTGATTGTCATCAACCACATAAGAAAGCAATGAATTGGAATAGCATACCTTTTTCCTAGATGGAGTTATATGGAATAGCATATCAAGCAAATCTTATTGATATTTACATCCTCTAACAGCTCAAAGAACATAAGATAATTAATTGCTATGGGTTTAACAGCTACCGCATCCTCAGATTATGTCAGATATCCACCAGTTACTCCCATGTTTGAGCCTCACGTTTTTCTCCTAAAATCTATGACTCACAATTCAAAGAAAAAGGAAAAAACTATTTATGGAACTGATAACTTCGTCTACAAACAAGCAGAGTGATAATCTAGACAAGAAAGTCTTTTTATAGAACTCAAGCATGATAAAAATAAGTAAAAGCTACAAGCCAACATCTAACAATGATTATTTGAATAGGCTTTGACTACAAAAATCAAGCATCACATAGGCAACTGATAACTTTGTCTACAAAAATCATGCATCACATAGTCAAGCCAATATCTAATAATGATTATTTGAATAGGGTTTGACTAAAAAAATCAAGTATCACATAGGCATCTGATAACTAATTCTACAAACAAGCAGAGTGATAATCTAGACAGGGTGGCCAACTGGTGGCCCAAACCCTATTTGCCAGAGGGATGGCACAGTCCCATTGTCATATAGATTATAATGAACCAACCAAAAAAAGAAAAGGAAAAGGTAGAAAGAAAAATATAAGAAATGTAGAAAAACCTGCTTTTGTCTGCAGCATCGAGGTTCTTCAATTCTATGATATCATCTGATACTAGCCAAAGGAAAGGGTCACATTCATGGGTCAAGCCTTATAGTAGTTCCATGGAATAAAGAGGTGAATGTTAGATTTTGTCAGCCAAACCCTCCTTTATCTTAAGGGAGAGACTAATAAGAGGAATCAACATATTTACCCAATAGAAACTGACCCTAATTTTATATAAAGTGAGACTAGTAAAGGAACCAACAAATTTTGATCAGTAAAAGAAAATAATAGGTAAAGGTCAATAGCAAGTTCTAGCCTTGACGTCACAATGAATTGCTTCTTTGCAGTCCTGTGATCAGAGTTTGAACCATGGAAACATCCTCTCTTGTTATAGAGGTAAGGCTGCATACATTAATCCTCCCTAGATTCTGTGTTGGCAGGAACCTTATGCACTAGGCTTGTCTCTGTGTAAGTGAGCCCTGTCTCCATGTTGGGACAGTACATACTAGTTACTATCTGACATGGAGTGGCACAAGGTTATCAGGAATCCTTGGTTTAGCATACGTTGGACTCCAGTAAAATATTGTGATCCAAGGAATCATAATTTTACAAACATAAACAGAATTTCATTTATCATACAGGACAAGAAAGCTACCTTGTTCAGGAAAGATCTCACCATCAGTGAACCTATCATGGGGGAGTGCATGTCCCATTTTTGGCTTCCACAGGTCATTTTCTGGTTGTGCTGCCAAGTCATGACCATCTATTGTTTCATCACCACCTTCAGAAGCTGTCAAAGCAGACACCCAATTGGTGACTTGACTCTCCACTCCCTTACTTTTCCTCCCAAATTTCAGTATTCGTTTGAAACCTTCTGTGACATCCATGCATGATTGTTGGGATGCATTGGCAACAATCATAGGCATCTGAGCAGTTCCCCATTTTTTTCTCATTCGAGAAGCATCTGTCTCCATTGTCTGATTCAGTGGGTGTAAATTCCATGATGCTGGACTGCCTACAGGTGAATCTATAGAGGCATGAATTTCTGATGCCTCATGTACACCAGAAAATGACTGGTGGAGGTGTAGGTCCCATGAATGAGGACTTTCTCCAGGTGACTCTTGTTCATTCCTTGTAGAAGTACTAAAGATAGGAGAATCAGGAACTTTATCATAATCTGCTTGAGATAGAGACCTTTGATCATCGTTTTCTGATCCAAAAATATCAGAGCTATTGTATCCTTGATTGTTTCTTGGCTTTTCACAATCTAAGATGAGAAAATCTACAGCCTTAGCATCTCCTTCGGCAAATGATATCTCTGTCTCCAGTACATCTTTAACCAGGCCGGATGAGTCCTCTCTATGAACTATACCCTCAAAAACCAGTCCATTCTTTTTTACCTTTGAAACTTTACAGGTTTTAGGTTTATGTATATTAGCTCCTAAACCAAGACCTGTAACTTTCTCTTTCCTGATTAAAGATTTAGCCTCCCTTCTCCTCTGGACTTTATCAATAAAATTGGCATTTGTTGGGCCCTTGGAAACCCCTAAGGGTGTGAGATCAGCGGTATCAGAATTGAGAGAAGAAAGGTCCTTCAATTCACTGGGTCTAGCTGTCCTTTTTCTCATGGAATGAGACCTTTGTGGCTTCTCTTCCTTAACAAGGTTAGCCGCTTCAATGATGCTCTTGCTTCGAGAAAATATTTTTCTTTTCTCTCGAGTGCTTACTCTGTTATTATCAGTGAATGGCTTTGCATTTTCCTTTATGAAGTCAGAGAAGTTGGGAAGTGATTCAGCAAGAGGATTTTCAGTTTGCGTCCTGCACTTTATGGGAACTGATTTGATAGATTTTACAGAAGGCTTCACTTCAGTCCAAGGCGTGGATGAAGACAAAGTTTTCATAGATAAAAGCTCCATGAGGTTAGTAATTTCAGAAGCATTATCACCAAAGAGATCATTGAATGATATATCTTGGCCATTATCAACTTGTTCGCGAACTTCCTCCAGATCTTCCTCTTCCTGAACAGACTTGATTGCCTGCTACCAGAAAGGTATCCTTGTTTAGTCAAAAACCATCACCTGTATATATATGTTTAAGGGAAAGACCACAGACAGCAAACCACCACAAGTAATAAGCAAATACAAAAGAGCTATATAAATTCTTGCTAAGAATAAAGGGAGTACACATATTATAAAAATGTTACAGAATCGCCAGCTACCCAACAGATAATAATGATTTAAGAAAAACCAGATAATAATGATTTAAGAAAAACCACATATTTGATTGACGTCAATCATAGAAATGAGAAGCTAAATAATTTTAGTATTAGAAGAATCAGACAAGCTATGATGCCATTCGTTTGCCACAGTAAATATTTTGGCGTAGATCTACATATCTAACAGCACTAACACAAGTAGGACAAATGAACAGTTTCAGTTCTTCAAGTTCACTGAGTATTCTGAAGTTGCAATGTTAGACCCTATCCATTTAGATCTAAAGATCTCACAAAATATCTGGAAATTAGTATGCAGCTATAGTATGATAACTCTAAATGAAATTAACGCATATACATGAAACTAAAGGATGGCTACTAGGAAAATCTACCTGGTTTTCGCTTCTTAAAGCTGGATTGTTGCTAAAATATCTCAGCTTTTCCACTTGGCGATGTCTATATCTTGAATACTGTCTATCAGCAGATACTGAATATATGGAATTCATCTCAGCCTGACTACAATCAAGGCTGTCATGCATTGCCTTCATTTTTGCTTCCTTCTGAGCCCCTTTTATTCCCCACTCTTCCTGTAGCTTCGCATTCCGTTTTTGCATGTACTTATAATAGAACTTTCCTCTGGAATCATCTGATGGGCTTAGTGTACCAAGCGCTTGGTTTATACTACTATCATTTTCCTCATTGCTTACCATCTTCAACAAGAAATTGGCATCAGAGTCTATCTCACTGTTAGAAGTCTCCCTCAGAGGGTTCGTCTCAGGCAGTTGACCAGGAAGTGCCACCGCAAGTGTTTTCTCCACAGCCATGGGAACATGTTTGTCTTGGACTTTCACAGGTCTATTTCTTCGAGAGGAAGCTGTTTGCTCGCTGAGTGTTCTGAGCTTGTGTTCAGCAAAATGCTTTTCTAACTCATTCGCCTTCATCCGTAATTCGTCATTTAACTCTTGATTTCCTTTTGGTGGTCTTGCCACCTGAAGTTGCCCCGCCAAGTGTGCAGAAGGTGGTTCAACCATCTCCAGCATTTCCTTAGCCTTCCTTAGAGGAACTGCAGGCATGCAATTTATTTTAGTATCAGCTATTTCATCAAGGCATCTCTCAGGATTAGCTGCTTGATGCCAATTTATTCCCTGGTGATCGGTATCTTCCTTTGTTTTAACTAGAGAAGATCCAAAAGTTGCATGAGAAGCAGCAGCATTTCCACCCCCTTCTTCGTCTACTCTTGAAGGAGAAGTTTTCCCCTCAGATTGATAAGCCAGTAAGTTATTTTCTGAAGACAGAACTGATGAATTTCCAAACTGAACCGGAGAATCTGATGGCCCTTTTGGTTTCACTAAAGGATTTACTCTTTTTTCAAATGTCCAGAATTGGTTAACTACCTTTGGTTGATCCTTAATTCCAGCACTACTTGCGCGAGAAGGAACCTCTCTAGTTTCGGTCTGCAGGCTTTCTTGATCTCTCGATCTAACCTGCTTAGTCACAGGTAACACAGGTTGTGATATATACAACAAAGTTTTTTGGTCTCCTATTTGCACTTGATCCTCTGCTTTTAGTTGGATGTGACACACTGCATAATCTTTCAAGCCAGCATTGCTCCCTAAAAAGCCTTTTTGGTGGACCATAGAAGCATCTTGATCACCCGATCCACAATACTTCATCCTGCTCATAGATGCACTCAAGTAACATGCGTCCTGCCCCCTCTCCAAGAATTGTTTGCCCTTGTTCAAAGAGAACTTGATACCTTCATCATCAGTACAATCTCCAGTGCTGGGAGAAGCTTTAAACTGGGACTGTGACAAAAGCAAAGAATAAGGGGAAGTGTCTGTTGTGCTTTTTTCGAGATCCAACCAGCATTGTGATGTTGCAGTATCCTCAAAACCAGAAACCTCAGCTTCTTCAGTTTTACTCATAGACTGAAGCTGTAAATTGGCAGATGTCGGAGTTCCAACATCACTCCCACTTTCTTTCTGGTCATTAAAGCTTTTACTGCTGCTGCAGCAAGGATCAATGCTCATGTCACTGGCACCACTCCACCTCCTCAATACTGATTTCTCTGAAACATCAGAAGGGAGCCTCTGCTGCTCCCCTTTACTGGCAAGTACCTTATTAATAACACCAGCTGTGCTGATATTTCTAGAACTTGCAGATTGTTCTTTCTGCTTGCCTTCAAAGAGGTTGATGCGGTCCTGCACACTAAGCCGTCTGAAACTCGCTCCACCCGATTGAGCTGGCACATTGGCTGATGAAGCAGGAGGAACAGGCTGCTCCAGCATTGCTCCTTCCAAACGCTGTTTGATGAGCTTGGCCTGCTGAGATGTGCCTGATAACGGTGTTGTGTTAAAATGTGATGGTTTGCTAATGTTGGGATTGTGAAGCTGAAGACCATCACCATCTGGTGGTTTGCCACCACCACCGTGCGCCAATTCTGGCTCATCTATTGACATGTCTGTGTTTAAGCTTGACGAGGATCTAATATTTCCATTGGCCGAGCTTTCCATAGCCTTTGACTGCTGCTGCTTGCCAATAAGCTCAGGATGTCTTTGAGAAAGCAAGATGAACTTTTTGCATGCTTCGCTGTTGCCAATGTCATGCAAGTTTCATAATATAAATTATCATCATTGTCAGTTTAAAGTTTAAAGTTTAAACAGACATTAAAAGATACAGGAGAAAGAGGAAATAGATGAACAATTACAAACAAGAACAGGAAATTCAACTGAGAACCTACTAATCCAACATCACGAACCTCAACAAATAAAAGAGGCCCTCATGAAATTTGAAGATAGAAAATATTTACACCTAATGTAACTTGATTATATGTTTAATAATCAATCACTACTATATAAAAAACTTACTCATAACATAGCTAGATTATTTATTCAATGATGACTAACCACTATTATGTTTTTTTTCTCAAATGATATTTGTTCATATGAGCAGTAAATTCAATGACTAACATTCTGGTTGACACATCATCTAACTGTAATTCAGGACAATCTGATCATAAAACAATAAACTGTCGGTCAGGAAAAGGAATGTTTAAGACAAGAATTAGACTCATTTTCTGGGGATAGCATCAACACCAAACTTTGCAGAAACACCTTGTAAATTTTGAAAATGGATAAGATTTACTCCTAACTTAACCAAATTATATATTAAAATGGTCACTCACCTTTATATATAAAATTTATTCCTAACATAACTAGATTGTTTATTCAATGATGACTCACCATTATTGTGTCTTTTTTCAATGATGTTTGTTTACATTGGTGGTAAATCAATCAAATTCAATGCCTACTATTCTAGTTGACACATCATACAAATGTAATTCAGGACAACCCATCATACCACAACAAACCATGGGTTGGGAAACAGGATGATTAAGACGTGATATTCAACATATAGGGATAACATCAACACCAAACCTTTCAGAAACACTGCATCACGGTTTCCAGATCCATGGACTGATCACAAGCCATATGGAGGAATCATGATGACATCCCTCCACAACTGTTAGATACTTAAAAAATAGATGCCCCAGCCACTAAGATTGATCCACACCATGTCCTAACTTGCCTCTACCAACCAACTTAACAAGTTAGATGGTACCAAAGTAAAGCCAGTGTATGCAAGGTGGGCTGACCTGCATAGCCCTCAACAATGGAGTCTTTTTTTTACTCTATGACAAGCCAAAGTGGCGAATAACGTGGACTGTTAATTTGCATGCATTTTTAATGTTAACAGAAAGAACCTATTAAGATGTTGCATTCATTAATAAAATTAGTCGCTCCTTCACCAACTATCTACAAGCTTTGTTGTATTATTATTTTAATAATTCTTACTGTATTTTCTTTGAGATGATCCTTCCTGCATGTCCATGCTTCTGTCATCATTCCTGATAAAATTAATCTGATAATTACTAGTGAGGACTACAATATGCAACCTCAGTATGCCGATCATCATGAGTATCCAAAGTCCAAACTAAAGTTTTTGTCGGTCAAGGTGTGTATACGACAAAAAAGGACAACCACCCAGCACATTTGCTCTAAATCCCAATGGTAAAATCACCAATGAGCTTGATAAATTTCGGTGTCACAAGCACAGTGCTCCAACATACATACAATCTGTTTCCACTGATTGTGACAAAAAAACAAGACAAAACTTTCAGATGTTAGGAATAATTGCAAACAAAAGTTGCACTCATACATTAGAAGGGAGACCCAAACCAGTCAGGTTTATAAAAGCTAACTGGCAGCAAGCAAGGGTAATAATATGATAATGCATAGATTGAGTAACTAAGACTGATTTTTGTTTGAACTCTGTTAAAAGCTAGGATTTTATGTTACTGCATAGATTTACTAACTAAGACTGAGTCAACCTGATACAGTCATGGCATGTCTACATGATCATAAACAAGAACAGCATGTGTCATACAGAATAAGGATGATTGAGATCATATAACCCATCATATTATACAAGAGCAGGGCAAGGGAGGAAATCAGACTAATCGGAGCCGTCACATCATAACACGGTGCAGCACCCTGAGCAGGCAAGGCATGATAGGGCTGCACAGAGCTGTGTCACGACCTCCAATTAGTCTGATTTTCTCCCTTGCTCTGCTCTTGTATATTATGTTATTAACTATGTGCATATGCCAATTGTTACTTTCTGTTGCTAGTTGATATAATGTACTGTATTTATGGTTGACTCAAATCATCCTTATTTTGTATGACACATGCTGTTCTTATTTGTGATCATGTAGAAATGCCGTGAATGTATCAGGTTAACTCAATCCTAGCTATTCAATCTATGCATTAACATATTATTATGTATGATTTGCTTGACTCGGTAACTGCCAAATCAGTTAAAAGCTAGGATTTTATTTCCAATTATCTGAAAAACATGATATATAGAGTTTAAAGTTGCAAAACTTACTTAAGATGATCTGCATCAAAGTATTCAGCAAAGAGAAGAAGCTCGGAGACATTTTCAATAGAAAATCCAGCAGAAATTGCACGGGCACAAGCAGTGGCCAGATCTTGCTCAAGAGTAGTAAGCCGGAGATCAATGGTTCTTAGAAGCTCCATCCTGTGGAGGATTAAAAAATAGTTCAATATTGATAACCAAAGAAACAGGAAGTAAACTTTGTGTTAGTCATTTTTTCTGCCAACTTCAGTTGATTGTCAGACTTGAAGCTTTTAGCTAATGGATATTGGAAGTTGCAAAACATAAAAGGACTCGTTGGCTGATTCATTTTAATTTTTCACCAACGAGGAGTCTGGGACATGTTCCCATTTCAGAAGTTAAATTCATGATAACATTCAGTGGGAATTAAAAGAAATCAAGTTGCAGGATTAAGAAAAAATGAATCAGTACTAAGAATCAGTCAAACAATCATTAATCCATAATTTTTATGATTTTACAAAAATTGACATCCTATAACAGTGTAGTCAAAAAAAAGATTCAAATTAATAACTAAGATATTACCAGAAACCATTCTAGTAATTGACAATCCTTAATTTGCTTTGCTCAGTGTTGATATTAATTGATTCACTTCAAAAAATTTGACAAATTCATTGTCTGTTCAGTGTAAGCAATTAGATGAGGAGCTCACTTTGTTGTATCTACAGTTGCCATAGTAGATGTGTCAACTTCACCTGAGGGAAATTCCAAAGATAATTCTTGTTAAGACGAGATGCAGTTTATGGAAGTTACACATCAAAAGAAAAAAAAAGATAAACCAAACATGAGTAATTTCCAAACAGAAAAATACAAAGACTGAAATGGTGCTTGAAATCTTACAGACACAAGAAATATATCAGACATAGGAATTCAGAGGAGTATGCATAACAAGAGGGTTATGTTGTAGATATTTATTATTATGGAAGATACCATATAATACACATCACTCTAGAAAAAAGAGTGGAAGCAAAATAGTATGAAAGGGTCAACATACGTAGCCTTACCTTTAAATATTTAAAGAGATTATTTCCGTGACTCAAACCCTGGTCTCCCAGGTCGCATAGGAGCAACCTTATTATGGTACCATTGTACCAAGTGGAAGCAAAGTAATGGTAGATACGAAAAGATTAAACATGATAAAAACATGTTAGTTTTCAGAAAGAAAATCACTACATGCTCTCATTCACATCATGTACATTTTCCACTCTGAAATTCCATGTTATTGCTCATAAAGTTGTAATCGTAGTATTGTGATGGCTGTTGGTGATCAAATATCAGCATACTTTATAGAATATCCACAATATACTATTTTCATTCATTGCAATATTTGATATTTTGAGTACTCTGAGATTCTGATTAGCATCTTAGTTTATATATGTAGATAAAATTCCAAAAACATGACTTTCCAAAACAAATGCAAAGTAGTAAAGGACCATCAAAGCATTATGTTCAAATAATTTTTTTTCAAGGCTCATTTTCATGTAGATGATTAAAAAGGTTGCCTCTTGCATATTAAGGAAAACAAAGAAGAAAGACACATAAAAACCATATAATGGTTTTAAAGGTTAATGGGATAGTATAGAAGTTGCTCACAGTGAGAAAATCATCTCTGTTTGAAGAATACACTTGGACACTGGTAGAACAATTAAGCATAAATAACACACATCCAACATATGCTGTACATATCCAGAGCACAGAAAATTTAGTGAGTAATTTTTCATCTCACAAAGGAAAACCAAGAACTCTGATCTAAAGGCTTCCATTAAATGCTAGAACTTGTAATGAGACAACACAAACAGGAAAACTCTACAGTATACATAATCCACTCAAGAAACAAAGTCAGTATTTAGAATAACAAGAAGAAAAAAAAAAAAAACATACCGAGTGTCCCAGCAAGCGGATCTCCTGCACCCTGGATCCGAAAGTATTATGTATTCAGACAATGCCAAGGGGAAGTTGATTCAAATTGAAATTAAATATGTTCGTCTACTGTCAAACACGTTACCTGTGAATATATTCTCCTGGCTCCTTCCAACTGTGACATCTCTGCATCATATGCATTGGCTGATTCCAGCACCTCAGGTGTACTGACAAACCGAACAAACCTGCAGCAATGCTTATTCTTAAGAAAATTGAACAAAAATTCTTTTCCGACCAACTAATATCTCGGGAGAGCAGGACTCGTCATTAATCATAAAAAAAACTGGCGCAGAGACTTTGTATTTGACGAATAAAAATTACAGCATTATCCCTATTCGACTCTACCTTTCGAGGGTTCCTTTGTTGAACCATGAGTCGCCATTCGTTAATCTCTGGACCTCAAGTTTTATTGACTTGCCTCCCTGTGCAGCCTGCTGTTCAGCAACCTTCAAATGAGTGATGAATGAATTCAACAAACCAGATGCAAGCTTCTCGGTCTTCCCGTTTCCCGAGATGAACAGATCACACCTACAAAAAGTGATTCTATTCAAGGCATTACCATAACACGGTATCAAAAAGTCCATCTCGACGGAGCATTCTCACCGTGACCGGCTGGGAGACAGCTGGAACACGGCGTGATCCAGCGGAGAATTGGAGTCCATTATTCGACCCAGCAAATCATCTCCTTTGTCAGCTCAATGTGAGGCCCCCCTCCCCCTCAATCCAAAATCCCCAGCCCCACAAACCCTGCAAGACCACAAACAAGTTCGCTAACCCTCTAATCCCAAGGAAATCACAACTTGTAGACCACATCAACATCAAAGCGCGACACAAATCAACCGCATCAAAACATCCACCGGACGATCCGCCACGGAACCAAAACCATACGCTGATTCGCCCACGGAATTCCACAATGCGGGAAGCATCAAAAGGCGACGGGACAGGGCCGATCGCGTCAAGAACGCACCTCGACGTCGCGTGGGCGGTGAGGTCTTATAGCGGACGCGGAGGACAGAAATCGAATCCTTGCCAAGTGCCGAGGCTGGTGGAGGAGTTGGATTTTGGCGTTGGCTTTACTCCTCTCAATCCATCTCCCCCTTTTCTTACGAGAGAAGAGACGAGAGAAAGTGTGTGCGTGAAGGTGGCGCTTTTTGGACAGCTTCTCAGCTGCTATCGTTACAAACAGAATCCCATAAATGACCTAATCGGCACAGATAAGAATTGTACTTTTTCTTTTTCTCACTATTTTTATTTGGGCCAATTTCGAGCCACAAATTTTATCTATTTTCCTTAATTTGACAAAATTAGTCTATTTATACATAATCTAGTAAAAATTAAGAGTTAATAAAGCTTTGTTAATCATATTATATTGTAAAACTATATTATTGAACTCTTTTTATATTATCAGTGAGATATTATTTAAAATATAAACATCTAAAATTAATTTTGATAGGTATTCTATTTTTTTTTATTTTTTTAAATATTTATATTGATATGACATGGGTAATAATTTGGTACATCCTCCTTAATATCATTATCTACTGAGGGATTAAAGGTTTCACACTTTTGTTTATAAACTATTATATATATATATATATATATATATATATATATATATATATATAACCTCTCAAATATTTTTTGGTCAAATTTTTTCATCAATCTTTTATCAATTTTAAATTATGATAGTGGTCATTTACAGTATTTTTCAACAATATTTATATTATTTTATTGATATATTATTGGATTGTCATTGTTCATAGACTATTGTAATATCATAATTTTAGATTTATAATTAGTTTGATTGAGACAGTTTGAGTATTTTTTAAATTAAAATAATATTTGAAAAAAGTAAAATGAGGCTATCATTTGAAAAATACTTAAAATATGAGTATTTTCTAAGAAAATTATATATATATATATATATTTTTTTTTTTCTGTATTGCAAATGGAACAAATTGAGTGGGAAAAAAAGGGATCTTAAACTTGTAATCAAAATATGATCTTTTGAAAAGGAGGTTGGTCTTCCTCTTCCTTTTCCTATCAAATTTTGTCATTTATGAGAATTTACTACTTGGTGGAAAGATAAATGTTGGGAAAGCACAACTGATAGGTCACATTGTATGCAGTAAAACCGGCAAAGGAATCAATCCTTCACGCCCATGGCAAATCGAACTCGAGACTTGCATTCTGATGAACTGTAGGAGCTGCATGTGACGCACTGTGGTCGAAGCATTTATTGGTAGTACCTGCAGAGCAAAGCTCAGTTCGGCTCATGGATGCTATTAGCACCGAGAATCCGGCGTCACTTTGACCAAAGTCAAGCTTCCAACGCTTACTTTCCAAAAGATAAGAGAACAGGTTCAAGAAGTGCAGCAGGTGGCATGAATTCAAGGCACACAGGGACATGAAAGTTAGGAAAAGCAGAGACCATGGCACTGTAAGGTGATGTAAAGAAGGTTGCGGAGGAGAGGAGAGGAGAGGAGAGGGACGGCCAGAGAATGAGTGCCACGCACGGATTGTTAGGTATGTGACTGGCCCTTCCTGACAACACCCCCACTGTCTTCTTTCGAAGAACATGAGTGTGCAGTGTCTTATCCCACCAACACTCTCGAAGCATGAGCAAACAGTGAGTGGTGGTGGGCTTTGTGCAGTACAATTAAGTTCAGATGCTTGTAAAGCAGGATTGATTCAGACTTTCTACTTTTCGTGAAGTCTAACTAATCTAAGATTAATCTCAGTGAGGACCAACGATTACATATTACAATGTCAAAGCATAATAAAAAGTAAGGATAGTCGTTTTGAGTGCGGATCTATTTCGATATTGTGATAAGATTGATAGATCGATCAATATCGATGTATCAAAAAGAAAGAAAAAGAAGAGATACGACGGTGGATTATACTTATCTTGCAGTGGAAGATCATGACTTGTGTTTTTGTTAAGGTGGAAGTCTTCATGTTTAAGAGAGAAACATGGATTGAAGTCATGAAAATAAATTTTTTGTTCAAAGAGATTTCATTTTCGTCAGATTATTATGGTTCAAATCATAGAAAAAATATTTCTCTGTGCAGGGATAAAGCCACGAGGTTTCAGGTGGCCGACTTCCTTGGCCGCTGCTACTGGTGCGGGAAGAGGTTGCACGGGGAAGACATCTGCATGTACAGGTGAATTGCATGTCGATTCAAGTGGATTGCTTTTGATGATCAAGAAGGCAATATGTTGTGGAACTGTTGTTGCAGAGGGGAGACGGCATTTTGCAGCGCGGAGAGCCGGCACCGGCTGATCGTCAGCGACGAGTACCGGGTGATATCGAGCTTTCCATGCTCCGGCGGAGGAGCAACCCGAGGTTTCTAGGCATGATGATAGTAGGTAGTATCAGAGCACTGTAATCTACAGCTGTTTGAGTTCAGGAAAGATTTTCCTGTTGACTCAAGAAAGCCATCAGTTTTGCATCATGAAGAACCAAAAGATGCACTGAGGTCTTCACATGTTCTTCATGATGATTAGTAAGAAAAAGATTGGCCAAAACATAGAGGGGATTTAGTCAACCAAATCAGAAAAAGACTAGAAAAGAAAAGAAGATCAATTGTGAGAAGGTCTTCCCAAATCTTTTAAAGTTCATCATTTTGTTTTGTTTAGCTAACGTTTTGCACAAGAACTCAAGAAAAAGTTCATTACCTTTGTACTCCTTTTCTATCTCTTCTTCCCTTAGTTTCTGCCAAATGCTTGGCATATGATGCTTCAAATGTTTCACCCTCTACTCTTCTAATGTTTTCCCTCCCTCTATGACCCCCTCAGCCATTCATATAGTGGAAGAGAAGGTGAACAAGGGGAGGGAACAATGAAGTTTGGTAAGAGGGTAAAGAGGCAGATACATGAACTAAAATAGCTTGTCAGGCTGATCTCTGCAACTCAATTAGCTTCGAGATCTGAGGTAGAGTTCATTTATAAGTACAATTTACCAGGTTTTTACCAACAATTCTTTTCAAGAAATATGAAATTGAGAACAGATTGTTCATTACAGATCTAGCAAAGATCTTGAAAAGCACAACAAGCCAATGATCGAAAAGTTTAGCATATGTCGAAACCAATTGTAGGATAAAAATTGCTAAAATCAGATGGCATTAGCTAGTAATAGTTCCAAATCTAAGCAGTTAATGCATCGAAAGAATGCATGCCGATTTTGTTTTTGAACTACTACCCGAGCGATCTGGTTCGACTTATAGAAATAGTCTTGTAATCTGCAGCAGTGATATTATACATTTTGACCCTCCTTAAACACCATTTTGATATTATATATTTTCAGTGCTGAAGTGCATCATCAAGGTTGTGATATTCTAGGATCTTTGAAAGAAATTGAATCTGGAATCCCATTCTTTCAAGGATTTCAAGAGCTCAACAGAAGAGTATGAAATGCACCAACAAATGTTTTTGCAGAAAAATAAACAGAGCTTGAAAAAGCACTAGAAAATATACATTTCAAGCTCACCATTTCAGACCTTCCTTGCCGACAAGGAAGAAAAGCGGATAAAATGTGTCATTTGTGATTTTTATGATGTGCCAAACAAATATTTCCAAGGATATGATACTGCAGCAAGAACTTACTGACAAGTGAAATCTTTGGCTCAAGTATATGCCATTCTGCTCATGTCATTCTGTTAAACAATCTAAAATGAGTCCTTATTAGTATTATATTTCTAGTTGCCGATGTGGTTTATGAGTTCATACTTGTCTGTTCAGATTCAGAGAGATGGAGAACTTTTTCTAACATCTAAAACACTGATTTGTATGCAATCACAGATAAAAGTGTTAATCCAGGATGCCAAACAATCATGTATATATTCTAATATTCACATTACTTTGACAAGTTATTTACTGTGGTTCCAGATTGTTCCTGTATGGTATAGACTGTTGTGTCTAAATCACATTGGCATTTGCCAAAGGTGCAGGGATTTGCTTTCTTCACACTCTTACCTCTCCCCAGAGGCACACACTCACAAACTTATGCTGGTATGCGGCTTTCCAATCAAGTTAGGGGAATGTACCTGAAGCTCTTCCCCAAGTTAGTGGCATGTACATCAAGAGCAAAAATAATTGGTTAGTGGCATGTACAATAAGACCAAAAATACCGAAGAATCTAACTATGGTACTACCTCTTTGCTTCAGCCTACATTGGACAAAAGATCTGATGGAAGCATAACTAATAGTTTCTTATTTTCTTTAATCTTGCCTTAGATGTGCACAAGGAAAAGATGATTCATCAAACAATGTGCTGAATTATTCCAAAATTTGTCCTATAGACACCGCGAAAGTTAATGGTAAGAAATGTTCGATTTGATTGTCACGGTACAACCGAACCTTCTTCGACTTAGCCTTTGCAAGTTTATCAGCAGAATTCGTCGACCATACTGCTACTCTGTAACAATCCAATGCATGTTTGCATGTGTTTCTTATTCTATGTAACATTGAGGTTTTCCTTCATGTATAGAACTTTACACCTGCATGAACCGGGAAATTAGACAAAATCGAGTTAAGAATGAAGAGCTTTTGAGAACTTACCGAGATCATCTTTGTCAATTGGTCTCTAGATCTCTAGAACAATGACTGCAGGAAAGGTAAAAAAGCCAATCTTCCATTTAGCAGGTGTTCAAACATGCATTACCACATGTTGCTAGTGCTCAAATTCCAACAGTAACTGAACTTACACTCTGAATCTGTCTTGACCCATTTACACTGAGCTTTCTTCTTATCTTCCTCTTCTCCTTCCCTTGTTCTCTCAGCTGGTTTGTTCTCCAAGTATTTCTTCTTTGATGAAGCTGGAGCAGAGTTTGGTTGGGACATCTTCTTATCAAGAATTGCCCTCAAGATCTGTTATGCAGCATTGTGAAGCACTACAAAAATTTCACCATCAATTCCGAAAATTTTGGTTGGTTTGCAATGCATGGATTCATACCTTCTCCATCCTTGATTCAGGCGCAGGATCCCTAGAGCTCGGAGCTGGTGCAAAGCCACCACCGCATACAAACACCTTCTTGAGAAGAAAGGAGATGGATTTCTTCTTGATCACGTTGCGGTTGCCCAACAAAGCATCTCTCAATTTGCTTAGCATGATCTTGGTATTCGGCGAGAGGTCACCATTGTTCTCATTTTCCGAGCACTCATGCTTTGTGTTTGCTGTCCTATCGACCTCCAAGCTTGACGGGCAATTCAGGAATCTGTTCAGTGGCAGGTTAGCTCGATCTTCTTCACCGATCTCCGATCCATTGGACTTGAGTTTCGACTTGCGTGTCAGAAGCTTTTTTAGTTCTTTCTGTAGTTTGTTAACCTCTTCGATCGTGAAGTCCGATAAATCTTGTGAGGAATCCAAGTCTTGGGAGTACTCAACTCTATGAGATTCTTCCTTCAGATCATTGTTGCCTAATGTCCCAATTGTCAACAGTGCTTGTGGCCAGTCATTGGGTCCTTCTTTCTGATTGCCAGACATTGAAGCATCTAAAGAACACAATTGATATCAGTTTTCATTCAGCAAAGCTGAATTTTTGTAGCCACTGATCAATGTTATAATCATCTGTTGTAGTGAAAGGTGAAAGACATGATGAACTGGTGATATTCTTAGCATCTACAGAATCCTCTACAATATAATATCAAAGAAAAGGCAACAAAGAACAGACACATAAAATTCATAGTTATTTTGAGATATATATAACTTATTTAGTGGAAACCACTGGAAACTGATGGAGGAAACAACAATCACTTGTATCAGACACAAATGCAAACATGGCAGAAACTATTTCATCCAAAAGTGAAGTGAGCTTTACTTACAATGGGCTGAACTCACTCCAGCATCAAATTTCTTCTTCTCCTGTCTGCCATGAAACTTGTTTTGCACCCAGCTGAGGATCTGAATACAAGACTCAAGTGCTATTGGAACCCTAACAGCAACATGGAAAAGCAAAATTCCTGGCTTTAAACATAAAAGCTACTTCAAGAGTTTCTAGTCCTTACTCTCATAGTTTCTTCAGTAGGACTAGACAGCAAAGGCCTCCCTCTCTGTAGTCCAAGAGTGTCTGTGAATATAATGGAAGAAAAGAAAGAACAGATATCCTCACAACTCTGGTCTTCAGCCAATAGGGAGTGTGGATGGTTAAATAGACTGGGAGAGCAGTGATTCAGAATCCCATGTCTAATCTATACTGCTGGTCTAATGGCATCATTTCCTATTGTCCAAGTCCCTAGACAGAGACTTCAAGCCCCTGAGACATCCTTTTTCCTCTCTCTCTCTCCCTCTCTACAACAGATAAAAAAATAATGTTTTTAGCCACCTAAGCCACCCTTCTTCCACACATCTCCTAATAGATGTTGCACGACCATGGCATTTGGTTTGCAACACACATGCATTGTGAGCATAAGATTCTGACATTAGCTTCTGCATCTTGAGCTTTTGCTGCAGATGAGCCCTTGAAGTTGCAGACATTTGATTGACATAGAAGAAGAGAAGTAATCACTGAGAAGTTGTAGGGAATTTGGGGTGCTCAATTAACATTAGCAGTCACCTACTCTTTCATGCTCTCTCTCTCTCTCTCTCTCTCTCTCTCTGGAGCAACCTGGGAGAAGAATATGCAGATAAATTCATCTCATTCCTTCTCAACACCCACATTCTTCCCTGGAAATCACAACCCTGCTGGAACACAGACAACCATGGCCAGACAGGGCCTTCAAAGGATAAGGCTTGGACATGACTGCTTGTTTCCTTGGTTACATACAGCCTTTAACCCATTTCCACCTCAGGGTTTCTAGCTAGGCTTGTGAACTTTCCACTTTTCCAAGCTCTTGATAGAATAAGCAAACCAAGAAAGATGTTTCATGTGCTTACAAAGACATAGTTAGCATTTCTAGGGTAATTTGTCAGTGTAGTTATGCATATGTTATGAGACTTTTCTATATTTCTTGACTTTAATCTCCATCAATTGATTATTAGAGAATGATCACTTTTAGGTTAAGAAGACATCATGATTATGATAATATTTGGGTCAATTGTGACCCAATTGGCCCTTGATCAATTACAATTTTTCCTAAACCAATTTGTTCTTTTTAATGTTCTCAAAATCAAATATCATGTGGGACACTCTGAACTATATGCAAGGACAGAGTACTATTGTCCCCCTACATTAAAGGATGCAACAATGTGAATCCACATAACTATATAATGATTATAGATAAGCTTAACTTATGATTAAGTATTTTTTTTTCATCTTTAAGATGTTTATTCCATATATATATATATATATATTTATTTATTTATATAATATGATTTGAACATTCTATATGATAAGTTATTTCACAATTTTGCAAGGTTACATGAGTATTATCTGTCTTGAGGTGCCAATGCTTGGAATAAACATTCCTGAACATGAATTGGGATGTCATGGACCTCCAAAGTTTTTTTTCTTTGCCTCAACCTACTGTTCTTGTTCTAATCTGACCATCAATTCCTATGGCTTAACTCTTGGAGGTTCATTGCACATATCAAAATATTTCAGCATCAGATATGAAGTGCAGCTATTGCAACTAGAACTGTAGCATAAGTCTACAGTTCCAAAGGCTATCCATCATACACTCCAGTCCTCATCAAGTTTGGGTTCACAAGTTAGATCTGGGAGATGGTATCTGATACAAATTTCAGGTTCCAGTAGCTCTACTGTGCAGCATAGAGACTATGAACTCTTAGATATGATCTGTAGCTTCTTCTGTAATCTGATCCACGACATTAAGCTTCGCATCACTCGCACTCAACACACCCACACTGACGCAATAAAACTATAAAGATGATTATTTTGACACGATCACAAGAAAGATCCAATTCGAACAGCCTTCACATTGTAGTGCAGTCGATAAAAGCGTCATGGAAAGGAGATCAATAATCGTTCTTCTATGCATCATCTAAGGAACCAAAAGCAAACTAAAAGTTCGAATGAGGATTAATGCATCAAAACCCAGAATCACAAGCGGTAGGAGAGAAGCATGCATACTTGTAGAGGCAACAAAACAGTATCAAGCGATTGCATTTGTTTGATTGCAATCAATCACGCACGGTTACAGCAGCTTTTCACAGAGGTGAAGAGGAAGCTCCATTGAAGCAAGAGATGTGAGAGCATCGATGGGAGCTGACTGCCGTATCCTTTTTATTTTCCTGGGTGCAAGAGATTGAACAGCTCTCCCATGTGGTCCACTGGAGGACTAACCGGCGACGGGTAGGGTTTCCTCCATCTCCTTCGAGATGCATGTTGAGTGTGGAGGAGAGTCCCAAGTAGAAGAGAGCCAAGCCACCTCAGTCCAAGAGAAAGTGCATTGAGGAAGCCATGTGAGCTCGTCAAAGCTGCTCTGCTGCACACAAGTTAGGGTTCCAAGGTGCCTAGAGAACCCACAAGATACCTCCCCAAAATGGAAAGATCACAACTATCATTCATAAAATGTGTGTACATATTTAGAGTTTCATAGGCCACAGACATGGCATGGTTTGACTTCTTGCCACTGGCTTTTGAAGATAAAAAGTGTGAGGAGAAGGAGGAGGAGCTCAGCAGTGACATCAAAGCAAGTGAAGGAAACAAAAGATAAAGCTACAGTCAGCGAATTCCTCTTCAATTTATGATCTATTTAAAATAAATTTAAATTAGTTTTAAGGTTTTACCACAGGCTTCAAAATAAGAGTGAGTTGGAGTTCAGCAATGACATCAAAGCATGTGAAAGAAGAAGGAAACAAGAGAGCTGTTGTTTTCCCATTCAAGTTTCTTTCTATAATTTTTTTTTTCTTTTTTACTCTAAATGTTGATAATAATGATGATGCATTTCCAAGCTGACTAGATGTGAAAAAGGTACTTATGCCCACTTCTGAAATTTAGTGGAGTAAGCTTCACAAATCCCAGTTTAGGAACCAACTTTCTGTTTGTAACATTTTCCTTGGTTTTTTCAATTGAGAAAGAAAATTGATTTACTCAAGAAAAGATACAAGTTAGAATAATGAATGCAGTTAAAAGTCTGTTTAATCCACTGGGAAACTTGTCTCACAATGGCAGTGTACTTCTACTCCATCTTCCAATCTGTTTTCTTGTGTTCTAAATGTTTGAGAAAGAAAACTGCAGATAAATTCTTGTTCATGTAAACAAAATAATTCAATAATTCAATAGGGCCATCAACCTCTGTTCCACCTTTTGCCTGAGATATGCTTGTATGATCAGTTCTACCAGCAGAAATTGGTAATGATTAGGACTTGAATTCCTCAACCATGAGTGTATTTTGTTTGGAAAAAACTATTCTTGATATTATCAAATACAACTCATAATTTACAAGCCAGTAGCATCAAAGGAAGAGGACCCCTGGTACTCTATGAGGGTCATAAGCTATTCTTGACACTTCTATGCGATTTGGATCAGATGATACAGATGAAAATACAACTGTAAATACGATACATTATAGCAACTGACAACAGAGAGTAAACGATAGGCAAATGTACATAGTTAATAACATAATATACAAGTGCAGAACAAGGGAAGAAATCGGACTAATCGGAGCCGAAGCATAACTCGGTGCAGCACTCTGAACAGGCAAGGCAAGATAGGGCTGTGCAGAGCTGTGTCATTACAATCACAAGCTGATCATTCAGCCTAGAGCAGGTCTTTATGAAGCATGGGCAACAGCAGCAGTAGGCTATCCTGTTACAGCAGCCAATGGCCTTGTTGTAGACGAGGGAGGTGGCAGGCTCTTTAGGCTCTCCAAGCCCCGTAGGGTGATTTTCTATGGTTGCAGTTATATCTCCAAATCCAATGGCCATATCTCGTACCAAAATTAACAAGTTATCTTTGGAGCCAGCATGCTTTCGAGAATCTCTTTTCTTAACCTGTTGAGTATTGCAAATTCCATCAGCTCAAGCATTGATGTGGTGAGACATGATGCATAATTTGTTGTGGCAGGTTTGCCTAGAACTTAATTCAAGCATAGTCAGCAAAATGATTATTATTGCAGGGTCAAGAAAACTGTAGGTATCTTTTTTATATGAAAATTTAACATATATGATGGAAAAATATCAAAGGCAGAAATCTATGGAGTGTTGAAACTAAAATAAGTATCCAGCTTTTATCACATCAGAGTTCTCTTACCAAAGTCTTTGCTGTTGATGATGGAACTTAATACTGGGAGATTTGCTTAAAAGGACATCAGTAAGGGATGAGAAGTGAGGCAATTCAAAATTCAAATAACATGATTATGATATCTTAAATGTATGAATCTAAAAATTTTCTTTATCTACAACTATTCTGAAGTGGAAAAACCAGAAAAAGAAATATTCTGATGGCATGCAGGTATTCATTAGAAATGATTGTTAGACATTGCCATATACCCGGTTAAGCCTAATGACCATAAATATTAGCAGTGATGCAAACTCTCTTTACAATTTAGAATCATTAGCATGCTTATTCAGTTTAATGTTTATGGCATGTAGAATAACTACTTTATGGGGAAGATCCTTTCATTTAAACAATATACTGAAGGCCCAGAATAATACATTAGTGAAAATTGCAATAAAAATTAGTTTAAATTTTAATTATTAGATCATCAATACCTTTTTAAGTGACTCGTCCTTTTCTGTTTCCTTCTGAAGAAAGACCATACATGTATACTCCGATGGAATGCTACTTTGTATGCTCAATTTAGTAACCTATGGAATGAAAAAGAATAGAAACAAAGTATAAGAACTAGCAGCACTTATAATTTTCCATCTAAATATTGGAGCAGGCTGCAACACTACAGCGAACAAGCAGATGTGAAACCAAAAATTATGTCTTGGCGAATTAAAGGAAAACCTATTTGACAATATTGAAAAAATCTTAGTTTCACTTTTCTGAGATAAAATAAAATTTCAAGTGTTTGAGCTTATTAATTTGTGTTTGAGCTTACTAATTCAGCAAAAGAAATGGAATTTGCTTCGCATAATAAAAAATAGTGAGGTACTAAGTAAATAATATACAAGCATAAACAGAAGTCATCGAAGATGATCCCATGCAAGCATAGAGGTTGTTGCCATTACCAACTCTTAACATCCGAGGGGGCAACCTTGTCAGGGTGCCAACACTCTCCTATATAATACCTAATATATTAATTCTTTTACTAATTCATTTTAGTAACTACATCCAGGGGGACAACCTTGTCAAGGTGCTGAGCATAAATTGGCCGCCGAAGGAAATGACAGTACAATGAGTTGCTGAAACCATCAGCGTACTTAAGGTGGGACTTGCAGACCTGCAGACTTCCATCTTGTCCATAAATTTTCTCAAATTTAAAGAAGTAAGCCCACATTAGTTCTCTATGTAGTCCCCTACTTCTAACAGAGCAAAATGCTCTATGTGGCTTGCATTGAAGTGTAGGACTCATTCCAGCTATGCATTAAATAAGAAGTAAAGACAATTTGATACGACATGCAATTGGTGAGGCAGGTTGAGGATGATGACGACAGCCAACGAGCATTCTATCGAAGGATGGTCGGATAAAGATCCTAAGAGCAATTGAAATCCATATGCTCTCAGTGGAAATATCAAAGTTGTGGCAGACCTGGAGGAAGTAAAGAGCAAAGGCAAGGCGGAGATCCACATGATATGGATGGAATCTTTGAAAAGCCAACAATATGAGAATTTTCCAAAGATCAATTATCGTAAACTGCATTATTGGAAAGTTAAACAGAAGTTTCACTCGCTAGTGAGTTAATGTGCCTACAAAGAGTTCAGTGGACTTTAGAGACTTTTGTGCCTTGTAAAAATGTCTTTCTTGCAATTTTCTTCTTTTCTTCTCACTCTAGCATATCCTCATCTTTTTCTCTTGTACTAATTTAATGTTAAATCAAATAAATCCACAGTTTTGGACTATCTTTGAATTGAGAGAAAAGTTTCTTGTTCATGAGCTAACTGAACAATTAAACTTGAATGTACAAGGTTACACATATAACCAAGTTTTCATATTTCAAAATTAAGATAAAAGAATTGAGTGTGGATCCTCATTTTGCACAAATGGTAAAGAAATGAACATAAAATGCTATGAAATCATCATCTTGATACAAACCACAAGATCAAGAACCATCAGAAGAACAAGTAGAGCTACTTAACAGCCGCAAAAATTACAATATATGAGCTCCTGTCCACGAGATATACACCATGACTAGACTAGTAACTGAATATGCAAAGTAGGAACTCAACAAATTGAAGTCTCATTCTCAAGATCCAAATTGTTTTCTTTTTTAAAATAAATGATAAATCTGATGCTTATCTTTCAAATGAATCACTTCTAATTTGTAGCAAGAAGTCTTGTGCAATATCTAAAAAGTGTTTTGATTCATTATTCATTGATTTCTAGCTAAAGCATACTGATATTTACTGAATATTTACTCTTACGAAATTATAATTCACTGAAAAAACCATAAAACAGGATTTTTTTTCCCCTGAATCTTTAAACCTTGGTTATAAAAGTCGACATCAGTATAATGGTGGGCCCACAGAAATGGTTTCTCTGCTAATACAAAACAGTTAGCCACACATTAAGGTCAAAGCAAGAATATAATATTTTAAACTAAACCTAAAAAAGCATGAAAAACCTATGAGGTTATGACATAATTTAGTTAATTTGCATATTTAACTGATATAGTCATATAAGAAATTCTTGTTACAAGTGTCACATTAGGTGTAGTAGCAACAAACCTTTTCCTTGAGCTGTTTGCTTTCAGAAAACCATGCCTGAGCTGTAAGAAGATCTATATGCTGCTTAACAAAAGCCTGCAAAGACAACATTACTTAGGAAAATTATTGATCTCTCTCTTTACTAATTTTGATATGAATAAAAAGGCAAATACATGGGCATAAACATTATACCAAAAGCAAAAAGCTGTCATTTGCAACATAGGAATTTTGTCCTAAAATTTCTCTTTTTAAATAAAGAAATTTGCATTCCATGAATGTTATAACTTACAACTTAATGTGGTTGGATAAACTATGGTACTGATTCCACTCTGAATACATCTTCCTTTGTCATTCTCCGTATATATGGTGCTGTAAGTACTTGTCTCTCCTCAGAATGATGTACAGAGATTGTAAGAAGGTACCATCATTATTGGCATAATGTGTATATCTCATCATTCATCAGTTTTCTGAAGTTTTTGTTGAAAATTGAGAGAATATTGATGGATAACACTGTTATCATAAATGACTTGACAACTTTAACAAAGAAAACTGTCACAGTGCTGTGTATTCATGTTTTCTCTTCCATGAAATGAACTAAAAATGTCACAGTGAGTTCTTAGTTGCAGATTTGATTGATTTAAATCTTCTATTCTTTCTCCATTTCTAGAAATTCTGAACGACAACTTGAAATAATAAATTGGTTCTAATTTAAAGATAAAGTAGATGTTCTTCTAGGTATACATCCAAATTGAAACATTTTATCAGACAGAAGATCTAGTAATGATGTCAGCCACTCAATAGGCATGTCAAGGCACCTTTACTCCATCCAGATGTACGACATAATACGCAAGGCAATACCCAGTTGAAAGTTGAAACTACAAATTCACAGTGAGACATTAGCTCTCTCAGAATCTCACCGACAGAAGCAGAGATCAAGATAGATAGTGGTTCTAAATCTAATTGGCCAATAACTACTACCACAAGAAGATGGTACCCCTTTTCTTTTTTTGTGAAGAGGATTGCATCAAGGTCAGGTCACTCCAAACAGAAATAAATGGAAATATATATTCTGAATATTAATCTTAAACATGCTTGGAAGAGTTGTTTACATACGTGACAATCATTGTGTCCTCATCGTTAGTTCACCATGTTTAAGGTGTGTCAGATATATGAAAATCTAACAAAACAACAGATATGCCATAATTCAGTTCAACTTGTTGTAATGTGATAAAGAAACCTTTCTCCAAAATAGCCATTGAATTTTGTGCATGTAGATAATGACAGGCATTTACAAAGAGAAAAAGATAGAAGTGCAAGTTTGTTGCAACATTTTTTTTCTCTGTCTAGTGCATATCAGAGTCTATGGTACCAAAGCTGTCCTAGTTTACTGACATGACCCAATTCCTAAGGGCTTGGGCTATCAAGACAAAAGAGAGAGAGAGAGAGAGAGATCTTTCTCTCTCTCAGTCAACTGAATGTAGCAGAGGGAGATCTTTCTCCAGATAGATGGAAAACCATATAAAATATACTGAAACTTTTAAGTAAGATTTAAACACAGTTGTGGTTTTCTCTATACTCTAAGATGCTCTTAATAAATTAAATAAAGGGAACCTAGTTATATATGAATTTTGAACCAGGGTGAGGGGGAATTCTGAAAATAAGCATATGTGCTCAAAAGTTTTAATGATGACTGGCTCTGCAACAACATGGCACATGACACAGCATATATTGCCAGTTCATGCCAGCATGGGCATCATGTGATGCCACTCCAACCAGATGCCAAGTGGGCACCATAGAGCAGCAGGAAACCCCATGGTCATGTATACCACAAATATTTGGCAAAAAAATTGACATTGAACATCCTAACAAGGGAAAATATAGTGAATATGTCATAAATAAGTTCATATGATGAAAAGTAGAAGGATTAAACAGGCATCTTACTTTCTCAAGAGGGAAATCTTTTGTGTTCTGCACCTTCATGTCAATAACAGTATCACTCATGTCAGCCAAGATTCCCTTAGCTTGAAGAGTTTCTGGGAACTTGCCATAACATCTGCCTGATATAATCAATGGGCATTGACCCGAGAGATCTGGAATATGGATAGGGTATACCTGAAAGAAAACCAAGCAAGCTTCAATACTATTTTGTCAAAAAAAAGGACCATAAGAAAGAACATTGAAAAGAAAAATAGTGCACGCCCTTATGTGAAGCAAGTGAATCATAAATTGTTTGATAATGAGATAAAATGGATCTATAAAGCAAAACCTTACATATTATCTGGCTAGGCAAATAACCTGAATAAGTTGGACTCGCCATAATTGGAAGTTATCAAAGCGGTGTGTAATCCACAAACCTATGTCAACTGATCCTTTTATACATTGTATTCAATATTCACTATTTTCATGCCCATAAAGCTGGTATACTACTCCAGAAATGAATGCATAGAGTCCCTTATTGGTCTGCAAATGTATACATACTACTCCAGAAAGCTGGTTATGATATCATAAAAGAAAGGTTATGAGATCATGAAACAAAGGAGAAATCCAGAAACTTAAGAATTAAGGTCAGTAAATGGAGGAGGGAAATGTGAATGGTGGCATTGCAAATGACCATAATTAAAAGATTTTAGCCATTGCTGATCCTTTCTCCTGTGATGTCAGGTTCCAAACATTTCATGCCTGAAACATTCTGATAATTTGGATTTAATAATGATTTTTTATGCATTACTCATTAAGAAAAATGGTGAAGATTGTCAATTAAAAATAGTAAAAAATAATGATATTTCAAGGAAATGAGACTTTGCGATGTAAAGGGCATTACATAAAAGAAATGAATGCATAGAGTCCCTCATTAGTCTGCAAATGTATACATACTACTCCAGAAAGCTGGTTATGATGTCATAAGAGAAAGGTCATGACATCATGAACAAAGACGAAACTTAAGAATTAAGGTCAGTAAACGGAGGAGGGAAATGGGAATGGTGGCATTGCAAATGACCATCATTAAAAGATTTGAGTAGCCATTGCTGATCCTTTCTCCTATGATGTCAGGTTCCACACTTTTCATGCCTGAAACATTCTGATAATTTGGCTTTAGTAATGATTTTTTATGCATCACTCATTAAGAAAAATAGTGACCGTTGTCAATTAAAAATAGTAAAAAATAATGATAATTCAAGGAAATGAGACTTTGCGATGTAAAGGGCATTACATAAAGCATAAAGTAACAGAGAAGATAACAATATCACACAACATGGATGAGACCTACAAGATTAATTTAGATTTTAGAATACAAAAAAGAGATATTATGGAAACTCTTGCACTATTGAAACCAGTACAACATCTTAAGTTCTGGAGCAACTTCAATTTCAAAATAATAGGCAACAGCCATGTGAGAAATCACCTCAATTTGCATGCACGATTAATAAGTAAAAAATATGGCCTAGAACATGAAAGAGGCCCAATGAAGGGGATGTGCTGTTTCTGCTAAACAATGGTGGGGCAATTGGTCACTGTATTCCATCCCTGTTACCACTTGGCACTCAATTGTAGAAACTCACTATTCCAGAACATACCTCAAATTCATCAAGATAACTGAAGAAGTCAACAGTCACATTCGCAACGATGGTGGATGAAGCTCTATGAAACCATCTTTGAATACACATTTCAATTAAATCTAGAGATAAATTAAAGCTGCAATTAGATTGACAAAAGAGAAATCTAGAAAACTATTAGGATCGACATCATCTGAGAAATTTAAGTAAATACAACCAATAATGTCTCTAGAACACTATTTTCTAAAATGCTAACACAGATGCATTATTATGGATAGGCACATCCACCTACAATAAAACATTATATTTAACAAAGCAGAGGTTAAGAATCCACCATTAAATGCCCACCTGCTATTTCAACATGCCATTTTAAAGTTTTAACAGGCTACAGGTAGAAAGAAGGAAATTTCTTATTCTGGAGGATGATTTAGACAATTACTAGGGGAACTCAAATGACATAATTCAAAATTGATCCAATTAGGCCTACCCTAGGAAGACATCAATTTACTCAAAATGCATATTGATCTTTACATTTGAAAACCACAAGATATAAAGTACCACTATCCCAAAGAATTTTATAACTTTGTTTCCTTGGGATTATCTAATAATAAATCTTAGTTACAAACATTGACAACAAGCACCATAAACATAGTTATTAAACATTACTGCTCATCACTTGTATTAGCATTTAGGACATGTGAGAGGCTTGAAGTCGTCAAGATCACAATGTGACATGACTATAAAATGTTACGCTTGATGCCTGTTTTGTTTAGAATGACCAAGACCCTGCACTTGGTCGGTTTATGAATTCAAAGAAGTAGGATAATCTACTACTTGACAAGGTTGAAAATCTACTACATCAATGTAGATAAGTTTCCAAAAAGAACAGAGTTGTTAACATGGAGGGAACACAAATGAAAACTCATCCACCTGCCCAAACCCATTAGATGACAGAAGATGATGATGATGATCAAGTACACTCAGAAACTGCTAATTGAGGCACTTTGAAATAACACTAGTAAAATTAAGAGTCATATAATTCTTTCTTTTTTTTAATAATATATTTTTATCCATTTGTTTATATCTCTTACACCACTAATCTAGTTAACTCACCTTGTCTAATTGGTATATTTTTAGATCTCCTTCAAACAAGTTCAAACCACCTTAAAATGGTTTTCCCACATTTTATCATCAATAGGAACAATCCTTCATTATTCACAGATGCAACCACTTCTTATTTTGGTTTTTCTATTAACTCCAAAGATCTATCTTAACATAGTCATGTGAAAGATAAAACGTCTTTTAATATATTACTTTCTAACTTCCTACATTCATACTTGTACAAAAAACTAGAAAGTTAAGATTCGTGTCATAATAATCAATCAGTATCCCTACATCAACTGTGAAGGTTCACTAGATCAAGATTGGGACTGGTTTTGGCTCCGAAAATTTGTCGGATTGACCAGATTAAATGATGGATTGAAGTCAGTTCAATACTAATTTTTAAATTAAGAAAATAAAGTTTTATAAAAAAACAAAAATAGAAAATATGGAAACATCATATATTTTTTAGATAAGTTGAAATATTCTTGGCTAAGAAATGCATACGTTCAATTATTATTCTATGTGCATAATAACACGAAAATAAAATTATATTATCTTTGGACTTATATGCCATATTATAACTATATAAGTGCTATTTTGCAAACTAGCCCAATTTTTTTTTCTTCTGAATGTCTCCAATCCTCTTTTAGTTAAAACGATGTTTAGTGCTTCCAACATATGGACAAAGAACATCTCATCACCAATGGATGGACAAAAGTACAGGCAAGAAAAATATAAATACATGACAAGTGAAATGGTTTCAAGCACGGTCTCTGCAGAAAGGATAATACTGAGGAAGAAGCCATAATATGGGTGCCTGAAGAACCCAACAAATTTGAAAAAAGCAACTGACCTGAATCATATGCAGCATCATACTGTCCCCTCCCGATTGATGCCAACATTTTCAAGAAGTAATGGTTGCAATAAGAACCTAATAAAGAATTTCCAGTGTGACAAAAAAAAAACAAGGGAGTCTAAATTAGTACAGAGAAAAGCCCTGATGGTTTTTCTTAAAATAGTAGTTCAACAAATGAATAGTATAATTGTACGAAACAATATTAGTTTAGGGATTGATAAGTTAATCAAGGTATAAAAAGCATAAACTTCAAGAGCACAGAGAGGAAAAATAGAATAAAAACCTTGATTTTCATAAGAACCTACCTCTCAAAACTATCAAAAGCAAGGACTGTATAGTAATCATTGATAAATTTTAAAGACAAGCCTAGATCAGATAAAAGGAACTATCTTACACATGTGATAAAATTTAAAATATAATGAAATGATTTGCTAGCGACATTTAGTATTCGGGAAACAAATTTCCAGTGAAGTTGCAGATTACAATGATCACTTCTGAGTGTGTGCAAGATCTGGACTATGCAACATTCTAGTTGCAGATAATGGTTCTGGCCATGAATACAACCATCAACAACAAGAGTAGTTATTCAAATTATTTCAAAGAAAAAAATTTTGATTTGCAGTTACATTTGCAGTCAGTCTCAAACTTAATTTTTTTGTCAACCATTTCAATTACAACCAAAATACATCAAAAGCAAGTTGCCAGTAGTTAAAACCAGAGCAGACCAATCTGAGAAATCCTTTACCACCAATTTTGGTTTCGTAATTCTGATTCAGATTATTAAAACCACTACGTAATTTCATGAAAAACGAAAAAAAAAAACAGCAGTTGAGATTTTTCACACAAACATCTAAATTGAAGAGGAGTGTTCATATTCACTATAATTAACCATTACCTACACCGAAAGTTGAAATTCGAGTAGAAATTGATCCGCTATTACATTTGCAGTTACATTTGCAGTCAGTCTGAAGCTTAATTTTTTTTGTCAACCATTTCAATTACACCCAAAATACATCAAAAGCAAGTTGCCAGTTGTTAAAACCAGAGCAGACCAATCTGAGAAATCCTTTACCACCATTTTGGTTTCATAATTCTGATTATGATTATTAAAACCACTATGTAATTTCATGAAAAACAAAAAGAGAAATAGCAGTTGAGATTTTTCACACAAACATCTAAATTGAAGAGGAGTGTTCATATTCACTATAATTAATCATTACCTACACCAAACGTTGAAATTCGAGGAGAAATTGATCCACTATTTTCCAGATGTGTTTTAAGAGTCTGACAGATGTTGCGCTCATTTTCAACAGCTCCATCAGTTATGAGAAAAATTTGCGGAATTGAATTTTTTGTACTTGACAGCAAACCTACTGCCTATGAGGAAAGAATCAGAAGAATCAATATGCAGAATTTGCTTACAATGTTTGTAAGAAAGAAAAGAAATAAAGAACACAAATATTGAATCTAATGTATGCATGAGAGCAAGTTAAGCACATCCTACTGCTACAGACAAAAATTCAAACAGATGGCATCAACATGGTAATATGTCATATTTGTTTACCTCATTTAAGGGGTGCATTATGTCTGTTCCACCCTCTGCAACAAAATTATTGTTCATCCACTGGATAGCATTTTCTATCGTATCTGCAGTTGCAGGCTCCAAACAGGATGAGAAAGAGTGCAACTCAGCATTGAAAGCTATTATATCAAAATAGTCTCCTGGTCTGAGCTCCAACAGTGATGTAGATAATGCACTCTTAACATTCTCGATGGGCTTCCCCTTCATGCTTCCACTTATGTCAATGATAAAAACAACTTCATTTTTGAAGGCCTATCACATTAGAACCAAAAGAGTAAAGATAGAGAATTTACAAGCTAACATAATTAAATCATTTTCACAAAAAAGGAAAACTTGGTGAAACAATATTTACATGTATCCTAAATTCCAAAATATATGCAAGTACTATATGTTATGTATTACTTTTTTGTGCATCAATGCTTAGATCATTTTCAGAAGAAAATGCAAACAAGGAAATAATTGAGACTATAGTGCCAACAAGAAATGATAATGCTAAAATATTCTCCAAAAACCAGGGTTTTGATTAGGGATCGCCTTTTCACTCAGACCAGTACGAAATAGGCACACGTACCAATCTAAGCATTGGCCGGTACATAGACCCACCTCGGTCTAGTTCGCCATATAAGAGAAGTGGTAAACCCTAATTCCCACTTCTCACGCAAGCATCATGGCTCACAAGCATCAACTTTGCCTCCACAGGGCTTACGAGCGGTACCTCCGCCTCTGTAGAGCTTGCGAGCGTCGCCTCCGATGCTATGCTTCTCACGCAAGTGGCTACTAGACCAGGGTGTGATCGCGACCTCACTGCACCAGGTAAGTCTTTCACCTCTTCCTCTTCCTTCTTCCTTCCTCCTCCTCCGCGGACCGTCGCTTCTTCTTCTTCCCTCTTTCTTCCTTCGTCCTCCAATGTCCCCTCCTCTTCTCCCTTTTGTCTTCCTCTCTAAAACACCAATACTTACTAGTGTACCATGTGTCGGTACAACGGTATAGACCAGTACATACTGACCCGACAAATCTTCGAGTCGAGTCTTGTACCCTATTTGGCAAACCCTGGTTTTTATAGTAATACTCGCAAAAGTAATGGTAATACTCAACCCATTAAGATTCACACAAACATAAATATTCCGTTAACAGACTTCTAGAACCATTCATCATAAACTAATATTTATAATGTCTCCTCACACCTTTCACTAATGCCTCGACCTATTAAGATTGACACAAACATTAATATTTGGTTAATGGACTTCCAAAACCATAAATCATAAATTATAATTAATAATGTCTCTCCTCATACCTTTCACTAATGCCTCATCTTCTGACCATATGATTCTCTCACTTAAAAAAAGGTGGTACTGCACCTTGGCCTCTAATATGTTGATCTTTCTTTCTTACTTTTTTCAAGTCCTACTTCTAACAATCCTTTTTTCTATTTAAGATATATATATATATATATATATATATATATATATATATGCAAGGTTTGTTGTACCATGATATATCGCTCGGTACCAACGATACATACCAGTCCAACAAGGGATCGGTATAGGCAATATATATCTGTCGGTACACCCTACCATACCATGTGTCGATACATCAGTATGTACCATACCGATAGCCAATCAGTACACCGATACAGAACGATAAAACAAACCCTGTATATATGTATACATATATGTGTACACGTATACGTATATCAGTGATTTAAAAAACGCTTGGCGTCAAAAGGTGCCAAAACGCCCTAGGCACTCATCCAAGCGAAGTGAGGCACTCTAAAATATTAAAATATAAAAAATAATATTATTAATCTAATAAATAAAGATTATTTTATACAGTAATTAATAATATACTGTTAATAGTATATTATTTACTATTAACAACAATTAGAAGGGAAGAGTATAACTGTTAAAAGGGATAAAAAAGATCACCCAATGAAACCGACAATGAGAAGTCAGAACTTAGAAGAGAAGCAGCGATGAGGAGCAATTGACAACAATAGTGGTAGCGGAGTTGCGGATAGCAACAAGCAACGTTCAACAGTAGCGATAGCAGCAGCAGATAGCGAACAACAGCAAAAGCTGAGGAGACTCAATCGACGACAGAGGAAGACTCGAAGGCAATGGGAGAAATCGTCGGCGACGAAGGCAAAGGGAGAAATCGTCGACGACGAAGGCAGAGGGAAAAATCATCAGCGGAGGAGGCAGAGGGAGAAAGCACATGCTAGGGTTGGGAGTTGAGGTCGCGCACAGGTTTTGAGGTAACTACGTGCGTTAGTTGGTTCAATCGAACTAACTAACGCACATTTAACTAAACCCGATTACCCTATATCAACCAGGCGACGCCTTACTGAAGCGTGCCACCTGGACCTTATATGAGGCGTTTGGGTCTCGCCTCGCCTCGCCCATACATACATACATACATACATACATACATACATACATACATACATACATACATACATATATATATATATATACATATCTGTTTTTTTAACTCTGTGGATGTTTGTGAAAGTAAAAAGGCAAAAGTTGTTGCTTTTGTTAGCATTGGTTGCACTTACTTGGGCACCTTATGGCCAAACAATCAATGGCACCTAACCCAATCATTTAGCTCATATCTTTTAATAAAACATTAGATCAGACTGGCTAAAGACAATCATATAAGAAGATAAAGCATAGATGGTGTTCCCTTGTGGTATTCCATGGTCGACACTCGATACTATCTTTGGAGAGACACCAACAGCAAATCGAAGAGAGCAAATGTAGTCTTGTTGAATGCTCTTATAGATGAATCTCTCATGGGCTCACATTTGGGATTATAAGAGGCTTGAAGTCTATAGATAGGTATTGTGGACAATGATGAATGATGTGTCATTGTTGGACAATGATCTAGAGGGCTTTAACCTTATGAACTTGGAGAGGGAGTTGGTTATAGTCACTATCTAATACCCTATTCTGGAGGAAGAATTCATTGTCGTTAGTTGATTGCCTATTCTCAGCCGGTCTGTAGTAACCATGTTGTACTTTTTTATGCTACTGATAAGTGATGGACTAATCATTTCATCTCTCTTAAAAAAACCTCCATGAGTGAAATAGGACAGTAGACTAGTTCAGATTCCAAAGATATAGGCATGACCTGTTGCAAGCTGCCTCCAGCAAGCTTGTATGAAAAAGCATGAACTGGCTATTATGATCTCTGTTAGTACTCTCTACCTGCCTCCAAAGAGTAAATTGACCTTTAGGACAAACTATATCAGGAATTCTAAATTTTAAAGCTGTTTCCGAGTCGCTACTACCAGACAGTGAACTAGTACATGAAATGTTGAAGAAAATGTTCAAAAATGACCAGAAATGTAAAATATTTGTTATCTTAGATCTATTATTCAACAAGAAGGAAATGAAAAAGATAATGTTTATATAAGAAAAGCTTGGGTGGTTAAGAAGTGGTGCATTCTGTTGCATGTAGCAATAATTAAATACATATTCCAACAAAAGGAAACTCATTATCGTAATAATTTTACAACTAGGTACAAATTATGCTTCAAGAAGTTGGAACTTTAGAAGTGAGAGGACCATAAGGTTGGTTAATGGTACCAGGAAAGGTAGTGTGAAAAATTAATGTACTAGTGGTAAGTGACAGGTATGCTTAGCTGATCATAAAATGAAAAGAACAAATAAGGATTACAGTATTTGTGATAATAAGAGAATTACATGAAAAATGAGCAAAAAAATCATCAAAGAAGATCTGGACATATCAGAGAAAAATAAAATATTGCGTGTGCAAATAATGGAAGATACTTCAATTCCTGTTAAAGGTTCCAACTGAAAGAACAAGGAAAAGAAGGTTGGCGACATTGAAAAAGAGAATGTGATTGTTGGATTATCTAATTGACACCAGGAAAGCCAAACGGCAGGAAAAAATTGCATGCAGCTGGTTCTATACAATTAAGAATAAAGACTTCCTTGAAGTGTAATTTCAGTAATTTCCAAGCAGCTGTTGTCTTTCAGAGAAGAATTGTGTACCCACTATAAAGTTGTTGTTGATAGTCAAAGAATATGTCAAAATTTCAATAAGACCTCCCTTGGTTCAAATATTCTCTAAATTCAACGTCTCAAAATTTTATGTGAAAGTAAAGATCATAATGATGATGACATCAAGAAAACAAGCATTTACTTTTCATAGTCCTGGTCCAATCAGCAAGACAACAACAATTTTTAATGGAAAATCTCAAATTTCTTAGCTTCGCTTGTTATTTTACAATTATTTATCAAGCCTGTCTTACTTCTGAAAAGCTAGCCTACTTAAAGTTTATATTGTTACATGAAACATGAGTTAGAATCTTGCAGTGTTGGTCATTGAAAATCTGAAGCCAAAATTTATATTGCAAGCACAAAATACAGGGAGCTATACTTCGAGTTGAAAATTGAAATTCACAGAGAGATTAACCTTTGTTTTCTGGTTACTTCCTGGAAAAAGATAAAGGCTGAACATCTCTCTCTGGTCAACGTCATGTGTTGTTGGAGATTTCAAGAGTATGCCACCGAAAAAATCATCTGAACAAATCTGTACAAGATAGGACAAGAAATGTAATAACAAAAGTAGTAAAAATTGCTTATCTATTAACTAATGCATTAAATGGGCAAATAACAAATAACTGCAACAGAACATTCAGTAGTCTTCTTTGTCATATTCACATCAATATAGTAGAAGGAACTATGCCCATCTTTCCTAAGCTATCTTTGGATAAAATCCATGTATAATTGACCATAGTTCTCAAAAAGAGTTAGCACACAGGTCTCCTAATGTATTATGTTACCTCTAGCTGTTACACATTTATCTTCTTTTCACTTATCATATATATACACATTTTGAACATTGTATAATAAATTGGTTAAGCATTTATTGACTCTTATCATTTATGTGGTTTTCTGCTCATTTGTTCAAGTCATGTCAGAGAGTCATTTTATTTGGACCCTTAATTCCCCCATCATTGTTCCACAAGTTTTAAAAAGTAAAACCACATATGAATATATATATATATATATATATATATATATATATATATATATATATATATATATATATATATATATATATCATGCAACTAAATAAATTGACAAATGAAACATAGAATAATGCAGATCCGAATAATTTACAATCTTAAATTATTCTAAAATCCATATGCTTTACCGTCAAGTACAAGTGTCTCTCAACTTTAACTTACCATGTGATCCTGCTCATTGTGCTGCCTTTTAGGAAAGAATAATATATAACTAAAGCAAACTATGAGAGCAACGCCGTGATTTGGAACACAATTGTCAGCTTGTGACAATAAGCTGTAGAGAGCCTAGCTTGGAAGACAAAAGTTCAAAGTTCTATAGAATTATGAACCCCAGAAAGTTGGAACTTACACTAAATGAAAAATCAAAATCTTTATTTGACCAGCTTTCAACATCTGCTTCATACAAAAAAGTCAACTTCCCCGCTTGGCGACTTTTTTCCTGGTAGAAAAATGGGAATATACCATTAACTGATCTGATCATCTTCATTTGCTTTATATGTTTGCTAACATACCACACATTATCACCTTCAAAGGATGGCTTGTTGTCTGCAACATAACCTCCTTTTCAGTGCCAATATTCACATTCAAGTGAATCTTTTCTCTTTTTGAGAAAATTTTTCCAAATGGAGTGATGTATTCTGGAAAATTGAAAGGCACAGCAATAAAAAACTGGCCATCCTTATAAATTAACTTCTGAGACCATCTCACTTTAATAGATATCTCTGATCCTCCATTGACCTAAAAAGGGAGACAAAACAAAAGTTGACTACACATGAAATTATCTATATCATTTAGAAATAGAGCATGTGATCAGTAAGGGACCAAGATGAATGACTAAATCACCTGGGGAATTGTTAAGAAAAACATCTGGGGCTTTAGGAGGCCACCACCTTCAATTTTAGCTGTGTTCTCCATGATATAGTCTTCTAGTTCAATCACCTGGGTATAGTATGATCTTCCACCAACCTCAACCTCAACACCTAGAATGGAACCCTGTTAGCCAAACCATGCTTAGCTTGAGAAGAAAGCAAAAGCTAACAAAATATTTGCAGGAAAATAAGCCAGTGATCAAAAGAAAGAATGAATTTCTCATTAATCTGTCGACATTTCATATAAAACAATTCGGTAGAGGAGTATACCTTTAACGGATCTATCATGTAATAACTATGAGAAAGAACACTACCATCATTTAATCACTGAATGAGACTGCACACTACTTATGGTTATAAAAAACTATAAAGAAGAAATTTATTGATAATGGCAAAGATAAATTTAACATTATCTTAGCTGACTCAGCAGTTTCTATCTGTTTCAGCCAAACTTTGATTTCTGTCATCCACTTAAACCATATGATATTTTAAGTCATCTATCATGCAGACATAATTTCAGGATCAAACAATTCAAAGAAGACAAACATATAACAAAAACTATGAGAATTGGCAGCACTCTAAAGTACATTTCATTTATTAAAGTAACATTCAACAGCTTAAAAGTCAGCTCTGGTCTAGGTTAGGCACCTAACAAAGATTTGTCAAAAACCATTTTTGGGAGAATTCAAATGCCACTGCTCGTTCACATATTGAGCACTAGCTCAACTTATGCTTGTTTTTCTCAGGGCATACATCGCCATTCCCAGAACACAAGTAAAATTGTCAGCTTTCATGTTTTCTCACTGTCTCTCTGGTGTTATTATTACCCACTCTCTCGTGCATTGATAATTTTTCAAGCTCAATTCTCGCCAGCCCATCAATCTAGCTGATAATGCAATAATAGCACCTAATACAACATACCAGGGATTATGAACGTCATGCCTGCCCACGAGGCGACTTTTGGAGCATCAAATCTTTAATCATACAGCAGATGAAGATATTTTCATCAACCAAACTGTTACTAGTTTATGTAGTCCAAAAGCATTCACAGAACTTAGTGGGGATTAGAGTTCTGGTAGGCAATTGTTTACCTTAGCAATGACAAGTCATCATTCACAAACTAGATACCTTTTTCCTAACGTAAATTCCAAGAAAGGGAAATCAAATTTTCACTTAGGAAACAGATTTGACGGAATCATAGAGTAGAAAACGGAATCGCCATCGGAATCGAGGCAAAAGGAACCAGATTTTCTCACCTGCTCGCCCATGGGAACCACCAGCCGGCAGTCGCAGCTCTTGTTCCGCATCACGCAGTGGACCCGCCACCGGCCGCTGACGGCGACGAAGGCCGCGTCCAGGAGGCACTCCACCTCCAGCCCGACATCCCCCATCTGGAGCGGGATCAGCGCCGGCGGGTCGCACGCCCCGTACACATGCGGCTGGTAGCTAGGGATGTCCGGGTTGTCGACGATCGCCGGGTCGGAGATCACCGCGTACACCATCGGCGCTGTCGGCAGGAACGGCTCCGACGACCGCTCCATCCCCGTGGCCGGCCGCGGTGGCGCCGCGAACTGCCGTTCTTTCCCGGCGTAGACCCGCTTCGCCAGCTTCAGCCCGTCCTCGACGGCCGTGGCGAACACCTCATCCACCGCCATGACCGCTCGATGTCGATCCGACGGTCCAGATCCCACGAGGAGGCCACACCGAAGCCTCCGACGGAGTCGAAGGCCGAGATTAATAGCATCCAACGAGGAGAGAACCGATCGGACGAAAGGAATGGGAATCGCTTTCGAAGCCGCACACCGTTAGCATTCATTAAAATTGTACCAATTTGCATATGCATTTGCATATCTATCCCTTATGATTTCTCTATTTACTCATTCCCATTTCAATTCAACATTTATATCCTTAAAAAACTCAATAACTTACAAATTAATATATACAAATCATCTGAGTCGAATTGATCAAATGCTAACATCTGAATGAATAAGTATACATAATTTCAAAATATTAAATGTATATAATATGATATAATAAAATTTGAAGGAAAACATTTTGCTATTTCAATATTTGAAAGGATTGATATGTAAAATTCTCTCAACGTTATTAGATGGGGCAATGAATCTTTTGGTGTCCGAACAATGACCACTGAGGTGTGAACGGACGTCGAACTGTGCCGTTACCCTGATGGAGGGATTCGACCAATGAGCTGTCTGGGTCTGTGCAGCCCTCAAACCATAGGACGCATTAAATAATACCTCCTCCGGGAAACTTCTCTACCCTTATCTGTACCTTCTATCTTTCCCAATCAGAGAGCGGCGAGTCTATAGAGGACAACGGGACCCGCGCAATAAACGTGCTCAAACGTCGGGCAAGTGGGAGCAGGTAGGAGCTGAGGTCAGTGCAAAAAAGAGAAAAGCACGTGGCGTATAAGAACGACCAATGCCACGTGTTCCGCTACGAACGGGAGAATAGGGGCTCGGATTAGAATGACTGATTTGCCCTTGTCGGCAGAGGTGATAGCGTGAAACGACGAGGGGTAGATTTGTCATTGGGAGTGATCGAACCGTTGTTGCGGCCAGCAGAAGTTAAACGTTTGCTGGCTTTTGCCTATTCCAAAATTGTGACCGTTACCTACCGGCGAAAGGTGTGGCATGCAGGAGTTCACATGAAGGCGGCGCGTCCCCATTTACCCCTTCCAGGAAATGCGGAATTTATTATTCACGTCTATCCTCTAAAGATTAAAATCATTTACGTACATTTATTTTCTATTAACATTCTTTCATAATAAATATTGTATTCATTAACTAATTTGAGTTGTATTCACTATTTCTACATATATTTATTTATACTTCAAACTCATCGAGAACAATCATGTTAACAACTTCTAATGTTCAATATTAGTGAATTTTGAGTTTAAGTACATTTATAAAAACATTAAGTGCCTACTGCATTTGTAATGTGTTTAGCATTATAATTTATTAAAATGTCTCAGCAAAATTAGAGTTTAAACTAATAATTATGTGGCTAATGAAGATTAACCATGATATCATATGCAAATGATTTTAGGATATATATATGTGTGTGTGTGTGTGTGTGTGTGTGTATATATAGCTTTCAGCTTAGAAAGATATAGCTCATTGTATAACCATGAGCTTGGAGAGAGGTGGAGTATTCTCCTTCCAAGTACATGTCATTCCCTTCCACAGTTTTCTTGAACTTATTGTACAACCCTTCAACACAGAAGCAGGAAGGAGAAGAAAATGGTCAAACAAAGCTGTGGAAGGGAGGACAATTCAGAACGAGGAAACACAATTCACCACTAATAAGCATTTTTCAGGAGCAATCATATTCCATGGGTATGACTACTTCTTGAAATCTTAGCATCAATTAATGAATCTGTCTTTTTTCTATAACATGCAAACTTTGTGTCATAACCTCTTTTTTTGCTTTCAAAGAGATCTGGTATTGACTCTAGTTTTCTGCATTTTGATTTCCATGATGATGCTTCAGAATGGCCAGAGAAAAATCAGCAAAGCTGAAGTCCTTCATTGTTATCAGATTTTTATTTGAAGTAAGCAAATCTACACTGGTAAGTCTGATATTTTCTTAGAAGCTTGACCTAAGAACATAACAGCATGACAATTCTATATTCATCCATTACATTTTAACCTATGATGAAGAGGAACTTTGTTTGTCACTAAGAAATCTTACAGTTAAATAGTTTTTTTTTATATAGGGTTTGCTATTCAGTTGATTGAAATATAAGATTGTATGATGTTCCAGAAAGCTTGTGCCAGTGCTATTGAACATAATGATCATTCAATTCAGATCCACTTGGTCCAAAAGTTATGTACCTCTTGCTGAAAGGCTGAGATTTGTGGATTTGAGCAATCCAATACCCTCTCAGTTCATATTTAATCAAAGCAGAGGCAGAAACACTGCAGCTTCTTATATATGCTTCATCCTTTTTTTTTAGTTTACAGAAATATCATCTCTTCTTGGTTAGTCTACATAAGCATGGAAGATAAAACAATTATACAGATAGAATTCTCCTACACTACTAGTTATGTTGCTTCCTATCCACACTTTGTATATACCATGGGAGATAACCTTCTTCTCGGGGCAGAAGAGATTGTTGTTCCCTGTGGTCAGTTGAGTAAAAACAACAATATAGGATTCTTTGATCAGGACATAACTGGTCTATACTAAGTTTAGATTGTTTAATCATGTTCATGTTCAGCTTCTGTGCCAGTTGAGTGGTCGTATGCTCATCTGGCCCAGGCTACAACAGATGATAAACTGCATCTACTGCAAATATTATCTGCATATTTGTGCAGTAGGTATTTCCACTTCCAATAAAATGGAAAGCATAGGAAATGACCACATTGCAGATAGCCTAAGCTTTCTTTTTAAAGACTAGTTATATTTCCTTTCTATGTCAATAGGATTGTTCTCTTTGGTTTATGATCTCTTTCTATGCCTAGCTTCCTTTATCTTTGATACCGACAGAGCAACAGAAATTACACAAGTCCTCATTCCTATAGTCAAGTTCAAAAGTTAAATTTCTTTTAAATGCAATATGTCTTTTGACATGCATCATCATTTCCTTTATCTGATGAAGACATATTTCAAATAAGAATCTTGCCATCAAGAATCAAAGTCTTTATCAACTAAACTCAAAAAATATCGTGTTAGGACAAAAATTTAAATCCTTATTCCATACACCATTACTACGCTAAAGAGAATACCACAGAGCAGAAACAGTATCTTTTTATGAAACTTATTCAGTCAACTATCCATTCTTTGAAGAAAAAAAATATGATTATGTAAACATAAGCTAGTAAGTGAATTTGTAGCAAATGCAAAGGGAAAAGGGGGAAGAAAATCACCTTATCAAAGTATCGGATGACATTATAGACAAAGACCTCTAACGACCAGTTTGAAACTAGAACTCCAATTTGAGCCATTGTTTGTAATACACACAGGTGTTTGGTGATATAACACCCTCAGGTGTGCACTCGCTTATCCGTGGACACATTCCACAAGGAATCGATGATAAGTGACCAACACTGGGACCTTGTCTACCTCTCGAGCGCCTATAGCAAATCTTTCCAGATTGAACCATAGAGAATTCAGCTACTCCAGTGCTATTTAATTCCTCGATCTCCTTGTCCAAAGCCAATGCCCGAACGATCTCCAGTACCTGCTGCATGGTACATTCCACCTTCATTATTCGTGAGGCCGCAATGCACTTATGGATATCTTCAATAGTTGCAATCCTAAGGTCTTCAATATGCTTCAAGCACATCATCCTCAAAATATTAATGAACTCCGTATCAAGGCTTCCATCTGAGTACCATGAACCCCCAGATACTTCCTTCGATGGTTCAAACTCTACAGCCATGAAGGTTTTTCTTGACTTATTGTGAACATTAACAACATCTTTTATGAGGTTCTTGCTCTGGAGCGATTTGAGAGCCTTGGTAACAATAATATTCTGGATGCCGGCTTCTCTTTTTATGTCAGCTATCCAAATCCCCATGTTCTTTCTGCTTTTGATCAGTTCGTAGAGAATCCGCTCGCTTTCGGGTAGAGCAGGAGGTTGAGTTTGTGAGTCAGGTTGTCGCCTCTTTTGCGGTGTCATCGGAGGGCGACTCATTGTGACTGTCACAAGTTTAAAAAACAGAACAAAACACAATAAGCAGAAGAAATAATTGCTATCAAAGACTAAAAACGGCAAGGTGAGACGGGCGGGGGGGGCGGCTCTACAGGAGAGAAGCAGAGAGCGGGGGCAGAGGAAGCTAGCGGCGGGCTGATAACAGCAGAGTCCCGGGGGGAGGAAGGGAAGGAGGAGGGACGGACGGCTGCTGGAAACGAGAAAGAGAGAAAGCGACAGCGAGAGGGAAGGAATAGGAAGGGGCACCGCCGGGAGGGGAAGGGAGAGGAAGAAGTACCGTTCACGAGAGAAGAGACACAGCCGTAGTGGGGAGGGTTTGGGGTTTGTTTTTTGTTAAGGGTTGGGGGTTTGTTTTTTGTTAAGGGTTGGGGTTTAGTTAGTTCAGGCCCGAACCCGGTCCAGTCTGACCGATTGAACCGTCCACGCTTGGGCTCAGGCGCGCCTGGACCGCGACCAAATGAATCGCTGGTCCGAAGGACGTGTGATTTAGAGGAAGAGGAAAGGAGGAGGTCATATATGCATTTTATAAAATGGTGGGATTGTGGGATTAGGCAATTTTAATGTTTGTTGTGATGGCCATATAATATGTTGGACAAAACAATAGTGAATACCAAAAATTTTGGTCCCTTTGATCATTGACAACAATTGAAAATGGTTTGTATGTGAGTTTAGGTATACATAAACACATATCAACCTATAAGTACAAGTAAATAATTATTATTAATTATGCAATATTAAATATAAAAAAGATAAAGATTTATTAGAAATTATTAGAAACGAATGAATTACTATCGAGTTGATTTGCAATATCCCTTACAATGGAGATAAATGACAAAAAATCTGCCAAATAGTTGGGAGATTGCATCTAGCAATTTGTTGTTTACCTGTGTGCATTTCATGCTTTCGATTCTTTTTCTTAATGCTGTCTAATTCATACACAATGATCGTTTCTTGCACTATAAAATCTTCATAGATAATGGAGATAACTTTTTGCTTTTTCAAATTTGATACAAATAAAAAGCTCTTGAGGTTAGCACTTGGAGCCACATCTTCTCCTCTCCCAAACAACATATTTAATCTTGCATTTCATTGTTATCACAGGCTACAAGTTGATATCAGACACACCCTTGAGAAACTGTTCAATCAAGAGGTTAACCTGATCAGGTTTTTCCAGTTGCAATGCATGGCCAGCATCTTTGAGTACCTCCAACCTTGATTTCTTTCCCAGATGTCTGTTTTATGAGAAAAAGAATGCTCAAGTGGCTGCCATGATACATAACTATATCAAAGAAAAATGAAAAAACAATTGAATGCAAGACCAATCTCAGCAAGTTTGGCACCAACCCAACAAATTAACAGATCTTCTGTGGTTGAATACTTAAGTCGGACACAGATGATGATAAGTGTAACTGCTGAATCATAAGACCTTTTTTTGTGAAGAAAGAACATAACCGATGCTTGTTCATGAAGTATAGAAGAGTAGCTAAGTGGCTTCAAAACTAATTTTGTGCAAAGGCTTAACCATGCTTAACTCTATCCCATCACTATGGATCTAATATGTGAAAAAATATATTGAAACGATTTGAAATATAAAACAGATGTATATTCACTAAAACATTATAAATAGGCTTTCAAAAATCCACTCTAATCATTAATAATATCTCCAAACACTTATGTAAATAGTTAAGGAAAAACTCAATCGATTAAGATACACGTTTTACTAATATTCATCAGCCAAAAGACATAGACATATTTCACAACATAAATATTGACAAAGAAACAATCGTGCAAAGATTTTAATATGTCTACTATCATAATAATTGCTTGAGGAACATATACTTGCAAGCATAAGTTCATTGTGCCCTGAGTGATGAAATAGCCATTGATACAAGAATGTTGTATGACTTGTTATTGGACTGAAAGAGAACCTAAAGTACAGTTGCTCTTCTTTTTTCACCTTCCTTTGAGGAAAAAAAAATTGTGACATCTCATTTGCAATTAGGTAATTTCAGGTTTAATAATGATATCAACAGCTAAAAATTTTGTAGCAAGGTTGGTGATATTTTAATCGAGCTTTTATGGTTATAAAAATTTTGTATGAGTTTAAAAGAAATCTTGCCTATGCTAATTTATGCATAAAGGAAATACATAACAGTACTGAGAACAGTGAGTACCTGTGTAATTGATGAGCAAGTGGGAGAGGAAAAATATCATCTTTGTCACCCCATAGTATAAGAGTGTCCTAGTAAGAAAATAAAATCACCATCACAATACATCTCAAAACTAAAAATGAAGGTACTTTTTTAAACAGTGTATTCAAAAGCTGATTTGATGTATTAACTTGGTAAAATCAGTATTATTGATCAGTAGCCAAATCTGAATGCTCACGATACTAAGAAGTGACAGCAGTTCCCCTAATTGTAGAGAGTTTGGCATATAGTTCCCCTCGTTTCTGTGAAATGTTTTGATTGACAAAATTGATCCAAGAGCATGGGATATATTCATTAAATGCAAACATGATCTTGCTAAATTTGTTAGATGAACATGAAGCATCAATGCATAATATAATGTCTATATTGGTGTTAAACTTTGGCTGTTTCATTATCTTATTTACCTGATTAAGAACAGGAATTGGGTCCAGGTCAATTCCCTTTTCTAAAAGTTTTTTCAGCAGTTCCGACCTCTCCATCCGTTGATTCCTATACATCACCTGCAGCACATACAGAAGATGAATCAGACCTCCAAAAGAACATGAACCACTTTTATTTACTGAGGATCAGAATTGACATGGTTAAGCTTAAGCCGGTAGACAAACACTCACCCACTCATGTGTAGAATAATAGATTGACCCGAACCCAACACATAATTCTTTTTTCTACAGTGATGCTCTTAGAAACTGAACTGACATGGACAAGGAAAGCACGAGGATGAGCTTAACTTCCTGTACCTTACTAACATCACTAAAGCTAGTACTAAAGCTGTTACTTGGTGACCTAACAAAACTTGAATGCCGATAGCAACGTGCTTTTGTTTAATCTAATTTTTCCGATAGCGACAACAACAGTACAAGCCACAACGTACAAATTATATAATACATGATGCTGAGAGTAGTTTGCTTTCCTTAATGCTGATTGCTACGTGTACTGGCCACCACAACCATATCTAAGGATGAGTGAATCTGATTGAAATGGGATCTCGATCCAACGACTAAGATCGACCATACACCCATCAAACATTTATGCTTGTGGTCGTATCAGGCTCACCAGCATGGGTGTTGGGGAGATGTCGCATGCACTTATTATTGTATTGTCTATGATGATAAGTTCTCACGTCGAATAGACAGACCCATTGAAATTAATAAGCAGAAGGAAGATAGTCATAAAACAATCTTGACTTTGCCAACTTCGTCAAGTCACCTTAATCATCCACGCATAAGAGTCCATCATAAGTGTCAATAACAAAGTCAAACAACTTAACTAGTTTTCCGAGACTATATTTCCTGCGGAATGAACAATGCTGCAAGCAAAACCAAACCGAGGAAGAACTTCAACAGACAAACAATGTGACAGACGTGCCGGTCACTGATAACGTGGAAAACCTTCTTTGTGATCCATGTGGCCGGTGGCCTGCCTACTTTGATCCTAAATGCACCGGAAGAGTAATCCAGAAATCTGAACTTGTTCTACCCCTGTTGACGTCATTGCACCGCGTCAACTAAATAACAGGGGAGTAGAACGGGGTACACACATCATGAGGGAAACACCCGTACCTGTGGCCTGCAATGGGGACGGAGCACAACGAAGATTGCCGCGCTCTTCCAATGGATCGTGATGGAATTTGATACTGTGAAATATCTTCAACTTATAACGTGTGGAGTCGAAATACTACGGAAATCTGTGTCATGACCAATCTTCTGCGTAACAACCATCCCTACCAAGACCATGGAGACGCCCGAAGAACACGTGCAACATACTCGACTCGTGATTGTTCTTCGCGTTAATCGTTCCGCCAAGGATTCTCGACCCTCTGATCCCTAACGAATTCCTAACAACGACGCTTCATTCGCCTCATACTACTATCGGTAAAGATAATCCCGTACGATACTTTTCCTACTGTACCGGCCCATACCGGCCTCGTGATTGGGTTCTTATGTAGGGGGACCCACTGCGACAAGTCCACGATCCTACGGCTTGCGTGTACTTCTACAACGGTCGTATAGCCTTGTGATTTGATGTCTCCTCGTGACACAAGTAGTGGGCCCACCACGACACAATACATGCATGTGAGACGAGGGTAAAGGGCGTTTATTTTGTGGGAGTAGAGATAACGATAAAAGAAGCAGTGGTAAGGTTACCGACCTCGATGAAATCTTGGAGCAAGAAAGCGGGGATCCACTTGGGGTGGCGGTACTTGGATCGGCGGAGGAGGTTCATCAGGTCCTCCGCGTTCTGGGGCAGGAGGAGCTCGCAGACGTCCCTCTCCTCCTTCGCCGCAAAATCCCTCAGCTGCTCCGGCGTCAAGCAGATCCCGGCGGTGAGGATCGCCACCCGCTCCACGGCCCCCGCCGCCGGCCCCTCCGCCATCCGGAAAGCCACGAACCCGCCGTAGCTGATCCCCACCACGGAGTACCGGGCGACGCCGAGCCGCTGCATTGCCTCGGCGATGCACGACGCCTGGTAGCCCAAGGACCGGTCGCGGCTAGCGGATCGGGAGTTGCCGAAGAAGACCAAGTCGGGAATGTAGAGGTCGAAGGATCGGGAGAGGGGCCCGATCTGGCCTTCCCACTGCCACCTGGAGTTGCCGCCGAAGCCGTGAACGAGGACGAGGGCCGGCTTTCTGGGGTGGCCACGGGCTGGGGCGGGAACCCAGAGATGGACGCAGGAGTGGCCGAGGTCGAGGGTGACGGGGCGTAGACCACGGAAGAGGAAGGCGAGGTGGAGGACGGAATCCCACAGGGCGACCAAGGAGAGGAGGCGCCAGGGGGCCGACTGGTAGAGGACTGAGAGAATGGCGAGGGCGAGGAGGCGTAGCCGGTGGCGAAGCGATCTCGGTGACTCCATTTAGATCCCTGGGCTTAGGGTTAGGGTTTGGGGCCGGCCAGTGACAGAAGGGAGGAGGGGCTGGAGGCCGTCGTGCCAGTTTTGCGGAGATCATATACAAGTGTACATATATAGAGAGAGACGAGAGAGAGGAGGGTGTTTATGATGAACCGCGGGGCAGCCTAAGCGGAACGCTCATTTCCGTTCGATACTCTTACATTAAATGTACTCTGACTTTTAGACAAGGTTTGATAAAGAAAAAAGAATGGGGGAGTATTTGGTATTATAATTTATTATAATAATTAAGTAAAAGATATTTAATCCAAAGAAAAATAAAAGAACTATGATTTTAGCTCTATTTGCAACAACATCAAGTGGCATACAAGGGAGAAATATAGTATATTATAACTAAGAGAAAGAAAGAAACATGAAATGAACTTAAAAAGTCAACAAAATGGTGAGCTTTGACATTTCTCTATCATCTGGATGATGAACGTTAAAATCATGAAAACAGTTGACTACTTAGCACGGTAACAAAAAGCGATTAGTGATCATATATGATCGATTAGATCTAAGATCGATCCTCGATTGGAGTTGCAAAGATGACGATGATGTAGAGCATGAATTGAGTCCTCCTTAGAAGGAGAGAGAGAGAGAGAGAGAAGAGAAGGAGGAGGAAACCTTTGACCATTCATCGATAAGAAAGGATCATCATCCCAACTCGATACGCTCAAGTTGACTAAATCAACATCGAAAGGTGAAAGTGAAGGGGAATGAAGAAAGGAGAACTCTGTTATTATATATATGTATATGTATAAAAGGTCAAATAATATATAATAGAAAAACTAATTCAAATATCATACATGAATCTTAAGATAACATGCAGATGAAAAATATTTTCTTACGATAAAATATAAAAATAAAATAAAATATCCTAAATTCATATACTTATATAATTCTCGCACATCGTATCTATGAAAGTAATTTTATTAATATACGGATCATAAAAATATTACTATCTGATGACGATACATTCGAATTTTGTTTAATATATATTGCTTGATGTATCCTAATTTAAGAACTAATAAGGATGTGAGATTACATTATAATAATAACATAAGACTCTCTTTTGAATATGATCATATACTCCTAATGCTTTATCCTCATGTGGGTTGCATTTATGGAGCCTATAATATATGAATTACAATGAATATTCTGTACAAGAAAATTCAACGGACTCTTTGTATTTCAAGATTAAGCAAATTAATTGGTTAGATTGATTTAAAAATAATAGAACTAATAAAAAAGAATAAATCTTCATTTTAAAAACAAAAAAGTAAAATAAAAAAGAAAAGGAAGATTTAATAAGATGCAATTGACCATACAATTAATTGCCAAAAGATAATGCAGCACAATATTAAGACAATTAATGGCATCCCATTGCCAACTGACATGATAAAACTGGCACACCCATTCAACTCATCAACCACAAGAACAGATGTGCACTGCACTTATCATCCCTCAAGAATAACAACAGGCGCAATAACACCACAAAATGGAAGAGAAAACATGTAAGAGGAAAGCTTAGAGCAAAAGCACCCCAACAAAAGTCATTTTTTGAACTTTCTAATTCCTCTGTATCACTAAAGGAAACATAACACATATATACATACATACACATCGAAGCAATTTGATATGCCACAGGGCAAAACATCTAATAGTAGAGCACCTTTTGAGTCGATTTGTTTGTTTTAGATCAATTCCCTTCGGCATCTAAAACAAAATAAAATTTGTTTTCCAATTTGATTGATGAGAAAACTTGTTCACTTTGATCGATTTTCTACACCTATTTGCGTAAGCAAAGGAAGCTTTACCAATTAAGTATTCACCAATAATCACATGACAACGACTTAATCTCTATTGATTCTTGCACTTGTAGAAAATCTTAATATTAAATTAGGTTTTCAAGAATCATGTTTAGGAGATCATTGGCTGCAACGTTGGGATCAGATCTTCACAGATCATCGTAAGTAGTTATTCTAAGCATTATTTTGTAAGCTTGTACCGATATAAAGCCGCTATGGTCATTTATCGTTTGATGTACATGTTTGCTAGTAAAAGAACAGAGTTCTCGAAAATGTTGAAACTTCTTATTAATAACATTAATAAACACTTCCTTCAAGTCGTGTATGTGCACGTCTTTAATTGTTCAAATATATGGATTCTTTTCTTAATTTGTTCTTTTGGTTCATCTTCTATTACAAGCATTTTCAAGTCTAATTTGATATTATGATGAGTAAATTTGGAGATGCTAAATCCACTTATCTAATAGGAATATAAACCTCGGTGTAAAAGTATCTAGAACTATATCAAGAGCTTAGACAGAACTAGAAAATGTTTTTGTTAGGACATGGGATGCAGGTGTAAGCATAAAAATTATCATTATATTATTATATAAATATTTTAATATTAAAAATTAAAATCAAATATTGATAGAATAAATTTATAATATGTACATTTCGATGTTCGTTCAGAAATTCTTTATTTGATTTATAAACACAACGTCATAAGATCCAAAAGTTATAGTAATATCAACCCGTAAGAAGAATTAGACTCGTTTTCTCATTTCTTCTCATTCTTTGTGCAATCACTTTGAGCAATAGATTAATGACTAAGAGAAATGAGAGAATATTTATAATCTTTCAGTAACATTAGTAACATTATGTGACTTAAGGAGATAATTGAAAGATCTATAACCTTTTAATAATATCATATATTATGTTGATTCCATAAGATATCCTGTCTATTTATAAGCGAGATAAGTAATTAGGAGAATTCCTCCTATCAAGATCATCTTCTAAGGAATACTAATTTAATTAGATTTTATTTTTATTAGTCGATGACTATAATAAAAATTCAATCATATCCATAATATATTTTACATAATTAAATAGGATCATATAATTTAACATTCTCCTATTTGGCACATTAATTAGTAAAATACAAAACAGTCTAAAATCAAAATAAATCAAATAAAATTTATTTAAAAATAAATTTATCCAAGTAGATTATAAAATTTTAAAAATTATTTATAAACACATGAATTTAAAAAATAAGTGAATAAGTCCAATAAATATAATAATACTATCAATATTATAATTCCTTGTACTACAATACTATTAATCTTTTCTAATATAATCTAAAATGACCCCTATAATTTATCTTATCAAAAAATTTATAATACATATCTTTCGATGTCATTTAGAATATTTTAGTAATATCACGTGACTAAGAGAGATGAGAGAATATCTATAATTTCTCAATAACATTCAATAACATTATATACCGAGTTCCAAAATATGCTATCTATTTATCAAGGAGAGCATAATGTATAGAATAAATAATTAAAAAAAAATTCTATAAAGAACATCTCCTAAAGAATTTTATTTTAATTAGACTTTTTTATTAATTAATAATCATAATTATATAATTTAACAATTGGCTTTATTTGGAACTGAGTCTTAGTTGGACCATGCTCTATCCTAAAACATCTCATTTGTAAAAGAAGTATCTTTTAACTACGTTACTAAAAAAAAAATATAATATCAAATAGGCTCCTTTTTTTAATCAAACCACGTCCAGAGTCGATGTGCATTTAACTTAACAGTATGGATCACATACGATGGTTATTTTAAATTGTATCGGTCGTTATCTCAATATATCGCCATAAGTCGCTTACGCTGCCCCGCGGTTCATCATAAACACCCTCCTACGTGTATATATCACGACTCGCTGAAACTTGGCATGACCGCCACCCCTCTCGCCGGTCTCCCGCCCCTCCGCCCATTTCGTATTTGGCCGGCCCCAAACCCTAGCCCAAACCAAGCCCCGGGGATCTCAATGGAGTCGTCGAGATCCCTCCTCCACCTGCTACGCCTTTTCGGTCGCGCCCTCCTTTCACTCCTCCGTCATCTCGCTGCCCCCTGGCGACTGCTCTCCTTAGTCACCTTGCACGAGTTCTTCCTCCACCTCACCTTCCTCTTCTGTGGCCTTCGCCCCTTCACGCTTCACCTCGACGAAGCCTGCGTTCATCTCTGGGCGCCCGCCCCCGGCCGCCGCCGCCTCAACAGGCACGCCCTCGTCCTCGTTCACGGCTTCGGGGGCAACTCCAAGTGGCAGTGGAACCATCAAATCGGGGCCCTCTCCCGCTCCTTCGACCTCTACATCCCCGACTTGGTCTTCTTCGGGAGCTCCCGATCCGCCGGTCCCGACCGGTCCGTGGGCTTCCAGGCGTCGTGCATCGCCGAGGCAATGCGGAGGCTCGGCGTCGCCCGGTACTCCGTGGTGGGGATCAGCTACGGTGGTTTTGTGGCGTTCCGGATGGCGGAGGGGCCGGCGGCAGGGGCCGTGCAGCGGGTGGCGATCCTCGCGTCCGGGGTCTGCGCGACGCCTTTGCAGCTGAGGGATCTTACGACGAAGGAGGGGAGGGACGTGTGCGAGCTCCTCTTGCCCCAAAAGGCGGAAGACCTGATGACGCTCATCCGCCGATCCATGTACCGCCACCCCCAGTGGATCCCCGCCTTCTGGCTCCAAGATTTCATCGAGGTCGGTAACCTTACCACAGCTTCTTTTATCATTATCGGGCTCCACAAAACAATCTCCGTTTACCCTGGTCTCACATGCATGTCTTGTGTTGTGATGGACCCACTATGTGTGCCACGTGGAACGTCTAATCACAGGGTATGTTCTTGAGCGTATACAGTAGTATAAGCGAGTGTCTTGGTGTTGTCGCTATGGGTCTCCATACGAGATCCCCAATGACGAGGCGGGTAACGGCGAGTACGGTAGAAAAGGCACTTCATTGGATAATTTTTACCCCTAGTAAGGCGAATCAACCGCAATCGGGTATTCCTTCGGGATCATCGGGTGGAAAATCTTTAGCCGGACGATTAACGCGAAGAACACGTTACGAATTGAGTTGATTGTACGTGTTCTTCAGGCATCGCCTTCATCACATTGGATGGTTGTTAGGAGGAGATTGGTCGGGGCACAAATTTACTTTGTGCTTTTTCTTGCTTTACGATCTCTTTTTCATCTTATTTTGGATGGGATCAAGATACATGATTATTTATGATCTTTTATCGCCTAAGCTCTTCTCGTTTTTTATACAGATTTAGCGTATCAGACTCCATCCCGATTTATATTTATCGGAAAAGCCAGGCCGCAGTGAGACCTGCTCCGTCCCCACTGCTGCCTCCAATCACGAGGTACGGGGATTGTCCTCGTGATATTGATCGAGTGGATGATGGTGTGTGCCCAAGGGCAATCCCATTCCGAATCAACCTTGAAAAGTCATCCGGTGTGATGGCACTTTTCATAGTGGTCCACGCGTGTGGATCTGATGCTATACGTATACTTCAAAGTTTAAAGTATATATCAGGTGACCGAATGGACATGTTTTGATCTGTGTAATAATACACAAATCGATCAATCCGGATGTCTGAACAGAGATCACTGTTTGTTTAGTTGATATGGTGGTATGGGCAAATAGGGTAGGAGTAGGAGTAGTTGGGTTTAGATTTCTGGGTTATTCTTCAGGTGCATTTAGGATGAAGGCAGGCAGGTCACATGGATCACAAAGAAGTTTATACACGTTGTCAGTGCCCGGCACGTCTGTCTTATTGCATGTCCCGCCGGCAGACATCCCCTACCCCCTCCTGGGCCTTGCATACAAGGAATCTTTTAAGACTTCACTGAAGCTCCTCGGTTTGGCTTTGCTTGCGGCATGGGATCTTAGTAGATTTCAAGTAGCTTGCTTGCCAAAGCATTGTTCGTTCTTCCATGGCTTTGTTCTCTGCTTATAACTTTTCTTTTCTCCGTGTGTTAGATATTTCAGAGAGTACCTAGAAAATTGATAATCTCGGGAGGAAATATAGTCTCGAAAAACTAGTTAAGTTGTTTGACTTTGTGATTGACAGTTATGATGGACTCATGCATGTGCACTTAAGGTGACTTGACGAAGTTGGCAAGGTTCAAGATATTTTTCTTATTACCTTCCTTATGCGTATTAACTTCAATGCATTTATGCGTATTAAATGTTTGACGGGTCCATGGTCGATCTTAGGCATCGGGTAATAATCAGCACTCAAGGAAAATTAGAATAAAGGAAGCAAACTCCTATTAACATTAGCATTATTGTTGGGGCATTGCAGCTTCTTGTTTTTATTGTTGCTGTTGTAATTGGTATCAGCATTCAATGTTCGTTGGTTGACAAGGCAACAGTGTATTTAGTGGCTTTAGTGAGGTTAGCAAAGTAAACCAAGTCAAGTATATTGTTGTAATTGTAATATATCTCAGGTTCAAATTTGATGTAAGTTCACCCTTCTACTTTCATTGTCCCTATCAGCTCAGTTTCTGAGTGCTCACTGTAGAGAAATGAATGCTCACTGTCCCTATCAGTTTGGGTTCTCAGTGCATCACTGTAGAAAAAAGAATTGTGTTGGGTTGGGTCTATCTACTAGTCTTTACGTGCGAGGGTGAATGTTTGTCTAGGCTTATGCTTAATCATGTTAATTTTGATCCTCGGTGGCTCATGTTCTTATGGATAGGATTCATCATTTCGAGTATCGGATTCATCTCAGAGATTTATCGGTATGGTACGTATTAGTCTATACCAGTATATCGACATACAGTATGCCACGGTGTGCCGACAAGGACTCGGGCAAGCTGCATTTCGATGACAAGTCGGATCAGTATATACCGCTTGTACATTATCAACTTGAGCAGTACAGTAAACCTGGCTTGTAGAGGCCTAATCCATCTTTTGTATGTGCTGCAGGTGATATATGAGAAGCAAAGGAAAGAGAGGACAGAACTGCTGAAAAGACTTCTTGAAAAGGGGATTGACTTGGACCCAATTCCTGTTCTTGATCAGGTAAATAAGCTAATGAAGCTGCCAAAGTTTAACACCAATGTAGACATTAGATTATTGTGAATTCAAAAACATTTTTTTGGCAGGAAATGATGCTCTCAGGTTTCATGGTCGTCTAACAAATTTAGCAAGATCATGTTTGTATTTCATGAATTTAATTTATGTCTTGCTCTTGGATCAATTTAGACATTACGCATAAATTAGGGGAACTAAATGCCAAACTCTCTGCAGTTAGGGAAACTGCGTTGCTGGACCTGTATGTCACTTCTTAGTATTATGAGCATTCAGATTTGGCTACTGATCAATAATACTGATTTTAACAACTTCATACATCGAATCAACTTTTGATTTGAAATTTGAGAGGAGAAATATGACGGATGTACTGACTAAAATATGTATGCATCATTGGTCATACTCGAAAAGAAAAAGATAAGGAGAAATATCTAGGTCATGTATCAAACACCAATTAAGGTGGAAAAAGGTGGCTAAAACTGCTACAACCCTACTGTAGCTCTAAAACAATTGGCACCTAACACCATCAGCATAGTTTATGAATTACCTTCATTTTTAGCTTGGAGATGTATGATCATGGTGATTTTGTTTTCTTTCTAGGACACTCTTATACTATGGGGTGACAAAGATGATATTTTTCCGCTCTCATTTGCTCATCAATTACACAGGTACTCACTGTTCTCAGTACTGTTATCTATTTCTTTTATGCATAAATTAGGATAGCAGGATTTCTTTCAAACTCATACAAACACAAAGTACATTGATTTTGGTAAATATCACCAATCATTCTCGATAAAGATTTTAGCTGTTGATATCATTATTAAACCTGAATTACCTAATTGCAACTGAGATTGCACCATTTTTTATTTCTCAAAAGAAGTGGTTCTTTTTCATTCAAATAACAAGTCATACAATATTCTTGTATCAATGGCTTTGACATCACATAGAAAAATATGAACTTATGCTTGTTGGTATTTGTTCCTCAAGCAATTATTACAATAGTAAACATATCAAATTCTTTGCATGATTGTCTCATTTCCGATGTTGTTAAATATGTCTACCTCTTCTGGCTGATCAACTTTAGTAACATTTCTGTTTCTTAATTGATTGATTTTTTTTTCCTTTTAACTATTAACATAGTGGTTTGCAGATGTTAAATGAGTATACTATATTTTCCAAAGCCTGCTTATAATGCTTAGTGAATATACATCTATTTTATATTTTAAATTATTCCAACATATTTTTTAATCGACGTCAATGCCTATTATATCCATAGTGATGGGATAGAGTAAAGCTTGAATAAGACTTTGCACAAAAATATTTTTGAAGCCACTTAGCTACTACTCTTCTTACTAATACTTCATGAACAAGTATTGCTTATGTTCTGTCTCCACAAAAAAGTTCTATGATTTGGGAATTGCACTTATCATCATCTGTGTCCATCTCAAGTCTTTAACCATGGGAGATCTGTTAATTAGTTGGGTTTCTGACAAACTTGCTGAGATAGGTCTAGCATCCATATATATATTTTATTTACATTTTATTTGATATAATTATGTATTATGGCAGCCACATAAGTATTCTTTTTCTCACAAAACAGACATCTGGGAGAGAAGTCAAGGTTGGAGGTACTCACAGATGCTGGTCATGCATTGCAATTGGAAAAACCTGACGAGGTTAACTACCTGATTGAAAAGTTTATTAAGGGTGTGGCTGGTATCAACTTATCGTAGCCTATGATAACAATGAAACGTAAGATTATGTATGGTGCTCGGGAAGGGAGAAGATGTGCACCCTCAAGAACTTCGAATGTCAAAAGGATAAAAAAAAGAAGCTTGTCTCCAGTTGTTTGTGTTAAGATTTCATAATACAATAAATAATCATTGTGTATGAGATGGGCAGCATTAAGAACAAGAATAAAAAGCATGAAATGCAACATGTATATAACAATATCTAGCTGTAATCTCCCAATAATTAGGGTCAGGCTATATTTTGATTTTTTTTATTGTCATTTAACTCCATTGGAAGTGATATTGTAAATCAATTTGATAGTAATTCTACCTTTTCTTATGTCTGTTTCCATTTGATCTCACATAATTAATAATAATTATTTACTTATATTTATGGGTCAATATATCTTATCACTAATATATAGTATACCTAAACTCATGTACCAACCGTATTTCAATTGTATACCTATTCGGCAAATAAGACTCCCATTAACTTTATATAAATTGCTTGCCGATTTCAGCTTCCGACAAAATATATATAGAAAAAAATCACTTTATATAGTATTACCATTGGTTTAATATATATATATATATATATATATATATATATATATATATATATATATATATATATATATATATATATATCATTTAGATGTTTTACTCTGTCATCTTCGAAGCTGATATGATATGTCTAGGAAACGTTGTCCAGTAAACACCAAAAAGGAAAAAAATCATATCAAGTGGATTTAGAAATTTTCACTTGGTTGTGATGTATAAAGGGTGAAGAAGGGGACAAAAAAAAACTTAGTGGTATTTAAGGCGTTATATATATATATATATATATATATATATATTGTGTGTGTGTATAATGTTAATCATAATTAGTAGCCCTTCAATCCAAGGAATCATCTCCGCTGCTCCTCGGCCATCAGCTTCGCCTTTGTCCGAGGAAAACGTCCATCTTCCGGCCACCGTCGAGGCTCCTTTCCTCTAGGGTTGGTAGCTCCCGGCTGCTTCCGTGTGCGCTTTCGCAACTTATTGAAGTTTAAATGCTATATTTTTTCTCTCTATTTCTCTTTGGAATATTGGGATTGGGTGGAATATTAGTTGCACACCAGTTATCTGTTGAATTGACTATTTGATGTTTAGTCCATTTTTTTTTTCTTACTTTGTTTATGTTAATATTTCGCTCTGAGTTTAGTGCCATTGAAGTAACAGTGGCGACAATTTTGGATTAATAGATATGATTCTTAATATGTCTCTGGTGTAACTCTCGTTTGAAAATTTGTTAATATTCAAATTTATCTCATTCTATCATTTCTTTATTTGTCTCTCAATTCACATTTGGAGATGAAGGGAATTTTAGTGAGGGTTGCTGAATGAATTGTTTTGTTCAAACTTGTTTATGTCAAAGCTAAAACCTCTTCATTGTACTGTATTTAATTTGAGAAATCAGTACTAAACCATGACTTTATCTTAGATTATGATTAGGATCTAAAAATGTTGCCCAAGGTTTTCAAATGAGTTTTATGTTGTTTTATCGCAATTCAGTGTACAAGATGGTTTTTCAATTATCTTTTGTTTTTTGTAAGAGATGTCGATACTTTTTAAAAGTTGCAAATTTGCAAATTTATGATGACCATGTACTCTGATCAATTGTGAGTTATAAACTTCAAGTTGATACAAGGATTACTGCATACTTATGCTTACCTTGTAATATGGTCATAATATAACGTTGAATGTTCTATATTTAAAGTAGCCAAACTCCATTAACACATCATTCAATGGATAAAAATCAGACCCTTAATTATATTATTAAATAACAAGTTTATGTGTTATTCCTATAGCAACTCAACATTTATAAATACTAAATGCACTTATGATATGTCTCTTCTTTATTTCTAGCAACTGAACATCTACACAGTAAAACTATGAGACTTCTGTGATTAATCTTTACTCCTGTTTTTGTGTTTTTTGTGTATGCTTTATAAAATATAAAGTGTCTATTGTCAACTTAGATTGTGTCTGAATTGTGTTGGACTTCAAATTAGACCCTTAATTAGGTAAACCTTCTCAATGCCAGTCTAATCCAAATTCTGAAAGGCCCAACCCCAATGGCTGGCTTTTTGCAGCCTGTTCCTTCAGGGCTTTTCAGCAGAGTTTTAAATAGCATATTTATCATTATAAATTCTAATGTAGCATCTATGTGTCACTCCAAAGGTTAAGAACCCGTGTTATGTCATGGATGTTAATATCCATCGAAAAACTTAGGTTAGCAATTATTAACCAATTAACTTAGTTGTTTGAGTTAAACAAGTATGTAAACACCCAACATTCATCCAGAAAGTTTAGTTGAATCACTTTTAATCATCATTAATATTAATGCATTCGAGTTAAATATCTAAAGTACTCCTAGTACTTTAAAAATGACAATGAGCTTTTGATGGATTTTAGTATAAATTAGAGTTTTAAGTAATGGTTAACTTATAGTTAATTTGTAAGTTTTAGAATTAGGAGAGATTTATGCTATACTTAAAATCATTGAGTTTTAAAGGAATATATGTAATTTTGCCTTCAATTATGAAGCTCAAATCAAGCAAAGGAATAAAGAGAGGTTGGTCCCTGAGCCAACTTTTGATAAAAATTTCGAATCCCAGGGAAGATGGATTAGATTCCCCAGAGGATTTCCTCGGGAACCCAAGTCAACCAGTTTCAATCCAATACATCATCCAGCTTAGATTTGTACGGACGTTAGCTTTTGTTGCTGCAGTGAAATCTAGCAGCAGCTCTTCCCATAGCCTATGTAGGATGGCTTTACTCCAAGACACAGATGCATCAGAGTAGCAGCACGTTTCCCAAGTCAAGTCATTGTTTATTGTTTCTATGCATGTATCTTTCTCTTATCTGGTCTGCCCTGATCTGACTCACGTCCTGCACCTCGACAAACAATCTTGTCCCAATGGTTCCATGCTACAAAGCAGATATTTCACCTTAGAATATATTGGCAGTGTTCATGTATTCAGAGGTGTACACGTATCTATTAAGAATTGATCTACTCACAAACATAGCTACAATAAAATTGATTGTCATAAACAATTTCCAAGATTAGTTGCAATATTTCTCTAAAGTATTTAAAGTCCTTCATTCTCTTTTGATTGTAATATTTCTTACTGCTTCTTACACTACTGTAATGATTAATTTTGTCTATCTAGTTGTTGCATTCATACAATATCTTTAGGCATACCCTTTTCGTCTCATTTTATTCCTGTATGTAAATGTTATTTTCATTAAAAAGGTGTTGATATGGAAGATATATTTATTTGATAGAGAATCCGACATTAAAAACTTGACTCGGATTGGAATACAGAAGCCAAAAAGATAGGAGAAAAAAGAGTGCATAGCGAAAATATATTAAACTTCTGGAAGATCGATCGACCGATCTCTCTATTCAGGATTAGAATCAGGTGTGGTCAGTACTAATTAATAATTTGATCTTGATTGGCTAAATCAACATGAGAATTGCATGTTATTTAGAACGTGAGTTCCCCGAAGTCTGTTTGCTGCGGTGAGACATCACAGTTCTGTGGAAGTTCATGTCAGACATATGTGTAGATCTTGTGAACATATGCCTCTGTTTGGACTCTTGTTTACTTGTTAGTGGATGTAGACATATACGTGATCTTTTGGACTGAGAGTGGAGAGGTGTCAAGCACTTCGCTTTGAGAAAAAGTAGACAGGACCTGTCAACTCAAAGAAAAAGTCCAGGTTTTCGTATACCAACCGAGGCCAGTGTTATCCTTTGGACATATGGGTGTTCATAGTATCACCAACAGAAATGGACAAGCAACATGGCAGAATTGGGCGGGCGGGGGAGGGAGTACGAGAGATATAACTGGTTCCCAATGGTCTTGGTGTCTCGTTACTCCCACAGCGTGACATGAACCGACAACAAAGCTCCTCCTCTGGGGGGGGATGAAACCAAGGGGGAACACCTCCTGTTGACTTCACAACCTTCTTGGACGAAACCATTGTAATTGTTTTATATATATATATGAGCCATTATAACCATTTCAGAGGATTTCTATATAGATTCGGTTTGGAGGGTGAGATCGATTCGACTCAAATCATACAAGACTGGTTAATGTTTTTGCCCATTTTACTTTTTGTTCATGAAAAAAGCTGCTACTGTAGGATGGATGTCATGTGACAATGATTGATTGATATATCCATTTTAATGATCTCTTGATGTACTCTCAAATCTGATGGCTTAAATTGTTGTTAAGAATAATAAAAAGCATGATCAGAGGAATGGACAAGTTCAATATCAGGAGGTGAAGAATGGTTTCTTTCGTGTTTTTTTGGAGCTGTTTCACGCCTGCTCTTCTTGTCGGCAACAGTATCGAGACTCATTTAATGTTGGTGTGGTTGAGTCGGCATATGAAATAGCTTACATCTAACTTTCTGGATTTCGCTGCATGGTACTGCACTTACCCGAACACATCAAAATGATGCTACAAAGGCAGAGTTTATGGGAAGGTGATATACTTTAGATACATTCTGGTTGAGTCGAGTTCAGTCCTTGTTTATTCGTTCGATTTTGGAGGAGGTGATGGGTAAAATACATATGGCTGATGGTCAAACTTGATGCATCATAGCGCAGTCAGGTGCTCGTAGAAGTAACAACTGTGTGCCCGGAAACCTATATCAGATGCTACAGTACATGTGAATGGTTCGATGTTGGTACGTACTCGGTGCTATAGGATCGAACTTGTCGATGCTTTCAATAAGAGGTACGTGCCATCTTGTTCTTGGAGATAGGCGTGCTCGCCCTTCAAGAGTCAGGTTTATAATTCTTGAATACGTGGGTTGGCAGTCGATGCAGAGAGAGAGAGAGATGTATCTGGTTCCCTCCTGAGGGGCGTATCTACGATGGGAATCATGGAACGAGACCCAAGGACAAGAAAAGCATAGCGCAGGGACGTAGACGTAGAGGAACAGTGAGGAAAGAGAGAGACTGTAGCCTTCTCTCTCTAGCTGATGTTTTGTATTTTATTGCTATTCTGTCGACACATAAATAAATACTCCAGGCAGAAGGCCAAGCCCATGACGCTGCTGGTTTTAACCTTCCCACCACCTCGTTCTTGGGTTTCCGACGGGAAGGAGGCAAGGCTAAGGGCGTTGGAGTCTGAGCAGCCGATGAGAGTGTGTGATCTCCGTAGTTCTCGTCATCGTTGCTTTTCTCGGTGTCTGTGATGGAGATGAGGAGCTGGCTTGGCTTCTCTTTGTCCTCCAGCAGGGGGGAGAGCTCCTGCTGCCGTGAAGAGGATGAGTTTGGAGGTGTGGGAGAGGGTGGTGGTGGTGATAGAGATGAAGTGGGGTTTCTGCCGTCTGATGCCTCCGTCTGCCTCATGGAACCACCTTTGAGGGCTTCTACTTGTGCTTCAGGTATCCCTTCTCCTGTGGGGTTTCATTTGTCATCACCAACCCCGGTTTCCTAATGTCGGTACCTTTTTTGTACCATCAAGATATTTTTTTTTCATTCTTTCTTTATCTTCTTGTGATTGTTTTTGTGTTGAAGTGAGTCCTGTTTGTTCTCAGAGATAATACAGATAGCATGCTCATATTTTTCTATTTTACTCAGCTTAAACTCTTTAGGGAAAACTTTATGGGTTTATGTCGTCAGATAGGTTTTAGATTACTTTTCTTGGCTTCTCGGTTTCTTGTATTGTTGCTGATATGGTTCTGTATATATGGTTATGTGGATTTTTTCCTCTTTCTGAAGCTGCAACTTTTCCATGATATATAGCATTTCTTTAACGGTAGCTAAGCAATCGGTACTGCAATCTTCTTTTTAATCTATCGAACTACATAGATTAATATGTTTTTGTATGTCAATATAAATGGTTATCTAAGTTGTCATCAACCTCTTGAGTCCTAGTTTGGTGTTTTTTCCTTAAAGAGTGTAGTTTTCTCCAATTTCCAGCTTTCTTGTCATCCTACCTCTTCAAACTACCCTCTGATATTTCTGTTCCTTTGGTTTTTGATCGAAGATATGTTGAAAGCTAAGCAATGTACATGCTAACTTTTCCACCACCTCTTATGCTTAATATTGTCTTTAGAAAATGCTCCTCTTTTTCATTTGGAAGAGGGATCTTTAGAAATGTTATTGTTGGACCTGTGTCATGGATTTCAAATACTATTCTTCCGGTTCCCAATCTTTAGCATTTCTTCTTGTTTTATCGAGCATGTATCCTTCTCTCTAGCCTTTTAGATGAACAAATGTCCCTTCAGAAATTTATGATGCATAATTGATGCATTCATGTAGACTGGAGACACAGTGCAATTGCCACCACCACCAGCTGCTCCAATCCTGAAGAGCAAGGTCCAAAGTTTGAGGATTTCTTGGGTGGCTACTCTGAGAACCTCAATGAAGAGAATCAAAACCTGCACCAACCTATTTACCACTTCCATGACATGTATTACCACAGCTCTGTTGGCCCTGGAATTAATGTCAACATGCCCCCCTCCTTCAGTCCTGCGGAGGGAGGAACAGGGGAAGATATCCAAGTCCCATACCACCATATACATTCCTTCCACCACAATCACTTATTTCAGGATCCCAATGCCATCAAGCCTCCTTTCTTCATGACTGATCCTAACCAAAACTTTACCGCAAGTGCTATCTACAATTTAGGAATGGATGGTTCAACCTCTATTTCCGGCATGAAATCATGGCTCCGACAAAACCAGCATATTCCGGAGAAGCAACCGGTCGAAGCATATGAGTGTAACATCCAATCGTTGAGCCTCTCAATGGGTCCTGTGTCACAATCTGTGCCTCTCAAAATTGTTCCGATGGCTTCTCCACTAGAGGCTGCTGATGATCCCAAGTGCTTAAATGCTGAATCAGCAGATAGAGAACCAGTTCCTCGCAAGTCGATCGAAACCTTCGGGCAAAGAACCTCACAGTACAGGGGAGTGACAAGGTGGGTCTCCCAGAAAACGTTATTTGTCTTCCTCCACCCTTACGACCAGTTGCATGCATTGCTAGTATGTCTTTCGTTATGGATGCTGTAGGCATAGATGGACCGGAAGATATGAAGCCCACCTCTGGGATAACAGCTGTAGGAAGGAAGGACAGAAAAGAAAAGGAAGGCAAGGTAGAGTACTCCTAGTTTTCTGTAAAATCATCCAGTTAGAAAAGGTTTATTTTTGCTATTTTCTTTGGGAACTCACTGACATTTCCTTTGTTGATATCCTTTTGATCGATTGATCCTCCTTCAACCTAGCAGTATATTTAGGTAAGGGAAGATAGTCTAAATGATTTTAGTGTTTGGTTGAGTTATTTATCATGCACTGTATTGATTGAAGTTTCTGATGCTGCTGATGTTAAGGGGGTTATGATAAGGAAGAGAAGGCTGCAAGAGCATATGATTTGGCTGCGCTTAAATACTGGGGACCAACAACTCATACAAATTTTCCAGTAAGAGAAATCTTTGGTTTCTTTCTGTCTACTTTATTACATCCTAGATATCTCTTGCTCCATTGTTTTACCTTCTTTGTTTCCCTTGTCACACTATTTCTCACAGCTGAGCAGCTACCAGAAGGATCTGGAAGAGATGAAGGACATGACTAGACAAGAATTTGTAGCCAATTTACGAAGGTTTAATGACATCCTGTGAAATTATGGACTAGGCTACAACGTACAATTTTTATTGCTTTGACTTAGATGAATTCACTCATCGACTTCTGATCATGTTTTCCGTTTGTTTCCTTTCAGAAAGAGCAGTGGGTTTTCAAGAGGGGCATCTGTTTACAGAGGGGTGACAAGGTCTTGCAAAACCCAATTTTAGCTTTTATCATCACTGGAGTCCCGTGCTATCATAAATCCCAAGATTTCTCTCTACATTTCATTTTCTTTTTGGTTTTTTTTTGGATCTAGGCACCACCAGCATGGTAGATGGCAAGCTAGAATTGGCAGAGTGGCCGGAAACAAGGACTTGTACCTTGGCACATTCAGTAAGTTCCTCTACAAGCATGCAATTCCCACGAATCGTCCGAAGTCTTAGTTTTGTTCTCTGTGTTACTATCTGTCTATACCTTACTGGCACCCTGAGTTTTGTTATGGCACATAAGCGGCACTTCTAACATGGTTGTTACTCGTGAATCCTGATAGTAGTTACCTGCAGGCACACAAGAGGAAGCTGCAGAAGCCTACGATATTGCAGCAATCAAGTTCCGGGGCCTGAATGCAGTGACAAACTTTGACATGAGCAAGTACGATGTGAAACACATTTGCTCAAGCTCCCATCTCTTCGGAGGTGATCTTGGGAAAAGATCACCAAAGTCTACACCCACAGCTTCGGCGTCAGCTAACATGAACCAACCAACTTCTCTCGTCGTCGCAAACTCCGAAGATTTTTCCAACATGCTATCTAATTCCAAGTCTGATAGTACTTCAAACAGAGTACCTGCCGATGCTGTATCTTTGATTTCATCTTCAATAACCAATCCAAACCTTTGGACGGAAAGCCAGGGAGCGGAAGGAACCATAATTCCTACCACAGCATGCATGGGGACGTTTCTCAGGCATTCTTTTGCCCTTCTGCAGTGAGGTGAGTGTGGGGATAGCAGCAGTGGAGCATGAACTGGATGGTGCATGGCAGCAGCTCAGATGAGAGATATACGGGCAGTGAATGAGCTTCCAAATCTTTTTACCAGTTGAATGATTTGAAGAAAAGCTTAAATATGCTTCCAATTATGTATCGTCAACTTTCAGAGATTGATGGCAGCAATTTTGCAGTTGTAGCTCAGCTGTGTATGTCTACTTGTATGACTCTTTTGTTGGCATTTGATTGCTGAAGCTGCTAATAATACATGCTCTTAAGAGAAATTATCGGTTGCAATCTATTAGGTACCTTTTCGACGGTAACAGCAATCAAAACATCTTGTATTGTTTCATTCTTCTGCGAGTCCTCGGCTTGTTTGCATACTGGTGTAGTAGCAAAAGCTTGTGCCACACCATCAATGTAGATATAGAAAGTACATTTGACGACACCCATTATCCGACATGTGAACATGCATGCAATATCTGCCATCTCTCTCTTCGATGTATTGACTTGTTTCTCGTAAAATCCACACACGTTTTCTGGGTGTTGACTTTTGTATTTACATGGAAAAGCTGCAGATTCTGAGGGTAATACGGGATCAAGTCCACTTATTCTCATCGTAGGCAGCCTGTGATTGTGTGGAGACCGTGAAACTTACACTGTGCTTACAGATTAATTGGACATTTATATAAATAAAACTAGGTAACACTACAGTCACATCGGCCATCCCAATTAAATGTTTCCTCGTATAACATGGCTGAAGCATGAAAGGGTCTCCGGGTAATTGTAGACATGGCTGCATGTATATTGCGAGAACTCCATGCCACTCGTTTACAGCCGTTCTGACTCGTTCCGAGACATTCTTGTATAAACTATATTGATTTTATTGCAGAAGGAAACGTGTTTTATTGCATGCATAGAGTTCAGCATCTAATTAAGATCACAAGTCTTTCCATCGATTCATCTCCATCATTCGTTGGGGTTACCAGCAGCATCATCATCATCATAATCATCCACATAATCATCAACATCATCCATAAAAAGCGTTAACGCCAAGGATCTGAAAATACCGCTCCATCCGCCACCCCGGTTGGCCCGTCTCCCTCGAGCCGGCTGAGGTCGCACCAAGGAGCACAGTGGGTGCAGGTCGAAGCCGCAGGTGCGGCACTGGTAGACCATCCCGCCCACGTGAACCCCGCACACGTCGCACAGGCGGGCGGTACCCGGGCGAGCGTGCAAGGTGAGGAGATGCTGCGGGTGCATGTGGAAGGAGATGGTCGAGGGGCACCTGGCGCAGTGCTCGTGCAGCTCGAAGTTGCAGCGGTCACACCGGTAGCGGAGGCCATCGCCCATGATCCTGCAACCACTGCAGACGAAGGATGCTTCATGGTACTGGTAGACCAAGGGATGATCAGGGTGCAGGAAATGGGTTACATGGCGTGGACTCTCCTCCATGGCTCTCTCTCTCTCTCTCTCTCTCAGCTTTCTTTGAGCTTCTCTCTTCTCAAGAGCTAGCTTACTTATATAGACATTTGGAGGAGAGGATACTCTCATATCATTAATGATTGAAAGAGTGAGATTAAATGTATTAGTTTTGACCCATATTTTAATAATTTAAAATTTTAAGTTAATTTAATTTCTGACTACAAATTATGTACCTAAAAACATTTATATTTCTAAATTTCAAATATATATAATGTCTCATTTACACTCATCATGATCTTCTTTTCTTGATAGTCATTTGTATAGGTACCAAGTAAGGTTAATCATCTAAACCCTAAATATATAATGGAAACAGTTCTCAAGGGTTGTATGGTTTCAATATTACCCATGACTTTATGTATAAGAGGTCTTTGTGAAAAGTATATGTAGTCATATCTAAATCTTTTCTTGAATTAATGCCGACATGCAACAAACACAAACCACATGATCTTTCGTTCGCTTAAAGATATTTTGGAGAATCATGATGTCATCCCGATCTATGTGACGAACAAAATAACTACGAGCGCAGAAATGTGGTGAGCATCTGTCTCCGTAATGCTCGGGGCAAAATATTCTTTTAGTCCACTCGAGAAAGACTCATATATTATTCATCTCAATATTCTCATCTTCAAGATACAAAATTCTAATATATATTAATCATGAGCTCGTCGGCATTGACGACCGAGTCAAGTCGTCATGCGAACGCGTAGAATGTTTCTAACCTATCCAAATCTGATGCAGTGCATGGCAAATTAGTGGGCCATCAGCTCTGTCGTCGTCATACGCCATCGTCTCCTCCGTCTCGATCCTGATTTGGTCGTGCTCTGGGCCATGGCTATTGACCACCGAGTCTTCGTCGCTGTCGACGCCGTAGGCGTATCATCTTCCTAACCTATCAAGATCCGACATAGTACATGACAAACTAGTGGACCATCGGATCAACGGTCGTCATACGCTATCGTCGCTTCCATCTCCATCCTGATTCGGACGGAAGTTTTGAGTTTTCTTCGATTTGCAGGTCTCGAGCTCTCCCCCATGGCGATGGACATGACAATATCTATTGTTATACAAATTTATACCGTGGCCTCGGGATTGGTGTGATTTGGTCCAGTCCCAAAAATGCAAGATCATCTGAAACGGATGAGAAAGCGAGGTGGGGTTGGTGAGATAACTCCGAGATGGGTTGAGTTGCACTCGATCTACATCGGGATCTTGTACGATAGATTGGTATCATACGGGAATTTTCGACTTAACTCCTCTGATGCTTAAGTTAGTAAATAAAAAATATGTAAAAAGATTGTCTCTCCTCACCGAGACGTGAGGCTAGTATTTATACCTACTTCTCGGGCTAAGGGTACGACAGTTGATGATGATAGTTAGTACCTCTCGCGACGTAATCACCCGGGCGATCGGCTCGTACGTCCTTTGTGGTGCATGTCGATTTGTTCGGATTCCTATGGTGCGATATCGACTCATACGGTCCCGGACAATGCGAAACCAATCGGAAGGGCATTGCCTACCAGGTTGGCTTGCTTCCGTGTCAAATAGATTATCGAGTTGTGTTCCACATCGGTTGCCAGCTGAAGATTTGGGGTTAATGCTAGAACATTTGGTATCTTATATATAATAATTTAATTAAACTTATTATTTGACATAAGATGAACTACGGTATATCGGAGTGACACAGATGAATAATCCATCGATAATGTAAAGGATTTAAGTAAAAAGAAAAAAATTATTGATTATCAACCCACACATACTAACTTTGTAAAGAAAAAAAATAAGGACTGACATATATTAGAATTAATTGATAATTTAGTAGGTCCAATCACGAATTTGAGAAGAACAAATATAAGTGAGCTTGAATCTTAAATCGCCTTTCTATAGCACGATCCGTTTGAAACCATGGGTCGTATCCTTAGAATCACCAACCCAATCTAAATGATATGAACAATTATAAAAAGTTACTTTTCATACTCCTTTTTAACATTTGTGCAAAATTTAAGGTCAATTCAAACAAAGCATTTTTCTTTATTTTTTGATAAATTGATGGAACAAGAAAAAAAAAATACTAAGACTTTGGATCATTGATTTTGCCAAATGTCTGCAATAGTGGAGAGAGTATGGTTTGTCTTTAATAACTATTTTGTTAAAAAGAAAATTCATGTGTGAGATGAAGATCACAAGAGGAGTAAGTTATAATCTCATACTAATAAGATATAAAAAAGTCAAATAATATATATCGGGTTTTGTTGATAATTTAACTAATAAGCTTAGGTCTTTGGATTGAATTAATGTCTGATTTGATATATATTAACTTTAACCCAAGAATATGAGCATAGTATCAAAACCAATGTTTGTAAAGATAATTGAGCTACTAGTAAAAAATAAAAAGAAAAGATAGATTTTGGATAGAACCAATTGAGAAAGAAGATAGGTCTAATCACAGTTTGATGGAGTCAGAAGGAGCCGATTGAGTCAGTATAAGAACAGGAAAAATATGACTAATTGTAAGGGTATTTTTAATAAACTAAAAATAAAATAAAATAGACGGTTGTAATTGGGACCAATTAAAAGCATAAAATCTAAAACCGAAACTAAAATTCAAATTCGATGGACTTGAAATCTTCCATTTCGAAATCAAAATAAAAATCATCGATTTAAGAATTAAAATTATCAATTCTAAAATTAGAGTCGACTTATAACGACTCGAGGGTAAAAGTTAAAACTGTATCAAGGTTCTCGAAGCCAATGAGGGTGGCAAAAATGAGCCAAACTCCTCTCGATGACTATTTCTCTCTCTTCACCTCTTTCTTAAGTTAGAAATTACTTGCGTGATTAGTTATTTGAAGAATATGTAGATATCCTTATCTAAGAAGAAGGAAAAGACCTTAATAATTTATTATTTCGCAAGTAGTATGTTGTGGAAGAAATACATGCCGAGTGCATAAGTAAAATTTATATCTTTAGAAGGTATAGGGGACTTTGGACTCGGTTTCTGTTAATTCATGTAAATCTTTTATCTTTTTCATAGATATAAAGTTTATGATTTATTTTATTTTTTTATAGGATCATTATTTATATGAAATTATGTTTTTGTTTTCCCAATAATACATGGCAGCATAGCTTCCTCAAATATGTGCAAATATACTTATGAAATAACACTTGTGGGACGAATACCACAACTTCCATATCATTCTCCTCAAACTTGACGATCGCAAATCAAGACTTGAGTTTCAACTCCAAACATATGACTACTGATTGAAACCCAAACGACAAGTAAAACACACATTTAGATAGATAGGTAGACAGACAGACAGAGATAGATAGACAGACACACACAGATTTAGGTCATAGTAAAGCTACCAACGTCGCCCTTGAACGCAGAGGGGGTGCACGACGAAGCCGCAGGGACCGCACTGATAGACCAAGCTGCTGGTCGTCTGGCAGCACACGCTGCACTGGCGGCCGTAGCCGCCAGACTGGGTCAGCGTCAGGCAGTGCGAGTGCATGGAGCAGCTGAGGCTCTGCGGACACTTGGCGCAGTACTCGTGGAGGTCGAAGTCGCAGCTGTTGCACCGGTAGCTGATCCCGTAGCCGGCGACGCCGCACCCGTTGCAGATGAAGCTTTGCTGGCAAGTGCGGGTCAAGATGCAGCTTGGGTGGGTGAAATGGCGTATCCTCGTCATTCTCTCCCTCTCTCTCGCTCTCTGTGATATAGGCGACTTAGAGTGGGGTTTAGCTGCGATGTGGGTGGGTGCATATATAGAGAGAGAAGAAGGTGAGAAGGACGGGAACTTCTCCCAAATCTCCTGCCTACTATTTCCTGCTTCGTCCTAACGCCAATCTCTTCAAATTCCTATAATGTATTATTACCCACCATCGTATTTGTTTTGTTACACTAAACAAAGACGTTGAATGAGTCCATCACGAGAACACAACTAAAGAACCATATCCGTACCCACATATATATTTGTTACACTAAACAAAGACCTTGAACGAGTCCATCACGATAACACAGCTAAACAACCATCTCATCTCAACATATGACTAGCTATATAAAAAGCCACACTAAACAACGACCTTATCCGAGTCCATCGCTACAACACAAAGAAGCAGCTCATCTCAATTGCTTGTTCTTGTGGGAGAAGACGTGAACGAAAAGGAAGCTTGTATTGTGTTTATTAAGCATAGTCCGCAAGGACGATCTACTGGGATGGATAAAAAAGACTAAAAGTCAATGATCGACTATCATTTTTTCGTTACTTAAGAAAAAAATTAATGAATAATTTAATAGGATTAACCTCAAATCGTAAAAGAACATTTTGATGGGAACAAATTTGACCGGATCTCGACGAGTCCAATGTAATCTTGATCGAAATCTAGTGAGATTGAGAAAAATCTGAAAATAGATGGAGTTGTTAGGAGTCCTGCATGTCTTAATATCACCGAAATCAAACGTAAGAGTGGAAAGAAAAGGGGAAACTTCCAAGCATTAAACCCATCAGTCCAATCAACCTTCTTTTTCTTTCTCTTTCGAATTGCTTCTAAAAGAACCTCTTTCTCATTAAATGAAACATAGCTAATAAATGAGTAACAAAAGATGATGCCTCGCATCGTCTCTCTGTCGCCTTCTAAAGCTACTTATGTTGTTGTTTAGATTCCTTCTTGTATCGCTTACTAGAAGCTCCTCCTATCTGACTATTCTTACCTTTCTCATACGTCACTTTCGATAAGCTATGATCTCACTTCTTACCTCTCTCATCAATTATGATAATATTTGAGTTTTTCTAAGATTTTATTAGTTTATATATTTATAATAGACAGAAATATTAACATACTGGGAGAGAGTATTTATATGATTAACAATATTAATTATTTAGGTTATAAAAGAATAGTTTTTGACACCTAAAATATTAAATAATTTTAAAATATTTAAAACATCATTTGATGAATTTTTTATCGTAAAACATTGATTGATAACGGGAAACCAAATCAACTTGTTAAAGATTAAAATTTTGAAATATTATATAACAAATATTAATTCAAAAATAAGATTAGTCAGTATTAAAAGGTTTAATCCTCGAGATAATGTCAATTTCCAATTGTTTGGAATGTCGTTGGTTTAAAACTTGGTTGGGGAAAGAAAATACTTCAAACTAAAATAAATAAAAAAAACATAAGTTAAAAAGATGATTTAAGATTAACGTTGTCAATATTCATGGAGAAAATTAAATATAATATAATGAATATCTCACTTGAGTTAATTCAAATTCAAATCATCATTCACTTGCATATCCTTTCACATAAAAGTAACTTAAACATAAACATAAATTCTTTTTTATGTTCTTAATATTATTTTTTATTCGTAATATTTATTCGTAATATTCTTTTTTATCTTCACTATATAATTTTCAGTTGTCTTCATTACCAAAATTATTTAAAATTATGAGAGACTTTATAAATCATAGAGAAAAGATGATAAAAAAAAAAAGGAGAAGATGAGACACAAAAATAACTAAAAATTTGTATGTTCGAAAACGTCTCTGTACACACGTAAAGAATTATTTGCTTTGGGTGATGGACGTCTCCATACAATTTTATCTTTTTGGGGCACATTAGCTTCAAAAAACACCTTTGAGGATAAAAGAGACTCGACGGACTTATGAACTCTTGGTTCTCATAATATTTAACTAATGTGAGACTAAATGATGCTTCCTCCATTAGGGGAGCCAAGGGCTTATAGTCGAGGTGCACGGCCCGAGAGCGGGTTTGCTCGTATAGGCCTCAAGCCCTCCTAGTATCAATTTGATAAAGTTATTTAGTCCAACATTGATTGAAGAGTATGTGAACCAAGGGCTCATAAGTCTGTTAAGTCTCCCATACCCTCAAAGGCGCCCTTTGGAGCTCACAAGCTCCGAAAGGCTAAAACTATATGGGTACGCCCATCGTCTAAAGCCGATAATTCATCGTAAGCCTACGGACCGCACCAATAACCAACCGAATGATTAAATAATTCCTTATTAGATTAGTGCTAGAAGGAGGGTCTGAGGCTTGTACCTTGGTCAAACAAACTTATTCCTCAACCGTACACCACGATTATGAGCCCTTCGCTCTTTAACAGGAGAGATCACCGATAAGATCATTTAAGGAGTATGAGAATGAAAGGCTCATAAGTTCTTTGGGTCTCGTTTATCTAGCCATGGCTAACACTAGAATCAGGTTAATAGTTTGATGATTTTGAATTGAAATAGATTAGATTGTAATGGTTTAATCTCGAACGCTCATCTAAATGATGAATCTATCTATTTCAATAACTTAATAAATGACTAGGCATTTTTGCTATATTAAAAAATAAAATAAAATAAAATAAAATAAACGATTTTGATTCGAAACGAAATCGAAATTAAATTTCATGGATTCCTAAATCGAAACTAAAAAAAATAGAATTCAAACCCGATAGACTTGAAATCTTCTATTTCAAAATCAAAACCGTGAGTTCCATAATTAGAACTAAAATCCTCGATTTAAGAACTAAAATTATTAATAATTCATCATATAAATCTTTTAACTTTTTCATAGATATAAAGTTTGTGATTTATTTTATTTTTTAAGGATCATTATTTATATGAAACTCTGTTTTTGTTTTCCCATAATACATTGCCGCATAGCTTCCTCAAACACGTGCAAATATACTTGTGAAACAACACTTGTGGGACGAATACAACAACTTCCATATTATTCTCCTCAAACTTGACGATTGCAAGTCAAGACTTGAGTTGCAACTCCAAACAAATGGCTTCTGCTTGAAACCCAAACGACAAGTAAAACACACAATTAGATAGATAGATAGATAGATAGGCAGACAGACAGACAGACAGACAGATAGATAGATAGATAGATAGATAGATAGATAGATCGACAGACACACAGATTTAGGTCATAGTGAAGCTACCAACTTCGCCCTTGAACGCAGAGGGGGTGCGCGACGAAGCCGCAGGGACCGCACTCGTAGACCAAGCGGCTGGTCGCCTGGCAGCACACGCTGCACCAGCGGCCGCAGCCGCCAGATTGGGTCAGCGTCAGGCAGTGCGAGTGCATGGAGCAGCTGAGGCTCTGCGGACACTTGGCGCAGTTCTCGTGGAGGTCGAAGTCGCAGCTGTCGCACCGGTAGCTAACCCCGTAGCCGGCGACTCCGCATCCGTTGCAGATGAAGCTTTGCTGGCAAGTGCGGGTCAAGATGCAGTTTGGGTGGGTGAAATGGGTTATCTTCGTCATTCTCTCTCTCTCTCTCTGTGATGTAGGCGACTTAGAGTGGGTTTTAGCTGCGAGGAGGGTGGGTGTATATATAGAGAGAAGAAGAAGGTGACAAGGACGGGAACTTCTCCCAAGTTTCTTCGTCCGAACGCGAATCTCTTCAAACTCCTATAATGTATTATTACCCACATACGTATTTATTTTGTTACACTAAACAAAGACGTTGAACGAGTGCATCACATGCACGCGAACACAACTAAAAGAACCATATTCGAAGTACCCAAATAGATATTCGTTTTGTTACCCTAAACAAAGACCTTGAACGACTCCATCACGAGAACACAGCTATACAACCATCTCATCTCGACATATGATTAGCTATATTTAAAGCCACACTAAACAACGACCTCATCCGAGTCCATCGCTACAACACACAGAACCAGCTCATTTCAATTACTTCTTGTTCTTGTGGGAGAAGGCGTGAACGAAGAGAAAGCTTGTATTGTGTTTATTAAGCTTAGTCGGCAAGGACGATCTACCGGGATGTATAAAAAAAGACTAAAAGTCAATGATCGACTATCATTTTTTCGTTACTTAAAGAAAAAATTAATTAATAGTTTAATAGGTTTAACCTCAAATTCTAAAAGAACATTTTGATGGGAACAAATTTGACCGGATTTCGATTAGTCCACTTGAATTTGATCCAAGTCTAGTGAGATTGAGAAAAATATGAATATAGATGGAGTTGAAACGAGTCCTGCATGTCTTAATATCACCGAAATCAAACGTAAGAGTGGAAAGAAAAGGGGAAACTTCCAAGCATTAAACCCATCAGTCCAATCAACCTTCTTTTTCTTTCTCTTTCGAATTGCTTCTAAAAGAACCTCTTTCTCATTAAAGGAAACATAGCTAATAAATGAGTAACAACAGATGATGCCTCGCATCGTCTCTCTGTCGCCTTCTAAAGGTACTTATGTTGTTTAGATTCCTTCTTGTATCACTTTCTAGAAGCTCCTCCTATCTGACTATTCTTACCTTTCTCATAAGTCACTTTCGATAAGCTATGATCTGACTTCTTAGCTTTCTCATAATTATGATAATATTTAAGTTTTTGTAAGATTTTATTAGTTTATAAATTTGTAATATACAGAAATATTAACATATGGGGAGAGAGTATTTATATGATTAACAATATTAATTATTTATGTTATAAAAGAATAAATTTTTACACATAAAATATTGATAAATTTTTATCATAAAATATTTGATTGATAACGATAAACTAAATCAACTTATTAAAGATTAAAAATTTGAAACGTCGTATAATAAATATCAATTCAAGAACAAGATAACTCAGTATTCAGAACCTTGATTTTATTTTATCTTCAATATATAATTTTCAGTTGTCTTTTATACCAAAATTATTTAAAATTATGATAGACTTTATAAATAATAGAGAAAAGATGATAAAAGGAGAAGATAAGACCAAAAAAAAAAAAAACTAAAAATTTCTATGATCGAAAACCTAGATTGGTCTCCCCATCGGCGTATGACCTATAGGTTTAGGCGAAATTATTTGCTTTGGGTAACGGGTGTATGCACATGAGCTTCAAAAAGTACCTTTAAAAGTAAAAAATGCTTGACGGATTTATAAGTCATTGGATCCCATATTCTTAAACCAATGTGAGATTAAATAGCTTTATCATTGCTCCCTCTTGTAGGGGAGCCAAATACTTGTAGCCAAAGTGCATGACGCAAGAGCAGGTTTGCTCGACTGAAATATAAGCCTCGAGCCCTCATTTTAGTGCCAATATGATAAGATTATTTAGTCCAACATTGATTGAGAAGTATGGAAATGTAGGGTTTATAAGTATGTCGGGTCTTCCATACTCTCAAAGGCACCTTGAGTTCACGAGCTCCGAAAGGACAAAACCATACGCGTATGTCCATCACCCAAAGCGAATAATTCTTCGTGAGTCTATGAACCGCACCAATGACCAAACAACCAAATGGTCCTTTATCAAATTGACACTAGAAGGAGGGCCCCAAGGCTTGCAGCTCAATCGAACAAACTTGCTCTCGAGCCGTGCACCTTGGTTATGAGCCCTTAACTCCCTTACGGGAGAGAGCACTAATAAGACTCTTTAGTCCCACATTGATTAAGGAGTATTGGAACGAAGGATTCATAAGTTTATCGAGTCTCTTGTACCCTTAAAGGTGTTTTTTAGAGCTCACGAGTTCTGTAATGGTAAAATCGAAATGATCTTTTATTAATATTAACATGAACGTACTAGTACTTTTAATTTTACTATAACTTTTAAATATCAAACCACAAAATATAATTTAATACTTCAACTTTTTTTTTTTTTTCATGTAATGTTCATCTTGAATGAAGTACAAGCATGAATCCATATCTTTCCAACTGTCCCCTCTATAAACAGCCAAGTCGTTCATCTTAAATAGCCTTCCTTATCATGATTCTTTCGAAACCATCGGTCACATCCTTGGAATCACCAACCCAATCTAAATGATATGAACAATTATAAAAAGTTGTGTTGATGTCACTTTATCCTTCTACTCGAACTATTTTAAGAGAGGAAGAACGTTCAAGTGGCAATAAAAAATAATTTGAAAGCGTGTTTGTTAACTTATTGGATGTGACGTAACGTGGAAAGAAGAAATGACCGGAGGTTTCATGATCCACAGTCTTAACCATTAAGAAGCAAGTGATGAAATCCATAGTCATTCATCATGTTGAATCAATAATTAGTCGATGCAAGTTGGTACCACATTCATGTTAAGATTGAAGTGTGTGCCATGGTTTTGTAAACCCATCAAACTACTAAACCAAAGAGGCAAATGCATCAAAAGCAAGAAGATATGGCCGATTCAAACAAAGCATATCTTTATTCTCTTCTTTATTTTGTGAAAGCTTGATGAAACAAGAGAAATAACACTAACACTTTTGCATCATTAATTTTGCCATATGTCTGCAATAGCGGAGATAGTATGGTTTGTCTTCAATAACTATATCGTTAAAAAGAAAGAGTAAGGTATAATCTCATACTAGTAAGACTTAAAAAAGTCAAATAATATATATCGGGTTTTGTTAATCACTTAACTAATAAACTCAAGTCTTTGGATTGAATTGATGTCTGATTAGATGTATATTAACTGTAACTCATTTGAATTAGAATCATCATCAGTTTAAAATTTGAGCATATGAGCATAGTATCAAAGCCTTTGTCAACAAAATTGAGCTACTAGTAAAAATAAAAGAGGCTAGATTTTGGCTACAACCAACGGAGAAAGAAGATAGATGCTAGAAGGAAGATTTTGGTTTACGAACTGCACCAATGACCAACCAACCAACCAAATGACCAATAGCCATAAGTGCTCATGAATTGAAATAATTGAAGTGATAAAAGAAAGGGTAGACATGAATACTAATGAAATAACCAAAGGGATAGGGAGGAGAGGGAGAGAGAGAGAGAGAGAGAGAGAGGATAGAATCGTTGACTTTAATTATTTTAAGACTCATCAACATATTTCATATTAAAAGTTTCGTCAAAGTCTTATATCCCTTCAATTATGTTCATTTTCATATTGACCAATAGTTATAAATGCTCATGAATGAATTGAAATAATTATCATTGACTTTTAATGTACGTCTATCTAGCCATGGCCAACACCCAATGAGATGGTTTTGAACCGAAATAGACTAGATTTTAATGGTTTGATTTCGAATCAACTAGAAAATAAAAAACCTAAACGGTCGAATGCTCATCTAAATGATGAATCTATCCTTTTCAATAACTTAATAAACGACCGGTCGTAATGACATTTTTGATATATTAAAAAATAAAATAAAATAAAATAAACGATTTTGATTCGAAACGAAATCGAAATTAAATTTCGTGGATTCCTAAATCGAAACTAAAATTAAATAGAATTCAAACCCGATAGACTTAGAAATCTTCGATTTCAAAATCAAAACCGTGAGTTCCATAATTAGAACTAAAATTCTCGATTTAGGAACTAAAATTAATAATAATTCATCATATAAATCTTTTAACTTTTTCATGCAAAATAAAGTTTTATGGTTTATTTTGTGTTTTATAGGATCATTATTTATATGAAATTCTGTTTTTGTTTTCCCATAATACATGGCAGCATAGCTTCCTCAAAGCATGTGTAAATATACTTATGAAATAACACTTGTGGGACGAATACAACAACTTCCATATCATTCTCCTCAAACTTGACGATCGCAAATCAAGACTCGAGTTACAACTCCAAACAAATGGCTACTGCTTGAAACCCAAACGACAAGTAAAACACACATTTAGATAGATAGATAGATAGATAGATAGATAGATAGGTAGGTAGGTAGGTAGATAGATCGACAGACAGACACAGATTTAGGTCATAGTAAAGCTACCAACGTCGCCCTTGAACGCAGAGGGGGTGCACGACGAAGCCGCAGGGACCGCACTGGTAGACCAAGCGGCTGGTCGCCTGGCAGCACACGCTGCACCGGCGGCCGCAGCCGCCAGACTGGGTCAGCGTCAGGCAGTGCGAGTGCATGGAGCAGCTGACGCTCTGCGGACACCTGGCGCAGTACTCGTGGAGGTCGAAGTCGCAGCTGTTGCACCGGTAGCTAACCCCGTAGCCGGCGACGCCGCATCCGTTGCAGATGAAGCTTTGTTGGCAAGTGCGGGTCAAGTAGCAGCTTGGGTGGGTGAAATGGCGTATCCTCGTCATTCTCTCCCTCTCTCTCTCTCTCGCTCTCTGTGATATAGGCGACTTAGAGTGGGGTTTAGCTGCGATGAGGGTGGGTGCATATATAGAGAGAGAAGAAGGTGAGAAGGACGGGAACTTCTCCCAAATCTCCTGCCTACTATTTCCTGCTTCGCCCTAACGCCAATCTCTTCAAATTCCTATAATGTATTATTACCCACCATCGTATTTGTTTTGTTACAATAAACAAAGACGTTGAATGAGTCCCTCATGAGAACACAACCAAAGAACCATATTCGTGCCCACATACATATTCTTTTTCTTACACTAAACAAAGACCTTGAACGAGTCCATCACGATAACACAGCTAAAGAAACATCTCATTCCAACTACTATTGATTCCCACGTACGACTTGCTATTTTCTAAGTTACACTAAACAACGACCTCAACCAAATCCATCGCTAGATCACAAAGAACCAGCTCATCTAAACTACAATTGATTCCAGCCCTGGAATTCCGACAGAGGTTGCTTGTTCTTGTGGCAGAAGACTTGTCCGAAGGGAACGCTTGTATTGTGCTTATCCCAGTCGGCGAGGACGATCATGAGGGATAGAAAAAGACTAAAAGTCAATGACTCCACGTGGCAAAGGCTACTTGTTGTCAGAGAAGACTTGTATTGTGCCTATCTTATGATTTTAAATATATCATTGATTATGACATAGCTTTTATGTATAATTTGAGCTTTGTGGAATATGACTTCGCCCTCAAAAACTCGATCAGAAGAATGATAATTATTGTTGCAAGCTGAAGGAAGTCATCATCCTCAAAGGTCTTCTTAAAGTCTATTCCCTTGGGCTCCAAAATATACGTAAATTATGTCAACAGTTCAAACTTGGTATCTTTTGCCTTAGATCATTATTCTTGCACATCCATGACCTAATTAGGAAGGAAGGCCAAATAGTTAAATTCTTTCATATCAAAAAATATAGGACATGCGATTTGAACATGTTATCGATCGATTATTTATTACTATAAATATTTTTTATTGAGTAAAGGTTTTTTTTGTTTTTAAAAAAAGATGAATCATTAATTATATTTGCTCCAAAGTCATAATAGCTTTCTACATCAATATGTGTATTAATTTCTTATTTCATGCATACTTTAGCAATTAATTTTTTTCCCTCTCGTTGATTTTGTTGTATTTATCACATCCTATACATTTACGTAATAACTGCGTCATATGAGAAGACCGTTTTATCCGATATAACGTCTGCTATGCTCGGAGCACAAAAACTGTTACAGGCCAAGTAACGGCGCTCTTTTTATCCCTCTCTATGTATTCTCGATTGCGTGAATCGTCGTTCATCCCAATTTGCAACTAAAATTTAGGTTTAGGTTGCTGTGGCGGCCGTGGATTCGAACCCTACGCATCGTCTTCCTCATCATCGATCCTTCCCCATTTCTCATCTCCGCCTTTGAGCTGAATTCTTTTCTTTTGCTTTCTCGTTTTATCTTGTTTATTTCCTCGGGGTTTTTTATCTCTTTATTCTCTTGGTGATTCGTAGTTGGGTCTCCTTTGGTAGTGCGATCCGACTGTTTGTCGTATTGAATGATCTGCAGGATAGTGTGTATCGGTGTTATGTTAGCGCTGCCATGCATTTCTTGCCGAAAGTGTTTCCTGCTAAAGCAATCTTGCGGAAAATGGGCAGTTGGGATGAACCCTAACCATCCACTGGGTGTCTCGACAATCATTTTCCTCACATTTCTAACAAAAGTCTGCATCCTCATCGACTCGGTTTTTCTTTTCGTTTTTGGCTCTGCATGCTAAGAAATGTCTGATACCAGTTGTCGCTGATTTGAGTTGAATTTGTGCGAGTCATATGGCAAAGCCATGTATGCTCGCAAGGATCAGTACAAGTTGCAACCCATTGCTGGGTTGTGCGGGTTTGCAAGACAGAAAACAGTTAGTGATGGCAAAATGCTGTCATTGCAATGCAGAGACTCGGAATGAGCCGAACAAGCAAAGAAAATCAACAACTTTGTTGGCACAAAAGAGATATTTTTCACATAGGGGTTCGTTGAGATGATTGTTGGGATGGTATAGATTAGTCTCTAATTTGCTGTTGTTATGGTTTTGTTGTTTTGGCAATTCATCGTCAAAAGGAAAAAGAGAAACAAATCGAGACATTTTCATTCTTATATAACATGATATCTAGATTCTAACAAAGAAGTGCACTAGATACTAGCAATGGATGCACAATGCACCATTGAGAGAGATCAAATGGTCAACATGTTCAACCATCCTAGTAAAATAATAGGAGCTGTTACAAAGATGGGTTACTGCTCTTCTAAAGTGAGAATGGAGCTCTGTATCTTTAACAATATTCTGATGCTACTATGCAGGACATGTATCGGCACATTGCTGTTATGATGTGCTAGTGTTGCCGAGTGTTCTTGCTATAGTAATTGTAAAGGAGAGTGGACAATTGGGTTCAACTACTCCAATGGGAAGGTTTAGTACCATTTTGCTTTTCATTGGTTTGCCATTGGTTATAGAATAATTAAAAGCACATCAAGGTTTCAGGCTTTGATAAAGGGGCGGCACTTTATCAACCATGTTTATGATCTCTTTATTCTCTTGGTGAGACGGCAGTTGGGTTTCCTTTGGATGTATGATCCCAGTGTTTGATTTATTGAATGATCTGCAGGATTGGTGTCGTGTTGATGAAACCATGCATGTCTTGCTGAAAATGTTTCCTGCTAAAGCAATCATGTGGAAAATGGGCAGTTGGAATGAACCCTAATCATCCACTGGGTATCTCGACAATAATTTTCCTTGGTTCATTTTTTCCTTTTTGGCTCTGCATGCTTGGTAATCTTCTGATACCTGTTGTCACTGGAGTTAGGTTGAATTTGTCCCAGAGTCATATGGGAAACCGATGTCTTCTTGCAAGAATTGGTGCAAGTTGCAACCTCTTGCTAGCTTGTGCAGATCTGCAAGAAGAAAACAGGTTGTGATGGCAAAATGTCCCATTGCAACTTTGTTAGCACAAAAGAGATGATTTTCATGCAGGGGTTCATTGAGATGATTTTTGGGATAGTAAAGATTAGTCTTTAATTTGTTCTAGTTATGGTTTTGTTGTTTTGGCCATACGTTGCCATAGAAAATAGAAAACAAATTGAAACATTTTTATTTCTTTTATAGCACGGTATCTAGACTCTAACAAAGAAGGGCCATAAATTGATGCACAAAGCACTATTAAGAGGGATCAAACCCATGACATGTTCAACTGTCCTAGTAAACGAATAGCTGCTGTTACAAAGAAGGGTTACTGCCCTTCTGAAGTGACATTGGAACTCAGTAAACTAACCAATATTCTGATGCTACTGCCCTGGACACATATCGGCACACTGCTGTGATAATGTGCTACTGTCGCCAAGTGCTTATGCCATAGGAATAATGAAGGAGAATGGGCAATTGGGTTCAGCTATTCCAATGGGAAACCTTGTTGCCATTTTGTTTTACATTATTTTGTCATTAGGTACAGAGTAATCACAGCAAGCACCATATAATGCTATGATTATATGTTTTTGATAAAAGTCATCAGATGGACTGGGGGGCAAATTATCATCCACTTTATAGATGAGATGTTGTTTCATTGCTCCCCTCTAGTTTTTTAATTATTTTCACTTTCCATCTGCATTTGATTGGTTTACTTGTGCTTGATGTTTCATTCTGTTTTTTCTCTTTATTTTGTTTATATTTGCTCTATTTTAATTATGCCTTTTCTTTTTCTTAGTTTTTGTTGTTATATTATTGTTATTATGCTTTTTTTGTTTTTGTCATTGCATTGGCAGTAGTCTCTTCTTTCTTCCAACATGTTCATGTTCATACATTTTCCACATAGTGGGATGCTCTACCATTTGAGCTATAAATCAAAACTGTCATCTAAATTGCTTTCGTTTATCAAATACTATGCCAGTAATGTTTTACAATTTAATTTTAGTTTTTATATTCTTATTTATTGTCATCCATAAGCTTCTTGGTCAAAAGAGGTGGCCCCTGCCCCTTTGCCTCTTGTCTTGTGCCTAGGCTCCAAGAATGAATAGTGAAGAAACCAGACTAAAATGGTAATAAATAAACATCTCTGGAGTGTCTGTTTTGTTTTATGTAGATGTCATAAATGATTTTGTGTTTCTTGTATTTTTTTTAATGAAAAAGGTGACTATTCATTGAGTATAATAAGCAGAGACATGATTGGAGGAATCAAAATAGGAATGGGATGCAACATTATCCCAGGAGTGGGTCAGTCCTCTGGTTTTGGCCTGTTAGCTAAAACATCATCATCAAAATTTTGAGTTTTAAGAGTATTCGCCACAAGTCACATGCGTTGCAGGGTGTCCGTTCGAATCCAGATTTTGTCGAGACCCAGTTGTTTGGCGTGACTGAGGCCAGCAAGGATGGCCAGACCTGCAAAAGCGGTATTGGGAGCAAATGAGCGATGGACAGGACATGGCTCATTTCTTGAATGTTGAAAATGGTTTGATCAGATACAATAACACCAAATTGTGAATAAATTGTGTTCGGGGCATTGTCCAAGTTATAGTTTTGGAAAATAGACTTGTATATTTCGTTATGGCTTTTCATGTAAATACTGTGTACAAAATTAGTACGTTTATTATATTATGCCTAGTTTAATTACGTTCTGATTCATTGATAATAGAAGTGCAACTGACATTTGATGTGGAAATCCTTACATGTTTGAGATTATGCAACATAATGATGTTTGAGTTTACAGGTTAGGGTAATACGAACGCGTTAACATTTTTTTATGAACAATACTAAGTAGTGTCACGAGTTAGGTGATATTTTTCACTATTAAAAATAAGACACTATCATCGGATTCGGATGGAGGGAAAAATGAAGTCTCACCTATAAAGCGGATGGAGGGAAAAATGAAGTCTCACCTATAAAGCATCAGATGATCGAGTCAAGGGATTTGCATCTCAAACTCGATGGAGATCAAGGGATTTTTATAAATTCTAAATCTAATTGCATCTCAAACTCGATGGAGATCAAGGGATTTTTATAAATTCTAAATCTAAAAAAACTTTCGGGTTAATGAGAATTGACTCCCTCAGTAAGGGGAAGGTCGGGACTTCCTATGCCTTTAAGTTGTCCGAGGATAGAGCATCAACCTCGTCGACCATCCAATAACCATGAGATCGGGAGGAGCTTATGTGAGAAAGAAAAGATATATTAATCTACAAAGGTGAAAGAGTAGGATGCTAGAAAACCGAGGTGTTGTAGAGCTAACACCCCGGGAGAACAAGGAACCCAGGAACCAACTCACCTTGCATAGAATCGAAGCTAGTAGAGAAGGCTCTTAAGGGGGTCTTAGAGGCTCAAATGCAAGAATGAGCCTCACCCCCATGGTCGAGGGGCATTTACAACGAAGGGATCTATCTCTCTTATCCCATGATGATGACCAGTGTCCTTAAAGGTCGATTCGAGATAGACATCAATTGACGAAGGGGCTTCTTGAAAAGTGTAAATGCAATCAATGTGCGAAGACCATCTCAAAAAGAACAAAAGTGATCGATATGCAAAGATCACCTCATGGAGTGCAAAAGTGATCGATGTGTGAAAACTCGACCCGTGTCAGAAGAGACCCGTCATGGTAGGAGCTACAAGACAAAATGTGTCCAAGGCACATAAGTCGGAAAAACCTGACCTATGTCAAAAGAAACCCGTTATAGTGGGAGTGATAAGATAATATGTTTGAGACGCATGAGTCGAGAAAATCCGACATATGTTAGAAGAAATGCGCAATAACAAAAGATACAAGACAAAATACGTTTGAGGCATGCAAGTTGGGAAAACCCGACTCAGGTCAGAAGAGACTTGCCATGGCGAGAGTTACAAGGCAAAATGTAAGTCAGAAAAAATCGATCAATGTCAGAAGAAATCTGTCATGATGGGAGGCACATGACAAAATGTACTCAAGATGCATGAGTTAGAAAATCTTAACCTACATCGTAAGAAACCCATCACAACAGGTGACACAAGACAAAACGTGTTTAAGGCATGTGAGTTGGGAAAACTTAACCTATGTAAAAAGAAACCCACCACGAAGCTCAAGGCACATGGGTCGGGAAGCCTAACCTCTACCTTCGCTCAAGGTGTGGAGGTCAATAAGCCCGACATCTACCTACGCCTCCGCCCAAGGCGTGGAGGTTGGGAAGCTTAATCCTCACCTCCGCACAAGGTGTGGATGTCAGGAAGCTTGACATCTACCTTCACTCGAGGTGAGGAGTTCGGGAAGCCCAACCTCTGCTTTCGCTTAAACAAGGAGGTCGAGAAGCCTGATCGTTGCCTTCACCCAAGGCGAGGAGGTCAGATGCCCAAATCTGACCTCCGTCGAGGCATAGAGGTCGAGAAGCTTGACCACACCTTCGCCCGAGGTAGGGAAGATCGGGATCACCTCTACTCGAAGCGTGGAGGTTGGAAAGCCTGAACCCAGCCTTCACTAGAGACGGAGAGGTTAGGATGCCCGACCCCCACATCCGTCAAGTCATGGAGGTCGGGAAGAGACAGGGAGGTCAATACACCTAACCCCATCCAATCAATGTGCATCCCCCGATGATACGAGGGGTAGGTCTACAATGAATAACCACCAACAGTGCTGGTGGGAGGCAATCTTGGAAGGACATGTCGAATGGAGTTATGGTGGATAATATGAGGGGAGTGATGGACTAAGCATGTCGGACAAACTAAATGTGCCAATAGGTCGACAATAGATTGAAGAGGTATAAGCTTGATGTGTTAGATGAACTAGACATCGTACTTCGGACCTCTCTCGTAAGATCTCTAAAGCATGCCTTAGGATGAGGGTGCAAATGATAGGGAGCAAACAGTCAACTAATCATTATCCGATATGTAACCATAACATGGTGTCCAGGGTAGAAGCAGAAGATGGAGAACACTCTCCACCCGTTTGCCCATGTGGACAAGGATCCAAGGTAAGCAGTTATGGGTTGCCTCCCTTTTATCACCCATGTGGGCAAAAGGCTAAAGGGAGACTATTAGAGGCAGAGACTATCTCTCTGTAAAATATTTCATGAAATATTATGCTCTTTTACGATCTTAAGTATAAAAACTTGTCTTCAACATGATAAGAAGGGGGCTTACTTTTTTGACCATTCATATTGTACTCATACTCCTTAGGTTACTAACTTAAGTATCAAAGGGATCGGGTTAGAAAACCTCTCTTGACTTCGACTTTTGTGCATGTGACACATCGAAAGCTTGGTGTTTCCATCTCGGATACACCTCGAACAATCCTACGCATATATGTCCGAATCACATCGAGCTAACTAACACATCAACAACTACTTCCCTTAATAAATTTCAACTATAATTTCTTTAGATCTTCCACAAAAGGATATTTTATATTATTTCCTGAACTCTTGATCGTAAAAATTGGTTCTTGTTTGAAAGAACCTTATCGTATGACATAGCGTTGAGTTTAATCTTCATCCATGATTTCATGTTTTCTTGATTTGAAATTAGTTTATTTTCGAGTTTTACAAAAGTTATTTGTCTTATAACAATCGTTTATATTATTCGGGGGTATAGTCCATCATGTATAATGCATGAATGCATTCATTAAAAAGGTAACCATAATGATCCATCACAAAAGTAACATTCATTAAAGAGGGTCTCTGAACACTAGAAGTTTAATCTATGTATGTCCATAAAATAATAAAGCACCTCATTTTTTAAAATATTTCTAAAGATATATATATATGCAGAGATTGTACTCCTCCCCATCTTTCATGATGCAAATGTTGTATGAGTCAAGAACACACCATCGATTCAACTCTCTTTTGAAACATTCATAGTTAATACATCGTTCCACAGCTCAGGTTTTAATTTGTGCCAGTGTCTTGTACACAGTTTTAATCTGATAGAAAGAAATTAGCTTTTGCATTTACCATTTACAGACCGCGAGAGTTCAGCCTGTGAACATCCACTAACCGATACAAATCACCACGCCGTTGCTGGTTCAATGGGATGCTTGACCTGCAAGAACAAATAGCATATTATGTTTGCCAAGTGTTTCCGAAAGCTATTTATCAGCAGAGACTGCATGCTTGGGGGCATAAAACATAGCAATTCCTGTAAAGATCACAGTAAGAGGATCCAGTTGCTAATTGCTTCAAGAATCTAAGACGAAACCTTTCTGATTTTAGAATCAAGGTATGGATTAACCCCTCACTGTTTTATCCATCACGATCATGTTATTTGAACTATGAGTTTGCCTTAAGAACACTGTGCATCACATACTCTATAACCGAAACATAATTGACTTCTGATGCCAGATATCATAAAGGTAATTTTTTCACTGGCAGCCATGCGTAATAACATCAGTTCTTGCAATGCCACTAGATTTGATGTCAAATTCCAAAATTAATGTACGGTTATATTTGCATTATCTGATCAAGATAGTTAGCATGCAGAATTTTCATCATCTTATTGAGAGCAAGATTTAGCAATGATAAAAAATTTCACTTTGTGTGAAGATATATACCTTCTGAGTTCAATTAATGAATAGTCGACCTCTTCTACAATGATTGCCTCCTCATGACCTGCCATTGCTATCACTTCTCCAAACTGATCAATCCACATTACAATACAAGAAGCAAAAGAACATGCTATCAGAATTAGGAAATGATGACAATAAAGGCGGTACAATTCAAAATTAAAAAGTAGGCAAACGACTGCAGCATTTCAAATGCATATATTTTAGATATCCTGACTCCAAGGACTTCCAACAGCCCTTAATCCTCCAACATATATATGCACGATACTTTGTTCTTCAAATGATACTTACAGGTCCAACAAGTGTGGAATGACCCCAAGCAATGTAACAAGCACCAGTGTCTCGAGCAGGGGAACATGTAGCCACAAATAACTGAAAAAAAGATGCAAAAACATAGAAGTCAGCTGACTTAGTTCTAGTAAATACAAGGAACTATGCTGATAAAATTTTAGTTATCTACATCTGAACTAGGCGAACACTATCACAAACACATTTAATCACTTCATGGAAGCTAAACTGTCCGTACAAAACCTCCCTGAAATATGTGCTGTTCTTCTTTTCTACTTGAATTGATACCTTCAAAAAAAGTTTTCAGACCAAGAGAAGTTATTTCTCAAATACAATTTAGGTGTAGAATAATACATGACCAAAATAGTAGTCATGCTATTATCAACATAGAATATTGGCAGTCACAATATATTAAATGTTAGCTTGATTACAGGACAGAAATAAATAAAAAATGGAAAATCAATACGATGAATCATAGAAAAATAATAAAAATTGAAGGCAAAAACAAGAATGGATTATTAAAAGCAAACTACTGTAGAACTACCTTTTTATGCTGAAGATTGACAGATGCATCAAGACATGTTTTTTGCATTAAAGGAGACATGAAAATTGCACTAAAAATAGAAATTCAAAATTAGTTCTCTATTATTTCCAATGCAGCAAGTTGAACATCTAAGAGGTAATTACCAATGAAATTGAAAGTTGATGAAATCTACAAAAAAAAAATTTGTCAAACTTACTTATAAGCCTCAAAGGAAAACAAAGAAGCCATATTCCAAATGAATCCACCAAATGTCCCATCATTCCAAAACTTCTCCTTAACTTCTTGGTTCTGAAGCCACTTTCTTACAAGCGCTTTTTTTTTACTAGTCTATCTTGGTTAATGGTCCGACCATGTATATATATAAATATATATATATATATATATATATATAAATATAAAAATATATATATATATATATATATATATATATTTATATATATACATGGTTGGACCATTAACCAAGATAGACTAGTATATTGATTGATTGATGGTAACTACTGAAAATGATTGGTGCTTATTTATGTTGGAATACTTGGAATGGAAGAAACAAAGTTGATGTTTGATAGAGGTACAGCACCCAACCATGAGAATAATTTATCAAGAATGCAAGCTAGTAGGAAGTCTGTGGGAGCCATTGTTAAATTGCCGAATCCTGTACAGAGTATTTCATAAGATATTTAGAGAAGAGAGATAGAGGCCACCATAAATTCGATGATCTAAAGCAATTTTGATGGAGTAATTGCTAACAGTACCACCAACAGTGAAATTGGTCAAAATTCAGAAACAAAGGAAATTTTGTTAAAACTATTTCAAAATAGCAGAAATTTCTCAAAAATGCTAAAAATAAAAGCTTTGACACCAAGGGAAGATTCAATATAGGCTAAAAATTGGCTTTGGCATAGTAAGGCGGAAGATGAAGCTTTGGCTATCATGAAATTGGAACCAAAATATTGATGCTGGTGCAATGAGATTGAAGTGCAACTTCTCAAACATCCATAGCTCTAGCACTGAGGTGGTTTGATCATTAGTGGCATGTGCCCAAGCTCTTATGACTATGAAGCTCTGACTAATGACATATAATCTTCTCTCTATAATCTCATTTCTTCTGATTATATGGGTTAGATCATTCTCTCATTCAATAATATCCTCTAAATGTTCCCTTCAGCAATGCAACTGTTACACGTCAGAAGGAAAGTTCAGTGCACCTGATTATCAGCAGCCCTGGAATGAACAAAAAAAAATTATAAGTAAACAAACACAGAAAACAAAAACCAGATTTTCACCATAATCTAATAACAAACAGGACACCATGGCATGAAACAGTTAGCCTGAGGCTTCAAAGCTCATTCATTTGGTCAGGCACTTTGTATTCCAAAGATACCTAAACCAAAATCTCCACATTGGCCACTGGCTCTAAAAACAATAAAAAAAAATCTGTCAGATTGTCAACCTGTCAGACATCGAGTCATCGACAAATGTAACTAGACACTGAAGCTAACCACAAAAACTGTGTGAAAGCATTCATGTGCAAAATCCTCGAGCAGGTGGAGCATATAGACATCTGTGTGAGAGAGAGCAAAAATGTCTACATGTCAAAGAACTAAAAGTTCTCTTCAGGGTATTGTAGATAATAATAGATTTAATGTATCTTTTCTCTCACAAGTAAGCTGGATTCAAGCTTTCTGATTGAAATTAACAGTTTGATAGTAATTCATAGGACTACAAGTGATTTGAATTGGATTATATGATTTTAGGTGGAAGCTCAAGTGTGCCTAGAGCAAGTATCACATCATGTTCAAATAACAAACTAAATGATACAGAAAACAGCATGTGATCTCTATTCAGATGTTCACCCAAGACTTTTTAAGATATTCTCCTTATTTATTACTCAAGCTCTTAGCTACCTGTAGAGATTCAAATTCTGTAAAATGGGAGGGAGCACCATCACCTTCTCTTTGGAAGGTGTAGTAAAAGTAAATGTGCCACAAAGTGAGGCTCCTAGGAGAATATCACTAGTTAATTCCAGTGTCATGAGACAACATCACTAACTCATTAGAAGTGTTTCTAGTTTAATGACAATTACAATCAACAAAACCATAGTTGTGTTTTGCATGTCATATCAATATCCATGGATTCAAGTATCATAATAAACCAATCATGCCAAGCAGTATCGCACAATTCCAACCACTTCTGAATACACAAAATATGCTTGTAAAATACAAAAATATACTGAAAATTCAAATAATTATTAATTTTTAGGTTCAAGAATGCATATCAATATACTAAATTGTACAATACAGACAATATATCAGCCCCCTCTCAAGACTGCTAGGTTGTCAACATCCAATATATAACTATATGAACATTTCATCATAAAGTTTAGGTGTGGTGTGTAAGAATTGATTCAAATGCATATTCAAATATATTATGCTCCAAAACACAAATAAAATGTCATATTTTGCCAATAATTACCTTGCCCTTTGCATCAACTCCCAGAGTAAGGAGCCAGTGGAAATGTTAAATGCCCCAGGATAGCATAGCAAATGAGCACCTGAAGTAAAAAATTACCATCTCCCAATTATTAATATATTTAATTTTTTATTAATTATTACGAAACTACTAAACGAAACCAGCATTAGTCAATTAAAGCAAGATATGATATTCCTAGAAATACTATGCATGAAATGAAAGTAAAATGCAGGCACAAACACAATGATCTTGTTAAATATTGAGACTTCTCAACTAGGTTTCAAATATCAGTTGGATTAGTATTTAGTACTACCAATGAGTATTACTACCAAAGAATATTTATTGTCCAACTGATATTCAATTTTTTTAATCATTGTTTAGTGATACTAATGGTAAAAATCATTATACCATCTGACATTCCAGTTTCAAACCAGTCCAATAAGGTGTCCAAACAGATATCAAACCAAGATTTAAACCTTGCTATCCAATAAAAGTCTATGCTTTTAATCTTGGCATATGGCAGCGTAGGCATGACACAACAGCAAGGTTCAACCTATGACTAAAAGAGACCCAGCATGAGATGTCCTAATCCTTGCATTCCTCCATACTCTATGGTCCATATCATGGTTTAAAAAACTGGTCAGACCAGTACATGGCGACCAGAATTTACTGGGTTTCCCAATTCGGTTTAAAACCAGTTTTCTTTCTTAACTTGGACAGTTGAAAAGAGGTACTGACAGCTTTCAGTAGCTGTTGGCTGTTTTAGATGCTAAAATTATTAAAAAAAAAAAATTTAACTTCAAACAGGACTTCTCTCTCTTTCCATTGCTTGGACAGTGCAACCTGCCCCTGCCGCTGCCTTTTCCACCTCCTCCTATCACTGCCACTGCCTCCTCATGTCATCACTACCCTTGCTTCATCCAATGATAAGCAATAGCTGTCTCCTCTTCCTTCACATACTCTTCCTCCTTTGATTCCATCTCCTCTTTCTTCTTCTTTGCTTACTCCCTTCTCTTCCTCTTTCTCTTTAGTTTCAGGCTGAAACTTGAAACCTTGGTCCATGCTAAAGGTCATCTTATGCAACAAAAGTGCCTATTTGCCAATAATAACTACTTATGCAGTTCCCAAAGATTCATAAGAAGATTTCTAACAGATATTTGGTTAACTCTGCCACAACTCAAAGCTTCAGAATAAATATTTCAACAAGGCACTATAGCACCAGTTAGTTGATGCCTTGATGGAGAGATAAATGAATAGCTACCAGGAAGAAAATGTATAGTAACTGCCAGAAGACTTCCTTATAGTTCAAAACCAGCATAGTTCAAGTATGAACTGTAACAAAAAAATCAATTCTTCAAGAATTTCCAATGGACAAAAAGCACTGCACAGAGTATAATTATGCCATTGCCAATTAAGCACATATTAAGCACAATTGTTAAAAAGACAAGTTTCATTGAGCTTAATAGGAGATACAGGTTCTTAAAAAGGCAAGAAGGAAACCACAAGCATTTGATTCATCATTCATGTAGAGAGGTTGTGATCTCCTATATGGAATTCTAACTTTAAGTTTCTGATAAAAACCCAACAACACAACATGGCCTTTACACTTGGTCTTTAAACTGTCAAGCTATGATATAAAATACTTTAATTTCGCCATGCACTTCATAGTTACCAGCATAATAGATTCAAAAAAATTAATGGCATACGTTACCTGGAGATGCATACTGATGGTAAGCATTTTCACATATACAGGTTATCTATATATCAGAAATATGTGCAGTAGTCTCTCTTAACTACTCCAAAATTTGAGACGGAAATTGGGAGATGACCTTCACTTGAATGAAGAAATCTAAAATTCGATCTATAATAGAAACACCAAAAATCAATGTGATATGCAAGTTTTCTGCCCCATGTGTGGATTATGATGCCCTTCCTAGAATACGTGGATGCCCCTTTATAGTCTTTGTGGGCTTACATCCAACTTGGGATCTAGGATGACCTTTGGTAGGTCCTGTCACTAGTTGCAGGACCCTGTGTTCCTTCTCCAAAAACATGCAAAACAGTCTTCAGTTTCCTAATACAAATCATTTTGGACAGGTAAAGTGTAAAAAATACATAAGACAGTAAAAAAGCACATGCAGGTACTTCAAATATATATTGAATGGACCTCTTGCTGCATATAACATTGCTAGCTCCGGGAAGCGAATGTCATGGCAAATACCTATACCAATGCGCCCTACATCTGCAACCAAAATAATAAGACAGCATAAGTTGAAGAAAAGAATCTATGGTATAGCAAAATGAAAAAACAAGTACCCACTGTAGAAAAATTACAAGAAAACAATAACACAGCTGGCTTTAAACAAGCTCTTTACATGCTAAATCAACAGAATTTCTAACTCCAATACTACAGATAGCTACCTAAGTAGCTGATAGCAATAGGTACAAAAAACAATCACCACACATCATACAGCATTGAGTAGTTAATATAGATAGAATGACCATTGTTTTAACTTTTAACTGATTCCATTAGATTTCTTCAATTATAGGCATTCATATACAGTTTGGAACATGTATAAGTTTGGAAATATATGTTTTGCGCGCAAAATAAACTTCAGTTTAAAGAGCAAATACTCACATTTGACATTGTTGCACAGTTAAAATTTTTTAATTCGTAAATGAACAGCAAAAGCTTCAGACCGCAACTCATAAAATTCAAGAATAAAAAATATTCATTTTTCATATTATATAATTGAAGAATCTAGTAGAATTGAATCAAGATGAAGTTTGTAGAAGCATTTTCAGATAAGTGTATATTAGAAAACGAGACATACAATTCAACAAGCACATCATATGATTAGCAAGAAAACATTAAGTTGATTTGACCATAAAAAGCGAACTGATTGTGCATAAACAGCATGCATCTAAAATGATAAATATATGTTATAGAACGCTAGACCTGTGTCCACTATAGTAGCATGTTTCCCAGCTGTAAGTGTGTTTGATTCCTTGAATGTAATCTCTCCAGGAATATCGATGTCAAAAAGATGTATCTGCTTCATCGAATGTTTTACATTAGATATTGATTAATTTATATCATGAAGAGACCTTTCAAAAGCAACAAAATATAAACAAAGGATATTCCATCTAATTAAGCATATACAACGGAATTAAGTTAACCATTTTCACAGAACTGATATCAAACAACATAAAAGTGAAACTACAACACATAAGTCCACCTGGCAAGAACTGAAACGGAAGCAAGATAAATAGATTTGAGACCCTATTAAGTTTCTTACAGAATTAAATGCTTTGTCAAGAGTGCCTTATGGTATGACTAACAACGGTTCTTCCCAATTTAAGATTATAAGATATCCAGCGTTTTTATCAAAGTGTAGACTTACCAAAGGCAAGTTGCAATAATTTGTATTCTGTACCTTTCTGTGTTTACCCAGGAGCTTTCCATCTGTGCCAAAAACACAGCATGTATTGTACAGACGATCACCAGAACGTTCTGGAATCGATCCACCAATAATAGTAATCTGCAGGCTGCGAGCAGCTTCAGACAGCATCGAAAATGATGGAGCTGCATCACCAACACCTTCGATATCCTCAGCATAAACTGGAAAGTTATCATTTGAAAACGGACTATTCCATATTTCCTAACAAAAATTACAGCGTTCAGGCAATAGGAAAGACATACAATACTGTAGAACAAGAATTAGACGAACATCAACTATCATTCTCCGCAAGATCGCCAACCTAAATATTGAACTGGTTTGAGGAACCTACCGGCAAAAGAACAAGCTGCGCCCCCCTACCGGCGGCCTCCTCGATGGCTTTGCGAGCACGAGCGATGTTCCTCTCCTTTTCCGGCGTCACAGACAACTGGCATAGAGCGATCTTAAACTGCAATAATTGGTCAAGAAGCTGAGCGCTCCGGCAAGAGCAGAGAACGGGAGACGGCAGCAGAGAAAGATCGCACCTTCGAGACAGGCGGAACAGGGAGCGGGAGGGGGGCAGGAACCGTGGCCTCATCGGGCTGGAAGGCGGAGCCTACGGCAAGGGCAGTGGTCAGTCGGAGACAAGGCGGTGGCGTGGTCGCCGGAATAGGCCGATTGATAGTGCCACGGGAAAGGCGGAGGAGGGGTTGACCGGCGGTGAGCAGGGGGGCGGAGAATGGACGGATGGTGAACGCACCTCTCATGGCTCGAGTCAGTGGGATGGACAGTTTCGGTTCGACGCTCGAAGACGGCGGCTGGTAAGATTACTGTCGGAGGATTTTTAGGTTCAGACGGCCAAATAAAAGCAAATGGCATTATTTTCCCCTGCGACTGTCGCAAGATCCTGCGAAAGGCATCTTTGGAAAACAGTGTATTTACCTTACAAATTTTAATATAAGAACATATATCAGTCCAAATAATAAGATAATATGCATAAAAAGAACGAAAAAAATACAAAATACTCCTAATCAAAGTCTGTCATACCGAAACGTACCGTCCATATCGGACGATACGTACCGGTCCGATAGGTTATTGGTACGTGGACCACCCGGTACCGCTACAATGTTATAGTATTATACTATAGCACTACTACAGTATAAAATTGTTCGGTACATTAGAATGTACCGCTCGGTACGCCCTGATGTACCGTCCGATACACCGGTACCATACCATACTAAGCCCGAGTCAAAACATCGGTACAGTACGGTATAACGAACCTTGCTCCTAATATTCTTATCATCATAGTAAATTTGATTGTATAACGTCATAGTTTCAAGTGACAATGAAACTAAATGTAATGTGCGCAAGTGTGGAATTGGATGCCACCTAACAACAATTAACGTAAAAATCTAGTTTTGATTAATTGGTAGCATAATGATATTAAAATTCCAATTGATATTAATACTTCTATGGGAACTTTATATGATCCATTAATGATTAATATGTAAAAAGTTCACATATTATTTAAAAATAGAAAGAAGTTAATTGTGTTTTTGAACTTAAAAAAAATCCATTTTAATGAATCCTTCGTAATCATGCTGGATTCAAATTTTATGGGATTTAATCTTAGAAAACTTCATCTTCATAAACAATTAGGTGTCCTTTGTGTAGATTCCTCCATATTTCTAATCCCCCTCTATTGTCAGAGATGCTGTTTTAAATAAATAAAATTAAAATTATATTACTCCTGATAACAAAAATCCATGATCGGACATAATATATTAAAAGATGATCCACGCACACAGATTCTTCTCTTTATATATCATTCATATCCATGTTTGGATAAGATTAGATCAGAGAGAATCCAATAGTGACAATTAAAAATAAACTCCCTCAGCAATATCAAGCACATAAACCAATGTGTATGTTGCCAATGGCATCAATAGATCTTCCTACACAAAGAACAGGTGACAGTCTTTTTAATTTTAACCTCTGTCTACTTCATAGTTTGGTTTGATTTCATCCCATTAAATGAGCTTACTATATATATATATATATATATATATATATATATATAGAGAGAGAGAGAGAGAGAGAGAGAGAGAGAGAGAGAGAGAGAGAGAGGCAATGTGGGTGACCCAAAAGAGGAGTTCAGGTCATCCAAGCTGACCCCAAAGAAAGTGGAAAGGAATTGGACTTATCCTATGGAGTTATTGAAAAGGCCAACACCAAACCGGTGGATTATAGATTCATTTCAGAAGATGAATATGAGAGAGAAGGAATAATGTTTATTTCTCTGCATAATATATATATATATATATATAACTAAAGTTTTTTTTATTAGTCGTAAACTAATAAAAAAATTATAATTATCATCTGATTGATTGTAATACATTTTGATTGCCTAAGATTTTGGAGTTGATATAGCTATTCTGATTTATTGAGAAGTAGTTGGAGCAGCTTCCAATTAATGAATTTGGTTCCTTTGGATATTGTGGAATTTTGTTCCACATGCTTATCTACTGGAATGTGCTTGCAAATGATCAAACAAGAGGAGCAGATGGACAGGTAAAATCAAATCTGATGTTCAATCTACAGGTTTAAACTTTTAGATAGAATATCATTAATAAATAATTTAAGATCCACTGATGCAATCAATATCATGCTTAAGCAACAGTACAAGACATTAAAACCCATCACTAGACTCACACACCCAAGCTTGCTCCTAAAACCAAAACACCAGGAGCTCATCCATGGGCAGCATTCTGAGTGATGATGAATCCATCTCCAAGCCACTGTTTTGGCACTGCAATAGACAAACTTGCCCATAGATTTCAAAAGGAATTGGCTGGCCCACAACCAAACCCAATCCAAAAAATGAAAGGACAAGACCTTGAGGTCCCACATGAGTACCCACATCATCTCTGGTCTCCTGGTCATTATGATTCCCTGGTTGCTCCACTCTTTAGATCATTATGTTTCCTCTTGTCATCAAGTCCCATAATTACCACTATGTTTCAGTGCTGTGACTAGTAAAGCTTCTATCCTTGGCTACCATTAATAAGCACTGATTCATAGGTGGGTTTGCAGAGTGGGAGATCTCAAGCCAATCAGTGGCTGACACCCACATTACTTCACCGACACTTCAATCAAATTCAGAATGTGCCGATGCCAATCTGGGAAAGATGGAGTATCAGAGACTGTAGCCCAGAAGTGTATAGTGTTAGTAGTATGGAAGAAGCTTAAGGACACTTCCCACCTGAAAAGGGCCACCACATAAACAGCACTTGCAGCAAACTCTTACAGAGAGACTGCAAGTCACTTGGGTCTCCATGTCCATTCTATCATGGCACTCTTGACTCTATGACCAATTCCAAGAATTACTCTCCATCAATCCACTTGCCACTTCGAAACTATAATCTCACCATCTCAGAGAAACTTTTTAACAGCAACCTCCACTTCCTAGTCCTGTGTCCAGAGCAAAAGTTACATTCTTTTAACAACAAGAAAAAAACAATGTTACTCATGTTCATTAAAATCCTTGCTTGGTGATAATGGGACCAATTCCAAGAATTACTCTCCATCAGTCCACTTGTCACTAAAAAACTGAAATCTCATCCTCCAAGAGCACTCTTACACCAAATTCCACCTCCCAATCCTGTTTGCTTAGCAAAAAAGCCATTTTTTCAGAGAAGAAGCAAACTATGTTACTCCTGTTCATAGAAATCCTTGTTTGTGTGATAATGGATAGGAAGATAAATGTAGACAACAAAACAATACAAGAGAAGAATGCAAGAAGCAAGATTGTCATTTTATTTCATACAAAATTCATATCCATACTTGGCTTATATTGGATCAGGAGATGATTCAGCAGTGGCACCTAATTCAACTCCTTCCCTTCCTATCAGAAAAACTAAATTCAGCTAGCAATGACTAATTTATGTATGTACAACAAAAGCAGAAGGGAAAGATCTCATTTTTATGGCTTTCTTTTATCAGTTCGGAGTACCTGGAAAAGAGCCGTCTTTGGCTGAAAGCCTCTTCAAGAACTCGTAGGTGGTGATCATGGTGGTGGCGGACAGTGATGTTGAAGCCCACCTTGGCCCCAGCCCTCGGTAGCACGCCCGCCAACCCCCTTCCTTTATGAGGCTCCTCACTGTTCTGCCGATCGTCATCCGATCGCCGCCGTCGTCCAACACCTGCATCCTCGTCTTGATCGTGTCCAGCGGCATCGTCACGACCGCCGACGTTCCCCCCGCCACCGCCGCGCTCACGCCCTGCACCGCCACCACTGTCCCGTGTCCCGGCTTTAATTCACCGCCGCCGCCCATGTGGTAGCCGATGCAGCCCCAGATTAGCCTCTGAGAGAGGGAGTAGGACGCCCACCACACTGCATTGGATGGCGCATAGGTGAGGATCGACATCCCGAACCCTCGGTAGAGGCCGCGGATGCCGTCGGAGTAGAGGATCTTCTTGAAGGCGTCGACCCCGCCGCGGTACTTGGCAGCGGCTGCGGCGGAACCCTGCACCATGAGGCGTTGGCTGACCACGTCGATGGGGGTCCAGACGACCTGTGCGGCGACAGCCGCGCTGAGCCCGGCGGCGGCGGAGGCGGCAACCGAGGCGGCGGTCTCGGGCACGCCGAGGCGGAGGGTGGCAGCACCGACGGCGCTCTTCGTGGCTTCGAGCGCACCCATGTAGAGGGCCCGCGCGGGGATGGTACCGGCGAGCGAGGTAGCAAAGCCGCGGTAGAACCCCCGGAGGCCCTCATGGCGGAGTATGTTCGCCGCGGCGCGGAGGCACGGCGACGGCGGCTGCGCAACCTGGAGCCGCGTCTTGAGGACCACCGCCGGGTACAGGGTGGCGGACACACCAGAGAAGAGGGCCGCGCCCATGACGAAAAACCGCCACTTGTCGAGCATCTCCCAGTCCACCTCCGCCGGCAAGTGGATCTCCGCCGCTGCCGCACCCGCTTCCTCCTCCGCTTCCGTCGCTGCCATAAAGCTCATCTTATACTCCCAATCCCTGGACGTCTCGTCCACCATCACAAGTAACCCTGATTCCCTTATTATGCACACCAATTCTGCCTCAAATCTAAATCTAAACACAGGAGAAGGTAGCCAAAGAAGACGAAGACAAGCAAAGTGACCGCGGTGTGCTCACTGGGTAATGACGGCGTCAAAGCCGCGAAGAACCGGATCCAACATCCACAGAAAGAAGAAGCGACAGTGGCGAAGAGCTCCCACGGAGAGTGTGCTAGAGGAGCAGTGCAAGATTGAGAGCATAACGAGGTCTCTTTTGCATACTTATAAGACCCTTTGAGGGGCAACGCGTCCTTAGATGTCTCGTGATGACCTGTCGTCGGAAGGAAGGTGGTCACCGCAGAGCAGCCGTCGTGGCGAGCCTTATCGCCGCCCGCTCTCCCGTCCTCACGTGGTCCGTACAACGTGTCACGGCATCTCCCGGTAAGCTCCTCGGCAGCTGTACGTTTCCAACTACCCAGACGCGTACCTGCGCTGTTGTTGGAATGATTGACCGGGGCCCACAAGCACCACGCAAAGCGAAACTGTGGGAGTCGTCCGTTGTGTTCCTCTTTATTTCCCCATCATTTCCCAGTCGACAAACCCAGCTCACGGATTGGCCTTCGGTTGCTGCGTCGGCTGACTAGCACCGGAGGAAACCGAGGAGGGTAGGAATGGGGTGCGACTCCGGTCGGTTGAGAATATTTTGTTGGCGCCATTTTGCTTTAGGATTCGGTGGGCTCGCCCCCCGTCGAGGAAACGGTGGGTCGAGTTGATCAGATCGAATAGGAGCCGTTGGATTGGATGGTCCCAGAGACGAAGAGAAGCCCATAGACCGGTGGGGATTAAGGTCGGCCGAAATGCGTGGGGTTAACTCGAATGGATAAACCCTAATACGATTACGACAAAAAACACCCTGCAATAATGCAACGATGGGTTGCTGCAATGTATCATCTTTTTTAAGGCACATGGAATTCGATGCATTTATAAGGCTTGTGATGCGGATTGCATCACACAAGCTTTTGCTTCTGTTCATCACATCCATGGTTTCATTGAAACGAAATATCAAAGATTGTATTGCAAGATGAACAAGGAGACAGACAAGAAGAGAATATATATATTAATGCTTTTGATCTAAAATCTTCCAAAAAAAAACACTATGATCTTTCTCAGATAAGTAATTCTCTTCCCAAAGATTACGTATCTTCTAAGAAACCACTTGCTAACAATGTTCTAAATCCACATCTACCCACCTTCATTTCCATTCCTCTTAATCACCCTCACTTTCCTCCTAATCCATCCCAATGGTAGTGTTTCCCCCTCTTAACACTATTTTAGAAATAAGTGCACATTCGCTATGCGAACACGTGTCCGTTTGCAAATCTTGAAGCAGATTGACATCACTGGTTTACTTGGAAGCCAAGTAGGGAAGACTCGATTGACATGCACAAATCCTGGATTTTATTGACTCAACAAATAAAAATTACTTGTTTGAGTTCCAATTATGCCACTCTTCAGCTCAAACATGCCTATCTCAACCAAACACAACTGTCGGTACAACAAATAAGCTATTAGGGTATCATATCAACACCATCAGTTCTCAGGTGATAGATACAAATCATTGAAGGAAATAGATCAGTTACACAACTTACAAGATCAAAGTACGTAAGCCACAAGATAATCACAACTCTCAGTAACTCTAATACACTTCCAAAGCATTTCGGTAACGATCAAAAGCCACTGCAGTTTGTCTGATATGAAGCTTAAAGCAAGATCAAAATTTTATTAGTTGGAAGCAGTACATGTGAAAGGTTTCTACAGAAACCCCCGTCACTTCTGGTTTGAGTCTTCACTTTACTGTGAAAACATCACCTCCCAGAAGTACAGAAACCCGAAGAACAGTTTAGCGATTGTTTTTTTACATCTCCAAGCAGACAATCTAAACTTCATAGCAGTATGGGATACAAAAAATGCACAAACATAGTGTATCATGTATTAACAGAGACATATAATCTGATGATGTTAACAATGTCTCAAGTTCCAAGCCTGTTACTTCAACTTTTGCATCTCCCATCCATTTAGATCACATCCTAAATAACCCTTTCAGTCCTTGATATTCAGAACCAGAGTGGAAAAAAAAATTATCTAGAAAGATCTTTGTCGTCAATATTTTGAACATCTCAGAATAAAATATTATAAAAAATAATAACCAAGACAGTTCACAAGGATCTCATACATTTAAAATTGTCATACAAACTTTAAATGCATGTAAGCAGGCTTGATTACAGCCTAAAGATTAGAAGTTCATTCTGTTCATGTTTTCCACAGGTCAGTGATACATGTAAACCTTCAAATGGAAGAACCTGACCTCAGGACTCTCTCAAGCTTCTCAGCCTTTATATAATCCTTGTCTGTAAGTGGGCCAGCAGGAAAAGCAGTGATCTCAACAACAAGGTGTGGCGTGGGAAGTTCATCGAATAGAGCTCTTACATTATTGCAACATACACTTTCTCCGTGGGCACTCTCCCTTCGTATCTGACAACCCTAGATGCCAAAAATGACCACCATTCAAAAACATATGGTAGGAGTAACCAGCACAAGAGGTTCATAAAATGATATGATGATACACCAAGTGGAATAAAACTATAAAAAAGATGATATTGATGGAAGTGATTTGTCTTGTGATCCTTTTCACAACGTTTATACAATTTGATAAATTCAAGATTCTAGGCATAGAGAAAAAGGACCAGAAGAAAGTAGAAGCTATTGCATAATCTGATTATGTTGTTTATTACCTTATGTGATGTAGCATCCACAAAATGGTCATCGTCAGAAAGTAAGGATGCAATGGATTTAAGAAGTCGACGGCCTTCAGCCTTTGAAGGTACCCTATAACTTCTCTTCAGTGTGCCCTTAGTTGTTGGGTGCCACTTACTAACCAACTTCCTTCGGTCAGTTGCCTTCTTATCATCTGTATAATGTTCACAAGAAGAAAATTCAATGGTCTATATACAAAATCAAGAACATAAGGTGTATTTCTTCATACACAATAAACAACAAAATGATTCATATACAATTTGCTTTGTTCTTCACTCTCATCCGCTACAAAACCTAATTAAGCAGTAACAATTTTACATTTTAGCACACTCATCATATTAGCTTCCGACCACATACATCCCATCTCCTATTAGTTCATCTTCCAGGCACTAGTAATTTCAAGAAGTCACATCTGCTGATATGATTTTTGTTTAACTCTGAATTTTTTAATGCAAACAGAAGAAATATGCAGCAGCAGCATTGAAAACACGTCCATGGTGAAACCTAAAATGAAAACCAGAAGATAGTCTGGAGCAAGATCCCATTTAATGTGAACCAAACCTGACAAATGCCTTCTCCAGATCCAGATCTTCAGGTATCCAAATTACATCTACAAAAAACCTTGGACATATTTGAACTGATTTTAACATCAATGACTGATACTATGAACATCCACATCGTGACCTTCCTATACAACTTTGGACTAGTCCCTTTTCCCTACCAAATAAATAGCTGATTATTTGATGCAATCAGGGCAACGTACAAGACTCCTGAATATTCTAAACTAATTCCTGCTTCATCTGAAGGCGGTACCACTTTCCATATTACATAAAACAATACCTGTACTATCATCTAGTATCAAAATCAATTGACAACACTCAGTTCCCTCAAGTCCAAACGATCTTATTTTTGGACATGAAGAAATAAAAAAACCGTTGCAATTGCTGAAAAGATTAGGATCATTAAGGGCACAAAAAAATATTAATGAGATTTGTCACTGTGGCTCGATTTAATATTTCTAATCTGTTATAAAAATGTATTCTTACTATGTATCTACCATGAAGTATAGGGAAAATCTAACGCTATGGTCTTCAACGATTCTTTCATGCATTATTTTTGATATTAAGGAAAAGTGATTTCGAGTTCAAGGGGTACTCTTTTTTTTTTTCACGAGTTGCAAATGTACTCTTATAAATGTTTGGCAATATTATTTTCATATTTAGTATCAACCATACAGGATCCATGCAAATCAATTATCAAACCATCCTGCTATTTTCCAGGTTATATTTCAATTATACTAATAAGCACTTCAGCAAATGCCACAAAATTAAATTGGTAATGGTTCTTCTCGCTAAGAAATTCGATAAGACAGTCCGAGTAATCCTCTTTTTCAATCGTCATCCAAACCATATCCAAGCAATCTATCAGTAAGTTGATATAGGACGATTTACAGTACAGTTACATGACCATCTGAGACAAAATGGGAAAACAAGGAAAATATTTCAAAATGAACAAACCTGATCTGCCCTGTAGCATCTCAATCCACTTAGAAAACCCCAGATCCTCACCATCACCTCTCAACCCTGCAATCGAAAGGAAGAAACAAAGAAATCAGTCGAATCACGGTTAATAGGGCATCCAAAGTGATTAAAAACCCTACCTGAAGGAACAAAAGGGTTGGAATCGGACCCAGCAAGACCGGTCTTAAGGAGGGCATAGAAGATGCAAAGCCTGCCAGCCCAGAGCACAGGAGCTTCGATCAAGGAGGAGGTCACTCTCGCAATCTTCCAACCGTGGGAGGGCCTCAGATGGGACCCTCTGAGGGAGAAGGGGATGGACACCGAGGAGGGAGGGAGGAACAGGGTCCTGGATGAGGAACCGAAGCACTTGCCATCGGAGTGGTTGTGTTGGAAGGAGGAGGGCGGTGTGAGATGGGAGTGACGAAGACACAGAAGCATGTCCCCAACCAGAAAAGATGGATAGAATGGGGACCCGATTGATCAATGGATCCTCTTGTACTCTGTTTTCTTGGCTTTTAATTCTTGGAAAATAATTTAAGTTGGAACCCAAAATGTATAATCTAAATCAATCTTACAGCGGAGGAGACAGAAGCACAGCACCGATCACAAAGATGATGATGACTGGTTTAGAATCCAAAACATGGAGAGGTCAGGAAATCCTCTTGTATTCCATTTTTTTTTTCTTTTTAATCTTTATAAAAATAATTAAGTTGGGACCCAAAATTGAGTCACGAATGATGTCAATCGGGCTCACGTTGCTGACATCTGTATGATTTTTCGGACTATTTACATATTATAGTTAGTTACCTAAGTGCATCTTTATAGTTACGAAAATAAAACATTTAGATTTATTTATCATAATGTTATCAGTTTTATCGACGAAGATAAAAAATAAAAGATAAAAATATAATTTTAATATTCGGTGATAGACGATGTCGGTAGTAACGAATAGTGGCATCGTTAGTGTCGATGTCGATATAGTTGTCTGGCTACCTCCGACAATGATAAAGTCCACTCTCATAACGACGCCACCTGCCTCCACGAGGAGCGTGTCACCGACCTCATCGTCGCTCGCTATGCATGGCTCTATATTTGTGTCAACGTTGATGCAGTTGTCGAGTGGCAACTACATTAGCGTCTACGACGAAGATGACAGTCGCCTCATCGCTAACCTGTTGGGTAGATCCCAACCTTGCCTCGAAGTTGGGGTCGTCGGAGCTCCCATCGCTCCCCTCATTAATGCGTCAGTTTCGGCACCACCTCTCGCCAAGCTATCCTTTCATCATTTTGCATTTGTGTTGGTGGCATCACTTTGCATCTGCATTGGTGCCAACATAGATGTTGAGCAACGCTCTTCTACATCTACATTGATGCTAATGTAGATTGCAAGCGGTCCTTTCGCCGCTTGGCAACTACGTTGACGTTAACGCATATGCAAAATAACGAAAGGGTTGCTCATCGAGAGGTGGTGTCAGAATTGACACATTAACGAGCGGAGCGACAAGAGCTCCGGTAACCCTAGCTTTAGGTCAAGGCTAGGATCCGCCCATTAGATCAATGACAAGGAAACTACCATCTTCGCCATAGACATCATAGCGACCACCACAATCTGCATCAATGCCAACACAGTTATCGCTCGACAACTACATTATCGACACAAATGTAGAGCAGCGCGGGACGAGTGATAATAAGGTCGGTGACATGCTCCTCGTAGAGGCGGGTGGCATCGCGATGAGAGTGGACCTTATCATTGTCGAAGGCGGCTAGATAACTGCATCGGTGTCAACACCAATAACGTTATCATTCGCCACCATCGATATCGTCCGCTATCCAATATTAATAATATATTTTTATCTTTTGTTTTAATATTTTCGTTGATAAAACTGATATTGTTATGGTAAATGAACATAGATATTTTATTTTTATAATTATAGAGATGTCAATATAATTTTTTAAAATATATAGATCGAGATACTAAAAATAACTAACTGCGCGTTCGATTTTTATTTTTATTTTTTGGGATGTGTCAGGTGCTATAGACTAGGATCTTTTACAAGATCTTGTGGTATGGGTGGAGCCGCCTGTAACGTGATGCTCTGCTAATGGGAACTTTTATGTCAAATCAGACGTAACTCAGCGACACTACGAATATATTTGTCGTGTGGTTATACGAGGAGGTTACATCAAGTATAGATTAACCCATTGCTCGGGTATAATACAACTTAGATAAAACCAAGCACGTAAATTGGATAGAATTGAAGAAATACAAGTGATACGAAAATAAGTATAAACTAACAAAACACGTGAATTGAATAAAATTAAAGAAAAATATATCATATAAATTAAATTAAAGAGAGGAAAGCACGTCAAAGAGACCAAAAAGGTCATATAAAGCGAGTAAAAGAAAGACGGGCACGAAACATAAAAAGTAACGGCGTCGCCTGAGAGATTCGAACTCTCGCGGGGAAACCCCATGTACTTAGCAGGCACACGCCTTAACCACTCGGCCAAAGCGACATTGTTGTTTGGAAGGCATCACACCATAAATTAGTCAGTAGATTCATAACGAACTCGTGCAATATACAGATGGGACTCATATAGCACGAATTAGTATATTGCAATACAAATTTCAATGCAGAAGGAAACTATTTTCACTATATTGCAAACAATAAAAATATTCAAATAAGTCACTATCTTAGAAATATTTTTTCATGGACACCTCTTTAGATTGAGGCAGGATTTTGTAGTGGGAAGGCAAACGAACAGAAATTAACTCCGCCTCCCATTGACATCCTCCGACCTTGAAATCTCCAAAGAGATTTCCTAATAATTGAAGCATAATTAATGTATAGTGAAAAGGTCAAAAGTTGAAGTTCTACTGATGGTATGTAATCCTTGAACGAAAAACATAGAATTAAGAACAAACATGACCCGAAATAATTAAAGAAAAACAAACCTTTGTATCTTTGTTCGCCAAGTTACAGAAATCAATGCAACCGGCACATCAATTCAAACCATATGTTTAGCACAATACAGGAACAAACATGCTCCTCTATATATATTTTTCCCGTTAAGATCCATTCACAGAGCTCATATTAGTCATTTCTAACAATGGTTGATATTACATATTTTGAATTAAAAATACTTCAATCATAGAATATCTAATATACTCACCATATACTTACCATCTCTCTAAAGGTTGTATCAGTTAAAGAGTTTCAATTAACAGCCAACTAATGGAGATGAATCACAAGGAGGGATATCAGATACTCTAATCAGAACTCAGTCATTTAAATTGAACTTCCAGTACAAAAAAGCAAATCCAGAGAAACAATAATTTCTATACGAAGTCAAAGTGTTCGCATCCATGAAAGCGCAACAACAATCGCAACTTTGTTGATGAAGTCAGGAATAGTAATAGTTACAGATCATCCATATCGGCAACAATAAAAGAATTAACAGAAAGTTTAACAGGAGAATGGGCTTAACGTTGTATATTTTCCATTGCATTGATAGAAAAAAAAAAAACAAACATATACAAGGTATCTTTATTCTTGACTATAGTTGTGACAGAACTAATATTCCTCCATGATGGTGGGGAATAAATTGATGAGGTAGTCTCACAAAAAAAAAAGACCAGGAATTTCAAGGTTATACCCCTCAGTGCTGACTTGTTCTTTTCTGCAACACATCACGCTAAACCAAGAAAAAAGAGCTTTGATAAAAGAACCTGACCACTTTATGCAGTATCCTCTTAAATTTATTTGCAAGTGAACGCCTTGCATCTTCTATTTGAGAAACCAATGTCAGGAATTCTGAAAATATGGCACAACGAGCAAAGTCGCTTAGACAAAAGCCAGTATATAGGCATCAGAACATTAAAAAACCAAATCGAATTTACCAAGAAGTATCCTCAACCAAAAATAGCTCATATTAGCTCTGAATGCACAGAGTACGGAACTGGCTGTTAAACCTAAACAAGTAACAAATTATATGTTAGGACATTTGTTAGTTGCAACATCACAGCTATAGCAACAACAGAGAAATTTACCATGGTCAAGATTTTCATGTGTTTCAAGGCCATATAAAGCATATTTAGCATATGCAAGAAGCCGAACATGTCTTGGTGCACCCAATTTTCCAAGAATGGACCTCAATAATCCACTGAAATGACAATGAGTGGGGAGCTTGAGATACCTCTACCCATAGTACCATGTGTAAAAGGTCAGAGAAAATGTTCCCTACTCTGTTCGAAGGATAGGAAAGAAGTCAGAAGGCAAACATTCCATGAATGCTGAGATATCATCCATCTTCAGCGAGCGTAGTTCTTGCTTCAAAAGTCTTTTCTCTTCATTAGACAATTGTGTTCCAAGAGCTGATTTGCTGATACCAAAGTGCAAAACCAAATGGAAAAAAGACAAGTTACGACACAAACCCAAAATAGCAAATGAAGAAATATAACCACGATCTCAAATTCATAAATCTGAATTCTTGTCGCATTGACAAAACAAAAGAAAAATAAAATCTTATTGTCTAAAAATTCAAACTAAAACATACGGTTATTTATCATGACAAATAAAAACAGCTACTAATATTCTCTTATGAAATAAATTATAAATGAACAGAAATAAGTTCTCTGACCTTCAGGAAATGCTATTTATACTGTAACCTAATTTCCTCAGAAACGCCCAGTATCTTCTGAATGGGTGTCTTGCTATCTTTAGATCAAGTCAATTAAGAAAGTCAAGGAATGCATGAAGTCTGCAATTATGAATCATGGATTTTCAACCCTTTACCTTGCTGCAAAATCATTCTTCTTATAAAATAAAGACAGCATTAAATTGAAAAACTCGGCGATTCAGACTGTCATTGCATATTCACACTATTTTTGCACATAAGAGATTAATATCAAAACATATATAAGCCTATTTCTAACTACCAGCAAACATAATGGTCACCGGTTAAACAGGTACAGTTTGCTATTAAGGACCAGTATGTTGTGATATGCAGGACAGAAAAAAGAGTAAAGGAGAAACAAATGGGGAAAATCCTCTCCTCTATTGGTGATGGCCACCACTTCGAACTAAATCAAGATTCTCTAATAATAGCTTCATTCTTCGACTAGCAGACTATTCTACCCTTCGACTGGTCCAATACATCTGACAGAATTTAACACCAGAACAAAGGTCCAACAATTTTCAATAAAATTCATTCAAATTTGACAAATTTCAACTACTCCAATTGCAACTGCATAACTATGCATGAAACTGGGAGGTCCACCTATGGATTTGGCTTGGACCATACCTTATCACTTGGTACAGGTGCAATCTCCTGAGACAATAATCCTTACTTCACATTTCTATCACTTCCAAAAGTAATGGCAATGATATGAAATAAGTGTATATGCTCATAAAGAGTACCTCAAGTGTCCATTTGGGAACAAGGACAAATAGCAAAGAATATAAAACTCAAATACAAGAGCGAGCATATGATGACTGTTTGGTACACATGTATGAAACATAAAAGTCATTTAAATATCTAATATACATACTTACATAGTAATTTAAATCTCCCTATCTATACATAAACACCACCAAACAGAAACCCAAAAATGCACACTATATATTTGTGTTTTTTGAGCAAAATATGTTGACCATTATAACTTAAGCAATGAAAGGAATTTAGGTTCCTCCCTAATCACCTACAGAGAGAAGCAATAAAAAGAAAAAAAATTACAAATATTAACCACTTCACCGCAATATATGGCAATGTGGGAGATGCACGGACGGTGAATAAAAGTCTCTCTCATGATAATAAATACCTGAGGTCATCAACATAACTTGTTTCCGAAGGGTAGTAGTATCTAAATCATCACTACCATCCACCGACCGAAATCTATCATCATTGTAGCATAAACCTAGAATAGAAATACTTCAATTCTTTTCAGCTACTTTCATGGGGTAAAAGAATGAATATTATTTATCCATCACCTCAATATATTCAAGAACCCACTACTTATCGAAGCATATGCAAAGCAACTCATTAGATGTTAACATTAATTTGCTAAATCAGCTGATCCTGATAAAATCCACATCAAGATACCACTTGGCTAATTTCATTGTCTCCTCCAGAAGATCAACCAAGATTCAACCATAAATCAGCTTATCCAAAAGCAAGAAGAGGGAGAGAAATAACAAGAAAAAGAGATGTCAATTTGGTGGAGTGTAGCTAGACCAGGATCACCCTTGGGAGGGGGACACCACCATAGCCCAATATTGCTATCCGGTGCAGCTAGAAAGGGAGAGAAAAGAGATAACTGGTCACATCTTGGCATGAGATATAACATCCATGAGCTCTAATTAGGCAGGTGCACCATTCTGTGTATTGAGATGTCATACATCAGAAAACCACATGTACCTTGTGCATTCCAATCAAAGGAATACTTGGCGATAAAGAAGAATTACTTGTCTAGTAAGCAAATGAAGACGATTCCTTAGCAGCAAGCAAACAACACGAGTTTCATGCTTTCAAATATCAGTTTGAAATATATTATGATGAGCCAAATGTATTGCATCATAGTAAGCGATTTACCGAATGCTTACCTGTTTCATGCTTTCTAATATCAGTTTGTAATATATTATGATAAGCCAAATGTATTGTATTACAGTAAGCAATTTACTGAATGGTTATTTCTAAGTTCAACAGAAGATAATAACTTATTTCCTGGTTAAGTGGTTATCACAGAAATCCTGTCTAAAGGAGCAAGGAAAAATCTTTCTTGGTATCAATATTTAGAAAGCCTAAATATTCACCAAAAATTCTACACATGAAGACACTTACAGCCAAAATAATAATACCAGCCAGGAGATATTCAAAAACAGCTTACAAGAAACAACCAATTTGTAACAAACATCTAAATGAAGATTAACGCCTCACCTTTCCATGGTTCTCCCAGTAAAAATAACCGGGAAGTACTTTGAGTACTTGCCAACGCCAAACTTTTCGCCTAGAAGCTGTATTTTCTTTGAGTCCAACAGAATTAGAGCTTTCCATAGTTCACAGTAATCCAATCTAAACCTCTCATCCAATTCTCTGTATATCCCATGATCTAAGAGCACTGCATTTTTTTCCTCGAAAGTACGTGCCAAATGATAGAATCTGTACATGCTACTTAATCTAAAATGGAGACAAAGATCACAGCCGTACCAATTGAGAAACCAGTACGACCTTCTCGAGAAACCAGTATATTTCCAGGATGGGGATCTCCATGCACAAAACCATGAACAAATATCATCTGAGCAAAGATATCCATTAAAGATTTTGCAACCTGTAAGATCAAGTGATCAACAACATAAAATTTTGAATACCAGTAAGTTTGTATATAAAAATAATCCTATCAACTAGCAGGCTGTAATTTGCAGGCAGCCACAAAACCAGAACAATATGAGTTAGTAATGATGGACTGGAAACTAATGCATCATAACATTTAAAAGAAGATATGTAAAAGTCCGTTGGTTGACTTTTATGTCCTCAAGTAGTTTGAATTATATTTTTTATCCAGGACTAAAACACAGATTCACACATAAATCTAAAATGTTGATAAGAAAGAGAGCCAATTGTCCATCTTCCCATGTATACATGTTAATCTTAAAAAAAGACACATACCTCTCGTGGATTTATATTTGAATCCCTCATGAACTCAACATCATCAACCTACACCAATTTAGTCAACATTAAACTAACAGGAATGCAGCAGATAATTGCATAAAAGATATAGCCTCAAGCACCCTTATATAGCAATGATTAGTAGAGTACACTGTTTCTTTTTTCTTCTCAGTGTGTATGCTGGAACAATTAACTTTACTCCACATCAAAGTTAGGAAACAGTGACTTGAATCTAAAAGACAAGTTAAGCCATTGGAGGAAAACATACATAATATAGGTAACATGGTTCACATATTATCAACAAAAAGTGAAGATATAAGTACAGTTGCAATATCTTATATATGGCTAGAAGTAAAGAAGCCATACCTTGTGTCCACTGCAAAACTGCATTGTTAAAACCTGGCTTGTTGTCAAATCCTGTGAAAAGTCTGTCAAATTCATATTTCATTGGCATAATAAAAAAAATTAAATTTATCCTAATACGCTTACAACTTCACTGAACAAATAAAAAAGGATCAAGTCTATAATTACTAACAAAACACAGGTATGTTGTGGGAACTAACAAGCCGCATACCCAAAATACACCAGGAATTCTGACAATTTTATTATTCCTGAAATATCTGGCTGCTCTCTCAGAGTTCTTTGCCTCTTGAATAAAATCTGTGAACAAAAGAACACACAAGTCATTTTACTCCTCTTTTTTTTTTTGGCTAGTAAGTTGAAGATTATGTTACCTAGCTACCTAGGCAGGTCAAGCCATACCTATTTATTTTAACTATGCATTGAAAATTGCACCATAATAAAGTTTCAATCCTAAAAGAAGTCCCATGTAATAAATATGGTGCCCTCTTGACAAAAACGTATGTTTAATAGCCGTAATGATATTTTGAATTATATGAACTAGCTAACTTGGCCACCTGGAGTTGTACTAAAATAGATGGATAAGTCATACGAAAACAAATATTATAGGACCTCTCTAACATGCAACATGAATTTAACATTACATTAATATTTTCAACCATGGAAATATAAACTTTGAACCACATACATGCAATTGCCTCAAAAGAAAGAGAATAAAAATTTAATTTGTTTCCCTCATTGGCTTTCTGTTTGTATTCAATGGAACTACAATAAAATTCTAGATGTTGTTGAAAAAGTACATCAGTAGAAGCAACATATTAAATATGTCAAAGAATAAGCAAAACAACTGAAAACTAAATATTTAGTTTAGACCTGCATTCAGTCTTGTTAAGCATATTGTTATTTTCTGATAAATATACACCAATGATTAAGTACTGTGTTACTTTCTCTGAGATAAGGAAATATGATAAGAAATGTTAAAAAAAATCTCTGGTGATTTTATATTCTTCAAGACACTAACTCCTACCACAAGATTTTGTTGAGTACAATAGACTGATGATAAGATGTGGCCTAAAATACTTCCTGCAGGTGCCATTTTTTTTCTTTTTATTTACCTGATCTGAGCCTTCACGATTGTGAGAAACTGGCTTTGGTCAATTATGCCACATGTTGGCATGGCTTGGAACAATGAGTTTCCTTATCAATAATTGTCTAAGACAAAAAAATCAATTACCTTACTGTCACGACCTTAGCTGGAATTGCCTAAGGCGTGCGGCACCCTTGCGGCCAAAGACGCGAACTTAGCTTGCGTTGCCTAAGTCGCGAGTCACTCTTGCGGCAAAGACGCGAACTTAGCTTGCGTTGCCTAAGTCGCGCTTCGCCCTTGCGATCTTGCTCCGCAAGGATCAGCCCACTTTGTAACCTCTCGCAGGTCCTGAAGGACCTGTAAAAGAGAAAGAGAGTTAGATCGAAAGAACGAGCAACGGACAAGTCCCGAAGTCTCGCGAAAAGGAAAGCTTTACAAGCAATTCGTCGAACACCTTGTGTGCACAAGAGAAAAGAGGGAGAGGGGGAAAAACAAGGCTTTCAAGGATGAACGAACAGCTGCAAGCCCACAAACAGCCGCTCACCTGGTCCCGGACGCAACACCAAGTTCCCGTAAAGGTCACGTGCGAACTTGCGAAAGAGTGTTCAACGCCCGGTATATAACCGAAGCCCCATCCAGCCATGTGACACCCGGGGGGTTCCTGGGGTCTGAGCTGGCTGACATTTTGGTGAGCGGAGGCAGCACTCCGCTCACCTCCCGCGGCACGCGAAAACGGAGCCGTTTTGGGCTGTTTTGGGGCTGTTTTGCTCGGTTCGGTGAACGGTCGCTTTGCAACGCTGCAGCTTGTTCGAACTTACATATTTACAAGCAAAATGACCCAAAACCATAAGAAAACATGCTGTCAAGCAGCTGTACATGCGGGTGTGAGCGACGAACGGTTCGTTGAACGGAGTTGTTGCGGGTGCGCGACGACCGTTCGTGACATTCTCCCCCACTTAAACTGTCGACGCCCTCGTCGACGCTTGTTGGTAGTTGTTGATGACTTCTTCTTCATGTCGCAGGGCGTCTTCAGGCTCCCAACTGGCTTCAGTTCGGGGAAGCTTTCGCCACTTCACCAAGTACTCTGTCTGCTCCGCTCCGTTGGGTAGCTTTATCTTGCGATCAGCCAGAATGGTTTCCACTCGCTTCTCGTAGGAGGCTGTGATGGGAGGTAGCCGAGTTGGAATACTTCGAGAAGCATCTTGCGGATCCGAATGGTAGGCCTTCAGGTTGCTGGCGTGAAGAATGTTGTGAATTTTGAACCACGCCGGCAGCTACAACTTGTAAGAAACATTGCCTACTCTGCTGATAATTGGGAAGGGCCCTTCATACTTACGCACCAATCCTTTGTGGACTCTTTTCCTGAAGAATTGGAGTGATGCTGGTTGGAGCTTTACCAACACCAAATCGCCAACTTTGAACTCTTGTGGTCGCTTTCCCAAGTCTGCCCACTTCTTCATCCGTTTTGCCGCCTTCTCCAAGTAAGCCCGCGCAATATCGGCATTTCGATGCCACTCCTTTGCGAAATGGTAGGCTGATGGACTACTCCCAGTATAACCAATTGCCATAGTGTGCGGAGTCGACGGTTGTTGTCCTGTGATAATTTCGAAGGGGCTCTTGTTGGATGCAGAGCTCCGCTGCAAGTTGTAGGAGAATTGGGCGATGTCCAACAGCTTCACCCAATCTCGTTGATTGGCACTCACGTAGTGCCAGAGATACTGCTCTAAGAGCGAATTTATTCTTTCAGTCTGACCATCCGTCTGGGGGTGGAGGCTTGTAGAGAAGTATAACTTTGACCCCAACAATTTGAATAGCTCGGTCCAGAATCGTCCCAGGAACCGAGCGTCTCGATCACTAACAATATTGTGTGGGACTCCCCAATACTTCACTACACCCTTCATCATCAGTCTGGCCGCCTCTTCAGCTGAACAGTGTAGGGGAGCAGCAATGAAAGTTGCATACTTTGAAAACCGATCGACCACCACAAGTATCGATCCAAGTCCCCCTACAGGCGGCAAGCTTGATATGAAGTCTAAGGAAATGCTCTCCCATGGCCTTTCTGGTACAGGCAACGGCTCCAAAAGTCCCACCGGCTTCCGTTGCTCCACCTTGTCTTGTTGGCAAGTAAGGCATGTTCGAACATACTCCTCCACATCAATCCCCATCTTTGGCCAGTAGAAGGCCCTCTCCACGAGAGCCAATGTTCTGTGAATGCCGGGATGTCCAGCCCAAAGGGAATCGTGACACTCTTTTAAGAGTTCACGCCTTAAATTGTCCACTCGGGGAACATAAACTCTATTCCCTTTTGTGTAAACAAGTCCCTCCTGGACCCAAAATCGTCGTGCCTTGCCTTCTTTGATGAGCTGCATCAGGATAACTGCCTGGGGATCACTATACAGTCCATCTCTGATTCGAGAAAGGAAGTTGGAATGTAACTGACTTGTTTGGCCTCTGCCCTCCAGTTGTGCAGCATTCACGCACTCCACCTTTCGACTCAGCGCATCGGCCACGACATTCGCCTTCCCGGGCTTGTATTCCATTGCCATATCAAATTCAGCCAGGAAGTCCTGCCACCGTGCTTGCTTTGGGGAGAGCTTCTTCTGAGTTTGGAAATAACTCAGGGCGATGTTGTCTGTCCTCAGCACAAATCGCGACCCGAGGAGGTAGTGTCGCCAAACTTGTAGGCAGTGGATCACCGCTGTCATCTCCTTCTCATGCACTGGATACCGCCTCTCGGTCTCGTTGAGTTTGCGGCTCTCGTAGGCCACCGGATGACCTTCTTGTATGAGTACTCCACCAATAGCAAAGTCCGAAGCATCTGTATGGACTTCAAAGGGCTCTCCATAGTTTGGCAATTTGAGCGCTGGTTCTTCCATAACAGCAGCCTTCAGATCTTGGAATGCTATCTCACATTTGTCAGACCACTTCCAAGGCTGCTCCTTCTTCAGCAACTCCGTCAGTGGGGTTGCCCGCTTCGAATATCCTGAAATGAAGCGTCGATAGTAGTTGACGAATCCAAGGAAGGATCTCAACTCTGGCACCTTCTTTGGAGTTCGCCATTCCGCAACTGCTTGCACCTTCGACTTGTCCATCCGAATGGAGCCATCACCGATTCGATGCCCTAAGAATAGGATCTCAGTTTGAGCAAAGTAGCATTTCTCCCTTTTTACGAACAAAGTGTTCTCCCTGAGAACCTTGAAAATCGTCCGAAGGTGCTTGACGTGCTCCTCGAGCGTTTGGCTGTAGACGACGATATCGTCCAAGTAGACGATCACGAACTTATCCAAATACTCCTTGAATAGTTGGTTCATGAGAGTACAGAATGTGGCTGGAGCGTTGGTTAAGCCGAAAGGCATCACCAAGAACTCAAACGCTCCATACCTGGTCACGCAGGTAGTCTTCGCTTCGTCGCCTTCAGCAATGCGCACCTGCCAATACCCCGACCGAAGGTCGAGTTTTGAGAAATACTTGGCCTTGCCCAGTTGGTCGAACAAGTCCGCGATGAGCAGGATGGGATACTTGTTCTTCACTGTTACTTTGTTGAGGGCTCGATAGTCGACGCATAATCGGAGGCTCCCATCTTGTTTCTTCTGAAAGAGAACTGGAGCTCCGAAAGGTGCTTTTGAGCTGCGGATGAGACCACCGCTTAGCAGTTCACCTAACTGCTTCCTGAGTTCTGCCAACTCTGGCGGGGGCATGCGGTAGGGTGGTCTCGCTGGAGGCTTCACTCCTGGCTCCAGCTCGATACTGTGATCCACGCCTCTGCGTGGTGGAAGAGTCTTCGGCAACTCGGGTGGCATAACGTCTTTGAACTCCTTCAGGACGTTCGCCACCACAGCAGGTTCTTGAATGGCTTCTTCGTTGAGTGGCTCTAGTTTCATAGCAGCCACGAATGTCAGTTCGCCCTTTCGCACCCCTTTCTTCAATTGTAATGCCGAAATATGTTGGGGCTCCTTGGTTCCTCTCCGAGAGACGGGAACCACGCAGGGGTCATCTCCTCCCATCATACATAGGGAGTTTAAGAACGGCATCGGCACCAACTTCGCCGCATGCATAAACTCCATTCCAAGAATCACTTGGAAGTCGTCCAGTGGCACGACCATCATGTTGGTGTTACCGCTCCAAGTCCCGATTTTGATAGGAACACCCTTCGCCAACCCGGAGATTCGCCTGGCCTCCGAGTTCACCGCCTTCATTCGGCTTGGGCTCTTCTCCAATGTCAACCCAAGTCGCTGTGCTTCGCGATCGGCTATGAAGTTGTGGGTAGCGCCCGTATCCACCATTGCACGGGTCGTTTGGCCATTTAGCTTAATGTCCACATACATTAGCTCGCTGCTTCCTGCTTTTTGTGCCTTCGTCTTCATGTTCTCCCCCACTTGACCCCGCATAGCGTTCAACAGACGCATTGCTCCCATTCGGGGTCCTTGCGACTCCTCATCGTCGCTGCTGGATTCTGAACTGCTCGAACTAAGAGCAACAGCTTTGCCCTTGTCCGATCGGGGAGGGTGGATGGAAGCTGTCAAAGCGTTGAGTGCCTGCTTCTGTGGGCACTCCCTTACCATGTGCGGTCCTCCGCACAAGAAGCATCCTCCAGGTTTTGAGGCCTTGCCTTTTGGGTTCGGCCCTTTGTGGGAGCTCTTCTTCTTCTGTTCGCCCCCGAGCTCCTTCCCTCGAGAATGTTTTGAAGGGCGATTGCTTGAAGATTGTTTCCTTCTCGCTGGGTCTTCAGAGGAGACAAAGTCGGTGAGCCTTTCTGCAGCTGCGATTGCCCCGACCACGTCGGTAACATTCCTTCGATTCAGCTCCTGCTGAGCCCATGGTTTCAAACCATCAAGGAAGCTGAACAACTTGTCCTTCTCGGACATGTCCTGTATGTCCAGCATCAGTGCAGAAAACTGCTTTACATAGTCTCGGATGGTGGTACTTTGGCGGAGTTGTCTCAACTTCCTTCTTGCGACGAACTCTGTGTTCTCCGGTAGGAACTGAGTTCTCAACTCCCGCTTCAAGTCTTCCCATGTGTCGACTCGACACCGACCTTGTTGGATCTCCTCCCAACGAGTTCGCCACCAAAGTTTCGCATCTCCATTCAGATACATTGTTGCTATGGAAACTTTGGTATCTTCAGAATCGGGCCTCGTAGCACGGAAGTATTGCTCCATGTCGAACAAAAAGTTCTCGAGCTCTTTGGCATCTCTGGCCCCTCCGTATCCATGGGGCTCAGGTGCCCTCAAATTTTGTGGCGGTGCAACGCGGGTGTTGCCTCCTCCCGCATTTAGCGTTCTTGTGAGCATAGCCACCTTTGCCGTGAGTTCCGCCACAACATCCTGTAAGTGTTGCACGGAGTCTTTGGTGTCATCAGACAGTCGATCGACTAGGGCCTCGACCTTGTCGATCCTAGACTCCGCTTCCTCTTGCGAGCTCTCTACCCCAACAAGTCTTTGTTGGCCATGGTAGAGCTCCTCCATGCTCGCTTCCAGAACATCCAGGCGGGTTTCCGCCGTCGTGAGTCTCTCCTTACGACTCTTTTTCCCAGTTAGTGCACCAGATTGCGCTTCCTCCGCTCGCGGAGAGTTGCCAACTTCTCGCTCATCCTGTTCGCTGCCGCGATCCTCGTGAGCGGCTCCAACAGCATGCGAGCGAGTGTGCACATGCAGCCCACCTGCGGCTGCTTGGGGCAAGGGTCCGGCTTGCCCCGTCTTGCTTGATTCGCCACGATGCTTTGCCATGGCGAAATTGCGAAGTTCGTTCGCTGTTCGATCGAAGAGCTTGCCCGCTCTGATACCACAATGTCACGACCTTAGCTGGAATTGCCTAAGGCGTGCGGCACCCTTGCGGCCAAAGACGCGAACTTAGCTTGCGTTGCCTAAGTCGCGAGTCACTCTTGCGGCAAAGACGCGAACTTAGCTTGCGTTGCCTAAGTCGCGCTTCGCCCTTGCGATCTTGCTCCGCAAGGATCAGCCCACTTTGTAACCTCTCGCAGGTCCCGAAGGACCTGTAAAAGAGAAAGAGAGTTAGATCGAAAGAACGAGCAACGGACAAGTCCCGAAGTCTCGCGAAAAGGAAAGCTTTACAAGCAATTCGTCGAACACCTTGTGTGCACAAGAGAAAAGAGGGAGAGGGGGAAAAACAAGGCTTTCAAGGATGAACGAACAGCTGCAAGCCCACAAACAGCCGCTCACCTGGTCCCGGACGCAACACCAAGTTCCCGTAAAGGTCACGTGCGAACTTGCGAAAGAGTGTTCAACGCCCGGTATATAACCGAAGCCCCATCCAGCCATGTGACACCCGGGGGGTTCCTGGGGTCTGAGCTGGCTGACATTTTGGTGAGCGGAGGCAGCACTCCGCTCACCTCCCGCGGCACGCGAAAACGGAGCCGTTTTGGGCTGTTTTGGGGCTGTTTTGCTCGGTTCGGTGAACGGTCGCTTTGCAACGCTGCAGCTTGTTCGAACTTACATATTTACAAGCAAAATGACCCAAAACCATAAGAAAACATGCTGTCAAGCAGCTGTACATGCGGGTGTGAGCGACGAACGGTTCGTTGAACGGAGTTGTTGCGGGTGCGCGACGACCGTTCGTGACATTCTCCCCCACTTAAACTGTCGACGCCCTCGTCGACGCTTGTTGGTAGTTGTTGATGACTTCTTCTTCATGTCGCAGGGCGTCTTCAGGCTCCCAACTGGCTTCAGTTCGGGGAAGCTTTCGCCACTTCACCAAGTACTCTGTCTGCTCCGCTCCGTTGGGTAGCTTTATCTTGCGATCAGCCAGAATGGTTTCCACTCGCTTCTCGTAGGAGGCTGTGATGGGAGGTAGCCGAGTTGGAATACTTCGAGAAGCATCTTGCGGATCCGAATGGTAGGCCTTCAGGTTGCTGGCGTGAAGAACGTTGTGAATTTTGAACCACGCCGGCAGCTACAACTTGTAAGAAACATTGCCTACTCTGCTGATAATTGGGAAGGGCCCTTCATACTTACGCACCAATCCTTTGTGGACTCTTTTCCTGAAGAATTGGAGTGATGCTGGTTGGAGCTTTACCAACACCAAATCGCCAACTTTGAACTCTTGTGGTCGCCTTCCCAAGTCTGCCCACTTCTTCATCCGTTTTGCCGCCTTCTCCAAGTAAGCCCGCGCAATATCGGCATTTCGATGCCACTCCTTTGCGAAATGGTAGGCTGATGGACTACTCCCAGTATAACCAATTGCCATAGTGTGCGGAGTCGACGGTTGTTGTCCTGTGATAATTTCGAAGGGGCTCTTGTTGGATGCAGAGCTCCGCTGCAAGTTGTAGGAGAATTGGGCGATGTCCAACAGCTTCACCCAATCTCGTTGATTGGCACTCACGTAGTGCCGGAGATACTGCTCTAAGAGCGAATTTATTCTTTCAGTCTGACCATCCGTCTGGGGGTGGAGGCTTGTAGAGAAGTATAACTTTGACCCCAACAATTTGAATAGCTCGGTCCAGAATCGTCCCAGGAACCGAGCGTCTCGATCACTAACAATATTGTGTGGGACTCCCCAATACTTCACTACACCCTTCATCATCAGTCTGGCCGCCTCTTCAGCTGAACAGTGTAGGGGAGCAGCAATGAAAGTTGCATACTTTGAAAACCGATCGACCACCACAAGTATCGATCCAAGTCCCCCTACAGGCGGCAAGCTTGATATGAAGTCTAAGGAAATGCTCTCCCATGGCCTTTCTGGTACAGGCAACGGCTCCAAAAGTCCCACCGGCTTCCGTTGCTCCACCTTGTCTTGTTGGCAAGTAAGGCATGTTCGAACATACTCCTCCACATCAATCCCCATCTTTGGCCAGTAGAAGGCCCTCTCCACGAGAGCCAATGTTCTGTGAATGCCGGGATGTCCAGCCCAAAGGGAATCGTGACACTCTTTTAAGAGTTCACGCCTTAAATTGTCCACTCGGGGAACATAAACTCTATTCCCTTTTGTGTAAACAAGTCCCTCCTGGACCCAAAATCGTCGTGCCTTGCCTTCTTTGATGAGCTGCATCAGGATAACTGCCTGGGGATCACTATACAGTCCATCTCTGATTCGAGAAAGGAAGTTGGAATGTAACTGACTTGTTTGGCCTCTGCCCTCCAGTTGTGCAGCATTCACGCACTCCACCTTTCGACTCAGCGCATCGGCCACGACATTCGCCTTCCCGGGCTTGTATTCCATTGCCATATCAAATTCAGCCAGGAAGTCCTGCCACCGTGCTTGCTTTGGGGAGAGCTTCTTCTGAGTTTGGAAATAACTCAGGGCGATGTTGTCTGTCCTCAGCACAAATCGCGACCCGAGGAGGTAGTGTCGCCAAACTTGTAGGCAGTGGATCACCGCTGTCATCTCCTTCTCATGCACTGGATACCGCCTCTCGGTCTCGTTGAGTTTGCGGCTCTCGTAGGCCACCGGATGACCTTCTTGTATGAGTACTCCACCAATAGCAAAGTCCGAAGCATCTGTATGGACTTCAAAGGGCTCTCCATAGTTTGGCAATTTGAGCGCTGGTTCTTCCAGAACAGCAGCCTTCAGATCTTGGAATGCTATCTCACATTTGTCAGACCACTTCCAAGGCTGCTCCTTCTTCAGCAACTCCGTCAGTGGGGTTGCCCGCTTCGAATATCCTGAAATGAAGCGTCGATAGTAGTTGACGAATCCAAGGAAGGATCTCAACTCTGGCACCTTCTTTGGAGTTCGCCATTCCGCAACTGCTTGCACCTTCGACTTGTCCATCCGAATGGAGCCATCACCGATTCGATGCCCTAAGAATAGGATCTCAGTTTGAGCAAAGTAGCATTTCTCCCTTTTTACGAACAAAGTGTTCTCCCTGAGAACCTTGAAAATCGTCCGAAGGTGCTTGACGTGCTCCTCGAGCGTTTGGCTGTAGACGACGATATCGTCCAAGTAGACGATCACGAACTTATCCAAATACTCCTTGAATAGTTGGTTCATGAGAGTACAGAATGTGGCTGGAGCGTTGGTTAAGCCGAAAGGCATCACCAAGAACTCAAACGCTCCATACCTGGTCACGCAGGTAGTCTTCGCTTCGTCGCCTTCAGCAATGCGCACCTGCCAATACCCCGACCGAAGGTCGAGTTTTGAGAAATACTTGGCCTTGCCCAGTTGGTCGAACAAGTCCGCGATGAGCAGGATGGGATACTTGTTCTTCACTGTTACTTTGTTGAGGGCTCGATAGTCGACGCATAATCGGAGGCTCCCATCTTGTTTCTTCTGAAAGAGAACTGGAGCTCCGAAAGGTGCTTTTGAGCTGCGGATGAGACCACCGCTTAGCAGTTCACCTAACTGCTTCCTGAGTTCTGCCAACTCTGGCGGGGGCATGCGGTAGGGTGGTCTCGCTGGAGGCTTCACTCCTGGCTCCAGCTCGATACTGTGATCCACGCCTCTGCGTGGTGGAAGAGTCTTCGGCAACTCGGGTGGCATAACGTCTTTGAACTCCTTCAGGACGTTCGCCACCACAGCAGGTTCTTGAATGGCTTCTTCGTTGAGTGGCTCTAGTTTCATAGCAGCCACGAATGTCAGTTCGCCCTTTCGCACCCCTTTCTTCAATTGTAATGCCGAAATATGTTGGGGCTCCTTGGTTCCTCTCCGAGAGACGGGAACCACGCAGGGGTCATCTCCTCCCATCATACATAGGGAGTTTAAGAACGGCATCGGCACCAACTTCGCCGCATGCATAAACTCCATTCCAAGAATCACTTGGAAGTCGTCCAGTGGCACGACCATCATGTTGGTGTTACCGCTCCAAGTCCCGATTTTGATAGGAACACCCTTCGCCAACCCGGAGATTCGCCTGGCCTCCGAGTTCACCGCCTTCATTCGGCTTGGGCTCTTCTCCAATGTCAACCCAAGTCGCTGTGCTTCGCGATCGGCTATGAAGTTGTGGGTAGCGCCCGTATCCACCATTGCACGGGTCGTTTGGCCATTTAGCTTAATGTCCACATACATTAGCTCGCTGCTTCCTGCTTTTTGTGCCTTCGTCTTCATGTTCTCCCCCACTTGACCCCGCATAGCGTTCAACAGACGCATTGCTCCCATTCGGGGTCCTTGCGACTCCTCATCATCGCTGCTGGATTCTGAACTGCTCGAACTAAGAGCAACAGCTTTGCCCTTGTCCGATCGGGGAGGGTGGATGGAAGCTGTCAAAGCGTTGAGTGCCTGCTTCTGTGGGCACTCCCTTACCATGTGCGGTCCTCCGCACAAGAAGCATCCTCCAGGTTTTGAGGCCTTGCCTTTTGGGTTCGGCCCTTTGTGGGAGCTCTTCTTCTTCTGTTCGCCCCCGAGCTCCTTCCCTCGAGAATGTTTTGAAGGGCGATTGCTTGAAGATTGTTTCCTTCTCGCTGGGTCTTCAGAGGAGACAAAGTCGGTGAGCCTTTCTGCAGCTGCGATTGCCCCGACCACGTCGGTAACATTCCTTCGATTCAGCTCCTGCTGAGCCCATGGTTTCAAACCATCAAGGAAGCTGAACAACTTGTCCTTCTCGGACATGTCCTGTATGTCCAGCATCAGTGCAGAAAACTGCTTTACATAGTCTCGGATGGTGGTACTTTGGCGGAGTTGTCTCAACTTCCTTCTTGCGACGAACTCTGTGTTCTCCGGTAGGAACTGAGTTCTCAACTCCCGCTTCAAGTCTTCCCATGTGTCGACTCGACACCGACCTTGTTGGATCTCCTCCCAACGAGTTCGCCACCAAAGTTTCGCATCTCCATTCAGATACATTGTTGCTATGGAAACTTTGGTATCTTCAGAATCGGGCCTCGTAGCACGGAAGTATTGCTCCATGTCGAACAAAAAGTTCTCGAGCTCTTTGGCATCTCTGGCCCCTCCGTATCCATGGGGCTCAGGTGCCCTCAAATTTTGTGGCGGTGCAACGCGGGTGTTGCCTCCTCCCGCATTTAGCGTTCTTGTGAGCATAGCCACCTTTGCCGTGAGTTCCGCCACAACATCCTGTAAGTGTTGCACGGAGTCTTTGGTGTCATCAGACAGTCGATCGACTAGGGCCTCGACCTTGTCGATCCTAGACTCCGCTTCCTCTTGCGAGCTCTCTACCCCAACAAGTCTTTGTTGGCCATGGTAGAGCTCCTCCATGCTCGCTTCCAGAACATCCAGGCGGGTTTCCGCCGTCGTGAGTCTCTCCTTACGACTCTTTTTCCCAGTTAGTGCACCAGATTGCGCTTCCTCCGCTCGCGGAGAGTTGCCAACTTCTCGCTCATCCTGTTCGCTGCCGCGATCCTCATGAGCGGCTCCAACAGCATGCGAGCGAGTGTGCACATGCAGCCCACCTGCGGCTGCTTGGGGCAAGGGTCCGGCTTGCCCCGTCTTGCTTGATTCGCCACGATGCTTTGCCATGGCGAAATTGCGAAGTTCGTTCGCTGTTCGATCGAAGAGCTTGCCCGCTCTGATACCACAATGTCACGACCTTAGCTGGAATTGCCTAAGGCGTGCGGCACCCTTGCGGCCAAAGACGCGAACTTAGCTTGCGTTGCCTAAGTCGCGAGTCACTCTTGCGGCAAAGACGCGAACTTAGCTTGCGTTGCCTAAGTCGCGCTTCGCCCTTGCGATCTTGCTCCGCAAGGATCAGCCCACTTTGTAACCTCTCGCAGGTCCCGAAGGACCTGTAAAAGAGAAAGAGAGTTAGATCGAAAGAACGAGCAACGGACAAGTCCCGAAGTCTCGCGAAAAGGAAAGCTTTACAAGCAATTCGTCGAACACCTTGTGTGCACAAGAGAAAAGAGGGAGAGGGGGAAAAACAAGGCTTTCAAGGATGAACGAACAGCTGCAAGCCCACAAACAGCCGCTCACCTGGTCCCGGACGCAACACCAAGTTCCCGTAAAGGTCACGTGCGAACTTGCGAAAGAGTGTTCAACGCCCGGTATATAACCGAAGCCCCATCCAGCCATGTGACACCCGGGGGGTTCCTGGGGTCTGAGCTGGCTGACATTTTGGTGAGCGGAGGCAGCACTCCGCTCACCTCCCGCGGCACGCGAAAACGGAGCCGTTTTGGGCTGTTTTGGGGCTGTTTTGCTCGGTTCGGTGAACGGTCGCTTTGCAACGCTGCAGCTTGTTCGAACTTACATATTTACAAGCAAAATGACCCAAAACCATAAGAAAACATGCTGTCAAGCAGCTGTACATGCGGGTGTGAGCGACGAACGGTTCGTTGAACGGAGTTGTTGCGGGTGCGCGACGACCGTTCGTGACATTCTCCCCCACTTAAACTGTCGACGCCCTCGTCGACGCTTGTTGGTAGTTGTTGATGACTTCTTCTTCATGTCGCAGGGCGTCTTCAGGCTCCCAACTGGCTTCAGTTCGGGGAAGCTTTCGCCACTTCACCAAGTACTCTGTCTGCTCCGCTCCGTTGGGTAGCTTTATCTTGCGATCAGCCAGAATGGTTTCCACTCGCTTCTCGTAGGAGGCTGTGATGGGAGGTAGCCGAGTTGGAATACTTCGAGAAGCATCTTGCGGATCCGAATGGTAGGCCTTCAGGTTGCTGGCGTGAAGAACGTTGTGAATTTTGAACCACGCCGGCAGCTACAACTTGTAAGAAACATTGCCTACTCTGCTGATAATTGGGAAGGGCCCTTCATACTTACGCACCAATCCTTTGTGGACTCTTTTCCTGAAGAATTGGAGTGATGCTGGTTGGAGCTTTACCAACACCAAATCGCCAACTTTGAACTCTTGTGGTCGCCTTCCCAAGTCTGCCCACTTCTTCATCCGTTTTGCCGCCTTCTCCAAGTAAGCCCGCGCAATATCGGCATTTCGATGCCACTCCTTTGCGAAATGGTAGGCTGATGGACTACTCCCAGTATAACCAATTGCCATAGTGTGCGGAGTCGACGGTTGTTGTCCTGTGATAATTTCGAAGGGGCTCTTGTTGGATGCAGAGCTCCGCTGCAAGTTGTAGGAGAATTGGGCGATGTCCAACAGCTTCACCCAATCTCGTTGATTGGCACTCACGTAGTGCCGGAGATACTGCTCTAAGAGCGAATTTATTCTTTCAGTCTGACCATCCGTCTGGGGGTGGAGGCTTGTAGAGAAGTATAACTTTGACCCCAACAATTTGAATAGCTCGGTCCAGAATCGTCCCAGGAACCGAGCGTCTCGATCACTAACAATATTGTGTGGGACTCCCCAATACTTCACTACACCCTTCATCATCAGTCTGGCCGCCTCTTCAGCTGAACAGTGTAGGGGAGCAGCAATGAAAGTTGCATACTTTGAAAACCGATCGACCACCACAAGTATCGATCCAAGTCCCCCTACAGGCGGCAAGCTTGATATGAAGTCTAAGGAAATGCTCTCCCATGGCCTTTCTGGTACAGGCAACGGCTCCAAAAGTCCCACCGGCTTCCGTTGCTCCACCTTGTCTTGTTGGCAAGTAAGGCATGTTCGAACATACTCCTCCACATCAATCCCCATCTTTGGCCAGTAGAAGGCCCTCTCCACGAGAGCCAATGTTCTGTGAATGCCGGGATGTCCAGCCCAAAGGGAATCGTGACACTCTTTTAAGAGTTCACGCCTTAAATTGTCCACTCGGGGAACATAAACTCTATTCCCTTTTGTGTAAACAAGTCCCTCCTGGACCCAAAATCGTCGTGCCTTGCCTTCTTTGATGAGCTGCATCAGGATAACTGCCTGGGGATCACTATACAGTCCATCTCTGATTCGAGAAAGGAAGTTGGAATGTAACTGACTTGTTTGGCCTCTGCCCTCCAGTTGTGCAGCATTCACGCACTCCACCTTTCGACTCAGCGCATCGGCCACGACATTCGCCTTCCCGGGCTTGTATTCCATTGCCATATCAAATTCAGCCAGGAAGTCCTGCCACCGTGCTTGCTTTGGGGAGAGCTTCTTCTGAGTTTGGAAATAACTCAGGGCGATGTTGTCTGTCCTCAGCACAAATCGCGACCCGAGGAGGTAGTGTCGCCAAACTTGTAGGCAGTGGATCACCGCTGTCATCTCCTTCTCATGCACTGGATACCGCCTCTCGGTCTCGTTGAGTTTGCGGCTCTCGTAGGCCACCGGATGACCTTCTTGTATGAGTACTCCACCAATAGCAAAGTCCGAAGCATCTGTATGGACTTCAAAGGGCTCTCCATAGTTTGGCAATTTGAACGCTGGTTCTTCCAGAACAGCAGCCTTCAGATCTTGGAATGCTATCTCACATTTGTCAGACCACTTCCAAGGCTGCTCCTTCTTCAGCAACTCCGTCAGTGGGGTTGCCCGCTTCGAATATCCTGAAATGAAGCGTCGATAGTAGTTGACGAATCCAAGGAAGGATCTCAACTCTGGCACCTTCTTTGGAGTTCGCCATTCCGCAACTGCTTGCACCTTCGACTTGTCCATCCGAATGGAGCCATCACCGATTCGATGCCCTAAGAATAGGATCTCAGTTTGAGCAAAGTAGCATTTCTCCCTTTTTACGAACAAAGTGTTCTCCCTGAGAACCTTGAAAATCGTCCGAAGGTGCTTGACGTGCTCCTCGAGCGTTTGGCTGTAGACGACGATATCGTCCAAGTAGACGATCACGAACTTATCCAAATACTCCTTGAATAGTTGGTTCATGAGAGTACAGAATGTGGCTGGAGCGTTGGTTAAGCCGAAAGGCATCACCAAGAACTCAAACGCTCCATACCTGGTCACGCAGGTAGTCTTCGCTTCGTCGCCTTCAGCAATGCGCACCTGCCAATACCCCGACCGAAGGTCGAGTTTTGAGAAATACTTGGCCTTGCCCAGTTGGTCGAACAAGTCCGCGATGAGCAGGATGGGATACTTGTTCTTCACTGTTACTTTGTTGAGGGCTCGATAGTCGACGCATAATCGGAGGCTCCCATCTTGTTTCTTCTGAAAGAGAACTGGAGCTCCGAAAGGTGCTTTTGAGCTGCGGATGAGACCACCGCTTAGCAGTTCACCTAACTGCTTCCTGAGTTCTGCCAACTCTGGCGGGGGCATGCGGTAGGGTGGTCTCGCTGGAGGCTTCACTCCTGGCTCCAGCTCGATACTGTGATCCACGCCTCTGCGTGGTGGAAGAGTCTTCGGCAACTCGGGTGGCATAACGTCTTTGAACTCCTTCAGGACGTTCGCCACCACAGCAGGTTCTTGAATGGCTTCTTCGTTGAGTGGCTCTAGTTTCATAGCAGCCACGAATGTCAGTTCGCCCTTTCGCACCCCTTTCTTCAATTGTAATGCCGAAATATGTTGGGGCTCCTTGGTTCCTCTCCGAGAGACGGGAACCACGCAGGGGTCATCTCCTCCCATCATACATAGGGAGTTTAAGAACGGCATCGGCACCAACTTCGCCGCATGCATAAACTCCATTCCAAGAATCACTTGGAAGTCGTCCAGTGGCACGACCATCATGTTGGTGTTACCGCTCCAAGTCCCGATTTTGATAGGAACACCCTTCGCCAACCCGGAGATTCGCCTGGCCTCCGAGTTCACCGCCTTCATTCGGCTTGGGCTCTTCTCCAATGTCAACCCAAGTCGCTGTGCTTCGCGATCGGCTATGAAGTTGTGGGTAGCGCCCGTATCCACCATTGCACGGGTCGTTTGGCCATTTAGCTTAATGTCCACATACATTAGCTCGCTGCTTCCTGCTTTTTGTGCCTTCGTCTTCATGTTCTCCCCCACTTGACCCCGCATAGCGTTCAACAGACGCATTGCTCCCATTCGGGGTCCTTGCGACTCCTCATCGTCGCTGCTGGATTCTGAACTGCTCGAACTAAGAGCAACAGCTTTGCCCTTGTCCGATCGGGGAGGGTGGATGGAAGCTGTCAAAGCGTTGAGTGCCTGCTTCTGTGGGCACTCCCTTACCATGTGCGGTCCTCCGCACAAGAAGCATCCTCCAGGTTTTGAGGCCTTGCCTTTTGGGTTCGGCCCTTTGTGGGAGCTCTTCTTCTTCTGTTCGCCCCCGAGCTCCTTCCCTCGAGAATGTTTTGAAGGGCGATTGCTTGAAGATTGTTTCCTTCTCGCTGGGTCTTCAGAGGAGACAAAGTCGGTGAGCCTTTCTGCAGCTGCGATTGCCCCGACCACGTCGGTAACATTCCTTCGATTCAGCTCCTGCTGAGCCCATGGTTTCAAACCATCAAGGAAGCTGAACAACTTGTCCTTCTCGGACATGTCCTGTATGTCCAGCATCAGTGCAGAAAACTGCTTTACATAGTCTCGGATGGTGGTACTTTGGCGGAGTTGTCTCAACTTCCTTCTTGCGACGAACTCTGTGTTCTCCGGTAGGAACTGAGTTCTCAACTCCCGCTTCAAGTCTTCCCATGTGTCGACTCGACACCGACCTTGTTGGATCTCCTCCCAACGAGTTCGCCACCAAAGTTTCGCATCTCCATTCAGATACATTGTTGCTATGGAAACTTTGGTATCTTCAGAATCGGGCCTCGTAGCACGGAAGTATTGCTCCATGTCGAACAAAAAGTTCTCGAGCTCTTTGGCATCTCTGGCCCCTCCGTATCCATAGGGCTCAGGTGCCCTCAAATTTTGTGGCGGTGCAACGCGGGTGTTGCCTCCTCCCGCATTTAGCGTTCTTGTGAGCATAGCCACCTTTGCCGTGAGTTCCGCCACAACATCCTGTAAGTGTTGCACGGAGTCTTTGGTGTCATCAGACAGTCGATCGACTAGGGCCTCGACCTTGTCGATCCTAGACTCCGCTTCCTCTTGCGAGCTCTCTACCCCAACAAGTCTTTGTTGGCCATGGTAGAGCTCCTCCATGCTCGCTTCCAGAACATCCAGGCGGGTTTCCGCCGTCGTGAGTCTCTCCTTACGACTCTTTTTCCCAGTTAGTGCACCAGATTGCGCTTCCTCCGCTCGCGGAGAGTTGCCAACTTCTCGCTCATCCTGTTCGCTGCCGCGATCCTCATGAGCGGCTCCAACAGCATGCGAGCGAGTGTGCACATGCAGCCCACCTGCGGCTGCTTGGGGCAAGGGTCCGGCTTGCCCCGTCTTGCTTGATTCGCCACGATGCTTTGCCATGGCGAAATTGCGAAGTTCGTTCGCTGTTCGATCGAAGAGCTTGCCCGCTCTGATACCACAATGTCACGACCTTAGCTGGAATTGCCTAAGGCGTGCGGCACCCTTGCGGCCAAAGACGCGAACTTAGCTTGCGTTGCCTAAGTCGCGAGTCACTCTTGCGGCAAAGACGCGAACTTAGCTTGCGTTGCCTAAGTCGCGCTTCGCCCTTGCGATCTTGCTCCGCAAGGATCAGCCCACTTTGTAACCTCTCGCAGGTCCCGAAGGACCTGTAAAAGAGAAAGAGAGTTAGATCGAAAGAACGAGCAACGGACAAGTCCCGAAGTCTCGCGAAAAGGAAAGCTTTACAAGCAATTCGTCGAACACCTTGTGTGCACAAGAGAAAAGAGGGAGAGGGGGAAAAACAAGGCTTTCAAGGATGAACGAACAGCTGCAAGCCCACAAACAGCCGCTCACCTGGTCCCGGACGCAACACCAAGTTCCCGTAAAGGTCACGTGCGAACTTGCGAAAGAGTGTTCAACGCCCGGTATATAACCGAAGCCCCATCCAGCCATGTGACACCCGGGGGGTTCCTGGGGTCTGAGCTGGCTGACATTTTGGTGAGCGGAGGCAGCACTCCGCTCACCTCCCGCGGCACGCGAAAACGGAGCCGTTTTGGGCTGTTTTGGGGCTGTTTTGCTCGGTTCGGTGAACGGTCGCTTTGCAACGCTGCAGCTTGTTCGAACTTACATATTTACAAGCAAAATGACCCAAAACCATAAGAAAACATGCTGTCAAGCAGCTGTACATGCGGGTGTGAGCGACGAACGGTTCGTTGAACGGAGTTGTTGCGGGTGCGCGACGACCGTTCGTGACATTCTCCCCCACTTAAACTGTCGACGCCCTCGTCGACGCTTGTTGGTAGTTGTTGATGACTTCTTCTTCATGTCGCAGGGCGTCTTCAGGCTCCCAACTGGCTTCAGTTCGGGGAAGCTTTCGCCACTTCACCAAGTACTCTGTCTGCTCCGCTCCGTTGGGTAGCTTTATCTTGCGATCAGCCAGAATGGTTTCCACTCGCTTCTCGTAGGAGGCTGTGATGGGAGGTAGCCGAGTTGGAATACTTCGAGAAGCATCTTGCGGATCCGAATGGTAGGCCTTCAGGTTGCTGGCGTGAAGAACGTTGTGAATTTTGAACCACGCCGGCAGCTACAACTTGTAAGAAACATTGCCTACTCTGCTGATAATTGGGAAGGGCCCTTCATACTTACGCACCAATCCTTTGTGGACTCTTTTCCTGAAGAATTGGAGTGATGCTGGTTGGAGCTTTACCAACACCAAATCGCCAACTTTGAACTCTTGTGGTCGCTTTCCCAAGTCTGCCCACTTCTTCATCCGTTTTGCCGCCTTCTCCAAGTAAGCCCGCGCAATATCGGCATTTCGATGCCACTCCTTTGCGAAATGGTAGGCTGATGGACTACTCCCAGTATAACCAATTGCCATAGTGTGCGGAGTCGACGGTTGTTGTCCTGTGATAATTTCGAAGGGGCTCTTGTTGGATGCAGAGCTCCGCTGCAAGTTGTAGGAGAATTGGGCGATGTCCAACAGCTTCACCCAATCTCGTTGATTGGCACTCACGTAGTGCCGGAGATACTGCTCTAAGAGCGAATTTATTCTTTCAGTCTGACCATCCGTCTGGGGGTGGAGGCTTGTAGAGAAGTATAACTTTGACCCCAACAATTTGAATAGCTCGGTCCAGAATCGTCCCAGGAACCGAGTGTCTCGATCACTAACAATATTGTGTGGGACTCCCCAATACTTCACTACACCCTTCATCATCAGTCTGGCCGCCTCTTCAGCTGAACAGTGTAGGGGAGCAGCAATGAAAGTTGCATACTTTGAAAACCGATCGACCACCACAAGTATCGATCCAAGTCCCCCTACAGGCGGCAAGCTTGATATGAAGTCTAAGGAAATGCTCTCCCATGGCCTTTCTGGTACAGGCAACGGCTCCAAAAGTCCCACCGGCTTCCGTTGCTCCACCTTGTCTTGTTGGCAAGTAAGGCATGTTCGAACATACTCCTCCACATCAATCCCCATCTTTGGCCAGTAGAAGGCCCTCTCCACGAGAGCCAATGTTCTGTGAATGCCGGGATGTCCAGCCCAAAGGGAATCGTGACACTCTTTTAAGAGTTCACGCCTTAAATTGTCCACTCGGGGAACATAAACTCTATTCCCTTTTGTGTAAACAAGTCCCTCCTGGACCCAAAATCGTCGTGCCTTGCCTTCTTTGATGAGCTGCATCAGGATAACTGCCTGGGGATCACTATACAGTCCATCTCTGATTCGAGAAAGGAAGTTGGAATGTAACTGACTTGTTTGGCCTCTGCCCTCCAGTTGTGCAGCATTCACGCACTCCACCTTTCGACTCAGCGCATCGGCCACGACATTCGCCTTCCCGGGCTTGTATTCCATTGCCATATCAAATTCAGCCAGGAAGTCCTGCCACCGTGCTTGCTTTGGGGAGAGCTTCTTCTGAGTTTGGAAATAACTCAGGGCGATGTTGTCTGTCCTCAGCACAAATCGCGACCCGAGGAGGTAGTGTCGCCAAACTTGTAGGCAGTGGATCACCGCTGTCATCTCCTTCTCATGCACTGGATACCGCCTCTCGGTCTCGTTGAGTTTGCGGCTCTCGTAGGCCACCGGATGACCTTCTTGTATGAGTACTCCACCAATAGCAAAGTCCGAAGCATCTGTATGGACTTCAAAGGGCTCTCCATAGTTTGGCAATTTGAGCGCTGGTTCTTCCATAACAGCAGCCTTCAGATCTTGGAATGCTATCTCACATTTGTCAGACCACTTCCAAGGCTGCTCCTTCTTCAGCAACTCCGTCAGTGGGGTTGCCCGCTTCGAATATCCTGAAATGAAGCGTCGATAGTAGTTGACGAATCCAAGGAAGGATCTCAACTCTGGCACCTTCTTTGGAGTTCGCCATTCCGCAACTGCTTGCACCTTCGACTTGTCCATCCGAATGGAGCCATCACCGATTCGATGCCCTAAGAATAGGATCTCAGTTTGAGCAAAGTAGCATTTCTCCCTTTTTACGAACAAAGTGTTCTCCCTGAGAACCTTGAAAATCGTCCGAAGGTGCTTGACGTGCTCCTCGAGCGTTTGGCTGTAGACGACGATATCGTCCAAGTAGACGATCACGAACTTATCCAAATACTCCTTGAATAGTTGGTTCATGAGAGTACAGAATGTGGCTGGAGCGTTGGTTAAGCCGAAAGGCATCACCAAGAACTCAAACGCTCCATACCTGGTCACGCAGGTAGTCTTCGCTTCGTCGCCTTCAGCAATGCGCACCTGCCAATACCCCGACCGAAGGTCGAGTTTTGAGAAATACTTGGCCTTGCCCAGTTGGTCGAACAAGTCCGCGATGAGCAGGATGGGATACTTGTTCTTCACTGTTACTTTGTTGAGGGCTCGATAGTCGACGCATAATCGGAGGCTCCCATCTTGTTTCTTCTGAAAGAGAACTGGAGCTCCGAAAGGTGCTTTTGAGCTGCGGATGAGACCACCGCTTAGCAGTTCACCTAACTGCTTCCTGAGTTCTGCCAACTCTGGCGGGGGCATGCGGTAGGGTGGTCTCGCTGGAGGCTTCACTCCTGGCTCCAGCTCGATACTGTGATCCACGCCTCTGCGTGGTGGAAGAGTCTTCGGCAACTCGGGTGGCATAACGTCTTTGAACTCCTTCAGGACGTTCGCCACCACAGCAGGTTCTTGAATGGCTTCTTCGTTGAGTGGCTCTAGTTTCATAGCAGCCACGAATGTCAGTTCGCCCTTTCGCACCCCTTTCTTCAATTGTAATGCCGAAATATGTTGGGGCTCCTTGGTTCCTCTCCGAGAGACGGGAACCACGCAGGGGTCATCTCCTCCCATCATACATAGGGAGTTTAAGAACGGCATCGGCACCAACTTCGCCGCATGCATAAACTCCATTCCAAGAATCACTTGGAAGTCGTCCAGTGGCACGACCATCATGTTGGTGTTACCGCTCCAAGTCCCGATTTTGATAGGAACACCCTTCGCCAACCCGGAGATTCGCCTGGCCTCCGAGTTCACCGCCTTCATTCGGCTTGGGCTCTTCTCCAATGTCAACCCAAGTCGCTGTGCTTCGCGATCGGCTATGAAGTTGTGGGTAGCGCCCGTATCCACCATTGCACGGGTCGTTTGGCCATTTAGCTTAATGTCCACATACATTAGCTCGCTGCTTCCTGCTTTTTGTGCCTTCGTCTTCATGTTCTCCCCCACTTGACCCCGCATAGCGTTCAACAGACGCATTGCTCCCATTCGGGGTCCTTGCGACTCCTCATCGTCGCTGCTGGATTCTGAACTGCTCGAACTAAGAGCAACAGCTTTGCCCTTGTCCGATCGGGGAGGGTGGATGGAAGCTGTCAAAGCGTTGAGTGCCTGCTTCTGTGGGCACTCCCTTACCATGTGCGGTCCTCCGCACAAGAAGCATCCTCCAGGTTTTGAGGCCTTGCCTTTTGGGTTCGGCCCTTTGTGGGAGCTCTTCTTCTTCTGTTCGCCCCCGAGCTCCTTCCCTCGAGAATGTTTTGAAGGGCGATTGCTTGAAGATTGTTTCCTTCTCGCTGGGTCTTCAGAGGAGACAAAGTCGGTGAGCCTTTCTGCAGCTGCGATTGCCCCGACCACGTCGGTAACATTCCTTCGATTCAGCTCCTGCTGAGCCCATGGTTTCAAACCATCAAGGAAGCTGAACAACTTGTCCTTCTCGGACATGTCCTGTATGTCCAGCATCAGTGCAGAAAACTGCTTTACATAGTCTCGGATGGTGGTACTTTGGCGGAGTTGTCTCAACTTCCTTCTTGCGACGAACTCTGTGTTCTCCGGTAGGAACTGAGTTCTCAACTCCCGCTTCAAGTCTTCCCATGTGTCGACTCGACACCGACCTTGTTGGATCTCCTCCCAACGAGTTCGCCACCAAAGTTTCGCATCTCCATTCAGATACATTGTTGCTATGGAAACTTTGGTATCTTCAGAATCGGGCCTCGTAGCACGGAAGTATTGCTCCATGTCGAACAAAAAGTTCTCGAGCTCTTTGGCATCTCTGGCCCCTCCGTATCCATAGGGCTCAGGTGCCCTCAAATTTTGTGGCGGTGCAACGCGGGTGTTGCCTCCTCCCGCATTTAGCGTTCTTGTGAGCATAGCCACCTTTGCCGTGAGTTCCGCCACAACATCCTGTAAGTGTTGCACGGAGTCTTTGGTGTCATCAGACAGTCGATCGACTAGGGCCTCGACCTTGTCGATCCTAGACTCCGCTTCCTCTTGCGAGCTCTCTACCCCAACAAGTCTTTGTTGGCCATGGTAGAGCTCCTCCATGCTCGCTTCCAGAACATCCAGGCGGGTTTCCGCCGTCGTGAGTCTCTCCTTACGACTCTTTTTCCCAGTTAGTGCACCAGATTGCGCTTCCTCCGCTCGCGGAGAGTTGCCAACTTCTCGCTCATCCTGTTCGCTGCCGCGATCCTCATGAGCGGCTCCAACAGCATGCGAGCGAGTGTGCACATGCAGCCCACCTGCGGCTGCTTGGGGCAAGGGTCCGGCTTGCCCCGTCTTGCTTGATTCGCCACGATGCTTTGCCATGGCGAAATTGCGAAGTTCGTTCGCTGTTCGATCGAAGAGCTTGCCCGCTCTGATACCACAATGTCACGACCTTAGCTGGAATTGCCTAAGGCGTGCGGCACCCTTGCGGCCAAAGACGCGAACTTAGCTTGCGTTGCCTAAGTCGCGAGTCACTCTTGCGGCAAAGACGCGAACTTAGCTTGCGTTGCCTAAGTCGCGCTTCGCCCTTGCGATCTTGCTCCGCAAGGATCAGCCCACTTTGTAACCTCTCGCAGGTCCCGAAGGACCTGTAAAAGAGAAAGAGAGTTAGATCGAAAGAACGAGCAACGGACAAGTCCCGAAGTCTCGCGAAAAGGAAAGCTTTACAAGCAATTCGTCGAACACCTTGTGTGCACAAGAGAAAAGAGGGAGAGGGGGAAAAACAAGGCTTTCAAGGATGAACGAACAGCTGCAAGCCCACAAACAGCCGCTCACCTGGTCCCGGACGCAACACCAAGTTCCCGTAAAGGTCACGTGCGAACTTGCGAAAGAGTGTTCAACGCCCGGTATATAACCGAAGCCCCATCCAGCCATGTGACACCCGGGGGGTTCCTGGGGTCTGAGCTGGCTGACATTTTGGTGAGCGGAGGCAGCACTCCGCTCACCTCCCGCGGCACGCGAAAACGGAGCCGTTTTGGGCTGTTTTGGGGCTGTTTTGCTCGGTTCGGTGAACGGTCGCTTTGCAACGCTGCAGCTTGTTCGAACTTACATATTTACAAGCAAAATGACCCAAAACCATAAGAAAACATGCTGTCAAGCAGCTGTACATGCGGGTGTGAGCGACGAACGGTTCGTTGAACGGAGTTGTTGCGGGTGCGCGACGACCGTTCGTGACATTCTCCCCCACTTAAACTGTCGACGCCCTCGTCGACGCTTGTTGGTAGTTGTTGATGACTTCTTCTTCATGTCGCAGGGCGTCTTCAGGCTCCCAACTGGCTTCAGTTCGGGGAAGCTTTCGCCACTTCACCAAGTACTCTGTCTGCTCCGCTCCGTTGGGTAGCTTTATCTTGCGATCAGCCAGAATGGTTTCCACTCGCTTCTCGTAGGAGGCTGTGATGGGAGGTAGCCGAGTTGGAATACTTCGAGAAGCATCTTGCGGATCCGAATGGTAGGCCTTCAGGTTGCTGGCGTGAAGAACGTTGTGAATTTTGAACCACGCCGGCAGCTACAACTTGTAAGAAACATTGCCTACTCTGCTGATAATTGGGAAGGGCCCTTCATACTTACGCACCAATCCTTTGTGGACTCTTTTCCTGAAGAATTGGAGTGATGCTGGTTGGAGCTTTACCAACACCAAATCGCCAACTTTGAACTCTTGTGGTCGCTTTCCCAAGTCTGCCCACTTCTTCATCCGTTTTGCCGCCTTCTCCAAGTAAGCCCGCGCAATATCGGCATTTCGATGCCACTCCTTTGCGAAATGGTAGGCTGATGGACTACTCCCAGTATAACCAATTGCCATAGTGTGCGGAGTCGACGGTTGTTGTCCTGTGATAATTTCGAAGGGGCTCTTGTTGGATGCAGAGCTCCGCTGCAAGTTGTAGGAGAATTGGGCGATGTCCAACAGCTTCACCCAATCTCGTTGATTGGCACTCACGTAGTGCCGGAGATACTGCTCTAAGAGCGAATTTATTCTTTCAGTCTGACCATCCGTCTGGGGGTGGAGGCTTGTAGAGAAGTATAACTTTGACCCCAACAATTTGAATAGCTCGGTCCAGAATCGTCCCAGGAACCGAGTGTCTCGATCACTAACAATATTGTGTGGGACTCCCCAATACTTCACTACACCCTTCATCATCAGTCTGGCCGCCTCTTCAGCTGAACAGTGTAGGGGAGCAGCAATGAAAGTTGCATACTTTGAAAACCGATCGACCACCACAAGTATCGATCCAAGTCCCCCTACAGGCGGCAAGCTTGATATGAAGTCTAAGGAAATGCTCTCCCATGGCCTTTCTGGTACAGGCAACGGCTCCAAAAGTCCCACCGGCTTCCGTTGCTCCACCTTGTCTTGTTGGCAAGTAAGGCATGTTCGAACATACTCCTCCACATCAATCCCCATCTTTGGCCAGTAGAAGGCCCTCTCCACGAGAGCCAATGTTCTGTGAATGCCGGGATGTCCAGCCCAAAGGGAATCGTGACACTCTTTTAAGAGTTCACGCCTTAAATTGTCCACTCGGGGAACATAAACTCTATTCCCTTTTGTGTAAACAAGTCCCTCCTGGACCCAAAATCGTCGTGCCTTGCCTTCTTTGATGAGCTGCATCAGGATAACTGCCTGGGGATCACTATACAGTCCATCTCTGATTCGAGAAAGGAAGTTGGAATGTAACTGACTTGTTTGGCCTCTGCCCTCCAGTTGTGCAGCATTCACGCACTCCACCTTTCGACTCAGCGCATCGGCCACGACATTCGCCTTCCCGGGCTTGTATTCCATTGCCATATCAAATTCAGCCAGGAAGTCCTGCCACCGTGCTTGCTTTGGGGAGAGCTTCTTCTGAGTTTGGAAATAACTCAGGGCGATGTTGTCTGTCCTCAGCACAAATCGCGACCCGAGGAGGTAGTGTCGCCAAACTTGTAGGCAGTGGATCACCGCTGTCATCTCCTTCTCATGCACTGGATACCGCCTCTCGGTCTCGTTGAGTTTGCGGCTCTCGTAGGCCACCGGATGACCTTCTTGTATGAGTACTCCACCAATAGCAAAGTCCGAAGCATCTGTATGGACTTCAAAGGGCTCTCCATAGTTTGGCAATTTGAGCGCTGGTTCTTCCATAACAGCAGCCTTCAGATCTTGGAATGCTATCTCACATTTGTCAGACCACTTCCAAGGCTGCTCCTTCTTCAGCAACTCCGTCAGTGGGGTTGCCCGCTTCGAATATCCTGAAATGAAGCGTCGATAGTAGTTGACGAATCCAAGGAAGGATCTCAACTCTGGCACCTTCTTTGGAGTTCGCCATTCCGCAACTGCTTGCACCTTCGACTTGTCCATCCGAATGGAGCCATCACCGATTCGATGCCCTAAGAATAGGATCTCAGTTTGAGCAAAGTAGCATTTCTCCCTTTTTACGAACAAAGTGTTCTCCCTGAGAACCTTGAAAATCGTCCGAAGGTGCTTGACGTGCTCCTCGAGCGTTTGGCTGTAGACGACGATATCGTCCAAGTAGACGATCACGAACTTATCCAAATACTCCTTGAATAGTTGGTTCATGAGAGTACAGAATGTGGCTGGAGCGTTGGTTAAGCCGAAAGGCATCACCAAGAACTCAAACGCTCCATACCTGGTCACGCAGGTAGTCTTCGCTTCGTCGCCTTCAGCAATGCGCACCTGCCAATACCCCGACCGAAGGTCGAGTTTTGAGAAATACTTGGCCTTGCCCAGTTGGTCGAACAAGTCCGCGATGAGCAGGATGGGATACTTGTTCTTCACTGTTACTTTGTTGAGGGCTCGATAGTCGACGCATAATCGGAGGCTCCCATCTTGTTTCTTCTGAAAGAGAACTGGAGCTCCGAAAGGTGCTTTTGAGCTGCGGATGAGACCACCGCTTAGCAGTTCACCTAACTGCTTCCTGAGTTCTGCCAACTCTGGCGGGGGCATGCGGTAGGGTGGTCTCGCTGGAGGCTTCACTCCTGGCTCCAGCTCGATACTGTGATCCACGCCTCTGCGTGGTGGAAGAGTCTTCGGCAACTCGGGTGGCATAACGTCTTTGAACTCCTTCAGGACGTTCGCCACCACAGCAGGTTCTTGAATGGCTTCTTCGTTGAGTGGCTCTAGTTTCATAGCAGCCACGAATGTCAGTTCGCCCTTTCGCACCCCTTTCTTCAATTGTAATGCCGAAATATGTTGGGGCTCCTTGGTTCCTCTCCGAGAGACGGGAACCACGCAGGGGTCATCTCCTCCCATCATACATAGGGAGTTTAAGAACGGCATCGGCACCAACTTCGCCGCATGCATAAACTCCATTCCAAGAATCACTTGGAAGTCGTCCAGTGGCACGACCATCATGTTGGTGTTACCGCTCCAAGTCCCGATTTTGATAGGAACACCCTTCGCCAACCCGGAGATTCGCCTGGCCTCCGAGTTCACCGCCTTCATTCGGCTTGGGCTCTTCTCCAATGTCAACCCAAGTCGCTGTGCTTCGCGATCGGCTATGAAGTTGTGGGTAGCGCCCGTATCCACCATTGCACGGGTCGTTTGGCCATTTAGCTTAATGTCCACATACATTAGCTCGCTGCTTCCTGCTTTTTGTGCCTTCGTCTTCATGTTCTCCCCCACTTGACCCCGCATAGCGTTCAACAGACGCATTGCTCCCATTCGGGGTCCTTGCGACTCCTCATCGTCGCTGCTGGATTCTGAACTGCTCGAACTAAGAGCAACAGCTTTGCCCTTGTCCGATCGGGGAGGGTGGATGGAAGCTGTCAAAGCGTTGAGTGCCTGCTTCTGTGGGCACTCCCTTACCATGTGCGGTCCTCCGCACAAGAAGCATCCTCCAGGTTTTGAGGCCTTGCCTTTTGGGTTCGGCCCTTTGTGGGAGCTCTTCTTCTTCTGTTCGCCCCCGAGCTCCTTCCCTCGAGAATGTTTTGAAGGGCGATTGCTTGAAGATTGTTTCCTTCTCGCTGGGTCTTCAGAGGAGACAAAGTCGGTGAGCCTTTCTGCAGCTGCGATTGCCCCGACCACGTCGGTAACATTCCTTCGATTCAGCTCCTGCTGAGCCCATGGTTTCAAACCATCAAGGAAGCTGAACAACTTGTCCTTCTCGGACATGTCCTGTATGTCCAGCATCAGTGCAGAAAACTGCTTTACATAGTCTCGGATGGTGGTACTTTGGCGGAGTTGTCTCAACTTCCTTCTTGCGACGAACTCTGTGTTCTCCGGTAGGAACTGAGTTCTCAACTCCCGCTTCAAGTCTTCCCATGTGTCGACTCGACACCGACCTTGTTGGATCTCCTCCCAACGAGTTCGCCACCAAAGTTTCGCATCTCCATTCAGATACATTGTTGCTATGGAAACTTTGGTATCTTCAGAATCGGGCCTCGTAGCACGGAAGTATTGCTCCATGTCGAACAAAAAGTTCTCGAGCTCTTTGGCATCTCTGGCCCCTCCGTATCCATGGGGCTCAGGTGCCCTCAAATTTTGTGGCGGTGCAACGCGGGTGTTGCCTCCTCCCGCATTTAGCGTTCTTGTGAGCATAGCCACCTTTGCCGTGAGTTCCGCCACAACATCCTGTAAGTGTTGCACGGAGTCTTTGGTGTCATCAGACAGTCGATCGACTAGGGCCTCGACCTTGTCGATCCTAGACTCCGCTTCCTCTTGCGAGCTCTCTACCCCAACAAGTCTTTGTTGGCCATGGTAGAGCTCCTCCATGCTCGCTTCCAGAACATCCAGGCGGGTTTCCGCCGTCGTGAGTCTCTCCTTACGACTCTTTTTCCCAGTTAGTGCACCAGATTGCGCTTCCTCCGCTCGCGGAGAGTTGCCAACTTCTCGCTCATCCTGTTCGCTGCCGCGATCCTCATGAGCGGCTCCAACAGCATGCGAGCGAGTGTGCACATGCAGCCCACCTGCGGCTGCTTGGGGCAAGGGTCCGGCTTGCCCCGTCTTGCTTGATTCGCCACGATGCTTTGCCATGGCGAAATTGCGAAGTTCGTTCGCTGTTCGATCGAAGAGCTTGCCCGCTCTGATACCACAATGTCACGACCTTAGCTGGAATTGCCTAAGGCGTGCGGCACCCTTGCGGCCAAAGACGCGAACTTAGCTTGCGTTGCCTAAGTCGCGAGTCACTCTTGCGGCAAAGACGCGAACTTAGCTTGCGTTGCCTAAGTCGCGCTTCGCCCTTGCGATCTTGCTCCGCAAGGATCAGCCCACTTTGTAACCTCTCGCAGGTCCCGAAGGACCTGTAAAAGAGAAAGAGAGTTAGATCGAAAGAACGAGCAACGGACAAGTCCCGAAGTCTCGCGAAAAGGAAAGCTTTACAAGCAATTCGTCGAACACCTTGTGTGCACAAGAGAAAAGAGGGAGAGGGGGAAAAACAAGGCTTTCAAGGATGAACGAACAGCTGCAAGCCCACAAACAGCCGCTCACCTGGTCCCGGACGCAACACCAAGTTCCCGTAAAGGTCACGTGCGAACTTGCGAAAGAGTGTTCAACGCCCGGTATATAACCGAAGCCCCATCCAGCCATGTGACACCCGGGGGGTTCCTGGGGTCTGAGCTGGCTGACATTTTGGTGAGCGGAGGCAGCACTCCGCTCACCTCCCGCGGCACGCGAAAACGGAGCCGTTTTGGGCTGTTTTGGGGCTGTTTTGCTCGGTTCGGTGAACGGTCGCTTTGCAACGCTGCAGCTTGTTCGAACTTACATATTTACAAGCAAAATGACCCAAAACCATAAGAAAACATGCTGTCAAGCAGCTGTACATGCGGGTGTGAGCGACGAACGGTTCGTTGAACGGAGTTGTTGCGGGTGCGCGACGACCGTTCGTGACATTCTCCCCCACTTAAACTGTCGACGCCCTCGTCGACGCTTGTTGGTAGTTGTTGATGACTTCTTCTTCATGTCGCAGGGCGTCTTCAGGCTCCCAACTGGCTTCAGTTCGGGGAAGCTTTCGCCACTTCACCAAGTACTCTGTCTGCTCCGCTCCGTTGGGTAGCTTTATCTTGCGATCAGCCAGAATGGTTTCCACTCGCTTCTCGTAGGAGGCTGTGATGGGAGGTAGCCGAGTTGGAATACTTCGAGAAGCATCTTGCGGATCCGAATGGTAGGCCTTCAGGTTGCTGGCGTGAAGAACGTTGTGAATTTTGAACCACGCCGGCAGCTACAACTTGTAAGAAACATTGCCTACTCTGCTGATAATTGGGAAGGGCCCTTCATACTTACGCACCAATCCTTTGTGGACTCTTTTCCTGAAGAATTGGAGTGATGCTGGTTGGAGCTTTACCAACACCAAATCGCCAACTTTGAACTCTTGTGGTCGCCTTCCCAAGTCTGCCCACTTCTTCATCCGTTTTGCCGCCTTCTCCAAGTAAGCCCGCGCAATATCGGCATTTCGATGCCACTCCTTTGCGAAATGGTAGGCTGATGGACTACTCCCAGTATAACCAATTGCCATAGTGTGCGGAGTCGACGGTTGTTGTCCTGTGATAATTTCGAAGGGGCTCTTGTTGGATGCAGAGCTCCGCTGCAAGTTGTAGGAGAATTGGGCGATGTCCAACAGCTTCACCCAATCTCGTTGATTGGCACTCACGTAGTGCCGGAGATACTGCTCTAAGAGCGAATTTATTCTTTCAGTCTGACCATCCGTCTGGGGGTGGAGGCTTGTAGAGAAGTATAACTTTGACCCCAACAATTTGAATAGCTCGGTCCAGAATCGTCCCAGGAACCGAGCGTCTCGATCACTAACAATATTGTGTGGGACTCCCCAATACTTCACTACACCCTTCATCATCAGTCTGGCCGCCTCTTCAGCTGAACAGTGTAGGGGAGCAGCAATGAAAGTTGCATACTTTGAAAACCGATCGACCACCACAAGTATCGATCCAAGTCCCCCTACAGGCGGCAAGCTTGATATGAAGTCTAAGGAAATGCTCTCCCATGGCCTTTCTGGTACAGGCAACGGCTCCAAAAGTCCCACCGGCTTCCGTTGCTCCACCTTGTCTTGTTGGCAAGTAAGGCATGTTCGAACATACTCCTCCACATCAATCCCCATCTTTGGCCAGTAGAAGGCCCTCTCCACGAGAGCCAATGTTCTGTGAATGCCGGGATGTCCAGCCCAAAGGGAATCGTGACACTCTTTTAAGAGTTCACGCCTTAAATTGTCCACTCGGGGAACATAAACTCTATTCCCTTTTGTGTAAACAAGTCCCTCCTGGACCCAAAATCGTCGTGCCTTGCCTTCTTTGATGAGCTGCATCAGGATAACTGCCTGGGGATCACTATACAGTCCATCTCTGATTCGAGAAAGGAAGTTGGAATGTAACTGACTTGTTTGGCCTCTGCCCTCCAGTTGTGCAGCATTCACGCACTCCACCTTTCGACTCAGCGCATCGGCCACGACATTCGCCTTCCCGGGCTTGTATTCCATTGCCATATCAAATTCAGCCAGGAAGTCCTGCCACCGTGCTTGCTTTGGGGAGAGCTTCTTCTGAGTTTGGAAATAACTCAGGGCGATGTTGTCTGTCCTCAGCACAAATCGCGACCCGAGGAGGTAGTGTCGCCAAACTTGTAGGCAGTGGATCACCGCTGTCATCTCCTTCTCATGCACTGGATACCGCCTCTCGGTCTCGTTGAGTTTGCGGCTCTCGTAGGCCACCGGATGACCTTCTTGTATGAGTACTCCACCAATAGCAAAGTCCGAAGCATCTGTATGGACTTCAAAGGGCTCTCCATAGTTTGGCAATTTGAGCGCTGGTTCTTCCATAACAGCAGCCTTCAGATCTTGGAATGCTATCTCACATTTGTCAGACCACTTCCAAGGCTGCTCCTTCTTCAGCAACTCCGTCAGTGGGGTTGCCCGCTTCGAATATCCTGAAATGAAGCGTCGATAGTAGTTGACGAATCCAAGGAAGGATCTCAACTCTGGCACCTTCTTTGGAGTTCGCCATTCCGCAACTGCTTGCACCTTCGACTTGTCCATCCGAATGGAGCCATCACCGATTCGATGCCCTAAGAATAGGATCTCAGTTTGAGCAAAGTAGCATTTCTCCCTTTTTACGAACAAAGTGTTCTCCCTGAGAACCTTGAAAATCGTCCGAAGGTGCTTGACGTGCTCCTCGAGCGTTTGGCTGTAGACGACGATATCGTCCAAGTAGACGATCACGAACTTATCCAAATACTCCTTGAATAGTTGGTTCATGAGAGTACAGAATGTGGCTGGAGCGTTGGTTAAGCCGAAAGGCATCACCAAGAACTCAAACGCTCCATACCTGGTCACGCAGGTAGTCTTCGCTTCGTCGCCTTCAGCAATGCGCACCTGCCAATACCCCGACCGAAGGTCGAGTTTTGAGAAATACTTGGCCTTGCCCAGTTGGTCGAACAAGTCCGCGATGAGCAGGATGGGATACTTGTTCTTCACTGTTACTTTGTTGAGGGCTCGATAGTCGACGCATAATCGGAGGCTCCCATCTTGTTTCTTCTGAAAGAGAACTGGAGCTCCGAAAGGTGCTTTTGAGCTGCGGATGAGACCACCGCTTAGCAGTTCACCTAACTGCTTCCTGAGTTCTGCCAACTCTGGCGGGGGCATGCGGTAGGGTGGTCTCGCTGGAGGCTTCACTCCTGGCTCCAGCTCGATACTGTGATCCACGCCTCTGCGTGGTGGAAGAGTCTTCGGCAACTCGGGTGGCATAACGTCTTTGAACTCCTTCAGGACGTTCGCCACCACAGCAGGTTCTTGAATGGCTTCTTCGTTGAGTGGCTCTAGTTTCATAGCAGCCACGAATGTCAGTTCGCCCTTTCGCACCCCTTTCTTCAATTGTAATGCCGAAATATGTTGGGGCTCCTTGGTTCCTCTCCGAGAGACGGGAACCACGCAGGGGTCATCTCCTCCCATCATACATAGGGAGTTTAAGAACGGCATCGGCACCAACTTCGCCGCATGCATAAACTCCATTCCAAGAATCACTTGGAAGTCGTCCAGTGGCACGACCATCATGTTGGTGTTACCGCTCCAAGTCCCGATTTTGATAGGAACACCCTTCGCCAACCCGGAGATTCGCCTGGCCTCCGAGTTCACCGCCTTCATTCGGCTTGGGCTCTTCTCCAATGTCAACCCAAGTCGCTGTGCTTCGCGATCGGCTATGAAGTTGTGGGTAGCGCCCGTATCCACCATTGCACGGGTCGTTTGGCCATTTAGCTTAATGTCCACATACATTAGCTCGCTGCTTCCTGCTTTTTGTGCCTTCGTCTTCATGTTCTCCCCCACTTGACCCCGCATAGCGTTCAACAGACGCATTGCTCCCATTCGGGGTCCTTGCGACTCCTCATCATCGCTGCTGGATTCTGAACTGCTCGAACTAAGAGCAACAGCTTTGCCCTTGTCCGATCGGGGAGGGTGGATGGAAGCTGTCAAAGCGTTGAGTGCCTGCTTCTGTGGGCACTCCCTTACCATGTGCGGTCCTCCGCACAAGAAGCATCCTCCAGGTTTTGAGGCCTTGCCTTTTGGGTTCGGCCCTTTGTGGGAGCTCTTCTTCTTCTGTTCGCCCCCGAGCTCCTTCCCTCGAGAATGTTTTGAAGGGCGATTGCTTGAAGATTGTTTCCTTCTCGCTGGGTCTTCAGAGGAGACAAAGTCGGTGAGCCTTTCTGCAGCTGCGATTGCCCCGACCACGTCGGTAACATTCCTTCGATTCAGCTCCTGCTGAGCCCATGGTTTCAAACCATCAAGGAAGCTGAACAACTTGTCCTTCTCGGACATGTCCTGTATGTCCAGCATCAGTGCAGAAAACTGCTTTACATAGTCTCGGATGGTGGTACTTTGGCGGAGTTGTCTCAACTTCCTTCTTGCGACGAACTCTGTGTTCTCCGGTAGGAACTGAGTTCTCAACTCCCGCTTCAAGTCTTCCCATGTGTCGACTCGACACCGACCTTGTTGGATCTCCTCCCAACGAGTTCGCCACCAAAGTTTCGCATCTCCATTCAGATACATTGTTGCTATGGAAACTTTGGTATCTTCAGAATCGGGCCTCGTAGCACGGAAGTATTGCTCCATGTCGAACAAAAAGTTCTCGAGCTCTTTGGCATCTCTGGCCCCTCCGTATCCATGGGGCTCAGGTGCCCTCAAATTTTGTGGCGGTGCAACGCGGGTGTTGCCTCCTCCCGCATTTAGCGTTCTTGTGAGCATAGCCACCTTTGCCGTGAGTTCCGCCACAACATCCTGTAAGTGTTGCACGGAGTCTTTGGTGTCATCAGACAGTCGATCGACTAGGGCCTCGACCTTGTCGATCCTAGACTCCGCTTCCTCTTGCGAGCTCTCTACCCCAACAAGTCTTTGTTGGCCATGGTAGAGCTCCTCCATGCTCGCTTCCAGAACATCCAGGCGGGTTTCCGCCGTCGTGAGTCTCTCCTTACGACTCTTTTTCCCAGTTAGTGCACCAGATTGCGCTTCCTCCGCTCGCGGAGAGTTGCCAACTTCTCGCTCATCCTGTTCGCTGCCGCGATCCTCATGAGCGGCTCCAACAGCATGCGAGCGAGTGTGCACATGCAGCCCACCTGCGGCTGCTTGGGGCAAGGGTCCGGCTTGCCCCGTCTTGCTTGATTCGCCACGATGCTTTGCCATGGCGAAATTGCGAAGTTCGTTCGCTGTTCGATCGAAGAGCTTGCCCGCTCTGATACCACAATGTCACGACCTTAGCTGGAATTGCCTAAGGCGTGCGGCACCCTTGCGGCCAAAGACGCGAACTTAGCTTGCGTTGCCTAAGTCGCGAGTCACTCTTGCGGCAAAGACGCGAACTTAGCTTGCGTTGCCTAAGTCGCGCTTCGCCCTTGCGATCTTGCTCCGCAAGGATCAGCCCACTTTGTAACCTCTCGCAGGTCCCGAAGGATCTGTAAAAGAGAAAGAGAGTTAGATCGAAAGAACGAGCAACGGACAAGTCCCGAAGTCTCGCGAAAAGGAAAGCTTTACAAGCAATTCGTCGAACACCTTGTGTGCACAAGAGAAAAGAGGGAGAGGGGGAAAAACAAGGCTTTCAAGGATGAACGAACAGCTGCAAGCCCACAAACAGCCGCTCACCTGGTCCCGGACGCAACACCAAGTTCCCGTAAAGGTCACGTGCGAACTTGCGAAAGAGTGTTCAACGCCCGGTATATAACCGAAGCCCCATCCAGCCATGTGACACCCGGGGGGTTCCTGGGGTCTGAGCTGGCTGACATTTTGGTGAGCGGAGGCAGCACTCCGCTCACCTCCCGCGGCACGCGAAAACGGAGCCGTTTTGGGCTGTTTTGGGGCTGTTTTGCTCGGTTCGGTGAACGGTCGCTTTGCAACGCTGCAGCTTGTTCGAACTTACATATTTACAAGCAAAATGACCCAAAACCATAAGAAAACATGCTGTCAAGCAGCTGTACATGCGGGTGTGAGCGACGAACGGTTCGTTGAACGGAGTTGTTGCGGGTGCGCGACGACCGTTCGTGACATTCTCCCCCACTTAAACTGTCGACGCCCTCGTCGACGCTTGTTGGTAGTTGTTGATGACTTCTTCTTCATGTCGCAGGGCGTCTTCAGGCTCCCAACTGGCTTCAGTTCGGGGAAGCTTTCGCCACTTCACCAAGTACTCTGTCTGCTCCGCTCCGTTGGGTAGCTTTATCTTGCGATCAGCCAGAATGGTTTCCACTCGCTTCTCGTAGGAGGCTGTGATGGGAGGTAGCCGAGTTGGAATACTTCGAGAAGCATCTTGCGGATCCGAATGGTAGGCCTTCAGGTTGCTGGCGTGAAGAACGTTGTGAATTTTGAACCACGCCGGCAGCTACAACTTGTAAGAAACATTGCCTACTCTGCTGATAATTGGGAAGGGCCCTTCATACTTACGCACCAATCCTTTGTGGACTCTTTTCCTGAAGAATTGGAGTGATGCTGGTTGGAGCTTTACCAACACCAAATCGCCAACTTTGAACTCTTGTGGTCGCCTTCCCAAGTCTGCCCACTTCTTCATCCGTTTTGCCGCCTTCTCCAAGTAAGCCCGCGCAATATCGGCATTTCGATGCCACTCCTTTGCGAAATGGTAGGCTGATGGACTACTCCCAGTATAACCAATTGCCATAGTGTGCGGAGTCGACGGTTGTTGTCCTGTGATAATTTCGAAGGGGCTCTTGTTGGATGCAGAGCTCCGCTGCAAGTTGTAGGAGAATTGGGCGATGTCCAACAGCTTCACCCAATCTCGTTGATTGGCACTCACGTAGTGCCGGAGATACTGCTCTAAGAGCGAATTTATTCTTTCAGTCTGACCATCCGTCTGGGGGTGGAGGCTTGTAGAGAAGTATAACTTTGACCCCAACAATTTGAATAGCTCGGTCCAGAATCGTCCCAGGAACCGAGCGTCTCGATCACTAACAATATTGTGTGGGACTCCCCAATACTTCACTACACCCTTCATCATCAGTCTGGCCGCCTCTTCAGCTGAACAGTGTAGGGGAGCAGCAATGAAAGTTGCATACTTTGAAAACCGATCGACCACCACAAGTATCGATCCAAGTCCCCCTACAGGCGGCAAGCTTGATATGAAGTCTAAGGAAATGCTCTCCCATGGCCTTTCTGGTACAGGCAACGGCTCCAAAAGTCCCACCGGCTTCCGTTGCTCCACCTTGTCTTGTTGGCAAGTAAGGCATGTTCGAACATACTCCTCCACATCAATCCCCATCTTTGGCCAGTAGAAGGCCCTCTCCACGAGAGCCAATGTTCTGTGAATGCCGGGATGTCCAGCCCAAAGGGAATCGTGACACTCTTTTAAGAGTTCACGCCTTAAATTGTCCACTCGGGGAACATAAACTCTATTCCCTTTTGTGTAAACAAGTCCCTCCTGGACCCAAAATCGTCGTGCCTTGCCTTCTTTGATGAGCTGCATCAGGATAACTGCCTGGGGATCACTATACAGTCCATCTCTGATTCGAGAAAGGAAGTTGGAATGTAACTGACTTGTTTGGCCTCTGCCCTCCAGTTGTGCAGCATTCACGCACTCCACCTTTCGACTCAGCGCATCGGCCACGACATTCGCCTTCCCGGGCTTGTATTCCATTGCCATATCAAATTCAGCCAGGAAGTCCTGCCACCGTGCTTGCTTTGGGGAGAGCTTCTTCTGAGTTTGGAAATAACTCAGGGCGATGTTGTCTGTCCTCAGCACAAATCGCGACCCGAGGAGGTAGTGTCGCCAAACTTGTAGGCAGTGGATCACCGCTGTCATCTCCTTCTCATGCACTGGATACCGCCTCTCGGTCTCGTTGAGTTTGCGGCTCTCGTAGGCCACCGGATGACCTTCTTGTATGAGTACTCCACCAATAGCAAAGTCCGAAGCATCTGTATGGACTTCAAAGGGCTCTCCATAGTTTGGCAATTTGAACGCTGGTTCTTCCAGAACAGCAGCCTTCAGATCTTGGAATGCTATCTCACATTTGTCAGACCACTTCCAAGGCTGCTCCTTCTTCAGCAACTCCGTCAGTGGGGTTGCCCGCTTCGAATATCCTGAAATGAAGCGTCGATAGTAGTTGACGAATCCAAGGAAGGATCTCAACTCTGGCACCTTCTTTGGAGTTCGCCATTCCGCAACTGCTTGCACCTTCGACTTGTCCATCCGAATGGAGCCATCACCGATTCGATGCCCTAAGAATAGGATCTCAGTTTGAGCAAAGTAGCATTTCTCCCTTTTTACGAACAAAGTGTTCTCCCTGAGAACCTTGAAAATCGTCCGAAGGTGCTTGACGTGCTCCTCGAGCGTTTGGCTGTAGACGACGATATCGTCCAAGTAGACGATCACGAACTTATCCAAATACTCCTTGAATAGTTGGTTCATGAGAGTACAGAATGTGGCTGGAGCGTTGGTTAAGCCGAAAGGCATCACCAAGAACTCAAACGCTCCATACCTGGTCACGCAGGTAGTCTTCGCTTCGTCGCCTTCAGCAATGCGCACCTGCCAATACCCCGACCGAAGGTCGAGTTTTGAGAAATACTTGGCCTTGCCCAGTTGGTCGAACAAGTCCGCGATGAGCAGGATGGGATACTTGTTCTTCACTGTTACTTTGTTGAGGGCTCGATAGTCGACGCATAATCGGAGGCTCCCATCTTGTTTCTTCTGAAAGAGAACTGGAGCTCCGAAAGGTGCTTTTGAGCTGCGGATGAGACCACCGCTTAGCAGTTCACCTAACTGCTTCCTGAGTTCTGCCAACTCTGGCGGGGGCATGCGGTAGGGTGGTCTCGCTGGAGGCTTCACTCCTGGCTCCAGCTCGATACTGTGATCCACGCCTCTGCGTGGTGGAAGAGTCTTCGGCAACTCGGGTGGCATAACGTCTTTGAACTCCTTCAGGACGTTCGCCACCACAGCAGGTTCTTGAATGGCTTCTTCGTTGAGTGGCTCTAGTTTCATAGCAGCCACGAATGTCAGTTCGCCCTTTCGCACCCCTTTCTTCAATTGTAATGCCGAAATATGTTGGGGCTCCTTGGTTCCTCTCCGAGAGACGGGAACCACGCAGGGGTCATCTCCTCCCATCATACATAGGGAGTTTAAGAACGGCATCGGCACCAACTTCGCCGCATGCATAAACTCCATTCCAAGAATCACTTGGAAGTCGTCCAGTGGCACGACCATCATGTTGGTGTTACCGCTCCAAGTCCCGATTTTGATAGGAACACCCTTCGCCAACCCGGAGATTCGCCTGGCCTCCGAGTTCACCGCCTTCATTCGGCTTGGGCTCTTCTCCAATGTCAACCCAAGTCGCTGTGCTTCGCGATCGGCTATGAAGTTGTGGGTAGCGCCCGTATCCACCATTGCACGGGTCGTTTGGCCATTTAGCTTAATGTCCACATACATTAGCTCGCTGCTTCCTGCTTTTTGTGCCTTCGTCTTCATGTTCTCCCCCACTTGACCCCGCATAGCGTTCAACAGACGCATTGCTCCCATTCGGGGTCCTTGCGACTCCTCATCGTCGCTGCTGGATTCTGAACTGCTCGAACTAAGAGCAACAGCTTTGCCCTTGTCCGATCGGGGAGGGTGGATGGAAGCTGTCAAAGCGTTGAGTGCCTGCTTCTGTGGGCACTCCCTTACCATGTGCGGTCCTCCGCACAAGAAGCATCCTCCAGGTTTTGAGGCCTTGCCTTTTGGGTTCGGCCCTTTGTGGGAGCTCTTCTTCTTCTGTTCGCCCCCGAGCTCCTTCCCTCGAGAATGTTTTGAAGGGCGATTGCTTGAAGATTGTTTCCTTCTCGCTGGGTCTTCAGAGGAGACAAAGTCGGTGAGCCTTTCTGCAGCTGCGATTGCCCCGACCACGTCGGTAACATTCCTTCGATTCAGCTCCTGCTGAGCCCATGGTTTCAAACCATCAAGGAAGCTGAACAACTTGTCCTTCTCGGACATGTCCTGTATGTCCAGCATCAGTGCAGAAAACTGCTTTACATAGTCTCGGATGGTGGTACTTTGGCGGAGTTGTCTCAACTTCCTTCTTGCGACGAACTCTGTGTTCTCCGGTAGGAACTGAGTTCTCAACTCCCGCTTCAAGTCTTCCCATGTGTCGACTCGACACCGACCTTGTTGGATCTCCTCCCAACGAGTTCGCCACCAAAGTTTCGCATCTCCATTCAGATACATTGTTGCTATGGAAACTTTGGTATCTTCAGAATCGGGCCTCGTAGCACGGAAGTATTGCTCCATGTCGAACAAAAAGTTCTCGAGCTCTTTGGCATCTCTGGCCCCTCCGTATCCATGGGGCTCAGGTGCCCTCAAATTTTGTGGCGGTGCAACGCGGGTGTTGCCTCCTCCCGCATTTAGCGTTCTTGTGAGCATAGCCACCTTTGCCGTGAGTTCCGCCACAACATCCTGTAAGTGTTGCACGGAGTCTTTGGTGTCATCAGACAGTCGATCGACTAGGGCCTCGACCTTGTCGATCCTAGACTCCGCTTCCTCTTGCGAGCTCTCTACCCCAACAAGTCTTTGTTGGCCATGGTAGAGCTCCTCCATGCTCGCTTCCAGAACATCCAGGCGGGTTTCCGCCGTCGTGAGTCTCTCCTTACGACTCTTTTTCCCAGTTAGTGCACCAGATTGCGCTTCCTCCGCTCGCGGAGAGTTGCCAACTTCTCGCTCATCCTGTTCGCTGCCGCGATCCTCATGAGCGGCTCCAACAGCATGCGAGCGAGTGTGCACATGCAGCCCACCTGCGGCTGCTTGGGGCAAGGGTCCGGCTTGCCCCGTCTTGCTTGATTCGCCACGATGCTTTGCCATGGCGAAATTGCGAAGTTCGTTCGCTGTTCGATCGAAGAGCTTGCCCGCTCTGATACCACAATGTCACGACCTTAGCTGGAATTGCCTAAGGCGTGCGGCACCCTTGCGGCCAAAGACGCGAACTTAGCTTGCGTTGCCTAAGTCGCGAGTCACTCTTGCGGCAAAGACGCGAACTTAGCTTGCGTTGCCTAAGTCGCGCTTCGCCCTTGCGATCTTGCTCCGCAAGGATCAGCCCACTTTGTAACCTCTCGCAGGTCCCGAAGGACCTGTAAAAGAGAAAGAGAGTTAGATCGAAAGAACGAGCAACGGACAAGTCCCGAAGTCTCGCGAAAAGGAAAGCTTTACAAGCAATTCGTCGAACACCTTGTGTGCACAAGAGAAAAGAGGGAGAGGGGGAAAAACAAGGCTTTCAAGGATGAACGAACAGCTGCAAGCCCACAAACAGCCGCTCACCTGGTCCCGGACGCAACACCAAGTTCCCGTAAAGGTCACGTGCGAACTTGCGAAAGAGTGTTCAACGCCCGGTATATAACCGAAGCCCCATCCAGCCATGTGACACCCGGGGGGTTCCTGGGGTCTGAGCTGGCTGACATTTTGGTGAGCGGAGGCAGCACTCCGCTCACCTCCCGCGGCACGCGAAAACGGAGCCGTTTTGGGCTGTTTTGGGGCTGTTTTGCTCGGTTCGGTGAACGGTCGCTTTGCAACGCTGCAGCTTGTTCGAACTTACATATTTACAAGCAAAATGACCCAAAACCATAAGAAAACATGCTGTCAAGCAGCTGTACATGCGGGTGTGAGCGACGAACGGTTCGTTGAACGGAGTTGTTGCGGGTGCGCGACGACCGTTCGTGACATTCTCCCCCACTTAAACTGTCGACGCCCTCGTCGACGCTTGTTGGTAGTTGTTGATGACTTCTTCTTCATGTCGCAGGGCGTCTTCAGGCTCCCAACTGGCTTCAGTTCGGGGAAGCTTTCGCCACTTCACCAAGTACTCTGTCTGCTCCGCTCCGTTGGGTAGCTTTATCTTGCGATCAGCCAGAATGGTTTCCACTCGCTTCTCGTAGGAGGCTGTGATGGGAGGTAGCCGAGTTGGAATACTTCGAGAAGCATCTTGCGGATCCGAATGGTAGGCCTTCAGGTTGCTGGCGTGAAGAACGTTGTGAATTTTGAACCACGCCGGCAGCTACAACTTGTAAGAAACATTGCCTACTCTGCTGATAATTGGGAAGGGCCCTTCATACTTACGCACCAATCCTTTGTGGACTCTTTTCCTGAAGAATTGGAGTGATGCTGGTTGGAGCTTTACCAACACCAAATCGCCAACTTTGAACTCTTGTGGTCGCTTTCCCAAGTCTGCCCACTTCTTCATCCGTTTTGCCGCCTTCTCCAAGTAAGCCCGCGCAATATCGGCATTTCGATGCCACTCCTTTGCGAAATGGTAGGCTGATGGACTACTCCCAGTATAACCAATTGCCATAGTGTGCGGAGTCGACGGTTGTTGTCCTGTGATAATTTCGAAGGGGCTCTTGTTGGATGCAGAGCTCCGCTGCAAGTTGTAGGAGAATTGGGCGATGTCCAACAGCTTCACCCAATCTCGTTGATTGGCACTCACGTAGTGCCGGAGATACTGCTCTAAGAGCGAATTTATTCTTTCAGTCTGACCATCCGTCTGGGGGTGGAGGCTTGTAGAGAAGTATAACTTTGACCCCAACAATTTGAATAGCTCGGTCCAGAATCGTCCCAGGAACCGAGTGTCTCGATCACTAACAATATTGTGTGGGACTCCCCAATACTTCACTACACCCTTCATCATCAGTCTGGCCGCCTCTTCAGCTGAACAGTGTAGGGGAGCAGCAATGAAAGTTGCATACTTTGAAAACCGATCGACCACCACAAGTATCGATCCAAGTCCCCCTACAGGCGGCAAGCTTGATATGAAGTCTAAGGAAATGCTCTCCCATGGCCTTTCTGGTACAGGCAACGGCTCCAAAAGTCCCACCGGCTTCCGTTGCTCCACCTTGTCTTGTTGGCAAGTAAGGCATGTTCGAACATACTCCTCCACATCAATCCCCATCTTTGGCCAGTAGAAGGCCCTCTCCACGAGAGCCAATGTTCTGTGAATGCCGGGATGTCCAGCCCAAAGGGAATCGTGACACTCTTTTAAGAGTTCACGCCTTAAATTGTCCACTCGGGGAACATAAACTCTATTCCCTTTTGTGTAAACAAGTCCCTCCTGGACCCAAAATCGTCGTGCCTTGCCTTCTTTGATGAGCTGCATCAGGATAACTGCCTGGGGATCACTATACAGTCCATCTCTGATTCGAGAAAGGAAGTTGGAATGTAACTGACTTGTTTGGCCTCTGCCCTCCAGTTGTGCAGCATTCACGCACTCCACCTTTCGACTCAGCGCATCGGCCACGACATTCGCCTTCCCGGGCTTGTATTCCATTGCCATATCAAATTCAGCCAGGAAGTCCTGCCACCGTGCTTGCTTTGGGGAGAGCTTCTTCTGAGTTTGGAAATAACTCAGGGCGATGTTGTCTGTCCTCAGCACAAATCGCGACCCGAGGAGGTAGTGTCGCCAAACTTGTAGGCAGTGGATCACCGCTGTCATCTCCTTCTCATGCACTGGATACCGCCTCTCGGTCTCGTTGAGTTTGCGGCTCTCGTAGGCCACCGGATGACCTTCTTGTATGAGTACTCCACCAATAGCAAAGTCCGAAGCATCTGTATGGACTTCAAAGGGCTCTCCATAGTTTGGCAATTTGAGCGCTGGTTCTTCCATAACAGCAGCCTTCAGATCTTGGAATGCTATCTCACATTTGTCAGACCACTTCCAAGGCTGCTCCTTCTTCAGCAACTCCGTCAGTGGGGTTGCCCGCTTCGAATATCCTGAAATGAAGCGTCGATAGTAGTTGACGAATCCAAGGAAGGATCTCAACTCTGGCACCTTCTTTGGAGTTCGCCATTCCGCAACTGCTTGCACCTTCGACTTGTCCATCCGAATGGAGCCATCACCGATTCGATGCCCTAAGAATAGGATCTCAGTTTGAGCAAAGTAGCATTTCTCCCTTTTTACGAACAAAGTGTTCTCCCTGAGAACCTTGAAAATCGTCCGAAGGTGCTTGACGTGCTCCTCGAGCGTTTGGCTGTAGACGACGATATCGTCCAAGTAGACGATCACGAACTTATCCAAATACTCCTTGAATAGTTGGTTCATGAGAGTACAGAATGTGGCTGGAGCGTTGGTTAAGCCGAAAGGCATCACCAAGAACTCAAACGCTCCATACCTGGTCACGCAGGTAGTCTTCGCTTCGTCGCCTTCAGCAATGCGCACCTGCCAATACCCCGACCGAAGGTCGAGTTTTGAGAAATACTTGGCCTTGCCCAGTTGGTCGAACAAGTCCGCGATGAGCAGGATGGGATACTTGTTCTTCACTGTTACTTTGTTGAGGGCTCGATAGTCGACGCATAATCGGAGGCTCCCATCTTGTTTCTTCTGAAAGAGAACTGGAGCTCCGAAAGGTGCTTTTGAGCTGCGGATGAGACCACCGCTTAGCAGTTCACCTAACTGCTTCCTGAGTTCTGCCAACTCTGGCGGGGGCATGCGGTAGGGTGGTCTCGCTGGAGGCTTCACTCCTGGCTCCAGCTCGATACTGTGATCCACGCCTCTGCGTGGTGGAAGAGTCTTCGGCAACTCGGGTGGCATAACGTCTTTGAACTCCTTCAGGACGTTCGCCACCACAGCAGGTTCTTGAATGGCTTCTTCGTTGAGTGGCTCTAGTTTCATAGCAGCCACGAATGTCAGTTCGCCCTTTCGCACCCCTTTCTTCAATTGTAATGCCGAAATATGTTGGGGCTCCTTGGTTCCTCTCCGAGAGACGGGAACCACGCAGGGGTCATCTCCTCCCATCATACATAGGGAGTTTAAGAACGGCATCGGCACCAACTTCGCCGCATGCATAAACTCCATTCCAAGAATCACTTGGAAGTCGTCCAGTGGCACGACCATCATGTTGGTGTTACCGCTCCAAGTCCCGATTTTGATAGGAACACCCTTCGCCAACCCGGAGATTCGCCTGGCCTCCGAGTTCACCGCCTTCATTCGGCTTGGGCTCTTCTCCAATGTCAACCCAAGTCGCTGTGCTTCGCGATCGGCTATGAAGTTGTGGGTAGCGCCCGTATCCACCATTGCACGGGTCGTTTGGCCATTTAGCTTAATGTCCACATACATTAGCTCGCTGCTTCCTGCTTTTTGTGCCTTCGTCTTCATGTTCTCCCCCACTTGACCCCGCATAGCGTTCAACAGACGCATTGCTCCCATTCGGGGTCCTTGCGACTCCTCATCGTCGCTGCTGGATTCTGAACTGCTCGAACTAAGAGCAACAGCTTTGCCCTTGTCCGATCGGGGAGGGTGGATGGAAGCTGTCAAAGCGTTGAGTGCCTGCTTCTGTGGGCACTCCCTTACCATGTGCGGTCCTCCGCACAAGAAGCATCCTCCAGGTTTTGAGGCCTTGCCTTTTGGGTTCGGCCCTTTGTGGGAGCTCTTCTTCTTCTGTTCGCCCCCGAGCTCCTTCCCTCGAGAATGTTTTGAAGGGCGATTGCTTGAAGATTGTTTCCTTCTCGCTGGGTCTTCAGAGGAGACAAAGTCGGTGAGCCTTTCTGCAGCTGCGATTGCCCCGACCACGTCGGTAACATTCCTTCGATTCAGCTCCTGCTGAGCCCATGGTTTCAAACCATCAAGGAAGCTGAACAACTTGTCCTTCTCGGACATGTCCTGTATGTCCAGCATCAGTGCAGAAAACTGCTTTACATAGTCTCGGATGGTGGTACTTTGGCGGAGTTGTCTCAACTTCCTTCTTGCGACGAACTCTGTGTTCTCCGGTAGGAACTGAGTTCTCAACTCCCGCTTCAAGTCTTCCCATGTGTCGACTCGACACCGACCTTGTTGGATCTCCTCCCAACGAGTTCGCCACCAAAGTTTCGCATCTCCATTCAGATACATTGTTGCTATGGAAACTTTGGTATCTTCAGAATCGGGCCTCGTAGCACGGAAGTATTGCTCCATGTCGAACAAAAAGTTCTCGAGCTCTTTGGCATCTCTGGCCCCTCCGTATCCATAGGGCTCAGGTGCCCTCAAATTTTGTGGCGGTGCAACGCGGGTGTTGCCTCCTCCCGCATTTAGCGTTCTTGTGAGCATAGCCACCTTTGCCGTGAGTTCCGCCACAACATCCTGTAAGTGTTGCACGGAGTCTTTGGTGTCATCAGACAGTCGATCGACTAGGGCCTCGACCTTGTCGATCCTAGACTCCGCTTCCTCTTGCGAGCTCTCTACCCCAACAAGTCTTTGTTGGCCATGGTAGAGCTCCTCCATGCTCGCTTCCAGAACATCCAGGCGGGTTTCCGCCGTCGTGAGTCTCTCCTTACGACTCTTTTTCCCAGTTAGTGCACCAGATTGCGCTTCCTCCGCTCGCGGAGAGTTGCCAACTTCTCGCTCATCCTGTTCGCTGCCGCGATCCTCGTGAGCGGCTCCAACAGCATGCGAGCGAGTGTGCACATGCAGCCCACCTGCGGCTGCTTGGGGCAAGGGTCCGGCTTGCCCCGTCTTGCTTGATTCGCCACGATGCTTTGCCATGGCGAAATTGCGAAGTTCGTTCGCTGTTCGATCGAAGAGCTTGCCCGCTCTGATACCACAATGTCACGACCTTAGCTGGAATTGCCTAAGGCGTGCGGCACCCTTGCGGCCAAAGACGCGAACTTAGCTTGCGTTGCCTAAGTCGCGAGTCACTCTTGCGGCAAAGACGCGAACTTAGCTTGCGTTGCCTAAGTCGCGCTTCGCCCTTGCGATCTTGCTCCGCAAGGATCAGCCCACTTTGTAACCTCTCGCAGGTCCCGAAGGACCTGTAAAAGAGAAAGAGAGTTAGATCGAAAGAACGAGCAACGGACAAGTCCCGAAGTCTCGCGAAAAGGAAAGCTTTACAAGCAATTCGTCGAACACCTTGTGTGCACAAGAGAAAAGAGGGAGAGGGGGAAAAACAAGGCTTTTAAGGATGAACGAACAGCTGCAAGCCCACAAACAGCCGCTCACCTGGTCCCGGACGCAACACCAAGTTCCCGTAAAGGTCACGTGCGAACTTGCGAAAGAGTGTTCAACGCCCGGTATATAACCGAAGCCCCATCCAGCCATGTGCCACCCGGGGGGTTCCTGGGGTCTGAGCTGGCTGACATTTTGGTGAGCGGAGGCAGCACTCCGCTCACCTCCCGCGGCACGCGAAAACGGAGCCGTTTTGGGCTGTTTTGGGGCTGTTTTGCTCGGTTCGGTGAACGGTCGCTTTGCAACGCTGCAGCTTGTTCGAACTTACATATTTACAAGCAAAATGACCCAAAACCATAAGAAAACATGCTGTCAAGCAGCTGTACATGCGGGTGTGAGCGACGAACGGTTCGTTGAACGGAGTTGTTGCGGGTGCGCGACGACCGTTCGTGACATTACAGTGAATACAATGATAGCACATATTGTAATCATTCCAAGAACAACACCATATCATGCAAGAAGTATTTTCAAAGCATGTTATCTTTCAGAGGAGTGTATTTCACAGAGAAAATAACTAGTGCTCTCTCTTAAAAGTGATGTGTAGACGAAAGGCCACAATTGAAGAGTGCGTGTGTCAACACAGTATGGCACGACATACATTCTGCTTGAGCAGGCAACTGGCAAGAGTATGTTCTTGATTGTTAGTTACTGCAGTGTGTTTAAGAGATCAGAATCAAAAAGTTCTGAAGTTTCTGACAAATGGGATGTAAAGTATGCATTATTCTAGGAATGTGAACGCATAATGGAATATGCAACTGTCAGAAAAGAACCTTCAGAATATAGAACCAAAAAGAATTTACAGTTTCAAGATAATCTGACATCACTAAGAAGTTCCTTCAGAAATTGCATATTATGTGTCATGACAAAATAACAGTTGACTCTAGATAGCAACATGAATGAGATAAGGACCTAAAAGCATATATATACATATATATGTATAAGTCATCAGGCTACAAAGGTAAATAATAATTCTTCTAACTTGGATGACTTGAAAAACAAGCATGTTATAAAAAAAATAATTCACAAGGTGGAAAGTACAGTCACCTCTATGAACATTCTACTACTCACCAAGTTCCAAAGCCATTGCCCGTTCAAATTCTTCAATTATCCTATCAAATCTGTAATCCGGGAAAATCTGTTCATAAAACAAAAGAGGTATACAAAATGCTCCAAAAATTTAATGAATAGAATTCTATGGAGCACACATACTTTGCAGAGTTATGTTCAACATCACACAACAAATTTTCAATTAGCTTTTTAGCATCCAGATATTGGGGTGAGGGAATGAAAAATATTAGTAGTTTCCTAATGCCATACTTACAAGATGATTAATTACTTGATGAAATGCTAGGCATCAGAGATGAAATTGGATGGAAAATCCCTTAATGCACCAATTAATCCTAAAGGCTTGTTTAACTTGGAGATATCATCCTCATAGCTAAATTTTCATATGCATTATTTTGAATAGTCTCAATTTAATGTGCTTGGGACATTTCCTCAGTAGTAATATTAAATTAAATGGAAATATAAAATATAAAAACCTAAACCAAGAGTTAAATTAAATCAGCAATATATTAAGTTGGAAAAGTGTGCTTGTAGAATTTTCTTTCCTCAGCAATAAAAGGTTTCCTTAGGTGGGGACAATATCACTTTGTCACCATGTAAATTTAAATTTGTCACCATGTAAACTTACACACTCTGACTACATTTTTTGTCTCTACTTTCCTTGTTCTTCAGAAGGTCAGAAAAATATTTCAGAAATGTCATTACTTGAAAGTTGATATTCTTTAGAGTTTAGACATAGGACAGACAAGACAAAAAAAACAGAAACATTAAGTATTTCACCAATTAGATATGCCGCTAGAATTCGACCGTCAATTGTAATTCAAGCAAAGCCCACTAAAATAAGTCATATTAGATATTTTAAGTAATTTCACATGCCTGATTGAATTTTTAAGCTTGGATTTCTTCATATCAAATTAAATATCAATATTGATCATTTGGTCCATACTCCCTCCAAGAATTTGACATGAACATAATCAAGCAAAGCCAAACTAAGCAAAATGGCATACCCGGGTATGAAAACAGAACACTGGTTGACTCAAATAAGCGAAAGAGGTAAGTTATAAGCCTCCAGAATTGCATTCAATGATGTCTTCAGCATGTCACATGGCTCATATCATGGAAAAGGACTCTACATTCAAGGATAAAACCACATACATCAAAAGCTCACAGATCTCACAGTGATGAACCTTATGAAATAGGCTGTCTTTTTTGGTTATTTTTTCTTTGCTCAACTCCCTATCTATATGTCATGTTTTTCAGTTATAATAACCTGCAAAAAAATCAAATCAACTTTGAACACTTAGTTGAGACAATAGTATCAAGTTATCATCTTCTGCTTGAAGCCTTGAACACAATTTTTTTATACCACCCATATACTTATTCTAGGTTCTATTAGAATATTCTTTGCCATGCAGTCAGGCATGTAATTAACAGCACACTACATTAGTACATTATTCTAGAAGGAACCTCCATTACCCGAACACAGCATATCAGTCCAACCATGCCAACATCTGGGAAAGACAGGTGAATATACAAAAACTGTTCATGTAGGTCTGTTTCAATACAAATTAATAGGTATCAAAACAGAAAAATGTGGACAGGCACAAAAGTTATTATTTCTCCTAATCTTTGGCAGATTATCTGGACAATTGTTATATAGGGAAAAGGAATTCTTTCTAGGAACCCTAAGCTATTACATATTAAAGCTGATACAGAAAATGGAACCAAAACACAACAGAAAGAATAATATATAGGAAATGCAAATAAAGAGACTGGGAGGACAAAGCATCTAAACATGCAACACTGGAAAGAGAAGGAACCATTTTTAGGCTATCAAATTGAGTGTGTTGCTGGACAAAACATTTATAAGTTTTCATACCCGGGAGACTGACTTTGACAGGATAGCCATAGTTGTAATATCTATCTTCATCTTCTGCTCTAAGCCAGGGTACTGTACCTAGATGCAAAATATCACCATTTATTTACTTAACAACCAACTGAGCAAGACTCCTATAGCGCAAGTAATAGTTTTTCTTTGGAAGAGATCTACAACAAGGATCCGAAGGAACAGATTAAGCAAATGATAAAACACCAACTTATTAACAAATTGCTGGATGCAATTTGGCAATAAGTAGCACAACTGATTCTTTTTTCCTGGGAACGTTCAATGCAAGACAAAAAAGCAGCACTGGTCAGCTACCAAAAAGGTAGAAACCAAATAACATAATAACTCTTCATGGAGACATTTGATTGCTCTTCAAAAACACTTTGACTTTTAGGAAAAATCAGAAAAAAATATTTATCTGTATTATATATGTATAGATTACAGGAAGAGAAATCCACCGGATGTCAGGTATTAGCATGCTATCATGAATTTACAAGATCTGGTTTACATGATGTTGGAAACGCTAGAAATATCCATCAAATAAGTTTTTTTTTATGCCCCCATATACTTGCATTATCACCTTATTTCTGCTGCATTTAACGGAATATTCATAGTCACACAAATGAAAACACTCTGGCTATAAAGACTCCATGAACCTAGCAAGAGCAAACTGCTCGATAGAAGATGATAATGAATGGAACAGAAAATAGTAGTCTGATTTTACTTAGTGAGATATTATGTCACTGAATTGCGGCAGTAAAATGACTTGCATTACATGAGATACTATACAAAGATGAAAAATGTCAGACCATCAACATAGATTGAGACATTACCTAGTAATTTGACCAAAATTTCTCTTTTACTCCTAAATTTTGTCAGGGATGGGAAGTAGAAGAAAAGTATATGAATTAAAGAAAATATGAAACTTCAAAAAAAATGAAGTCAGGATTCTTACAAGCGACATATCTATAAGCCATTTAAATCAGAAAAGAAGAAGATAGATGGAGAAACTTTGATCAGGTTTCAATCAAGAAGCTATAGTAGATAATGAAATTTTGATTAGCAAGTCATTTAAATATTGGATGAATATTTTTCATATAAGTACCCAGTTGGGAAGTCTCATAAAGGTAGAAACTTTACATCTTTAATGGAGAGAGGCTGTGTTGCCTAGGTTTGTGTGGAGACTCATATTTAAAACCTCTGGGACAAGATGTGTAAGTGGATACCAAGAACAGATTCTGTCAAACACTTGCTTACGAAATATTCCATCTGTGTTTTTCATATGACTATGTAGGTCATAAAACCAGTGATTGCCCCAATAGACTCAAGCAGCAAGAGGTGAAAGAAATTACTGGTCCTAGTTAGTTGTAAAGGGAAGAAGGCCCCTATTGTTTCCCCCTTGAAGACCCCTTCAAATTCCATCAATTTTGTTGGTCTTGACTGAGAAATAGACATTTGGACCTTGGATTAGAATTAGAGGTCGGTGCTAATGGGTATAATGCACTGGCAATGTGACCTTCGGCTTCAAGTAGAGAATCTCTGAGGAAGATCAACCATTGGATGAACATGGCACAACTCGATCATTAAGATAACATCATAGGGTCTCAGGCTTAGCCACTAGAGACTTGGCTGGGGATGGCTCCAATTCAACCGCTTGTTTTTCATGATCTTTCATCCCTTAAAAAGGATGCAAAAAGACCATGTGAAGATACAGATGCTTATCAATCCTCTAGTAAATATTGACATTTATTTTCTCAATAATGATAAAGGATGAAAAATCCAAAATCAGGATGCCAGAATGGAATTGAATGCAACCCAAAGAGCTCTAGAAATGATGCCTGACAAGTGTCCACTTTAATTCCTGAGGAGCAACCGAATGGCACTTCCAAAAAGAAAGTTTTCATTAATTTCACGAATGAGGTTGTTTTCATTCATTTCACAAATCAGGCAATAAAGGGGATAATCTTATGTCTAGCAATAATACATAACCTACTTTGCCTTCTTCACATCATTCTCACACCTCAGGACGTTAATATTCTAAAAATAATTCTTCTCGTTCACAGAATATCTACTCTTTCAGGAGCAGAACATTTAGCAATGAAAGCTTGGCCAAGGCTCGTGAATAGGCCATGATGGAGGCGGCTTTGGAGGAGGATGAAGAGGATCTCTTGGTCATCTCCTTTTGTAGAATAAATAAAGAGAACTGAGGCTAACATGAACATTAAACACATTGTGAAAATATTAAGAACATTTAAAAAATCCCAAATTGGCCCCCTTTGAGTTGATGGTTCCGTATACAACGGATACAACTAACATAATAAGGCTTTCTAATTCCTCTAATTAATTGTCAAAATTTTCATAAGGAATAATTGCAAAGGGACCAATAAGCATCAAGGACAAACAGATTTTTTTCTGCTACCTTCACATAATTCTGATATTTTAATGCTCATCTTAAATACATATGTTGTTGCTAATCATTGGTTCCTCTCCACTATTTATGCTAAACACCATTTCTAGTATAAGAAATGTTCTACAGCATGAGTTATCTTGCTTGAATTTGAATAAACTGCTTTTGATGATTTGATGTGATTTCAACTAAGTTTTCAAATACCATTGGACTTGTATGTATCAACCCGTATTTATTGGTCTGACAAGGCACGATACCACACGATGTACACCGGCACTAGTTCATATTTATTATTTTCTTTTTTTTTCTTTGTGATACTAGACACTACAAATCACTATAGCATCTGGTATACCAAAACCGTATCAGTCTGACCAGTTGCCAAAGCCGATATTGGACCAATTAAATCCTTGATTTCTACATTTTCTTGACCTCTGATAAAAATTTGATGGGAAATTTATTTTTTCTCTTTTTCAGTTTGATGCTTCCAAAATTCTTTTTATTGTTTGATCTAATGGGTTTGAGTTTTATTGGAACAAGGGGCCCCTATATATAACCACCATAAAAAATAAAATATAAAACTAGCTAGACAGGGCTTTTGTAAATATTGATTGGTTGTCTATCCTTGTTGGTGCGTTTTTTTCCTTTTCTCATCTCCCTAAACTGCTTTAGACAATAATCCACCTCTTTGAGCTTCTTGTATGAGGCATGGTGACACCCTCAGGAATTCTAAAAGATTTGAGCTTCAATATTTCAAATTCATTTGTTAATAAAAAATAGATATAAAACTTGAAATAACAGATATGTATATCTAAGAAAAAGGAACTTAAACCCAACAAAAAGCCTGATCTTCTTATGCACCACAAATTAACAGATAAACAGAGGTTCATTAGCTATAATGTAATCACATGGAAATTCCAATAGAAAAATCTAATAAGAGGATCATCTCAACAATAATCAAGTAATGCCTACCTTGACTGCAACTTCTTGATTATTCTTCAACAGCCCATGGTGTACTTGAGCAATTGATGCAGCAGCAATAGGTTGTTCATCAAATGCCAAAAATCTGACAGCCATAAAAGTTTATATATATATATATATATATATACATTATCATATTTTCATGTAATATTATAACAAAGATTGTTCATGCAAATGACTCTGGCCAACACCTATAATCATAGTAGATTGCTGAGTTCCACATTGTCCCCCCTTTTCTTTTTTCTAACTAGGAAGATGATGTAGCAAAGAACCAGTAGTAAAATAATTTAGCAGTGGACAAGCAAACTAAGAACCAGCAAAACAGAAAACATTAATTAACTCAAAAATACTAATCTACCAACATATCACCCGTCAATTCTTGTCTTTGAAGTGCAATTAGAATGTTACAATTACTCCAATCACAAACCCCTTCCCATTAGCCTTCAGAGTGGCCACAATATATTCGGCCACAGATTAGCTTCCCATTAGTTAAAAGAAAGCAAATAGGAGCTAACACAATCTTCTTCAGCCTTCCAAAGACTGGTGCAACCTTACAGCACACTGATTCAACAGAATTCATCATAAAGGAGCCGACTCCAACTAGGTATACATGTTCAGTCTAGTTTGGAACAGCTGTATCTCATCAGAAGAAGAATCATGTATGGATTGGGATAAGGAAAGAAAAAATATATCCCTCTTTAGAAGAGAACGAACCGCTCAATTCTAGTAACAAAAGTAGTAAGCAATCCTTTCTTGAGACTCATATAGTCAAGTGGGGAAAGAAGAAGGCTGAAAAGCCAATTCAGTCAATCCTAGTGATAGTAGGCCGAGAAAATTTTTCAGTGATTTTCAATTTGATTTAAATCATTAGACAACATCCATAAAGTCCAATCTTCAAGTTATTTGATGCCAAGAAGTCCAACTTTCCATTCTAACATGGTTATACTACAGGTTAACCAATTTGTTAGCTATTAGGAATTTTATTTGGAGCGTCCTGGGTTCCTCTTCAATACTTAGTTTTCTCTCACACCATTCCAGCCCATAGGCCCAAGAGGCCATGCTTCTTTTCTTTAATACTTCATTATTGCTTGATTAAAAATGTAGAGCAACTAATTAACACTCCCCTCTCCTTTTTACCTTGAATTGGAACAGAACCCGGTAGAAGGGTCACATCCTACCATAGAACTATAAAGTGGAGGCTTAAAATGGTATTTAAGAAACCAGTTTTTAATACCAAGACTGGTGATTGTACCAGAATTTTATTAAACTAGTACACACCAACCAATACAGTATGCACCAATAAACAATATTAAATTACATTTAACATGTCATATTACCATATTGGTCTGGTACACAAGTGTTCCCAATATGACATTTGGTCAGTACAATACAATCAATATATTGCAGTCTTTGAAATCATGTTCTAGTCTATAATTGTACAAAGTACAAAATGGAGTACCACTGTAGTTCTACTTAAATAGATGAATAACAAATCATTTTCAATGAATAAAGCAAAGATGCAACCATGATCTTTAAATTCTTATCAGTTTATGATACAATAATAAACATTTCTTTTGTTAGTGTTGTTTATAGTGACTCATGAAAACATGCAGAAATGTCAGGCCTCCACCATAAACCAAAAAAAGAAAGTCTAGATATTTCAACACGGTTTGTCATCATCAGGTCTGTTCCCTCTACTAAAATATGAGAGAGGGCCTCAACAAAACACCAATGTTGACAACAGCAATCCCCATGGGCATCCATACTCAAATATGAGAGAGGGCCTCTACAAAAGCCACCAATGTTGACTATAGCCTACAGCACTACCAATGGGCATCCATTCCGAAACAGATACATCAAATTAATAGACTATATATTGTAGCACTGCATAAAAGATCAATTCAACTCTCAAAGATCCTAAAAGTCTATTAAGAGTAGGCTTGACACAAATAACAAAAGTATCTCTATACTCATTTCCTTCATAAGGTGGAGAAAGGGCACTTTATTTAACGGTTATAAAGTGCCCCTATCTCGACATTTGCCAAAAATAAATCTGAAAAAAATTGGCAAAGTTGGTCCAAGGATGAGGTTACATTACATTTCTGATAAATCCTTGCCCAAGTTGCTGGCTATCACATCTTCAATATCTTTGAAGTGACATGGAATTGCCTGAGGCATCACATTTATGAGAATAACACAATAAAACAACTCATCTGATTTATAATCAGACACACATGAAAAGATATTGCATTTCTCATACCTGATCTTGCAAAGATGAAAGGATCGAAGTATATTCTTTTGGAACTTGTCTCAAAGAGGAAACAAATTGGCCAGCTTTCACATAGAACCCTTTATTAGCTTCACATAGCTTTAGTAACCTTTTAGCTGACCGAAGATGAACCTACCACCAAGATAAACTAGAATTCAACAATAAGCAAATTTTATTCAATAATGGCTGGTATTATTAACAACTGGGATATCTCATGCACCAAATTTAGATTAATTGGTTTATATAACTAATGTGCATGAACATAATAAGAGATAATATGATAATTCAAATAAATTCAAAGTGCATATAAAGGTTGCATCAAAAAGCAATTGATCAGGGGAGACCATTGCATAAATTAATCAAATTTCACATATTTCTTTTATGCCAATAGTTCAGCACATGAATTCTTCTATAGGATCTTAATGCATGCATATAATCTCCTTCTTAAGGTTGTGGCCATCAGAACCATTGTAGGCTAATGTTTCTTCTTTTTTTTGTAAAGGGTAAGTGGCAAAGGCAGGATTCGAGTCCAGTACCTTGCATCAAACTGTCAAAGTCTTTATCAGCTAAACTAGCTGACACCTTTAAATATATCAGATGAGGTTTCAAATCCTTAACCTTTGGTCAGTAAGTTGTAGGCCAATGTTGCTAATTGGCATATTAGCTTAATTGGTTAGAGCATCATGCTAATTGTAAGGAAATGTTGCTATAACATCGCCTAACAGAGTCCAAAGGATGTATTCATGTGCATTGAAGATATACCGTAGGATTTCAAATAAAAGAAAAAAATCTCTCACTAATTTATCATTTGTAGCCATCACAACCATTGTATTTCGATTTTTGTAGTAGCATGAATTGACACTGAGTCCAAAGGATGTATTCATGTGTATGTAAGATAAACAAATGGATTTCAAACAAATGTTTGTGCCTCGGACAGAATTAAAGAATGGCAAAGAGCAGACTGATACAAATGTTTGGTCTCCAACATGGATCTGAATACCTGTTTTGAGACCAATTTAGTACCAGTCTAGGTTATTTACCAGGTCTGGTATCGGACCCTAGTCATACCAGTAAATACCGGTTGGTATGTAATCGGTATTGAGATACCAACGTTTCAAAGCTCCAAGCCAATGGCGATTAAGGAGGAAGAAGAAGATTGGATTTAAGAATCTGGGACTTTGTTTCAGATTTAGCCTTCATTTCAGGTTACCTTACCCAACAGAGGAAAGGTTACTTGGGTAAGGCTGGGTCTAGATATCCCATAAGTGGCCAAAATGTCACTTTGAACCAGTAATGGACAAGGTAAAAGAAAATAAAACCACAGATCTGTCGTTCCTTTTCATACTTATAGCACACCAGACTTCATACTTCCAAAAGAACTTGTCTTTGTATGGTCAGTTTGGCGCAACCCAACGTCTAAGTGCTTCTGAATGTCAAAGCCTTGAGACATGATATCCCTTCCTTGAAACAGAAAGAAGATGGATTTTATCTAATAGAATAGATATACATCAGTTTCAACTAAACTGACACAGCCATCATGTTTAATGTCTATATCATATGATAATTCGATCTAAGTCAGCAGCTAAAACTAGCATCAAAATTTGTAGCAGACACCAACGGGGGACAAGAGAAGGGAACAAGAGGGCGACCTCCGACACCTTCATCCGGTAATCGCTCGAACCGGGAGGCAAACTACGCAAAGAATACTTGTAATCCACCACGACGAAGGCGATCTGTAGAGGAGAAGAAGAATGATCAGAACCCGTAGCCAGAACGACAAAAAGGATACGGAGGCTGCACACACCGTGTAGATCGCACGAGAGGACCGGATGACACCGTCTAGGGCAGAGCTAATCTTCTCACGGGAAGAGGAGAAAGAGGAGTCGGCGGCCACAGCGGGACGAGGGCTCGCGTTCCAGGCGAGGCCCGCGACGGCGATCCCTACAGCGAGGCGTACAGGGGAGGATGTCCCCTTCACTAGGAGCTTGAGCGGCCACCGGCGGCCTCCTCCCATGGCGGGGATTTCCTAGGGTTTGAATCGGGCAGGCGGAGGAGGGGAGGACGGAGAACGGAGAAAAGCGAAGCCGGCAAAGTAGCCGACACTCCACGATACGATATAATTACAAACCGGCTTTCGTTCCGACATCGCGTGTCGGCCGATCCTTCACTATACGATATATGAAAAAGGCTATTGAGTTGCTTCTTATTTTTGGAACGTGTCAAATTACCGTAAATTTTGATTGTTGCGAATGAGATCCTAACTTTGTGAATGAATACTTTGCCGACTCATTGCGAGGTCTTTAAATAGTTGCATATCTATGCTTTCAAGATTAGTTATCTCGGTATGTATCCTTCTAAATTAGGCTTTTGATATTTTCCCTAGATTTGTTAACCGGATTGAATAGTTTATTTCATCTCATGGTTTTGTATGTCTTGTTTATAGATATCCATTTAGGTTCTTTTAATAGTGGGAGTGGTGTTAAAAAAACAAAAAAGTGGGAGAGGTGTCATACAAAGGTGACTCATCCGTTGCACGGGAAAAATATATATATCAAGATACTTTGCTTAACGTATGTTGATGATATTTTATTTTACTTTTGAATTAATTATCAATCTTATAACATTACTAGTAAGATATTTAAGAGAGATGAAGTCAAACAAATTAAAGGACTCGTTTGGATATTTCTGAATTTTTTTTAACCTCATAGCAACATGTAGAAGGGGTTAATTACATATTGTTCCCTGCATTTAGTTGTCTTTAGCATCCTAATTCTTACATTTTAAAAAGTTCATTTAAGATTATTTATCTTAACGACGTTAGTTTTATCGATGAAAATATAAAAATAAAAGATAAAAAAGATATTTTTAATGTTTGATAGCGGACGACGACGGTGGTGGTAGACGACGGCGCCGCTGGCATCAACGTCGATGCAAATGTCTGGTCACCTCCGACGATGATAAAATCCACTCTCACCGTAATACCACCCGCCTCTACGAGGAGCGCATCGTCGACCTCATCGACACTTGCCCCACGTTGCTCTACATTGCATTAACATTGATGCAGTTGTCAAGCGACAATTGCATCGGCGTCGACACAAATAATGGTAACCACCTCACTACTGACCCATTAGGTAAATCCTAGCCTCAACCGCTCTCCCTTTGCATTTACATCAATACTGATGAAGATGTCGAGTGGTTCATTCGTTGCAAATACAAAACGATGCAGGGCGAGTGGCGATAAGGTCGATAGTGTGCTTCCTTATAGAGGTGGGTGGCATTACTGACCTGTTAGATAGATCCCAGTCTCGACTCGAAGCTGGGGTCGCTAGAGCTCTTATCGATCCCCTCGTTGTCATATAAATTCTGATACTATCTCTCACCGAGTGACCCTTTTACTGCTCTACATCTACGTCGACATTGGTGTCGAGCAGTACCGCTCTGTATCTGCATCGACGCAGACGTAGATGCAAAGAGGGAGAGGTCGAGGTTAGGATCTACCCAAAAGGTCAACGGCGAGGCGACCACCACCATCTGCATCGATGTTTACACAATTGTCGCTCGGCAATTGCTTCAACGTCGATGCAGAGCAGCACGGGCTGGACGATGATGAGATCAATGGTGCGCTCCTTGTAGAGGCGAGTGGTGTCGTAGTGAGAGCAAACCTTATCATCGTCGGAGGCAACCAGACAATTGCGTCGATGTTGACGTTGATATCAGTAGTGTATCCGTCCACCACTATCAATGTTGTCCGTCATCAAACATTAAAATTATTTTTTTACTCTTTATTTTCATATTTTTATCGATAAAATTGAATAAATAAACATAGATGTTTCACTTTTGTAACTATAGGAATATAGAGATCCAAAAACTAAATGCGAATAACTTATAATTATGCCAATGTAGAAGTGTGTACACATTTATCTTTTTTTTTTCCAATCAAAGAAGATCAATTCGCTTTCAGATATTTGGATCCATTAATTATAGTAGATGAATGTTGGCTGCCAAGCATGATTCTATCCTCGAGAACATTTAAAATAATCTTGGCACTTGGCAAGGGATTTTGTCGTCTCAAGCTAAATGGATAACCTTAATGGATTCGTTGATTGATGCGTCCTTTTACATTCTGTTCTTAATAACGTTAATCAACTAATTCATAATTTCCTTTGGATAAAAGATGACAATCACAAAGGTTAATATTAGATTATTCTCCTATGAGATCACCACTGTAGACAGATGAAAGCTGCAACTCATTTTTCTCTTCACAGAACCTGTTCAAAGAAACAGAAAACCACACAATACCTATGGTCCAAATGGATCAGCGCCTACTGTTTGATCTACCTTGCAATTATTTAAACCAACTCCGAATACAATATTTTTGCTGATCCGCAAGCTAAACGTGTAAATCAACAAGAACTTTAACACGAAAAGAAGAAATAACAAATAAAAGAACACAGCAATTTAGAATGAAAAGGCAACTGTTAATGCAGAAAAAAAAAAGAAGAAAAATAAAGGCCCTAAAAAATTCCCTTAAGCATCAAATCTTTATTGTTAGGATTTTTACAGTGCATTGTTGTGACCAAGAGATGAATAAGACAGGACTTAGTGCATTGTTGTGACCAAGGGATGAATAAGACAGGACTCAGCTTTCTCAGCTCATGCATGCACAAGCGGAAAACAAATGAGCTAAGGGAACAAAATGTGAATAATTCCCGCTGTTAGGTATGATATTATCATTCATATGTTCAACTTTATAGTTGTTCGGTCTCGGAAGGTCGTAGCTTATTCTCGACAGCAAGAGCAGCAGCTCGATACCATGCTGCTGCAGCCATTGCTCCAGGGTCAGGAACCGAAGACAGTAGGTCAGCAGCAATGTAAGTAGATCGGCCAGCCTGCATGTTTGGACATCTCGTCATGTAGGTCAGCAGCACACATATGAATACATAAAGAAGCATACACACGTTACAAGAAGCTCATGGCCTAAGTGTGGAAGCTAAATCAAGGCAGGTAAAGTTTCAACTACAGTGAACTGCTTTATTAAGTTGCTTTCAACACTAATGCAAGCATATGTTCAGTGTCAGAGAAGTACTAGCTTTTAGCTTTTGAATCAAAACTGAAATGCATGAAAGGTCAGATCATAATATTTTTTTTACATGAAGCATCAAAAAAATGCCTGCACATACAACATTAGTTGGTCATTACACCTAAATTGTAGATGCCTTATAGTTTATAACATTCACAACTGCTGGTTTACAGACCATATAAGCTCTTGAATGGTATGATGGAAAAGGTATCACCTGAGCATGCATATTTTTGGTAGATTCTGCCCCAGTTAGTGCTGCTTCAGAGGACAGTAGAAAAGCTTTTAAAGCATCATCGCCAGTATCCAAAATCTGCTCAGTGCAAATAATTAAGATGAACTAATGTATATACGTACAGGAACATAGATCTCAAAAGTATGCCTTTGCTTGCCTCTCTTAGAACTTTAGATGCTGGAATAAGCGCATCCAACATAGTCCGATACCCAGCAAGTGCACCACCATATTTACTGACAGCTGCAACAGAAGCTTCTAGAGCAGTTGCCCCTGGATCAATGTATTTCGCATGACCATTATTATCTGAGAAAAATGTTCTGTGATCCACAATAAACGACAAGATAAAATTTCTTACATTGGCTTGGTGTGATAACTTGGTTGCCTTTCAAGCTTGCATATGCAGCCTTGCAGAATATATCATACCTGTTTAGCATACAGCAAATACATTTTTCAAAAACTGATGCACACACTAGCAGATGGAACAAAAAACAGGAGATGTAAAACAAAACATCAATAAGGCTATAGAAAGAATAATCAGAGTGATGATACAGTACAAGATCCCACTAGTTCCACCCATAACCCTTCTCAATGAGGCTCCGATCTCATTTACTGTTTCTGCAGCATCATTTAGAGGATAACTGTGAAGCAGAAAAACTATAATTAGGAAGCAAATGAGGGAATCCAGAAAGGACGACTGGAACAAGTCACTCTTCTAGGACATTTGCATCATATGAACTATGAAGTTGCCCATCGAGAATCAATCATCACAAATAATTCCAAAAACTTTTGCAGCTCAGGTTAACACAACATGCAAATGTAAGTTTCCGATAACAATTAACCAAACATTACCTTACCTGCTTATTCACAGTGTGCCTACAAAACTCAAACAGTTCGAAAAGTCGGGAGTCCATGCCTTAGACAAAAGGCTAAACCGCTGGACCCAATGTCAAGTAAAAGGACAGCCTGTTGTATGAGATTCCTGCCAATGTGGGATTTGGTAGGACCAATGTACCCAGTTTTGAACTTACAGCAAAGAGGTTTTTACTTGACATGACCAGGTCACTACTGTGGCTTGGACATCCAGAAGCTAAGTATAGGGGCTTAATAATTGGTAAGCCACGATATTTAAAAGCCAAACATTTAGCAGATCAGTTACAGTGTATAATAAACTTGTTTTTTTTTTACTAATTGGTTTAATCAATTAAATGATTACCCAGCAGATCAAGTGTAAAGATCTTGGACTTGATTTATTCCTCCAAAAATGATACATAGAACCCTGAGATTGACCTATAATTTATGATGTAGCATAAGTTGATCAATAATCATAAGTAATTCGAGCAAAATGTTGACAAACAAGAGTATATACAGCAAGTGACACCACATGGTCATTTGCAGTTAGTATATACAGCAAGTGACACCACATAGTCATTTGCAGTTAATGTGATCAGCCTTTGGTGCTTGCCAGATCTCCCTAAAAGATTCATAGATGTCGTATAGAAAGGTCGACAACTAGCATGAAATGAATAACTAACTAAAAAGTAAAAAGTGCCCATACCATCTCTTCATGTCTTCAAGAACAGCTGTTGCACCTCTATGCATCTGAACAGAGCCAGCAAGTAGAAATCTTAAAACAATGAATTGCATTTTCATTAATATGAAAATAAGGAATATGGTGTAAGTGAACTCACAGTGCTTCCACAGTCACCATCACCGACTTTACTGTCCCACTCGTTTAATTTTTCCCTTAGATTAATAATCTCATTTGCAGCTGCCTCAATAGCAACCTCCATCATGCAGCCTTGCTCATTTAATTCTTGTGGTTCATTAAATGTCCGCTAGAAAAAAGTGTAGTTGATCAAGGAATAAATATCAGCAGGAACATTGAAAAAGCCTCTTCTATGCATTATTTCCTACTTCTATAACAAGTATGACCAGATGCAAATAGCTGATTTTCCAATTTCTTCAACCTATTTAAGAATACATATTTCTTTGGATCACTTATGTTGTGTGACTATATCAAGTGAAAAAGAAGGTTTCCTATGTGTTATATTTGGTCCACTACAATGATTTTAGTACTGCTGAACAAGAGGTGATGGTTGGTCTCCTGAATGGTGCAATTCTGTGGTTTGCTCAATGGCACAGCCACTGAGGGCCGACCTCAAGCAATAAACATCCAGCAAAGAAAGTACTTGGTCCAGCATATAATACATATTCTAGTAGCACTGGCTGATGTTAATACTCCATTTCCCTCCTCCAAAATTGCTCACTTCCCTCCTCCAAGATCAATATAGACCCCCAGGATCTACCATTAAATTCTTAGCTGCATTTAATGTCACTGGGATTCAACTATTGATTAAATTAGCAGCAAATTGGAGAGTAGAAAAAATTAGTACATTTCAAAATTGACTAAAACATCACTGGAAACAGAAATGAAACATATAATAACATTTTTTACAGCACATCTTTTACAGCGATGTGAAAAGATAAACTAGAATAGAGTTCTACCTCATTAGTCTTTCTTGAACAAGATGCTGGCACTGGAATAGGGATTTTAGTAGGTGGGCGATCTCCTACAGGTTTAAAACACCTACTTAGTGCAAAAGTTTGGAAATAAAATATGCAAGAAGTAATTAGCAAGCCCTTATTTTAGTGGCACCAGAGCAAGGTACCGTTAAAAACAACCTCACACCAACAAAAACAAACAAACACAAAAAAAACAAACAAGGAAAAATATGTTAACCAAGAAATTTTCTTGGATTACAACCAGCATTCGTTACTTTGTTAGATCACTATGAAATATGCAGAAATAAAGTGAAGAAAATGTTTCCTGCTGTAAAAAAAAAAAGGAATGACTACAAGGTTATTTATGCACCCATGTGACATGGTAGGTGCAATTCTTTCAGTTCCTCCATTTGTGTTAACAATAAGAGTTTACTCGATTTTATAAAACATTTCAAGAACAGGAAACTTGAAATTGTATGCCTCTTTGACCTTATATGTATAAAGTTTATAGCATCAAAGGCATGGACTCACCTAGTGTATATTCACTACTTAGTCACCCAATCACCATGTACCGGAAAAAGTATGTGCTCAAATGTATTTTTATGGTTGGCTAGTCAATGATTAGAAGATTTTCCTGGAAACGTCATAATAAAAACCTAACAAATGTGTACTGAGTTTAAGTCATTACACAATCTGCTCATCAGTCTTTAGTCTTATATAATAACCATCAGGTTGCAAAATTAGTCTACATAATTATATAGCCTCCTCATTTGCAATAAAATTGGAACCCCAGGATGCAATTAGTCTTGGTCATGGCACACACTTGAGGGACATGCACATAGCATATTCTAAATGAAAGTTTGCTAAAATTATGGGAACCATTTAGCTAACAGATTTGATAAAAAACTAAATCAATTTGCTTATTCCTAGGATGTGAGCAAAGTGATGGGAATGATCCTGTAATACAAACACTTACTACCTTCAACACCAACAGGCCAGGAAGGAGCTGAAGTTGGAGCATCTAGACGTTGCAGTATTGCTGGATCTGCCTTCATTATGGAAATGGAAAATCCTGTAGGAAGCAATCTTATTAATTAGTACTAAAACAAGGTGAACATGGTAACCACTTAAATAAGCTAACCTGCCATATCAAGTGAAGTCATAAAGGATCCAGTATAAACACGATCAACAGCAAGTCCATGTTCTACTTGTAGTTGTGGAACTGCCTTTCCGGCTGCAATCATCAGCTCCATCATGGGGATGGCACCAAGTCTGTGATTATACAGATTGGTTTAACCTTAGCACTGTATCTATCATTTTCCTAACACTGTACAACAATAATGACTAAAATAACAAATTCAAATGTACTTTCTTTAATCGTTGTCACAAAACATGACTAACATATTCAAGACTACTACAGAAAGTTACAAATTAATTTTTTTGTATCGTTCCAGCATGAGTATAAAGGGGTTAATTTTTATACCAAACTAGAAAAAATAAATTATTACAAATTTTCCGCAAAATTCCAAAATTAGAAGGATCTGTATTAGTTTACCGGCGCTAAACTTTTTTACTACATAACTAAAACACTAATTGGTGATGATGCACCTAAGTCACCTACCTTAGGTTGGGGTTCAGAACCTCATCTGACAAACAGAAAAAGAGTTTTTTCGACAATTGTAAAAAAAATATGAAAAATTAGTTAAACAGTGCAGCTAGATGGTTTATCTTTTAGTTGAAAATATTTAAAGATAATTTTGTTCTCAAAGTTCGGTGATCTTAATGCTTATTTATATAACAGAAAAGTCATGAATTAACAATAGTGGAATAAGGATGGATGCAATCTGATAATAAAATACCACTGCCTTATTAGTATGGTATGCAGTACCGAATGGTACCACCCGGTATGGGCGGTACATACCGGTCCGACGGCATTCCGGTACGTGGACCGCCCGGTACCGCTACAGTGATACCATATTGGTACAGTAATATACTGTAGCAGTGCTACAGTGCTACAGTATAAAAGAAAATATATAAAATTGTTCGGTACACCAGGGTGTACTGCTTGGTACGCCCTAGTGTACCACTCGGTACACCGATATCGTACCAAGCCAATCTCGAAACACCGGTACGATACCGTATTGCATACCTTGCTTATTAGTAACTAGCTCTTCATATGCAATAGTAATTTTTAATAGTTTCTCAAACATACTTTGCTTGCTATTTTCATGAATTACCATCACAGGATAGCCCCCCTTTTTTTTTCTCTTTTAAAATAAAGGAAACAGTTCCACCTAGAAAATTACGAAACCAAACCACTTTAAGAAATATACGGCAAAAATCCACTAGGTGAAAACCCAATTAGCACTTGCCTCTGCCAACCCTTCCCAAACTTTTTACTTTTGTGTATAATGAGACAAATCCTTCATTACATGTGTATAGGGATCCAAATCTTTCATTATCTTAACTAGACATAAAGTTCCTATAATGGCATTTGCCTCTTCCTACCCTTACTCATGGTTTGCAGTTCCTAAGCAATGCTCTTGGAAGATTTTCCAAATCACAATTTTCACAAATTCCTCTATCCTACTCTTTATGGATGTACATTGTAATTGTATTGTGATGTAGAAGTATTTTAATATTTTTTGCATCATTCACCTTATCGGTCCGTACCAATGTACTGATCAGCTGTCAGCATGGTTTGTATCAAGCTGTACCGAGCATACCGACACATGACACATAGGGGGATACCAATATACTGCCTGTACCGGTCCCTTGTTAGATCAATACATACTACCCATATCGAGCGGTATGCCATGATACAACGAACCTTAATTTTTTGTTTGAATAAATTTTATTAGTTTATGACTCTTTTGCAAACATCAAAACTTGACATATGGCAACATCTCATATGTTTCTTAGTTTCCGAAATTTCTCCAGAAGAAAAAGAAACCCAATTAGGAAAAAAGATGGAGAAATAAAAAACTAATCTTGATCGAGGTTCCGTCTCTACAAGAAAGTTTAATCATTCTACAATAATAGAAGCTTATTAGTCACATATATTATCAAAAAGAAAGATTATTTTCCAAAACAAATTGGGAATACAACTTCCTCATGTAAGGAAAAATAAAGTGAGTGACAATATTTTTGCATTATGGATGCAATTTCCTTTATTGCATTCTCCATTATTTCTTGTAGGTTTTTCTTTTTCTTCTTGTACTTCAAGGTCCATAGAAGGGGAAAACAATTGTAATGTGAGAGCAATCAAAATATGAACGAATGAATGAACAATAATACTTTTCTACACTATATATGAGTGGTGTGAGGTGATATTACTTTTAGATGATACGATTTAATAATTCACATGCGAGAAAGACATGTGAAGGTGTGATTTTTGAGATATGTATAGGCGTGAGACTTAATCCTGAACCAAAATGAGTCTGGTAGTCTTTTTATTTTGGCTTATATCTTATCTAACATCTTTTGTTCTCCAATATACAACTATGGAAACTTTAAAAGAAATATGTTTATTTGCTCCCATGCATTTGTCCTGTATCAGATTTGGTCTCAAAGCTATTTGTTAAATCAGATTTGGTATTAAAGTTCTATTTTAATCAAGACATTCTATTATTAAAGCCAATCTAAATTTCACTAATCTAAAATTGGGACGAGTTCTCAAGCAGTGGATGCAAATGATGCAAAATTATTTTAATATAGTTTATGTTTGAATAAAATTGATCAGTTTAGGATTTCCTTTGCAAATGTCATTAGTTAGAAGACATTTCCAAAATTCTACTTTATTTTCCTGGATTACACAAAAGGAAAAAAAAGATAACCGATAAAAATATAGAATAAAAGAACAATCAGGTCTCCACGAGAAAGTTTCATCAATCCACAAAGGTAGAATTTATCAATCAGATTTATTATTAAAAAAGAATCATTTGTCAAAATAAATTTAGAAATATATCTTCCCCGAAGAAGGAAAGATGAAATGATTAGTTTATTTTAATTTATAAAATGTAATTTTCTTTATTATATTATTTCTTTTTTTTGTAAGTTCTCCTTTTTCCTTGTCCTTGGATGTCAATAAAATGAGGTAAAACGACTGAAATAACAATCAATTGATGAATGAGTGAATGATTTTTTTTTTTTTCCAACAATACGTGTGATTCCACATGGCACATGCGGATGTGCGTGAGACCTTCATTTTGGGAATTAATGCTTGAGCTAGAGAGTGCATCTACTGGTTTTTATTTTGTTTACTTTCATCTTATCTGAATTCTTCTATTCTCCATGCAGATGTAAATGAGACCTTCATTCTGGAAGTTAGTATCAGATCCAGTGAGTAAAGTCTACTAGTTTTTATTTTTGTTTTATCTTATATAAAATCTTCTATTTTTCCATAATACAAATATTGAATCCTAGAAAAATTTTACTTTCTCAAATCTCTGTGTATTTGTCTTACATCAGATTTGGTATTAGAACTGCTTAAATTATGCAAAACTTCATATTGGTCAAATATGCATGTCAGACTACTGAACCTTCACAGCTGCATACATAATTATACTCTGACAAGATCTGCAAAAACGAGAATACTAGAACTTTTACCCGTTAATCATAAGAACCACTCTGCTACCCCTGGTTATTGGAACATATTTTGTTTCCTGCAAGTAATTAAAATAGTTACAAATCTCTAAAGGGTATGAGTTTTTAATATCAAGAAACACGAACATGACATTTTTCACCACAGTTCGTATGTATATGAATTACAAACAAGCATAACACTTCAAAATTATAATAATAGACCAGATATGAAGGACTATTCATGTCACAACCAACATACAAGAACTTTTATGGTGGCACTACACAGACTGTGACAGTAAGGTACACTTTGATACACCAATAAGAAACACTTTGGACAATGTTGATATATCAGTAAAGTTGTTATATTGGTACACCAATCTGGTTTAGTTGGAAAGGTCATTATGCACAGTATTCAAAACTATGCGAAGACCTATAACTGAACTATTCATGTAAAGAAAAACAATTTTCAAATATTGGTGATAGTGTTATGATACCCACACAAGAACTTCTATGGTGCCAATACACAAACTCTAATGGAACAGTACACTTTGATACACCAATAGAAAAGACATTTTGGAAAATGTTGATACATCAGTAAAGTTGGTAAATTGGTATACCAATCTGGTTCAGTTGGAGAGGTTATTATGGCACAGTATTCAAAACTATATGAAGACTTATAACTTAATAAGAAGAAATCAGCCAACTTGCATATGGTATTTGATACTGAATTATTTTATACCTCAATACTCAATAAATTCCTCTTTTTTATATGATTGAAAATTTGAAATAACCTCTACAGCCCCACAAGATAGTCATTCCTAAATTGCTTGTTCCTATAATGTCAATCATAAAAATAGGCATTGATGATGCAGCCAGGCTTCAAGTCCAAGGAAATTACGTTGACAGCCAGGGCATACTAAGATTCAGTATTGAAATGTGTCACAGTCAAAATCATGAGGAAAATTCCATTTATTTTGTAGCTTCAAGCCTTCAACTAACAAACTCCAATAGTGGTCAAACACAATAAGATCACAGGATACAGGAATACACCAAACATGAAACTAGGAGACAGAATTGTTAGTTCAAAATTAATACAACAAAATATATTTCTTATATCTTATTCTTCTGTATCTGACATCACAAAGACCCTAGTGAACTCTAATTTTCAACAGTTCAAATCTCACAGTACTATGGTATAAAGGTGAACTAAAGTTTCCAACTTCTATGATACAGAAAAAGACACTATCATAATTAGATTTGCAGTAGATAAAAGAAATTCATTTAATTTTTGATGGAATTTATTTTCAAAGATCACAGAAGAATATTCATAAACTTTCAACTAATGCCATCCTGGTGATAAAAAAAAGTAATTGAATTTAAGTACTAGATCACAACTTCTTTTCCAAACTGATAAAAAAGCCTTTGAAAAAGGGACAGGGTGAAGATATAATCAGCCACAAGAAACAGATTAACAGAATGAAAGGAGAGATGATAATCGTGATAGTGAATTTTACCGGTGACAATATCTGCTTGAGAACATGAGATACCACTACATCAACAGGTTGGAGATCGACAACAGCAGCACCAGGTTCTCCATGCTGAAAACACAGCCCAAAGAACAGTCATGTTATTCTGTCAAAGAGAATGTCTGCACCTATAAAGTAAGATTTCCTACTTAACTTGGGATAGTGTATCAGGTGACATCTATAGAGGGTCAATATTTAAGAATATTTTAGGTTGAAAGGACAAACTCACAATATACAAATTCTGGTACTCGATCAATTTCTTGACAATGAGTGCTACTATGCTTAGGAATTAGGATCACTTACAATTCCAAGACCAAGCTCCATCAACCCTGGACCTAGGCGATCTGATGTGACCTGACCAGGCAGTGTACAAACTGACAAGGCAACCCCCATCGTACCCACCATTTCAGATGCATGTTTTGCTTCTGCAGCAACATCAGCAAGGGATAGACCAGCATCAGCTGCTGCCCCAGCAACCTAAGAATAGGAAAATTAAGAATTAAAAAAATAACAGAACTTGATTCAGAAGAAATTCCTAAATCAACCCACATGGAGTATGTGTGACAAGAAAATACTTAAACCTATTTGGAAGATGTAATCTCAGTGTTTTATAGCGTTCTGCAGTAACATGAAATGAGGAAAGTTTGTTTCATGGATTTAACAAGCCCCACCTGTAACAGAACACCTTCCAATGAAATTAAAAGAAAGAGAGCTAGACTGTGGCCCTTGCACCAGCCCCTTTCTTCAGCATATATTCCACCTCATCCATCAAAAAACCCATTGGAAATATTGATGTTTTATTATGATGCCTCTTATCTGGCTCCAATAAAATCATCTCTGTGTGTGTGCTCGCATGCGCTCAAGCACATGCCTTTGTGTTTCATTAGCAATCAGACACCTATTTTGTTTACTCTCACAGCTTCCCTCCTGCACCCCTACTTTGCACCGTCATTGCCATATTTCCTTTATTCCTTCCCTCCCAGCACCTGCTGCCACCAGACAACAAACACCAACTCTCCTACATATTGTATAGTAAAAGAAAATAAAAAACTTGTAAGCCTCAGAAAACATTCAAAAGTTTTAAAAAGTTCATAACAGTCAGAGGAAAGAAGGCCATTTTAGGGTTTTCCCACCAAAAAAAGGGCTTACAGATGGGTTCCTAAGGGTTTTAGATAGACAGGATGTGACCTAAAATAGGTGACTGCCGATTCCTTGGTTTTTCATAGTCTATGCAAAAAAGGAAGATAAGCCTTGGATGACGCTTTTATTATCCTTAAGATGTAGGATATTGCTGGACAACGTTTTAATATGTGTTGCATGAATAATCAGTAGAGAACATTGAAAAAATTTAAGTTTTACAAATAGAATAAATGATCCTACAAGGAAAATCTGAATTGTGACCACATCTAATTCTACACTCAAACCCCCACCTTCTCAAGGAATGCCTACCTATGACAAGATTTGTACATTCTCGACTTACAAGAAATTTCCTCATTAGAATTTGCATTTTCATGTCTTAAGTCCTCCAATTATAAGGAAATATTCTTGCTCAAAACTCATTTCTACTGATGACTAACTTCTGTATAAACATTCCTACAATATGACACCCTCAATATATAATTTTTATATAATGCTTTGGTAGAATATTTTTTTAATGCTCTGGTACAAGATTTTTACTTATAATATGTACTGTTAAACAAGGATTGTTGTACCGCCTGAAACGGTATGGTACGGGCAATACAAACCGGTCCATGCATGGACCGATACGTGGACCACCCCGTTTTAGGCAGTCTCAATAAAAATAAAAGAAAATCAAAAGGTGGTGGGCCCCAATCCATTTCAGTATTATTTTTTTTTTTAAAGGCAAATTAGGGCTCTTCTTGCGTACGAAGCCGCTGCACTGCCTCTTTGACGCTGTCGTTGCTTCTCAAGTATCGATGCACCTTTTCTTTCTTCTTCTTCTTTCTTTCTCCTTCTTCCTCCTATGTTCCTCCACCGGACCTTCCTCTTCAATCTCTTTTTCTTCTTCGTTGGAACACCAGCGCACACAAGCATACTGTGTCGGCACACTAGTATGGAGCGGCACATGCCATGCCGTCAGCTCGGACTGATATGTCAAACCTTGCTGTTGACAATTACAATATCTTTTAACAAAATTGATTTTTTTCACATGTTCTTAATTTTTCTCAGTTTTTCTTATAACTCTCTATTCTTTTCAATTGTTTGATTGTCTTTTTTGTCCTGCCACAACGCAAACTGTATTAACCAATCCAACTTATCCAGCTGATCCCATGTATCATGATCCTAATACATATAGCCAGTCTCAACTCAAAAAAGAATCCTAGTCCTTTAGATCTCTCAATATATGCATTGTTAAACAGAAAGCAACAGATAAATCAAATAATAGTACCCCAAAAATATACTCTTACACCATGTAATTTCAAGGATGATCATACAAAAAAAGGCACCAAAGAAAATACCTTATGAACAAGAATGGTCCCTGCCAATCCTCTTCGTCCAGCTATGCCTCGAGGTGGTGGAAGGGCACAATCATCTCCAACTACAACCATCTACAGATATCAAAGCAAATAGATCCCAGTAAATCCAATATTAATGTTATATCAAGGTTGCTATATCATCAGTAGCATTTTACCTCTACTTTATATCCCTCTGATTTTGCTTGCTCAGCTGCTAAACCAAAATTGAGTCGATCACCTGTATAATTCTGTTTACATCAAGAGAATGTAATTGTCAAAAGAACATTATTACGTCAACTGATTAACATTCTTCAAACAGTAAGCAAAAGCAAAGAATCAAAATATGAAATGATTAATTGCAATAATTCATAAGTCAGACATTGTGGTACCTTAACTATGAGAAGGCATCCCATGGAACCTGTTACAGCTCTAATACCCTATAAAGTTATATTGAGTTGGTTTGAATTTCATAAACTGTAATAGAAACTTATTGTCATAATAGAAATCATACAGCTAAGATAGAGTCAACAGGTGGAGAGGTGAAAACATCGCCACAGATGGCAGCTGTTAACATTCCTGGACCAACAAATCCAGCATGAGCAGGTTCATGCCCGCTTCCACCTCCTGCAATCAAAAAGGCCTTTAGCTTAAAATTTATATGCTAAATAACCATGCCGGATGCCAATACTACTCAAATTAGATAAGGGGCAAAAAAGATAAAGGATCAGTAATGCTCAAGCATAATGGCATGACATCAGTTACCAATTGTGATACATAAAACTTTCCATGATAAAAACTTTCCATGATATATGTGTTTCCTATTTAATGGCTTTAGGGGACTACTCTACAGATATATTACCTCAAATAGAAAAGGTTTAAGCAAAAAAATCTCTATCAATAAAGAGCTATGAACCAAACAAAATGTTGGTAAAGTGTCTATTGGAAAACTCATTTTCATAAAAGAAAATTATTTCTGTTATCTGATGGCTTATAAAGTGATGCCCATCTCTGGTCGATACTGTTTTTGGTGACCAGTCATACTTGTATGGTACTAATACTAAAAGCAATACACTGTCATGCATCATCCAGTATCAGCAAAAAAAGTTAAAAATTAAATACATATTGGTAACTCGGTTGGTACATGCTAGTCCCAACTGGTATTCAGAATCCTTGTGATGCCCCAAGTATCATAACTGTTTTAAAAATCACATCTAGTTTATAGATACTTTAAAGTTTTTGAGAATCTCACAACCAAAAGTAAATGAGAATATAGCAATCTTCCCTCAGAATTCTGGACAAAAAACTATTCCATGATTTGGAATAGAGTAAAAGGAAAGGCTTACAATAACCTATTTGTGTCCTAGATTTTACATGTTAAACCTGTCTAAAAGGAAAATTTTGCCCAAATAGTTTTTTTTTTCCTTGGTGTCAACTAAAAGCTCATTTGGGAAGTTCTTTGCATCAATTTTTAGCATTATTTTGGATGACTTATCAACTATTCTAGTACTCAAGTACAACAAGAACATATAACTCCATTATGTATCTTCCTGAATGGATCAGGAACATCCAATTTCATTACATGGTTATTTGCCTCAAAATAAATTGTACAAAAATATGGTCAAAGTGAATTTTAAAAAAATCCTGTGTGATGTTAGACTGAACATTTATAAATGTTAGGATGGTAAAATTTCATGATTATGGAAAATAACTCAAAGATTGCATAATTCATTTATAGATCTTAGGATGGTTAACTACATGATTATGAAAAAGAAATAGAAGATTAAATAATACATCAAATAGTAAGTTCCTCAAAAAATGAATTTCCTGTTCAAGATGCTACTCGTCTTTAAAATTTGATCTTCCTCAACCCTCAGAATCACATGAGCGATAGTTTATGAGTAATTGAGTACCATAAGTATCCTAAGCTACACCTAAATAAAGAAACTACTTCCATTTCTTTGACCCAAAATTGCACTTAATTAGGAAGATTTTTAGCAGTTGATGCAGGTTACACCTAGTGCCAGGCAATGAGCGGCCACGTGTTCATTAGTTTAGCATTTCAAGGTAACACAATGCTAATTAAAATTCCTAATAAAGAAGTATCTTTGTTCATCGTCAGTATTGACTATACAAAGCTTCCTAATCTGTGTGACTTACATATTACAAATGCCTCATAATTTTGAACCAACGTTTTTTGACAGCTTTTAGGCAAAATATAATTAAACAGCGACACACATCGAGTTCTCAGAAAATATATATTTTAAGCAAAACATAGGAAAAAGAGAGTTCAAATAATAAGAATATGTACCAGATATGACGGCAACCTTATCATACGGAGCACTCAAGACATCAGCACGTAAAACAACCTTAATCTGCATATTAAGGCAATAATGTTAAGTAAACAGACAACATTGCAACAGGACAAGTTTGCATAAGAAACATCACCTGTGGAAAGCCATCCAAGTACTGTAGGCCAGGATAAGTCTCAACTAGTCCTTCAATGAATTCAGTTACCACATCTGCACTTTGCACAACCATATCAATTCCTTAAGCCCTAAAGAACAAATGTATCCTACAAAATATCTAAAAACAACAAAAGCAGTTCCAAGATAATGGAAACAGTCAACAGCATATGGCACATGCATGTTCCCCTATGACCCAAAATTTGCAGTTAAGGCATCACATAATAATCAGCTAAGCTGAAGGTATGTGTTCCAATCAGCACACAACTATCACTTCCATGGCTCACCGCTTGCACACTTTGGACAACCAAACCAACGCCTTCAACACTAGATAACAAGTGCATCTTACTAAATATCTACAAAATCACAAATAAGGTGACAGAAATGGAAACAATCATCAGCATCTGGCACATGCATGCTCCCTAACAACTCAAGATTTGAATTTAAGTCAGCATATAGTGCTCAGCTACACTACAGCAGTTGCATAATTCAAAAAGCAACTAAGAGTAATAATCCAAAGCAAAAAAAAAGGACTTTCCAGGCAGAATAATTGAGCATGTAAACTCAAGAAGAGATCGTAGCGATTGTACACCACAAGGTCCCTATATAAAAGGGGACAAGTGAATCATCACTTTTGGGTGCAGGCAGCCCTCTACCATCTGTCAACCCTAAAATGTACAAATCTAGATCAACTCCCTAAGCACAGAATATGTACAAAAATTGCAGATGTAGTCATGAAAGATCAAATGAGCATCAGCATTTCAACACATGCATACTCCACGACAATCCAAGATTTGCATATAAGTGAGCATTCGATTATCTGCTTCACTCAATATATGCACTCAAGTCTAGTCATGAAAAAATAAATGAGAATCAGCATTTTAAAACATGCATGCTCTGCGACAGGCCCCAGATTTGCATCAATGTGAACATACAATGCTCAGCTTTACTCATTATATGCACTGAAGTCATTATGCCACAATAATTTCCATGGAAATCACAAAACTAAACAATAAAAACAGTGGTTAAAAACCAATAGAAGACTTGGAGCAACAAAGAAAATTAATAACAAAACTTTCCAAACAACAACATCTGCATAAAGAAAAAAATATTCTTTCAACGATGAACATCTATTCTAAAGGCATCCAAATAGAATCAAGAACCAAAGCTAGAGCCACACAAACTCCCTCCTATGGTCAAACTACAAGAATCACAAGATTTGGAAAACTCATGCTGCCCAACCACCTAAGATGGATTAAAAATTCTGCATACAATGATCACTTCGTCTTAAGATACGCATGCAAGTCAATGACAATGATCATTTCCACTGATTCAAACAGTAAAACAGTGCTAACAATCAAGCAATAGCATCATAAAACATTAAAGAAAAATATCCATACAACATGATCGAGCATTTAGATCCAAGAAGGGTAAACCCCTACACCGACCATTTAGCCAAGGGCATCCAGACCAAATAAGGAACCAACGATGGCGCCACTACACACCCAAAAGTATGATCAAACTACAGCGATCACAATAGTTACCATAAAGCAAAAGGAAATCAACACAAATCGAAGAGACCAAGGTGGAAATAGGATAGATCAGAGGAGACCATTGGGATCGTTGATTAGCTTCTTGCCCTGGTACGCCATTCCGGGAACAGAAGTCGTTCTGGAATCCTCGATCGTCGAATCCTCCTTTTCCTCCCCCTCCTCGTCGATCGCAAGCCGAAGTAAACCCTAACTCGACAAGACAACAAGAGCGAAGCGGAGGGAGAGAGAGAGGGAGGGGGGAGGGGAGGAAAAACCAAAGAAGACTGGAGAGGGATGAGGGCTGTGTGTCAAGCTCTCATCTCTCTATATATTTTGTTGGGAGGGCTCCTCTATTTATAGATTGGAAGTCTTATCTGAGAAGCGAGCGGCCTCAGCGACCCGTTTGTCCGAATGGAGAAAACTCAAATTACTCTATCGCCCTCTCGCTTTCCACGATGTAACTCAGCCACATATCTATCACGGGCCATAATAACCGTCTGATCAGGATCTATCGGATAAAACCGTGGTGTACCGTTTCTGTAATTAAAAAATGACATATGCGTAAAATAGGAAGAGAGCCGGGAGTCCATCTACTGACGTTCGGTTCTAAACAGGATATTGCTAATTCATCAGATCAGGACCGTCCATTTTCCGCTAACTTCGTGATCTTATGATGCGTGGCAGCGGGGAACGCTGTTCGGTGCCTTGGGCTTCGATACGGACGAGAATCCTCCCGTTTTCCGCCACCTGTCCAAGTCACCGCACCAAGTTAACGCTGTTCATCAAAGCTTGCACTTCCTATACCTGCTTGCCACGTGCACATTGAAAGCTGTTCACTCTTTTTCTTGAAATAAAAACACACATCAATTATAAAAAGGCCAATGTGGCTCCTATTAACATAATCAAATAAAATAATGAGTACATCATCAGCTTTAAAATTCCATGGAACATCACTTGTTTCATTTAGGGTTTTCACAACTTCTAGAGCATCAAATCTAACCAAAGGTCTCTTCCAATTAAATATCTTTGCTGCAAGAGGGGTTTGTGAGAAGTCCAATGAAGTGGAAATGAGCTCAAAATTAGGGAAGAGGGAAAAGATATGGCCCCTACAAGGATTTAGTTGTTGGGCCACTTTGTACCTAAAAATTGCATGATTTTTTTGTTGATGGGAGAGATTTGGTTCCCCAAGAGAATAATGATAGTGAGGAATGTGGAGCAAATGCCTTCAAGTAATCTTCTTCTTTTTGCCTTTGCATTGCTAGTGCTCTCTTTGAGACCTTGTGTGATAAGCATTCACTCAACTAAAGGTCATCTCGGAAGAAATAGAACAAAGGAGAAAAGGGTCATGTAGAGTGCACTTCTCTTTTGAAAGTCCTTTTTCAAGCTTTTTTTCTTTTTTTTGGGTTTTTCGGAAAGTGCTCCTTTTCAATTTCCCAAATAAAGAGTCCTTTTATCATTTTATAATATTTAATATATCATTAACACCATTGATCCAATCCCTCAAGTATAAGGCTTATACTATTAATTATAATATTTTTAAACGTGTATTTTATTTTTTTACACCTCCATCAAACACATTGTAATCAGACAAATATGCTCAAAATATAATTTAATTTTAATTTAATTTTTTTTTTAAATTCAAATAATTATTCTAATTGTTTGATGAAGAAAAACAATTGAATATGAGACTTCTATGATAGTTATCAACATATTTACAGTATTTTAGAGACATCTAATGAAAACATTAAGGACACATTCAAAAATTTTATAACTTAAGCAAATGGACTCAAAATCGAATAGAAATAAGTCCATATAAAAAATTTTAAAATATATATCCTTATTGACATACTAAGCATAGATTTTACCCAAATACCTTATGGATCGATCTATATGGTGAATCAGTTTAATCCCTTGTATATAAGATTTACAATTTCGGTTATAATATTTTTAAATATATATATATATATATTACACCTTCATTGAATACACTATAATTGAGATAAATATACTCAAAATATAATAGAAATTAACTTTAAAAAAAATAAATAAATAAACAAATAAATATTCTTAGTGGTTCAAGAAGAAAGACAATTGAATACGAGACTTATATGATAGCTATGAACATACTTATAGTATTTTAGACACATCCAATAAAAACATTATAGTCATATTCAAAAATATTATAACTAAAATAAAATAGACTCAAAATAGAATAGAAATAAATTTATATAAAAAATCATTTAAAAGATATTTATAATATATATATATATATATATATCTTTGTTAGCTTATAAATAAGAACAAAGAAATAGGAATATTTATAAGTTTATATAAAAATTAATTTACAATCAACAAATTAAATTGATTCATCATAAGGATCGAAGCAAAATCAATGGACCAGTAAGAAAAATGAGAGTTATTGTTGTGACATGATATTCCATAAATTTTAAAAAGATAGAGATACCTTGGGAAATAAAAAAAAGGGAAAACTCAAAAGTGGAATTTTTTCTGACATTTTATTTTCTTTTAAGAATGATTGTTGTTAAGTTGGTGATAATAAGAGTGAGGGTTCGAGGGGGAAAGTTATTGACATTATTATATAATGACAAGTTACAATTTCTTAACTATTTTGAGATCCATTATATAAATAATAACAATGATAAAATTATAATACCTAACTATTTAAAGTGAGCTATATGGATCTTTTGTCGCTCGGATATATATATATATATATATATATATATATATATATATATATATCCTTTCAAATATTTATTTTTCTTTAAATTTAAAAGAAATATTAAAATTCATCTTAATTTTATTTATTTCATATAATTAAAAATTATAAGTTAACCATAAGGATGGCTATCCCTAAATGATCAATCAGTATGTCGGGTGTCATTATAATTTGTAAAAGAATTTTTTTTTTACAAAAAATAAGTAACAAAGGTGGAATAATATTTGTCAATGATATGATATCATATTTAAAATTTATTATTTTTATAATTAAAAGTTCACAGTTTTTTTCTTGTTATTTTACCACTGAGATTTGTGCTCTCTTTTGGTAAAACACAACGCCATGTGTGGAAGACCAATTTACTTGTCATCCTTGTGCTTGTGGATTCACAACCGGAGTGTTACGTGTTACACTACATATTGCAAATATGAACTAAAATCTATTGACAAATATTTATTTTTAGTGAATAGTGAATAAGGTTCAGCGTGTTGAGAAGTATAACATCATCGTCTGTGATGAATTATAATTCATTATAATTAAGGCTAATAAAGTCTTATATGAATTACAACGAGAGTAATTACATATTATTACATATAATTAATCATGATTAGTATTTCAATCTTTATATTTTAAAAATTAACATAAGATCCCCTACACTTATAAAGATCAAACGTTTAATCTTAATTCTCTTTTCGTCATTAATTTTTTTGATGGAAAAAAATACATGTGACAACTCGTGCACGAAAGAAAATAATAAAAATATAATTTGATTAACTTTAAATTATTAATTTTATATAAACTTCCCTTGATCGATTTTTTCCTCCTCTTCTCATTCTAATCTACTCGCCTGTCGTCTGCCACACCCGGTTGCCCATCGCTCACTTGTCGGACTCGCTTGTCCGTCATACCTACTTGATCACCCCTCGTTTGTTGGACCTGCTAGCCCGTGGCTCTTGGTTGCTAGCCCACCAGACCCACTCGCCCACCGCACCTACTTGCTCGTCACTTGCCACTTGCTCACCCGCTCACCAGTCACAATTTTTTTTTTTTTATGAAACGATGAGAAATAATGTTTTTCTCTCTTATTTTCCTTTATGAAATTGAAGTGTTTGTGTTGGATGTAAAATCTTATTTCATTTACCCGATTACGAAGGTAGCATGACAAACAAAAAATAATAAAAAATCTGTGGCAACAAAATGCTGGAATCGATGTTGTGCTGTTTCAGTTATCTTTGAAATAAAAAGTAGATCTATTATTTTGTGCTATTTGTTGTGGAGCTCATCGAATACTTTTTTTGTACGTTTGCTTTCTTATTGTAACTTTGTTTACATAAGACTCATTAAATCGAGATATCACAACAACATATCACATTCAAGTTTGTTCATTTGCTTACATGAGCTCATATCAACATGAAAGCGATAACAATGATAAAAACTTATATGCTTATTGGTTCATGAACTTTGTCATGCCTCATTGGAGTTTGACTCACGATGGCAATTTCATGTCAATCTCTTATTTCTATTGGAAGTTGTCTACCTTTGGAGATGACACCTTATGCTACATCTGTAGTAAATATTATAATTAAATACACATATGAAACATAATAATCACAGTGGCATTTTTTGTGTAAAAATTGATGACGAGCAGGTTGGAAAGAAGGGTGATGAGCGAGCAAGCGCAACGGGTGAGCGGTGGTCGAGCAAGTGCGACGTGCGAGCGATGGTTGAGCAGGTGCGGCGGGTGAGTGGGTGTGACGGGTGAGCAGGTGTGGCGAGCGAGCAGGTGCGACGAGCGAGTGGGTGCAACAGGTAAGCACGTGTGGTGGGAGAGCAACGAGCGAGTAAGATCAACAGATTCGACGGGTGATAGATAAGTAGGTTGGAACAAGAAAAGGAAGAGAAAATAAGTCAGAAAAATTTATATAAAATTAATAATTTAAAGCTAATTAACTTATATTTTTACTTATTTCATTCATGTCCTTTTTACACGTGATAACACATATAGAAGAAAAATTATGGTTAAATATTGATCTTAATATTATTTTTTAAAGTATAGAGATCGAGATGCTAATCATAGCTTGGAGGTAATTTGTATTTCGTTGGTACAATGTTACGACCCTTACTTGAGTATCGAGGACCTTAAATCCAAACAGAATTATTTTTGCAAGTTATCTCAACCTTGATGCATACTTATTCAATCAACGAAGAAATCTCATAAAAAAATATTTTTTTATTCATTAACATTTTTATAATTTTTTATTATATTAAATCGTTCGTAGAACTCGAAACTCAATAATGCACTATTAGATAAAAAAATGTAATAAAATAAAAAAAATACTTATCACAAAGGTGCCATCCAATAAAATCAATTAGTATGATTTTTTAGGTATATTATCCAATAATAAAAAAAATCGACTCGAGGATATTTAAAATTTTTATCGTTATCCATTCATTTTATAATAATTTACAATACCATGATTATTAATTCTTGACACCAATTACCTAATACAATAAGTCAATGATCAAAGAAGCTACTATATAAGAAATTAAAAGAAAAGTTTTATAATTAAGATATTGTATTTACGGTTTCGAGGATTTGAAATCGAAGACAATCTCACTCGGTAAAATTGACGCCCTTCGAAACGCTTTCGAGACACCCCCGCATATTAAAAGGAGCGAACTCTATCGCCACATGTCACGAAAGAAGCAGCCAAAGCTGTTTTGGTATCTTCGTCGTCGCCCTTCGGAGCCCTAACCCTAATCACCCCATCACCACCAGCCCCTCCCCTCAAATCGAACCATCGTCATGGCCAGCGAGGAGTCGCCGTCGCCGACCTCAAGCGGCAAGCACTGCCGTTCGGCAGACGATCATGAGGCCGAGACATCGTCGAAGCGACGGAAGCACCGTCACCGTCACCATCACCGCCGTCACAGCAGACGCGGTCGCGAGAGTGATGACGGGGCCGAGGAGGCCGCTCGGGTTGCGGAGGCGGAGACTGCTTCTTGTCCCGTTCCGAAGCCTGCTGATGAGGAGCGAGAGGAGGGTGAGATTCTCGAAGATGACGAGGAGATGGCCAACCTTGATCATACTAAAGTCGATGGCTTCGTGACCGATGGGGTTTCCGACTCTGGATCGGGTGAAATCAAGCCTGACGGCGTCGATGTTTATTCCAATCTGGTCCGTTTCAATCTTTCTCGAATACATCTTCCTGAGTTGGGATCTCGCACTTTTTTTAGAAAATATCAGTGAATTAGTAAGCATTTTAAGCTAGCATCCGGTGTGTAATTAGATGAAGCAATTAGAAAAAAAGCTTATTTAGTTTTCTAATTGTGCTTTTAGGATAATATATGTGCATGCATGTATAATTTATTGTACTTCTTAACTTAATTCTGCTATTTTCTCCCATATAAGCAGTAAGAGAAATCCTAAGTGACAAGGCTTGTTCTCATGGGCAAAGAATCAAGTTAGGCTTTGTCATATTGTCCAAAAAAGGAGCTAGGAAGAAGGCCTCATTGTATGTGTTGTCCTTAAGTTCATGCTTGTATTAATTCAGTCCTTTTATGAAACCAGTTATGCTATATTTTCTTCAATATATAATTATGAAAGTACCTGACTAAATTAGAAAGTGAAAAGGCTTCCTTTCCCTAGTCAAAACTCAAAACTTACACAGTTTTCTCATAAATTTCTTCATTTTGTTGGTTGTTTAGTGTTCATTTTCTTTTTTAATACCTAAAATTTGGTCTATCCTGGAAGAAATTATCAACATGTATTGTGATCATTGCAGATTGTGCCTGGGGTGAAAGATAGTTCTGGGAAAAATGTTTTGGTGCTTAGTAATAAGCAGAACACACTGAAAGATGAAAAGATGTTGGACCTTGCTTGGTCATGTGAGAATTCTAGTTTGAATGATACAGCTTGGATGGAGGTAGATACGTCAGATGGAGAAAATTGTGTCTGGAAGGCTGAGAGTATAACAAAATCATTAGAACTAAATGACAACAAGCAAATGCAAACTGACAGAAATGATTCAGAAAGTCAAGTAAGATCAAGATCTCCGGTTTCTAAAGAAAGTTCTCATGCAGCAAAGGACAGGATGAGTTATGACCATGTGAAAAAAACTTCTGACAGTGACTCAGATAAGGTTGACTCAAAGCAGTATATGGAGTCAAAGGATGCTAACAGAAGAGCAACTGATAGGAACAGGTCAGTGTCGCCCAAAAGTTCGCAAGAAAGGTACAGGAACACTAGAAGGTCTCCAGCGTCCATCAGGTACCATGATGAAGACAAATATAGGGATAAGTCCAGGCCTATTGATCATAGAAAGAGGAGATCATATGATAAGGTCTCAGAGCATTCCGACATGGGTGATGATCAAGTTGGTTTGCAGGAAAGTAAGAGGGATTATTCCAATAGGCAGCATAAGTTGGACAGATGTGCAGCTAGAAATCGAGTAAGTGATATAGAGATTCCTAACGAAAGAGAGAGTAGTGGCAAAAGAAGACATGATGACAGGCACAGAAGTCGGGAAAGGGATAGGGAGAGGGAAAGAAGTAGTAGTAGTGTCAGAGACACAGATAAAACACAGTTGGATAAAAGGTCTCACAGGGAAAAAGAGAGGAGTAGCAGTCATAGCAGATATGACAGACAAGCAGACAAGCATGAAATTTGGGACAGAGAAAGTGGGAAAGAAAAATACAGCTTCAGCACAAGAGACAGAGTAAGAGATAAACCAAGGGATTTGAATAGGGAGAAATATGTAGAGAGGGAGAGGTTAAGGGAGAGTAAGCATGAAAAAAAACGGGATGATAGTGATAGAGATAAGAATAAGTCTAGGGACAGGGAAATTATTGCTCATAAGGGTAAAGAACATGGTGATCAAATGGAAACAGGTAGGATTAGTAGCAGGTATAGACATAGGGAATCTAGGCATCCAAAGTACGATGAAGTAGAGCATCACAAGGATAAATCACGTTCGGAGGCTGGTTTCAAGAAAGACAATTCTGACAAAGACACACAAAAGTCTATTAGGTAGGTATGACTTAAATATTCTTTGGATCGACATTTTGGAAGATTTCTGTATCTTATCTGTCTGCTCGTTTGCTTATTTGTTTTAATGTGTTACATGATGGTTGTAAGGGAGGAGGAGGAAGAGGAAGATTACCAAGATAAAATTGAACAACAGCTTGCTAAGCAGGATGAAGATGATGTTGACATGATTAAAAATGAGAGCAGAAAAAGGAGGCAGGCTATCTTGGAAAAATATCGACAGCGGCAGCTACGGCAAGTTGAATCCTCATCTGATGGTAATGTGAATGGTAATACTCTATGTCCATCAACTTCCATAATACTTTTGATTTAATGTATTGAGGATTTATTTATAATTGTCATCTAAATGAAAATTATCATATTTATAATATGAAGAATCTGAGAAAGCCACTTCGGATAAGGAGAATCTACAGGGATTGCTTGCTATGAGTGTTGATAACAAAGTGAATAATGAAGAGCTTGAGAATAGGGATGACTCCAGAAATGTATTTGATGTTGGTCCATCGTTTTCTGTGGGAAAGTCACCTGTACAGAATGGAGATTTAGCTGATAAGAAAATGAACAATGTTGGGGGACTTGGAGAGGGTACTCCAAAGGTTGGTTCTTGTGTAGCAGTATGGTACATTTTTTTTTGTTAAAATTTATTTTCTAAGTTGTTTGTTTTCTTCAGAGTGAAATATCAGCCGATATGTTTACTGATGACATGTTTGGAGAATCACCAGCTGGAGTTTGTGTGAAGGTAAGGCTCTTGTCCGTATGCATCTAATTGTTTACCAATCTAGTTTTCTGCTTTATGCCAATTGGATTTTGGAATAATACAAATTTTTTCTTTAGTCAATTTTTTTTAATGGTAAGTATTCACTTTAGAAGCTTGTCCCCTCTTTCCTGTGGAAGAGGCAAGGGCAGTGGTTATGAATGTATTTCTGGGTGGGTAAACAAAATATTAAATAATGAAAAGTGGGCTGATACTTTGAGTGCCAAAACCAATTGGTTTGGGTAAGAGTGAGGGTTGACGGACAAATCGTGGAGAAATTAGAATATTGAACTGGGAATTGTCAATGCAATCCTGAGGTACTAGAGGTTTCAAGATGAAAGAGGATGTGTGGAAGGAGAGAGATAAAATGCACACAGAATAAAATGCTGGCTGAAGTCTAATTATTCAGCTATTAAATATCTATATAATTCTAAAAAAGCTCACACAAGAATGAGAGGAAATTTAGGCATAATATTCTCCTGTTTGCCTAAAAGAATTGTAGAACTTTAGTGATACAGCCCGGAGATAAGGGAAGTTATAGTCTGAAACATATAGCGGTCATTCTTTCATTTAAACAATCATCTTGATCCTTCAAGTATTGACCATTAGTCATGAACTTGGATTTGTAATTAACTGGTAGGTTTTTGTTCTTGATGTCATCTCATGATTTCATTTGCACTTCTCTTGCTGAAAGTCTTAGTATTAATGTAGCTTTAGATTTGTTGTTCAGTAATTTTTTTGAAACCAAATGACCATATGGCCATGTCATATTTTCTTTTCCTAGACAAGTATACTTGTTATTAATTGGGTATTGTGGGATGCCAGTTTTTTATGTGCACATAGAGTCCTCTTTGTTTGCATGTCTATAGCTTGATGAGTGGATAAAGTTTGCATAGACTTCATTACATGCTTGGACACCCTGCTTTATCAAATTTTTTTTAAACATTGAACAGTGTTTATCTTAGTTTCTTTGATCTATTGAATAGATTAAAAGTGACTTTCAACAAATACCACATGGCATCATTGGTTATACTTTTCCTTTTCAGATAAGACTGTTGTAATGTCTTCAAGCATTATACTTGATTTAAATTGTTATTGATGATGCTGTTTTTGAATGTATGTGCATTCTTCTTTTTGCAATTGTCTTTTTGCTTGGTGTTACTATTGATGTGACTTGTCCGTGAAGTTTTGGACATTGTCAGTTCTGTTTTCCTATTTATGTGTTTAAGTATATTACAAGGTAGTCAACAATTGAGGGGTAAAATTGATAGCTTGTACTACTGAAATTGTCATATTATGTTCTGCTGTCTGTTACTTATCATTTGAGCTTTGTTTAGGGAAAGTGTGAAGGACCACAGATAGACAGAAGTTATCTTCATGACAACTGGGATGATGCAGATGGTTATTATAGTAAGTTCAACTAACATCTCTAGTGAATCAACCTTTTCTTAATACTTTCCTCTGATTTTTATGATTGTCTACCCTTCATTTTCATAATTTCAAGTTGGTTTTTTTCTGCAGGTTACAGGTTTGGGGAAGTACTCGATGGTCGCTATGAAGTTGTTGCAGCACATGGAAAGGGTGTCTTCTCAACAGTTGTTCGTGCTAGGGATCTCAAGGCTGGGAAAGGTGACCCTGAAGAAGTGGCTATTAAAATGATTCGCAACAATGATACCATGTCAGTGAGCAAACTCTACTTTTTAGGAGGGAACTAATCAAATTTTAATTGTGTCCTTTCATTTAACCTTTTCTTTTGTAACTTGACATAGGTACAAGGCAGGTCAGGATGAACTTGTTATATTGAAGAAATTGGTAGGCGCTGATCCCGAGGACAAACGTCATTGTGTTAGGTTTCTTTCATCTTTCAAGTATCGGAATCATCTTTGCTTAGTTTTTGAATCTCTTCATATGAACCTTCGTGAGGTTCTAAAGAAATTTGGTCGTAACATTGGGCTAAAACTGACTGCTGTGAGGGCCTATGCAAAGCAGCTTTTCATTGCGCTGAAGCATCTCAGAAATTGTGGCGTTCTGCACTGTGACATTAAACCGGATAATATGCTGGTACATTGTCTCCATTATGTTTTATTTTTGTCGTGTCCTTTTTCTGCTAGTGAAGACTTATTTTTGTGGGTCTGTTCTTGTGCTGGTTTTTTTTTTTGATTTTATATGCAGGTAAATGAGCCCAAAAATGTGCTCAAGCTTTGTGATTTTGGCAATGCTATGTTCGCGGGTAAGAATGAGATTACACCCTACCTTGTTAGCCGCTTTTACCGTGCCCCAGAAATAAGTAAGTTCTTCTTTCAGCATTCTCTACTTACTACATCATTTTTAGGTCTGGTCTCCAGAGTCCATTATTTTTTTTGCATATGTTGCGCATACAGCACATGATTGCATGTATTGAGGCTGTATGGTGTGTATTCATGCCGTGGGTCCTAATTTGTTTGATTGCTAAGTGGTAACATAACGATTATGTTCTTTTCGTCTACAGTTCTTGGATTGCCATATGATCATCCAATGGACGTGTGGTCGGTTGGTTGCTGTCTATATGAACTGTACACAGCGAAAGTACTCTTTCCTGGTCCATCAAACAATGACATGCTTCGACTACACATGGAGTTAAAGGGTCCTTTCCCCAAAAAGATGCTTCGGAAGGTGATAAAGAATCTGTTGGCCTTATCTACTTTTAACAATTGGGATTTATTTTTATTTGGTTAACACCTATAAAAGATGTGTCATCAAATCCCAATCTAGTGTGGAATCTGTGTCATCTGTTACACATGTCGTGAACTTTACTTTTTCTCAATTGTTCTCTGCAAATCTGTCAAAAGTTATGCCCTCTCCTTTCACAGATATGCTTGGCACAATTTCACATTTTGATTCTGATTCGTGGCTAATGTTTCTTTTTTACAGGGTGCCTTCACAGATCACCATTTTGATCAAGATTTAAATTTTCATGCCACTGAGGAGGATCCTGTTACAAAGAAGGTTTGTGTTTTACATTTTGTTTTTTGTAACCACTGCTTGTTTTTTGTTTGTTGGGATATAACAACTTATTGTTGTTTTAATACTTTCTTGCTTTCTTTTTTGTTTGTAATCGGATGGATCCAATTTAAACCTTTTTTTTTTTTTGCAGCCTGTTAAGAGACTGCTGATAAATATTAAGCCAAAGGACATCGGCGCTCTCATGTCAGGCTTTTCTGAGGAGGATCCCAAAATGTTATCAAATTTTAAGGATCTTCTAGATCGAATATTTGTATTGGATCCAGAAAAGAGGATGACAGTATCTCAGGCATTAAGTCATCCATTTATCACGGGCAAGTGAAATAAGATGCTGATTTTCCTGACTCTAGAAATGTTGTTCAGCTATGAGTCTACCATGTGATCTATATTGACATTTCCCATCTAATTCTTCGGCGTTTATTCTGTCTTTTCACTGCTTGGTGGAGCTTGGTGGATCGCGTTGAAGAGGAGTTGAAAGGATCATTTGTTTTAAAGCCTTTCTTCATGGGAGTTCTTAACATGGGATGTGTTTCTGTTTCTTGTAAGACAACTCGCCGAAGGCGTTTCATCTTTTGTAAATCGTTCTTCATCATGGCCTTTGAAGATATAAAACTGAATATTTGTTTTAATACTTGATATTTGATCTTTTCTGTTCTACTCAGCAGTAACCAGTTCTAGAAATGATAATCCATAAACAGTTTCTTGTAAGTTTGACTTTATTAGGGCATAACAGCAAAGACTGCTGATGTGGACATGCATCCACATGATTTGCAAATTATATTCATCTAACTTGCAAACCTTGTCTGGCACACTGTCATATAAGAATAATTTACTTGTCAGTTTGATGGGTTGATTGGCTTGTCTATTTGAATTTCATGTTTCACATAATTTTCATATTGTGGTATATGTGATTGTTTACTTCCTGCAAAGTCTTTCATTTATCATAGTGTGTTTGGGCATTGGAGAGCCTAATTCCGTCTTTCCTTCAGGGTTCTGCCAGGGCTATGTGGCTATCAACAGTGTTTTAGATGCTAGAAGACAACCAAAAAAAGGTACCCTGGTTTGTTTGATGGACAACTTAATGTGTTAACAGAACTTGAAAGTAACATTTTTCTGATTGCAAAAGACTCTTCTGCCCCAAAGCCTTTAGGAAGCTTTATTTGAAGGGTGGCTGTAAATTTAGTTTTCAACCCTAATGTTTCCTGAAATTTAATCTCTTTCTTCCCTTGTGATTTTAAGATAGTGATTGATATAAGATTCAATTTCCTTTCTCTGTAGTTTGGCCTTTTAGCCTGTTATTTTCTTTTTCTATTGTAAAATCGCTTTCTGGAATTGACAAATTCCTGTTATAATATAAAGCTCTGAACAAATTGAATTGACAAACTTGAGGTTTTATGCTATCCATTTTTAGTTTTTCTTTGTAAAGAGTAATTTGTATCTGCCTTTTTTTACACGTTATGCTGTCCAAAGCTTTTCAATTCTGATATTTGCTTTGGTATTCTTGCGGCCTTTAGATGGGAGATTGCTGGAAGCATTGCTTGTGCTGTTGAAATCAATGGTAATTTCCATTTATCTTTTCTTTTCCCTTTTTAATGGATAAGGTTTTTTTACTTACATGATCCCTCCTTATGTGAAACTTTTACATTCAACAAAAGCTATATTTACATGACACTCTTTCCTAGGTTTGTTTGTTAACCTTCCAACAATTCAGTTTGTTGCTTACGTCTGGTCTACTTTATCTGTCTACAAATGATGGGACTTGGCTTGAATTTTCAAATAAGATGTTAAAAATTTGGGATGGTATAGTGAATCACTTGCCTATAGATTTTATATACTTCAATTTTTTTAAGCTTGAATCAATGGAATTCTATATATGCCTGTCATGGAGTTTCAGTTGCACATTATGATGTGTCTATGACATGTCTTTATATTTCATTACAACACCACCTTTGGATTCTTTGGTTCATGTTAACAAATTTAGGATTGCTGTTCACTATTCAGCTTGTGCAGCTAAGGCTACTATTACTGTTGGTAATTGGTAGAATACTTTGTAAATATGGATGAGCCTTGTTAAAGAGGTGAACCTTTTCTTGTACATTTGGCTCAAATGCAGCAGCACTTATATCCCTTTGAATATTTTTTTCGTAGTTTTTTATGATGTCTATCTTTTCTTGTGTTTCCTTTTCTTCGATCCTCTCTTTCTTCTTTCTCTCATCACTATGCTGCTTTGCCACCAACCTCCTCCACTTTGCTGTCATTGCTTTGCTGTATGGCAACTTTATTCCTTTACTATCCTTCATGCGTGTTGCTTTCCCTCTAGTACACCTTTGCCTAGGGTTTGATTTACTGATGCGTATCGCTCGGTATGGGTGGTACGTACCAGTCCGATAGGATATCGGTACGCGGACCGCCCTCTATTGGGCGGTATCGGTTAACTGAAACTAAAAATGGGTATTACATGGTTTATTATAGTGGAGCCAAGATTTTTTGGCTATTTGCCATTTGCCTGAACTAGACAGGTTAAAAGGCAAATATTCATTTGGCCTTTGTGATATCAGGCTGCCCCCTTCTGTTATAATAGTGAAAATTGACAATATTAGGGTAAATCATGTTAAAAAATTTGCTATAGTTAATGAAATATTGAGTTAGATTAATTAAAAGAGAACAAGGATATCATTTATTAGTCAAATTATCCCTTTTTTGTACTAGTGATCTTGTAGGAGTTGGATGATCTTAGATGTATTCGATAATTTTCACTCGAAACTCATCCTTTAAATTATTTTTTAAATATGAATAAGTAGCATATGAGTTCATTGAAAGATTTGCATAAGATTTATATTGATTACAAAAAAGCCTATAATAGAGTTCCTATAGTTATATTATTACGAGTTCAGAATAGAAAGATATATTTCCTTGATGTCATAAAAGAATGCATATGTTAGTGTAGTCATTAGTGTTAGACCTATAGGGTTTGTGTCGAGTTAGTTTCCAATTAGTATAGGTTTACATCAAGGTTGGCTTTAAGTTTGGCCAATTTTAATTGGTAATAGATGAACTTACTTATCGTGTACATGATGAATCTCCATGATGTATTTTATTTGCTGATAATATTATTATAGGTGATGAGAGTTTAAATGAAATTAATTGTGAACTTGAGCTATAGATCTAAAGATAGTTGTGAAATTAAAGATTTTAAAAATCAAATAGGACTAAGATTAGACGTATGAGATGCAATTTTAGTAATACCAAGAGAAAAACTAAGGTTATTGTTAAATTTATGAAAAGAAAGTTTTAATAGGTAAAATTTGTTGGCATCTTTAATCGAATATTTAAGAAGATGGAGATGTTGATGCTTGTTTAGTGACTAAAAATCAGGTGACAAGAGTGGATAAAGATGCAAGGAGTTTTGTGTGACTACCTAGTACCTCATAGATTGATATTTATGTATAAATAAATATTTAAACTCTCTTAATTTAACTAATGATATTTCTTTATGCATAGCTCAATGGCAGCAAGAGATTTATGTAGTCGATCCCAAATAGTTGGGATAATATGGCTTGTTTGTTTGTTTAGCAGGATATGAATTAGTTTTGGTGGTGTTTGTAGATCCTCCCAATTGAGGAATTCAATTTCGTTTGGAGCAGATCATATCAACCTGTGTTTGCTAGTCTATGCACAGATTGAGATGTGGAACATCCTTTTTCGGATGGTTTGAATTTGGCATAGGGTTTACCATCTTGTAACCCATTTGAACTGTTTGGTTTAGGCCTGAAATTGGACCTAAACAGGGCCATAAGAGCCTGGTCCACTTTTTTTTTAATATTTAGGGCCTAGATCAGTCTCATTCCAAGTGTTTTTTCAGAAGTGGAGAATGAAGAGCTATGAATTAAGTATGATGGAGGACTGAAAGAAAAATATTTTCAGAAGTGGCTGAACTCAAAAGTGGCCATTGATACTTATAATACTTATTATATTTTAGTGCTGGATTAGTTGATGGAGGTGAACAGTAGACTGTTGGTGAGATTAAAATGAGGGTTTTAAAGGATTACTTCTTCCGAATTCCAAACTGCATCTATGGAGAAGCTTTTCCTTATATATAATTGGAGACTTGGAAATAAACTGAAAAGCAGAGGTGAACCATGTCCACCAATTCGGTCCTTAGGATTGGGATCATTTCAAGAATTCAACTTATGGAGAGCATTGTTGTCGATGAACATAACTCTAGCATGGAGAATATAAACTCAAAGTTTTAATGTTGAAAACACTAAGCAAAATTAAAATATATATGCTAACTTTTTTATTTTATGAATCAGGATACATATGATGAGATTAAATACTCATAAAACATGGTTTCAAGCAATGCTAATTATTATATTTGGTACATCACACAAATTGGGCAGTATAGTTCAAGGTTTGACGTACCATCCAAAATGGTATGAAATGGGTGTTAGGTATTGGTTTGCCAATTGGTTGATACTTTGACTAGTTCGCGTTGGACAGTACATAGAAAAGGATCAAGTACTGGTCGATATGATCAAAACTCATGCTGTATCGATCAACACGAATATGTCGTGGTTGGAATTTGATCGATACCGACTTAATCGAGTCAAGTTTGACCCCAATAGTCAAATTGACCATTGGAGCCTCTTTTGGGGCTTTAAATCCCCTCTTTCCTCACTCTTTTACTCACTCTCATTCTCACTCTTTCTCACGTTCTCTCTTGTGATTAAAGTACCTAGTTGGCGATTAGTGATAATCAAGCTTTGGATTTGGATAAAAGAGGAGTTGGAACTCGAGATCTAATGAATTTTTCTCCAATTTGAAGGTATTTAGCTTATTTTTATGTTTTATTTATCATTTCATATAATTAGAGGCATACTAATGCATATTTATAAAGATTAAACATGATTAAGGTAAGTATCTTGTGTAAATCCCAATTAGCTCTATTGTCTTAAATTAGGTCCGAATTGGGGGTATTTAGGTTAATAACAGCCTTATGCATTTATTATGTCTTATATACTCTCTCTTCTTAATTAAATACAATAAAATTATCATTAATTTGGATTAAAAACCTAAAATAGTTTTTTTTTTGTGAATTTTCGTCCATTTTTAAGCCTCTTTCCGAAAAGGGCTGATCGGTATGTGCTGATATGTATCGGTCCACCTATGGACTGATAACAGTGGTTATTGACCATTTTAATTTTTTTTTAAATTTTTTTAAAAAATTAAGATTTACCACCTTGGTACAATTTAACAGTGGTTATTGACTGATCCGAAAAGGGCTGATATGGTACAATGATCCTTGGTACAATCTACCACCTTCTCATCCAATATCAATATTTTTTAAAATTTACGACAATTGTTGTAGAGCTTATTGGATGGTACGGAGTCCAAGTCGAAGGGTGCTGGAAAGTAAGCCTCCTTTGCTTGGTACCAACATTTTCTTTAAGATAGTTGTTGATTCTTTTTAACATTTTCCTCTCTCTTTTTTGTCTTTTGACTCTTGCTCCCTATAGACCGTCATCTCCTCTTCCTCTCCTTGTGTCGTCACTGCCACCTTTCATTATGCGTGGCCACATTCTTTTCCACCTCTTCTCTTCCTCCCTCACACCTCTGCTTCCTCATTTTCTCCACCTCATCCCCTCTTCTATTTCTCTTTTGTTTGTTTAATTTTGCCCTCATTTAGGGGGGAGTTGTATTGGTTGACATGGGGGCATACTGACATCGGTATGCCCAACGATAGTGGTTCAACCACTATCGACAGTGGATCAAGATTTGAAACCTCGGTTTCAAGTAGAGATTTGGTATTTTTGTTATGTGAACTCATGATTGACTAGTTATAGATTACCATATTCAAGGTTTTAAATTTTGTTAAGGGATGTGTTGGCCGTCAGTTGGACTTGTATGGGCCTAATACATACTGGTGTATTAACACAGTACACTGGCCTACTAGTTGGCTTTGACAAAAGATTGAAGGGAATACGAAGAGAAGAAGAGGAAGATGAGGTGGAGGAGGCAGAGGAGGTGGAGTGAGAGAAGTAGAGTGAAGTCCGACTGAGGTAGCAGCGATGCAATGGAATGTGAACAGGCAGGGGCGGTGGAGCAGTGCGAATCCTGGTATGCTAATTACCCTGTACCCCTGGTTTTAACTATTAAAACCTGGTGGCAATCCTGGTTTGGTAGGGATGTTAGACAATTATTCTTCCTCTGAACCAGATTGGGGGAAATGATCCAATTTGTAATCCTTTTTCTGGTTGGAAAGGTAAATAGTGACTGGTATGAACTGGTCTAATTGGTTTTGTTATTCATGACTGTGGATAGGCTGTTCTTTGTCTGAATTCACCAAAGGAAAACATAATTAGGAGAGTTTGTCTGACCACTTCCAATGAAAGTGTTGGCCACTGTTCATTAAGTGCTTCTATATACTGTTTACTTCCATGTAACAAACAATTTAAAGTTATCAAATCATTTGAAATCATTTGTTAGATTTTGCTATCGACTTTCAGTGAACCAAACTGGTTCATGATTAAGCCTTGTGCTTCTGTTTATTTCTGATGAACCAGATGCACTATTGGAAAAGTCTTTGCTGGATTGTAGACTTTTCTGTATGCATGTATTGCCCATAGAAGGGCAAGCCTTGGTGCCACGACAAGTTTGCTTGTTTGCAACTTGGGTGGCCAGAGTTCAAGTCACAGAAACAACCTTGCAAAGGTAAGACCGTGTACATGGCAATCTGAGATCCCACACAAGTGGGAATCTCTATACACTGGGGTCATCCTTTGTTGTGTATTGTTGCCACCATTAATCATATGCTAAATAGGAGGCAAGGGATGGACCCATGATTTGTGGACTTCTTCTAATCTAGAGGATTTGATGAGTATTATTTTCATATTAATACTCCTTATGCGGCCAAGGCTACTGGCAAGTTGCCTTGATCTGTTTAATTTTTTAAAGAGTGCAAACATTTGGAATTATTGAAGTTTAGGGTGTTGGTTTTCCACGATTAGAACTTTAAATGCCCAGCTACAAGCAACTACCAAACTGTAATTACTTTTAGATGCCTATAAAGTGGGTGCTGACTTGCAGTTGTGACTACAACCTATAGTCAAATTGGAAAATTACCTATGAATAATGCCAATGCAAGTGATTTTTCAGACAAGTGTAGTAAATTTCTTCTATAGCGTGCAAAAATTGCATTTGCAATTGCAAACCGGTTCGAGGCAAGCAAATACACTTATATTCGCAAATCAATGCATTCCTTTTCACATGTAATTGCAGAAGCATAGGTGACCAAACATGTCCTTAATATGATTCCTGTTGTGCTAGTTGCAGTATGCTATTATTGAAATTTGAAAGGTTGTTCAGCTGTCAAGTTCATGTCTTCTAATATTACACAGTTCATCATTATATTTTGGGGCTACTAATTTGAAGTTTATTAAGGGAGACAATGAACCCTTCCTTGAGAAGGAAAAAGGATTATGTAATTTTTCTCTTGTTTACTTGTTGAAATTTATTGGAAAGATGGCTTCACTCTCTGGGCAAATTCCGCATAAGTGGGAGCCTTGCACTGGGAACTTTTTTAAGTTTCACTTTGTAGCCAATTTATTTAGAACACAAATTAAGGGGATGCATGAAAATAAGTTGCATGGGAATTAATTCAACAAATTACCTCAATAGGACCATATTTGCCTCTATGTTTCGTCAATGTGATTCCAAGAAGTAAACAAAGTAAAAGTGAATTATGTTTACAAGGGTAACCTTGTTGACACCTATGTGAGACAACCTGGTTTGCAAGATTTTCTTGATTTGAGCTCATCATAGTTTGTTTTATTTGGGAACATATGTTTTGTTTCTTTAACAAGGACATATTGTTAGTGAAAGGTACTCTAGTTGGTTATAACTGCAGACTTGCAGCTTTTTGGTTATATATTTTGGCTAGTTTGGTTTTATTTCATTTGGCTAAAGTTGCAGTGGTGATATCAGATTGTTGTTGTTTGTGAATTACAAAGGGTGAGAAGCTTCATTCTTCTTTCTTTGATTTTTGAATTACCAAGGATGAGAAACTTAAGCATCATCAATTTGTGGGGTCCATTTGTTGTTGGAGGATGAGCAGGTTGGTAAATTTCTTTGGGATTATGATTTTGTAATTCATTGCTAGTGCAATCTTTCTTTCTCAAAATTCAAGCAGCTTAATCGTTTCTACTTGGCTTTGATGCTTAATCATGTCACCTTGTTGTATTTATTTTTCTATGGCCCGATTGCCTTTTAATGCAAGCTTGCAACATTTTTTTTTTCACATAACAAGGTGCAGGAGTGCCTGTCCACCTTCGTCCATCTTTTCCCTTTCTTTGTTTTCTTCCATCAATCCATGTGCCGTGTTTTCTCCTCCAACAATCAATCCAATGCTTACCTCTGTTCACAGCTGGAGTTGTATTAGATAGTGTCTTGATTTATTATATGGTATCACTTGTAGGTAGGACCAGAACAATTCATGAAACTTTTATTTTCAGGCATTACATTATCAACTGAATGCAAGAGAAGTTGAGTTTCTGTTGGTTGGTATCTGCTTCTGGTGCAATTTATCAACTTAATGCATTTTTACTACAAAAACGGAATCAACATACATGCTTTAATTACCATGGCAATTTTTTTGTCATCATGCAGTGAATATTTTGATGCACAGAGGATATGTAAAATCAAACTTGCATATATACGTCTGTCTAGAATTATTGATGCTATTTTTAGTTTGATTGTATCAATCAGGTTCTTTTTAACTTCGGGTATTTCTTTCAAAACCATTGAGATTCTCACCATTTTGATGTCAGTAAAAAATCTACTAAGATTGAAGCGTTCTCTTCATGTACTGTGTGAATGGTCATCCTTAAGGAGCATATCCAAATATTTATCATCACATGAGGTTTGATATTATTTGTGAAGTTGGGATGATCGAGTTTAGACCATCTTTGACTCAGGCCTGACTATTTGAAATAGTTCACCTTTCCCAGAGAGCTTTATTGGCTATTTGCTGACCTTTAGTGAGACAAAATGTGTAATTTTATTAGAAGTGTGAAGGAACTTGGAATTTTCAAGCAGTGGCATTTGCATCTGGATGATTAGTTCTATAGTTTCTCTGCTACAGTTCTGCTTGATCTTCACCATCTTTTTTAGTAGTTGCAACTAGATTATAGAGATAATCTGGAAAGATGGAAGGGGGTAGAGATTGGAAGGAGGGCCATATTGTCTAGATCAGAAACTTGGAGATGAAATGTTTGTACATTCAATCCTCTTTCCTTTGTGTCACATAAACATAACTAGGTGAACAGGATAGAAATTTCACTTGGTACTGGGACTTAATTATATATGCCTGGCATGGGACTTGTCTGTAAACCAAACCTGGCAGTCCTGGTGTGGGCTCAGACTTGGGACTTAAGACCAATTTGAACCTTAACTCATATGACATGTAGTTTATATTGCTATAGCCTTTTATCCTTCAAGAAAAATTTTGAAATGATTGATTTTATATCTTTGTTGATGGTTTTTGGAGTTGTGATATAGCTGACACTTTATATTTCTATTTGTCTGTTGATATTTTTCTTTCTTTCTTGTTTTCTCATAAAATCTTTTTACTTATTTTTCATTCACGTTTAAGTAGGCCCCCGTAAATTGTTACCTTTTGTTATCATTTCCTCCTACTAGCTGTTTTAGACAATGCATTCCCTTGTCTAGAGGTCTTCTGTGTTTTCTGGGGCTAGTATGTTTTAGACAAAGCATACTAGCCCCCGTAAATGAGTCTGGCATCTCATTTACAGAAGACCTCTGGAAAATTGTCCAGAGGTCTTCTGTGTCTAGTGGAAGTCAATTTTGCTTGTCAATTCTTGCTAGTTTAGAGATGAAAATAACTAATTTTTATTTTCGTTGTGACTAATATGGCAGTTTTACTTGTTAGTTAAAAATGAGTAATAATATGATTCTCCAATTTGGACTAATATGGCAGTTTTACTCGTTAGTTAAAAACATAGCTGGTTTAGAGATGAATTTTAAAAATGAGTAAAGTCATATGTGTTTTTCTAGGAAGTTGTATTGTTAGATAATTTAGCTGCCGTGGTTTTCATTGTTAGATAACTATCACGGTCGTAACAGAACTGAATTGCCAAGTATTTCGTAAATTGGAAAAATAATAGTATGCTTGATGTCTGTTGAGGAACTGGGAAGACTTGGGGTATTGTGGTAGCTCCAAGAATTTTGCATTTGCTAACAATACTTTTGTCCTGTCAAGTTATTCGGTTTAACTGCACCATACCAAGATACTCAGATTGCCATCTCTTTTGCTCGTGTATTCGCCGTGTTGCTGTTGCGAGTAAAGGTATGTTTGCCAATGCCAATGTGCCCATTTTGTGCTCGGTGACGTAGCATCTTGTATTTTCAATGGTTTCTTTATTTTTGGTGCCTAAAGGTGCATTGCTTATCATCGGAATTAAGAGAATACTGTGTAAATACTCATTGAACCACAGCATTTCTTTCATGAGACTTATTTATCTATTGTAGCTGGTGCAGATGTGTGGAAGTTGTAAGTGATGAATTTGGGCGAAAGGGCGCACCTATCTGATTTGTTTGTCAATTTGAAATGGGACAATAAAATTCTCAAAATTAATTTATCATAAATAAAATAGTGAAATAATCTTAATTTTTCTTTATACGCTTGTGATCGATAAGTTTAATAAAATTTAAAATAAATACACTTTTGCCTCGACGCTGTGTTGATTTATTTGTCTTCTGAGTGAGCTGTATAATCATGTACGTAGTTATTCAATCCTGACGAGGAGAAAAAGCATCCAAAATCATATCTGATTTGCAAGATTGGGTCATTCCCGTTTGGCATCAATTGTGACCCTCAATCTTTCCCATCGATGGATGAAAATCGGGGTAATGGTTTTAAATAATTAGAAATTGGATAATATCAGATATTATCCAATTTGGAATGACTGGCTCTAGGAATCGAGGGTCGATGAATAAATCATTTTATTCCATCGTTAGTCGGTGGCCTAATTAATTAATCAATATTTTCATTGCTGTAACTAGCCAAAATGAAAATATTTCTTGTAATAAAAAAATGAGATGAAAGAAACATTTAAGCTTTGATTGGCGGGCTCTCCTTTAAAGAGAAGGGACCCTTCAAAAATTGGCGTATGCTGCCATAAGTGGCGAGCACACGGTATTCTTTAGTAAAAGGCGAAAGAATAGTTCGCTCTGTGCTCGCCACGCAGCTGCGTGACCTTAAGTTGCGAGGTGGAATCCCTTGTGAAGCAGCTCCGCTCGAAGCTCTCGTTAAAGCGAGCGATGTGGGTCTATTTCTTCTTGCGGTAAATGAACCAACATGGCTTTGGCCTCCTCCTGTGATTTGGTGTCTCGGCTAAGGCTCGTCGTAGAAAGGAAGGCAAACCTATTGCCTTAAGAAACCAGTAATTAGATTGAGAAGGCTATGGTGAGCAATCTGGCTGTCGTGAGGCTCTCGTCAAAAGCTCACCGACTTTTTGCTGGATCATTCTATCAACCAACTATCAAATTGGCTTGATAGGTATGAGAACTAATAGGGTAAATATTTGCCTCAATTAGGACTCGATACGTGGTAGCCCTACTAACCAACGACCAAATTGGCTGGATAGGCATGAGAACTAATAGGGCAAATTTTTGCCTCAATTAGGACTCGATACGTAGTAGCACAAGGAGTATAGCGGTCAATTGTTGAGGGAATATTTTGAACATTTCTCAGAATATTCCCTCAAGTTAAATCGAATATAGAAAGTCTATCAGGCCACACAAATCTATATTAGTTAATGTTTACTCGAATCTCTCATTTTCTATCTTGGGACTCTTTAGACCATCGAAAGGATCACGTTAAGAACCTTACTCGACCTTGATGTTGGTATACATCAGGCACCACCGAGTGGACGCTCAAGCCCCTTAACTTGACCACATCATACTTAATACATATGTGGAACCGAATCTAATTGGGTTGATTTGGACATAAACGATATTATCCTTATCATTTTAGCATAAGGAGGAGGGATTGATATAAATATCATTGATATCATTTCTATCATTTTGATGTTAGAAGAAGAGACTGATATAAATATCATTGAGAAGGATGCATCAGATGTATTTTCATCATCATGTGCATTTTTCAAGTAGGCTCCAAAGGTCAATCAACTTTTGCCTTGGTTAACACTTTAACGAAGAAATTTATTAAGTGTTGAGTTGGTGAGGGGAGATCGAGTGAAAAAATTGAGTGGGAATCTTGATGGGACTTCTGGAAGTCGAAATGATGGCCTAAGGCTATACGAGGGCCCCCTCCATAATTTTGGGGTTGACTTTGCATCGTGAGCCCTCACTTGCCTTCTTTGAGCCTTTTTACCTCTACTCTCCTCTCAGGCATCCAAAACACAGTGCTCGAGCCTACTCCATTGTCAAGCTAGGAAAATGTTCTCTTTCTTATCATATGAGTCTTGCTCCCTCAGTTAATACATAGCCAAGAGAGTAGGAGTTTTATCCTTGGATAGCTTGAGGATAAGAAAGAGTGCATCATTCTCCTCGAGGATTTTTAGGTTATGAAAGATTTCTATGATCATGATTTTGTCCAAACTCTCAAGTACCTAGAGCACGGACAAGTCTCAAATGTAGGTACCTTAGGTCGAGCAACATCTATATGACCTGATGTGTAAGAATTTGTATATGTACGTTGATGCGTTAGAGGTTCGGCGTCAATTCCCTCTCTATCTACTAATAGTGGTGTGTCATCTTAGATGATGCTCAACTCGTGGTGCTATCTCAGTACTCCAATTGTGGCTTCACACATGCTAAGGAGGACATGAAACAATTCGAGAGAATGTTCCACCCATATCTCAAAATATTTTCTCTAGTTAAATCAACTATCAAGAGTCTACAAAGCCAAAGAAATTCATGTTAGTTATTGTTTACTAAAATCTCTTTACCTTTGTTAATTACTCACTCATGTATCGGAGGGACTATGTCGAGAAACCCTTGTGCTTATCCCAAACGGGTTCTAACCTTGACAAACGACATTCTTGTAGTCGTCTTTCTTTGATGTCACCCTCAAAGAGGTGTGCTTACCAACTCTTAACATAAATGAGCCCCTAGACGATGTAAGGGACTCCTGAAACCAGTCATCGATCACACTCCATCGGTTGCTCAAGTATAAAAGCTAGCCCCAAAACTTAAAGGAACAATCACATCTACTATTTTCTACATTCTAACTAACTTTACTATCATAGGAGTCGGGTCGAGAACATCCCTCGACACTGATCGCTTGTGCAGGGATCTCGACGAGGCTAAGGCGTACCTCGGGATGACACCAAAATCCGCCTCTAACGAACAAGCAGCGCCTTGGCATCGTTCCAATCGAACCAGCTTCCCACTCCAATCTCTATACATGGCCCCCCGTAGGCCTCTTAGATGAGCTTGCGCCTTGGGGACTGACCCAAACTATGTCAACTTTATGGTCAACAATATCAACAACAACAACAACCATATCAACCATTTCCATAACAAGTCATGCTTAAATTAGCTCAAAGGAATTTAGAGACATGAATACATATTGGGAGAGACCTTCCTTTCTATCACTTATCTTTTAATATGAAATATAATTTAGTTGGCAAAAATTTTAATAGTTTATTTGAAGATTATGGACTCAATTTTATTTTTATCACTTATCTTTTATAATTTTTTTAAAATACCAGCCTCATTTATAATGCTTGCATGAGTTTACATCATTATTTGATTGATTGGTTGGACCTAATTGGGGACATGTCTTTTACTTTGGTTAGGTGGGAAGGAAAGTTAAAGCTGATTTGGATGATAAGCACACGCTATTCTTTAGTAAAAGGCGAAAGAATAGTTCGCTCGAGGCCGCTCCCTTCACACCGCTCAGGAGAAGCGAGCGCTGTGGGTCTATTTCTTCTTACAGTAAATGAACCAACGAGGCTTTTAGCCTCCACTTTTTAATGTCTCTCGGCTTAGGGTTGTCGTAGAAAGGAAGGCACACCCATTACCTTTCACAAAACCTGTGATTAGACTGAGAAGGCTATGCTGAGCAATCTGCCTATTCCAAGTCTCTCAATCAAAAGCTCACCAACTTTCGCGCACCTTTCTTTTAGGAGCATCCAACAATGAGCACGTCACGTTGACTGGAGGATAACCATGGCGATGAGGTCAGATTATATATATTATTTTTTTATCAATAATTTTTTCGATCCAACAATGGTTAGATTCAAATAAAAATCGAACCGATCAAGAACTGAAATCGAATTAGACTAATAGTTCGATAGTTTTGAATGGAACTCGAGCCATGTTTCGATGCTTCAGTTTTGATTTCTAAAATCTAAAACTGGCTAAAAGAAAAAAAATTTAAAGAATTAAATGCCCTTCCAAACGATGAATCTATCGTTTTTAATAATTTAATAATTAGATAAATATTTCAAAAAATATATATATTAAAATCTAAATTAAAATAAATGGTTTCGATTTGAAACCAAAATCAAAACAGTTGGTTTTGAATCGATTGAAATCAATTTATTTTGATTCCAAATTCAGTAAAACTAGAATCAGAGTCAATGCTTTCGACACAAGAGGAGCTTACTATAATTTTCTCAATGTGATAAAACAATATTTTTTTAGGTAAATAATTGATTATTAGATTCCACTTTTCTCTCTCTCTCTCTCTCTCTCTCTCTCACTAGACTTGTATATTTTTGGGGATGTCTATGAGCTTTACAACATGGTTGTCTGTTAAAACTGTTCCATTATAAGACTATGTTAAATTAGGTAAGATATATTATAGATTATGATTATCAATCAATACTTATGGTAAGATTTCTTAGAAGATTATCTCGATGGGAGGACTCTCTTAATTACTTATCTTACTCTTATCTATATATATATAAAACATCAAGGGATTATTCACAAAGTGATTATATATCTATTTTCATCTCCCTATTAATCCTTACTCCTTCGTTAGAAAAAAAAGGAGAAAAAAAAAGATTAGTTTTATCTTATAGATTTGTATTGTTGCTTCCTACGGATCGAATTACATACTCGGATCAAAGAGAAAGTTATTCTAAATTAACATCCAAAAATATGTAATCTTGATCTTCATCTATCGTTATTTGATTTTGATTTTAACATTAAATTTTTTTACATAATATGATTATAAGTTATTTGATTTTGATTTTAACATTAAATTTTTTTACATAATATAATTATAATTTTTATGCTTATAATCACGAGGATCTCTCCAAGCTATACAACATATTTTCTAGGGATAATTATAGGTATATGATTGTGTTCCTAAACAACACTAGAAAAACTAATCATCTCCTATAATGTCATTATATTATAGTTAATCTCTTAAGTTGATCAAATAGTATACTGACATTAAATTCCTATAACTTAGTAATTTTTATATTTTGCTCTTTAAAATGTATTTTTTTTTTTTTGGAACTCACTAGCGATCATACTTAACATTGGTTAACCCGAGTTTATTCCACCAATTTAATAAGAGCAACATGTATTAGAAATTTAAGTATTTGAAAGGATATATATATATATATATATATATATATATATTGAAAGGACTAGGTAAAAAAAAAAAAAGATAAAGAAAGACCAGTTTCCAGAAGCAGATTGGTCAAACATGGAGTGAGAGTTGCATTGGTCTTATTTTGACCATTCCAGAAGCAACTTCTTTCCATAAGCATATCTTGAATTGTATGCATCCACCATGATTGAGGGATGGAAGCTTGACCAGGTTGAAGAAAACAAAACATAATCAATATGGAGAAACCAATGGCTCTTAACAATTACAAATTCCTTTACATGTATTATTTATTACATTCGTAATCTCATTCCATTTATTAGATGCTCTGTTTTTTATTGTTGACAAGCTGAGGAAAAAAATTAATTCGCATTCACGATGCTGTTGGAGTTACCACATCGTAATAAATGTTCGTATACAACACCTTTGCCACAGTGCTGCTATTGACAGTGTACTATGATTTGGCACCTAAAGCTTTACATCTCTGTCTCATTCATTCCCCTTAATTTGGATGTTCGATATGATGTTCAACAAGGAATGTTTCTCAAGGAAATTTCGATAAAATCAATACTATTACAGCTTGAAACTGTCAAACCAAGATCTTCTGGGATAGTTTTACTGAAATTTCAGCATATGGTTCTGATGTTGGTCAGTCAAAAGCAGGTTCAATTATACAGCCAGATTCAAACAAGAACTGCTAATTAAGCATGAAATACTAATTCTACAGCCAGTATCAAAGTTCTGTGCAGTGTTAGGTACCAGTAATGCTAATTAAGCATGAAATGAAACATCAGATGAGTGAGTAGCCACAGTGAAAAGCTGAAAGCAAATTAGAGCAGTCATCTGTGTAGTATATCTCTGCTACTACAGAGCCGAGAAATCTGGATATACTTAGAACTTTATCTACAAGATCAACAACTATCATCACATGCAAAGTAATGCTATGATCAACTGATACCATGCATTCTTCGGATGATATGCTTCATCTCAAAATTGCAGAACAAGAAGTTCATACGCAAGTAGTTCAAGCTCAGAATTTTTTACAAGTGACAACACCTAAATACCATCAATCGATCGCCAGAAAAGACAGAGCAAGAAAGAGAAAGAAAAGGATGCGTCTCAAATTGATATATGCATTGCAACAGTTCCTGAACAGAAGAGAAGGATCAAACCAGAGCAAAGAGGTCGGGGACATAGGAGAACCACCGGAATCCACAGCTCCACTTCTCTTGCAGCATCGGGCACCGCGGCAGCCAGTGCCAAGTCCCCCTTGACACCTTGAAGAACAGCACCTCCGGCCAGGTGGTGCAGCAGATGCAAACAAGCCCCTCGTGCCAGAGACAGTTGACATGGGAGTAGTTGTGGTAGCAGACCGACATGAACTTGCGGCACATCATCTCCGGCAGCCGCCCGATCTCCTCCCAAGCTCTGCCCCTTCTCTCTTCCTTCCTCCCCACGAGCTCCCACAGTTTTAGGCTCCTTGAGATCCCATCCCTTCCGATCCCGCCGACGAGGTAGAGGTGGTCCTCTCCGCTTCCGCTGCATCCGCCCACCAGACGGACGAAGGCCAAGTCTTCCGGCATTGGAGGGGCGACTCCGACGTCCCACGCCCCGTTCCGGAGATCGAAGCCTACCGTGGAGAAGGGCTCGGGGGTGGTGAAATAGAGCGACCCGTCGAAAAAGGCGCCGCCTTGGTGCGGATTCCGTCGCCCGAGGACGGGCTCGAAGCCGGGGAAGCGGGTCCAGGCGAGGGAGGCGGAATCGTAGACGAAGACGTCGTCGTCGGAGGCGCAGGGGAGGAAGATCTTGTACCCATGGGTGGAGTTGGAACGGGAGGGAAGGGAAACGAGGGTGGCGGATGAGGGGGCGGCGGAGTTTGTGGGCAAAGGGAGGACCTTTGAGGCGTTCGTGAGGAGGTTCGCGACAAGGAGCGAGGAACGGCCAAGGGCGAAGAGCAGAAGTCCCGAAGCGGCGGAGAGGAGGAGAAGCGAGGAGGGGGAAGCGGATCCGGAGGTGGATGATGGGGGGAGGGGGACGGAGCGCCACCCATCAGCGGCTGGATCGTAGAGCGGTAGGCAGCGGTGGGAGAACTGGGGGTGGGAGAGGAGGAGGAAGGCAAGGGAGTTGTGGGCGTGGAGAAGGGAGAGGAAGGCCGGGGAGGAGAGGAGGCAGCTAAATCGCCGGCAGGTGGGGCGGAGGGCGAGGATGGTGCGGAGGGGGAGGAGGGCGATGATGCGCTCCAGGAGCTCGTCAGGCAGACGCCCCCATATGGAAGGCTGCATCACCACTTCCTTCTCCTTCTTGTTGCGGTCGTTCTCTCTTCGCTGCTCTCGAGCTCTCAACATCATCGCCTCCTCCTCCTCCTCCTCCTCTCTACAAAACACAACAAAGTTTCCGTCTTTAACCGCAGCAGGGCTTCAAGGTACGATCTTTACAGCAAGAAATGGTAGATCAGCTCTCAGCATCGCGTTCGGTCTCCACATGACAGAACAAAGACGCAGTCTTCGGGCGCTGCGGGGGCTTCAAAGCTCCTCGAGCTTCTGGAATAGGAAATCGAAGAAGGCCAGCTTAGTTGGAAAGTAGTTGGTCGAGCACGGCGAGATGTAGAATAGTAGGCGGTGGAGAGTCAAATCTGTGGGGGAGATGACGATGGATTCGGACGAAACGAACGAAAACAGGGGAGGAGAGTTATGTTGATGGAGTGCGCTCCACCGATACGTCCAAGTAGGAACAGAGAGAGCTCGGAACCGATTTCTTGGGCCATCAATCTGTGTGCTCAACTCATCCGCCATGGCATTTGCTCATGAATTATCCATGAGCACTGTAATTTCTTGGTCAATCACTGTGCTGGAAGCAAGTGACGTCAACTCAAGATGGTAACATCGCATAACAAGACATCTCCAGCAGTAACAACAGGCGAACGATGCCAAATCATCTACGCTTTTGTTTTCTAATCTGTCACGCCAAACCAGGAACGTACCTCTGAATCAGCCTGAGATGTCCCTAGCAATCAGCCCCACCTCCGATTCATCTGTTTGACTTCAACCTTCATATTCATGAACAGTGAATTGGTATGAAGTGCATGAGATCCAAAATTTACGTCATCCAGTTCAATTCATGTGGTTTGTTTGAGAATTCTTGCCATCTAATTCACATTCTGATCACTGAGAGTAAGATGATGGGAACATCTAATGCAGCTTACCTAATGATGGTTGCTTTTATTATCTAGTTGATGAGGATTTGAGTCACAGAATCATTCTCTGTTCTCGTCAGCAAATACGCATACTGGTACTTGACAAGAATCAAGCATTGGAAGTACTGTTATCCCTAAGGAGGTAAGGAGGATTGAGGTGGAAGATGGTAACTCCAAACCTGGGATCTTTTATTGGATCAGAGAACAGAGGAAGGAAGGCAGAAGTCAAATGAAAGAATGGGAATTGTTAGAATAGATAGTCCATGAAATAGACAGACACCACAATACAGCTCTACGGAAAGCTAGTTTCCACCCTGAATAAGCCAAATGGGTGTGCAGAATGAAAGAAACATGAAGCACGGATAGGCATTCATTCACAACGAGTGAGGAATCAGCAGAAGTTTCTCTTTAAATTCTTAACCTCTTTTCTCAAAAGAAAAGAAAGACATAAAAGATGTCGGATTTTTCTTATATATCTCCAGTCAACAGATATGGTGTAAGCCAATGGGAATGCTATCTGTCATCGCAAATCTTCACATCTCTTTCAGTGTTTCAAGTGATTCAGAGAAGATAAAAAATTGACTTGTAAAGCTTTGTCTCTAATTTGAAAAATAAGAATTATTTCTGTTACTTTTAGTCATTTTTTTTTCTGTTTAACTTAGAATAATTTCTAAATTTTTTTTGTTTGTGCGACCGGAATTCTGGATTTTTTGGTCTTTTATGACAACACTTAGATTCAAAGATCAAAGAGGAAGCTAAGGAAAACAAACACAAAACAACATGTGATAGATACTTTTAGCCAACAGCAATTTAAATGCACACTTGATAGTCACTGCTATCATTCTTGGATGTATTTGCAATTAATATGAGTAGGTTTTTAAACATGGCTTCAATCGAGTCAAATAGACAAAATGTTTGACGCATCCACGTTTGTGTTAAGAGTGTTGTACAAGCAAGTTTCACCAAGCCACAGATGAGAGGGGCTTCATCGGAAGTCAGATGTGTTTGGAAGCTGTCAGATGATGCTGTGATGGTCGTTGAATTTAGTGTGTAAATTGCATGATGAGAATGAAGATACTTGCAGCACCAGTTTATCTGTCACCATCTCAAGTGTCAATCTCAAACTTGCACGCAAAAGGAGATTACCAATACTACCTATAACATCTCAAACTTCTTGGCCAGCACAGTTTTTGATCGAGTGAAAGCACAACATTTCAACTGTGTTCACCAAAAACTTGTGTCTCTCGCCTGTCTCCAGCACACGGCTGGCCAATATGTTGAGTATGGAGAAGCCATGCTTTGTTTGCGGTGGACAAGTCGATCGTTTCCCACTGCCTCTATTTTGGCGATGAAGGAGAGTTTGATCGAACACTATCTGATTAGAGAAATGGCACGCATCAATGTCTCTTTACTTCAGCTCGAGCCTCTTTCATTTCCTGAGATCCAAATTTTATCACCATCATCGCACCTCCTTTTGATCTCTCGACAGTAACATATTGCGAGGCCTTTCAGTCATCATCTAAGTTGGAATCATTTGGATTGCATGAACTGTGGACAGAGGATCGAGTGACACACGCAAACTGCATGACAAGGCAAAAAGTGCAGTCATTCAAATACAACAGCACATAACTTCTCCTTCTTGTCACACCAAACATGACAATTTCAGCTTAGCAGTACGATTTTGTTAGGATTACTATATCAAAAATTTATTAGGATTGATAAGTGTTTAAAAGTTCTGATTATCTTCAAATTGATTAGAGAGTTTTAATTAAATTTAAACTATGATAGATTAGAATTAAGATTTAGATTAGAAATCTACGTAACAAGAATAGCCATGAGTGTGAGATAAAATGATTTATTATATTAATTTTTCTTATATAATGAGGAATTTAATTTTCTTCGTAAATGTAGAAAGGGAGTCGATGAACTACATTAATCTTGTATAAGCTTTCTTATGTGGTTTTTATTTGTTGATCTCTTAATCAACAAGGATGATAACATCGATTGAATTAATTAGTTTTACTATGGATAAATTAATAGAAGAAATTGGCAAAGAAAGGTGAAAGATCTTTTTATTTAGCAAGACTCAATAAGAATATTGAAAGAATGAGCTGACATATTAAAAAAGATGAGCGATGAAGATTATGAGGAGCTTACGACAAATCATGTAAGTATTATTTGTCTTTGTATTGATAATAATATTATCATTAATATTATTAATAATGGTTCAACCATGATTATTTGGATAAGCTAAAAAAATTTATTCATAATATTATTGGTAATGATTCTACCGTAGTTATTTGTGATAAGTTAGAAAAATTTTAATTGACTAAAAGTTTAACTAACATTTGAAGCAGTTGTTATATAGATTGAGGATGGAAGAAGCTGAAAATCTAGTAGAGCATCTGAATATATTCAAAAGAATATTATATCAATTGAAAAATATTGATGTGAAGGTTGATGAAGAAAATATAGCAACATTGCTTCTTACATTACTCACCAACTCCTATGATAATTTTACAGAAATAATATTGCATGCAAAGGATATAATAACTTTTGAACAAGTTAGAATAAGTTTTAGTATCTCATGCTATTAAAAAATATATATATAAGAACATAAATGATTTTTTTGATAGAGGTGGATTTTAGCATGGCCATATCGAGATCAAGAATCAAGTTCTTAGATGTTTTTTAGTGCTATAGATGCGAAGAGTACAAATATATTAAGAAAAATTATCTAAAAAATAAATCGACGAGTGCTCTCTTGTGATTAATATCGATAAAAATGACTTCATAGTCTCCAAAGATAATGGTGTATTTTTTCTAAAAGAGTTAAATTTTTAGATTTTTCATATGCTACTCATATTGCTCAATAGTAGAAGTCACGATTGTTAGTAAAGTGAAGATTAAAAAGTCTGATAGATTAGTACATACTTGCAATGATATGGCTTATATTCCAAAGATACAAAGGAATATATTTTTGTTAAGTGTTTTAGATTCCCAACATTATAATTATAAATATGAAGATAGAATTTTAAAAGTTACTTAAAGTTGCATGACCCTAATGAAATAAATATTACAACAGAGGTTGTACCATTTGGAATGAAGGAACTATGGTAATTACTTAGGACAACAAGTTTTGTTGATTGTACAAAAACTGAAGAGTGATATTCTTAGTTTCAAAGATGTAGATGATTATGAAAAAAAAAAAAATGGTTGGTGGTAAAATAATGAGATGAATATATCTCTTCAAAATTAAGTAGCATCACTAATTTGGTTCTGGCTACTGAGGATGCATTCACAAGTTTGATGGAATTAAGTGTTGGATTATGAATTCATTCAATTCGTATAGTTGTGATGAATTCTTCAATGATTACAAATTTTCTACGTAAGGCACAAAAAATGAGATCAAAATTATTTGAGAGAGTCCTAATTAAATTCAAACTCTTTGGGGATAAGATTGGAATTTGGATTAGAGATCCAAATAGGAAAAACACTTCTCGGTGAATTAAGATTTGTCCCTATAAATACACCTTAAGTCTTAAGGGTTTGGTAAGCCGGAAAAGCAAGAAAGAAAATACTTTAGTGCTTTTGAGGGTATTTTTTAGTTGATCTAGAGAAAGGCGAGAGAAAAATTCTTCGAGTTTATGTGAGAAGACTCGCAAGAAGTTTCAGATTCAGGTCAAGTTAAAAGGTGATTCTTTGTATTGATTTTTCAATTTGATTTTACCGGTAGAATTATTATATAAATAGAGAATTATTGAATCACGTTAATCTTACACTTTCTGTATGTTCTTTATTTGTGGATATTGAATTTCTTTCTTGATATCTTGGGTTTTGGATAATATGTGGGAAGAAAAACTAAATCTTTTCAGGTTTAATTCCTATTGCATATAACAAGGGTTGAGGATGAGCTCGTAGCGAGAGAGATTAAGAGAGGAATTGACAATGATGGATAAAAAGAATGTAAATTTTATCATGAACTATTGAAGCCTACTAGCTTCTGAGTTGATCTTCAAGTTCTCAGCTGAAGAACTGTAATTTTCTCAAGAAGAAATGGCAACTTGTCTCCAAAAACTCTAGTCAACACTGGTGTTTGATAAGTTTGGGCTCTCATCTAATTCTTCACGACTTCGCCTTTGGGAGATGCCAAAGCTCAGTCAAACATTCCGTGCTTCCACAATTATCACTTTGCTACCTAACCTCAAGTAGACTACTTATGTGATACTGATACAATTTAGTCTTCTTCAATCTCAACAAGCACAGAAAGCATTATTCATATATTTGCTTAGTTTCATGCAAAGCATGCTTGATTTTTCTGGCTCTAATGCTGAATTTTCAGAGACTGATAGCAAATGGTCAAGGTTGATCTTTGTCTAAGTTTCATGTAATTTCTTCTACGAGCACTTCTTTCTGCATGCTTGTGTGCGACCAATAGAGAAAAATTAGTGGCATGCACAGAGACTTTTCACCTTTTATAATATTGGATACTCTATTCATGTGTATTAGCTGCATACAACATTTAAGATACTGAAGAAGTTTTTGGTTTTCTAGTTAGATTAATTTGATGAAAAATAAAGAGAAATGATTTCTTCCATGTGTTTACTATTTTAGAAAGTGACATAAATGTTGGATATGAGATCAGTAAGGAAAATCAAAATTCTGTAATGTCCTTAATCCATTTTTAATTGTTCTTAGCCCTTTTAGCTATTTCATTTGACTTAATTTTATGATCATTAACTAGTCATTTTAATTGTTCCTGTTGATTAATTCTTAAGCATTTTGTATGATCAATTTAGTGATGTTTAGATTCTTGATGAGTCTAAATGATTTCAGACCTCTATCCCAATAATCCAGCAGTCTTTTGCCAGAGATTATTTTACTCTTTTAGTTTCTGCAAACTTTTTACATTTTTTATCTTTTATTTCGTTGATCGAAAATGAAGAAAAACTATGTGTGTGCAAAAAATTATTATCCGAATCTATCTTATGCTAATTAAAATTTGCAACATGTAGGAGAGACGAGGTATATTGTTAAAAAAACAAATATCGAATGTCAATAACAATAATTCATATTTTGATTGTCCGATAAACTAGAAATTCAGATCCAATCTAAATAAAAAATTAAAACTCGTCACATACACAATATCATGGAGTTAAGAGATTCGATAAATAGTCCTTAAAAAACTATATCGTGATGTGCTCGATAAAAATCTATTTGATTCTTAAGTCAACAGGGATTCAGTTACTTCAAAATTTATAAAAAAATATTTACTTTTTATAACGAGAGAGGTAAGATAATAATTAAATTAAAATAGGAGTTAATTCACATGATGGTTATGTAATTATAATTAGGTTCAACTGTATCGTAACTAGAAGACACTTTATAGTCGGATTCAACCACGTCATCGTCAAATAGTATTTCATGAATTAGGCTTGATTGCATCATGGATAAAAGATATTTCGTACTAGATTTAATTATATCATTATTTTATGATTAGGCTCGACTATATCATAGCCGATACTATGTTTCATAATTGAATTCCACCATTGAATAATGCTTCGTATCTGAGCATTATAATGGAATAGTGTACTGTTCATCGTTATACGAGCCATGCATGTCACCATCACCTTTTAAACTAAGGGATCATTGTTGCTTCAGCTTTTAGCTTGCGTAACAAACACTCTGTAGTAGTTCAAGTCAACTACATGAGAAAAATCATAATCTTTATTGGCTATCAATCGTCAATGGTTAATTTATGGCTATTATTAATCAAGAAAACGAAGGATCAAAGGAAGGATTTGATGGTACAATTCAATCTTCATCTAAGAAAAAAAAAAACAAAATTCTCATGCATTTATCAATCAAGAACAAATTCTATTAGGAAATTTTGAATACTATATGGTGATTAATCTCCCACCACATATTACTTGCCAAAATAGATACACATCTTGATAGTGTGTCAAAATATTAATTACATTTGATTAGCTTACATTCATCTCAACCTAATAAAACCTATAATTTTAACCTTTTTAAATCTTGGTGTAACTGCATATTGGCGCATACATTAGATGAGTTCTTTTATTCTAAGCCAATACGACACAAACAAGGTTCAAAAATCTTAGCGCTGGATGAGATGTTCGTTCATCCAAACCCTCGACTCTTAAACAATTAGAGATTGTGTTTATTGTACCTAAAATTTTAAGCTAGCAAATGAGATATGATCTTATTTTTGTCCTCGACATGGACCAAATTACTTTGAAAAGATTAATAGTAGTTGTGTTCATAAAAAAAAGTAGATTAGTTGTTCATCAAAATCCGAGATTTGGTTGAAACTTTCCTAATTCTGCTGTGATTGTTTGAGAGTTGTGTTCGTAAATGTCTGAACACAGAATTGTGAGATGATAATTAAAATAAAAGTCTATAAGGAGACATGAACGGTAGGTAGGAAACATTAATAACCTACCAAATAAGTTTAAGGGAGATGCATTAATTATTTGTAGCAATTCAAAGCTACTATTCAACTGCCATTTTAAACTTTATTGATGCACTAATGGACAAATTGCAATATATATATACATATATATTCCTGTGAAGCCAATAATTATCATATTTTCAATCTAAAGTTGAGGTTTGTTTATGCAGTGTCAACTATTTGTTGATTGAAACTCTAATTTGTATATATTAATTAAAACCCATTACAATATTTTAAAATATCAACATTTTATATTTTTATATGCTTATTTAATCTAAATAATCAAATTTGCAAATAATTATTAGGACTTTTGATGGATGTTAATGACAATAATGTATGATTTCAAATTTTGAAATGATATATATGCTATATCAAAATTTATAAATATAACTAAGTTATTCCACATATATATATATATATATATATATATATATATATATAATATTTATAACAAAATTTCCATGTAATTATTTTTTAAAGCAGAATTCTACATAAAATTAATGAATACTATATGGTGATTACTCTTCATTGAGTGTTGTATTTAGGTTGTCAAAATAGGAAATAATATAATGATGATAATAATAGGCTGTATACATTTTCTCTCTCAAACTCCGTTGCCAGCCCTTTAGGTATGCCCCTCAATACTCATAATTAAGATTCTATTTCATCTACTAATGGAATGTAACTAATGCACGAATGTTCCATAACATTAAACATTCATAACTAAATAATAATAATAATAACAATAATAATAATAATAACAGTTGCATTTTCGTGGCAATAAATTTTCTATATCATTGAAAATACACTATTACTAAACTTGGAAATGAAAATTAAGGATCAAATTTACATACCACCTGGCCACTATATAATGTAGGATCTTGCGAGTATTTTTTTTACTTTATTCGTTTAATTCTTACACTTGTCTCCTCCATCGTCACGACGACGACGACGACGACGCCAACCACCACCACCGTCGCCACCTCCTCTTCTTTCTCCTTCTCCTCCTTAACTGAATAGTCGTTTTCACAGGTGCGAAGAAGGATGCAGATTTTCTTGGTCAAATTCTTCCTTCTGTTTTCATCTGCTGCAATACTCACAGGTATGTCATGAACTTTGATTGATGTAATGTGTCACATTAATGTAATAAGATGAGCAATTCTGTACACATCAATTGATTAAGATGAGAAAAACATGTGAAATATAATTTAGCTTGAAAGTAGAATATTTTTCAGATATGTTTAGTGCTCTTTTTCCATGTTTTATTTTCTTCTGTAGCCAAGATAAATAAATTGCTAATGGTTTGTCCTTTCATGTCGCTTCAGGAAATTTGGTGACTTCAACATCCTATGATTATTCTGCAAGCATAGAGGCAAGAGTGTTGTTTGGATTCTTATGAAATTAATATAGTATTTCTCATATATATGTATGTATTATAATTTATATAGTTCTTCACTATGGCTAATATTATTCAATATTTTAAGGGCTTCTAAGTATCTATACTTGCAAAACTATAACTTATTTATCATTATAATGTCTATTCCTTCAAATTCAAGATCCTTCGCATATGTCACTATGGTTGCCATCCTTTCAAATGTAGGTTGACCACTTCTAACCTTGATTAGATTATTTTGTGTAGGTTAAAGAAATATATAAATCATCTAAAATATTATTAATAAATTTAGTATTAATTAATAATAATATTATTATAAATTAAATTATTAATACACTTTAAACATTAATCTGATAAGAATGTATTAAATTTGTTTATCAAATATTGAGTGTTGAAAACATCTTTCGATATATTTCATAAGTATCAATTAGTTTAGTTCATAAGGAAATTTGATGGTTTATTGAAATCGAAAGAACGTAAAAAAAAATTAATACTTAGGTCACTTGTAATTAATGAGAATATTAACACTCTTTCTCTATAGATTACTTAAAAAGTTATTATTATTTTCTCTCTCGTTTAACGCAAATTTATTCGTATCACTTAATCGTCCTGTCTATGAACAAGACATAGCTTTAGTTGGCTGATGATGACGACCCCCACAACCATGGGAATCCTGACATCTCTTCTTCTTCCTACAGTGCTTAGCAGAGCCCCAGAGACCTCAATATGGTGGTGGTATCGTCCGCAATCCAGAATTCAACGATGGCCTCAAAGGATGGTCGGTATTCGGCTATGGCAAGCTAGCCGAGAGGACATCCGACACAGGTAACAGGTTCTTGGCTACTGACGGGAGAAGTTTGTCACATCAAAGCATGTCTCAGAAGGTCTATCTGCAGCGGGGGATGCTCTACACCTTCTCAGGTATTGTCATGTCGATGCCTGCAAGCACCGCTTACGTTACTGCTCGGCGATGACGTTCCTCGTCTTGTTTCAGCCTGGTTGCAGGTCGACCAAGGAAACACCACCGTCACGGCCATCTTCAAGACGGCTAAGGATGGCTTCGTCCACGTCGGAGCGGTTGAAACCCGGTCGGGGTGTTGGTCGATGCTCAAAGGTGGCCTGACTGCCAAATCCTCTGGCCCAGCTGAGTTCTACTTCGAGGTGACTTTCGACGGCACTCTTCAGCTCGCTTCACAAGGTTTAATTTCTTCCATCTAAATGTCTGGTGGCTGCAGTGCGAGAACACGAGCGTGGAGATATGGGTGGACAGTGTGTCGCTGCAACCATTCACCGAGGATCAATGGCGAGCTCACCAAGCGGAGAGTATCAGCAAGGTAAGAGATCGGACCGAGTTTCCGGTGTGCACATCGAAGCTATTCGAGTGAAAGCCACAATGAAACAAGAAGTTACCTGCATGCAGGTCCGCAAGAAGACTGTTGCAATCCAAGCCGTGGATGCCAATGGCCGCGCCCTGCCCGGTGCATCAGTCTCGGTTCAGCAGAAGAGGCCCGGCTTCCCCTTTGGTTGCGCCATCGCCAACACCATCCTCGAGAACTCGGCATACCAGAGCTGGTTCACCTCCCGCTTCACCGTCACCACCTTCGAGAACGAGATGAAGTGGTACGCGAACGAGCGGGAGCAGGGCAAGGAGACGTACACCGACGCGGACGCCATGGTCGCGTTCGCGAAGCAGCACGGCATCGCTGTCAGAGGCCACAACGTGGTCTGGAACGACCCTCAAGACGTGCAGAACTGGGTAAAGTCACTCCCCACACAGCAAATTGGGGAAGCAGTGAACAGGAGGTTCAACTCCGTGATGCCGAGATACCGGGGTAAGGTCATCGCTTGGGACGTCGTCAACGAGAACGTCCACTTCTCCTACTTCGAAAGCCAGCTCGGCCAGAACGCGTCGTCCGTCTTCTACCAGCAGGCACACCAGCTCGACCCCAACGCGCTCATGTTCCTCAACGACTACAACACACTGGAGGCGCCCGTAGACGGGAACGTAACTCCGGAAAAGTTCCTCCAGAAGCTGTGGCAGATACAATCCTTTGGAAAACTTTCGCGCATGGCGATCGGGCTTGAGGGCCACTTCGGCACCCCCGACATATCTTACATGAGATCTGCTCTCGATAAGCTTGCAGGAGCTAATGTTCCCATCTGGCTCACAGAAGTGGACGTCGGTCACGCAAACCAGGTACAGTAACTGTTCTGCCTCTGACATCTTCTCCTTGAGTCCATGATCTGACATCTGAAGTGAACATGCAGTCGAAGGATTTGGAGGACATACTGAGGGAAGCATATTCGCATCCAGCCGTGCAGGGTATTGTGATGTGGGGAGCATGGCATCCACAGGGATGCTGGAGAATGTGCTTGACAGACAACAACTTCAAGAACCTGCCGACCGGAGATGTAGTTGACAAGCTGATTTTTGAGTGGAAATCTGATAACCTGGCTGCAACAACTGATGCTGACGGTCTGCACAGGGCCGAACTCTTCCATGGCGAGTACAAGATAACAGTAAACCACCCTTCAAGCAACTCATCATCTATGCGGAGCTTGACAGTGGATTCAGCTTCACAGAACAACAGTGTACTCAGGGTCATCGTCTAAGCAACTGAATCTGGCAATCACAAAGCCAGATTTCAGTAGATCTTCTTCTTCTATAATTAATTTATTTCTTAAACTTGAGGTCGTCAATGCTTGTTAACGGTTGGAGATTAGGAGGGAAAACCCTAAAAAGTTTCCTCCTTTTACTCTATTATATATATATATATATATATTATGGTGAAAGCCAATCCATTGCTTCCACGTCACAATTTCACATCTCTTTGGCAGTTTCAAGTGATTCAGAGATGAAAAAGATCGACATGTAAACCTGTCTAAATTGAAAAATAAGAATTATTTATGTTAATTTTTAGTAAAAAAGTTTACTTATTAACTTAGAATAATTGCTAAATATTTTTCGCTTGGGAAACTGGGATTCTAAATGGAATTGGATAGCTGACTAATATTGGAATTGCAACCTTGAACTTCGCATCAGTTGACCTTTGATTGCCTAGATTTTTCTGGTCTTTTATGGCAATACTTGGATTAAAAGATCACAAATAACCAAATACGAAACATGTGATACTTACTAGCCACCAGCAATTTAAATGCACTTGTTAGTCACTGCTATCGTTCTTGCACGTATTTGCAATTAATATCAGTAGTTTTTATTAAAGGTGGGATTAGGAGATTTTGAGACCAGGTTATACATGCCTTAAATCAAGTCAAATAAACAAAAATGTTCCACATATCTACCTTTTTGTCAAGAGTGTTGTGCTTGCAAGTTTCAGGTAGCCACAGATGAGAGGTACTTCATCAGAAGTTAGATGTGTTTGGAAAGCTATCATATGATGTTGTATTGGTGGTTGAATTTAGTGTGTTGCTTACCATGGTGAGAATGAAGATATTTGCAGCACTAGATGTAAATTTATATAACAGTAGCATAAAATCATAATATTACTGTTATATAAAATAAAATTTAATATCATAATCGAAATCAAATAATGATATATCAAAATCAGGATTGTATACCTTTCGATGTCATTTCAGAAACCTTTATGTCTATAAATGCATTATCATTGGATCCGAAAGTTGTAGTAAATATCGATCGATAAAGAAAACTATACTCGTTTTTATTTCTCTTCCTATCATTCACAAGTTCACTATAAGTGATGAAACAAAAATTAGAAAGATTAGAAATTTTACGATTAAAGCAGAGAATCTAAGATAAAAAAGTAGGAGAGTCCTTCCTATTAACGTTCTCTCATATTGAATCCTACTATAACTGGATTTCTTTTATATTGACTAATAATTATAATCAAGATATAATCAAATTTATAATATATATTACCTAATTAAATAGGATAATATAATCTATTATTCTTTTACTTAATCCATTAATTGATAAGATATAAAAAATTAAAATTAAAATAAATAAAATAAAACAAAATTTTATTTAAAAATAAATTTACCTAATTGGATTCTAAAAATTTTAAAAATTATTTTATATATGGTAATAAATTTTAAAATAAATCAATAAGTCTAATAAGTATAATAATATTATATTAAATTAGATTATCAATGCAAGTCATAGCGATTGTGAATATAAATCGACTTATCATTGTCTTTATAATTTTTTAATGTTCCATTTCTATCTAATATTCTATCTAATATTCAAACTATAAAACTAATATATGGTCTTGTATATATTTGAGCATATAATAAACTTATAACAATGCATATATAAAAAATATCCTTCATTTGATTCATTTCTAAATCATTTTTGAAATATTGGCTTTGACTAAATTTTTTATCGTTGGTAATATGTGTATCATTAATTCAGTAAAATTACATACTAAATCTTTTTTCTCCGCCAATATATCTTTTTTGAGACAATCCTTAAATATCTCAATACCAATAATATAAGCTATATTATTCATATCAATAATATTAAAATTTTTGATAAGAAATATATTGATTTTATGTAATAAACTAAAATTATTACTGGCAAATAATATATTATTCACATATAAGACTAATATAATAAACTTTCACTATTGATAATAGGTGTATCATTAATTGAGTAAAATTATATACAAAATCTTTCTAAGACTTAGCCAATATATCCATTGTGAGATAATCCTAGTAATCCTTAAATATCTCACTGCTAATAAAATAAGCTGCATTGTTCATATTAATTATTTTAAATTTTTTGATGAGAAATATCTTGATTTCATAAAATAAACCAAAATTACTACTAGCAAGTAATATACCATTCATATATAAGACTAATATAATAAACTTATTCTAATTGATCGTTAGATATATATATTAATCAATAATATTTTTCTTAAATATGAATGAAATAATGATATCATAAAGTTTTATATATTATTATTTGGAAGCTTCTTTAAGACCATAAATAAAATTTCTAAGTTGCAAACCCAACTTTTCTTTTTCTTTTCTATGAATCATTTATGTTGTTTCATGTAAATTTTATCATATAGTTTTTTATTCAGAAATACTATTTTTACATCTGATATAACTTAAAATCATAATGAGTTATTAATGTTATGATGATCCTTAATGAGTCATTTTTAAAAACTAGAAAAAAAAGTCTAATTATAGTTAATGCATTCTTTCTAAAAAAAATCTTCAACCACAAATCAAGACTCATTTACAATTGACTATTGTATAATTATTGGATAATTTAACAAATTTTTATATTTCATTTTGATTCATCAATTTTAATTCTTTTTTCATTATATCATATCACTTTTAGAATCATTAATTTTCATAACTTATGAAAATGATAAGGGATCTTTTTTTTATTTCTAATATCATAAAAAAAAAATGATAAGTCTTTTTTTTTTCTTTCAGATCTTCTTTAAACTACTAATTATAGTTATTATTATTATTATCATCATCACCGATCAAAGGCAGTGGTGCTGTTGCCTTGTTGTGTTATCATAGACAGCAGCATTGCTACATGTAAGGCGTAAATGACCAAGGTAGGTCATTACAGCATCGCCTTGGCTACTGTACAGAAGCAACTATCATTGCATGCAACAACATTGTTATTTGCATAGTTCTTGCCCATAATTGGGTTGGGTTGATGACTAACGAACGCTGTTGCCCTCAACAGTGCTGTTGTCGATCAAATATGGGTAGCACACTTTCCAATGCAAGTTACACGACGCTCCTAGGCAGACGGTAAAATGGATAAGATAGAAAAATTGATCGATAACACAAACAAATCGTTTAAGCATCGTATAATGAAAATTCAGATAACACCGAAGAGTATTAACAAACATATCTATATGCAAAATAGATATATTTTATAATTTAAAATATTTGATTTCGACATAATATACTTTGATATCATTTGTAAGCATAAAATTATAATTATGCTACTGTTATGTAAAAAAAAATTTAATACCAGAGTCGAAATCAAATAATAATAATTGAGGTTAATGTTATGTATTTTTTTATGTTATTTAAAAAAAATTATCTGATTTACAAATACGCCATCGTCGGATCCGAAAATTATAGAGATACATATGCAGGGAGAAGTAAACTCACCTTTTCTCTTCTATCAGATGAAATATGAACTTATGAAGATCATATTTCATCTGATAGAAGATGAAATATAAGTGGAAGTAAAGGTCTAAAATAAAAAGTAAGGAAATTCATTTCGTCAAGATCATCTCCATAAAAATTATATTATAAATGAGCTTCCTTGTCGATAGTTATAACTATAATTTAATTAAATCTATAATAATACTTACCTAATTAAATAGAATCGCTTAATTTAACATGTGTTTATTTATCACCTTCTCCGGTCACAAGTGTCAAATCTCAAACTTGCATGCAAAAGGAGATTACCAATAGTACCTAATATCACAAACTTCTTGGCCAGCACAGGTTTTGATTTGAGTGAAAGCACAACATTTCAACTGTGTTCACCAACAACTCTCTTTCTCTCCTGTCTCTAGCATACGACTGGCCAATATGTTGAGTATGGAGAAATCATGTTTTGTTTGCAGTGGACAAGTCGATCATTTCCTACCTCTATTTCGGCGATGAAGGAGAGTTTGATTAAACACTATCTGATTAAAGAATCGCACGAATCAATGTCTCTTTACTTCAGCTTTGGTTGTGGCTTGTGATCAACTCTTTCATTTCCTTAGATTCAAATATTATCACCATCAACGCATCTCTTTCTGATCTCTTGAAAACAAAATTTTGTGAGGCCTTTCCGTCTAATTTAGACTCATTTGGATTGCATGATCTGTGGACAGATTGTTAGCACTGATCGAGTGACGCACGCAAACTGCATGTCAGGAGAAGACAAGATGACAGTGATTCAAACATAAAATTTATTAGGGTTGATAAATATCTTAGAAGTTCTAATTATACTTAAACTAAGATTAAAAAATTAGTGATCCAAGTAAAAAGAATAGTCCTTTGTAGGTATTTTGAGTTTTTTCTCTCTCCCTAACATAAACTGTATAATTTGTTGGAAGATAAACTGAATCTTTTCAGTTTAATTCTAATTGCATATAAAAAGGGTTTGAGGATGAGTTTGTCGCGAGGGAGATTGAGAGAGTGATTGACAATGATGGATAAAAAGAACGTAAATTTTACTGTCTCTAATGTTATCTTTCTCCTCTGCCTTATCATGAATTATTGAAGCCTACCAGCTTCTGAGTTGATCTTCAAGTTCTCAGCAGAACTATAATTTCTCGAGAAGAAATGGCAACTTGATCTTCATAAACTCTAGTCAACGCTGGTGTTTGATAAGTTGGGACTCTCATCTAATTCTTAATGACTTCGTCTTTGAGAGATGCAACAGCTCAGTCAACATTCCATGGCTTCCACAATTATCACTTTGCTACCTAACCTCAAGTAGAATACTTATGTGATAATGATACAATATAGCCTTTTTCAATCTCAACAAGCACAGAAAGCATTACAAGAAACAAAAATGAAGTAGATTGAAGAAACTAAGCATGATATACCAGTATATGACCAAACCCAGACCCTCTTCTTAAGAGAACTAAATCTTCTTTTCTTAGTTTCATGCAAAGCATGCTTGATTTTTCTGGTTCTGATGCTGAATTTTCAGAGACTGATAGCAAACAGTGTCATGTGAGTGTATTTAAGGTTGATCTTTGTCAGTGTGTTGTCTAAGTTTCATGTAATTTCTTCTACAATCTCAGACAGCTCCATCACTTCTTCCTCATGCTTGTTTGGATGCACAGCTCCATCACTTCTTCTACAATCTCAGACAGCTCCATCAATCTCAGACAGTTTCATGTAGTTTCATGTAACTTTTCTTCCCCATGGAGAAAAGTTAGTGGCATGCACAGGTACTTTTCACTTTTTGGAATATTGGATACTCTTTTGATGCATATTAGCTGTACATACAACACTTTGAGATACTCAAGGAAGGTTTTGTTTTTCTAGTCAAATTTTTGTGTTTGCTTTTTCAGAAACATGACATAAATGTTGGATATGAGATCAGTAAGGGAAACTCAAATTTTTGTAATGTCCTTAGTCCATTTTTAATTGTTGTTAGCCCTTTTGTATATTTCATTTGACTTAATATATGATTTAATTTTATGACCATTAACTAGCCATTGATTAGTCATTTTAATTTTTTTTGCTGATTAATTTTATATCATTAATTTAGTGATGCTTAGACTCTTAATGAGCCTAAGTGGTTTCAGGATTGAGACCTCTATGGCAAGACTTAAATATAATATATTTTACTCATTTCTTTATCAGATCCCATATGGTCTTACTCTATTGAAAAAAAAATCATATACTGAATGCCAATAATAATGATTTTACATGACATGTGTTAATTTATATTTTGATTATCTGACATGTTAGGGATTTATATCCAATTTCGATCCGACATGTTGATGTGTTGAGCTACCGAGATATGCAATAAGACATGATATATCGGATTGCATAAATGTCAGAATTATCTTTATCATTTATTTTATGTTCTTATCATCTATTTCCTGTTATATTTCGATGCGCTGAGGAATATAAGACACAATATTATTCAATAGACCTACATGAGCATGTTATTTATCGCACATCTCGGTGCATTGGTCTAGAGTCATTAGAGAACTTGGGTTCAGATGCATCATAATTACGGAATATTTTATGGATGAATTCAGTCACATCAACATCGAACGATGCTTGATGGTTTGGTTTGGCCACATCATACTTAGATGACACTTCATGGCTAAACTCGAATCTCCTAGTCAGATTCAATCGTATCATTGTCGAACAATACTTTATGATCGAGCATTGTAATAGAGTGGTACATGTCGTCTCATCTTTATTTGAGATATATGTGTGATTGGTCATTGTTATGTTAATTTTTAGCTTGAGTAATGCACAATTTATAATAGTTCAAATTCACTCGTATAAACTATCACCATCATTATAGTTTTTTTACGAGCGTAACCACCTTGAGTTGCTTTGATTATGATGTATAATATTATTTGATTTAGTTTCTCATGATTCTTGTTCATTATCTTACAGTTGGTTTTTCATCGACTTATCGAAGAGTCACGAAAACAATCAATCAAACTATCAAGATCCGATAAGATTGTAATCTCGACCATCAATCTTGAATGGCCAATTTGTGGCCATTGTTAATCAAGAAAATGAAGGGTTTGATGCTAAAATTCAATTTTCATCAAAAAAAAAAACTCATTGATAACAAAATTCCCATTCAGCTATTAATCTAGAAAAATTTTACTATAAAATTTAGAATATTATAGTGATTAATCTCCATCACATATTGATTACCAAAATAACAACGTCGTGATCGTCCGTCATAATAATAATAATAATAATTATTATTATTATTATTATTATTATTATTATTATATTTGATTAGCTTATATTCATCTCAACCTAATAAAACCAATAATTACATATTGGCACGTACACGAAAAAAGTCTTTTTATTCTGAGAAAATACTACACAAACAATTTTAGAAAATGTTACCGATGGATGATATGTTCATCCAAATCCTCGACTCATAAACAACTAGAGATTGTGTTTATAGTACCTAAAGTTTTAAGCTAGTGAATGAGATATAATCTTATATTTATCCACAGACCATTTAACTTTGAAAAGATAAGATTTCCTAACGAGGATTGAGGATCTCTATTCTGTTGAGGGAAATCCTCTAATCTGTTATAAATCTTCCCTCCTATAAATAGGAGAGGGACGATTATATACAATTAAGTTTTTTTAATAATTTTTATTATCTTCTATTCTTTTCAACATGGTATCAGAGCAAGTGAGAAGAGCAAGACTCTACGGCCATCGAATCACCACATCCCTTGCCTTTGCAGAGCAGAGAAGGGGGGAACTCTTTCTCGTCGGACTCGTTTCCCTATCGGACTCCGTTCTTCGTCCGTTGTACGGTCGTCTGCTATACGACGAGTAACATCACTTATTTCCTCTTTTGCAATTATCTTTTCACAATTATCTTCTCTATTGTAGCTTCCTCCTCTTCTGTAGCATTATTGTTTCTCTACTGCAGCTTCTTCCTCTGTTGTAGTTTCTTCTTGTAACTACCTCATCTATTGTAGCTCTTTTGTTGTAGCTCCTCCTCTGCAATAATAACAGCAATAGCAGCGATATGCTCTTGCTCTACTCACGAAGCCTCTCGTTCGTAAACTGTTTGCTTTATATCGATCCAAGATTGGTGTCTTTGATAGGAGCACATCCTGCGGGGGCATGATAGCAGATAAAATTTTCTCAACTATATGATGATATCTCTCTATTCTATTAAGAGAAATTCTCTAATCTGTTGAGGAAATCTAATATGCTATCATGCCCCCGCAAGATGGTGCTCCTATCAAGGACACCAATCTTGGATCGATGCAAAGTAAAAAGCTTACGAGCGAAAGGCTTCGTGAGTAGGGCAAGAATAGATCGTTGTTGTTGTTGTTGTTGTTGTTGTTGTTGCGGCTACGACAGCGATGATGATGGCTGTGAATGTTTGGTTGAAATTTTCTAAACTTTATTGATATCCTAACGGGCAAATTATAACATATATACATATATATTCCTATAAAGGCAATAATTTTCATAATTTTCAATCTAAATTTGAGGTTTGTTTATGTAGCGTTAACTACTTGTTAATTTAAAACCCATTATAATATTTAAAATACTATGACATTTTATCCAACATTGCAAATAGTTATTAGGTCTTTTAATGGATGTTTTCTTTTGTTTTTGTTTTTCTTTTTTGATGGACGTTAATGACAATAATGTAAAAAAAGGATTTCAAATTTTGAAATGATATATATGCTCTATCAAAATTTATAAAGATAAATTAGTTATTCCTAAACATATATATAATCCTTTATAACAAAATTTCCATGGCACTATTATTCAAAATAAAATTCTACATAAAATTAATGAATACTATATGGTGATTATTCTCTATTGCGAGTTGTATCGAGGATGCCAAAATAGAAAATAATAAATTAATAATGATGATGACAATAATAATAATAATAATAGCAGTAGTAGTAACAATAACAACAATCCTTCAAGTAACTTTTCTTTTTCCATATAATGGGAAATAAACTATTACTAAACTTAGACAATGAAAAATAAGGATCAAACTTACGTACCCCTTAGCTATTATATAATGTAGGATCTTGTGTTCCTTTTTATTTTATTCTTTTAATTCCTACACTTGTCTCCTCCTCCTCCACCACCACCATCTTCTCCTCCTCCTCCTCCTCAACTAAATAGTCATTTTCATAGGTGTGAAGAAGGATGAAGGTTTCCTTGCTCAAATTCTTCATTTTGTTTTCATCTGCTGCAACATTTACAGGTATGTCATGAACTTTGATTGATGTAATATGTCACATTGATGCAATAAGATGAGCAATCCTTTGCACATCAATTGATTAAGATGCGAAAGATATATGAAGTATGATTTAGCCAAAAAGGAGGATATTCCTTAGACAAGGATAAATTACTAATGGCTTGTTCTTTGATGTGGCTTTAGGAAATTTGGTGACTTCAACATCCTACGATTATTCTGCGAGCATAGAGGCAAGAATGTTGTTTGATTCTGATGAAATTAATATATTATTTTTTTCATATATATGTTTTATAATTTATATAGTTCTTCACTATGACTAATATTATTCAAAAAATTTTAAGGCTTCTAAACATATATACTTGCAAAGCTATAATTTATTTATCATCATAATGTCTAATTTATATGTTCCTTCAAATTCAAGATCCTTCACATATGTCAATATGGTTGCCATCCTTTCAAATCTAGGTTGACCATTTCTAACCTTGATTAAGATTATTTTGTGTAGGTTAAAGAAATAAATAAATATGCAAATCATCTAAATTATTATTAATAAATTTAGTATTAGTTATTAAGGATATTATTATAAATTAAAATTTTAATACATCTTAAATATTAATATAATAATAATGTATTAAATTTGTTTATCAAAGATTGAGGGTTGGAAACACCACTGCATATATTTTACAAGTATCAATGAGTTTAGCTCCTAAGAAATTTGATAGTTTATCGTATAGCTTTAGGTGGCTGATGATGATGACCCCCACAACCATGGGAATCCTGACGTCCCTTGTTCCTCCTACAGTGCTTAGCAGAGCCCCCGAGACCTCAATATGGTGGTGGTATCGTCCGCAATCCAGAATTCAACGATGGCCTCAAAGGATGGTCGGTATTCGGCTATGGCCAGATAGCCGAGAGGACATCCGACACAGGTAACAGGTTCTTGGCTACTGAGCGTACACGCTCGTCACATCAAAGCGTGTCTCAGAAGGTCTATCTGCAGCGAGGGATGCTCTACACCTTCTCAGGTATTGTCATGTCGATGCCTGCAAGCACCGCTTACGTTACTGCTCGGCGATGACGTTCCTCGTCTTGTTTCAGCCTGGTTGCAGGTCGACCAAGGAAACACCACCGTCACGGCCATCTTCAAGACGGCTAAGGATGGCTTCGTCCACGTCGGAGCGGTTGAAGCCCGGTCGGGGTGTTGGTCGATGCTCAAAGGTGGCCTGACTGCCAAATCCTCTGACCCAGCTGAGTTCTACTTCGAGGTGACTTCGACGGCACTCTTCCGCTCGCTTCACAAGGTTTAATTTCTTCCATCTCAATGTCTGGTGGCTACAGAGCAAGAATACGAGAGTGGAGATATGGGTGGACAGTGTGTCGCTGCAACCGTTCACCGAGGATCAATGGCGAGCTCACCAAGAGGAGAGCATCAACAAGGTAAGAGATCAGACCGAGTTTCCGGTGTGCACATCGAAGCTGTTCGAGTGAAAGCCACAATGAAACAAGATGTTAACTGCGTGCAGGTCCGCAAGAAGACTGTTGCAATCCAAGCCGTGGATGCCAATGGCCACGCCCTGCCCGGTGCATCAGTCTCGATTCAGCAGACGAGGTCCGGCTTCCCCTTGGGTTGCGCACTGAAGAGTACCATCCTCCAGAGCTCGGCATACCAGAGCTGGTTCACCGCTCGCTTCAATGTCACCACCTTCACGAACGAGATGAAGTGGTACTCCAACGAGAAGGTGGAGGGCAACGAGACGTACGCCGTGGCGGACGCCATGCTCGCGTTCGCTAAGCAGCACGGCATCGCCGTCAGAGGCCATAACGTCGTCTGGGACGACCGTCAATATGTGCAGAACTGGGTGCAGTCGCTCCCCACACAGAAACTCCGGGAAGCAGTGAACAGGAGGTTCAACTCCGTGATGACGAGATACCGAGGTCAGGTCATCGCTTGGGACGTCGTCAACGAGAACGTCCACTTCTCCTACTTCGAGAGCAGGCTGGGCGAGAACGCGTCGTCCATCTTCTACCAGCAGGCGCACCAGCTCGACCCCAACGCGCTCATGTTCCTCAACGACTTCAACACACTGGAGGCTCCCGAAGACGAGAAAGTAACTCCAGTAAAGTACCTCCAGAAGCTGCAGCAGATCCAGTCCTTTGGAAATTTTCCGCGCATGGCTATCGGGCTTGAGGGCCACTTCACCACCCCCGACATATCTTACATGAGATCTGCTCTCGATAAGCTTGCAGGAGCTAATGTTCCCATCTGGCTTACAGAAGTGGACGTTGCTCACTCAAACGAGGTACAGTAACTGTTCTTCCATTGACATCTTCTCCTTGAGTCCATGATCTTCCACATCCGAAGTGAACATGCAGTCGAAGCATTTGGAGGACATACTGAGGGAGGCATACTCGCATCCAGCCGTGCAGGGAATTGTGATATTTGGGGTATGGAATCCAATGGGATGCTTCAGCAGAATGTGCTTGACGGACGTCAACTTCAAGAACCTGCCCACTGGGGATGTGGTTGACAAGCTGATTTCTGAGTGGAGGACTCATAATGTGGCTGCAACAACTGATGCTGATGGTCTGCACAGGGCCGAGCTCTTCCATGGCGAGTACAAGATAACAGTAAACCACCCTTCAAGCAACTCATCATCGGTGCAGAGCTTGACAGTGGATTCAGCTTCACAGAACAACAATGTACTCACGGTTATGGTCTAAGCAACTGAATCTGGCAATCACAAAGGCAGATTTCAGTAGGTCCTGTTCTTATATAGTTCTCTTATTTCTCTTATTTCTTAGAAACTTGAGGTCGCAAGTGCTTGGTAAAGGTTAGAGATTAGGAGGGAAAAACCTAAAAGGTTTCCTCCTTTTACTCTTGCAGGACACTTGTTGACTGAATTAAATATTTAATAATCAATTCTAATTAATTTTTATCTAATGATTGATTTAATCTTAGGATTATATTAATTGTTTCTTTTGGATGGTCGATAATTCAGTAAATATCTTAATGACACCAAAGTGAGTAATAATAAGTAAACAATCATGAAACAAGATTTTTTAATTTATAATTATTTAATCTTCACATACATTCACCCCAGATTTTTTTTTTCTTGATCTCATTAATTTCTATTAACCATTTTCCTCTCGATAAGTGAAGATAAATTATTCTTATTATAATTTTTCCATTTCAAGCATAAGAGAGAACATTTGTACTCAATCATTTATAAAACATCTCTAACCTCTTATAACTAAATATTATTATAAAATTAAAAAGTAGGAGTGACTCAAACAATACTAAAAAAAAGAGCTACAATACTTTATAAATTCAAGGTTGGATTCTTCATATGTCAAGCTCTCGTGAGGTACTTATAACCCTCGATAGACTTAAAAAATAGAGTCAAAAAATTTTAAATTCTTAATATTTCATAGTATAAATAGTATTATTATTATTTTTTGAAAAAAATAATAATTATATACTTCGATTACACTATCACTATAATAGGTGGTACCACTACCCTAGGTGGTACCACTATTGAAACAATTTATAAAGCACAAATTATGCTTGTAAGATAATCCGGCGATACCATCGCTTGGGTTTGATGGTACTACCACACCCAAGTTCTAATTTTAAATTAATTTTAAGCCTAATGACTATTGCAAACTTGGGTTCTTTTTCAAATGTCAATTCAAATTGATTGAAAATAATCTCAACCAAGACCTTACTCATCAACCACTCATGTGGCACGTATTTAAATCTTCTAACATGTTGTTCACTTTTTTGACATGTCATTTGATCTTTCAAAATTTCATTCAAATCTCTAACATATTGTCTTAACCTCTAACACAACTTTCTAACACGAAGTTTGATATCCAATACATCAATCAATTCTCTAACTCAACATCTAATTTCTTGCATAATAATCTTTTGTTTAATGTCCAATTGTCTAACTTGACATTTGATCATTTTGTTATGAACGATCGTCACGCACCCTTAACACCTTCGTTAATAGACCATTCGTTACTTTTGTTTGCTTGCATATATGTTTAGGCAATGTGTTTTACCTTATTTTTTATATTTTACTTAAAAAATGTAAGCAGAAGTAGTTTAAAGGCTATAGAGCGACCGCTTATTAGAATGGCCAAAACTATGACAATGGCCCAATTATTGCATATCATGGCTTGTTTTCTTATAAGCTACGATGTGGAGAAAAACATCAGGCATCTCAGCACCCTAGAATCCCGAGGGTGGCACTTAGGTGGATGGAGATTTGGGGTAGTGTTGGGCATTGATTAGATTCACAAGTTTATACGTAAACCTATGAGAACTTGATAACACGCCCAATACTTGGTGAGTAGTTGTTTGTGGACTTACAACTATTAGTTTACATTCCAAAATTCTTGTCTTCTCCTTCCCTTTTTTTTTCTCTTGCATACTAAGCGTTTGTTGATTTGTTTATAAAATTGCTCTCTTAGTGAAACGTTAGGATTTGTCTATCGCTTGATTTCGAATTAATCAATTTGGTCTTTTACAAGTCCTTCATGACCTATTGTTGGGAAAAACATGTTAAAGCGGAATATTCTTTTCCCTCTTTGTGTATCAAAATGAGTTCCTCATCAAAATACCAACTTGGTATCCAAATGTAAATATCAACCAGCACAGCATAAATAATAGAGCAAAAATCAATCATATAGTGAGACCAAATCTTTTAACGTGGAAAACCGAATATGGGAAAAACTACGGGACCGTAGTCTACCTCAAACTTCCACTATCAATAATAATGATAATATGTTTATAGTAGGTCTTCACTAGAATAACTAGAGGATCAGAATAACATCAAGAACATAGATCTTGACTCTCGCATATCATCGTATAGGATGGATCTCCTCAAAAGAGAATTCTAGGTCTCATAAAATGTATATCACAGGAAAGTACCTTAGAGAGGGTAAACAACAAATCAACACCGTTAAGATTGTAGAGTTTACTGTAAGGATTCTTCACTTAAAATTTGGGCCAAAACTGACAACGTTTGGCCACTGATCGTCAAACAGAAAACTTTCTCTCTCTATTTCTCTCTCATCTTTCCTCTGCATGTTGCACGCGTTCAGTGCGCTCACACACACGCTGCCATCACACCATTTTGCCATTTCTCTCTTGATTTCTTTAATTTATTTGATTTGGGCTCAAACGGCCCAATTTGTCCAAGCCCACATATGATTGGACCCAACACAGTTGTAACTATGTTGACCTTTTGTGAATAGATAATGCAAGGGTGTCTTATGATTTTGATAATTCCAACTAAATCTATGATATTAATGCAAAGTTGTCTCAGGATTTAAATAATTCTATGATGATATTAATGCAAAGGTACATCAGGATTTAGATAATTCTAACTAAGTCTGTAATAATTCGATGATCCGAGTCTATAATTAAAGTATTTTATACGTCACTTATCTCAACAACATATTAGTTCATCAAACTTAACATCAATAATTTCTTGATCGGGTTTAGTTATATCATCCTCAAATGATACATTAGATGAGATTTGATTACATTATGGTCAAAATACTCCATGGTCAAATTTGAACTTATGATCATCAAACAATTCTTCATGGTCGAGAATGAATTATAGTGTTGTCGTGTGTGCCCATCATTATGCGAGCCGTGTGTGTCGTTGCTCGTTGTTCTTAGGTTTTCAACTTGCATAAAGGACACACTATATTGGTTTAGATTAGCTCTATTATTTGTCACTGCCACTTCAATTCTTTACTAAGTGTAACCATTAAAAGGCCAAATCAAAGGGTTTGATGATCAAATTCAATTTTCATCGAAGAAAATATCCCCGATAACAAAATTCTCATGCAGTCATTTCTCAAGAAAAGAATTCTACCAGAAAATTCTGAATATTATATGGTGATCAATCCCCACCACATGCTAATTGCCAAGATAGGGACATTTTGGTTGAGTGTCATAATAATAATTATATCTTATTAGCTTACATTCATCTTAGCTAATAAAACCAATAATTTTAACCTTTTAAATCTTGGTGGAATTGCATATTGATCTTACCATTGGATGAGGTGTTCGCTCATCCAAACCCAACTGGAGATTGTGTTTATTGCACCTAAAATTTTAAGCTAGAAAACGAGATATGAAGAATTTTATTCGACTTTGACAAGATCGAAAGCAGTTGTGTTCATCAAGCAAGCAGATCAGAGGAAGCTTTTCTATTTCCTCTGTGAATGTTTGAAAGTTGTGTTGCTGAAATCTAATGAACAGACGGAATTGTGAGATGATAATTCAAATAATAGTTTATAAGGAGACATAAATGGTAGGTAAAAAACATTAATAACCTACCAAATAATTTTAAGGGAGATGTACTAATGGGTAATTTTTATTTTTTTTATATATAATCAATAATTTTATCTTATTTTTTCTAAATTTGAGGTTTGTTTATGCATTGTTAACTATTTTTAATTGAAACTCTAATTTATATATCTTACTTAAAACCCATTACGATATTTAAAATATTAGCTACTTTTTATATGTCTATATGCTTATTTAATTTAAATTAACCAACTTTGCCAATACTAATTAGGTCTTTTGATAAATTTTTTTTTTTGTCTTTTGCTTCTGATGGATGTTAATGGCAATAATGCGCACAAAGGATTTCAATTTCTGAAGGGATATATGCTATATCAAAATTTAAAATGATAAATAAGTTATTCTTAAACCTAGAAATATAAATATACATATAAATAATATATATGCATAATGCTTTATAACAAAATTCTCATAATTATTATTCAAAATAAAATTTTGGAATAAAATTACTTAATACTATAGGGTGAACACTCTCCATTGTGAGCTGCATCCACATAGATTGCCAAAATAGAAAATATTATAATGATAATAATAATAACATATATAATATAATGATAATAATGTTGATAGATTGTATACATTTATTCTCTTTATATTTCGCATTAAGAGTTCTTTGTATTAGATACGGCCCTTTCCCTCGCTCTACTCTCTTCCCCCCTCATAATAATAATGATAATAATAACATTCTATTTCATCTTCTAAAGGAATATAACTCAGGCACAAAATGTCTTGTCCTATATCTTTAAATATTCTAAACTAAATAATAATAATAATAATAATAATAATAATAATAATAATAATAGTTCCATTTTCATCTTCCAATGGAAAATAATTTTTTTTTACATATTATGGGAAATTCTCTACTTCCAAACTTGGCTATGGAAATTAAGGATCAAACTTACACACAACCCTGAGGCATTATATAATGTAGAATCTTGTGTTTCTCTTTGATATTGCATCTTATGTCCTTCTCCATCACTACGACCATCTCCTCCGCTGTCACAGGTGTAAAGAAGTATGAAGGCTTCCTTGCTCAAATTCTTCCTTCTGTTTTCATGTGCCGCAATATTCACAGGTATGTCGTGAACTTTGATTGATGCAATACGTTCCATTGATGTAATAGGATGAGCAATTATACATACATCAATCGATTAAGATGACAAAACAAATATTAAGCATGATTTAGCCTGAAAGGAGGATATTCCTGAGGGAAGTTTATTGTTCTTCTCCTATGGTGTATTCTTTTCTTTTCTTTCTTCTATAGCCGGTTAAATTGCTAATTACTTGTTCTTTGATGTGGTTTCAGGGGATTTGGTGACTTCAATATCCTATGATTATACTGCGAGCATAGAGGCAAGAATGTTTGATTATCTTAAAATTAATATATTATTTTTTAATTTACATAGTTCTTCACTCTGGATAATATTGTTATTTTTTTTGGGTTATATATATGTATAAAGATAATTTTGTGTGGGTCAAAGAAATATATAAATCACCTAAAATATTCTTAATAAATTTCGTGCTAGTTTTTAAGGATATTAATATAAATTAGTCTTAGTGAATAATTAAGTTATCGTAGTTAATGATAGGAAACTAACAATGGTATAAATGTAAAAAGCTTCAGTTTTTGAAGGGATATATAATTAGAGAATACATGTGATATTTTCGCATAATTGGCTTAATATATTATTTTTCTAAATGTCTTGTTATGCATTAGAGTGCAATTGTATGAAATGACAACCATTGGATTAATGATCTCATGAAGAAAGTAAAAACAAAAAAAGGTTTAACACATGTATTCTTTCTCTATAGATCACTTAATGTCTTATTTTCTCTATCATTTAATGCTAATTTAGTCGTATCACTTAATCTTCTGTATATGAACACGACATTGATTTACCACACGTGTATTGAATAATTAATGTGCATTTTAAATGTGTTACAAAAAGCACCCGATGACCTCCTTACCCTCGGGAATCCTGACGTCTCTTGTTCTTCCTACAGTGCTTAGCGGAGCCCCAGAGAGCTCAATATGGTGGTGGTATCGTCCGCAATCCAGAATTCAATGATGGCTCCAAAGGATGGTCGGTGTTCGGCTTTGGCCAGATAGTAGAGAGGACATCCGACACGGGTAACAGGTTCTTGGCTACGGACCGGAGAAACTTGTCACATCAAAGCATGTCTCAGAAGGTCTATCTGGAGCGGGGGATGCTCTACACCTTCTCAGGTATTGTCATGTCGATGCCTGCAAGCACTGCTTACGTTACTACTCGGCGATGACGTTCCTCGTCTTGTTTCAGCCTGGTTGCAGGTCGACCAAGGAAACACCACCATCACGGCCATCTTCGAGACGGCTAAGGATGGCTTGGTCCCCATCGGAGCTGTTGAAGCCCGGTCGGGGTGTTGGTCGATGCTCAAAGGTGGCCTGACTGCCAAATCCTCTGGCCCAGCTGAGTTCCACTTCGAGGTGAGTTCGACGTCAATCTTCAGCTCACTGCACATGGTTTAATTTCTTCCATCTCAATGTCTGGTGGCTGCAGAGCAAGGACACAAGCGTGGATATATGGGTGGACAGTGTGTCGCTGCAACCGTTCACGGAGGGTCAATGGCGAGCTCACCAAGCGGAGAGCATCAGCAAGGTAAGAGCTCAGATCGAGCTTCCGGTGTGCACATTGAAGCTGTTCGAGTGAAAGCTACAATGAAACAAGAAGTTAACTGCGCGCAGGTCCGCAAGAAGACTGTTGCAATCCGAGCCGTGGATGCCAATGGCAACGCCCTGCCCGGTGCATCAGTCTCGATTCAGCAGAAGAGGTCCGGCTTCCCCTTTGGTTGCGCCATCGCCAGCACCATCCTCGAGAACTCGGCATACCAGAGCTGGTTCACCTCCCGCTTCACCGTCACCACTTTCGAGAACGAGATGAAGTGGCCCTCGAACGAGCCGGAGCAGGGCAAGGAGCAGTACGCCGACGCGGACGCCATGCTCGCGTTCGCGAAGCAGCACGGCATCGCCGTCAGAGGCCACAACTTGGTCATGGACGTCCCTGAAGCCGTGCAGAAATGGGTGCAGTCGCTCCCCACGCAGCAACTTCGGGAAGCAGTGAACAAGAGGTTCAACTCCGTGATACCGAGATACCGAGGTCAGGTCATCGCTTGGGACGTCGTCAACGAGAACATCCACAACACCTACTATGAGGACAAGCTCGGCGAGAACGCGTCGTCCATCTTCTACCAGCAGGCGCACCAGCTCGACCCCAACGCGCTCATGTTCCTCAACGACTTCAACACACTGGAGGCGCCCGTAGACGAGAAAGCAACTCCGGAAAAGTACCTCCAGAGGCTGCGGCAGATCCGGTCCTTTGGAAATCTTCCGCGGATGGCGATCGGGCTTGAGAGCCACTTCACCATCCCGGACATATCTTACATGAGATCTGCTCTCGATAAGCTTGCCGGAGCTAATGTTCCCATCTGGCTCACAGAACTGGACGTTGCTAACTCAAACGAGGTACAGTAACTGTTCTGCCATTGACATCATCTCCTTGAGTCCATGATCTGACATCTGAAGTGAACATGCAGTCGAAGTATTTGGAGGACGTTCTGAGGGAGGCATACTCGCATCCAGCCGTGCAGGGGATTGTGATGTGGGGAGCATGGCATCCACAGGGATGCTGGAGAATGTGCTTGACAGACAACAACTTCAAGAACCTGCCGACCGGGGATGTGGTTGACAAGCTGATTTTTGAGTGGAAGTCTGATAACCTGGCTGCAACAACTGATGCTGATGGTCTGTACAGGGTCGAGCTCTTCCATGGCGAGTACAAGATAACAGTAAGCCACCCTTCAAGCAACTCATCATCGGTGCGGAGCTTGACACTGGATTCAGCTACACAGAACAACAATGTACTCACGTTTATGTTCTTAAGCAACTGAATCTGTCAATCACAAAGGCAGATTTCAGTAGGTCTTGTTCTTCTATGGTTCTCTTTCTTGTTTCTAAGAAACTGGAGGTCGCCAATGCGTGGTAATGGTTAGAGATTACGAGGGAAAAACCTAAAAAGTTTCCTCCTTTTACTCTCACAGGATTCTTATTGACTGAATTAAATATTTAATAATCAGTTTTAATCAATTTTTCTTTTCATCTAATGATTGATTCAATGCCATGATCATTTTGTTTCTTTCTTTTTCTTTATGATCTTTTTTACGTCTTTATGATCTTTTTTACGCATCCTAAAGAATGACATCTCTAAACAAAATATGATCATCCGCTCATTTTCGATAAACTAAACAATCTCATCATCTTCCTCATTACCAATCTTTCCTTTTTATTTTTATTTTTGATAAACTAAACAATGAAGTTTCATATTTTTATCTTATAAATTTTACGTCTAAAATATTAAGATAAAGGATATGATGACTTTGACTCTCACATAAATAGCAGTATGCTCTGAGTCTTCCAATCTTCCTGCATCATAGAGTGCACACAGGACTCTTAGGAATTATGCCTTCGCCCGATCCCAAGAAGTCCCGATCTCCTCAGGACTTCCTCCGTCGCACAACTATAAGAGGAAGGAGATCATAGCCTTGAAAACCCACGGAGGAACCTAGATTCCAAAGAAAGCCAGAAGCTAACCAGCCCTAGGCAGCACCTTTTAGCAGAGATGGAGAAGATAAGAATGAGAGAGGAGTTTAGCAGCTGTCGAAGTTCCAACCGATCACCAAACCAACTAGAGATTGTGTCTATCGTACCTAAAGTTTTAAGGTAGTAAATGGGATTTGATCTTATATTTATCCTTAACGCGGACCAATTAACTTTGAAAAGATCAATAGCGGTTGTGTTTATCAAAAGCAGATCAGATGTTTATCAAAATCCAAGAATTTGGTTGAAACTTTTCGAATTCAGCTGTGAACGATTGAAAGTTGTGTTCGTAAACGTTTGAAATTTTATGAACAGGCAGGAATTCTGAGATGATAATTCAAATAATAGTTTATAAGGAGACATAAATGGGAGGTAGAAAACATTAAAAACATACGAAATAAGTTTAAGGGATATATATATATATATATATATATATATATATATATATATATATATATATATATATATATATATATATATATATATATATATATATATATATTCTCAGAATTTGATGATGAAATTAATTAATGAATTTACGATCTTATCTATGTTTTGAGTGACGTAGGACTAATTTTGATCAGAAAAGACAAATCCATTCAAGCAGGAGAAATCGGACATTGAGACGGAGTGAATATGTTAGATGATTGGACATTGGCAAAAGGTTTCGTGCCATGAATTCGGGCATCGAGCCGAAGGATCGAATATTGCACCAAAAAGATCGAAAGTCATGGGAGTCAATATGCCGATTGGACAATACGCCGAAGGAGAGGATGATGCGTCAAAAGAATCGGATGAAGCACCAAATGAATCAATGATATGTCGAACAATATAAGATTCATGCTTGTAATCATGTGTGTCTAGATTGAGTTAGTTAGGTCTAATTGAGTTGATTTTAAACGTAACCATACCAACTTGATTAGGGATCAATTTGGCCTTAATCAGGGCTGAATTAGGCTTTTTGTTTGGCTTATTCAGTGTCTTGTAGTAGAGTCTAGCGATAGTATCGCCCACACACAGTCTCCCAGATTGTGTCAAGTAGTGGTACCATCAGATTGGACAATAGTATTGCCTAGACATAGTTTCTCATATTGTGTGAGACAGTGGTATTGTCAGATTAGGTGGTAGTATCGCCTAGTATCAATGCTACAAGCGATGGTACCATCCAACACCAATGGTGATACCGTCGGGACCTAGGAAACCCAGGATGAAACCCTTTTTAGCTCCAATTTTTAAGCCATTTGGGGTTTATAAATACCATTTGGGACCTAGGACGTAGGTCACAACAATCGAACCGCTATAAAATTAGTGTACCTCTCTTTCTTTACTCGTTTACTTATTTTGCAATTGCTTTACCTACTCATTACTACTCTTGCAAATGTTTTAAATTTAAACGTCTTTCCGATATGGTTTAATCGTATGAAGTTTCAAATCGACATAATTTTTTACGTAAGCACTAATTCACCACCCTCTTAGTGTCGACACGGTCCTAACAATATATACATATACATATATGTATATATATATGTATATATATATATACATATATATATATATATACATATATATACATGCATATATATACATATATATATATATATACATATATATATATATATACATATATATATATATATATACATATATATATATATATAATCAGTTATAAAAAAAATTAATTATTATTTAAAATAAAAATTTATATAAAATTAATGAATACTATATGGTGATTGCTCTCTATTGGGAGTTGTATCCAGAATGCCAAAATAGAAAATACTAAATTGATGATGATGCTGATGATAATAGGTTTGTGTACATTCTCTCTCTCAAACAGTGCATTGACTAGAGCCCTATGCATTAGGTATACCCTTCAATACTCATAATTAGCATTCTATTTCATCTACTAATCGAATGTATCAGATGCTCTAACATGCTTTTGTTTTGCATTTTCATCCTCTAATAGCAAGTAACTTTTTTTTTTTTTTCATATTATGAGAAATACACTATTACTAAACTTGACAATGAAAATTAAGGATGAAACTTACATACCCCCAAGCCATTATATAAAGTAGAATCTTATGGTTCTTTTTACTATATTCTTTTAATTCTTACACTTATCTCCACCACCACCACCTCAACTAAGTAGTCGTTTTCACATGTGTGAAGAAGGATGAAGATTTCCTTGCTTAAATTCTTCCTTCTGTTTTCATCTGTTACAATATTCACAGGTATGTCATGAACTTCGATTGATATAATATGTCAAATTGATGTAATAAGATGAGCAATTCTTTTACACATCAATTGATTAAGATGAGAACGACATGTGAAATTGCTAATGTTTAGTGCTCTTCTTGTAAGATATAATATTTTCTTTTCTTTTGTTGCCAGGATAAATTGCTAATGGCTTATTCTTTGATGTGGTTTCAGGAAATTTGGTGACTTCAATATCTTATGATTATTCTGCGAGCTTAGAGGCAAGAATGTTGTTTGATTCTGATGAAATTAATATATTATTTTTTCATATATATGTTTTGTAATTTATATAGTTGTTCACTATGGCTAATATTATTCCTTTTTTTTAAGGCTTCTAAATATTTATACTTGCAAAGCTATAATTTATTTAGCATTATAATGTCTAATATATATGTTCCTTCAAATTCAAATCTAATATATAATGTCTAATATTTAATACTTAGTTCTCTTGTAATTAATGAGAATGTTAACACTCTTTCTCTATAGATTACTCAGCGTTTTATTATTTTCTCTCTCATTTAAGGCAAATTTATTCTTATCACTTAATCGTCCTGTCTATGAACAAGGCATAGTGCCTGATGATGATGACCCTCACGACCATGGGAATCCTGATATCTCTTCTTCTTCCTACAGTGCTTAGTAGAGCCCCCGAGGCCTCAATATGGTGGTGGCATCGTCCGCAATCCAGAATTCAACGATGGCCTCAAAGGATGGTCGGTATTCGGCTATGGCCAGATAGCCGAGAGGACATCCGACACAGGTAACAGGTTCTTGGCTACTGAGCGTAGACGCTTGTCACATCAAAGCGTGTCTCAGAAGGTCTATCTGCAGCGGGGGATACTCTACACCTTCTCAGGTACTGCCATGTCGATGCCTGCAAGCACCGCTTATGTTACTGCTCGGCGATGACGTTCCTCGTCTTGTTTCAGCCTGGTTGCAGGTCGACCAAGGAAACACCACCGTCACGGCCATCTTCAAGACGGCTAAGGATGGCTTCGTCCACGTCGGAGCGGTTGAAGCCCGGTCGGGGTGTTGGTCGATGCTCAAAGGTGGCCTGACTGCCAAATCCTTTGGCCCAGCTGAATTCTACTTCGAGGTGAGTTCGACGGCACTCTTCAGCTCGCTTTCCACGGTTTAATTTCTTCCGTCTAAATGTCTGGTGGCTGCAGAGCAACAACACGAGCGTGGAGATATGGGTGGACAGTGTGTCGCTGCAACCGTTCACCGAGGATCAATGGCGAGCTCACCAAGAGGAGAGTATCAACAAGGTAAGAGATCTGACCGAGTTTCCGGTGTGCACGTCGAATCTGTTCGAGCGAAAGCCACAATGAAACAAGAAGTTAACTGCGTGCAGGTCCGCAAGAAGACTGTTGCAGTCCAAGCCGTGGATGCCAATGGCCATGCGCTGCCCGGTGCATCAGTCACGATTAAGCAGAAGAGGTCCGGCTTCCCCTTGGGTTGCGCCATCGCCAACACCATCCTCGAGAACAAGGCATACCAGAGCTGGTTCACCTCCCGCTTCACCGTCACCACCTTCGAGAACGAGATGAAGTGGTACGCGAACGAGCGGGAGCAGGGCAAGGAGACGTACACCGACGCGGACGCCATGGTCGCGTTCGCGAAGCAGCACGGCATCGCCGTCAGAGGCCACAACGTGGTCTGGAACGACCCTCAAGACGTGCAGAGCTGGGTAAAGTCGCTCCCCACACAGCAACTTGGGGAAGCAGTGAACAGGAGGTTCAACTCCGTGATGCCGAGATACCGAGGTAAGGTCATCGCTTGGGACGTCGTCAACGAGAACGTCCACTTCTCCTACTTCGAAAGCCAGCTCGGCCAGAACGCGTCGTCCGTCTTCTACCAGCAGGCGCACCAGCTCGACCCCCACGCGCTCATGTTCCTCAACGACTTCAACACACTGGAGGTGCCCGTAGACGGGAACGTAACTCCAGAAAAGTACCTCCAGAAGCTGCGGCAGATCCAGTCCTTTGGAAATCTTTCGCGGATGGCGATCGGGCTTGAGGGCCACTTCGGCACGCCTGACATATCTTACATGAGATCTGCTCTCGATAAGCTTGCAGGAGCCAATGTTCCCATCTGGCTCACAGAAGTGGACGTTGCTCACTCAAACCAGGTACAGAACTGTTCTGCCATTGACATCTTCTCCTTGAGTCCATGATCTAACATCTGAAGTGAACATGCAGACGAAGTATTTGGAGGACATACTGAGGGAGGCATACTCGCATCCAGCCGTGCAGGGGATTGTGATGTGGGGAGCATGGCATCCACAGGGATGCTGGAGAATGTGCTTGACAGACAACAACTTCAAAAACCTGCCGACCGGGGATGTGGTTGAAAAGCTGATAATTCAGTGGAGATCTGATAATGTGACTGCAACAACTGATGCTGATGGTCTGCTCAGGGCCGAGCTCTTCCATGGGGAGTACGAGATAACGATAAACCACTCTTCAAGCAACTCATCATCAATGCTGAGCTTGACGGTGGATTCAGCTTCACAGAACAACAATGTCCTCAGGGTTATGATATAAGCAACTGAATCTGGCAATCACAAAGGCAGATTTCAGTAGGTCTTGTTCTTCTATAATAATTATTATTACAAATGATAAATGACGAAGGTGGAATTCTAACTTTGCTTCAAGTATTAAAATAAAGTCTTAGTTTCAAAAGACAAATTTTAGACACAAATTTTCCATGATTTAGTTTCATAAACCTCAACTTATTTAACAAGTTTAGAGATAACTTAAAAAAATTATATAATTTATATCTAAAATATTAGTATGATGATAGTATACCGATTCATTTACCTTGATTATGATGCAGGTTCATATTTTTATCTTATAAATTTTATATTTAATAGAAAAAATAATGACACAGGTTTATTGATTTACTAGTTAACCTAATAACTCGTCACCACGTGGATGATGACGTGAGTAGAAGAACCCACATGTCTCTCCTTCCCTCTCAGGTAAGTCTGCACGAGTTGGTCGTAGGGAACATTAACCCCTTAAAGCAAAGCTCATTTCCTCCTTTTTTTTTTTTTTTTAGTCGCCTGGCATAGGTAATTTGTATCATATCTCAAATTGGCTCCAACACTAAGAAACAATGCATTTCCGGTTGTCTTGCACTTAAGATACACCCGTACTAGCAGGCCACCTATATAAATAAGCCCCTGAACGATGTACGGGCGTATCCTAACTAGCCACCACCATCCCTCTGTCGTTTGCCCAATGATAAAAGTTGATCCCTAGAGCATTAACAAGAGACTAAGACAGAAGAATCCTACTACTCTCACTCCCATCAAAAATTGATTTTATTATCGGAAGGGTCGAGTCACGAACTCCTTCGATGTTAACCGCTTGTGCAAGATTCCCAACGAAGCCAAGGCACACCTCAGCTTATCATGAACCCCAATGGAGCTCAAATCACCACAGTCTCATGCAAAATTCACCTCACGCGAACAAGCAATATCGTAAGATTTTGTCAGTCGAATCTTTCATTACTTGAACCATCTCCCATGGTTGCCACATGGATTATCAGGATAAGCTTACACCTCCTTCGGGATAGAATCAAACCATATCGACTCCCCAATCAATAACATTGAAGTGATAATAACATGATAGAGGATTCCAAATCTAATCCTACGAATCTTAAAACGTTAATGCTATTAGCTATTAAATATGATAAAGACTTGACTCTTGCCTAACAGATCCTCTCATTCATCCAGCTTCATAGAGTGCACACAGTACTACTACATTGTCCAAATAAAGCATCGGGCCACAGTCCATTTTTCATGTCAGCTAAAGTTTTGATATGACTTTCATATGATATTAATAAGTCCCGAAAATATTATATAAATTGGATGTGACACTAATCGGTTACAGATAATTGATCCAAACACATAGAAAGTCTTTAGAAAAGTATAATATAATGTCCTAAGACTACATTTGCACCACTTGAGACTCATCAAATATGAAATCCATAGATCAAAATATCAATTGCATACACGATATTGTACTAATAGAATCTAATATAGCCCATCTCGATTGTCAATCCGATTTATTATGTTGTCGACTAGTGTCACACTTCGATAAGAAAAAGAAAGTCGTTGCTGATTAGGAGAGAATTTACTCGAATAAAAATACTCATATATTGTAACTCATATCTCATTTAAATTTGATATTCTAAAAAACTCTATTGTGGTGCATCTAACAAGAACTCTTTGATATTCAAGTTAATTTCTATTTATTGCAAGCATAAAAGAGCTCAATTTTGAGTTTTCTTGAAAGAAAAAAAATCTTTCGTAACAAAATTCCCATTCAGTTATTAATCTAGAAAATTATACTAAAAATTTTTGAATTTTATATGGTGATTAATCTTCACCACAAATTGATTGCCAAAATAGCATCATCGTGATCGTATGTCATAATAATAATAATTACATTTGATTAGCTTATATTCATCTCAACCTAATAAAACCAATAATCGCATATTGGCTCGTACACGATAAAAGTCTTTTTATTCTAAGAAAATACTGCAGAAATGTGAGATGACAATTCAAATAATAGTTTATAAGAAGACATAAATGGTAGGTAGAAAACATTAAAAACCTACGAAAAAGTTTAAGGGAGATGTATTAATTATTTGTAGCACATCAAAGCTATTATTCAACTGCCATTTTAAACTTTATTGATGTCCTAATGGGAAAATTATAATATAAGTACATATATATTCCTATAAAGGCAGTAATTTTCATATTTTTCGATCTAAATTTGAGGTATGTTTATGCAGTGTTAACTATTTGTTAATTGCAACTCTAATTTGTATATTTTAATTAAAACCCATTACAATATTTAAAATATTATGACATTTTATATTTCTATATGCTTATTTAATCTAAATTAACAAACTTTCTGAATAGTTATTAGGTCTTTAGATGGATACTTTCTTTTGTTTTTGTTTTTCTTGTTTAATGGATGTTAATGTCAACAATGTATATAAAGGATTTCAAATTTTGAAATGATATATATGCTATATCAAAATTTATCAGATAAATAAGTTATTCCAAACTTAGCACATATATATATATATATATATATATAGTAATTATTTTTCAAAACAAAATTCTACATAAAATTAATGAATACTATATGGTGATTATTATCCATATTGCCAAAACAAAAAATAATATATTCATGAGAATTATAATAATAATAGTAAGTTGTGTATATTTTCTCTCCCAAACTCTGGATTAGGTATGCCCCTCATCTATTTCATCTACTAAAGAAATGTAAATAATGCACTAACATGTCTTTGTTCCATATTATTAAACATTTGTAACTAAATAATAATAATAATAATAACAACAATAACAATAACAGTTGCATTGTTTGTAAGTAACTTTTCTTTTTCTATATCATGGGAATTTGACTACTACTAAACTTGGCAGATCCAACTTACATACCCCCTAACAATTATATAAAGCAGGATCTTGTGTTTTCTTTTATTTTATTCTTTTAATTCCTACATTTGTCTCCTCCTCCACCTTTAACTAAATAGTCATTTTCATAGGTGTGAAGAAGGATGAAGGTTTCCTTGCTCAATTTCTTCCTTTTGTTTTCATCTGCTGCAACATTTACAGGTATGTCATGAACTTTGATTGATGTAATATAATATGTCACATTGATGCAATAAGATGAGTAATTCTTTACACATCAATTAATTAAGATGCAAAAGAGATGTGAAGTATGATTTAGCCTGAAAGGAGGATATTCCTCGTGCAAGAAAAAATTACTAATGATTTCTTCTTTGATGTGGCTTCAGGAAATTTAGTGACTTCAACATCCTATGATTATTCTGCGAGCATAGAGGCAAGAATGTTGTTTGATTATGATAAAATTAATATCTTTTTTTTTTTTCATATATATGTGTTTTATAATTTATATAGTTCTTTACTATGGCTAATATTATTCAAATTTTTTAAGGCTTCTAAATATATATACTTGCAAAGCTATAATTTATTTATCATTATAATGTCTAATTTATATGTTTCTTCAAATTCAAGATCCTTCACATATGTCACTATGGTTGCTGATATGGCAAAAAATGGCAGACCCCACTCCTGGCAACGTCCCCGCATGTGGACAGGCGCGGTGCCCCAGGAAGAGCAATGAGGGTGACGGTCTGCGTCCGGACGTCAGCCTCGCTGAGCCCACAGCCCCCTCAGTTGACCCAGCACAGTAGGACGAGACAGAAGTAGGTAGCGGTTGAAGCTCGCCCATACCCTGCGATTCCCCAGTCCCCTACGCAACATCCTCGGCGATGTCGGACGCTATCAGAGGTACGGCCCCGACTGACGGGATGGCGCGCCCGGTAATGCCGAGTCCCGCTATAAACACCCCCGAGCCAGAAGGAGAAGGGGACTCTGGCTCCTGGAAGGAAAACGACCTCCACGTCACTCTCTAACTTGATCGTCGGAGGGGTCGGGTGGAGCATCCCGACCCGACCTTTGTGCAGGTACCGAGCCAAGGCCCCCGTCCGGACACGCATAATCCCCGCCCGGAGGAAGTCGCAGCGTCGCCCCGAGTCCGAGGCCGCGCTCGACCGCCTTGGCAGAGACGAGCAACGCCCCAGGGAGATCCCCGCCATTCGGACCCCCGAACGAGCCGAGACGACCCCCCGGGTCACGGCTAAGAAAAAGGTGTTTACCCTAACATAATGGCGCTAGAAGGAGGGCCGGTCCGAATGTCAAGCGATCAACAGGCTCACTCCGACGAACCCCCAACCGTCAGGTCGCACACGACCGATGCAACGGAAGAGCATCCCCAACAGGAGGGGGTTCGGGACGAGCGCCCCGCTGCGATCTCGGAGCGCTATTGGCGATTGTTCAACAACCCTGGTCTGTCGCCGCCCATCGCCAATCCCGGTGGCTCGTCCCCCGTGCCGCCTGAAGCCTTCTACGACCTCACACACCAGGTCCGGGCTCTTATGGGAGTGATGCAGACCATCATCCCGCTGGTCTCTCCTCCGACGTCTTCACACTCAACCCTGCCTCCACCACGGCAACGGTCCGCCGCCCAAAACCCCGCACTGCTTCCTGAGTCTCCCGCTTCGCCTCCGAGCCAATCGACCCAACCCGGGAGCCGAGGAGCGGAGGATCCAGCGACGCACCCGACGGCCGTGGCCCCGCTTTCAGACTCGGCGGAGGGCCTGTGGGCCCAGCTACGCCTCGTAGGTCGCCGACTGGACGAGGTGCAGCGTGAGGTTCGCCGGACCAGGGGAGACCCGGGGGCCGAGCAACACCAGGGGTCCCCTTTCACCCCCGAGATTCAAGAGCAAGCGATCCCGCCGCATTTTCGGCTCCCTTCGTTAGACGCCTACGATGGCGCCACCGACCCGGCTGACCACGTAGCCGCTTTCCGCGCCCAGATGGCACTGTATGGGACGTCCGACGCCCTGATGTGCAGGGCTTTCCCGACAACCCTGCGAGGCCCAGCCCGGGCGTGGTACAGCAATCTGAAGACCGCGTCCATCGCCTCTTTCGACCAGTTGGCCAAGGATTTCGAACTTAACTTTCTGGCTCACGCCAAGCCGAGGCCGTCGGTGGCAATGCTCCTCGGGCTCAACTAGAGGGAGGACGAGCCCCTTTCTCACTTCGTGGACCGCTTCACCATACAAATTCGCAGGTTGACTGATGCTCACCCCTCTTTGATGATGCAGGTATTCATGATGGGCCTGCGGCCTACCCGATTCTTTTGGTCTCTGGTGGAGCGACCCCCCACTTCGGTACCCGAAATGTTATAGCGCGCAAACCAGTTCGTCGCTGCTGAAGCATGGATGGTCGGAAGGCACGACGAGCGCAAGAGGGTTAAGCCAGAGCAGCCCCGGCAGCAACAGCCCGCTACCTCCCGGCGTAGGGCTGGCGGACTCGACGATGCGGTACCCAGGTCCCCTCCCCCAGGCCTGAACTCCTCCCGGACCGAAATATTTCTCCACATCAAGGAGAAAGGCCTTCTCAAAGATCCTCACCCGATGAATAGCCCGCGCGAACTCGCGGACCGCTCTAAATACTGTCGTTTCCACCGACAGCCCGGTCACGACACCGAGGAGTGTCAAGAATTAAAAAGGCAAATTGAGGAGCTCATCCGCCGAGGGCACCTCGGCTCATACCTCCGGCCAGATAAGGAGCTCTCGCCACGCCCGGAGGGACCCATCGAGTGGCACATAGATGTCATAACCGGTGGGCCAACGTCCGGAGGGAACTCAATGGCGGGCGGAAAGGCCTACGCCAGGGCCTCCCGAGCCGAAGCTTCCAAACATGAAAAAGGCCCCGAAGTCACCTTCCCGACCGGGAGACCCGTGCCAGCCGAACATGATGACGCGTTGGTGATATCAGCCAGAATCGCCAACGCGCAAGTAAGAAGGATCATGGTCGACACTGGAAGCTCGGCCGATATACTTTATTGGGACGCCTTCCAAAAGCTCGGCCTGGTAAAGGAGAACATGAAGCCGGTATGCTCAACGCTCACGGGGTTCACCGGCGCCTCAATCTCGTCACTAGGGGTTATCACCCTGCCCCTAACTTTGGGAGTTTTCCCGAGGACAAAGACGGTGATGACCTCCTTTCTAGTGGTCGACCTCCCCACGGCATACAACGCCATCCTCGGACGGCCAACCCTCAACAAGATCCGAGCCGTCATCTCAACTTACTACCAAACCATCAAGTTCCCGACCCACGATGGGGTCGGAGAAGTAGCGGGGAACTCCTGGGAGTCCAGGCGTTGCTACTTAACCGCCGTGTCGCTAAACAAGAGAGCGAGGGTCCAATCTGTTGGGAAATCATTGGGGGGCGACATCATATGCGCAGCGGAAGAACAAGAAAACAAAAAATCCCCGATTCCCAAAAAGATGTTCGTCGTCGTGCGAAGATTGGTGCGCAAAAATCCGCAAAACACAAAACTGCGTATAGAGATTGTGTTACCTAGGGAGATCGTATATCCCTGTTTCCTTGCAGATCCTTAGGAGAGGGTGAAGGAGGTCAAGCGTCCTCCTCTCTAGCGGTGATCCACACAGCAGGGTTGCGACGACGCTCCTCAAAACTCCAGGCCTACTCTGAGGTGGAGAGGGAGAGGAGAATAGGAAGGGCAAGCAAAGACTCTAGCCTATGAGGCTGTGAATCCCTCCTATTTATAGAGATCCCGTGTCAAAACCCTAATGGGTCCTTTCCCTAGTGGGTATTGGATCTGCATCCAATAAGACAAGGGCTCCGTCGGATATCTCATATCCGAACCTCTACTCATCGCAATGCCTACCATATGTGTGTGACCCTCTAGGCCCAATATCGAGCTGGCCGTGAGTCATACCTGTCAGAACTCCTTCTAACTTAGTGAATTATTATCTCTGTAATAATTCACTCGACTCATCGACTACGGAAGTACTAGGCCACTACGCCGTAGTCCCCAGACGATACAGGGGAATCCAATCCATTGGACCTGTCTGTCCTCAGTTACCATGTACCTATAGTCCCTCATCCATCTAATATCCCAGAGACCGTATATCGAGCATGGTGCTGTCAGACCCATACGGTTTCTACTCGAGTCTCGCTCTAATCGGATTCTCCCGGAGAACTCTTTCTCTCTCAACCCGAATGACCCTGGCCAGGGATTTGTCTGAGCAAGAACACATAGGATATTCCTCTCATGACGCCGAGAGTGGATGATCCTCTGTCGACACTCAATAGCCCTCGTAAGGTCGACTACCACTCCCAATGACCAGCTGTACTAGATCTGAGAACAGTCAAACCTATAAGTCTGGTATCAAAGAGTGGAGCACTCATACAGGACATCCTTGGTGTCTCAAGTCTAAGGACCAGATACACCACTAGGACTATGGAATCGCTGTCTGACAATAAGGCATCATCAACCATCCAGCATTCCGTAAGCGGATCAATCAGTGAACTCATTCTCCAATGAGCACCTGTACTGTATCCCTAGTGTCCCTACACGAGCAGCTATGAGACCAGCTGCATCCATCATATGGACGGGTATACAGCACACCAGTCTATCCGGTTATCACGATGTCCCTCTCGAGTAACCTATGACCGGGATTATTTAGGATATGTATTTAAAGGTGAATCGATCTCATTATCGTGATCTCATCACGATCCGATTCCCATTGCACAAATCCAAGGACATCACAATATATATGCATTTATGCAATAGTTATAAAGTGATATACGCCATAATATAATAAGCAAAAAGATTCTGTATCAAGTCACACGTGCCATCACTCACGTGATTGGCTTGCTGGGCACCTATGACTAGCAATCTCCCACTTGACCTAAAGCCAATCACCTATGTGTCTGATCCCCATCAGACCCCTGTGACGCTCAAAGACAATCTGAGACAACGGCTTTGTCAGTGGATCTGCAATGTTATCTTCGGATGGAACTCTTTCCACTGCTACATCTCCTCGGGTCACGATCTCTCTTATAAGCTGGAACCTCCTCAGAACACTTCTGATAAGACCCGGGTTCCCTTATTTGAGTAATCACCCCATAGTTGTCGCAATATAAGGAAGTCGACTTGTCGCTATCTGTATCGACTCCCAAATCTGTGATGAACTTCTTCACCCAGACTCCCTCCTTTGCTGCATCTGATGCAGCAATGTACTCCGCCTCTGTGGTCGAGTCAGCAGTGGTATCTTGCTTGGAACTCTTCCAGCACACTGCTCCTCCATTCAAGGTAAACACATATCCTGAATTCGACTTGCTATCATCGACATCAGACTGAAAACTTGAGTCAGTGTAGCCTTCAACCTTAAGGCTATTGCCTCCATATACTAGTAAAAGATCCTTAGTCCTTCTCAAGTACTTAAGGATACACTTTACTGCTTTCCAGTGCTCCAAGCCTGGATCCGCCTGATACCTGCTCGTGACACTCAGAGCATGCGCTATATCAGGCCTAGTACATAGCATGGCATACATGATAGACCCTATTGCTGAAGCATAAGGTATCATATTCATGTTTGCCCTTTGGAATTTTCCATGCCAAACCTTTTGACAATGGTTACTATGTACCTGGACTGGGACAAGCCAAGCATCCTCTTGGATCTATCTCTATAGATTCTAATCCCCAAGATATAAGATGCTTCCCCTAAGTCCTTTATGGAGAAGTGTCTAGATAACCAAGCCTTTACTGTGGATAGCATTCCTATGTCATTCCCAATGATGAGGATGTCATCCACATATAACACCAAAAAGCTAATAGCGCTCCCTCTTACCTTTCTGTATACACAAGGCTCATCTTCGTTCTTAACGAAGTCATAAGATCTGATTGCCTCATCAAATCTTATGTTCCAACTTCGGGAAGCTTGCTTTAGTCCATAAATGGATCTAAGCAACCTACACACCTTATCTGGGCAGTTCTTGGACACGAATCCCTCAGGTTGCATCATATACACCTCCTCCTCGAGGTTCCCATTGAGGAATGCAGTTTTCACATCCATCTGCCAGATCTCATAATCATAGTGTGCTGTAATAGCCAATAGAATTCTGATGGATTTTAGCATTGCTACGGGTGAGAAGGTTTCGTCGTAGTCAACACCTTGTCTTTGACGATACCCTTTTGCCACTAGCCTTGCTTTATAGGTCTCTACCTTTCCATCTACTCCGATCTTTTTCTTAAAGATCCACTTGCAACCGATGGGTACAATACCTTCGGGTGCATCAACTAGGTTCCAAACCTTATTGGAGTACATAGAATCCATCTCAGAATTCATGGCTTCTTTCCACTTCCCGGAGTCTATACTCATAATAGCCTCCTCGTAGGTCTGAGGATCAATATCCTCTACATCCTCTGCTCTAATATGTCCCACATATCTCTCAGGAGGATGGGATACTCTATCAGACCTGCGTAAAGTTGATACTTGTGTATTAGGTACCTGAACAGACTCGGGCTGTAGAGTGGTGCTTGAGCTTGGTTCCCTAACTTCGCTCAACTCTATCATTCTCCCACTGTCTCCGCCAAGAATGTGTTCCTTCTCAAGGAACACTGCTCTCTTAGCTACAAAGACCTTTTGGTCCTCGAGATGATAGAAATAATACCCACAAGTTTCCTTGGGGTATCCCACAAATTTGCATCGCTCTGTCCTTGATTCTAACTTATCGGGGTTGTGTCTTTTAACATGGGCAGAACAGCCCCAAATCTTAACAACTTTAAGATCAGGCTTCTTCCCTTTCCATATCTCATATGGTGTAGACACTACCGACTTAGTTGGAACTCTGTTCAGAAGGTAAGCTGCGGTTTCTAGGGCATATCCCCAGAATGAGATGGGTAGGTCAGCGAAACTCATCATGGACCGTACCATATCTAATAATGTACGATTTCTCCTTTCAGAGACACCATTGAGCTGAGGTGTATAAGGAGGTGTCCATTGGGATAATATCCCATGGTCCTTGAGAAAGTGAGTAAACTCTGTACTTAAGTACTCACCTCCTCGATCTGATCGAAGAGTTTTGATACTCTTTCCAGTCTGGTTCTCCACCTCATTCTTATACTCTCTGAATTTCTCAAAGGCCTCGGACTTGTACTTCATTAAGTACACATATCCATACCTTGAGAAATCATCAGTAAATGTAATGAAGTAGGAGTAACCTCCAATGGCATGAGTTGACATGGGTCCACATACATCACTATGTATGAGTTCCAACAACTCAGTGGCTCTCTCTCCAGTTCCACTAAATGGAGAGTTGGTCAGTTTTCCACGAATGCAAGGCTCACAAGTTGCATATGACACATAGTCGAATGGATCTAGATATCCATCATTTAGCAACTTTTGAATCCTTCTTCCATGGATGTGACCTAGCCTACAATGCCACAGGTATGCATTGTTCACCTCATCTCGTTTCCTCTTAGACACATTTACATTCATGATATGTGGAGTGGTGTCTAACATAAATAAACCATTATGCAATGTTCCTTTCGTGATGATCTTATCATCTAATAATATCGAACAACCATTGTTCTCAAAAACAAATTTATATCCACTAACTGTTAAACATGAAATGGAAATAATGTTTTTGATAATAGAAGGAACAAAATAACATGCATCTAATGCAATAAAAGCTCCACTAGGCAGATGTAGAGCGACCTCGCCAACAGCTAATACAGCAACTTTTGCTCCATTACCCATCTTTAGGTCCATCTCGCCTCTCTCTAGTCTCCTAGGCCTTGCCAGAACCTGCAACGAATTGCATATATGATAAGCACTACCGGTATCTAATACCCATGTGTTATCATAAGAGTCTGACAAAATGGAGACTGATCATGAATGTACCTGAAGCTTCATCAAGCTTTTGTTTCGCCCTTTCTGCAAGGTACTCTTTGCAGTTTCTCTTCCAGTGCCCATCTTTACCACAGTGGAAGCACTGGCCTTTGTCCTTTGTTGGGTCTTTCTTAGCAACCTTTGCTTTACCTTGTTTGCCCTTGCCCTTTCCCTTCTTAAGGGACCTTTCTGCTTTCCTTTTCTTTCTGGTCTCACCAGTGTAGAGAACTGGCTTCTCTTTCTTAATAGTACTCTCTGCCTCCCTCAACATATTGAGGAGCTCTGGGAGAGTCACCTCAAGCTTGTTCATATTAAAATTCATTATGAACTGTGAAAAGGAATCTGGTAGGGACTGAAGCACAATGTCCACACACAAGTTATCCTCTAGGACCATTCCTAGACCTGTGAGTTTCTCTATCCACTCAATCATCTTTAGGACATGGTTCTGAACCGGTGTCCCCTCAGTCATCCTAGCGCGGAAAAGGCTCTTGGATATCTCATATCGTTGAGTCCTTCCCTGTTCCTCAAACAATTTACGGACATGTAGGAGAATGGATCTGGCATCCATCTTTTCATGTTGTCTTTGCAACTCTGGAGTCATAGAGCCCAACATATAGCACTGAGCAAGAGTGGAGTCATCAATGTACTTCACGTAACGAGCGATCTCATCCTCGCTTGCCCCTTCTTCGGGCGTAGGCATCACTGTATCAAGGACGTACACGATTTTCTCCGCTGTGAGAACAATTCTCAAGTTACGGAGCCAATCCGTATAATTTGGACCAGTGAGGCGGTTGACATCAAGTATGCCACGTAAGGGATTTGAAAGCGACATTTTCTGAAAATAAAGATGTAGCAAAAATGAATAACATGCAGATTTTGCAAGAAATAAACTATCAAGATATGGACTTCTATCTTAATATACTCCCACTATTTTACTATCGAGTCACGCGACACCCTCAGCACGTAAAACGGAAGTCTCCGGCAGACTTCTAGTGGGGATCAGGATCCAATCAGCGTCTTAGTGTAACCTCGAGGGACTCGACCAATCACACTAAGCCTAAAAGGTAGACAACTCTTACCGATCACAACTCCTTGTGATTCCCGTCCTGTTCGGCCTCCGAATCACCATGGCCTCGAGGGACTCGACCAACCATGATGCTCGGTTAAGTCAACACCTTCGTTACAAGATGAGTCTGATTTGATGATATACCCTCGAGGGACTCGACCAAGCATACCATGTCCTCAGGTCACCGGTGACATCTCTATGTCGTAAGCAAGATAGCGAATCGCGATATAGGTGAGTCTCGAGGGACTCGACCAACTCAACCTACACCGGGATTCGGTTCCTACTCATAACGATGGAAGGCCACGTGGGTCAATCTAATTGCCTCACGTTTACCGACTTAATATTATCGAGAGATGTTTCTATAATTTGGTCTCCTAATATGACATGTCACACATATACATATTTAATATATATCTACATCGCATGCAAATATATATACTTATCTAGTATGTGTATAAGCAATCACATCAGATGATCATGGACCACAACCTAATATGATTAGGCCCGAGCCAGTAGGCCTAATCACTCACATCAAGATCTATGTGTGCAACGGTGCATCTCCATGCCCTGTGATCGTCCATCTCGTCCTCGTCGGTTTCGTCGACATCTTGATGCATCTCCATGCATCACGATCGTCCGTCTCGTGGGTCCCGCTATCGCATCCACGCTCCCGCTGTGCCTCCTCATGTGATTACAACTTAATCATAGGCACGCAGGCCCGACAATAAACGAGAAATATAATGGAGGTTCGCAGACCTCAATAATAATAATCACAAGTACACACATCACACGGTCCATGATCATCCGTCCACACATCATACATCACATGTATAAATAATCATCATCATGTAGGACTACTAGATAATAATAAAAATAATAATCAACTAAACCTTTTAATTAATCAATATTTTTCTGAAATCAGGGACATGTAGGGAATTTCTCAATTGCTAAGGGTATTTTCGTAATTTGGACAAAAGACAGAAACTGGAATTTCTCAAATTCCGAGGGGCAAAACTGTCTTTTGCCCAGAAAACCCTAATACCCTTTGCCCTTTTTGCTGCTGCCGCCGCCGCCACCCTGCCGGCGGCGGCCTGTGCGGCGGGGCGAGGGCACTGCCCTCGCCTGCAGGCGGCACGCCCGCTGGCGGCGCTGCCGCTGCGGGTGGGCGCCCCCTTCGGGCGCCGCTGCCTCCGCAGGCGGTGCTGTCCCGCCGGGCGGCCGCCCCTGTGGGGGGGGGTTTCGCCCGCGGGAGCAGCGGCGGCAGGCGTCGCGCGTCGCTGCCCTGCGGCGGCAGGCGCCGCTTCCTTTCGGCGGCAGGCGCCGCTGCCCTGCGGCGCCTCTGCCCGTGGGTTGCCAGCCCCGCCAGCAGCAAGCCTGCTGCAAGCAGACCGCCGGCCGGCTGCTGCAGGCACAGCGCTTGCGCATGCGCCGGCGCTGTGCTGCCTGGCTGCGGCTGCGGCTGCCGCTGCAGGTGGCTGCAGGCATGCAGATCGAGGGCAGCAACTGTTGCTGCCCTTCCTCGCTTTTGCGTCAACGATTTTGACGTCAAAATTCTTCCTAAACACAATACACGCAGTTCAAAACCAATCATTCGCACGAACAACCTGGCTCTGATACCACTGTTGGGAAATCATTGGGGGGCGACATCATATGCGCAGCGGAAGAACAAGAAAACAAAAAATCCCCGATTCCCAAAAAGATGTTCGTCGTCGTGCGAAGATTGGTGCGCAAAAATCCGCAAAACACAAAACTGCGTATAGAGATTGTGTTACCTAGGGAGATCGTATATCCCTGTTTCCTTGCAGATCCTTAGGAGAGGGTGAAGGAGGTCAAGCGTCCTCCTCTCTAGCGGTGATCCACACAGCAGGGTTGCGACGACGCTCCTCAAAACTCCAGGCCTACTCTGAGGTGGAGAGGGAGAGGAGAATAGGAAGGGCAAGCAAAGACTCTAGCCTATGAGGCTGTGAATCCCTCCTATTTATAGAGATCCCGTGTCAAAACCCTAATGGGTCCTTTCCCTAGTGGGTATTGGATCTGCATCCAATAAGACAAGGGCTCCGTCGGATATCTCATATCCGAACCTCTACTCATCGCAATGCCTACCATATGTGTGTGACCCTCTAGGCCCAATATCGAGCTGGCCGTGAGTCATACCTGTCAGAACTCCTTCTAACTTAGTGAATTATTATCTCTGTAATAATTCACTCGACTCATCGACTACGGAAGTACTAGGCCACTACGCCGTAGTCCCCAGACGATACAGGGGAATCCAATCCATTGGACCTGTCTGTCCTCAGTTACCATGTACCTATAGTCCCTCATCCATCTAATATCCCAGAGACCGTATATCGAGCATGGTGCTGTCAGACCCATACGGTTTCTACTCGAGTCTCGCTCTAATCGGATTCTCCCGGAGAACTCTTTCTCTCTCAACCCGAATGACCCTGGCCAGGGATTTGTCTGAGCAAGAACACATAGGATATTCCTCTCATGACGCCGAGAGTGGATGATCCTCTGTCGACACTCAATAGCCCTCGTAAGGTCGACTACCACTCCCAATGACCAGCTGTACTAGATCTGAGAACAGTCAAACCTATAAGTCTGGTATCAAAGAGTGGAGCACTCATACAGGACATCCTTGGTGTCTCAAGTCTAAGGACCAGATACACCACTAGGACTATGGAATCGCTGTCTGACAATAAGGCATCATCAACCATCCAGCATTCCGTAAGCGGATCAATCAGTGAACTCATTCTCCAATGAGCACCTGTACTGTATCCCTAGTGTCCCTACACGAGCAGCTATGAGACCAGCTGCATCCATCATATGGACGGGTATACAGCACACCAGTCTATCCGGTTATCACGATGTCCCTCTCGAGTAACCTATGACCGGGATTATTTAGGATATGTATTTAAAGGTGAATCGATCTCATTATCGTGATCTCATCACGATCCGATTCCCATTGCACAAATCCAAGGACATCACAATATATATGCATTTATGCAATAGTTATAAAGTGATATACGCCATAATATAATAAGCAAAAAGATTCTGTATCAAGTCACACGTGCCATCACTCACGTGATTGGCTTGCTGGGCACCTATGACTAGCACAATCTCCGCTGGAGGACCCCCGGGAGGGAAAAAAACTGACCCCCCGCCCCGAGCCGAAGGAATCCACCATCGACTTACCGCTGATCAAAGGCAGGCCCGACCAAACAGTCAAAATCGGGTCAGGACTGCCCGAACAGGAGCAACAGCAGCTCGTCGGCCTTCTGCAAGCCAACGCCGACATCTTCGCTTGGACGCCATCTGACCTGGTAGGAGTCCACCCGGAAGTCGCGCAACACCACCTAAACATCTCGTCCGATGCCCGTCCGGTGAAACAAAGGCCCATGCGGCAGGCCCCAGATCGGCAACTTGCCATCCGAGAAGAGGTAAGCCGACTTCTGGCAGCCGGTTTCATAGAAGTGGCCAGGTACCCACAATGGCTCTCCAATGTAGTCCTTGTCAAAAAGCCTAATGGAAGCTGGCGGATGTGCATTGACTACACCAGTCTCAACAATGCTTGCCCAAAAGATTGCTACCCCCTACCGAAGATCGACCAGCTAGTCGACGCCACAGCCGGCCACGCCCGTCTCTCGTTTATGGATGCCTTCTCCAGGTACAACCAAATCAGGATGGCACCCGAAGACCAAGAACACACAGCTTTCCTCACCGAGCAGGGGATATATTTTTACAAAGTCATGCCGTTCGGGTTGAAAAATGCCGAGGCCACCTACCAAAGGACGGTGAACAGGATGTTCGCCCACCAGATTGGACGAAACATGGAGATATATGTCGACGACATGATCGTGAAAAGCCGAACAGCCGAAGCTCATCCTTCCGACCTGGCTGAAACATTCGACACCCTGCGAAGGTTCGGCCTGCGCCTCAACCCTGCCAAGTGCGCCTTTGGCGTAACCTCGGGAAAATTCCTCGGATTCATCATACACGAGAGAGGGATTGACGCCAACCCGGAAAAGGTCCAGGCTGTCATAGACATGCAGCCCCCTCGGACGATCAGAGACCTGCAACGCCTTAACGGGAGGTTAGTCGCCCTATCACGCTTCCTTTCCCGATCGGGAGATCGCTGCCTCCCCTTCTTCAAGGCCTTGAAGGATCCAAAAAACTTCCAATGGACGGCGGAATGTGAAAGGGCCTTCGAGCAGATGAAGCAACACCTGGCCAACCTCCCCCGACTCGTGTCAGTCTCCCCAGGGGAGAAATTGAGCCTCTACCTCGCCGCCTCTCAGCACGCGGTCAGCTCGGTTCTGGTCAAGGAAAACTCCGGCGACCAACTGCCGGTCTACTATGTCAGCCACATGCTGAGCGGACCAAAGGGACGCTACCCGCCAATCGAAAAGCTGGCACTGGCGCTCGTCCTGTCAGCACGAAAGCTCCGCCCTTACTTCCAGGCCCACCCGATAGAGGTAATAACTGACCGGCCACTTCGGCTCGTTCTGTCTAAATTCGACGTTGCAGGGCGCCTCCTCAAATGGGCAGTGGAGCTCGGCGAGCATGACATACAGTACACGCCTCGGACCGCCATTAAAGCCCAGTCCGTGGCAGACTTTATCGCGGAGCTGACCCCGAGTACAGGCGAAGAACTCGAGCCACCGCGTGACACGTGGACTCTCCACGTAGACGGGTCGGCCAACGCAAAGGGCGCCGGCGCAGGGCTGGTGCTGGTGACACTTGACGGCCGCTCGATTGAGCGCTCCTTCCGCTTCGGGTTCAGGGCCACCAACAACGAAGCAGAATACGAGGCTCTCCTGGCGGGGCTCCGATTGGCACTGGAGATGCGGGTGACCGACATACGCGTAATCACCGACTCACAGCTAGTGGCTAGGCAGCTCGACGGCGAATACGAAGCCCGGGACTCGACCATGGCGAAATACTTGGCACAGGTAAAAAACCTTGCCACCAAGTTCGTCCATTTTGAATTGTCAAATGTTCCCAGGAGCGAGAACCAGCGAGCCGACACCCTGGCAAAACTGGCGTCCGGCTCGGCCCCCAGGGCTCGACCCGAGACCGAAGAGCTCCCCCACCGAGCCATAGAGGTCGTCACTACAGTCACGGACGGCGCGCCGACCACTTGGGTACAAGAGATGCTACGCTTCAAGCGAGACGGGACCCTACCCGACGACGAAACAGCGACTCGACGCTTGCGTCGGACGCAGGCATGGTACTCTGAAGAAGGAGGACGGTTGTACAAGCGGTCTTTCTCACGCCCCTTGCTACGCTGCCTAGAGCCGAACGAAGCCCGGACAGTTCTGTCCGACATGCATGAAGGGGCCTGCGGGGAACATATAGGCGAACGAGCCCTGGCGCACAAAATACTCCGATAGGGGTATTACTGGCCGACCATGCGCCAGGACGCGAAAGCTTTCGTGCGGCGATGCAGCTCATGCCAGGAGCACGCCCGCATCGCCCGACCGCCGGCGGTCCTGTTCACCCCCGTCGACTGTGCTTGGCCATTCGCACAGTGGGGGCTGGACATACTCGGGCCTCTCCCACCCGCCTCCGGCCAGCGGAAGTACATCATCGTAGGAGTGGACTACTTTACCAGGTGGGTCGAAGCCGAGCCCCTAGCCACCATTACGGAGTCACAAGTGGAAATGTTCGTGTGGAGAAACCTCATAACTCGATTTGGCCTGCCCCAGTCCATCGTCACCGACAATGGACCTCAATTCGCCGGCAGGAGGTTCCAAGAGTTTTGCGCCGAGCACAAAATTCAGCTGAGATTCAGCTCGGTGGCTTACCCCCAGGCGAACGAGCTAGCTGAAGTAACCAACCGGTCTATCGTCGACGGTCTCAAGAGGAGGGTGTCCGCTGCCCGATCGGCTTGGATCGACGAGCTCCCGAGCGTCCTGTGGGCGCTGCGCACTACCCCCAAGACCCCGACCGGGGAGTCTCCCTACAGCCTCACGTTCGGGACCGAGGCTGTATTACCATCCAAAGTAGCCGTCCCAACTCCGCGGACAGCAGGCTACAACGAAGAGGCCTCGTGTGAAGGACTCCGATCCAACCTGGATCTGCTCGAGGAAAGACGGGCCAGCGCACACCAGAAAGCTCTTTCTTACAAAAGAGCCGTAGCAAGGGTCTACAACCGGAGGGTGAGACCCCGGTCGATAAAGATTGAGGACCTGGTCCTGCGCAAAATCGAGGTCAGCTACCCAACCCAAGTAAGGGGGAAACTGGCCCCGAAGTGGGAAGGACCCTATCGGGTCATCGGAGTATCCCAACCGGGGACGTTTCGACTCGCAACAATGGATGGCGACCCCGTGCCCCGGACTTGGAACATACAGAACCTTAGAAAATACTTCATCTGAAGATGTGGGCACTACGCAAACACGAAAATCAGAAGAAAAGATCATCTTATTAAAAAGGAGGGGATACAGAACCATAACCATGAGGAACAGAAACCAAAACTCATACAGAAAACCCCTCACACCCTCGACCTCGTCTCCGACATACAAAAAACAACACTCATCACTCTCCTGGAGTCTTCGGGCGGTCGTCGAATGGCACGTCCTCCGGCATGTCCACCTCCAGATCCACGGGATGGGAGGCAAAGGGATCCCTTTCCACCTCGGAGCCAAGAGGGCATGAGCCGAAGCGACCTAGGGCGATTCTGTATCCGTACTCGTAGGATACTCGCCCCATTCGGGTCAATCCGAGCTCGAAGTTCTCGGACTTCTTGTAAGCTTCGATCGCCTCTTTATCCTTCGACGGGCGAAGGCGAACCTCCTCGGCTAGCGCGTCCGAAGCTGCGCAGGCTTCAGCCTCGGCCTTTTTCGCCCTTTTGGTAAGGCCAAGCGCCTCCGACCTCAGTAGGCGCAGCTCCGCCCGATCCAAACGGAGAAACTCTTCGAGTTCCTTGACCGAACTGCCCGATTGCTCGAGCTCCGCCGTCAGGCGCGCCACCTCCTCCTCGGAGTCAGTCGCGCGCTTTTCCGCGGTCGCCACCGCTTCTGGGCCCGACCCGGCCCGAACTTCCTCTAGCTGGTGGCACAACTCGGAGTTGCACTCGCTGAGGTTCCAGATTACCTGGCCAGCGTCACACACTCGGTCCATCAGCGCCGTCGAGTAGTGGAGGCCCTGCCACAGAAGAAAGAGGGTCAGCGCACGGTCACAAAGACACTTGAAGTTAACAAAACACTTACCAGTGTCAGAAACCTCCCCGCCTTGTTGAGCATAGCCTCCGAGGGCAGGGTGTATAGGTCCCGAGCCAAGTCGGGGTGGAGCACGCCTCAAAGAAAAGCAGCCGAGGGATCTCCCCCGGCCCATACCTTGTCCCCCCGGGATAGCCCTTTCCAGCGGGCGACTAGCGGGTCGGAAGCCTCCCCCGGAGGAAGCTCGCCCATAACCAACGACCATAGAGGCTCGTCGGCCCCCGTACGTAGCCCGCACAGGTCGTCCACCGTAGGCAGGCTCGACCTCTTCCCGGTCGCCCCTTGGCTAGACCCGTCCACTTGGGAAGGCCCTTCATCCCGAACGGCCCGCTTTGCGCCAACGGTTGTCGAAGGGATGGCCCCCGCCTTGGCTTTCCCGGGACCAGCTGTTTTCGCCTTCTTTGACGGGCGCCCCTCCAGGATCTCTAATGGAGCGTCCGCCGAGCCGGGCAACGGGTCGGCTGAAGGACGCGGAGAGAGAGCGGCGGACGGGCGTGGGGAAGAAGCCGACGACGAGCGGCCACCGCGGAGTGACAGAAGCTTCATTCCTACAAAGGAAACAAGCAAACTATCACAAACTGTGGGAACAGGCGAGACACGAAGAACACCCGCTATAAACGTACCCCCGAAAGCCGGGCTAAGACCCGCCTTGGCCAGCCACTCCTCGGTCATATCTCGGATGGCCTGAGAACCGGGAAGGATTGCCCGAAGCCTCTTCAGGTCCCGACGCTCCTCGTCGTTCAAGTCCGGGACTGTGTTATCTATTACCCTCACTGCCCACCGAACTCCGAAGCCCCAATCCTTCGACCAGCTAACGTAAAAAAACCGCCCCTTCCACCCTTTGTTATTCGAAGGGGCCCCCCCGACGCGAAAGCCGGCCCGGGCTGACACGAAATAGCCCCCGGCCCCTTGAGAAGGCGAAAACAAGAGAGAAAGAGGTTTCGGGTAGGGGTGATGTTAGCATAATAACATTCCCCTAAGAACGATACTAGGTAACGCCATGAGTTAGGCGCCACCTGGGAAGGCGAAATCCGCCACAGAGAAAGACAGGAGACAATGATAGGGTGAAGGGGAAGGCGCAACCCAGCCTCTAGGGCATCTTGGGTCAGCGCGAAACCTCGAGGGACCGGGTCGTACGACCGCTGCCCCGGATCAGGTGCGACCAGAACAAACTCCTCCGGGATGTGATAACGCTCCCGGAGCTTTTCCAGCAACGACTCGCTCACCGCCGAGTCGAGGTCGTGCGGCCACATTAGAGCCTCAAGGGCTCGCGCCGCCTCCTCGTCTGGGGAGGGCGGAGGCGTGCGCTCCCGGGCTCTATCGAGGGACAAAGGTGGAGAGACAGGCGAGAGGGGCATCCTTACCGGCTTTGGAACGAACAAGAGGGACGGCAAGAGAGCGACTGGGGAGTGACGGCGTAGAAAAGGAGAAGGCGCGATGACAGAAAGGACGACGAGGTCCAAGACTCAGCAACAAGAATCGTGAAACAGGCCGAGTGCGCCGTTTACATAGGAAAAATCCTGCCAGGAGAGACGTCCCTTCGTCTCCCCATAGCGGCCAACAGCTCATCCGCACACTCACTCGTCGCATCAGGGAAGGTCAACGAACACCCCATCATAAATGCGGACCCAAGGTCGCTGTAGGGAAGGACAGGGAGAACGGCCACTGCGACTCCTCGACGCCTAAGAGGAACGACGATCTTTTCGCATGTTCCCGAGACCACCTCCTCGGCGCGGCCAGCCCGCCCGAGACGTGCTCCTCGGCTGCATGTCCCCGAGACCACGTCCTCGGCGTGGCCAGCCCGCCCGAGACGTGCACCTCGGCCGCATGTCCCCGAGACCACCTCCTCGGCGCGGCCAGCCCGCCCGAGACGTGCTCCTCGGCCGCATGTCCCCGAGACCACCTCCTCGGCGCGGCCAGCCCGCCCGAGACGTGCTCCTCGGCCGCATGTCCTCGAGACCACCTCCTCGGCATGGCCAGCCCGCCCGAGACGTGCTCCTCGGCCGCATGTTCCCGAGACCACCTCCTCGGCGCGGCCAGCCCGCCCGAGACGTGCTCCTCGGCTGCATGTCCCCGAGACCACGTCCTCGGCGCGGCCAGCCCGCCCGAGACGTGCACCTCGGCCGCATGTCCCCGAGACCACCTCCTCGGCGCGGCCAGCCCGCCCGAGACGTGCTCCTCGGCCGCATGTTCCCGAAGACCACATCCTCGGCGCGGCCAGCCCGCCCGAGACGTGCTCCTCGGCCACATGTCCCCGAGACCACCTCCTCGGCGCGGCCAGCCCGCCCGAGACGTGCTCCTCGGCCGCATGTCCCCGAGACCACCTCCTCGGCGCGGCCAGCCCGCCCGAGACGTGCTCCTCGACCGCATGTCCCCGAGACCACCTCCTCGGCGCGGCCAGCCCGCCCGAGACGTGCTCCTCGGCCGCATGTCCCCGAGACCACGTCCTCGGCACGGCCAGCCCGCCCGAGACGTGCTCCTCGGCCGCATGTTCCCGAGACCACATCCTCGGCGCGGCCAGCCCGCCCGAGACGTGCTCCTCGGCCACATGTCCCCGAGACCACCTCCTCGGCGCGGCCAGCCCGCCCGAGACGTGCTCCTCGGCCGCGTGTCGCCGAAAGCACCTACGCAGCGCGGCCTATTTGCCCCGGACATGTGCCTCAATCGTGAACCGCGAAGAGAACCATCGCTTATCGATCAAAGCCACGCCTCAAATCCCCGCCGTCCGATGCCGAGCCATGATTTCCTTTGGGGGGGGGATATGATATGGCAAAAAATGGCGGACCACACTCCTGGCAACGTCCCCCGCACGTGGACAGGCGCGACGCCCCAGGAAGAGCAATGAGGGTGACGGTCTGCGTCCGGACGTCAGCCTCGCTGAGCCCACAGCCCCCTCAGTTGACCCAGCACAGTAGGACGAGACAGAAGTAGGTAGCGGTTGAAGCTCGCCCATACCCTGCGATTCCCCGGTCCCCTACGCAACATCCTCGGCGATGTCGGACGCTATCAGAGGTACGGCCCCGACTGACGGGATGGCGCACCCGGTAATGCCGAGTCCCCCTATAAACACCCCCGAGCCAGAAGGAGAAGGGGACTCTGGCTCCTGGAAGGAAAACGACCTCCACGTCACTCTCTAACTTGATCGTCGGAGGGGTCGGGTGGAGCATCCCGACCCGACCTTTGTGCAGGTACCGAGCCAAGGCCCCCGTCCGGACACGCAGAATCCCCGCCCGGAGGAAGTCGCAGCGTCGCCCCGAGTTCGAGGCCGCGCCCGACCGCCTTGGCAGAGACGAGCAACGCCCCAGGGAGATCCCCGCCATTCGGACCCCCGAACGAGCCGAGACGACCCCCCGTGTCACGGCTAAGAAAAAGGTGTTTACCCTAACAGTTGCCATCCTTTCAAAACTAGGTTGACCACTTCTAACCTTGATTAAGATTATTTGGTGTGGGTTAAAGAAATATATAAATATGTAAATCATCTAAAATATTATTAATAAATTTAGCATTAGTTATTAAAGATATTATTATAAATTAATTTTTAATACATCTTAAATATTAATCCGAATGTTATGTATTAAATCCATTGTTGAGGGTTGGAAATACCATTCTATATATTTTATAAGTATCAATTAGTTTAGCTCATAAGAAATTTGATAGTTTATCGTATAATTCTAAAATCAAAGAATGTAAAAAAAAAATTAATACTTAGGTCTCCTGTAATTAATGAGAATATTAACACTCTTTCTCTATAGATTACTCAACGTTTTATGATTTTCTCTCATTTAACGCAAATATATTCTTATCACTTAGTCGTCCTGTCTATGAACAAGGCATGGTGCCTGATGATGATGACCCTCACGACCATGGGAATCCTGACATCTCTTCTTCTTCCTACAGTGCTTAGCAGAGCCCCCGAGACCTCAGTATGGTGGTGGCATCGTCCGCAATCCAGAATTCAACGATGGCCTCAAAGGATGGTCGGTATTCGGCTATGGCCAGATAGCCGAGAGGACATCCGACACAGGTAACAGGTTCTTGGCTACTGACCGGAGAAGCTTGTCACATCAAAGCATGTCTCAGAAGGTCTATCTGCAGCGGGGGATGCTCTACACCTTCTCAGGTAATGCCATGTCGATGCCTGCAAGCACCGCTTACGTTACTGCTCGGCGATGACGTTCCTCGTCTTGTTTCAGCCTGGTTGCAGGTCGACCAAGGAAACGCCACCGTCACGGCCAACTTCAAGACGGGTAAGGATGGTTTCGTCCACGTTGGAGCGGTTGAAGCCCGGTCGGGGTGTTGGTCGATGCTCAAAGGTGGCCTGACTGCCAAATCCTCTGGACCAGCTGAGTTCTACTTCGAGGTGAGTTCGACGTCAATCTTCAGCTCACTGCACACGGTTTATTTTCTTCCATCTCAATGTCTGGTGGCTGCAGAGCAAGGACACAAGCGTGGAGATATGGGTGGACAGTGTGTCGCTGCAACCATTCACGGAGGATCAATGGCGAGGTCACCAAGCGGAGAGTATCAACAAGGTAAGAGATCGGACCGAGTTTCCGGTGTGCACATCGACGCTGTTCGAGTGAAAGCCACAAAGAAACAAGAAGTCAACTGCCTGCAGGTCCGCAAGAAGACTGTTGCAATCCAAGCCGTGGATGCCAATGGCCACGCCCTGCCCGGTGCATCAGTCTCGATTCAGCAGACGAGGTCCGGCTTCCCCTTGGGTTGCGCACTGAAGAGTACCATCCTCCAGAGCTCGGCATACCAGAGCTGGTTCACCGCTCGCTTCACCGTCACCACCTTCACGAACGAGATGAAGTGGTACTCCAACGAGCCGGTGGAGGGCAAGGAGACGTACGCCGACGCGGACGCCATGCTCGCGTTCGCTAAGCAGCACGGCATCGCCGTCAGAGGCCATAACGTGGTCTGGGACGACCGTCAATATGTGCAGAACTGGGTGCAGTCGCTCCCCACACAGAAACTCCGGGAAGCAGTGAACAGGAGGTTCAACAACGTGATGACGAGATACCGAGGTCAGGTCATCGCTTGGGACGTCGTCAACGAGAACGTTCACTTCTCCTACTTCGAGAGCAGGCTGGGCGAGAACGCGTCGTCCATCTTCTACCAGCAGGCGCACCAGCTCGACCCCCACGCGCTCATGTTCCTTAACGAATTCAACACATTGGAGGTGCCCGTAGACGGGAAGTCAACTCCGGCGAAATACCTCCAGAAGCTGCAACAGATCCAGTCTTTTGGGAATCTTTCGCGGATGGCGATCGGGCTCGAGGGCCACTTCGGCACCCCCGACATATCTTACATGAGATCTGCTCTCGATAAGCTTGCAGGAGCTAATGTTCCCATCTGGCTCACCGAAGTGGACGTTGCTCACTCAAACGAGGCACAGCAACTGTTCTGCCATTGACATCTTCTCCTTGAGTCCATGATCTTTGACATCCGAAGTGAACATGCAGTCGAAGCATTTGGAGGACATACTGAGGGAGGCATACTCGCATCCAGCCGTGCAGGGGATTGTGATATTTGGAGTATGGAATCCAAAGGGATGCTTCAGCAGAATGTGCTTGACGGACGTCAACTTCAAGAACCTGCCCACTGGGGATGTGGTTGACAAGCTGATTTCTGAGTGGAGAACTCATTATGTGGCTGCAACAACTGATGCTGATGGTCTGCACAGGGCCGAGCTCTTCCATGGCGAGTACAAGATAACAGTAAACCACCCTTCAAGCAACTCATCATCGGTGCAGAGCTTGACAGTGGATTCAGCTTCACAGAACTACAATGTACTCACGGTTATGGTCTAAGCAACTGAATCTGGCAATCACAAACGCAGATTTCAGTAGGTATTGTTCTTCTATAATAATTATTGCAAATGATAAGTAACGAAGATGCAATTAAGTGATGTGGGTTTAAATTATAGTAGGGCACAATAGCCCAAGATTAGATTAAAAAAGATAACATTCATGATAGATTAAGCAATCAAGATAAGGAAAATTATGTTCAAATAATATGTAATAAAACCTAGCTTAACAAATTAATTCATGATTAGTTATGTAATTAACAACTAATGATAAAAATATTATTCTCAATATTAATAATTAATAAACCATATACAAAATAGGTCATTCATGATAAATTATGTAATTTATCAAATATTATCAAACATTATGCTTGAAATCAATATGTCTTAAGTAGCTAATAAAAGATATTAATTGTCATTATGTAATTAATATTATATGATAAAATAACAAACCTTGGTTATAAAGAAAGGTTATGGGAAAAATGTCAATCAAGTGGGCAAATCGGACTCCGTTGGGACTCGAATTGCGTTGCAATTGGTTCAATCCTGAGATTGAAGCCTTCAAGAAGGTCATGCTTGTGTTGCGTCCCCAAGTCGAACACATCGTGAGCGTAGGCGATGCGTCGTTCTTCTTCCACATGGCGGCATCTCTCTCCAAAACCCTAAGACTAAGGCGATCTCTTCTCTCGGTTCTTTCGAGCCCGAGACTAACTCCTCTCTCCGCCTTCTCTTCGTCTCACGCACCGCCGCCACCGCCGACTTTCGCTGCCGCTTCATCCGGATCTCAAGCACAAGGTTTGACTCCCTCTCCATTAGCGATCTTCTATAGCGAAGGAAAGGGGGAAATGGTCCAAAACCAACGACAGGGAGTAGTACAACCGAATCATTCTCTTCTCTTTCCCTTGCTGGGCTCATCACTTATTCGAGATTTGATTGACCCTCCAAGAAGTTTCTCAAATGGCCACCTTAATGATGTTTTAGCGACAGAAAGGGATATATTGTCCGAAGCTCTAAGGACATCGAGTAGTGGTGTAATCGATTGAATCGTTCTCTCCCCCCCTTTCCTTTGTTTGGTCGCACACGAATACACGAATACAAGAAGTTTCTTCGTTTTATTTTTCTTGGTTGAAATATTAAGCAGTTCGTTAAATGGCCATCCTGGTGTTCGAGCGAAAGGTGGAACTGGCTCATTGTATTAAGGAATGGAGTAGTATAACCAACTGATACCTTCCTCCCACTTTCCTTTGCTTGGTCCATCACTGGTACAGCATTGATCCTCATCTTGATTGGAATTTGAAGAAGTATTTTAAATGGCCATCTTGATGTTATTTTGGTGAAAGAAATAGAGAAATGGTCCAAAGCTTCAACTAATGGATTAGTACAGTTGATGGAATCTTTTTTTTTTTTTCGGTATTTTCCTTTGCTTGGTCGATCTTATATAGGGTTTGATGGACGTCTTCTTCATTCTTTTTCTTAGTTGAAATATAAAGAATTTTCTCTGGTGGCCATCTTTATGTTGTTCCAGAGAAAGAAAGGGGGAAATGGTCCAAAGCTCTGCTCTTCCTTCCGGGCGCCATCACTTTTGGCCTGGGAACCTGGCAGCTCTTCAGAAGACAGGAGAAGGTCAGCAGCTCCTTTATGATGGTTCCCATAGGATTGCCACTTTTGCTGAACTATAAAGATAAGATTTTGATGTGTTTTTTTCTATTTCTCTGTTTGTTTCAGATAGAAATGTTGGATTACAGGAGGAAAAGACTGGAGATGGAACCGTTAAAGTGGAACGAGCTATCTTCCTCAGATCATGACTTCGATTCTTTAGAGTTTAGGAAGGTTATCTGTGAAGGTGATTTTGATGAGAGCAAGTCAGTATATATCGGTCCTCGGTCTAGAAGCATATCAGGAGTGACAGAAAATGGGTTTTATGTTATTACTCCTTTGATTCCAAGGATAACTGGGCCTGGAAGGTAAGTTCTTGGATTAAATGCACTTATATGTATATGTTTTTTGTTCTATTGGATGTCCTTAATTGTAATCTTAAGTTTCTCTGTTGGATGTGATCTGGGTTGTCGCTGTTGGATGTACAACTGAATAATATAAAGGAAAGTTAGCAGCGAATTCAACAATATAGGTGCAATTTATTAAACTCATGATCTAACCCATTTAGATTGGAATATATGCCTTTTTTTTGTGATCAAGAATTGATTACAGTAACAACAATTTAAGGTTGGCTACATGGATTTCTTATACCATTGAGCTCAGGTCTAGACACTGATTATAACTGATAAATGTAATGCAAATAAAATATTATGGCTATATGTAGCACCGTACAAGATACGATCACACTGGTTTGAGTATGTAACTTGATCAGTTAGGCAAAGGGCTAGAATCTAAATTAAAATTGTCCCAGAATGAAACTAAATGTTTCCGAATAGGGTTCATGTAGATCAATGTTATATTCTTTAACAAGTGTTAGGTATGCTTTTTCTTCCGCATAGTTTATCGATTTAAGCTTTTGAAGGCATCTTTAAATATAAACATAGTACTTTACTATGTTGCCAAATGTCCACATACATGTCTAAGCTTGCATACAGCCATAAAGTTTCTTTAATATGTTCATTGGCATGAAAAGTGTTGCTGCTATAGTCCAGGGTTGCCTAGTCATCTTAATGCTTATTATTGTCCCAAGTGACTTGCATAGCTACTGCTATGGTTTGCTTTTGTGGCATTTATAAGAATTTAGTTTCAAGATGTAAATGCTAGTTTAGCACGATTAGGATGGGGATTTGTAACTTGGAGAAATAAGATCCTCTTTTTAATTCTAGCTCATATGTATAGTCATACAATTATATACAAGCCTTTATGCATGTGGCATCAAATTTGATTCATGATCAACGTGAGTCACCATCTTACTACTGAATATATTCATTGTTTTCCTTTTTAAATTTGATGGTGCAATTTATGCTCCATATTATCTGTGTCTGTGACAGTATATTATGCTTGTCAATGTCACAATGCCAAAAAGGACGTGTTCAGTTTCTGCACAAAATTCTTGTGTCCATTTCCTTGATGAGTCACACTTCTCTTGGTTTACTCAAGTTGAAGAAACCTTGGGAACACTGCTTGGTACTACAATTGTTCTTAATCATTTACATCTCTGTGTTGAGAGTCACCTTTGACAATTGCGAGCAAAATCTAGTATGTTGACCCATTGGTAGCATCAAGCTAGTAGCACTATTGAAACATATGAATAACCTTTGTTGGAAAGACATTTGAGGTAGAGGATTTATGCAATTTATGGTTTTAAATCTCGACTATACGGATTGGTACTGACTGGTATTTATTAATCTGACTAGATGCCGGTATTCAAACATATAAGTGTAATACTATTCATTTTTTTTACTTTTTATTATTTTATTCAGTAAAATCGGTTGGTACAGTTTGGCCTAATCCAATTTATTGGTACCATACTGATCTAGTAGGTCACAAATATCAATACCAAACTGAGATTTGAATCCTTAGTGCAACTAATATGTGAAATGAAGATATTTACACAAGTTGAAACATGAAAAGTAACTTTGAGAATTAACAGTTATGTTATTCCAAGTAATGTCATATGTTGTGTGGCATGTGTCACTTCTGAGATGTCTGTTTTTTAGATGAATTCTGTATACCATTGCATTTGATATTTTCAAATGTGAATAATAAAGACAATTTGTTGCCTGTCTCATAATAGAATAACTGTTACAAGTAACGAGCTAACAAAGCAATCAGTTGGAGATATGGAAGTACTTCACACCTGAACCATTATAAGAGACACATATAAGATGGAAAATCTGTGCATCTCATGTGTAAGAAAATGCAATTAACAACAGCTATTAAAAAAAAAAAACCTTTTCCGAATTAATGGCTATGTGGTTCCAAATTATCTTATAATTGTGCACTCTCTTTCTGGGTATTTGTGTTCTTAAGATAAATGCTATGGAAGATTTAAATTGATCATCAGATTCTGAACAGTTAAGGGAATCAGTTGCCTATGTCATAACGTCTACATTATGGTGTTAAATTGCCTCTACTTTTACTGAATGCTACAGGCTTCTATCATTTGGTAAAGTCTTCTGTAGTGATACAGGTAGAGGACCGAAATCCTACTATGAGTTAGAATATTTATATGCTGGGTCACTTTTAATGTATTTTATTTTTTTAAAATCCTTCATTATGAGATTGATTTGTGCAATTTCTTATTGTGGTCTTACTGAATAAATTTTATGAAACAAAATTGTATGATATGATACATGATTGAGGTGAATATTGATCACCAGTAAAGAATTACTTCTAATTATTCTTCACTGTTAGAATAATCATTCTTGACAGATATTTGATTGCTGAAAGAAACATTGCCCACATAAATCTTTAAGAAATTTTCTGTCAGTGTGCAGCTTCCTGTCCTAGTTAACAGAGGATGGGTCCCTCGTGGTTGGCGGAAAAAGTTAGAAAATTCAGAGAAATCTGACAGATCCTCAAGTCCAGAAATAGTAGATGCAAAGCAAAATGAAGGAAGTGCATGGTGGAAGTTTTGGTCTAAGGAACCCTCAGTCACAAAGGTGTTTGCAAGTCAACTTTTGGTTTATGCTGATGTCAATGTCATTTTTTAATTGAAAAGTATGTGATGTGACAGTCGATGGCACCCCTTTGTTTATTGTTCTGTTTCCTACAGCAAGTTCTTTTATTCTTAACTGTATTAATATTATGATTTACAAGTTTCAAGTTCAGAATATATTCCATATAGCTTCTACCTGTCATAGTTTTTTAAACTGCACACGATAATTTGTTGCAGCCCATAAATGAATCTTATGCTCTTTCTCAGATATTGAATGAATCTGTTCTTGTACAACCTTTTCACAAATATTTCAGTATAATGTAAATATGTCTAGTTGTCTACTGCTTTTCTTCTCTTTTTCTGTTGTTGATCCCTCTTCCATTTCTCCTTCACTAACGAATGCCTTTTTGCTAATAATATATATAATTATAGAAAACTCATTGACTTATATTTCATAAATTTGCGTTATTATTTGGATCTAAACTTACATTGCACAAAAACAGGAGCGTTTATACCTGTATTATGAGTCATACTTAGAGCATTATGTTTTGTATGTCTTCGATGCTAGATACCCCTTATTGGACTGGTATTCTAAGTTCATATAGGAAATACAATGATCAGAAAAATTCCAGGCTTATAAGGCATCAGGGTCAGCTATTACCAGAGGCACTAATGCGCCAGCCTTGCCTTGGCACTTGTCCAACCATAGCAAGAAACCTACCTTACAAAAGAATGACCCGAACTTGGCTGTGGAGAAAAGAGATGTTGCGGGGGTTGCTCACCATGGGAAAAGGGGAGGAGAAGAGAAGAGATGATGTCAGCCGCTGCGGAGCACCCTCCATAGAGGGGAGAAAGAAGAGGGAGGAAAGAGGAGAGATAAGGAAACAGAAAGGAGAGGACATGTGGGGGAGAGGAAACATGACCCACCACAGAAAGTTGACGACAAAAATTCAACGGCAGAAACACTAGGTTAAAGAGTGTGCTGCAGGGGCAGGCAGTTTTTCTTTTTCTTTTTTCCTTCTTTTGGGGAGGCTAGGCTTGAGTTGTCTGAGTTAGCCTAAGCAAGTGTGTTAATTGAGATATGAGGTCATAATTCTGTTATATGTTTTGTATAACAAGGTTTTAGAAGACTTTTATTACAACTAATGCATTATGAGATCTGTGGCCTTCTCTCTTTATCTGATTCATTGGCCTCCACCATCCTTTTCTGCCTTAAGGGGATCTCACCTTGTTAGAGTACCATTTCTTCAGTTTGTTGAACCATACAGTGTGATTGACACTATGACTTGGAGTCCTATGTGACTGAGCGAATTGATTCTGGATGCTATTGCCCAGCCAGATACATTCAAGAAATCTGGATGCTTATCGAATTCTTTGTTTTCGAATTTTTCAGTCTGTGAAGTCTAAGCAATGGGTTTATCCATCACAATGTTATTGAGCATACTTCTCTCCTTGCAAATTTACAAAATGTTCCACGTGTCTATGTTTAAGGCACCATCATAATAAGTAAATGTAGCATAATATTCTATTTTATGCTTTTTACTCAATTGTTTCTTTTTCTTCTTAATAAATTAGATGCATGATCATGTGTTTTGAGTCATACTGTTTTGCCCATATTTACATAATAGACATACTTGCTGACATGTTGGAATTTAATGTTCATGCTGGCTTAGATAATAATAAGGGCCAGTCTCTTACTTGCTGAAGGAAAAATAACGCTCATGATTCACATATTTTTATGTTGGTGCCCAACACCTATGAAGTTGACCATCTCAGATTATATTTCAGCCAAGATCAAAATGATGTTTTAGATAAAAATAATTCAAAGGCTAAACATAAAAATTGTTCTCTAAGTATAGTTGACATTTATAACATGCCATCTACAGCTTTTTTCTTCTGCTATCTGATTTGGCAACTATGACCTTGCAGGTGGAAGAGAATAGCACGGCTCCCACACGTGTTATTGGTGTAGTTCGAGGAAGTGAGAAACCTAGCATATTTGTTCCGGAGAATGATCCCAGCACTGGTCAGTGGTTTTATGTCGATGTTGCAATGATTGCTCGAGCATGTGGTGTCCCAGATAATACTCTTTATATTGAAGACATCAATGAAGATGTCAGCGCAAGCAATCCTTATCCAATCCCAAAAGATGTCAACACCTTGATCCGTCATTCAGTCATGCCTCAAGACCACTTGAATTATACATTTACATGGTATGTGAGTTTGATGACCTAGTTTTTATTTGGAGATTTACAAGGTATGGGTGGCAATTATGCAACCATTTTAGCCAATATGAATTTCCGAGTTAGTGGAGTTATGTCTATGATCTGAACAGAATTTTCTATCTTCATATTTATAATCATTTATATGCTCATGTTGATCACACCTGCTAGTTCATATCTAATTGACATTGATTGTCTGCTATGTTTAGGTACTCCCTCTCAGCGGCTGTGACATATATGGCTCTGCGTCGTATTAGGCCGAAGAAGTCACGGAGATAGTGGAGTTGTTAAAGCATGCATAGCTTCGGTGAGTTCAAAATGGAATTAAACTACTAGCTATACTCATTTACAGTTAGTTGGAGGTTCTTTGAGCAAGACTAGCATAAAGCCTCTTTGGACTGTCAAATAAATGTGTTATGATCAGACATTGGCGATCATCCATGAGTTGTACCAATTTTCACCCTGTGCTTGATCGGGTTTTCTGGAGTGAAGAAATTAAATTATGTTCCTGGGACAGTGAGTGATATGATTGGGATATTTTCTTTTATAAACTCTAGCAATTACAGCTTGGTTTATTTATTGTCCAAATGTATTTTTGGCAGAGCAATGCTGAGAATCATTATGTTATTTTGTTCTGCATTTTCTTTTTCTCTTCCATCCTTGTTTTGTGTTTGTGAAAGTTACTGAGCTTCATGAAGTGTAGAGGACTTTTCAAGAAATGAATGAAGATATCGCTCAGAAGTTTTACGGGTGATGTTTCTTGGTATGGAGCTTCATGTTGGATTGCCAGTTCTTTACGTTTTAATCCTTGTTTTCTTTCTGTGTTTTGGTTATCGTCCTTGCAATGGAAGATTAGTTGAGGACCCATCTGATGCATACGGTTGTGATGGAGATTTTGTCGACCAAATTTTTATTTGTCAATATCTGCAGTAGATAACATGCCTTTGAATAGAAGATCAAATAAATGATTGTCATAAAAGCAACAGCATGCTTATCGATGCAAGATCAAGATGAAAACTTCACTTGGTTCAAAGTGATACAAAGAGATGTCTTCGTAGGTAATAGCTTTTTTTTTCTTTTTCTTTCATTGAAAGCAAATAGATATTATGGTCCAAGCACACATTTAAGTTAAAAGGAAAAAGAAGAAAAAGCACATCGCTTTCAAACTGCCAAATAGCTTCAAGCACAAATGGTAAGGGAAGTGAACACCAATCAAAGAGACTTCTGATCGATCCTGCAAAAGAGAAGTTGAGACCATACATGTGAAGCAAAAATTAAATGCAAACAAGACATTCGGAACAGAGGAAAGCGTATGACACACCATACACAGACGACGACGACGACTAATTTGTCTGATAGACCAAGCACAAGACTGCCGAGTAATCCTGGAAGAAAGAAGAAGTTGGCGTCCGTGTGAACCAAAAAAAGCACGCAAGGCAACCGGAATGAGAAGAAGAACACGACTTACAGAGACGGCGACTCTGCTCATGCTGAACCTACGTTGGTGTCGTACATGTATGGATCCTTGTTATACCAAATGAACTCGTTGGCATCGATGGCCCGAATCCTGACCTCCGGTATTTGGCGGATGATCTCCCAGTTGACCTCGCCCACGAGACACCTCTTCAACAATGGCAAGCTGCACTGCAGCTCAAGCTTTCTGAAACTTTGCTGCTGCTCCACGAGATCCGACAGCCATGGCGGCAGGCACTCCGCTGGTGGTGGACAAGACAATTCCAGGTGTTGCAGGCCAGCCAGATCTCCCACGTACTCCAAGCTCGGGCAGTCATCCACTTGCAGATGCTTCAGCGAGGGGAGATTTGATATACGCCGCAAGCTGTGGTTATGCTTGAGAGAGAGGTTGTCAGTCAAAAAGTCGAGGTTCTTGATTTCTACGATGCTGTGAGTGCGCTCCTTGTAGAGTAATTTCAAGTTGGTCGGGCAAAGGCCTCCCGGAAGAGCTCCCAGCTTGGGACAGTCGACGAGCCAGAGCTCCTTCAGATTAGGGAGCAGCTTACGATGGCTGCTGCGTCTGCTATCATCAGCGGGGGACTCGCTTGTCGGAAGGCTGACAGGATTTTGATGACGTGACAGGTCGGAGTTGGTAAAATGAATGTCTCGACTCCCGACCAGATCTAGCTCAGATCGTGGCTGCCTCGGATCTGGACTTGAATCTGGTATTGCTCGGCGGATAGTCGCTGAACGGGGCAGACGCCTTCCAATCCGTGCAAGCGAGGTTTTCTCTTGCACTGATGTCGCTGATGTCAACCATTTTGTCCAGTTGGGCATGTTTATGAATTGCATTACCTCAAGCATGGGAAATGCCCGAAATCCCTGTAAACTCTGGCGATCGCCGAGGAATTCAGCACCGATGGTTATGATTGCATTTGCCCCATTAATGGATAGGAACTTTAGCTCTGGAAGCAGGCCCAGTGGAGGAAGCTCGCAGCACGATGGAAGATCATGAATGCTCAAGTATGACAGCCGGGGGAAAGCAGTGTCGAGGGAAGACAACATCATCCATCTCGGAAAACAATTACCGGGAAAGAATTTGATAGAAAGATACTGCAGGCTCGGTGGGGGACAGAGTCCGTGGCATATCTTCCGAGCTCTTTGGGTTTGCTCCGCGGTACGTTGCGCTCGATCTTGACTCATGCAGAATAGATGCAATTGCCTGAGAAAAGATTTGTTGGCAAGTACGGATTCTCCTGTTGTTGTTGCCCTATCCAACCTGTATACGCTCAGAGACCTCAGCTTGGACAAAGGTTGCAGCTCCTTCAAGTCACCATCATTGCTGACGATGAACGCGTCAAGCTCGCTGAGATTTATCAGTGACCCCATTCCCTTTGGCAAGGATGTTAATGGAGTGTCCTGCAGTCGAAGACATTGTAGATTGTACAGCTTCGTGATGGTCTTCGGAAGTTTCCTCATGGATTTGCAGTCCGAGACGCTCAAAGTTTGCAGATTCCGAAGGCCCCCCACAGACTCGGGGATCCCCCGTATCTTTGTTCGATCAAGATCCAAGTGCCTAAGATGTGATAGTTCTCCGATGGACTCGGGAAGACTCTCGATGGATGTGTCGTTCAGAAGCAGGACTCTCAGCTTCCTTAGCTTTTTAAACAGATCATCTCCAATTGTACGGGCACGAGGGCTATCAAAGATGAGCAAAGATCTTAAACACTTCTCTTCAACGATTCTGTCGGGGAGCTGTATCCTCTCCCCTATGTTTGATGTTGACAATCGACGAAGCTTAGTTAATGGGTCCGAATTCAATGATTGGAGATCACTGGCATAGACACCCTCTCCTTGGATCAAGGACTGAGCAAGCGATCTCAAAAGATCATGCATGGTGCATCTGCTGCCGTCTACAAAGGTAGGATCCACCTGCAGTAGGTTTCGCCAGATCAAGTCCTCGTAATAACCCTCGGCAATCTCTTCCATCGATAGTTCTCCGTTCTCCTCTGTGAAACCTTCAGCCACCCAAAGCCGGATAAGATCCTTACGGTACATATCAGCCTTGTCGGGAAACAAAGAGCAATGCAGAAAGCACTGCTTAAGATGAGAAGGTAAATCTTCATAACTCAAGAACAAAACCCCCAGTACATTCTCATCGAGCTTCTTCATCTTCCATAGATCACTTCTGAGAACCCACTCCCACTCCATCGTACTTTTCTTGGATCTTAAAACCCCCGCAAGAACCTTGATTGCGAGAGGAAGTCCATCACATTTTTGAACCATTTTAGTTCCAATTTCTTTGAATATAGAACTATCGCCCTTCTCTCTATTATCCCAAACCGTCTTCCACAGCAATTCCCAGCCACACTCTTCATCCATTTTCTCAACATGATGAACATTGTCTCCCAAATTTCTTGCCACGTTTTCGTCTCTAGTGGTAACTACGACCCTACAATTACTGGCTGCCTCATGCATCAAAGGGTTCTTGAGTAAATCTTCCCATACCTCTGGACTCCAAACATCGTCTAATACCAGAAGCAAATTTTTCGATAGGAGGGAAACAAGTTTAGGTTCAAGTTCCGCTCTACTCTTAGCTCCTTCGACACTTCCTCCTACGCTTCTGATCATTTCTTTAAGCAAATCAGTCTCTGAATAGTTCTTCGTGACACACAACCATGCTCGAATCGGATACTTTTGTATGATCCTTTCTTCATTGAATACTCTACGCGCTAGAGTGGTCTTCCCAATCCCACCCATCCCGACAATCCCAAAAACAACACACTTTGGATTCTCACTGTTCTCTACTATGGAGTTGATCAGATTTTGGGCAGCGCATTCGATTTGGGTTCCTATGATGTCTGACTTAACCTCTATGGAAGATGTCTCACGAGATCTTACCGGGTGAAGTGGGACGCCTCTTTGGACGATCTCTACATCAGGTATTATAGATCTATCTCCCGTGATCTCTTCCAGTCTATCATTAAGTCCTTTTATTCTACCACTGATTTCATAGCGGTGTTTGATAGATCCAAAGTAAGAAGAACTTAGCGAGCTGGAAGGATTGCATACCGCAAAAGTCGTCGATGCCCGACTCTTCAGCAAGCTGCCACCTTCGATGATGCAAAGATCGATGATATCATCCGCGTCGTACATGACATCCTTCAACTCCCTCACCCTGGTGTCCGTTGCCGGATCTACATGCCTCCTTTGCTCTGCAGTGCGAAGAAAGCCTTTGATCCTCTTCAACCTTCTCTCGAGCATTTCGACCTCCGCCCTCACTCTTAGCACTTTGCATATCTCTCCCGCCGCGAAGTTGGTTATCTTTTGGAGGAACCTTTCTACGAAAAACTCTAACACCATTGCCATCTCGTAACACAGCTCAAGAAGATCTAAGTGAGTGTCTCCAAAGTGAAGATCTGATTTCTGATTTATAGAGATAAGATCTACGTTGAGCATAAATGGGTTCCGGAATCAGGCCCCATTTCCATAAGAGAGGAGTCGTCTTCCACAGCTGCTTCTACACTGTACATGTCATGAAATAAATAATCTGCCTTATCTTTTTATAACCTCGTGCTCTTTGTTTATTACGTGATAAAATAAATAATCTGCATGTGATTTGTGTGGCAATATTGTATACATAGAAAGTCAAATTCAAAGCTCAAAATTCCTGAAAGATGGTGAAACAATGATAATTGTAAAACTCGAAGTCAAAAAATAAATAGATATAATTGTTGATTACATTCGACAATACAAAACAGTATCCTTATTCAAGTATAGATTTGAGAAAAATACATAACCATTTAAAAGAATAGATAACGTAAATCTAATACATGGGAAGTAGCAAATATCAATCGAATGAACGAGCAATTGCAAGTCGTGTGGAGGTAATGAGGATGATAGTATGGTTAATAAAGCTTTCACCATCTTCCCCGACGTTTGTTCATCTAATATAAAAATTAATGCTTCCTTCCCACCAGTACCGGCATTGAATTCCTGTACCAGATCTTAGCCTGTTCTTCCTCCCGATTCCAACGGCAGGCATGGTAGGCTCTCATCTAAATGCTATTTCTTTATGACTTGGTCGTCTGGATTCCATATGACAACTCCCTTCACCCTGCATGTGATGAAATAAATAGTCTGCATGCTGCATGCGGTGGTTTGTCGCAACATGTTTTTGGAAACTCATCACCATTTTCTCACTGCAGTTCAAGAATGACTAATTGATGGTCTCTAGGATGATGCAGTTCGTGTTATCCTTGATTTGTTGTGATTCGCTCATCATTGATGAATTGCCAGCCCCCTACGCTACCAAAGAAAATTCGGAGATGTTGATGCCCAACTCCCACCGATACCAGCTTTGAATTCCCAGACAAGGCACCCTTCTTCCCATCCACTTGTGTCGATTCCGAGGTCATCAAGCTGGTGTCAAATGTGATGCCCTCTAACTTGGGTGTTGGAGGGGGGTTTAGGTCGACCCTCGGCATTCTTCTTTGTTTATCTTGTTGGCTAATCTTTGCTTGCTGCATTCATTTACAGTTACATGTTACTTTTTGGGCAAAACTGGCATTAGCCTCCATGGAATGTCATATAAATGTGTTGTAATTAAAAAAATAGTAATCACGTATGAGTTACTATCATTTTTTGTATTCTGTTTCATCTTGGCTAACTCAAAATTTTGGTTATCCGATACAAATGCTGATTACGAGTCAATCGACATTCATCTTTTACATATGTCATAGTTTAATCTTGACGAACACCATACTTGTGTGACTTTAGAGATCTTAAATTTTATAAAATTGCATTTGAGATATTCTCAACAAATGCTTGAGTTCAGAGATGTTGAAGCCTACAGATCTACCGTTCCTAATAAATGTTTCCCTGATATTTAAATTAGTTTTAGGCTCAGAAGATTCGATCAATATTTAGAACAATATTAGAAAAAATATTCGGGAACGTACTTAGGAGAGCTCTTTTGTAAGGGCCTTCATAGCCATTACTTTTATAATTGACATCAATTACGAAGAACGATTGCACGTTTGTTCCATGCTTAATCATAAATATCTTACATTGATATTAAGGTGATCATGTGACACTAAGATATTAGTCAACATAGCACTGAGGTATCAGTCATGTCACACTAAGGTGTTGGTCATATAATACTATGGTACCGACCACTTGATACTAAGATATTATTCATATATATTTGATGTGTCACATGACACAGTAAAGAAAACTTAGAATGTGTCAACCAATCCCAAAACAAGACAACACCTTGATCCGTTATTCAGTCATGCCCCAAGACTAGTTGAATTATACATTTACATGGTAATTGAGTTTGTTCAAGCTCATAATTTCAGTCATGCATGAAATTTTCCTTCTTTTGGAAACAGTTCACTATTCAATTTCATGCACTTGATAAATTTGTTCTCTCTCTTGTCTCGTTTTCTACATGAGTGGCATAGAAAATGCTTTTTAAGTTCTGCAGATTAAAGGCTTGGATGCTTGTCATAGTAAACAAGAAGTTACACTTCGGATAGCTCGGAACATGAAGGTTATAATTTCTGTGATAATGGTCAGATACAGTCAATTCATTTTGTTCTGGTTGAGACTCCAAGCAATGATGATGGGTTATCCAGTTCTCCTTTTTCTAATTTGACTGCATATGTTTTTGATAAATGGATGGATAGGCTAGTCTTTACATTGTTTTCCATGTTGTCTCTGTAAATTCAATCGACTCCCTTCAGCAAAGTCTGTAGTCGATATTTTCTCTATTTAGTATCGCACTTTCTAGTATTTCTTGTGTCCTCTGGGAGGCTTACTGTCAAGATTGATGTATTATTATGAGTTACTTGTGGTTTAACCTCTTGTCCATCTAAATAATCTGTTCCTGGACACGGCAAAGGCTCTTCAAGGAGGAAAGGTTAATTAATTACATGACGACGTTGAGTTTTTACTGCATAGCTAACGGTTGCAGGGGGCAATAGCAAGTTGCAAGTAAAGAAGTAATCCGCTTGAAAGTGTTGCATGAACATGAAACCAAGACTTACTGCAGTATGATGATATTTGGTGAATAGTTTGGAAGGTAGTGATATATGTATCTTACTGTTGAACCTTTTAATTTATGAACTTTTACTATGTTAGATGGTCTATATGACCAAGTGGGGTCATGGAGTAGCAGTAGAAGGATTGAATGAAGCAGGGTCATCAAGCATGTGATTATTGAATCTCTACATAAATCACTTGAGATTCATATGAGGACAATATCACATACCTTTTATTGCTCTTAAGATTGAGAAGAAAAAACAACTTCCCCTTTTATCGGGCTGTTTCTCAAATGAGTTACAATTTTCTTCCCAGTTGATCTTACAAAGTATCAAAAAATTACAAAATATAGACTTCACAGGACTCATGTGTAGCACCTGAGACTCTAATCTGTGCCCTGTCTGTCTCTTCCATTACAAATCATTGTGTTTGTGATACTTCTGACAGGAAGATGTGTGAATTGACTGTATGCATGAACTTCATTTGTTGTCAGAATTTCTTGGTTTTTATAACAACATGCACTTTGGTTGCTTTACTAGAAAATAGAAACTGCTATATTTATTTCTGAAAAAGAGATCTTCCAGATGGATTTTGGTTCTTGGAAAATCTCCACTAAGGAATGATGATTGGAGTCTTTCGCACTTAATGCATAACATGGTGGATATTCTGCTATTAATCCTTGTACTTCATGTTTGTTGTGCGATCTTCGTCTTCATCAAGGTGACTCGTGTCAATTTAAGTCATGATAAACATGCTTGATTTCTTTGAGGCCCTCACTTGTGTTTCCTATCATTCTACATTAAATGGGTGGCAATTATACAACCATTTTAGCCAGTTATGTCTATGATCTGAACAGAATTTTCTATCTTCATATTTATAATCATTTATATGCTCATGTTGATCACACCTGCTAGTTCATATCTAATTGACATTGATTTTCTGCTATGTTTAGGTACTCCCTCTCAGCGGCTGTGACATATATGGCTCTGCGTCGTATTAGGCCGAAGAAGTCACGGAGATAGTGGAGTTGTTAAAGCATGCATAGCTTCGGTGAGTTCAAAATGGAATTAAACTACTAGCTATACTCATTTACAGTTACTTGGAGGTTCTTTGAGCAAGACTAGCATAAAGCCTCTTTGGACTGTCAAATAAATGTGTTATGATCAAGACATTGGCGATCATCCATGAGTTGTACCAATTTTCACCCTGTGCTTGATCGGGTTTTCTGGAGTGAAGAAATTAAATTATGTTCCTGGAACAGTGAGTGATATGATTGGGATATTTTCTTTTATAAACTCTAGCACTTACAGCTTGGTTTATTTATTGTCCAAATGTATTTTTGGCAGAGCAATGCTGAGAATCATTATGTTATTTTGTTCTGCATTTTCTTTTTCTCTTCCATCCTTGTTTTGTTTGTGTCTGTGAAAGTTACTGAGCTTCATGAAGTGTAGAGACTTTTCAAGAAATGAATGAAGATATCGCTCACGGGTGATGTTTCTTGGTATCGAGCTTCATGTTGGATTGCCAGTTCTTTACGTTATAATCCTTGTTTTCTTTGTGTGTTTTGGTTTTCGTCCTTGCAATGGAAGATTAGTTGAGGACCCATCTGATGCATACAGTTGTGATGAAGATTTTGTCGACCAAGTTTTTATTTGTCAATATCTGCAGTAGATAACATGCTTTTGAATAGAAGATCAAATAAATGATAAGAGTCATAAAAGCAACAGCATGCTAATCGAAGCAAGATCAAGATGAAAACTTCACTTGGTACAAAGTGATACAAAGAGATGTCTTAGTAGATAATAGCTTTTTTTTTTTTCTTTCATTGAAAGCAAATATATATTATGGTCCAAGCACACATTTAAGTTAAAAGGAAAAAAGAAGAAAAAGCACATCGCTTTCAAACTGGCAAATTGCTTCAAACTCAAATGGTAAGGGAAGTGAACACCAATCAAAGAGACTTCTGATCGATCCTGCAAAAGAGAAGTTGAGACCATATATGTGAAGCAAAAATAAAATGCAAACAAGCCAGTGCGAACAGAGGAAAGAGTAGTATGACACACCTTACACAGACGACGACGACGACTAATTTGTCTGATAGACCAAGCAAGCACAAGACTTCCGAGTAATCCTGGAAGAACGAAGAAGTTGGCGTACGTGTGAACCAAAAAAAGCACGCAAGGCAACCGGAATGAGAAGAAGAACAGGACTTACAGAGACGGCGACTCTGCTCATGCTGAACCTACGTTGGTGTCGTACATGTATGGATCCTTGTTATACCAAATGAACTCGTTGGCATCGGTGGCCCGGATCCTGACCTCCGGTATCTGGCGGATGATCCGCCAGTTGACCTCGCCCTTGAGACACCTCTTCAACAATGGCAAGCTGCACTGCAGCTCAAGCTTTCTGAAACTGCGCTGCTGCTCCACGAGATCCGACAGCCATGGCGGCAGGGACTGCGCTGGTGGGGGACAAGACAGATGCAGGTGTTGCAAGCCAGCCAGATCTCCCACGTACTCCAAGTTGGGGCAGTCATCCACTTGCAGATACTTCAATGAAGGAAGGTTTGATATACGCCGCAAGCTGTTGTTATGCTTCACAGTGAGGTTGTCAGTCAGGAAGTCGAGGTTCTTGATTTCTCCAAAGCTATGAGTGCCCTCCATATGGAGTAACTTCAAGTTGGTCGGGCAAAGGCCTTCCGGAAGGGCTCCCAGCTTGGGACAGTCGACGAGCCAGAGCTCCTTCAGATTAGGAAGCAGCTTACGATGGCTGCTGCGTCTGCTATCATCAGCTGGGGACTCGCTTGTCTGAAGCCTGACAGGATTTTGACGACGTGACAGGTCGGAGTTGGTAAAATGAAGGTCTCGACTTCCGACCAGATCTAGCTCAGATCGTGGATCGCACGGTTCTGGACGTGAGTCCGGCTTTGCATATAAGACTGTCAAACTTCTTAAACAGGCCCGAGCCCTTGAACTCAGTTGGGGCATGGTTCTCTCTTGCACTAATGTCAACCATTTTGTCCAGTTGGGCATGTTTACGAATTGCATTACCTCAAGCTTGGGAAAGGCCGGAAGTCCCCGTAAACTCTGGCGGTCGCCGAGGAATTCAGCACCAATGGTTATGATTGCATTTGCCCCTTTAATGGATAGGAACTTTAGCTCCGGAAGCAGGCCCAGCGGAGGAAGCTTCGAGCATGATGGAAGATCATGAATGCTCAAGTATGACAGCCGAGGGAAACCAGTGTCCAGGAAAGACGACATCATCCATCTTGGAAAACAATTACCGGGAAAGAATTTGATAGAAAGATACCGCAGGCTTGGTGGGGGACAGAGTCCATGGCATATCTTCCGAGCTCTTTCGATTTGCTCCACGGTGCGTTGCGCTCGATCTGGACTCATGCAGAATAGATGCAATTGCCTGAGAAAAGATTTGTTGGCAAGTACAGATTCTCCTGTTGTTGTTGCCCTATCCAACCTGTATACGCTCAGAGAACTCAGCTTGGACAAAGGTTGCAGCTCCTTCAAGTCACCTTCATCGCTGACGATGAACGCGTCAAGCTCGCTGAGATTTGTCAGCGACCCCATTCCCTTTGGCAACGATGTTAATGGAGTGTCCTGCAGTCGAAGACATTGTAGATTGTACAGCTTCGTGATGGTCTTCGGAAGTTTCCTCATGGATTTGCAGCCCGAGACGCTCAAAGTCTGCAGATTCCGAAGCCCCCCCACAGACTCGGGGATCTCCCGTATCTTTGTTCGATCAAGATCCAAGTGCCTAAGATGTGATAGTTTTCCGATGGACTTGGGAAGACTCTCGATGGATGTGTCGTTCAGAAGCAAGACTCTCAGATTCCTTAGCTTTTTAAACAGATCATCTCCAATTGTACGGGCACGAGGGCTATCAAAGATGAGCAAAGATCTTAAACACTTCTCTTCAATGATTCTACTGGGGAGCTCTACTCTCTCCCCTATGTTTGACGTTGACAATCGACGAAGCTTAGTTAATGGGTTCGTCGTATTCACTGATGGGAGATCACTGACATAGACGCCTTCTTCTTGGATCAAGAACTGGGCAAGAGATCTCAAAAGATCATGCATGGTGCATCTGCTGCCGTCTACAAAGGTAGGATCCACCTGCAGTAGGTTTCGCCAGATCAGGTCCTCGTAATAACCCTCGGCTATCTCTTCCATCGTTAGATCTCCGTTCACCTCTGTGAAACCTTCAGCCACCCAAAGACGGATAAGATCCTTGCGGTACATATGAGCCTTGTCGGGAAACAAAGAGCAAAGCAGAAAGCACTGCTTAAGATGAGAAGGTAAATCTTCATAACTCAAGTACAAAACCCCCGGTATTTTCTCATCGAGCTTCTTCATCGTCCATAGATCACTTCTGAGAACCTTTTCCCACTCCATCGGACTTCTCTTGGATCTTAAAGCCCCCGCAAGAACCTTGATTGCGAGAGGAAGTCCATCACATTTTTGAACCATTTTAGTTCCAATTTCTTTGAATCTAGAACGATCGCCCTTCTCTCTATGATCCCAAACCGTCTTCCACAGTAATTCCCAGCCACACTCTTCATCCATTTCCTCAACATGATGAACGTTGTCTCCCATATTTCTTGCCACGTTTTCGTTTCTAGTGGTAACTACGATCCTACAATTACTGGTTGCTCCAAGCATCAAAGGGTTCTTGAGTAAATCTTCCCATACGTCTGCACTCCAGACATCGTCTAATACCAGAAGCAAATTTCTCGATAGGAGGGAAACAAGTTTAGGTTCAAGTTCCGCTCTACTCTCAGCTCCTTCGACACTTCCTCCTACGCTTCTAATCATTTCTTTGAGCAAATCAGTCTCTGAATAGTTCTTTGTGACACACAACCATGCTCGAATCGGATAGTTTTGTATGATCCTTTCATCATTGAATATTTTACGCGCTAGAGTGGTCTTCCCAATCCCACCCATCCCGACAATCCCAAAAACAACACACTTTCGATTCTCACTGACCGCTAGTATTTTGTTGATCAGATTTTGGGCAGCGCCTTCGATTTGGGTTCCTATGATGTCTGCCTTGACCTCTATGGAAGATGTCTCACGAGATCTTTCTGGGTGAAGTGGGCGGTCTATTTTGACGATCTTTACATTAAGTATAGTAGATATATTTTCCGTGATCTCAATCAGCCTATCATTAAGTCCTTTTATTCTATCACTGATTTCATGGCGGTGTTTGATAGGTCTAAAGAAAGAACAACTTCGCGAGCTGGAAGGATTGCATACCGCAAAAGTCGTCGATGTCCGACTCTTCAGCAAGCTGCCACCTTCGAAGATGCAAAGATCGATGATATCGTCGGCGTCGTACATGACATCCTTCAACTCCCTCACCCAGGTGTCCATGTCCGGATCTACATGCCTCCTTTGCTCTGCAGTGCGAAGAAAGCCTTTGATCCTCGTCAACCTTCTCTCCAGAGTTTTGACCTCCGCCCCCACGCATAGCACTTTGCTTATCTCTCCCTCCGCGAAGTTGGCTATCTTTTGGAGGAACATATTTACGAAAAACTCTAACACCATTGCCATCTCGTATCACAGCTCAAGAAGATCTAAGGGAGTGTCTCCAAAGTGAAGATCTGATTCCTCATTTATAGAGATAAGATCTACGTTGAGCATAAATGGGTTCCGGAATCAGGGCCCCATTTCCATAAGAGAGGAGGAGTCTTCCACAGCATGTATGTGCCCATTGGTCCAATTGTCAGCTGCTTCTACACTGAAATAAATAGTCTGCCTTATTTTTTTTATAACCTCGTGCTCTTTGTTTATTACGTGATGAAATAAATAATCTGCATGTGATCTGTGTGGCAATATTATATACATAGAAAGTCAAATTCAAAACTCGCAACTCCTGAAAGATGGTGAAACAATGATAATTGTAAATCTCCAAGTCAAAAAATAGATATAACTAAGAAAGATGCCTGGAAAAACTTATGAGACAAACATTGTAGAGTCCAAAGAGCAACAAAGAATTGGTAAACAATAATAGCACATGATTTTATTCAACAATACAAAACAGTATTCTTATTCAAGTATAGATTTGAGAAAAATACATAAGCATTTAAAAGAATAGATAACGTAAATCTAATACATGGAAAGTAGCAAATATCAATCGAATGAACGTGCAATTGCAAGTTGTGTGGAGGTAATGAGGATGATAGTATGGTTAATAAAGCTTTCACCAACTTCCCCGAAGTTTGTTCATCCAATATAAATATTAATGCTTCCTTCCCACCAGTACCGGCATTGAATTCCTACACCAGATCTTAGCCTGTTCTTCCTCTCGATTCCAACGGCAGGCATGGAAAGCTATCATCTAAATGCTATTTCTTTATGACTCCGTCCTCTGGATTCCATATGACAGCTCCCTTCACCCTGCATATGTGATGAAATAAATAGTTTGCATGCTGCGTGCGGTGGGTTGTCGCAACATGTTTTTGGAAACTCATCACCATTTTCTCACTACAGCTCAAGAATGACTAGTTGATGGTTTCTAGGATGATGCAGTTTGTGTTATCCTTGATTTGTTGTGACTTGCTCATCATTGATGAATTGCCAGCCCCTACGCTACCAAAGAAAGGTCGGAGATGTTGATGTCCAACTCCCACCGATACCAGCTTTGAATTTCTAGATAAGGCACCTTCTTCCCATCCACTTGTGTCGATTCCGAGCTCATCAAGCTGGTGTCAAATGTGATGCCCTCTAACTTGGGTGTTGGAGGGTGGTTTAGGTCGACCCTCGGCATTCTTCTTTGTTTATCTTGTTGGTTAATCTTTATTTGCTGCATTCATTTACAGTTACATGTTATTTTTTGGGCAAAACTGGCATTAGCCTCTCTGGAATGTCATATAAATGTGTTACAATAAAAAATTAGCAATCACATATGAGTTACTACCATTTTTTGTATTCTGTTTCATCCTGCTTAACTAAAAATTTGGTTATCCAATATAAATGCTGATTATAAGTCAATCGACATTCATCTTCTGCATCTGTCATAGTTTAATCTTGATGGACACTAGACTCATCTAGCTTCAGAGATATTGAATTTTATAGAATTACATCGAGTCATTCCCAACAAATATCTTTTTGATGCTTAAATTAGTTTAGGTTTAGAAGATTCTATCAATGTTTTGAATAATATTAGGAAAAATATTCAAAACTTACTTGAGAGAGCTTTTTTATAATGGACTCTCATAGTCATTACTTCTATAATTGACACCGATTACTAAGAACGATTACACGTTTGTCTCAGGCTTAATCACAATTATGTTGCATTGATATTAAGGTGACAATCGCGTGGCACTAAAGTATTGGTCAGCATATCGCACTAAGATGTCCATATAATACTATGATGTTGACCGCTTGATGCTAAGATATCGCACAATTATGCTACGATATAGTAAAGAAGGCTTAGAATGTGTCAACCAATCCCAAAAGAAGACAACACCTTGACTACTTGAATTATAGATTTACATGGTAATTGAGTTTGTTCGAGCTCATAATTTCAGTCATGCCTGAAATTTTCCTTCTTTTGCAAACAGTTTACCATTCGATTTCATGCACTTGATAAATTTGTTCTCTCTCTTCTCTCGTTTTCTATATTACTGGCATAGGAAATGCTTTTAAGATCTGCAGATTAAAGGCTTGGATGCTTGTTATAGTAAACAAGAAGTTACACTTCGGATAGCTTGGAACATGAAGGTTCTAATTTCTGTGATAATGGTTAGATACAGTCAATTCATTTTGTTCTGGTTGAGACTCCATGCTATGATGATGGGTTATCCAATTCTCCTTTTGCTAGTTTGACTGCGTATGTTTTTGATAAATGGATCGATAGGTTAGTCTTTGATGATGGGTCATGGAGTAGCAGTAGAAGGATTGAATGAAGAATGTGATTATTGAATGTAAACACAATAATAAGCCAAATATTTGGTGTTAGCTGCATAAATCACTTGAGATTCAAATGAGGAAAATATCACAGACCCTTTATGGCTCTTAAGATTGAGAAGAAAAAACTACTTCCCTTTTTATCGGGCTGTTTCTAATATAAGCTACAATTTTCTACTTAGTTGATCATAAGTAGTACTAGAGAAATACAAAATTTAGACTTCACAGGACTCATGTAGCGCTTGAGAGTCTAATCTGTGCCATATCGGTTTCTTCCATTACAAATCATTGTGTTTGTGATACATCTGACAGGAAGATGTGTGAATTGATCGTATGCATGAACTTCATTTGTTATCAGAATATCTTGTTTTTATAACAACATGCACTTTGGTTGCTGTGCTAGAAAGTAGAAACTGCTATATTTATTTCTGAAAAAGAGATCTTCCAACTGGATTTTGGCTTCTTGGAAAAACTCCACTAAGGAATGATGATTAGAATCTTTCGCACTTTTTGCATAACATGGTGGATATGCTGCTATTAATCCTTGTTCTTAATGTTTTCTGTGCGATCTTCGTCTTCATCAAGATGGCTCGTGTCAATTTAAGTCATGATAAACATGCTTGATTTCTTTCAGAAATAGAGGTCCTCACTTAGATTTTCCTATGATTCTACATTAAATGGGTGGCAATTATACAACCATTTTAGCCAGTTATGTCTATGATCTGAACAGGATTTCCTATCTTCATATGTATAATCATTTATATGCTCATGTTGATCACACCTGCTAGTTCATATCTAATTTGACATTGATTGTGTGCTATGTTTAGGTACTCCCTCTCAGCTGCTGTGACATATATGGCTCTGTGTCGTATTAGGCCGAAGAAGTCACGGAGATAGTGGAGTTGTTAAAGCATGCATAGATTCGTTACGGCTTGGTTTCTTTATTGTCCAAATGTGTTTTTGGCAGAGCAATGCTGAGAATCATTATGTTATTTTGTTCTGCATTTTCTTTTTCTCTTCCATCCTTGTTTTGTTTGTCTGTGAAAGTTACTGAGCTTCATGAAGTGTAGAGACTTTTCAAGAAATGAATGAAGATATCGCTCACGGGTGATGTTTCTTGGTATCGAGCTTCATGTTGGATTGCCAGTTCTTTACGTTTCAATCCTTGTTTTCTTTCTGTGTTTTGGTTTTCGTCCTTGCAATGGAAGATTAGTTGAGGACCCATCTGATGTATACGGTTGTGATGAAGATTTTGTCGACCAAGTTTTTATCTGTCAATATCTGCAGTAGATAACATGCTTTTGAATAGAAGATCAAAGCAAGAAGCAAGAAGAAGATGAAAACTTCAGTTAGTACAAAGTGATACAAAGAGATGTCTTCGTAGATAATAGCTTTTCTTTTTCTTACAATGAAAGCAAATAGAAATTATGATCCAAGCACACGTTTAAGTTAAAAGGAAAAAGAAGAAAAAGCACATCGCTTTCAAACTGCCAAATTGCTTCAAACACAAATGGTAAGGGAAGTGAACACCAATCAAAGAGACTTCTGATCGATCCTGCAAAAGAGAAGTTGAGACCATATATGTGAAGCAAAAATAAAATGCAAACAAGCCAGTACGAACAGAGGAAAGAGTAGTATGACACACCTTACACAGACGACGACGACGGCTAATCTACTTGTTCTAAGCCTGTGTTTGTCCGATAGACCAAGCACAAGACTTCCGAGTAATCCTGGAAGAAAGAAGAAGTTGGCGTACGTGTGAACCAAAAAACGCACGCAAGGCAACCGGAATGAGAAGAAGAACAGGACTTACAGAGACGCCAACTCTGCTCATGCTGAACCTACGTTGGTGTCGTACATGTATGGATCCTTGTTATACCAAATGAACTCGTTGGCATCGGTGGCCCGAATCCTGACCTCCGGTATCTGGCTGATGATCTCCCAGTTGACCTCGCCCTTGAGACACCTCTTCAACAATGGCAAGCTGCACTGCAGCTCAAGCTTTCTGAAACTTTGCTGCTGCTCCACGAGATCCGACAGCCATGGCGGCAGGCACTCCGCTGGTGGTGGACAAGACAATTCCAGGTGTTGCAGGCCAGCCAGATCTCCCACGTACTCCAAGCTCGGGCAGTCATCCAATTGCAGATGCTTCAGCGAGGGGAGATTTGATATACGCCGCAAGCTGTGGTTATGCTTGAGAGTGAGGTTGTCAGTCAAAAAGTCGAGGTTCTTGATTTCTACGATGCTGTGAGTGCGCTCCTTGTAGAGTAATTTCAAGTTGGTCGGGCAAAGGCCTCCCGGAAGAGCTCCCAGCTTGGGACAGTCGACGAGCCAGAGCTCCTTCAGATTAGGGAGAAGCTTACGATGGCTGCTGCGTCTGCTATCATCAGCGGGGGACTCGCTTGTCGGAAGGCTGACAGGATTTTGATGACGTGACAGGTCGGAGTTGGTAAAATGAATGTCTCGACTCCCGACCAGATCTAGCTCAGATCGTGGCTGCCTCGGACCTGGACGTGAGTTTGGTTTTGCTCGGCCGACTGACGCTGAACTGGATGCAGCCGTTCGCATTCGAGGCTTGATTCTCGCAAGACGGAATTCAGCACGTGGAACAAATGAAGACGTGGTTTTCTCTTGCTCTGATGTCAACCATTTTGTCCAGTTGGGCATGTTGAAGAATTGCATTACCTCAAGCTTAGGAAATGCCCGAAATCCCTGTAAACTCCGGCGATCGTCGAGGAATTCAGCACCAATGGTTATGATTGCATTTGCCCCATTAATGGATAGGAACTTTAGCTCCGGAAGCAGGCCCAGTGGAGGAAGCTCGCAGCACGATGGAAGATCATGCAGGCTCAAGTATGACAGACAGGGGAAAGCAGTGTCCAGAGAAGTTGACGGGAACCATCCCGGAAAACGGAGACCAGAATAGCATTTGATAAAAAGATACTGCAGGTTTGATGGGGGACAGAGTTGACTGCAAATCTTCTCAGCAGTAGAAGGATCCTGCAGTCTTGATGAACCAGAATATTTTTCTTCATCTGTACTCTCCCAGAAGAGATATAGTTGTCTAAGAAAAGGTTTGTCCTCCAGCACCGAACCTCCATTTGTTATTGCCCTATCCAACCTGTATATGCTCAGAGACCTCAGCTTGGACAAAGGTTGCAGCTCCTTCAAGTCACCATCATCGCTGACGATGAACGCGTCAAGCTCGCTGAGATTTGTGAGTGACCCCATTCCCTTTGGCAAGGATGTTAATGGAGTGTCCTGCAATCGAAGACATTGCAGATTGTACAGCTTCGTGATGGTCTTCGGAAGTTTCCTCATGGATTTGCAGCCCGAGACGCTCAAAGTTTGCAGATTCCCAAGGCCCCCCACGGACTCGGGGATCTCCCGTATCTTTGTTCGATCAAGATCCAAGTGCCTAAGATGTGATAGTTCTCCGATGGACTTGGGAAGACTCTCGATGGATGTGTCGTTCAGAAGCAGGACTCTCAGGTTCCTTAGCTTTTTAAACAGATCATCTCCAATTGTACGGGCACGAGGGCTATCAAAGATGAGCAAAGATCTTAAACACTTCTCTTCAACGATTCTGTCGGGGAGCTGTATTCTCTCCCCAATGTTTGACGTTGACAATCGACGAAGCTTAGTTAATGAGTCCGTATTCAATGATTGGAGATCACTGACATAGACGCCCTCTCCTTGGATCAAGGACTGAGCAAGATATCTCAAAAGATCATGCATAGTGCATCTGCTGCCGTCTACAAATGTACGATCCACCTGCAGTAGGTTTCGCCAGATCAGGTCCTCGTAATAACCCTCGGCTTTCTCTTCCATCGTTAGATCTCCGTTCACCTCTGTGACACCTTCAGCCACCCAAAGCCGGATAAGATCCTTACGGTACATATCAGCCTTGTCGGGAAACAAAGAGCAATGCAGAAAGCACTGCTTAAGATGAGAAGGTAAATCTTCATAACTCAAGTACAAAACCCCCGGTACTTTCTCATCGAGCTTCTTCATCCTCCATAGATCACTTCTGAGAACCCTTTCCCACTCCATCGTACTTCTCCTGGATCTTAAAACCCCCGCAAGAACCTTGATTGCGAGAGGAAGTCCATCACATTTTTGAACCATTTTAGTACCAATTTCCTTGAATCTAGAAATATCGCCCTTCTCTCTATTATCCCAAACCGTCTTCCACAGCAATTCCCAGCCACACTCTTCATCCATTTTCTCAACATGATGAACATTGTCTCCCATATTTCTTGCCACGTTTTCGTTTCTAGTGGTAACTACGATCCTGCAATTACTGGTTGCTCCCAGCATCAAAGGGTTCTTGAGTAAATCTTCCCATACGTCTGCACTCCATACATCGTCTAATACCAGAAGCAAATTTCTCGATAGGAGGGAAACAAGTTTAGGTTCAAGTTCCGCTCTACTCTCAGCTCCTTCAACATTTCCTCCTACGCTTCTAATCATTTCTTTGAGCAAATCAGTCTCTGAATAGTTCTTCGTTACACACAACCACACTCGAATCGGATAGTTTTGTATGATCCTTTCATCATTGAATACTTTACGCGCTAGAGTGGTCTTCCCAATCCCACCCATCCCGACAATCCCAAAAACAACACACTTTGGCTTCTCACTGATCTCCACTATGGAGTTGATCAGATTTTGGGCAGCGCCTTCGATTTGGGTTCCTATGATGCCTGCCTTAACCTCTATGGAAGATGTCTCACGAGATCTTACTGGGTGAAGTGGGAGGGCTTTTTCGACGATCTCTCCATCAGGTATTATAGATCTATCTCCCGTGATCTCTTTCAGTCTATCATTAAGTCTTTTTATTCTACCACTGATTTCATAGCGGTGTTTGATAGGTCTAAAGAAAGGAGGATTGCTTACCTTCAGCAAGCTGCCACCTTCGAAGATGCAAAGATCGATGATATCGTCGGCGTCGTACATGACATCCTTCAACTCCCTCACCCAGGTGTCCATGTCCGGATCTACATGCCTTCTTTGCTCTGCAGTGCGAAGAAAGCCTTTGATCCTCGTCAACCTTCTCTCCAGAGTTTTGACCTCCGCCCCCACGCATAGCACTTTGCATATCTCTCTCTCCGCGAAGTTGGTTATCTTTTGGAGGAACATTTTTACGGAAAACTCTAACACCATTGCCATCTCGTAACACAGCTCAAGAAGATCTAAGTGAGTGTCTCCAAAGTGAAGATCTGATTCCTCATTTATAGAGATAAGATTAGACTCAGGGCCCCATTTCCGCAAGAGAAGTCTTCCGCAGCATGCATGCACCTATTGGTCCAATTTCCTGCTTCTTTGACACTGTTATGAAATAAATAGTCTGCCTTATTTTCTTATTACTTGTTGCTCTTTGTTTATTATGTTAGTTTGACAAGTCTCACATAGTCCAATATCAAGAAAATCAAGTTTAGTATCTCATATTTAAACTATAAATAAGGGTCTAGACTTTGAAGTCAAGATGCACCACAAGAAAAATCTAAGTGTTTATTTTGAGTTTAAGTACACACTCAGTTAAATAGTTTGGGCTTACAGTTTGAGTTTTTCTTGTTCAGTATATTTTTGGGTGTTTTATGGCCTAGGAATATCTTCCTAAGGTATTTGTAATTGTCCCTTTTTATAGTAGTGATTTGCTCCTCCTTCGTCCGTGGATGTAAGTCAATTGATCGAACCACGTAAATTTCTTGGAGCCAGCTCTAAACTGGTATTAGAGCTTGGTTTTAGGATCTTTTGGCAATGATGACAATAACAAAGATCGTTGTCGAAAAATTCGATAGAAATGTCAACTTCGGCATTTGGCAGCTCAAGATGAAGGTCAGGGAGCCGAGAACATTCCAGATGGTACGACAAAGGAAGATATTGCGGGTATGGATAAGAAAGCTCGATCAAGCATCATTCTAAATCTCTCTGACGAGGTTTTACGGGAGGTAGCTACGGAGACTACGGCTAAGAGCATGTGGGACAAGCTTAAAGCCTTGTATATGAAGAGGACAGTGGAGAATCGTCTCTACTTGAAGCAGAGTTTGTATATGCTTCGGATGACTTAAGATACATCTATACTCTTCCCCAATCTCTATCCTTGGTTATGGATTTGAAGAATATAGATGCAAAGATTGATGATGAGGATAAGGCCTTGTTACTTTTGTTTTCTCTTCCCCAATCTTTTAAGCATTTCCGTGATACTATGATTTATGAAAAAGAAACAACTTCGTATCAGGAAATTAAATCTGCATTAAAATCTAAGGAGCAAATAGATATGGATATCATTGGGGAAAGTAGAGGGAATCAAGTTAAGGGTCTCGTTGTCAGGGGTAGAACAAATAAAAGAGAATTTGACAGTAGTAGATCTAAATCTAGATCTAAATCCAGACATAGAAATTTGGAATGCAGATATTATCATAAAATGGGGTACATTAAGACTGATTGCTTTAAATTGAAAAATAAATTAAAGCAAAAGGGAAAAATTATTGAGAAAACTACTGAGTCCGCTGAAGCTAGTATAGCAACTGATGAGAATGTTGGAAATATTTTCTTTGCTACTGATGACAAGACAAAGTCTAAAAATGAATGGATTTTAGATTCGGATTGTTCTTATCACATGTGTCCCAATAAAGATTTGTTTTCCACATATGAATCTTGTAATTGTGGAATTATTTTGATGGGCAATAATGCTGCGTGTGATATTGTTTGTAGAGGCATAATCCAAATTAAAATGCATGATGGTATTGTGAGGACGCTCACTAATGTTAGACATATTCCTGATTTAAAAAAAGAATCTCATCTCTTTAGGCACCCTAGAGGCTCTTGAGTGTAAATACACAACTGAATGTAGAGTTATGAAAGTTTCTAGAAGTGCCCTTGTTGTTATGAAAGCTTGTAGGTTTGGTAGCTTATATATTTTGCATGGAACTACTATCACGGGCTCGGTTGCAGTCTCATCATCATCATTGTCCGATTCTAACATCACTAAATTATGGCATATGCGTTTGGGTCATATGAGCGAAAAAGATTTGAGCATATTAAGCAAAATGGGTCTACTTTGCGGATAGAGTATTGGGCCACTGGATCTCTACGAACACTACATTTTTGGAAAGCAGAAAAGAGTCAGCTTCAATTCTCCGGTAGTTCACAAAACAAAAGGTACTCTTAACTATATTCATTCAGACATTTGGGGTCCAGCTCGTGTTCAGTCTAAGAGTGGTGCCAGGTATATGTTGACTTTCATTGACGATTATTCAAGGAAAGTTTGGGTTTATTTTTTGAAGCATAAAAATAATGTTTTTCTAACATTTAAACAATGGAAGGCTTTGATTGAGAAGCAAACAGGTAAACAGATTAAGCGACTTCGTACAGATAATGACATGGAATTTTGTGAAGGTGACTTTGATGAATTCTGTAAAAATAAAGGAATTGTTCGGCATCACATTGTTAGGATGACGCCTCAACAAAATGGTGTGGCCGAACGTATGAACAGAACACTCTTGGAGAGAACAAGGTGTATGATATCAAATGTAGGATTGACAAAGGACTTTTGGGCAGAGGCGATTAATATGGTCTATTACGTTGTCAACCGCGCTCCTTCTACAGCACTTAATTTTAAAACTCCGGAGGAAGTTTGGTCAAGTACTCCTGCTTATTACTCTGATTTTAAAATTTTTGGGTGTCCAGCATACATGTATGTAAATGAAGAAAAATTAGAGCATCGAGCTAAAAAGTGTATTTTCCTTGGGTATGCTTCTGGGTATCCCAAATCCCCAAAATTTGTAATCAGTAGAGATGTTACTTTTGATGAATTATCTATATTATCTTCCAAAGAGGAATCTATAAGTTGTACAAATGATAGTGCGCAAAAGCAGGTGGAGCTTGAGATTGGTTGTTCTGATTCTTTTTAGTCTAACTCTTCTACTCAAAGAATGCCAGTAGATGGTCCCGAGTCTACTGATGAAGATGATCTAGAGGAAGAAGAATATTCCATAGCCAAGCATAGACCACGGAGAGATATTCGACCACCACAAAGATATGCAAATTTGGTTGCATATGCTTTGTCTGCTGTAGAAGAAACAAGTGAAGTTGGTGAGCCTACTTCCTATTCAGATGCAGTTTCTTGTGATAATTCCGTTAAGTGGTTGATTGCGATGAATGAAGAAATTGAGTCTCTCCATCATAATAGAACTTGGGATCTTGTGAGGCCACCTTCGGGTAAGAAAATTGTTGGATGCAAATGGGTCTTCAAAAGGAAGGAAGGTATTCCAAGGGTTGAAGATGCAAGGTACAAAGCACGATTGGTTGCAAAATGCTATAGTCAGGTACATGGTGTTGATTTTAATGATGTATTTTCACCTGTTGTTAAACATAGCTCTATTCGTGTTTTGCTTACTTTAGTTGTCATGTATGATTTGGAATTAGAGCAACTTGATGTCAAGACAGCTTTCTTACATGGTGAACTTGAAGAACAAATTTACATGGAACAACCTCATGGATTTGAAGTTGACGGTAAGGAAGACCATGTTTGCTTATTAAAGAAATCCTTGTACGGATTGAAGCAGTCTCCAAGACAGTGGTATAAGAGGTTGATTCTTTTATGTTGAGTCAAGGTTACACGAGGAGCATGTATGATAGTTGTGTCTACTTTCGGAAGTTAAATGATGGCTCTTTTGTGTATTTGTTGCTTTATGTCGATGATATACTTATTGCAGCTAAGAATTTGTTAGAAATTCACACTTCAAAAATGTAGCTGAGTAGTGAATTAGAAATGAAAGATTTAGGAGCAGCTAAGAAAATTCTTAGCATGGAGATCAAAAGAGAATGAGAAGTTGGAAAATTATTTCTGACCCAGAAAAATTATCTCAAGAAAGTATTGGAGAGGTTTGGTATAAAAAATGCTAAGCCAGTAAGTACTCCTCTTGCTAGCCATTTTCGGCTATATGTTGCTCAGGCACCACAATCAGTTGAAGAGGAAGAATATATGATACAAGTTTCATATTCCACAACCATCGGTAGTATTATGTATGCAATGGTTTGTACTCGTCCAGATATTTCACAAGCAGTTAGTGTGGTTAGTAGATATATGTCTCGCCCGGGTAAAACACATTGGCAGGCTGTGAAGTAGATTCTCAGATACTTGCAAGGGACTTCAGATGCTTGTTTAGAGTTTGGAGAAAATCGTGACACTTTGGTTGGTTTCGTCGACTCTGATTATGCTGCAGATCTTAATAAATGAAGATCTTTGACAGGCTATATTTTTTGCATTGGCGGTTGTGTAGTTAGTTGGAAAGCTTCCTTACAACCTGTCATGGCTTTATCTACTACAGAGGTAGAATATATGACAGTGACAGAGGCGATCAAAGAAGTTTTATGGTTAAAAGGTTTGTTCAACAAATTATGTCAGCATCAAGGTGTTACTACAATTTACTGTGATAGTCAAAGTGTTATTCATTTGACTAAAGATCAGATGTATCATGAGAGGACGAAACACATCGATGTGAAGTTTCATTTTATTCGGGATATCATTGCCGAGGGAAAGGTCCTTGTTCAGAAAATTCATACGAAGGACAATTTAGCTGATATGCTTACGAAACCTCTTTCGGTTTATAAGTTCAAGCAGTGCTTAGACTTGGTTGGTGTTCATTGTTGGTGATTGCCCGTTAGGGCTTTTGTGAAGAAGGTGGAGCAAGTATTGTTGGGACATGCCAAGGTGAAGATTTATTAGTTTGGCAAGTCCCATATAGTCCCACGTTAGGAAAATCAAGTTTGATATCTCCTATTTAAACTATAAATAAGGGCCTAGGCTTTAAAGTCAGATGTACCACAAGAAAAACCTAAGTGTTTGCTTTGGGTTTAAGTCCACACTCAGTTAAATAGTTTGGGCTTATAGTTTGAGTTTTTTTTTTCAGTATATTTTCGGGTGTTTTATGACCTAGGAATATCTTTCTAAGACATTTGTAGTTGTCTCTTTTTATAGTAGTGATTTGCTCCTCCTTCATCCATGGATGTAGGTCAATTGATCGAACCACGTAAATTTGGTGTTCTTGTTTCTTTTATTTTCATTCTGGTTTATTATCTTTATTAGGTTGTCAAATTACCCTTTGCTAATTTGTTGGGCCAGCTCTAACATATTATGTGATGAAATGAAGTAATATTATATATATATATATAAATATATAATGCTTAGAAAGATGCTTAGAAAAACTTACGAGACAAACATTGTAGAGTGCAAAGAGCAACAAAGAATCGGTAAACATTTAAAAGAATATAGAATGGAGACAAACGATAAGGATATTCTTATTCAAGTCTAGATTTGGAAACTCATCACCATTTCTCACAACAGCTCAAGAACAACTAATTGATTGGTTGTGACTTGGTCGTCGTTGTTTAATTGCCAGCCCTTGCTCTTCTACCAAAGATAAGTCGGAGATGTTAATGCTCGACTCCCACCGATTCAAAGTCAAGCCTCACCCTTGATTTTGATGTAAGTGAATTTTCCGAAGAAAGTTCCACATACGAGACTGCTCTTTCCAAAACCAAGCACCTTCTTCCCATCTTCTTGTGTCAATTCCGAGCTCATAAAGTTGGTGTCAAATGTGATGCCCTCTACCAAAGAAAAGTCGGAGACGTTAATGCCCAACTCCCACCGATTCAAAGTCGAGCCTCACCCTTGATTTTGATGTATGTGAATTTTCCGAAGAAAGTTCCGAATACGAGACTGCTCTTTCTAAACCCAAGCACCTTCTTCCCATCTTCTTGTGTCAATTCCGAGTTCATCAAGCTGGTGTCAAATGTGATGCCCTCTACCAAAGAAAAGTCGGAGATGTTAATGCCCGACTCCCACCGATTAAAAGTCAAGTCTCCCTTGATTTTGATGTATGTGAATTTTCCGAAGAAAGTTCCAAATACGAGATTGCTCTTTCCAAAACCAAGCACCTTCTTCTCATCTTCTTGTGTCAATTCCGAGCTCATCAAGCTGGTGTCAAATGTGATGCCCTCTAACTTGGGTGTTGGAGGGGGGGGGGGGGTTTCGGTGGACTCTCGGCACCCTTCTTTGTTTATTTTGCTGGCAAGTCTTTGCTTGTTGGATTCGTTTACAGTTACATGTAAGTTCTTTGTGCAAAACTAGCATTAGCCTCTATGGAATATCAAATAAATATACTATAATAAAAAAATTAGCAATCACGTATGAGTTTTACTTTTGATTGTTCATTCAAGGTTTATCTTTTGCATATGTCATAGTTTAATCTTGATTGACACCACACTCATTCGACTCTAGAGAAATTAAATCTTATATGATTGCATTAGAACAGTTTCGTTCCAATGTTTAAATTAATTTTAGGTTCAGACGATTCAATGAATGTTTCAAATAATATTGAAAAAAATATTCAGAAGCATACTTAAGAGAGCCCTTTTATAATGGGCTCTCATAACCATTATTCCTGTGATTGACACCAATTACAAAGAATGATTGTTCGTTTATCTTGTGCTTAATCGCGATTGTGTTGCATTCATATTTAGGTGACAAATTATAATTGTATTGCATTCATGTTGAGGTGACAACCACACGACACTATGGTATTGATTAATATGACATGAGGTGTTAGTCACGTAGTATTAATATGTCGATCATATGGTGTTGTAGTATTGTTGATATGTTTCTAAAATATATTTAACATGATTAATGATGACTCAAAATAAGTTCTAATCTCATCTTGAAAAAAAAACCTTAATAAGGAGGAGAAATAAGAATTTATTCAAAAACTACCCATCTCGTTATTATTATTCATCATCTCAAACTCTAGCAGCTTGAAAGTCCATTTTATATATTATACAAGAACAAATAAATAAATAAGAAATAGGTAAATAAATAGATGTATATACACATATTCAATATCATGAGATTATGGATGTAACAAATGAAAGTAATGATTAATCTAATTGTTTTACACTTATTTATAATAATCCCATTTTAAGTCTTATCAACCCCTCCACCTCTCTCTCTCTCTCTCTCTCTCTCTCCAGCTTATGAGTTGGCACGGTCGGTGGTGGCTTATAGGCTGGGCCCATCCTGAGGTAGCCCACATCATGTGAGCCGGACCGGTTGGGAGTCGTAAATAGAAAGCGCTCGAATGCAGCCGGCTCGTATGATGAGCCAGACCGGTTGTGGCTCGATTCGGTGATAATTAGGGTTCGCCCTCTTTTAAGTAGAAGACGCTGGATCGCTTCCCCTCCGCGTCCCATTGCCCTCTCCCTCGCTCGCTCACTTCTTTCAAGCCCTAAAGCTCATCTCCGATTCGCGTCACCTGTTTCTTGTAGGTTGTTCAATTGCATGATGATTCTCCTGCCAGGATTAGATCTGTAGTTTTGTTCCCTTTTGTTATGGATGGATCTCATTGGGTTTTGCTGCCTATCTCTGGGCGTCGACTATGCTATTGCCGATGAGGACCTTTTTTTTTACTGCAATATTGTGTTATCCATTCCATTTGTGTTTGTGGTCGACTGTTGATTCGATAGAACAAACCCCCATCTTTTCCGTAGTGGTTTACTTGTGCGAAGATGTATTTGGTTTTAATTGGATCATTCTTTTAGCAAAGTTGGTAGTTTTTTTCTTTAAAACACTTAAATGTCTCTGTTTTTTCTCCACTTAAAAGTGGGCTAACAATTGACTATAGTGACATCTTGTTCTATCTCATATTGTGATTGTTTTATTGAAATTTTAGCACTGTGGTTGTGAAACTGATGATGTTATACGTTGGAATACCCAAACTTATATCTTTCCATCTTGTACCTGCAGGAGGCGGGATATTTATTTATTTGAAAGCAATGGCTGTTGTTTTCCACAATCTCAATGGTGCGTCTGGCCTCCAGAAACTCAATGACTATCTTCTTACCCGCAGTTATATTACTGGGTAGGTGTTTGGATGCTTTGGTTCCTGCTGATAAATATCTGCTGCTTCGATCATGGTATCTCATATTCGCTTGGGTTTGTTTCAGTTACCAAGCTTCAAATGATGATATTGCTGTGTATGGTGCACTTAATGCAGCTCTGTCTTCGGACTATATCAATGTAGCTAGGTGGTATAACCACATTGATGCTCTTCTCAAGTTGTGGTATGTGCTTGTCTTGGTTTTGTTCAATCTGAATGTATTGATCATCGCCTGTTGTTGACCTATGTGATGTGATCAGTGGTATCTCTGAGGAAGGCAATGGTGTGAAGATTGAATCATTTGAGGAGGCCCCATGCTCCCGTGTTGCTGGTGGCAAGGTGACATTTGAATTTTAAATAGCTTGTAGTGCATAGTATTTTACTGGTTTCGTTACATTGCTTTAGCATATTTTTCTATGAATGCAAATTGCACGACACTATTCAAAATTGTCGTACGTCCAATGTACTATATATAATATGATAAGTTACTTGATGAGTTAATTTTCTAATTGTGATCTGAAAATTCAGGCCTCAGCAGCGGAGGATGATGACGATGACATGGATTTGTTTGGTGAAGAGACTGAAGAGGAAAAGAAGGCAGCTGAAGAGCGTGCAGCAGCTGTCAAAGCATCTGGAAAGAAGAAAGAATGTAAGTTGGATACATTTTCAAGTGTGCATTTTTATAGTTATGTTTGGCTTCTGTTTCATGGCATGCATGCATTTTGGCTGTCAAACATGCTTGTTGTGTTTTTTCCTTGAATTTTGTGAGCATGAACATATACATTTTGGTTGTTATATTCTCATCATAAACATTGTCTGAGCTGAGGATCTTTTCCTATGTGCAGCTGGAAAGTCTTCAGTACTTCTTGATGTAAAACCATGGGATGATGAAACAGATATGCAAAAGCTTGAAGAAGCTGTAAGGAGTGTCAAGATGGAGGGTTTGCTTTGGGGAGCCTGTATGTAGCCCGTTTCTCTCGAACAGCAATGAGCTGAATTTGTCATTTCACTTTAATTCAGAATTTAGGAAGCACACTTCTGTCTTAATCTGATCATATCTTGTTGAACATGCAGCAAAACTTGCCCCGGTCGGGTATGGTATCAAAAAATTGCAGATCATGTTGACCATTGTGGATGACTTGGTCTCTGTTGACAACCTTATTGAGGACTTTCTCTTGGTTGAACCAGCAAATGAGTACATCCAGAGCTGTGATATTGTGGCATTCAACAAAATATGTAAGTGCTTAATTTGTAATTGTGCTCTGTGCATCCATCTCTTGTTTCCACTTTCGAAATATGATTAAATTATCCTTTATAGGCGAAAAGGTTTATTTGTCCCAGTAAAATTTCTTCGTAGGGGAATTTTTATGTTATGTTAATGTGTCAATGTTGTCCAACCAAAATATCTGCCTACAGTCTTTTTTTCAGTTGCAATAATTGAGTTGTTATTTAACTGCTTTGAATACCTTTAGTTCTACTCATCTAAATTCAAATTTTTTGCCTTGAAAGTCAAATATCTTGAACCGATAACTTCTGTTAGTATCAAGTCTATTTAACCTGGTGGGCATTATTTTTACCATGGCCTTTCACCTCACATTTTGTCACTACCTGTTATGGACCATCCTGCAAGATTTTTTGAGCCAACGTGTGAATGAAAAATGTTGTCCAATCCATGAAAAATTACATGGTTGGTTTTTAGTTATTAGGGGCATTGTGGAATCAGCTAATACATCCATTCCTATAGCATTTCAAGGAATTTATGTTGATGCATACATCTTTACTCTTGTCGTATACATCCTCTGCTACCAGTCACTCCCGATCTCGTTGTTCCATTTTCCTATGTTGATGTATGCATCTTTACTCGTCATATACATCCTTTGTTACCAGTCACTAGCGATCTCATTGTTCACTTTTTCTTGAAAGAAGTTTCTGTCACTTGGCACATTATTGTTTATATTCCTGTCAAGGGAAGGAGCTATATGTTTTGTTCATACAATTTATTTAAAATCCATGTCAACTTCTTTTTTGCATGACTTTTTGTATTAAAAAAAAATTCATACTCTTAAAACTGGAATTTTTTACCTCTTTTATTTATAAAATGTACCAAAGATAATGATCATTCTATCGAGAAAAATCTTTTTTCTGGTACTGTTTAGTTCATTTTTAAGACTTTTTTGTACCTTTTTCCAGTATCATTATAGTGTTATATCCTTCTGTTAGCATGCCACTTCTCACCTTTAACCTTTGCCCTGATTTTTTAATAGGCGATGAATTGTTTGTTAATCATTTTATTCTTGATATATATATAAGGAGTGCTTTTGAAACTACTGCAAGATCTTGATGGTATTCAACTTTGGCACATGTCCTTTATCTTTCTGAATACTTAGGAACAGAGTTATGATTTTTATTTCTTAAATAAGATCAAGGTCTTCTAAGTTGATATTTCATCAGTTGATGTCGAAATGATTTTATGCTAAATTCTCAAGCTTTTGGACTATATTTTTATTTAGTAAGCTGTAAAATGCAATTATCAGGCTATACTCTTCTGAATATACCATTTCTTAGATGGGAGTGTGTTATAAGTTGTGGTATTATCCAAAAATGACATTGAGATTATCAACCATTTTATAATTAGTTGTAAAAAGCATAGCTGAAAGTTGTGCTTTTATTATTATTTCTTTCATAAATGGCATCAGCTATGGTATTTTTCTTCTGCCAGGCAGTTAGGTTTATGTTTTGCACAAGCCTAAAAATTCTTACCTAGCGTAGGTTTTGTTCCAAGCTGTGAATCACAGATACAGATATGGGATGCATGATTTTGATGCTTCAACTTTTCAAATTTTGAATGATAGTATGGCAAAGATACAACAATAGAAAATTTTTCAAAGCTAATTACATTCATTGTATATGAACTTTTAACAAAGTGTATAATTAACTTATTATTGAGAAGCTATTTTTTAATGACGTAATTATGCAGTGATGTATGGAAGGTAAAAGAAAAGTTTATGAGAGAGTCAACTAAATTATGCAATCATAATCTGATTCTCCATACAAGCATCAATTTTATTTTATTTTTCAAAAATCATATATCCATCCTGTTCATCATCAAATATGGTCGGACACCAAAAATAAGAAAAAAGGTCCTCAGAAGAGGTCATAACCTCCCAAATATCCCAAAATGATATTTTGAAGTAACAAAGTGCTTGACAGTTCTAAAGTATCAAACCTGTATCCAAAAAGTACCCAAGCGCCATGCTGTGCATATGATTGGTATGTTCAAGTATTTTCGTCTCATAGTTTCCATGGACTGTTGTACTTCTGTGGCTTATGTAGTTGGTTGATCTGGTTATTTCTGTGTAGTTGGTTGCACTACTGTTGCATTATATTGTATCTATCATCTTAGTAGGTTGCCATATCTTTTTTCAGAGATGCATGCCAGTTTCTGTTTCTTGTATGCTTGTCTTTCGTTTATTATTTGTACTTTGTTCTGTATTGTGCCATGAAATTAACTTAAAGATATATTTGTCACAGAGGATTGTTGTAATCTTGGCTGGTGATCCTGTAGCTGAGCTCCAATTCTTTTTCCTAGGTAAAAAATTAAGCTATTATTTTTCTAGAACATGCTCTGATAGACATTTATGAAACACTGCTGTTATCATATCTGGTCCTATGAGTTTATCAAACCCACTCTTTATTATACTTTGTTGTTACTCCCATTATTTTTATAATGGTTTTATTATATATTTGGATCGACAGGTTAAGATGCTTAGCTCTGTCATGCTTGTTTCAAGAATTTGATGTAGTTTACATTGGAGCAACTCATGAAAGTCGCATGCTATGATATCTGAATTATTCTTTTTAACTTTACATAAAAATTTAAATATATAATTTTTTTTGTTAGATTGATCTATTGAGCCAATCCCAAATAATTAGGGAGGGATTTATGGGTTTTATTGTTACTGTTGAACCAATCATCTTCTTTGTTGATGAATCTTGTGATGATATATACTATTTTGTGAATGCATTTATTGTACCAATTATTTGTTTTAATTTAAATATTTATTATTTTTAATTGAGAAAGGCTCATTCATGCGCGTACGAACGCGTACTCACCCGTTTCCCGAAGCACACGTGCCACGCACGTACTTGAAGTGTCTCTTTCTTCTCCTCATCCTCCATGGATTGCATGCCTCTCTCTCGTAGAAGACAACATGCAAACAGAGGACGAGACTCCCCCTCGAAAGAAGTCCTTCCTACGTTCATCCGTCACCTTGCTCGTCGCTGAGCGCCTTCTCTTATTCTTCTTCGGCGCCGGCGTCGCCCTCCTCTTCTCCGTCCCCGCCCTCTCCTCCTCCCTCTGCACCGTCCTGCCGAACCCCATCCCCACCCCCCTCCCTACCATCATCCATCATCGGCCTCCTCTCGCGCCTAGTATCCCTCGTCGGCCTCTTCCTGTGGCCACCACCGCTCCGAGGCCTCCTCTCTCCACCGTCAGCCACCGCCGCGACTCCCGGAAGGACCCCGATCGGCGGCGTTCCACACGCGCCACCTTCTATGACGACCCCTCCCTGTCCTACACCATCGACCGCCCCATCACCAACTGGGACTCCAAGCGCCGCGAATGGCTCCGCCTCAACCCGTCGCTGGCCACCCCGGACCGGGTCGTCATGGTGACCGGATCGCCGCCGGGGCGGTGCCCCAACCCGGGAGGTGACCACCTGCTCCTCCGTTTCTATAAGAACAAGGCCGACTACTGCCGCCTCCACGGCTACGATCTGTTCTACAACACCGCCCTCCTCCACCCAGAGATGCCCGGGTGCTGGGCCAAGATCCCGTTGGTTCGCGCCGCCATGGTGGCTCACCCGGAGTCGGAATGGGTGTGGTGGGTGGACCAGGACGCGGCCTTCACCGACATGGAGTTCCGTCCCCCGCTCCACCGCTACCGGGCGCACCACTTCGTGGTTCCCGGTTGGCCGTACATGGTGTACACCGCCCGCGACTGGGTGGGCCTCAACGCCGGTGTCTTCCTCCTCCGAAACTCCCAGTGGGGCCTCGACTTTCTCGACGCCTGGGCCAGCATGGGTCCCCAGACCCCACACCATGGCAAGTGGGGCCGGATCCTCGACGCGGAGATCCGCGGCAAGCTCACATCCTTCGCCGACGACCAGTCCGCTCTCGTCCACCTCCTGGCCAAGGAGCAGCGCCGCTGGCGCGATAAGGTGCACCTGGAGAGCGCGTACGACCTGCACGGGTACTGGGAGCCCATCGTGGGGCGCCTGGAGGACGTAGCGGCGGCGTACGCCGAGATGGAGCGGCGGGACGCCGTGCTCCGGCGGAGGCACGCCGAGAAGGAGGCCGGGAGCTACGGGGAGACGAGGAGCCGTTACCTCGACGCGGCCGCCGGCGGCGGGGGGGAGAAGGGGAGTGGCAAGCGGTGGCCGAGGAAGCGGCGGTCCTTCGTGACGCACTTCACGGGTTGCCAGCCCTGCGGCGGCGACCACAACCCGGCGTACACGTGGCAGGGGTGCGTGGACGGCATGGCGCGCGCGCTCAACTTCGCCGACGACCAGGTCCTGCGGGCGTACGGCTTCGGCCACACGAATCTCAACGACTCGGCGTCCATCCGTCCGCTGCCGTTCGGTTACCCAGCCTCCTCGCGCGGTGGCCGGTGATGGCGCGCGGTTCGCCAAGAGACTCCGCGTGGTACGGCCGTCACGTGATTTGTACGTCTGAGGCCTTCCGTGGTAGTCGCCCAAATGTGATTGTATTGTACAAAAAAAAGAAGATTTCATGTCACTTGATAGCAACTATTTTTTTCTTAATGATGTAATCACAACACCTCAATAGATCCAATTATAATTGTAAGCCAAGGATGTATATATAATGAACCATTATTGCAATGGAATTTGTAATGAGATTAAAGAAAAAACAAGTAATTCCATAGGTTAAATCCTCCTTTTGTTTGAATGATTGTACACCTTTCATTTTCTATCCAAAACATTCATAACCATGCTCTCCCCTTCCTCCACCATCTCCTTTTCTTTTCGACTCTTCTTCCTCTCTTCCTTCACCATTCTCTTCATGGACTGGCACCAATAATTAAAATCAGATTACGAATAGTTCGCTACATCCTGCCTTCATGGACTGCATCCAATTTCTATCGTGAAGGTTAAATCATAGTTTAATTGCTCAAGATCAAATTGTGATGATTGTATTAAGGATTGCAAGTTCTGAGAAGCACTGTGTAATAAACAAAAAGGAAACATGACAATGATCATCCACCACCTATCACCATTAGCAGCAAACACCAGTGTCCTACCATATCTTTCTGAAGAGACATGTCATTTTTTTATACAACCACATGCTTGACATAAGTGGTTGTTAGAATTTTCATATGGGTAATTACAACCTTATAGTTAGTTATAAAAAATTACATTCACACCCTTATAATTATAAAAGTAAAATATCTAGGTCTATCTATACTAACATTATCAATTTTATCGATAAAAATATAAAAATAAAAATATAAAAAAAATAATTTAATATTTGATGACAGATAATGGTATCGTTGGCATTGACGTCGACGTAGTTGCTTAACCGTCTCCAACGACGATAAGGTCCTCTCTCACCATGATGCACTCACCTGCATGAGGAGTGCGTCGTCGACCTCATCGCCACTCACCCTATGCCGACCTCTCATCGCTCGCCCCGCACCGTTCTGCATTTACATCGATGCTGACACAATTACTGAGCGACAACTACGTTGGTGTTAATGCAAATGATGGTGGCCACCACAACATTTTCGACGACGTCGATAGTCGTCTCATTGCTAACCCATTTGGTGGATCCTAGCTTCAACTGAAGCTAAGGTCGATGCAACTTCTATCACTCCCCCTGCTATCACCCGCCTCGAGTCGTTGCTTAGCAATCACATCAACAACAATGCAAATGGTGGTGGTCGCTGTGATGTCTACAATGAAGATAGTGGTCACCTCATCGCTAACTCATTGGATGGATCCCAACCTCGACCAAAGTTAGGGTTATCGAAGCTCCTGCCGCTCCCCTCACTATTGCCCACCCCATGTCGCTCTGCATATGTATCAACATTGATGGTGGTGGCAATTGCGACATCTACAACAAAGATGATGGCCATGTCACTACTAACTTGTTGAGCAAATCCCAACCTCGACCCGAAGCTAAAATCCACCCAATGGGTTAGCAACGAGGTAGCACCATCTTTACCATAGACATTGTAATGACCACCACCATATAAATTAACACCAACACAATTATTAAGCCGATACAATTGTCGCTCGACAATTACATCAATGTCGATATAAATGTAGAACGACACAAGATAAGCAATAATAAGGTCGACAACACATTCCTCATGAAAGCAAGTGACATCGTAATGAGAACGAACCTTATTATTATCGAAAACAACCAAACAAATGTATCAACGTTTGTTTTTATATTTGCCACCACCAACTAAACATTCAAATTACTTTTTTATCATTTATTTTTATATTTTCATAGATAAAACTAACATCGTTATGATAAATATTCACTTTCGTAACTATAAAAATATTAATATAATTTTTAAAAATATAATAATCAAAATACTAAAAATAACTAATAATAAAGAATAAACTATAATTAACACTATATTTGATAAATAGATAAATTGACTAAAAACCTCAACAATAAAACATAGGAAAAGCTCAAGTAAGACGAATATGTTTTGTTACAAAGTAGAAGTTCAAATCCTAGCTGGAAGTGGAAGACAAGGTCCCCCAAATAGGAGGGATGCAGAAATCACATTGTCTCAGCTACGATCAGGTGATGACCCACAGCATAATTCCTTCGAAAGCTACATCACTCGTGCATTAACTTCAACTTCTGCTAATAGTTATAAGATTTATCACCTAAAAGGAAAACATGCATTCCTTCCTCATAGTCAGCAGTGCATCATTGGTAATGTTCAGAACCATGATGGCTGCATGATGCTTACCAGAAAACATATCTACATTATAGGGATGACACAAATTTCTAGCTACCCAAACTAACATCCAAGTTTGTTGCAACATCCACGCTCTAACATACATATGTTACATAATGTGGCTGCAAACAGCAAAAGTTAGCATGAATGTAGAAAACCCTTGCAAGTTCAAGTGCAGACAGTCTTCAGTCTCTTTGCAGCCTGCACAAATCCTACAATAACCTGCAACTCATCCAATTGCTTCAGGATAAACAACAAGCAATTGGGTTCACAGAATCCATTGTCAACTTTTTTGGTTTTTTGATAAAATTTATTATTACAAATGCACAAACACACGAAAATACTAGACTTGCCTGTGACATAAAATGCCTCTGGACTACATCAATTAGTTGCTCCTTAGAAGGGTTAGGACTGGCATCCACCTGATGCAGACCGAAAGCACGTGAGTTAGATAAAACAAAGAAAATGATATGCTGGGAGAAAAAATCATCATATCGGCGCCAACAAGAGAAATCTGATACATATAAAAGTTAACCACGAAAAGATTGCGTAAAGATTAACTTACAAGATTAAAATGACGCCAATATCTCCATAATGCTCTTGTTTCTAGCTTGCTCAGGTCAACTTTCTGCACCAACCACAGAGAGCATCTCTTCATTAGTAACACCAAGGTACATTTTAAGTGATCCTGACATTAAGTTTGCACACCAAAGCAACCCAAAGGATAACAATCAACAATGGCACAACCCAGAAACACTTGTAAGGCATTCTATAACATGTCAGGTACCAAGACCCAAATGCTGAATCATGTCTAATAGAGCCAGCCCATAACACTGTTCACACTGCAGTTGTTCATATAAACTTACAGTTATACTCCTGGAAGATGTAACAGATCCCTTAGAATGTGAATCACAAGACAGAGACCGGCTCAAGGATTTGTTAGACGATCCCTTGTGATGCCTAACCCTTGACTTGTGTGGCTTTTGCAATTGCATATCATCAGACACTGCAAGAAGTGATTGCGAAAAAAAAATAAATATGATGAAACCATGCCAGAAGCCCTGATCAAAGTAGTAATAGGTGCCTTTATACAAGCATATCCCATCTCAGCAACAATGATACTTTATTATAAAAGAAACTTCCTATATATCAGGATGTACTAACAAAACATGGATTTTTCACAGCCTGAATCATAAGTGCATTCCTATTTTCAAAGAAAAAAAACTATAAAAAAGTGCTGAAATGCAAAATTGAATTTTTTTACTAATTGAAACTCGACCTTGGCTATATTTAGCTAATGAAAGAGTATTTTAACACATATATGGAAAGTAGGTTGTGTAAGTTATGTACATCAGTAACATGAAGCCTCATAATAGAACCTACTAGCAAATCGAGTCAGGGAATATCCTTCAAAGTTACCTAAAGACCACATGGTCATCTTAAAATAAAACCGCAGCATAATACTTAGTGTATTATCATGTTCCTGAAGAACATGGATATATACTATCAACCTCAAAAACAGTTTCTACATAATCATGCTCTAGTGTACTACAACAACACTTACTCTATTACAATGAGGAAAAAAGAGACTCAGATTCAATAATGAAGTTGCACTTCTATAGAAAGTCCAAAAGAAAATGACAAAATTATATGTATATCATTCCAAAATTAGTATCTTTGGTATTTGCCCATCTAAATTTAAGTTTATCATATGTCCTAACAAAACTCAAAAACATGCAGATATATCATTATGGTTGATCTCCATTAGTCAGACCGTTTTCATAATAATGTTAAAACTCCAATCAACATTGCTACCTCTAAAAAAAAAAATTATATACCTCTAAATTAGTAGTTTTTGTATATATTCATTAAATTTAAGTTTAGGAATTGAGGAGGTGAAAATGTAATGGGCATTTTAGTTATTAAAAAATTTTAATACTTTTTTTGAACTCATCGGTAACCCTGGTCAACAACGGCTAACCTGAGTTTATTAGAGGAATGCTAACAGGGGTAGCACATTTCGAAGAATTAAATTTGAAGAATATATGGAATAACTAAATATTTGAAGGGATATATATGCCACCTTAAAATTTGGAGCTAATATGCTATATAGGAACTCCTAAAGGATAGATATGAAGAAACCCAAAATTATCAAAATTTGTAAATACAATTTAGTCTTTGACCAGTCAGTCAGCAACATACAACATTTGTTGGAAAGACGAATCTTTTCCTACTCGCTGCAATATATAACAGTTATTTGGAAGCCATATCCTGTGACACAGTTACAAATTCTCTCTTATACAAAGCACAGAAGGCCAAAGAATGGGGAAAAGGAAGACCAGGGCAAAACTGAACAAACAAACAACTTAGCTACTTAATGCAAGAAGATGTAGTTAATACATGATCTTGTGGAGAAATTGAAACCATCAGCTTGTTCGACCTAAAAGATAATACAGATCACTGTATCTCCTCAATTGGTCCTACATAATCAATGGTTGGTAAATGGTACATTTTTAATTGAAGAAAGGAAATAAAAAATATAATTGATACATACTTGGCCAATAGTAAGCTTACCCATATCTGAACCATTCCATTGCATGTTGTCACATTCAGTCTCATCATCGTCCTCATGGCCAGTAGGGGCTTCAATCACACTGAGAGCATTTCTTTGCAGTTTCACTTCAATACCATTAGTAAGAACCTGAAATTTCATGGGAAATAATTAGAATTATATTACTTCATACTAAAACACAGAATGTGATATCTATCACGTGATTTCATCTAAGCTGACCACAATTAGGAAGAAAAGAATAGATACATAAACAATTAGCAAATGATCAAACTTAGAGTAAAAGCTTTAAGCTAAACTGAACAGTAGTTCAGTCTGCAATCCTGAAAGATAGGGAGTAGGCCTTCATGTCCTGCTGAGCATCAGAACTACTAATAAACAATAATGTTTTCTCCATAAAACATCATACATGTTCAGTCAAGTAATTAATCCAGTTCATTTTCCATTTTGACAACTATGCCAGCAAAAGTAGATTCATCCTAAGAGAACAAATATGCATAAGAACAGGATCATGCAAACAAAGCAGCAGAAAAATCAGATTACAATGATCAGATAATTTTCAGAAATTGCTACCTGAGTTCATTCAGATTTGGTGTATAATGTACTCAGATGGATGATATCAGTAGCAATTAAAACTTGCAAATTTGGGCACATAAAATCCAAAGTAATGCAGGAAAAAAACATTAATTTAGGGTCCATATAAGGAATACTGATGAAAAGTTAGCAAGTAGCATATATTATATATAATGTAAGGGACCAAAAAAGAAAGTTCAGATCAAAGAATATTTATATCAAATGAATATTGATTTAATAAATTTAATTAAAAAAATACAATTCCTATGAAATAAGAAACTAATTTCTATATAAAAAAGTCAAACTCTTTTTCGTTTCCTTTTCTTTCTCTGCCCAACCACAAGAACTGACTTATCATTACACTAAACCTCAGATCTACCAAAAACAGAAAAAATGTCGTTATAGCATTTGACAAACCAATCGTGATTAACCAATTACACCTTTCAAAGTTCCATATCTACTAACACAAACCACTAATCTGCTGAGAATGTAATGAAAAAAAAAAAAAGCGGAAGAAAATTCACCATAAGTGCCGTCCACATTTAAAGCCAACAGAGCATTTTTCTATTATAATTACTAAGATCGAAGAAAATTAACAACATCTTAGATAAAATAGAAATGTTAAAGAGACGAAGCAGTACAATTTTATTAGAGAACTCTCGCATGCAGAAACCGAAAGATTGCAAAAATGATACAAACAAATTTAGGTTATATAAGAACCCTAATCTTTCGATCAAACTTCACCTTAAATCACTAAATCTGTAATTGCCTACACAAATGCAGCTTTAATTACAAGAAAAGAAGAGGCAAACAGAAACGATCATTTTCATTATCCGAATCCACACGGTCAAACTGTCCTTTTCTTACTACAAGAAAACAAGAAAAAGACCGATCAATTCGAACTCTAGATACATTAAATTGGACCACATTGCACAATTAAAACGCAAAAAAAGGAAACCCCAATGTTGTAGGGAATGAAACCCTAGAAAATTCAGCACCAACACCACTGAAAATCTCCGAAAAGAACAATCTTTCCTTGCAGAGAAGCCCAGAATCCAACCGGGAACGACCAAATAAGGCAATTTACCAGCCAATGCCATCCGCCGAGACCGACGGCCTTCTTGACGACCCCCTGGAGACCGACGAGAACCGATTTGGTGCGGTTGTTGCCGGTCACGACCACCTTAGTGTGCCGCGGAAGCACCGATAGCTCCTCCTCGCTGCTCTCCCCGCAGCCCTGTTGGCATCCGCCGCTCATCGCCAGCATTAATTACCCCTCCCGCTCCCCCCGCTCCCCTCCACCTCAACTTTCACCAGAAAGTGTCGGAAAAATCCAAGGAATCAGATCCAGGCGCCAAATTGGATGCGGCGATCGAGCATTGCGATAAAAGGTTGGAATTTTGGAAGCAATTAGAGAGAATTTGGTGGGAATTATTTGAAAGAGATTGACGGTGTCGGAGTGTGCGTGAGCGAGTTTTCTTTTCGCTCATCGTCTTTTCTCACCTTTTATCGTGTGCGTCTCTTTCGGGGCCATGAATCCCGACGACCACTGTAGAACCAATGGAGTACTGCCACGTATAGCAGGGGCGTGGTGAACCCGGCGCTCCTCGGATTCGAAGATAGCGGTTACGGAGGACGAGCGTTATATTTCTAAAATGACGATTTTACCCCATACCTCTTCTGGTTCGAACCCGCTCGACTTTTTATTATCTGTTTCAAATTTTTAGCTGTATTTTATATTTTTTATATTTCATTTTAGTATATAAATTTTTGAATAACCGATTTGGATAAGAAATGTATCGAAGATCTTTTGTCAACGAATAAGCGCTCAACAATTAGATGCAGTATTATTTATTTATATATAAATAATATGTATTATTTATAATTTTTATTTGAGAACAACGACGAAGCAAAGATTCACATATATGTAATGGATGGTGATGATGTCAATATGGTGGCCTGGCGAGGGTAATAAGGGAAGGAGGAACAGCGGACGGTGACGGAGAAGTCACCGTTAGGTGGGACCCATATGGTGTTGTAAACTTATCTCTCGTCCTCCTTCCACGTGACGGTGGAAGAGGCGTCCGTTTGCGGTTCGTTATACCTTCTTGTCACCAATAATTTAGGACCAGTTTGTTACTCGATCGTTGATTGGCGAGTAGGACGGTGCAATCGGGCCCCACATCTGACGCTTCAGTCGTCATCACAACGGGTACATCCAAAGTGGATCTCAGGAAAATCACTTATATTCCCCCATCCGACACCCGCCGTCCAGCCACGAACCCCGGGAAAAAAATATCTACGGGCGGCGCCACTACGGGTTTTCCCGCCACAGCCGTGGAATCTCGACCGTCCATCCTTCGCTTCCCATCCTTCCACTGTGCGAATAACTCGAAGCCAAATGCATCATCCCTCGTGGAAATAGGAAATGAATGCTTTCTGCTTAGGCATTGATTCATCGAGTGGAAACTCCCAGCACAGAACGCAAAGCAGTAAAGAAGATGATTCAGACATGGATTTGGCATTCAAGCCTCGGCCGTAGGGAATTCCAGTAATGGTAGGTGTTCTCTCATTCAAGGTCTTCATGAAAAGACAAACTGTTTTAATTGGAGCTAGCAATATCCTGACAGGATTCAGCATCATCTTTCAGAAGTGACAAGTTGTTTTTGACTTCTGTCATCTCTCTGAGACATCAAGCACTAAAACACTCCTTTCAAGGCTATCTGCTCATCTTATAGTCACAAAGTAAGATCCCAACGTTTCTTCTCGGCAAGATTTGTTGTGTGTTTCATTTTACCGTTCCCTCCCAATGATTTCATCGGTAGCTTCTCATCTCTGACAAGCATGACATTTAGAACCAGCTTTGAGGACTGTAGCCTTTGTTTGGAATCTTAGTTGACACAATAGAAATTTTTTCTTGCAGGCATATTTAAGGCTGTCAGCATGGTGTAAATGAGGCTTTTATATGTTCATGTCAAAGACTATGCATGGTCTCATTCCTGGTAAAGAAGCTCAATCAATGCAATAACAGGAAATATGTGACTAGCCACTGTTAAAGCAATAGCATTGAAAGGACAGTTCGATAAACCAGGATAAACTGATATATCTCCAAAGTTACAGCATTGCTCAACAAAGGTCAGATCTTTTTCCTCATCATGAACCTATTCCACTCAATTGGTCACTCAGCTGCAAGGTAAATTTGGCTGAACAAGCTTTGATGCAGTGATGCATATCTGTATCCCTTCTCACTCTGCTTCGTCTCGGAGGGAATCAGGGAGCATGGTGTGTCCAAATTTATTATGGTGAGTTGTCCCTTTTCTTTTGGCTTCTACAAGCTTCTTTGAGGACCTACAGCACACTTTATTATGCTCTTGTAAGCAGCATGGGCTTTCATTCTTCGATGTAACTTTTTGAAATAAAGTGACTGGTGATGGAAGCTGCTCCTTTTCTCCACTGAGGTAGCATGGCTTGTGTCACTGGTTTTACCATGTGGCAAACTAGAATCTTTCAGCTTGCGAGGACTCAAAGTAGACCATCCATAAGAGATGAGAAAGACATAAATCTGGCGGCCTGCAGGCTGGTTGGCAAAACCAAGGAGGAGGGTGGCAAAAACAATCAGAGAGACTGAAAATAGAGGAGCTTGTGGAAGGATGTGGGAGAAGAGTGGTGGCTGAGGTACAGAGAGAGAAGGTAGTAGCTTGCCTTGTAATAGGCACTGACCTCAGCTGAAGGCAAACTTTTCACCTTAGTTCTGTTTTATGGGATTTCTCCTGGTGTGCATTGATGGATGTACTCTGTCCCATCTTCTATAACATTGGATGGCATCTTTAGAGCTAGGAAATCACAGCACTAGAACAGAGAGGATGGAAGGATTTCCTGTGTTTTCCTCCATGGAATTGTCAAGATTTAGTGCCACAATAGACTCTTGCTTCAGTTTAACATATCCCTTTCCTTGTATTATGCTGATCTTTTTTTATTCTGATCTGTTTTATTTGGTTTAAGATACTCCTTTGATGTTATTTCCTTGTTCTTAAGGCTTTTATATCAGTTGTGAAGATTCAAAATCATACAACAAGCATAAGAGAAATGCATTTTTTTTAATTGCAAATGCTTATAAAAAAGTAGTGAGAAATTCATATGATAATAATAAAAAGATAGAGACTAATCTCCTGAAAACAAATACTAATTAGAAAGTTGGCTTTTTATTGAAACAACCAGCTTATACTGATAGACAATGTATTAATTACAGATTCTCAATCACCAGTCCAACTAAATTGACAATTAAAGTATCATAGTTCTTGCCAGCTATGTTAGGATCAATTTCACAAAATATGCACAATAATTATTCAGTAACTCCTTAGAAGAAGACCTGATTAGTGAGGGGGTGACATTACAAAACTCAATAATGCATGACACCCTTCTCAAACTAAATCATGTGTTCTAATGGCAATTGTGTGAGCCCCAGTACAAGATGTCCATAAGGTTGATCACTTTGAAGGTCTCTTGAATACAACAATCCTCTTAGCAGTATTAGTAGGACTTGGTTCTCGCAGAATCATTCTTTCGCAGTATCAGAACAGTTCCAACTAGGTTCAGTAGCAGATTGCAAGCCTATACCTCCCCCAATTGTCCTGTTACTGTTAAAGAATGGTTCACATGCATTTCTATAGAGCTCTCCTCTTGATTCCGTACAATTAAAATCACACTATAGGTTAAAGGATATCTCATCATCATTGGAATATCAGATGAACCAAGACAATCTACTTGAATTAAGTAGCAAATTCTTTGATCTTCTCGGTCCAAGAAAGGTTAAGCAAGTTGTCGAGGTTAAGAAAGGTTCACATAAATATGATGCTCAACTATTATGTTAGTCATGTCTTCATCACGAAAACTAAGGTGAGCTGTAAAATGTTGTTGCTTAATTGCTTCTAGTTTTATATAATTTCTTCACAATGAGTCTTAATATATGATTCTACAATATATCCAATTCTGTTCATGCGATGAGCAATTTCTTAAAAACAGGGAGATTAAATTACTGATTACCTCCTATAGTTAACTATAATTAGTATCTTAATCTTTATACTTTAAAAAGTAGTATTGGGATTCTTATATTTACGAAAGTGAAATACTGAACTCCGATTCTCCTTACGTCGTTAACTTCGTCGATGAAAAAAATCTCATGTATTTATTACGTGCAAAAAGACGGGAATAAAAATGATAAAAACATAAATTTATTTTTTAAATTATTAATTTTATATAAAATTTTCTTTCAATTTTCTCTTCCCCTCCTCTTTCCAACTTGCTAGCCCGTTGCTGCCACACTTACTTGCCCTCGACGAGCGATAAGCGAGCGATGAGCGAGCAAGTTAGAAAGAGGAGAGGAGGAGGTACGGTTCATGGAGTTGGTAAAGTATGAAGTAGCAAACGTTAAGGTGAGGTTTTATAGTGGCAACCACGACAATGGGGTGCTAGGGATCCTGGCCCATGCGTTCTTATCGAAGAGCGATAGTTTGCACCTAGACATGACGAAGCGATGGATAAGAGACTTTGGGAAGAAGAAGTTATCAGTAGTGATTGACCTATAAGTCGATGAGTGAATGCAACTAGTGGTGAGTGAGCATGTTAAAAAGAGAAGGGGAGGAAGAGATAGGTATAAGAAGTTTATATAAAATTAATAATTTAAAGAATAAAATTATATTTTTATCCTTTTCATTCGTATCCTTTTTTGCATGTGATAATATATATTATTTTTTCTATTGATGAAGTTAATAACGTAAGAAGAATTATAGTTAAATATTTTATTTTCATAAGTATAGATATTATAATATTATTTTTTAAAATATAAGGATCGAAATACTAATCATAATTAACCAGATAATATGTAGTATTGGCTGAAGTAGTGCTTCCTATCAATGCAACTTGCACCTTTGCATCGTTGGATTTAACTGTTGTATAAAGCTCAACGAGGGGATTGCTAATGCTCCCTCTTCTAACTCTTGTTTCGATCGAAAACCTATTCACTGATCTACATGGATGTATTCATAGACACTGTAAGATTTGTGGCAGTTGTGATAGAATGAATGCATTGTGTAAACGATTCCCGGCGTGGGTCAGACATTATGTGCTTAGGGCTTTATATATAGGATTTTGTATCTCGTCATCGTGGCGTACTATCCGTTGACCAGTTTGACTGTAAGTGGGAAGCAAACAGCTGGGCCGTCACCAAAGAGAGTGGCCCATCTACAGCCCATCATACCCAAGATAGTATAAAGAAACCTTATATATAGTGCTTTAGGGTTTCCCCCCAGTGAAGCCCTATTAAAATGTACCCCTCCGTCCTCGCTCGATCTATCGCTCCATCCGCCTCCTTTCCGCTCGTCTTGGAGCCTGGTTTTTTTGTTCCCTTGTTTCTCCGTTCCATTCGTTGTTCGTACCGAAATCTTGTGGTTTTGATCGAATTGTCGCTCTTGATGACGAGAATAGAAGCAGACGGGCGGTCATAACCTGATGCCGTGTTGAATGTCTGCGTCCTCGTAGGCTTTACCTTGAAAGCATCTGAGAGGGACTTCATCGCCCTTCTTGTCGATCTCTACTGCGCCTTTTCTTCCACTCTTCTTTCCCGTGCTTTTTCTTCCTTTAGTTCCGATAAAAATTCGATTTTTTTTTTTCTGTCGAGTTATTGCTCTCGATGACGAGAGAAGAAGCAGACGGGCGGTCAGAACCTGATGCCGTGTTGAATGTCTGCATCCTTATATGCTTTCTCTTGAAGGCATCTGAGAGAGATTCCACAATTACTGTAGTTTTACATGTATTATTCGTTGGTACAGATCTAACTTTTATCTAATAGTCGTGGTTGATGCGCTATGATGAAGAATTTTTTGTTTTATGTCTGGACATATGAGATCCACTTGGTGTGTATGATTTGTTGTGATTCTTCTGAGCAATATCAACCCACATTTTTGTTACATTTGAATTAGGTTTAGTTTTCCTTGATTTGATATCCTTGAAATTGCACCAGTTACCCTCCTCTCTGGTGTTCTTTGAATCTGAGGGGATATAACGGGTGCAGAAACACAAATGGTTGGCTTACCAGCCCATTGCATGCGTCTAGTTGTTGCTCTGGTGTCAAATGGTCCGATCGAAATTCCTGTCAAGCATCAATATGATATAAGGATTTCACTAATTTTCTCCTCCCATGAGAGTGGCAAATGATGTGAATTTAAAATCTTATCCTACACACTGAATCATGGTGTGGACCATTAACTCCGCTTATTATCTGATGCCCTCTCTTTCAATCTTTTCTTATGCTAACTTTACTGTTAATTGCGTTTTTTAGGCATTGCAAAGATTGATTTTATGTATGCTTTAGTATATGTACAAATGTTTGTAATGTGCTAAGCTGTCACCATTAAAACGGAACTATGTTTCTTTCAATGTAAAAGGAATTCTATATGATGCTTTTTTCTTGTGTCATGCAGATTTATTCATTAGAGTAGTGCTTATGCTTGCTTTGCACTATTCCAGCTCAAGTATGATTTAGTTATACAAACGTGTGTACTCTTGATGAGTTTATTATGATTTTTAAACCTTCAAAATATAGATGCTTTCAAATCTAACTTTCTCGTATGTGGGTGGCAAGTGATGTGAATTTGAAATCTTATCCTACACACTGAACCATGGTGTGGACTGATAACTCCGCTTATTATCTGATGCCACTTTTTTTTCCTTCCACTATCTTTTTCAACCTTTGTTTGCTAGTTTCAGTTCAAGCTGTTCATATATATGATTGTGGCATATGCTTTCACATATGTTCAACTGTTGACAGTATTTGTAATGTCATTCTTTTATTTCAATTAATTACAAAATTGATGTATTCCATAATGTACTTGACTATAAATATATTTTTGTTAGGTAGAATTTTCTTGCTTTTGCTTATATAAGGTTTCTTTTCTTTGACGTTCAGCTTCAAGACTAGCTATGATGAAGATTTACTTATATGTCTCGACAGATGAGGCATTTCTATGATTGTAATACTTCTTCTGAGCCTATGTCAAGGAATTTTGTTACAATTGAGTTTGGCAACATGTTAGTATTTTAATCTATTTGTTTCTTGGGAGTCTTTGTTTGTTGATCTGTAGATATGCTTTAGAAAATGGTATCAAACTTAATATTTGTGTTTTTGAAAATCAAATTGTTCATGTTACTTCCAAGTTAAATTTTTATACTGTAGATTTTTCAACTTTTTTTATTCGTTTCTGTTGCTATGATAGTGAGGTTTGGAGTGTCTTAGATGATGTACTCTGAAGATAATCATTTTTATTTATTTACTTGTCTCTGTGCATTGCTGAAGCCTCTTCTCTAGAGTTGAATCTGGCACTCCTTTAATGTGAATTTGAATTTATGTTGGAAACATATTTAGGATTACACATAATTCTCCTGCTATAGTTTATATTAGGACACTAGGTGTAAAGTTTTTTTATTACAAATAAATGAGCCTGGAAGATACTTGTGCTGCATATTGATATACATTTTGCCATGCGTGAAAAATTAATGCTTTCTGATGAACTTCCAAGTTTGATAATGTAGTACATGTTTAAAGATCCACTCGCAGATGGCTGATTAATTGAAACTTGCATGTCCTGACTGTGCCTTTCTTTTGTCAGTGGTGCTATTTCCTTTAGACAAGGTGTGCTGCTGCTTCTTTTTTTAATTTTTTTACTAAAACATACACATGATTACTATGGTTGTGCAATTAATTTGGTATTCAACAATGTGGAGATTGTTTAAGAAGAGATGCAAAAGAAGTCAAGGATAAAATGTGATTAAAAACTGAAGAATTGAACGTTCTGCAATTTCTGTTTTGCCAAACTTGCAAGTTGAATAATAATCTACTTGGATGTTACAATGCTGGATGATAAACTGCAATTGGTGCAGAGCCATTGTCTCCAATGATCAAATTATACTTCTGAGGGATCTGAGAGGAAATTTGAACCTTCAGTACACAATTCCAATATTAATACATTTTTTTTACTGGATTATAATGGATCTAATCAGCCCAAATTCTGAGTTTGCAGGGTCTGCTTGTTAAGGATGGATTCTCATGCAGTTTCCTCAAGGCATTTCATCGGACAGAATGTATAGGTCATTCATGAGTGATTATGCGGAACAAGAACAGAAAGTGCCCTCAAAGATCTGGATTTGATTTTATCAGGGAAATTTTGTTAGATATATTTTGCGGATGATTTGCATTGGAGTTGGATTTCGACTCTGCAATGTTTCATTATTTGATGAGTAATGAATACTTATTAAGTTTATAATAAGACAATATTGTATGGATTAGTGCTGATGGTGATTCCTGTGGGGGCTGTTCTGCTGTGTTCATGAATAATTTTTCCTTTTTGGGAACGGTAGCAGCTTAATTGTGGCATGTAAAAAATGTTTATTACTCTTCTTAATACCACCATTGTTTAAATTACTTTTTAGCATATATACTACATTTTCTTTCAAATGTATCAAATAACTTATTTGCTTCTCCTAACGGTGTATTTGCATGAATGTTGTTAACGTTACAATTCATGCATTGACCTTGAAAATTAACACTAATCAAGCATGAATTGATATTGATCCAAATTGAATATCCAACAAAAATGGACATTATAACAGATAATGATATTATTATGTTAAATGTCAATCTTTTTTGCCGTCAATTCCCGTTTGTTCATAATACCTATTAATCTTTTTTTTTTTTAATTTTTCTATTCATTTTTATAAGGGACGAATGACTTGGTGGTCAATGTTCGCCTGCATTAGAACTTATGGGCGATTCATCGAACAGTATTTATTTCTCTTATACAAAGTCAATCTGACACATCTACAACAAAAAGTATTTATGGATTTTAAGTGATGATTTTTCGTTGGAAGTCAGTCTATTTTTTAATGTCCATAAAGATAACAACACAACATGATAGATTCCATCAAGATTATCTATTTCGAAAAACTTAGTCATGGCTGAATCAGCAAGGAGAGATATAATATATATGCCAGGTCACGCCCTTAGTCATCAACCCCCATGGAAACTTTCAGGGGTGATTCAGTCTGCCTGAGTTCTGTTGCAAATTACAAGTGTTGGCTCCATTCATCCGCTCCTCGATCCTGTTGAGTCGCGAATTGGAACCCACGGCAACACGCAAAGAAGGTGGGCATCAAACCCTCCATGAGATATCTCGCTTGTCGCCGCTTCTCCTCCTCCTCCGCCGCCGCCTCCGCTCTCCCCATCCCTCACCGCTCCCTCGCCGACCCCCGCGGCTCCGACCATGACTTCGTCGCCGTTGCTCACAGCCACCTTCTACGCGCCGATTGGCCCGCCCTCGTCTCCCTCGCCCCCTCCCTCACGCCCTTCCGCACCGCGCACCTCCTCCTCCGCCTTCGCTGCGACCCTATCCTCTCCCTCGAGTTCTACCGCTGGACCCTCCTCCACGGCACCCCCGCCTCCCACTCCCTCGACACCCACGCCATCGTCCTCCACATCCTCACCAAATCCCGCCGTTTCAAGGCCGCCGAGTCCATCTTCCGCCAGTCGTTGATCCCCCGAACCCAGAACTCCACCTCGGAGCTCTTCGACGCGGTGCTTCGCACGTATCGCCTCTGCGACTCGACGCCCGCCGTGTTCGACGCCATGTTCAAGGCCTATGCCCACGAGCGCAAGCTCAGGAAGGCCACCGAGACCTTCCGGCTGATGCGGGACTACGGGTTCCTCCCCAAGATCAAATCTTGTAACGCCTTCTTGAGCTCGCTGCTCTATCTGGGGCGGGCTGACGTCGCGCTGGCCTTCTACCGGGAGATGCATCGGTGTCGGATCTCGCCGAACGTCTACACCCTAAACATGGCCATACGCGCGCTCTGTAACTCGGGGAAGCTGGAGAAGGCTCTCGACCTGTTCGATAAAATGGAAGGGATGGGATTCACTCCTACCGTTGCTTCCTTCAATACCTTGATCGATGCTCAATGCAAAAATGGAGTCACGGGGCATGCTGTGAAGCTCAAGAACACAATGGCCGGTAAAGGTTTGGAGCCGAACGTGATCACCTACAATACTCTCATCCATGGGTTCTGTAAGGAAAGCAAGTTGCATGAGGCTAACAGGGTTTTCCAGGAGATGAAAGCCACCGAGGTGAGGCCGAACACGGTGACCTACAACACTTTGATAAATGGTTATAGTCAGATGAACAACAGCGAGATGGGCTCGAGGCTCTATGAGGAGATGGTAAAAGATGGTATTGAGGTCGACATTGTAACGTACAATGCTCTTATATTGGGGCTTTGCAATGAAGGGAAGACAAAGAAGGCCGCCCATGTAGTGAAGGTGCTCGATCAAAAGAATTTTGTCCCAAATGCGTCGACTTTTGCTGCTCTCATTACTGGACAATGCAAGAGGCAAAACTCTGAGCGGGCACTTGATATTTACAAGGCCATGAAGAGAAGCGGGTGTACTCCAAACAATGATACATTTAGGCTGTTGATATATACCTTCTGCAAGAACAAGGACTATGAAGGCGCGGTTGAGTTGTTGAAGGAAATGTTGGGGAGATATATGGCACCTGATGAGACTCTGCTTACTGAGGTTTTCGAGGGGATTTATAGCTCTGGAAAGACCCACCTGGTTACTGAATTGCACTTAGATGTTGTTGGGACAAGACTTATTCCTGAAGTTTATTTCAAAAATGAACACACAACTAAGTTGCTGGATATATCAGATACTGAAGCACAGAAGATGTGTATGGGATAAAGAAGTGGAACAAATTTGCTTGGTTGAGAAGAGATTTACAGCTACTTGGCCCAACATCTTATAATTTTCGATGATTTCTCGAAGATATTTGGTGATGATGATACATACATGGAGTTTTTCTGTGGACTTGATAGTTTGATATTGCCACATCTTATGTCGTAAACTCTAACAGCCTACATGAGGAGGTGAGTTATATATCATGGTTTTGTGTTGGTATCATGGTTGGAGAAGAAAAAACTTGTTCAATGCTCAGATCCTGGTCAATTTGTTCTCTGAGGTGTTCATTTCAAGCAAGATGTGTTCAGGAGCAGGGAGCAAAGCTATAAGCAGCAACGATAAATGTCATTGTTGCAGCAAGATTTGAATTGACCATCCTCTGATGAAAGCTTGTTCTTACACATCTTTCTGGACAAAGAATATTATTTGCTGCAAAGCAAGAATTCTATCATTGTTCTGGCTAGGCCGCTAGAGTAGAATCAGCTTGTGATTTGAGACAAGCTTGTTCATAAAATCTGTCTGGAAATAATGTATGATTTGCTTCTGTGCAAGATTTTCAGCTAGCTTCAGGAATTTCATTAGAGGTGAAAATCTTTTTGGGACTCTTTTGTCATCTAACTTAATGTTTGTTTTATAAAAGGAATGTATAAAAGGATTTTTTTATATGCTGCATATGCAAAAATTTTCCCATATCTTCTTTCCACGTTATATCTTTTAACTGTGCTTTTCATGTCATGTCTCTCGCTACCCTACTTCCATTTATTGTCATGGATCAGCATTGAGAAACTACATGCAATTTTGTGGTAGCACTGGCACATATGAATGTTACTATTACGAGAAGAGACAACTTATGTATGTAATTATCTGATCTTATCAAATATGTTCTATGATTTCTCTGAGTTTCAAGTTAAAGTTTTAATCCATCTGACATGAAGCAGAGCATCTAGGCTAGTTAGCAAGTTTTCCTAACTTGATTAAGAATTAAGTTACAGTACTTTGTTGCTGATAGAAGTACTGCATAGGTGCAGAAATGCCTTTGCAAAAAAGTTATATATCTAAAAAAGGCTACGTTGATCATTTCAATACGTCATTGTGTATATTGTTTTGTAACTATAAATGCAATTGATCAAGTGGTACTTGTTTACACAGTTGGAACACGTGAAAATAAACGCTGGAAGTCTACGAAGGACCTTTGGTGAAGGCCAAGAAGTTGCGACTTCAAAGGAGGAAACTGCCTGGAAAGGAACGTAAAATCCCCTTCATGTTTGATCCCTACATGGAAGGTATAATATGTTAAAGTTATTTTGTTATCATTTCAGAAGTTTTTGCTACCTTGGCAATTGATTCTTATTTCTTAGTGATTGTTTCTAGCTAAATTAAGGGGAAAGCAAAGTAGCACATAGGAGAATTCAGGTTTGAGGAAACAGTAAGGTTTAAAAGGTATGTTGGAAGCAAGTTTACATGTGTATATTATTTGTGTACTTGTAGGTGTACTTAAGCATATATGTATTCTTCATCAAACACAAATGACAACACTTGTTTTGCGCTAGGAGAAGACGAGTGAAAAATGATAAGCAACCTTTTTTTCTCTAACAATCTTTTCTTATTTTGTTTGCATTCAGCCACTTACACAAGTCATAAGCTTTTGAACTATTTCCGTGGAGTGTGCCATATTTCTCAATTTATATAATATGGATTAGGATGGACGAAATTATGATTCCAACTATGAGCATGTATGACACAAATGCTATTAATCATGATCCGCATCAAGATTTGAAATTGCATAGATTGTAAAGCAGGTGCATCAGGACACATACAAGATTCTTGCTACCTAGTTTACTACATCAGGAGATATTATGCCTAAGCAAGCTTATGAGTCCTGATTCACTCCTTTGTTTTGCTCCTCTTAACTGAGTCTCAGAATTCTGTATCTATTCATGACACCCAATCCAAACAGGAAGGAAAGATGTTTTCATTTCCTTTTCCTACAATCCAGACAACTTTTTTTTGTTTTCCATGGAAAAAAAGGTTTTTCACCATCCTTTTTCTGGCAACCAATTGAACCCTAGGATTATGTGGACTGCACATCTCCATCCATAAAACTAAAATGGCAGAAATACAGTCTCATGTTCATGTGCATATGTAAGTGTTGCAAATCTTTGTTGATATATTTCAAATATCTAACAATGGACGAACTGAAAAATTCTAATTCAAGGGAAATTTAATTTAAGGGCATTAAAAGAATTTTAGCATTTAGTTCTTTCTTCCCTTGGAAATGTGCTACTGGATTTTGTCAGCTGGATGTTATCTAAGAAGTGGTTTGTACCAAGGTTCACAGTACAGTTTCAGACCAATACTGTACAGGTCCATACCAGCGTATTGAGTGTTGGTACATCAATACCTGCCAAATTTTGAGAAATACTGAAAAATATTTAAAAGGAAACAAAAAAAACTCTGGTACAGGGCCTGCACTATCCTGTACTGGAGGCATCATGTGGTTTACCTTGTCCATGTATTGGTAAGATATTGGACTGGTAAACACCATATGTACCATACCATACCGATGGTAGCGTAAATCTTCATTTATACCACATGTATATAAATCTTCATATATATGTATATATATATACCTTCCAATTGCACCATATCATGATATCAACCACATCTTTTTCTGAATAGTAGGACAAAATCTCAGTGTTTTTTATTCTTTATTCTGGCAGCATTGATGGTAATGGCTGCAGCGATGGTGATTCCAATCGAAGAGTTCCATCGACATCTTTCACGTTTAAGGTTCAGAGGGTGATCCCAACTTGTCCATCACAAGGCATGCCATAGGTATATTTTAACATCCATTTCTGCAAATATTGCACCTTGAGTAACATTAATGTTTGGAGTAGTAGTCACAAGATCTCACAACATCTCAACATCATCCTCAAGGCCCTAAGGTGGTTCTTAATAAAAGCTGTCTTGTTTCTACTCTACAAATCCTATACCATCGTTTGATGTGAGTTAGGACCAGGCATTATCTTTCGCAATAGTACTTGGAGGACTAAGTACCAAAACAGAGCTGATGGTCTAGGCATCTACTGGGCGGCTCTCAAAGGTCATGGAACTATTATTATCAATGGAGTTTTGAGGGAGGAATGTAGATCGATGTGCAGTAATCCTTTTAATTGGGGTTGGTGCTTTGACAGTTTAAATTCGATTGATGGTCACTGCTGTCTTTAAACATAAGATGTAATGTTAAATGTTCAAGGAAGCTGCTACATGTTCTATGGTCTATGGTTTCTCTCTTCTTTTGTGCTTGTGTTTTCTTGTTAGTCTTAATTTGGAAGATGATGATATGCAAGTAAACCATTTCATTTAGCTGCTGCCTCCCCTGTCCTTTGCCATCCAAAAATTTGGGCTAATTACATATTATCTTTAATAATATTTAACATTCTAGTCCTTACATTTTAAAAAGTTATATTGTTATTTCTATAATTACGAAAGTAAAATATCTAAGTTTATTTATTATAATATTATTTTACTCACGAAAATATAAAAATATAATTTTAATATTCTGTGATGATAGATGACATGGTTAAAGCACCAACCCCAATTAAAAGGATTACTGCTGGGGTTGCGAATGGTTATTATGGATAAGAAGAGTGGCGATGAGAGGTGAGGGTCATGCTGCATCTATGTTGGCGTTGACATAGTTGTTGAGCAATGAAAAAACTATTTAGCATATGCATCGATTGTCCTTTTATCGTTCAATAATTGCATATAATTGCATCAACGCAGATGCAAAGTGGCCCTTACCTCTTATTATTGTTTTCCTCATTCATAATAGCCACCTGTGGCTCCAAATGATATCATTGTTTGTCATCACCGTTGTCGTCTGTCACAACTAACGAAATATTAAAAATAGCAATATAGCTTTTTAAAATATAGAGATTGTAATACTAAAGTAACTAACTATATGTAATTAGTCCCAAAAATTTCTATCAGATGAATATGATTCATAATTTCATTTCTAGGCACAGCTTCAATTCCATACAATCAATCATCTCAATTGTTGCATCTAGTTTGTTGTATAAAATGTCTCCATGTTAATATACACGAGCAATATTATGTCTTAGGAAAGTTGAAAAGAGAACTACCAGTACAAATGACAAGGCACATAAGCATCTAATGACAAGGTAGGTTGACCTACATATTTACCTCATTCAAATAAACTACCAGTACAAATTTGTTTCATTGAAGATAAAAACAATAATGAAAAGGTCTGTCACAATTTTTACTAGGAATCTCCACCTTGGCTTGCAAGAGGACCATCTATAGTATTATAAATGGTATTAGACACCAGCCACTCTCATGTTACAAAGTCCTCCATTCTCCCAAAACATGAAAGTAAACCTCATGTTTTGGCTTCACTACCAGTGCAATCAACTCATTTTTGTTCAAGTAACAACAATAAGTAAACCTGATAAGGTTAACATGTACTCCTAAGTCCTATCAACCAGTGTAATTAATTCACATCTGGTTTGGGTAGAACTTAGCTTCTTTAGGGCCCCATTAGCTGCACAATCCAATCCATCTCATTTCAAGAGGATTGTCTTTGCTATTGTTTCAAATACATTATACTACAATAAGAAGGCTCACCAAAAATACTTCAGTATAAAGACCGAATGCATACATACGAATTAAATTCACCATATTATACAAAAATGGTTCAGAACAAACAGCGGATCTAAATTCAAGCAACATCCAGTTGATAATCTAATAGTGTTCTTAGTTGTGCATTCCAACATATAATAAAAGCAAGTAGAACCCTACAGGGAGTAAGTAGCAGTTTGATTATTGCCCCTCGGTCTTTGGTGGCATGCTTCGCACATTCTTCAACAAGTCCTGGATTTTGTTCAGCATTAGAGTCTGTGCATGGTCGCCGCTGCCACCATTGCTGTTACCCTGCGGAGCATGCTGACTCTCCTGAAGCTTTATCTTCTCATATAAATACTGTTTCTCGGCTTCTGCTTCTTCAAGACGACGCTTCAGGTACATACTAGCATAGTCCTGCTCAGCCTTCTCTGATTTGGCCTGTGCAATGCTCTGCAGTCTGTCAGCCTCCTGCTTGGCCTCGTTGGCCTTCAATTGGAACATTTCAGCCTCTGCCTGCTTAAGTCTAATGATGCTCTCTAGTTCCTCCACCTGTTGTTTCTTTCTCTGCCTCTCCATTTTTAGCTCTTGAACTTCTCTAGCCTTGTCCTCAAGCTCACGATCGCAGGCATCTAGAGCCAAACGAGCTCGCTTAAACATCCGCATTTTCTCCTCTGCAACCATCTCCATCTTCCTCACAGCTTCTTGGACCACCTCAGCAATTTTATTGCAAGCCTCATGTGGAGAAATCAGACGCCCAACTTCTTCGTTCTCAGAATTCTTTGGTGAATCTAATTCAAGTTCTGCAATAGACAAAAAAATAAGTAACTTAAAAGACTGCAGCAAGTGTTCTAGGCAAACCAAGCAGAATTTGGCAGAAAAAAGGAATGGTCATTGAAGTGTCTAATTCCAACAGCCTGACTAATTTGAAATTCTGTTCAAAGGCCCTATTGAAGGTAATAAGTCCCTTGCAAAAAATTACACCTTACAGGTTAAAGCTAGCTTTGTCAATGGTGATCATCCATCAAACTTTAGTTTCTACATAGAAAGAGGTTTTGCAGAAAGATACATCCAACTTTAAGTAACAGTTGCTACCTCAGTACCCAAGAAGTTAGCCTTGTAAAAACCCTATCCACTTGTTGACAAAAGTATACAGGACATGATGAATCAGCAGACAGCATGAAAGACAAATAAGCTCCATTGCTTCATATTCGCTGAATCCTGTGCAAACTAGCTACAGTCCATATGCATGAAATGTGCATCTTTCCACTGTTACACATATAATTCTCACAGCAGTTCTGTTTTTAGAACTTCAGAAGCCATTATTACTAAGGCTTACATTATTTCATTAGGTGAAGGGAAAAAATGGACCACAGATTTTAGCCATGAGAATGAAAAAAAACAATGATGAATTTTGGTCAGCATCAACTATAACATTTTTGCAATCAAGAAAACACAAGCGTTTGCACTAATAAGCCAAATCAATTAAATTATTTACATGTCATTAGGAGGCAACTAAATCCTGAATCTTAATACATATTATTCTTACAAAAACGCCTGTCATTTTCTTAGATCATTTTTTCATGACTTATGACACAAGGTGGCCTTCTTCACACCTAAGCTACCTAAGCTCCAAGTTGTTTCCACACCTTAGTGCTCTTAAACTTTAATAATTATGACCTATGAAAGTTTTCATTCTGTAAATGTCACCATAAAACCACCATTTCTAAGAAACATGTTGCCCAAAAAGCCCAATCTTTGTTTATCTGACATATCTGTCATTGTCTTATTAAGATAAAAGTGAAAACAGTATTCACCATTGTCATAACCACAAAACATTTAACAAATATTTATGACGTGACATTAGGACCGGCTGAATCGTAGTCCTAGTCACAGTACCACTGGAAAAAGGAGTAGATGCAAGTGGCATAGGAGAATAAATGGGAAAAGCACTGGTTCAAATGCGTACTGACAGATGCATCAGAACAATAATTTGCAAATGATGCTAATCTCAAGTTTGATTTTAACAACTATCTTATTGCCGGGCTGGCTTTCCCAAGTAATAGATGATAATTGGCAGTTCAAGTGTAATTTTTACTTGCATGTAGGTTATATTTTTTTGTCCCATACCTTGGAAAAAGAGAAGGAGCATTCTGCAGGCCACGGATTCGGCTGTGCCACTTTTCAACTTTTCTATTAGTTCACCACACTTGCGGTATAATTTTCTTCCTTTAGGGTCCTGACTCAATTGAAAAATCTTACTGACAAAGTCAAGTTCTCGCATCAGGATCTCTCGGTCCCATCCAGGAGCGCACTGCTGGAAGACATCTTTAACCCAACCTAACAACTCGGATGTTCTGTGGCATGCTTGGCACCTGAAAAGCATCTCTGTATGGCCAACTCCGCTCTTAACAGACTGACCTGTCCCAATTTGGCCAACCCGCATGGCACAATCTGTGTGAGTCCAGTGTGTGCATGTATCACATCCAATCCAGCGGCATGTATTCACCTCAAAATCAAACTTGTTGCAGATCACACACATACAGAGATTGCAGAAACCATTCCTACTGGAACATATCTCACAGCTGCATTCATCTGCAGGGAGAGCACTTTGACAAGCAATGTTTCTGCACCTCTTGTACAAGAAAACCTCGATGAGGCGACTCTGTGGAATGCTGACGCTTGGATGCAAGAAGGCCTGAATGCCTGAATTGATTGCAACAAGAATTTCCAGTTGCACACGATGAGCACCAGCAAGGGATTTGGCGGTCAGGTCAACTCTCCCCTGCACAAGCTTCTGAAGATACAGAAACTCCTCTATTTGATGAGAACCACCTGTACCCTCAAGTATCTGCCGAAGCTCACCCTTAAGCTCCTCTAGAAGCTCATCTGGCATGACCTTGATTTTCTCAGCAACAACATCAACCCTGTCTCGAGCAATTTCATGGAGCGATAACCTATTTGCGTTGGAAACCCTCCGAATGACCTGCAGTTTAGCAACTTCATTCTCTCCTTCCTTTTCCTTCTCTATTTTATGTCCTCCAACCACATCAGGGTGGTTTGTCTCAATGGGCCAGGTTTCACGAGAGCTGGCGCTCTCTGTGGGCGAGTCTTGCCCTTGGTCAGAATTAGATCCTGGCTCTTGGGTGTCGGGTGATGCTGCAGGGTCTGATGAAGCCAGGGATAGGGATGTCTGCAGGCCTGACGACCTCGGATGCTGGCGTGGTGGTAGCATAGAGAGTGGTGATTGGTGGTGGTGATTTGTGACAGAAGGGGTACCCATTTCAATTGTTGTTTTCTCAAAACTCTACCTGCCACATTTCAAGGGTTTGATCAGCACATCGGAATCACTTGAGGATTTGAAATCCTTCTCTAAATTATTATAAATAACAAAAAGAAGTACCCATCAAAACTGAAAAAACACTTCGTGACGGGTTCATGCATGGATGCATGAAAAGGAACGTCCCTTTCCAAGATCCAATTCTTTGTCTGATGCATAGTGCCAAAGTCTAATTTTTCTTGCTCGACAAAACAGTCGAATTATATGTTTCTACCAAAAAACAATCAAAATATGGACGCAAGAAAGCATTTACCTACGAATTGTTGATAAATCAGACCAATATCCTAACATTTTCAGAACATAACGACAAAAACGAATCTTGCTCCAGAAATCAGACCAATACATGCCTCTGTAAAAGAATACGCATTTCCAGATTCCAAAACCCTAATTTAAGGTAAAAACAGCGAGAGAACCGAGAGAAGGGGAAGGACAAATTTTTGGACGAGAAAACCAAAGAGGAAACTACTAAAATTTCTATTAGGATGATTCGCCACAAATTCAACATGGCGCCAGCTAAATCACCAGAACGAAAGCAGTAATTAAGAACCCCACAAGCAGAGATTCGATCCCCAAACCAGAAGGTGGACGAATTAGGGTGATCCGCAGCAAGATGGCATACCTAGAGCTGAATTCGACGCGGAGAAAAGCCGCCAGAAGACTGCAGGAAGACCGGGAGAAGAGGGATCGACCGAATCCAGAGGAGTGGGAGTAAAGAGAGGGGAGAAGAAAGGGATTAGGGTTTGCTGCGATCTCTCCCCACCCTTCTCCTCTGCGGAAAGGAGGGCGGAGCGGGTTTCAACTTTCAACGCGTCAAATGTGATGACCGGCAGCAACCGGGGGACAGCAACCGGATGAACTCGTCGCGCGCCGCGTCGTGCGAAGGTGATGTTTCTTTCGGCCCCACCCTATTATCCACTAGCAACATGCCACGTCATACACGATGATGGGCAATCCATTACTAAAGCCCGGCGGGAGGAGACCGGGTTAACCGGTCACACACGCGTCTTGCCTGTCGTCTTGGAGCGTTGACAAGTCAATGTGCGTGGGCCCGCTTTTGTGTGCGTGGTGGGCCTTGCAGATATTTTGTTTTCAAAGGAACCCCTGTCGAAAGAAAATTTTACAAGTATATCCATCTCCGTTGGCTTCGATTACACTAATGTAGAGAGATTGTTGTGTCAACACAAATTTAATATTATTGAATGACCAAATCTTTTCCACCTTCCTCCACCATTTGATACCTTTCCCCACCCACCCATCCTCCTCCTCAATATACCCTCTTAATTTAATTTTCCATGTATGTAGATCTAATGTTTCCCTTCTCATCTTCTTTAGTCAGAGATAAGCCTCCTTTCATGGACTCCTGCTGGCACTTCTATCTTGAAGGAGGGTAGATGTCCTTTTACCAAAATGCACATAAATATAAAAGTTTTATTGGGAGTGCGATATAGAATCTTTCTATTTATTGTTAAGAGATGAATTTATCAGAATAATATCTCACTATTTACCGTTGGAAAAATACACTAATGATATACGTTGGTGCCGATTATCAAGTATCCAATTAATATATTAAAAAATATTTACATACAGTGTAATAATATTAAAAAATTACATATGATTTTATAGACATATAAATTAATTCGCACCACACATATTATTTTTTTTTGAAGACAGACTTTTTTTACTTTCTTGTTATCCTTACATCTTAAAAATAAATAAATACACTTTAATTCACCGTCTCTTTAGTGTCATTATGCACTCCTGCACTTCTTTACTTAGAATACCTTCAAACATCAAATCGGTCATATAATAGAAGCATATGATTGTTCATCTTCTGGATTATTAAATACAACTATTTCTATTCCTATTTAATAAACACTCTCAAATCCTCTGGTAATTGACTTCTGTTTTTATTTGTTGAGATAGCTCCATTTTGGGAACATCACGGGTATTACAGTCTTGATGCACTGTAAATTTGGAGCAACCTGATCAATCTAACATTCCCATGGTTGGGAGCCATTGTTCCGGTCTTCTTCTTCCGGGCTTCACCACGGACTTGTTCTTAAGCCAAAGAAACGGTGGAATCATTGCCTTGTTTGGTTACCATTCTTATCGACCGGCGAAGGAGGAGGGCAGTTTGCACGCATCGTCTTCGCCTTCTTCTTATCCATTCTGTGCACCGCACTCTCCAATTGTTCCACCCTCTCCACCAGCCCTGCCATCAGCCTGCACTGCTGCGCACTCCGCTCAAACAACGCCGCCACCAACCCTTGCAGCCTCTCGCTCTCCGCCATCACCTTCTTCGCCGCCTCCCCCATCCCTGAGGCGTCCTTCGAATCCTTTCTTGGTTCCGCCATTGCCTGCACCGAATCCTCGGCCATGTGCCATCCTGCAGTCGATATCTCGGGTGCTTCCTCTGCCGGGGCCGTCGTTGGCTCCCTCTTCTCTTGCTCCATTGAATCAGAAAGTGCTGCTTTGTCCGTAACGACATCGCCGTCTACGCATTTTGCTCCCGAGTTGGCCTTCGACAGAGGAGTGCCGGTAGCTTCCTCCACTGTTACCAACACGAAGCCTTCATCCTTTGCTTCCGGTTCTGGATCTTGGCTAGCTTGAGAGGCAGATTCATGGGCGGCATTGGAGTCCGGATCTTGACATTCTTGAGCCGAGGCTTCTTCGGTGTTGGCGCCATCGGAATCGTCCTCCCGAGGCGTCTCCTCCACTTCTTCACGGTTATCTGGCTGCATCTCCGCCGAAATCGGTGGTTCAGAATCAATGGGATTCGACGATTCAAGGGTTTGGGCCGAGATCGAATCCAGGGCCTCCTGGAGCGCGATCACCCTCCGGATCGTCTTCTTCCGGTACTCCCTTACCCCGCGGACAGAGTCCAGACGGAGGAGCAGCGCCATCAGCATCTCGCCCACCAGCAGCCGCTCCTTGGGATCCACCCTCAGCCGCTCCATCTCCGAGCAAACCCTCCGCTCGATCTCTTCCACCTCCGTCGCGATCCGGGAGACGACTCTCACGTTCTTCCGCACCATGTGGCCTCTAAAGATCCTCTGAATGGCAACAGCCGCTGACGACCGAACCGCCTCAGACGGCGGCGCCCTCGCGGGCTTCGTGACGGCGGGAACCTCGTCCGACCCATCGAAGTGGTCGGGGATGTAGACGACGCGAGGATTCGCAGTGAACACGGGCGCGGGGCAGTGTGGGTGGTGGCGGCGGCCGGCGGCGCTCCATGGGTCGGCGGAGTAGAAGAAGGGGCTCTCGATGTGCCGGGACCGCGGGCCGCCGGCGGCGCTCCATGGGTCGGCGGAGTAGAAGAAGGGGCTCTCGATGTGCCGGGACCGCGGGCCGCCGGCGGCGCTCCATGGGTCAGCGGAGTAGGAGGGGCTCTCGATGTGCCGGGACCGCGGGACTCCGGCGGCGCTCCGTGGGTCAGCGGAATAGAAGGAGGGGCTCTCGATGTGCCGGGACCGCGGGACTCCGGCGGCGCTCCATGGGTCAGCGGAGTAGAAGTAGGGACTCTCGATGTGCCGGGACCGGCGGCCCGCGGCGCACAATGGGTCGACCGAGTAGAAGAAGGGGCTCTCCATGTCACTGCGTTGATCGAAAGCTTAGAGAAGAAAAATGTTCGTCTTGAATTGAGATCACAGAGACGTGTGTATATATACAGGCACGGTGTGCGTGGAGAGGAAGCAAAAGGGCAGGAAGAGGCTTCTGGAGGAAGTGTAGACACGGGCACGGTGTGCGTGGAGAGGAAGCAAATGGGCAGGAAGAGGCTTCTGGAAGAACCGAGAGAACGAGGTCCGCGAAGAAGGTTCCACTTCCTTCTAGAAGGCGCGAGGGAGGGTGGAAAAATATTGGACTATTTTCCATCAAAAGCCCAAATAGAATTCGACTTTTTGATATGATCAAATTTCATAATATCGACCAAAAATATTACAATGCTTAATTAGCTCATATCTCCGTCTGATCTTAATCATCAACTATATTATATGTTTTAAGATCTCATAAAATAATCCATTTGAAAGTTTCTGCATGATTTTGGATGAAAATAAAAGAGTAATCACTTAATCTTACCTATGGGTATGTCTATCTTGAAAAATGTTATAATATTTGTTTTAATTTATTGGGAAAGAATGATCATTTAAAATGGTAAGACATTCCTAATTACAATGTTTTTGAATGGACTTAATGGTGGACTTATGTGTAATCAAGTTTTAATCTATTTAAATCCCCACAAACCATAATATTTAATTTTAGTATACCTTTTGAGAACCTATAAAATGATTTATTTGAGAGTTTTTGAATGATTTTGGATTGAAATTAACAAGCTTTTGAATATTTCACAATAAAGGATGACAAATCCCCTTCATTTATTATGAAAAATAACAATAAAATTGATGAGATATTACCCAGTCATAGTGTTTTAGTTGGACCAAAACACTATAACTGTTCTAAACATTGTTAGTAAGCTTCAATTAATTTAAATACCCACTAACCTTGATTATCAAGTTTATTATAGTTTTTAAGGTTTATAAAATCATCCATTTGAGAATTTAAATTGTTTTTAACTGAAATTGGGAATGTTTTTGATGTATTTCAAAATAAAAGATAACAAATCTTTTTTTTTTTTATCATTTATCCTTAATTTTAATCTTTTTTGGGAATATATTATAATATTTGTGTTAATTTATTATGAAATAATGACAAATAAGAAAAAATATTGACAAATATTGAACAAAAAATACTCTAACTTTATTGACAAATATTGTAACTGAGCTTTAATGAATTCAAATCCCTACTAACATGATATCAATTTTACTATAGGTTTACATTTACAAAGGAAAAGACCTTTTTTTAAGGGTATTGTAGAAGAATCCAAAATATGATGTTTTTCTTTGAAATTACTTTTCCTCTTTAATTTAAGATTTTTCCTAAAAAATTCTTTATTTTTAATATCTAAAAATATAACTCGATATTAGCACACATAAACTAATTTTTATTTCTATTATTTATTCAATAATACACATAAACTAACTTTTATTTCTATTATTTTATTCATATCATATGATTTGATAAATTAATGAAACTCATATTTAAATCCTAAACTCTTAGTATTGTAGCTTTTGCTTCCAAGTATGTCTTAGAATATGTTGTCATAAGGTTATGTTTGATATCCTTGATAGAAATGAAATCCCATAATTGCTAAGATGAGTATGTGATCTATAGTTTGAACAGATTGGCGAAGTTGGGACGTCAAACACACAGCTGTTTACCAAGTTCAGAATCAAGCAGCATAAATTTGTCTTGGATCTATGTATACACTGACCTGTTGCTGATTGAAATAGTGACTTGAAGGGGAAAAAGGAAGTATCAAAACCAGTATTTTGGATACAATTGGATCATTACAAAGATAATGGCATGTATATAATTTACAAAGATATCAGTTGACACAGGTTAGTAGACATATATCGGTATCGTACTGATCCAATAAGTTATCGAAATTGATACCGGAACCAAATTGAAGTCCTTGGCCAAGGCAAGGATTATGGCCTTTCCAATATACTTGAAACACCATGGCATTACTCCAAACTTGAACCAAAAGGAATAAGAGGAAACGAGGCAGGAGAACAACAAAGGGTTAAGAAGTAGGAGTAGTTGCATTTGGAGCTCAAGGCTCTACCTTCAGGGAGACAACCCGTGATCGTCTTTTGCGCTTTGCCACCTTTACAAACACTGCCGACAGGCATTGCGGCACCCACCATGGCTTGCGAACTTCTTGCTCCCCTCTCAGGCATGCAACTGCATTTACATGCAAGTAGCAGATTTTAGAAAACCATGACTGTTGAAAGAGTTTGATCACTTGTACAAAAGAAAGAGTTGACATAAGTGCACCAATCTTTATAGCAGAAACAACAAGATGGAAGGATTACATATTGATCGTTCGAACAAAAGAAATAGGTGTGATTGCATAAATGCACCAATTTTGTGGCAAAAACAACAATATGGAAGAATTACTTTGTGTCAAACAACCATTACTTCAGAACTGGAGATCATATGATCAAGTTATAAATGTTTCATCATCTTGCAATTTATCTGTATAGTTGAAGAAAGTGAATGGTCAATCAAGAGAATCATGTAAACTATGAATTGTTGTCCCCACAATCTAATGATCCTAGCAATAGGATAATATCTACCACCCTACACCATCTATGCATGGAGTTGCATGAATGTGAATTATAAACTTCAGTGAGCTTTTTCTAGATTTTTCTTCAATGGATGCATGCTCTAAGACACTCATTGCTGGTTAATCATTGCTAAATTCCATGCGACTTCCATTCAGCCAACTTGAATTTAGCATACCTAGAAGTAAAAGCTTGTTACTTCTGCGAAAAAAAAAAAGTGTCAATGTAATAAAGATAGAATCTCAGTTTGCTTATAGCATATTTTCTGATAATAGCATTGCTGTTCCACATTTTCTTACATTATACTAGATAATTACAGCATTGTTCTCTATAACAACTTCCATGAAAAGAACAGTACCTGTCACGGATAAAAGATTCAATAGAAGAATGATGGATTTATGAATCTATTCAGTTCTTTTAAAAAAAAATAACTGCCACACCTTAAAATATTCATGCATTTCAAATTTTGTCAGATAAATAATTGTTAATGCCCTCTTCAACTTCCTTGATGAAAAGAAAAGCAAGGCTACTAACTTGCATCATTGAGAGAATTAACAAGAAGCATGAAATTTCATTCAATCACTACAACCCACCATTTACTATCTTCTGAGTTACAAGCTTTTAAACTAAGTTACAGCAAATCACCAATTTTTGTAGATAAGATCATTAATTAAAACAGCAGAGCTTTATCGTTCCATCTTTCTTTTTGTACAAGCAAATAAAAAATTAAGCAAGATAATACTAAAGATGGATAATGGACCAATAAGCACACATAATCCTGATGAACTTCTGACAGCCACAGTATGTAATAGCTACAGAATCAGGTGTGGTTGGACCTGGATATCACTTGCATTCTGGCCCAAAGTAGGTTCAGAAATAAGGAGATACAAAAGTTAACATGATCAGTAAATCGTAAATTAAAGAAAGCCAAACGATAGTTTAAGTCTATTCCATGTTGAAATCAAATTAATTATTCTTAATAAAAGATTGCTTAAATCATTTAGTTCTAACTTATCAAACATAGAAAAAGAGAGTATGATCCATGGCAACAAATTAGATACCTGTTTTAAACAAATTAGATATGCAATCAAATTATTGAGAACATCATCATTAATGTAAAAACTATGATCTAGTTACAGACTCCATTACAAAAAATAATTTTTTTGATGACATTGTATAGAAGTACATATATTTAAGATTAGTAACATAAACCAGGTTTGTGTGTCAATACCCAGATCATTTTTATCAATGTGTCATATCTAGACCCATACCATGTCCATATGCCCATAGCTCGAGTTCGGTCGGGCTGGGTTGGATCCATGTAGGGTCCGGATTGGGTACAGGTAAGTGGGGCTTAGTACCATCTCCAGTGACAACAAGCAAGTGCAAAAAATATTGATCTCAAAGCAATCAACAGAGAAAGTTTTGTTACAGTAACAAGATAAAGAGTAATACATCCTTTTGAAAACAAAAAACAACAGTTGTAAACAACGTCACATCATTGTACCCATGATTAGGTTTTGTATGATGCTCGTCTTCAGTTTTAGAGGATCTTCTTACAACTACAGTGGCACATCGGGAATGCTAGGTTAGTGGGAAAAAGTAAATGAGATCATGAACAGTAAAAAAGATGTTTATGAACAGACTATTATAATCAGAAAACAAAAAAAACTGCTTTTGCAGCATCACTTGTACAGTTTAGGAGTACTTTTCTAAATTCAAAAATTTTAGGTCATGATTAGTAAATATTTGGTTGATGCAAAATGAAATCTATTATACTTTGTACAACTTATGATAGAGGATTTCATGAGTTTAGTGTATGAAACAAATCATTCACATTAAATGTATAAAGGGACACTCATGAAGTGAAATGGACCTAAAAAATCAATATACATAAGTCCAACCTTAATTTCACCCTCGAAACAAATCAACAGATCTAGTTAACTTGAAGTATTAAGACAAAATTTTGATCCAAATCCACCAGACCAACTAATGGATCAATTATCAACTCTAATGAACAGGCAGTTTGATAACAGGTCACCTTAACCTTTATCATCAAGATAAAAAGTCTGATTTCTGGTAATCACTTCAAGTTTTTGTTTCCTTGTTAACTGGTTGGGTGAGTCAAGAGCCAAGATAATGCTTCAGCTTAACTAAGTCAATGAGGTTACGTATCAACTATCAACTAAAAGAGGTAACAACATGAAAACTTTTCTTTGTGCAACAGATCTAGTAACTGTAATGCTTATTCCAGCAACCTGTATGAGTTACAAACTATTTTTGTAACTCTTCATTGTTTCCTTTTTTATATGTCAAAACATTCATCAGTAAAAGATCAACAACAAGCCAACATAAGGGTGGGCTGTATCTTGAATTCCAATAAGCCACTAGTGACAGAAACCTTGACTTTCTTCTCGAGTATTATCAACCTTCAGCTTTCACGGTAGAAAAGCATGCATATGTTCATAGGAAAAAGACATGAAACACAAACTGTAGTGGCTAATAAGTAATCGAAGATGTGAAAGTTCTTCAGTTATCGAATGCCAGATGAATTTTCACAACAGCCAAATGGTAGTCAGAAAAATTATATTGGAGGAAAGAAATCATGCTAAGAAACTATGGACATTGATAGAAGAATATAACCTTTTATGCGCCTTAACTCTTTGCATAGAGTAATAAAGTCACCCCACTTCATGTGGCAGCGCCTGATAAACCGCAGAATTTGCTCTGTTGTAAACATGGATAAACTTTCTAAGTACTCCCCGTTTACCCCAGTGTCTTTGAAAACCTGGCAGTAGCTACCAAGATTTATCTCTTCAAGCCATAATCCAACATCCTGAGATCACATTTTCCATATCAAGTCCAGTAAAAGAATTTTCGGTGGTTCAATTTCTAGATAAATTACCTATTCCCAACAGTTCCTCTATATTTACGATTTTCTCAGGTTTTATCGGGCAGCTTTGCTGCAAGTATAAAACAGTGAGCAGTGCTTATGTTGCAAACTAGTATTTGAATTCAAGATCAAATGAAGTGAAATTAACATAATACAGTTGGTGCGTGCCCTCAAAAATTTAATTTCAAATTGCTGTACCGAGTTAGGATTTAGGAATTCTAAAGAACATATGGTTTCTGGAAGCACTGTGGTTGCAAGACTTACCTAATGAAGTGGTTTTGGCTTCCTCCTAATGAGTGAGGCTACTCAGGGAATCCCTTTTCTCATCGTCATACTCTAAATTTTCCTAAAATTGGTTATGGTTGAGATTTGAACAACACATCCAAAGAATTAGGTATCAGGTAAGAGTACGGTTGAACCATTGGATGGGGCAAGGGAGATGGACATAAATGTCACCAATGAGGCAGTTTGAGATAGGTTTCTAGTTATTCTGGGTACCATTATATCTTCTCAGTAATTATATCTTACATCAGCATAGGCCATGAAATTAATCTGCAAAAGGGCTGAGCTTGAATTGCTTGAGAAGTGTATCTATACTACATAGGCCTCTCGCAGCGGCAGCTTGGTGTTAAAACTAAAAAGCAAGTAAGAAAAAATTATTCTTAATTAGTTACATTTATAGTTTCATCACAAATAAAAAGCAATATTTAGTATACAAACTTTTAGCATAATACACCTAAACATACAACCAAACATCTCCTCCATGCCATATCCACACTTCCAAACTAAAATATATGATTCTTTTCCTTTTGCCAACATATTCCCCAAGCTGGTTGCTTCTGTACAACCACGATTTAGTCGTAAAGATACATAAGTTAGATTACTTGAGAGAAATTTTTGAAGTTCTGTTAAGTAGCTCAATTCTTTTAAAGCTTTACACGCTTCAGATACTTATATTTCCTATCATTACTCTTATTTTATCCAGAAAAATCCAAGCAAAAATTTTCCAAATAATAGAACATAGGATAATATATAATGAATTGTCCAACCAAGTATGGATAGCAAGAAATTAAACACAATTCCTGCCAATGGAGATTCCTCCAGTCTACAAAATTCACATGAATTATATTTTGGCTTTGAAGCAAACAAAAGTACACCTCACATATGATGGGGTTGAAGAGATATATCAAGGGTAGTTACTGATTCCAAAACGAATCCCTAACCTCACAAATGGAAACAAAATTATTATTCTCCTTTGGAACAGCGAGATCTAAGGACATTTTCCCAATCCCTAAATGAGATATAAAGAAATAAACCAAGAAGACCATGAATCTACCTCGATGGTCCAGATGAAGAAATCTAAGGGCTCCGGACTCCGGCCTTTACTCATCTCCCTCTTCCACCTGAAACAACCGAACAACCCCAAACCCAAAACAACACCAGGAAATCAAATTCCGCCCTCCTCGCGATTCCAAACCATACCGCAAGCAATTACCACCATGAGCGACTAAGTTTCAGCTCGAGCAACCACCGAAGACAGCGGTTCTAATGCGATCGATCGATTGATTCCACCGCCGGAGCTCGCCAAGACCAGATCTTGGGGCCGAAATCTCTCGCCCGCCCACCGCCACGAGAAAAGGACAAGGGGGAGCCGTCATTTTCCCTAAAAAGTCCTTTTGCAACTTCGTATTCTGATGTACACCCTTTGAGAACATATTTACACATTACCCCCTTCAGGTTTAGTACTTTTACCAACTCACCCAACTCAACAACGGGATGTATAAATAGATAGTAATAGTTGCCGATCTCTCATGGTGATATTTTTAGGTCATACCATCTCGATCGATATCTTTATATGATCTCTACCAACTCATCTCGATCATTATGGAAGGATATATTGCACAAAAAGTTAATATTCCAAGTGTTGGTGTCAACAACCTGAAGTCGTGGCCTCGGGGCCAACACGGTTGGGTTCGGGTCCGAATGATTGGGGATCTTCCTGAGCGACCCTCGAGACTGTTGAGGTGGCCGACTGCGGTGGTACGATCGCGACGGGACGACTGCTTCCTCTGGAAGGGAACTCCTCGCCTGGGCACGCGGTGGGAGGCGCTCCGTCTTCGTCCCTGCACACAGGTCGGGTCGGGAGGCTCGACCCGACCCCTCCGACAATCCAGTTAGTTGATAGTCACAGGGGGCTTTTGTCTTTTTTTCACCCTCCCAATTTCCTCGGAGCATGGGGTTTTTATAGTAAAGGTTGCCGTTGCCTGATGTGCCCGCTTGCAAGGACTAGGATCGTACTCCTGGTAACGTTTGACAGCGGTGTTGGCATGACGTGAAGGACCGAGTCTGAGCGGGATGTTAATGCGCCTCGGCCGGTGTTCCGGTCTGTTCGACTAGGTACTGTCAGGTCAACCGAGGCACGAGACGTCATCAGGGGCGGCTGACGTCAAACCATCGCCATTATTGCCCTATGCATTATGAAAATTCTACAAGGGTTCTTTTTATAATATAAAATAATCTAAGAATATCTATGTAAATGTTGTTGAAATTGATGTTATCTAAGAATATCGATTAATTTCATTAAATTTTTTGAGCTTTATAATTTGGGATGATCTGAAGATCAAAAAGAAAAGATCAGAAATAGCTTTTGTGTTTAGGATTTAAGACATCGATTTTTTAATTATTTCTGTAATAATCCGAAAGATATTATTTTATGGGTCAATCTGTATCAACCAAAAAGATGTTGGATCAATTGAGAGGTTATAAAAAAATAAAAGTATAATTGAAAATTGAGAAACTATATTTAGTCAAAATATTATCTATGAAGTAAGATTGTCAGTTGCAAAAATGGATTGCCAGAAACAATATCCTTATTTAATGAAGATTTTACATATACATTCTTCTAAATTTGGAAATATCATATTTGCTCCTAAAAAATTTAAAATGATCAATTCATCATAGCTTATCTTGCTAGGACGATTGATCATATTCTTTATTGGCAACTAATTCAAGAACACCAACTCCAATAAGATATCACTAGACTTATTTCCTATATTTACAACTCAATCAAAACTCTACTTTCAAGTCTGTGCTTCTTTCTAGAAAGAAAATTGTCCCTCCTCCTCTGAAAATACTGGATTCTGGCCTCCCTGTATGCAATTGGAACTTGTCCCCTTTCTCCTGGTGGTGTTGAATCATTGTAGTCACTACCAGAGAATCTAATATTTTGTCCAAAAATATAAATAAAAAACATCTAAATGAAAAAAGAGATGAAAATATAACACTTGTATTGACAAAACATCACTTAGCCCATACAGGGTGGACTCTGGCTTCAGATAGGCATGGAAGGGCTGATAAATCTATTCTTCATTTTCTTCTCTGAATTGGTACATGACTTTCGAAATACTGCTTTCCTCTGGAGAGAGAGTAAAAAGGACTCTCAGGAAGTTCAATTTGGCTTCTGCATACACAATAAGAAGAACCAAATCATATGAATTACGTAAACTGAACATAGTTTAAACTTTAAACAAAGCTGTTAATCCATGAACAATTTAAACTAATGAGGTTTCATTGCTTTCCATCTTACTACAGTGGAGACAGAATCAATAAGGAATGGCACGAGCAACGACAAGCAATATTGATTTTGTATTTATCATCAAGCTATAGACTACTGTGCAGTAAAAGGAAACCAGAGATACATATGTAAGAATCAAGCAGATTGTCTGATTTTAATTTGGGTTGATGGAAAGAAGGATTATAATCTGCAACATAATATAACATGTAGAAAATTTTCTGCAAAACAACCAGCCTAATGCAATTCTATTGTAATCTAAGCAGCAAGAACCAAGAAGAAATATAAGAAAAACCTACTCCTGCAGCAATCGAACTTAGTAATGAGTTTTGAGGCTTTGATCAGCTCTAGAACTCTTCATTTTTTACTCAAACAAATAAATGGGGAAGCAAAAAAACACCCTTTCTGACTGGTCACTGATGCACCAGAAAAGATAACTAAATGCATCATCTTGTTTCTATCAAACTAAAAAACTAGCATACCAAATAATGTGAACAAGGTAAAATGTCAAGTTAAACATAGATGTAGGACCTAATCTAACCAGTCTTACACTTCCCTCTGTGTCAGTATTCCTGCTGAAGTGAAGAGGAAGCAGCTATGATCAACAAATGAGAAAATATAATTAGCTTCTAATAGAACACTTTGTTATGGCTGAAAATTAATAAATATATGCATCTGCAAGTAAGAGATACTTGTATTCCAGATTAAATAATTAATTAATTATCTGTGTTTATATTAAACTTCTTGGTTACCTATTTTCAGTGCAACTGTTGCTGAATTCATCATCAGTGTTCAAGCCAGTATTGATAGCATCAACTGCATGGCATTTATCAATGACAGGAAATTTGACATAGCCTGACAATCACAAAGATAATTCAGCCTCTAAAAAGTTAGAAAAGACAAAACAAGCAACAAAGTAAAAGAAAATACCTACTTATCTTATTTTTTTAACAACCTGAAGTTTTCGGTTCCGTGCCATAGTGCAGCAATGGTGTCTCTGTTGGTGTCCTTGATGCCATGTTAAACTTAGAAAGACACATTCTGTCATCTTTAAACATCTTTTCATGCTCCCCAATCAGCTGCTCTCTGAGTTGATTTGAATTATTAAGATCTAGAGGCACTAAATGAGAAACATATCAGGCGAATTATATACACAGATAAATCATGCATGGCATGGATTAAAACCTCGATTCTACCAGTCGATACAAGCCGGTATCTACTGGTTCAACAGCCAACCAGGATGCTGACCAGGCAATTTCACTTGGTTCATTTTGAAACCAAGCTAACAGCCCAGTAAGCTTATTGGGCTGGGCTCACCGGATAATAAATAGACTGATGCAATGCTATATCATGCAATAAATCTATCAGCCGATAAGTTTCAAAATTTTCAATAGCTGTAAGAAGTTTTTTTTTTTTTATTTTTTTTCTTTTTTAGCCTTCTCTCTCTTACCCTATGAGGCTCTATCTCTTCCCTCCTCCATTTTGCCGCCTCCTGTGCATTTAGGTCATCACCTCCTCTTCCTGCACTTCCCCCTCCACCCCCATCCTATTCCACCACCACCTCATCCTCCTCTATTATTCTTCCTCTCTAATTCGGTTGCTAGCAATCGATACCAACCCATAGAGAGCATTGGTCTGCCACCTTGTATTGGTTCAGATAAAACCGAGATTTTAATCCATGATGCATGAAATGAATGACCTCAGCATCATATTCATCCTAGGCAGTGGATACTCACTTAGAGGAAAATAAGAATTCATCTGAAGATTAGGATAACAAGTCGTGGGCTTTGTTTTCTTTGTATGCGTTCTGCAGTGTGAGAAATTCTACAGATGAATCAGATCTTAAAGCTAGAAATTTAAGCAAATTGAAACACAAGCATCAATCCCAGTAACAATTTTTTCAGAAATAAAGTAGTTATTTTTTTATGACGCCTAACCTGTCATCTCATACAGTTCCTTTTTTGAAATGTGATTAGATATTTGAGCTGATTTTTTATGTTAGTAGAAGATAGAGAAGACATTATTAGTGTAAATGCAATTACTAGGAGAACTCGTATGAACAAGTACAATAACAAAAAATAGGTAAAACAAAGCTTAGTATAACATGAATGGATAACATTTTCAGGTAGAATACACATTTGTTTTAGCCTACCTGAGATTTCTAATGGAAACTACAGCCCCTCTTGATCCACATTACACATGGAAAGAATAAGAGGATGGACATGATTAAATAAACAAAAACAATATATTTTCCTACATGATTCATGAGTGGTGTGAGACCATCTTCTTTGGTCTAGTGTGAGTTCTGAGTACTTGGACACAGTCTGGGGTATTTATTTGTTCCCTTCTCTTTTTCCTCGTTATCTAAATATTTCAACATTTACACCAGCCCTTTTGCATACAAGCTTTTAACTACCATTCCTCTTATATTTATTAACATATGCAAACTCTTTACAATATTTAACTGCCTCCCTTCACCCTTAAAGCAACCCATCAGAGTGTCAAAGTATTCAACATTTCACATCTTTGGAGAACTACTCTTGGAAGAGTGGACATCAATGATCTTCTCTTTCCTCATGTTCTGTTTTTGTATTTTGCATTATTAAAATTGTTTTTTTCCACAAATTAAGCATGCTTTCACCAAGCATTCTTCCTTGTCACCTTATGATACATTTATCCCCAAACTTTCTGAGCCACAGCTTCACAGTAGGCTGTCCTATGTCACTCTTCTATCATTCTTCTCATGTCATAAAAAAATCAACTAGCAGTGTTGGTAAAACAAATGAAATATAAAAAAGAGATCAATCAACAAAGCATTATCCTTTTTTTTTTATTCTCTATGTTCGCATAATTACTTTTATATCTGTCCCTACAATTTATTTTTCCTCAACATATTCTGATGAACCCTAATAACAAAAAGAAATACCCTTAAATCTTAGTCCCTTAACTTTTTTTTATTTGTTTGCATATAGCTGAAAGCTTCCAATTATTTGCAAATTAAGATTAACCATGTCGACTTTAAGTTCAAGAATTTAAAATTGTACCATAATATACTGCTAGTTCCATGAATTTTTAACATGGAAAACAAGAAAGAGATCTAGTTCTTCGAACTCTGACATTCCTTTACCAGTTTTTGATTTACTGAATTGTAAAATTCATCAAGATTTGCCATATATCCTGCATCTGCAATCAAGGGTATTGAATGTTTGATCAATTTACTCTGGCAAACATAGGCATTAGGTGTATAATTAAAATAGAAGTGAACTATGCGAACCATTGCAGAAGTTAAATTCAGACACTCAGTTGTGTTGCTCAAAATTCATGAGCCTAGCATGATACTGTAAATCTTTAACAGCCTATTAAATTTTATGACTGCTAGTTAGAAATAATTGAATAACTCCATACCATGGGTCCTCCTAAATATGTGTTTCAAGGACCTTTAATGAATTTAATCACGTTGTGATCCTTTAGTAGCTTTGACCGACTAAAGTTAAACATATTGGCTCCTAGATACAAAGATTGTAGATCATTTAATCCATCCAAATACTTATCAGACACTAGACATCAAACAACTTTCCTAAAAGATACTACAACTTTTGAATAACTTTAAATTCTTAGACAGTGAATACCAGACATGCTAAGCATTAGCCCGTTGGTCTAACTAATCCTGATACTTTAAACACATGTACAGTGTGCAGGTGACTGTTCATGGTAACCTTGCTTAACCATCTTTAATTGCTTAGGAACAAACGATGATGGAAGGTTTAAGCCTGAAATAAACCATTACAACTTAAAAAAAAATTTGATTATAATAACCAACACGGAATAATAAAAGAAAAAAACATGCTAAATTGGGGGAAATAACCTGCCAGTAGTCCTGGATTTTATTTTATAGGGCTTGACAAGGACGCGAGCCCCATCAATAAAATGAGGATTCCCCTTCATCAAGACAGCACCAACAGTTTCTGGTCTGACAAAGCTCACAAATCCGAACATGCGCTTGTCTTGGTAAGGAATCCTCACATCTTTTACTGGACCATATTTCCTGATAGTGGTAATAAATTATTAACCATTGGGGAATAATAAGGGAAAAAAATCCAAGTCACAGAATTGGCAGTGTCAAAATGATTACGAGAAATAGTTTGAGACACCATCAACAGTGAATGTGCTTTCTGCTGGAAATGTAAGATAAATCTGATAAGAACTTGAAGATGTTGTGCCTGGATTAGTTCTCTCATTCGTGGACTTGTATCTTGGTGCATCTTCTGCTAGAATTATGTAATGCTCTCCATGTGCTCTAACATTCAGCAAAGAAGTATTGAACACAAATTTGCAACTGCAATTGATATGAATCAATCATAGGTGAAGAATCACTTTCACTTACCTAGCAATGACAATGCTACTATCCTTGAAGTTGATGAGCAGCTTTATCAAGCTGAAACCAGTCTTGTCATGCCTTTGGCTCTCTGTAAGATACCCCTCGGTTAAAAGGTGCTTGCCATACCGATCGTAGTATAGTTTAGGCAGCAATGCAATAGAAATAGGCCCTTTCAATCTCAAAAGCTCTACAATTTCCCTTTCTATCTTCTCAAGTGATCTAGGTGTGGCACCTTCGTCACAGTTTGCAGCATTGTTCATGTCATGAATAAAATTCCAAGGGTAGCCATCTGACAAGGATTGCTCATGCAAGAACCTACAGCTTCTGCCATGCTTGCAGTAACCCTTGTTGAAAAAATGGCACACCTTGCTCGACTTTGAAGGACTGCATGATCTTCTCCTAGTTCTTAAAGTCAGCTTACCATGGTGTGAAACTTCAGGGAGGCAATCATTTTCCATCTGATTGGCAATTTCTAATTGCTCCTTCAAACCGAGAAAATTAGTGTGTTCATCAAAAGAGTACTCATCCACGATTAAATCTTTGTATGGTGAACACTGTCCAGAAACATGCTGAAGATTCAAATAGGGTTTTGGAACATGAGAATTGTAAGAACCATGATGGTTGGAACCAAGTTGCATGTCAGAGTTGGAAAGCATGGACTTAGCATCACTTATTCTTGACACTAACATGTTGTCAGACCCCAATGCTAATTGGACCAATTCTTGATTGGTAGGCTCCTTTAAGAAAATACAACCCATGATCTTGAGCGCATTCTCTGGATCAAGCTTTTGAATTCTACCGAGGATTACTTTTGCTAATTCCGAATTGTCCATATCATACTTTGTAGCCTCTATGCACATAATGAAGAAAAAATTAGAATGAAAAGGTAAAATAAAGAGCTTACGCATAACACTTTTAGCAAATCATTTTGCTGCCCAACAACAATAAGAACATGATATGAACAGTGTGAATAACAACAATCTGCCACAGCATGGTATGTTAATCTTTATCTTTTAGAAAAACAACATAATATTATATTTCTTTAAAAAAGAAATATTAATCTCCAAGAGTAATGGTGTCCAGATGTTTCCCAATGCAACAAACTATGTTACAAGAAGGCAAAAGATCTAGGGTGTTATTACCCATCTAATAGACCTGAAAAACGAAATATTTCATAAAAGTTTTATCAAGCCCTCTTTTTGTTTAATTAATAAACAACTAAAAATCTCTTGTACAAATAGCCACCCACCGTCGAAAATAATAAAATCTTTCATTGATGATGAAGGCTGAAATTATGTAACCAACCAAATTATAATAATCTGTCAAAGAAGGATCTTAGACAAAGATTATATTTCAAAATGTACATATGAGGCTTCAATTCCTTGTTACAGAAAGTAATCTATTATAAACAATCTGCAATAAAAACTCCACTACAATGAACATAATTAATATGCATGGAATAAAATATACAAAAATATTACTCAGGAAACAACTGTATCAGACAGAAAAATGAATCTTTGCATAGCAGCATAAAATTCCGACTGTACCAAATTGCAAAATGAATTTGTACTAAATATAGGAAATAATGCATAAGCATCATTGTATGTTATTATGTGACGATGAAAGTACAAAAATAATTTCTAACTTTGCACAAGCATCATTCTATGTTACTAGCCATCTAATAGACATTAATAATGAAAGATTCCATAAAAGTTTCATCAAGCCCTGTTTTTGTCAACTAATAAACAATTAACAATCAATTGAATAAATAACTACCTGCTGTCGAAAATGATAAAATCTTTCATTGATGATGAAGGATTTTATTATTTTTCATCATCAATGAAAATATGATGGCAATATTTTTTATAATGTGATGGCCAACTTTGATTAATATGGATGAGATGATGATTTATGAGTCTATGACAATGTTTCTGATCTGATGAATGACCGGCAATGGAATCCATTCATCCTAGATGAATTTCCACCCTTCTCTTATTAAATTAATATGTAACGTTCATTTCCAAATTACTCCAATGATGATTGATGGATATGGATTCCACATTCCGAAAGTTTTGTTAGTGCAAGAGGTGCTTTCCATTACCTAAGGCGAGGCAAGATTAATGGTGACACAAATTGGATTGGTTGGAAGGTGAAATGGACCCATCAAATTTACCCAAAAATGAAAATATTATCATGACAATTTCTTTGGAAGAGATTGCCTACTTCAAACTCCATTGCTAAAATTTTGCATACACAAACTGAACCATGTTCCATTTCTCATTTTGATTATGGACTCTTGGGTCTTATATCTTCTTTAAATGTTCATTTGCCAACCAGTTCTGGTCTTTAGCTTTCTGCACTCTTCTAACTTTTATTTCCAGAATTTCTCATCTTAGGAAGTGGGCTCATGGTGGCAGGAAGGCCAAAACCTTAACACTTATAATACTAAGTTTACTAGAGCTTCTATTACTAATTCCTTATAGTTTATAATATAACCAGAATGATTGACTCTTCTGCAACTACCATGTCCAACTGCTTTCCATCTGGTGTAAGGTTACTGTGGTCACAAACCATTATGTGCAAGCTTCTGGAAAGGCTAAGTTAAATACTAAACCCTTATTTCCCCTTCGACTTTATATAAAAATTATTAGTGATTGATACTAAATCCACTCTAATACCATTACAAATTATCACGACCTAACTAACCTGTTAGAAACCAGGTAGCCCATATGCTTAACCTCAGATAATGGCATTATATCAATCTAACCTTAGAAGGAATATATATTTTACCTTCAACATTATATGGGAATTCTGTCCCATACAAATACCAATAATCACAATATGATTAATATGTTTGAAATCACGTGACCCAAAATACTTAAGTCCCAATTAATAAATCCTATCCCATTAGCTTTGAAGTGAGATTAGATTGGAATGTTATTATCTTCATCCAAAAAAAACAAAATTGAGCGCAACTCAGTGCTCAGAAACGTCAATGACACTAAACTGATTCCATATTAAATATGGAAAAACAAAATGGAAAATAATATATATATATATATATATATATATATTAAATTATCAGATTGATGAAAGAAAATGCTGTCATGCCCAAAAACCAAACAAAAAGTCCCAGAAATAACTTAAATATAAACTTGGAGAAGGCTAAGCAAATACCATGCACAAGATGAAGGTCATCTTGTGGGAGACTGCCATCTTCTCCCTCGCCCTCGCGAGGCGGAGACGCCGCCATGCACCTCCACAAACAAGAGGAGGATGAGCAGAAAGGAAGGAAGGGGAGATTGAAGATCGAAAAGAGATCGGACTGCCGACAATGTATATAAATAGGAGATGAGATGAGAGAGTCAGGAGGGAGTCGAATTGGATTGAGGCGGTTTCCATATTATGGCTTCTTATCCGTTTTGAAGAGGATATTTTTTTCGTTAATTTCTGCTTGATTGTGTGCGATATTTAATTAAGAAGAAAATATAACAAATAGGGGCTCTCTTTTTTGTCCTTTTTTTTTAGAGAAACATTTTGTTTTTTTCCATGAAAAATAAAAAAATGATAAATATTCATCGAAAATTAAAGATTAATTTGAATGATCAATTTTTTAAATATAGACTCTTTAAAAATTCGGTGTTTTCTGTTTCTGAAAATAAATTTAAGAAAATGAAAAATATGGTCGAGAATTAAAATATTAAATTGAAAGATTAATTTTTCTAATAGGGGCTCTTTTTGGTCACTTCAAAATTACAAGTTTTATTTTATTTTATATTATTAAGTTAGTAATAGCTCAAGAAAAAAAATAGTGTAGACAATTCAAGACGCTAAGAGATGAATGTATACATGCGGAGAGATCATCTTTTATAGGCCAACGATTATGATATCACCATGATATATTTTCTTTTAGATGTCATGCACCACATCATAATTGGGCTGGCTAACTAGGTGTGCCTAGGCAATGCCATGTCATCACCTAGTGGGCTCTCATGGTCGACTAGGCACCACGTGTCAAGCCTTAATTGATTACATATTATTTAATTAAATATTATGTGCACAATTTCAATTTATTATCAAATCTGACTATATTATTTCTTATTACATGTATAAAAAAAATAGTTAACTTAATTTTACAGTATTTTGTTCACATAAAAAATATATATTGATTTGGATTATTTATGTAGGGAGCATGAGACATAAGAGATATGTGGAAATTAGAGTAACACATGAGAGATGTGAATAATATTGGTATATGTTAAGTTGAATTATATACTTTATGGGTGTCGAAAGTATGAGATAGACGATGACATTAGGGCATGCCTATTTAAACTACCTAAGTAGGTATTTAGGAATACTTAGCTAAATTGTCCTCTTGTTGTGTGTTTGAACCATATTTGCATGAATGCAAAGGCTTTTGGATATAAGAGTAGCACATGGAGACATGCAACTTGAACTACCGAGAGCGTGTCGACTTGAATCACCCCACGTAGGGAGTATTAGATGCATGAGACATGAGAATAATATGACATGGAACCACATGTGTACCACCCTACGTAGAGATGCATACTTGAACTACCCATAAAGAAAGCGTGGGATGCATGAGATACATGAGGGTTCCGAGACTTGTTGACTTGAACTCCCGAAGGTTAGTTCTTGAAATAAAATTGAAAGATTAATCTCTGAAATAGGTTTTCTTTTTCATCGCTTCAAAAAAAAATCTCCACTTTCAAAACATTTTTTTTTATCTGAATTAAATTCTTTGGCTTTCTTTATTATATTTTCTAAATTTTTAAGAAAATCTTTTTTTGACATAAAATAATAAAAACAAAAGTATCAACCAAGAATTAAAGATAGAGTAGGAATACTAATTTTTTAAAATAGAGATTTTTTGTTATATACATATATAAAATTTTTATATCAAGTGTTAATGTCAGAAATGATCATCAATCCCACCGGATTAAATTGACACAACTTGGCCCATTCTCCTACACATGTCATGTTAGTGAATCAGATGAATAATTATAGGTGTCTGTATTGGTCACCTCATGTTCTATCTTCTCAAAAGTAATCTCTTCTGAGCCTAAGAATCTCGTGAAACTACATTAAGAGTATGCCGGAAAAGGCTCCTCTAACACTTCTCAAGAATGAGTTCAATGAAGAGAGCTCAAAAGACTTTGAATATAGTTATATGGCACCATCTCATCTTTTAGCTGACTAGGTGGTGTCACATCATTTCCTAGCTAAGTTACACTTATGGCCAACTAGATGCCATAAATCAACCCTAAAGTGGTTGCTTATGTTTTGATCGACTGTCATATGTCTAGTTTTGATTTTTTTTAATCAAATTTAATTATATCATTTCTCCCTGATTATACTTTGATAAAAGGGCTTACTTATGTTGTACCATAATATCTAACTCATGAGCTTAATAGTTATTACATTCATCAAAGATAGTTAACTAATATTTATATCTTTTGCCCAAGTAAAACATGTATAACGTATAAATGCTTGAGAGTGTCAACTCGAACTATCCACGTAAGGAGCATTATACAAGAGTAATATTTTGACATGCTAACTTGAATTGTATGAGGAATTGAATATAGAGACGTGAATGGGTATTGAAGCATGCCAACTTGAACTGTTTATGTACTAAGTATTAGATACATAAGATGCTTGAGAGCGTCAAGGGTATGCCGACTCGAACCACTTGCATAACAAGTGTCTCATATAGGATATGTGCATATTAAAGCATGGTGACTTGAATCGTGACATATGTGGTAGGGGCATATTGACTGAACACACTAGAAGATATCGAGGTATAGTGTTACATGCATGAGATACTCATAGATGAATGCATACTTGAAGAGACCCTCTTTCCATGTGTCAAAGTTGTTGTATCACTACTGGCTATTCTGTTTTAGGTGACATGCTGACTAGGTATGCATGCATGGCACCACATGTTGGCTAAGTTGCTGATATGGTGGCACATTATCGCCTATCTAAATGGGCCTAATGGCCAACTAGGCACCACTGTAGAGTCTTAATTGGTTGCTCATGGCTTGATTGAGTGACACATATCTAGTTCCAATTTACTATCAAATCTAACTATAAAAAAGGCTTGCTCGAAGCATAATAAAGTATTACATATATAAAAAAATAATTAAGTATTGATTATATGTTTTGCCCATGTAAGACAGATATAGATATTTGTAAGTATTAGGGTATACCAGTTTGAATTAGTTACATAGAAAACAGGAGACATGTAAGGACATCAAGAAGTGCTAACTTGAATTGCTCATGTAAGAGGGTGTTGAACACAAGAAACATACAAGGGTGTCAAAGGTACGGTGAATTGAACAATTCGTATCATGAGTATCGAAAACATAGGATGTGTGATAATATTGAGGTATGCCAATTTAAATTACCTAAGTAGTGAATGTCGGACATAAAAGGCAAACATAAGCATTCGATTATACTAACTTGAATTACTTTATAGTGTGTTAGGACATGTTGACTTGAATAGTTCATGCATGGGTGTAGTAAGGGTGTTATGTTGTATATAAGAGATACACTTAGATCTCGAGGAATGCTGAACCTAAGAGTGTCAAATAAATGAGATACTAAGTGCATTGGGGTATGCTAACTTGAATGACGTGTGTGGTATGTGTTAGACATATGAGTCGCATGTGCACATCGAGGTGTGCCAATATAAATCATCTACGTAAGGACTCTTGTATAAATGAGATGTGTGAGAGTGACTCGAATACGTGTGTTGAATCATTAGAGTATGAATCAATATGATATCAATTGTATAAGACATGTAAGGATATTATGACATACTAAGTTGATGACTCTGATATGTGATTATTTTTTGAGATAAAATTAAAAGATTAACTATCAAAATAGAAGCTCTTTTCTATCAACTAAAAACAAGCTTTAAAACATCTACGTTTTTTTTATAATATTATTTAGAATTTTATATTATATTTTTTTCAAAAAGTTTTGATATTTTAACAAATAATTAATAAAAATTACTTTAGTAAGAAAACTAAGTGTCAATCAAGAGTCAAAATCGGAAGATTAATTTTTTGAAATATAGGGTTTTTAGTCAATTAAATAATTTTGATTTTCTTTTAATGATCGCCAACCCCATAATGTGGAATTGAGACAACCTTTATTCATTTACTCATTCAATTATAATATGATTATCTTCATTCACTCAAACTAGATTTAAATTATCTAACATATTTTTACTCATTTTAATAACTTCCTTCAACCATCTAAACCAATAATTTTCTTTAATCAAATTTTATTCACAACATCATATTAAAAAAAATTAAATGCTCACTAAAGTCAACAAAGGAAAATCTTAAAGAATGCTTCACCTTTTATATCTAGCAATCCTTAAATGCAAAAAAATAAAAAGGTTCTATATATTGCTCATCACAAAAAGAGTCTTCCATATAGGGGAAATGAGCTATCTATTTAGTTTCGCACTTCATTCTTTCCATGATCTCAAAAATAGAGGCAATAGCTAAACTTGTTCTTTGGCTACTTGCGACGATAAGCTCACCTCCAGAGAAGAAGTGCGAGGTTCGCTGACCCGCGGGTCCCGCAAAGGACCTGACGGCTTTCGAACCAGAAGGCAGGTAGATGGACGGGTACGAAACATAGGGCGGCAAAAGTTTCACTCTCGAGCTACCGTCCGGCTCCGTCAAGTACTACAAAGCCGGAAGGATAAGATCCCACTCCCGCGCTATAAATAGGGCCGCCTCTTCGGCCAGGATTCCGCCGGCCGCTGCTCCTCACCAGTTTCAGTTTCTCCGCCGCAGTTCCATGGTATCGATCCGAAGCCCCGGCCCCTTCGTCTGTTCTTTTTCTCTTTTTTCCCCTTCTTCCCAGTTTCGAATCAAGATCACGGGGATTTGCACTTATCGAACGAGTTCTGCTTCGTTGTAGGGTTTCAGTCTCTGAGCTGCGATCCTGGATGTTGATGTTTTTCTGGTTCTCTTGTGTGTATCTGTAGATCTGCTGATTGACTCTTGAATGGATTCGACGAATCAGTACCTCAAAGAATCGAAAACCTCGTATTTCCTCGTGATCTGTTTCGTCCTGGAGTTCATCTGAGCGACGGGCGCCTCCCGTTGTGCTTTCTCGAACGACATCTCCGTTGCGTCTGGCTTTTCGTCGATCGGTTGGGGGACGCCGCGGGGGAAGCGTGTGAAGTTAGGGTTCTTGACCGATGATGCCGTGCCTGAGGCCGGATCCGGCGGACGTGGACGCGGAGCCTTTCGAGGAGATCGATCCCTCCGGGCGGTACGGGCGGTACGGCGACCTGCTTGGCGTCGGCGCCGTGAAGCGGGTGTATCGGGGCTTCGACCAGGAGGAGGGGATCGAGGTGGCGTGGAACCAGGTCCGACTACGTAGCTTCAGCGATGACAACCAGGTGCTGAACCGCATCTTCGGGGAGGTGCGGCTGCTTCGGGCGCTTCGGCATGAGAACATCATCTCGCTGCACGACGGGTGGATGGATGACGACGGAGGCGGCAGCACGCTCAATTTTGCCACCGAGTTCTGCAACTCCGGCAGCCTTCGGGAGTACCGGAAGCGGCACCGCCACGTCTCGCTCAAGGCCCTCAAGAAATGGTCGCGCCAGATACTGAAGGGCTTGCACTACCTCCACAGCCACGAGCCGTGCGTCATCCACCGCGACCTTAATTGCTCCAACGTCTTCATCAATGGCAATGTTGGCCAGGCACGCCATCGAACGCCACTCCATTTCTACTCATGCATTAAAAGGTGCTGTTTTTATCTTGAAATAGTCCCTCTGTTCTTATGGCATTGATAACCTGCAGGTAAAAATTGGGGATTTTGGGCTAGCGGCGCTGGTCGGGAAGAACCACGCTGCGCATTCCGTGCTGGGGACGCCGGAGTTCATGGCCCCGGAGATGTACGAGGAGGACTACACGGAGCTGGTCGACATCTACTCGTTCGGGATGTGTGTGCTGGAGATGGTGACCCTCGAGATCCCCTACGGCGAGTGCGACAACATCGCCAGGATCTACCGGAAGGTGACGACCGGGGTGAGGCCGGCGGCCTTGTCCAAGGTCAAGGACCCCGAGGTGCAGGCCTTCATCGAGCGGTGCCTCGGCAAGCCGAGGGCTCGGCCCTCTGCCTCCCAACTCCTCACGGACCCGTTCTTCCAGGGCCTCGACGACGACGACACTGCCTCCCCGCCGCCTCCGCCCCCTTGCCCACCCGCAGAAAGGGCCATCAGCGCCTTCTGAAGCGCGCCCGTTCCTGCGTCATCAGCTGCCGGCGGTGCTGATGTCCCTTTTACCTCCGGATTAATCGAGCTAACTTAACGCACGTCGACTCCTTGATTCCCTTTTTAAGTGTAGATAGTAACTTCGTTCATTGGGAGTTCGAATATTTTATTCCTTTGATCTCATTTTTTCACACTGATTTTGAGAATTGTTGTTATTTATGTTGTTTTTATCAATCATTTTTTAGATCACAATTGTTGATGATTCAATTTTCTTTTTTTTACAGAACGTTACATAATCAAATATGTCAACCTAAAGTTTTAGACTTCCATAATTACTTATTTCTCATAAGTTTAATTTTAATATATAAATACATTCAAGACATAAAAACTTGCATATTAATTAATATTGATTAGTTACGATAAATTAATTACCAGTTAATACTTTAATTTATATTAATATTTTCTAAAAATTCATTATGATCCTAAAAATTAAGAGTATGTTAACTTAAATAAGCTAATATATATATATATATATATATATATATATATATATATGTGTGTATATATATATACATATATATATATATATATGTGTATATATATACACACACATATATATATATATATATGTATATAGATATACATATATATATATATATTTTATATATATATATATATATATATATATATATATATATATATATATATATATATATATATATATATATATATATATATATAGAGAGAGAGAGAGAGAGAGAGAGAGAGAGAGAGAGCTTTTTGCTTACGATGTTTCTGAATCTGGTTACATATTTTATTTTAGTAACCAAGAAAATTTGTGAGTGTATTGATAAACATTATAACTAAAGTTTAATTACTTGAAATCTCTATGAATCTTAATTATGAGTCCCATCACAAGGTATGAATTATTGCAAAATGATTTATTTACGATTTTGAATGATTTTAAATGAAATTAAATTATTTTGGTAAATTTCATACTAAAGGATGATAAATCTTCAATTTTCAATTGAATCTTACATTTTTAGGAACTTATATTCCAAAAAAGTTTTATAATATTTATTTATTTATTAAATAATAATAACCAAATATGATAGATTTTGACCTTATTGAAAACTATAATTAGCTTAAATTCCTACCAACCCTGATTATCAACTTAGGTTTTGTTATTTTATAGCAAACATTTGTATGAGATATATTGTTTTAGATAAAAATTAAGAACGTTTTGACATATTCTATAATAAATAATGATAAATTTTTTTAAATTTTTAGATAATCTTAAATTTAGATATGTTTATCGTATACAAATTGATGTGATGGGTATAATGATGTCTAGATTAGTCTAACTTGATTCAATTTCATGTGTGCAAAGAAGTTTGATGATATAGCTAAATGTGACTTTGGTAAGTTGATCAGGACTCTAATGCTTTTTTTTTTTTTTGGTGTGATCGACTTACACAAAGATCGAGATCGGATGTGTTTCTCAACGATGTCCCTTTGATTCTCAAGTTAGTTATGAAACAAAATGAAAGTTTATAGTAAGTAATCACTAACCTCGATTACTATAATATAGTGGGTTTTTTTATAATCGATTTAACTATAGAAAATAGTCAGATGCCTAGGAAATAATATTCTAGGCATTTGTCCCTTGTCCTCCTTGTATTGATTGATCTACCATGTGCTAAGCCTTAATTGGACAAATATCTCCCCTTGAAGGCATGCTTTGAAACTTGGATATAGAAGTATGACCAAGGAATGGCTAAAAACGTTGATCATCAATGCATCGAGCAACCTCTAATGCTTAGTTTATGGTGGGTGCATTGAGCGAGATGACATTGGCCAAATTGTTATAATATTATCGAGGAGCTTATGTTAGGCGATGAAGTATCTTGGTAGATTGGCCAATCCATTGATTTGGACAATGGAGGGTGGATGTGACCAACCTATTATAGTAGTCTTGAGGTGCCCACATTGGACAATGGAAACTCATTATTAACAAATTTGTAACAAAGATGTCAAAGAGGCCCACACATCAGGCAATCGAAGATTGTTACTTATATGCTTTTGCATTATTGTCAAATAAAGCGGGGGGCATGATGGAGGTTGGGTCTCAACCGACTTGCTACATGGCTGTTAAGATGCTCACCTAGGGCTATGATGGAGGTTGGGTCTCAATTAATCTATCACATTATCACCAACTTGATCAACCATAAGGACATATCATCTATCACTACTTGACCTGCTACAAAGTGGGGGATGCTTATGTCAGGCGATGGATGGAGGATGTGGTTGATCGGATGTTAAAAGTGCCTACTTGGGGTGATGGATGGTTGATTTGCTATAAGATCGTTGAGATACTCACTTTAGGTAATAGATGGAGGCTATGTCTCAATTGATTTAGCACACACTATCACTCGATCTACTATAAGGACTTATCACATAGCATGGTTTGACCTACTATAAAACGGTGAGATGCTCATGTCGGGTGACGGAGGAAGTCAAGATGCCCGTATCTTATTTTCACATGATTTGCTTTAAACATGTTGAGATGCCCACATCGAGAAGTAAAAACTTACAATCACCCAATTTGCCTTGAACATACTAGAATCCCAAGTAGGTCATATAAAATTGCCTCTGCTCAACTTATTACAGTAAAGCATGAGATTTGTTATAATAAAGCATAAGATAATCGATGGCGTTGCATGAGAATGTTGTGATCGCCATTCGAGTTGTGTTTTAGACGCAGCTTACATTATTAAAAATACTTGTGTGATGTCTTGGACATTAAAATATTTTTTAACCGTAAAGGACGTATTAAACACTTATGATATTTTTGTCTACAAAGAATGCATTATGCGTAAAAGCTACATCCGTAAAGTATGCATCGAAAATCATGATGCTTTTGTTTGCAAAGAATATGTCATACACTTTATATGCATTTACTTGTGAAAGACTCTTTGTGCATAAAAAAAAAAACATTTATATTTATGAAGGGGCATGTTCGAAGTTGAGATACTTATGTCATGAATAAAATATTTTCTTAGCATTTGTCTAATATCCTCGATACGGTGACTAGGCGTATTAAGCTTTAGAACATATATTTCTTCTATAAAAATTGATAATAAATAATAGAAAATAATCATGTAGTTTAAATCATCTTTGCAAGTATATCTCTCTTAAACCAGCATCTCATTGTTTAAAATACTCATTTAAAATTTTAAATTAAGATTAAACTTAATTCTAAAGCTTAACTTCTAAAAGACGAGACAAACCTGAACACAACAATCTCCTATCACCTGACAAATCTAACTCCTAAAATGAGTAAATTCCTTCTCTATAGGCTCATGAACGAACACATTAATGAATTCGTGAACAAACTTGTTTCGTAATTAGGAACTTCTAAGTTAACATATTATTTTTCATATAATTGTCCTGATATTAATTTTTAAAATCATAAATAGGTTTATAAATTGATCATACATTGTATATTTTAAAATAAAAAGCCATTAGTAATTAATCAATTATAAAAAGTAAAATAAATACAAGTCAAACTTATTTTTATAATTAATTATTATATACAAAAAATTAATTATTATAAAAATTATTTTTATAATTAATTATTATATACAAAAAATTAATTATTATAAAAAATAAGATGTATAAATCATTACGTCTCTCATTTTACAGGTAAAACCTTTGACCGTTGATCGTCACTCTCACCCTTTTTCTTCATACGGTCTTCGGTGATATCACATCATCCCGAAGTGGGTCCCAGTGGCGAACCAACTCTTAATCCACCGGCCCTATTATTAGCGGCGGCTTGGCCCACCACTATGTCCAATAACCCGAGAGGTAGGCCAGGGTGTTAACTCACAGCATCGCACACAAAGTAACTACTAAATTCGCCAGACGGATCTGCTGTCCCGTCCTGGCCATGAGGCCAAACATACTAACTCGTCTGTCTATTGACTACAGTTCTTGGGTCCCATACATCTACCAATGGAAGCGTGGATCTACGAGTACGGTCAATTGGATAACGCACAAGATCTGCAACAGATTGTCGGTAGAGCGAACACCCGCGTAGAAGTCTTATGCGGTCTCTTGATCGCTTCGGCTGCATCTTCATTTAAGAAGAGAGTCACGGAGCGGAAGAAGGATCGCAGGGGGAAGACGCGTTCTAGGTTTCCGGGTGCGGCTATCTGTATGCAGCAGAAGGGGAGGGTTCACGATCGTCGATCCCGGAGCTTCTCCAGAGCTCGCATCGCCATCGAGGGATCGTAGCCATTTCCAGTTCCGTGGTATTTTGAGAAGCAAGATCCAAGAAAACAATGGCTTCCTTCGCTAAGACTGTTGTCCATGGTAAGATGAAAGATCCATCTTCGCTTTTATTGATTGATGTTTCTCAAACTATTGTTCCTTGTTGTCGCCTCTTCCTTCGAAGTAATGGCTTCTGCTGGTAACGGTGTCATTCATGGTAAGATCTCAATGTGATTCGAGTTGATCTGGATTCTGACCATGAGTGGCAGGGGAAGAGGAGCGGGAGGTGCAGAAGAGCTACTGGATGGAGCACTCCAGGGACTTGACCGTGGAGGCTATGATGCTCGACTCTCGTGCCTCTGAGCTCGACAAGGAAGAGAGGCCTGAGGTATCATATCCCTCGAACCGTTTGTTATGTCGTGTTGACACTCTGAAGCCCTTGGATGAAATTTGTGACAGGATTTGATTGTTCTAAACGAATGATGGTTTTGCAATGGTCTTTTTCTTTTATCTTCCTTTGTACTTTGCTCAACAGTCTTGTTGCTAGCAGATGATATGATCTGGATCAGTTTTGACAAATCCAGAACTTAGAATATGGATGGATGGATCTGGATCGAGAACGGTAGAATCACAAACATTGACTGTGTCTTCTATTATTTTATTCTCACCATTGTGGTCCACAGGTTTTACTGTCAACACGAGTTTAACTATGGAGTGTTTCTTTTGATCTAGATTGAGATTGTGAATGCTTCATATAGAATGTTTCTTTTGATCTTTAGAAGTGACTGTCAATTTGGGTTGATACTCTAAACCTGATCCTTTAGCGAGTGAACTGTAGACACAAGAGGATCTTGTATCAAAATATAAAAGGCTATCTGGCACACGAAGCCGTTTAAGTCCTTCAAAGTTCCGATATATTTAAGCTGGAATATTGAGCAAATTTAACCCTTCATCTCAAAGGTACAACTGATTTAGAGAACAAAACTGTTCCTTTCTGATTGAGTTATTCTCCCACGTTACAATGCAGAAATGTTACATCTAAAGATACCAATTGAATATAACCATTTGTTAAATGCTTCTGTTAGCATTTAAATGAAAATATTAAACTTTGATTGCCACAGACCTTTATTTGCAGAGTGCCATTTGTAAGCTCTTAGCAACAAATAATTGCTTTCTCTTCATGAATGATAGACTTTGTGATAAAAGGAGCATTTAGAGTTTAGACCATAAGAAATGTTACCAATTTGTAGGTCCTTTCCTTACTTCCACCTTACAAGGGAAAATCAGTCTTGGAGCTTGGAGCTGGTATCGGACGTTTTACTAGTGAACTTGCAAAGGAAGCTGGTCATGTTCTGGCTTTGGACTTCATTGAAAGTGTGATTAAAAAGGTATTGTTGGCAATGTTTTCTCAAAAAAAAAGAAAAGTTGGCTCATGTGCCCCAGACGCCATGCAAGTTTAGAATCTTCTCGTGGCATTTGTTATTTAATGTTTTGTTCCACCTTGTGTATTGCAGAATGAAAGTTTGAATGGGCACTATAAGAATACAAGTTTTATGTGTGCTGATGTCACATCTCCAGACTTAACCATTGAGGCAGATTCTGTTGATCTGATATTTTCAAATTGGTTACTAATGTATCTCTCTGATAAAGAGGTAATCTTGCCTTTGTGAAAATTTTGTTTCTTCTGATTTCAGTTATTGGAAGTTTAATTATCTTTTCCAAATTCAAACCAGTTACTTACAGAGAAATGGATACATGTGTCTAAGTTGTTTATATTTTGTCCTCTGAAAGTTCTTTAAATTTGTACTTTTCTGATCTTTCATCACTGTTACTGATGACACTGGAGCGTTCATGTATATTTGTCAAATTTTATAATGTGATCCTATACTATGTTTATCAGCTTCCCTTGTCAAATGTATGTCTGCATATCCTTAGCGTGGCACATAGCCACATACTGATCCTATGCTGTGTATTAACTTCCCTTTTCAAAAGTATGTCTTCACATCCTTAGCATGGCACGCACCCCATACATGTTGACATATATTTATGTAGGCTGGTATGACATGTTTTTGTACTGTTGGTATGGGAGTTTGATATGACAACTACTCATTTGCAAAATAATCAACTGGACAATGTTATAGGTTTACATAAATTAGTGTGCTAATGCAATCAGATTAGCACATGACTAACCAATATTTATTTCTTGGTTTGACTAGATTGCTAGAATGTGAGTTTATCTATTATTGTCTAGGCAATGAAATTGCTGATTCTAGAAAGACAATCTGTTGAGATCTGTCATATTAACTATTTTCCTTCAAAAGTGAATCTGTAATTATAGTTGAGCATTCTGATAGAATTTTATGCTAATTAGATGACCATTTACCTTTTAGCATTTTTAGATTTGTCTTCAATAATCCTTTTTTGTGTTCAGTGTTTTTTAAGGACATTGCACTTATCTCTGAATGTTGATATTTTCTTGCTCATTTTTCCTCATGACATAACTTTATTTTGTTAAGGTGGAAAAACTGGTTGAAAGGATGGTAAAATGGGTGAAAGTCGGTGGGTATATCTTTTTTAGAGAATCTTGTTTCCATCAATCTGGCGACTCCAAAAGGAAAGTCAATCCAACACATTACCGGGAGCCAAGATTTTACACAAAGGTGATGCAGCTAGTGTTGTATCCGTACATCAAGATATTCTGACCTTGCTTACTGTACTCTGTTTGCAAAATATGGTCTTTATGTTTGTTCTCATACAAAGTGTTGGTTATCCATATAGTTTAAATTAAATTGGCCTGTTGAAGCCACTAGAGCAAACTGTTCAAAATAGACCCATTGGAAATGTACTGAGTGAAACTACTTCAAAGGACAATTGCTTAACTGTGTCAAAATGCATAACAGTTTTCATGAAATTGTGTAAATTATCACCTAGAAGTTCTATTTTTAATCTTTATCCTCATCATCTCTCCACACCTCGAACTTTCTTAGTTGAGCTTCCTTCTTTTTCTTATATAATGAAGAACTTTTCTCATCTCATAGTGCGTCTAGGTCTTCTTCACATATCTACATCAAGCATCAATGAATAGCTTACTCCAATATGTACATGTAGATCACTAGCTGAGTTCAGATGTATGCTTGTGGGCCTTGTGCCATCAATTATGCTGTATAATGTAATGTATTCATATTACTCTAGTCTTAGACTTAAAGCTTAATGCAGGTATTTAAAGAGTGCCATACATATGATGACCAAGGAAACTCATTTGAACTCTCTCTTATTACATATAAGTGCATTGCAGCTTATGTGAAGAACAAGAAAAATCAAAATCAGGTAATCCTTCATTGTTTACTCTTCTAATTTGTTTAGGGGGCTTCTCTATCAATTGTTACTACATGTTTTTCTGAAAAACCTGCAGATCTGTTGGATATGGCGAAAAAATAAATCAGATGATGGAAGGGGTTTCCAACGTTTCTTGGACAATGTACAATACAAAAGCAATGGGATTCTACGCTATGAGCGTGTCTTTGGAGATGGTTTTGTGAGCACTGGAGGAATTGGTATGTACACATATTATGTTATGACTTTTAATGTGATTTATGAATGGTTTATTAAAGTCTAATTTGCTTAAATTTATGCCAATTGTTCTTTTTGATGACATCTATTGGTTTCTTATATCTTGTCTGAAGCCTTACAAAGAAAAGTTGCCTCAAAATTCAAAAAGAACTGATTGGTTTACCATTATGGAAATGATAAATATGTTTCTAAAAACCAGTTTATCAGCTTTGTGGTTTGGGAACTTCTGTGTTGTTATTTGTTTATTATTGTTTTTTTTTTATGAAATATTAGTGATTGACAATAGATATATCTAATGAACATTTATTTGACTTTTTTAAGTGAATGCCGTAGAAAGCTTGTGCATAACTAGCATTCTATTTTATATCATCCGTATATGATATTAGGATGATAGTACAGCTGATCTGGATGCAGGTGTATCAGCAACCCTGTTTTTCCCAGATGAAATTAAGAAGCCTCCTTTATATTAAGTTAATCCTGCGACACTTAATTGTTTTAGATAACCTTCAGCACTACTGACTATCTCACAATTCTCACTTAAAAATTAGCTGCATTATATAAGGACATGTGGCAGGTTGTTTTTCCTTCAGAGTTGTCAATTTTCTCTCTTCTTTTAGCTCATCTATATAACACAAACTTTCTCATTTCAGGCCAATAAAGCATAACAGATAAGAATGATGGGTTTCTTTGATGAAACATAATTTGTTTAATGAATTTACTTAAATATACGAGAGTATCTTTTCTCCCATCTTATTTCATGTACTGTATTCTATATGTCTTTGTGTTGCTTAATTAACCTTCATCATCAGAGACTACAAAGGAGTTTGTGGCAAAGCTTGAACTTAAGCTTGGACAGAAGGTACTTGATGTTGGATGTGGTATCGGGGGTGGTGACTTTTATATGGCTGAAAACTTTGATGTCGACGTGGTCGGGATAGATCTTTCAATAAATATGGTGTCTTTTGCTCTTGAACGTGCAATTGGACGCAAGTGCGCTGTAGAGTTTGAGGTTGCTGACTGCACAAAGAAAACATATCCAGAGAACACATTTGATGTTATATACAGCCGCGACACTATCCTTCATATACAGGTATGCTCTTCTCATAGGATTTTCTGTTAGATTTATTTTAGTGGATACTGCTGTGTTGAGGACATCTGAAGATAGATATAGTAGACAAAAGAGAGAAATGAAAAACAGACTAATTGAAATACATAACAACAAAAATTTAAGAATTTTCCTTTGTGTTTTCTGTTTGCCCTCTTATTCTTAATTTTTTTTGTTCATTATAAATTGTTATCCATCAAGGTTTACAACTCCAAGAAAACTTGGCAACCATTTGCTCTTCTGTCAATAAGAGTTTATTTCTTTTTAGGAAGAATTCTATGCTGAAAGGGCTAAAATAATTAAGCTGCAAGTTTTCTTGTTAGCAGACAAATAAGATGAACTCTACAACAAATAAATCTTTTCATTTAGCATTGATAAGGTCTACATTAGACTGGAGCTCTTATAGCAGCCACGATGATCTGGATAAGCTCACACAGTTGTGGACTCCAAAAGATCTCTCTGGGAGAGAAATTATCGTTGAATCTTTATTAGGCTTTGACTCTCCAACTATCCAACAGATGCTGGTTGCAGGACAAAATGTAACCTTATCAAACATCATCATGCAAGATTACCACTGGTATCTAAAACTCAGAGATCATGAAATCTTCATGTTGTGTTCTTGGTAAACTGATATCCTTTTTGCTAGATCACATTTATGTTTATTCATGATGATTATGGCTTTTTCTTTTTCAGGACAAACCAACATTGTTTAGGAGCTTTTTTAAGTGGTTGAAACCAGGAGGCAAGCTTCTTATCAGTGATTACTGCAAAAAATTAGGAACACCATCTGACGATTTTGCAGCATATATTAAGCAAAGAGGATATGATCTTCATGATGTTGATGCTTATGGCCAGGCTAGTTTCTACACTCGTATCAGTTGCATGCTTTGACATACTCAAGGACAGAAGTAATGAATGCTAATTTTCTTATCAGATGCTAAAGAATGCCGGATTTAATAAGGTCATTGCAGAAGATAGGACTAATCAGGTATGTGTTCGCTTATGTATTGTAATGTCCATAGACGGATTTACGGGTTATAGTTTAAAGACCAACACAGAAAATTAGGCACAAAACTAATTGACATTTCTTTCCTTTACAGTTTTTAGAGGTTCTGCAAAGGGAATTGGATGCTGTTGAGATGGGCAAGGAAGGATTCATACGTGATTTCTCACAGGTAATCTGATTTGTATATTTTTCCATTTATAATCATTAAACAAATGTTAATAATACCGGTAACATTGATATGCAGGAAGATTACGACGAAATTGTGAATGGTTGGAAGGCAAAGCTGAAGAGAAGTTCCGTTGGTGAGCAGAGGTGGGGCCTTTTCATTGCCCAAAAGAAATGAACTGGAATCATATGCCAAATGCTTAGGTTGTGTCTGCTTGTTTGACTCTGTTCATGAGGAATGCTTTATGTTTTACCTTGTTGAACTTTATTTCATATCTATGTTTGAATTCTGGATTCACTTTGTCCTGAGACTGGATACTGTTACTATTTTGAAGCATGCTTGCTTACGAATATTTCTAAATTTACTACAATGCCTCATGATATTTTCTTCATGTTTTTATATTTCCAAACATGTTTTTGGGTAATCTCTTAGTTTCTCCTCGTATCTCATACTTCAAAGCTTACAAATTCCGAGGCCTTGGCAATTTTGGCACTGTCAACTGACAACCAAAGAGAAAATATGGCACTTGGTAACACCTCTTTCTTTTGTTAACATAACAATTGTAATTCTAATTAATTTTTGGATGAACGATCCTATCTCCTAACTTCTCCAAAACCAAATTTCCTAGCACAATAACACGCCCGAAAAATCATCCTATGATCATTAGCAAAAACAACATGAACAAGCTTTGTTCTTCTCCAGATTACGAACATAAGCAACGCACTCCGCTTGATGCTATACGATTTCAAACAAGAAACTCATGTGAAAAGAGAAAAGAAGGTTTTTTTTCCCTTTTTTGGAGGCCTAATTCAGAGACTTGTAAGTAAACTCAATCATGGTCGATCACAGGAGACGAGCAAGAAATGATTCTTGAAACACATGGGAGTTGGAGAGAGAGATGTGAGCGCTCGTGTTGGCGGGCGGCCTCGCCTTCGCGAGCTTCTCCTGCTCGAGCTTGGCCTTGGCCCGCTCCTTCCGCTTCTCCTAGACTGCCTGCAGCCCGAAATGCATCTCAATCGCGCCCGGTTGGACGACGGCGGCGGTGCCAACGCGCCCCTCCGCACCTTCGTATAGGTGAAGGCGGGCGCCAAGGAGGGTGCGGCGGTGATCGGGCGGGGCAGGGACGCCTTACGGTAGCGAACGAGCCGAGGCCATTTCATTTTGGGGTTGTAATTGGGCCGTAAAGTGCCATGTTATTGTAATCCTAAATGGGTAATTACGGGTCATAAGAGGCTAACTTGGGTCGTATTGGGAAATTTGATCTTGTATGGGAGTTTGGCGATTTTGGCTCATCTATGGAATATATATATCTTATAACAATATTACTCGTTCGGAAAATAGTATTTATTTGGTTGGGAAGACGAAGGGCGACGAAGGGAGAGGAGAAGGGGGAAGAAGCGTCGGATCTAAGAGGAGCATTATGGACGAAGCGTTGACAGCAGCTGCCTCCGCTCCCCCGCCCCCACCTCTTGCCGCTGTCAATCGCCCGCTGTTCTCCGCCGTCCTCGCCTTCGCCGTTGCCCAATTCCTCAAGCTCTTCACCACCTGGTGCGTCCTTTCTTCCCTCTTTCTTTATGTCTTCGGATGATGAGAATATGCCCTTGTTTTGGTGCTCTGCGTATTTCATGCCTTTTAATCGAGGATCGGACAAAAAGAGTTAATCTTTTGACGTTGATGGTTCGTGGATTTCTGGTGCACCTTTTGCATTATGTGTTTGTTGTTCTTGTCGAGGATTTATGTGTAGAAATTGTTGATGCTTCTTTTATTCTGCTTGTTTATATTTGGAACTGATTGGTCTTAGGATAACCTTGACAAGAAGTCAGCTATCTAATTAAACTGGGAATTTTGGTTGGCCACTGAGGAGGATTGGATCTAACCAAGGAGGTTAAATGTGGATAGGCATTTATCATTGGCAGCTCAGCTCATCTGACACGACATCACGATTTGATTTAACTACAATCAGCCATAAGTCTCAATTATTTGGGATTTAGTACATGGATCTCTTCCATCCATCAAGCTCTATATGGGGCAATATCACTAATCTACTTGAGAGTTGCCAAATCTTTTTTATAGTTACTAACAAAGTTTATAGGACTACCTCTATCTCTCCACACGTCACTAATCCTATGTGACTCCATGGAATTGGTGTGTTTCTTGGTCTTCCTTAGATCTATCCGCACCACATTAAGAAGTTTTCCCTTACATTAACCTCGTTCAGAACCATCCCTCACTGTCGATAAATATAAATACCACCTATTTTTTGCTTAAAACCCCTCGAGTTTAATTCAACATCTTTATCATAGCAATATTAGCTTTTTGTGTATATGTTAACATGTTGTTTCCTAACCACCTAAGAATCTGATAATAAAGGAAATTGACTTTGCAGATGTCTTATAAATTGTTCTTGTGAACACACTATATTTGCCTTTCCACCGTAGTAGTTCTTTCCAATTCTATGAACATGATCATTATCACTCATAATACTTTTTGGTGTTGCCCTATCCCCACAATGGCAAGAACATGACTCAGTGTCAAATATTTTTTCTACAATTTTCTTTACTAAGGTGGTCACATGGATAAGGCATTACACAACAAGATCAACTTGTGGACGAACTCATAACTTCCACCAAAAGGGATATCTCCTTATGGGTGGAGACATATTTCTACAATCTAACTACTTTGATGTCATTTATCAGTATCATTGATTTGTATATTTGATGATTTTGTGTTCCTTTATTGTTGATGGGATAGTTCTTAAAGCTAGATCTTTATGATGTATATAATATTAGATCATACAGAAGCTTAGGTTTAAGCACCTGATGTTTAGGCAAGGGCCTCCACAGCCCTATTGGGTCTTGGTAAGAACAATGGCAAGATGTTTAGAAAATTATCCCTATTTGATAAAATAGCAGAAGATTGGATGCAACAGGACTTAAAATTACATGCGAAAGGAAGAATAATCTATGGTGTATCCTCTTTAGGTCATCATACTGACATGAAAAAACCAAATGTGCCCATTTCTAAGAAAGGTATTGCTTTGCTAGATGCCATGCACTTAGTTACAGTTAAACTTATGTTGTTTACCTGCAAAGGTGTGCAAACATACCAGAACCATATAATTGATTAAACATTAAATAGTTGTATGAAAGTCATACAAAAGTATGTTGATCCCTTAATTTCCATCTACAGTCTCAACATACAGCATGCATCCCTTTTTAACTACTTTTCATCTTTGATTTTTTGCATAGATCAATTAATCACCATATTAATTTTTGCTTATTTTCACCCCTAAAGTGAAGCTACCAATAAGTGGGTATCTACTTCTTGTTGGCATGTTTTTGACTAAGGATTTTATTAGACTTTGTCATGCCAATTTCATAACCTGGCATTTTCAATGTTATATTCATTTCGTGCTAAGCATTCGGTATGTCCATCCTAGACATGCAGGTATAAGGAGAAAAGATGGGATTCTAGGAGGTTGCTTGGATCAGGTGGAATGCCTTCATCACATTCAGCAACTGTGGCAGCTCTTGCTATGGCAATCGCTCTGGAAGAAGGCACTGGTGGTTCTTCATTTGCTCTGGCTGTAATTTTAGCATCTATTGTAAGTGTTTTTCCTTTTTTTCTTGTTACCTATCCTTCAGGGCCACATTCAGGTTTCTTATTTAACAGTGTCAAATTTAACCAAAAATGTGCAAGTGGGCTCTTTTATTTGTTAGTGCTTTCTCCCATCATGTAGTTGCCAGGTAGCACCTTAATAACTCTTATCATTAATAATTTCATGAAACCATGAATCTTGTGGATTTTTTTGGATCTGCATTAATGAGCTTTTTCAAATTCATTCAGGCTGATGAGGATTCTCTATTGGGCTAATACTGACTGATACAATCATGTGATTTTAGATTTTGAAGAAATGGTTGTAGACTTAAAGCTAGAAAAGTAAGGAACAAATGTCTTCAGAGTGACATGGACAAAAACGCAACACAAAAATAATAAGATTTAGGCATACAATTTATTGTATGATATGAAATACAAAATAGTTAAATGAAATTTCACTAAATAAAATAGGCAATATATATGTTTTATATATTAATCTTGTGTCCTAGTTACCTATTCCACCGCTAATCTTGTGTCTTAGTTTACCTATTCCACCACCCACATCAATCATCACCTACAGCCACTTAACCCACTCTAATTCTGTGACTTCCCAGGAGAAGTTGTTTTTTCCTGTGACCCCTGTTAGTTCCCACCTACTTCAACATGATTCCTCTCTCATTTGCCTAATCAGTCGTATACATTCATAAGTCTCCATACCCAAAGGAAGGTCTCTCTCTTTCTCTGTCTCTCCCTCCTTGCCACAACAGTGACAGTATAATGAGCCACTTCCAGTCTTGTCTCCTCTTCCTCCACTTTAGTGAGTTTGTTATTCAGTTGACACAGGTGCTCAGTTGCTCACTTTGTTCATATCGAAAAGCAGTCAGCATATATTGCCATGGCTATGGGAGCATGGTAGAAACAAAAGTAGAGATCTAATCCTCTTGCTACCAATGCATGCCAAAGAAAAAAAATGGAATACCAAGGTTTACCTAATGGTGTGCTATAGTCCCAATCCATCACCTCTGAACAAGGTTGGCTTGAGATAGAGGAAATTATTATGATACAACTTCTATCAACTTCAACCACAATCTACCAATGGGTTTCTTCAGGCCTAAAGTCATTTGTCTAGCTGTTACATTGATCCTGTAACAACTCATATGACTCTTAAAAGCCCTGGATAGTAGTTTTGTACTATGATTTGGCTCATGACATATTGTTAAGGTCTTTAAAAGTTTTATGTTGCAATAAGCAAAGATGAAAATAACTCTAAAAGATGAAAGGAGAACAGGATAGCCACTTAGCTTATGTTTTAAGGGTCATGAACGTACATCAAACACCTTAACTACAGCACTTCATAACAAGTCAGGTGAAATTAAAAACTATGCTTGAAACAACATAATTTTTCTGTAGACATTATTTTTGTATTGATGAAGAAAAACACCTTTGTACCATTACTATTGTTTCTATATTCCATTATAACATGATTTCTTTTGTATCCTTCGTGCATTTTTTGGAGATTGTGACCTAGTCACATAAATGTTTGACAGGTTATGTACGATGCATCTGGGATTAGATTGCATGCTAGCCGACAAGCTGAGGTAAAACCTCAACATTTGACATGCTATTCTTTATCATTTGTGAATAAATTATTGAGAAAACTCAAACTGAAAGTGTAAGTCTTCATGTTTTAGGGTTTGTATTGTGTGTTATAAATATTTGAACAAAAAAATTGGCGACCTTATTTTTTGTTTGTTGTGTTTCAAACATATATACCAAATCTGTTAAAAACTCAATAGTAGAAACTTTCTATTTATGAAAATTTATAAATGGATGGTATCTCGTGGTATGTGGGTGAACCTTGGTATCACTGCTCCTTTACGATCTAGGTGATAAAGGTTCAAGTCTCTATAAAGGGTGAGACTTTGTATATTGACATTCTGATGATCCCATGTTTAAGGTAGCCTTGTGCCCTTGGTCATCCTTTTTCTAGTGCATCTTATTTATCTGATGTTTACGAAAAGTAAGAGCAAGATTCAAGGGAACAAACTGTGGTAAAATACAATGTATCTAAATATCAAGTAATGACCACCAAATGAGCTTTCTATAAACAAAAAAGTTTGTGTAATGTTTTTACAAATGAATGCAGTTGCAGTTGTACATGTCCAACATTCTTTAGGCAAACTGTAGGAAAGTATAACTGTGGCAAGCAAAGTTTTATGATTTCAATAGTAAATGATTGATAAATGATTATTCTAGGGTATATACATGCAATTCCATGATATTAGTGCCTAATTTGGTTTTTCCCGCCTTATTTTATGTTGTTTACTGTGCAACTAGTATTCTTGGTTCAGTTTTAGCTTTTTTTTTCCCTGCATACATTCATCAAGAGCTGTAGGTTTTCATCTGACCAAAGGGCTTATGAGGTGGGATCTGACAGTATGACATTAATATTAAAAATGTGACAATACTTTGTCTCCCTAGATGATGGAATTATTTCACCTATCTGATTTGACTTTTATGTTATCTTGGACTTTTGCAAGTGAATATAGGGCCAAACCAAATAGAATATTGGCAACGTAGTGTTGAATTAAAAGGAAAAGCAGGGAACTAGCTACAGGGAAGAAAAAAGTGGTTAACAAATAAGCTGGACTCAGATCTACTAGTTGGTAAATTTGGAAGGCTTCTTATTTCGGTAACTTTAATCTTTTACCTGATCAACGGGTAAGTTTCTTTTCATGATGACTTCTTACTCCATATGAAGGGGGTTATAAAATAATGTTCCAAGCTATTTATGAAGATTTACATCTTATAAATGCTCAAATTTAATATGTATTATTTATAGGCCTTTAATTGTTTCAACTGGTAATGTTTAGATATATCGATATACGACCTCTAAGTGAGTTGGGAAGAAAAGGTACACCTATATGATTTTGAGGTTTTAGGTCATGGAGACGAAGATCAAGACTTGGACACAGTGGGAAAGGACATTATGGCCTTTTTTTATTATCGAAAGACTTTGCTCTTAATAGTTGAATGGTAGCAAATGATCCTTATTGGCTTGTAGCTGATAACAGAGAGTCAAAAGGTGGCAAATGATCGTTGTAGCACTGTTGCTCACCTGAAATAATTTTGACAAATTCTTCTTGTTGCTGCTTAGTATGTGAATATCACATGAGGATAATCTCTGAAGGTCTAAATCATTATTTTGGAGCCTCATACAAGTGGATCTATATTAGTCAGAACAGAAAAATTCAGTCTCATGCACAAGGTTCCAATCTACATGGGCCTGTGGAGGATCAGTATATGCAGCCAAACCTCTACAAGCAGCGATATTATTAATCCTCACAACTAGACAGCATAGAAGTAACCTTATTATGCCTCCCAAGTTCACTTGCTGTATCTCTAGTTTTTATACTCATTCCTAAATATGACCAACTTGTCCTGGCTCAAGCAATTAGAACTTCTAACATGATAAATGAGTACAGTTTATTATCTATTTGGAAAAGAGAAAAAGATCTAGTTTAGAGTTTCTGATGATAATTCACTGATATGTGGATGGTTCATTTTGCGTCTATGCTTGTCCTGCAATTTTTTTTATCCATGGCATACGTCTCAACATATTATATGGTAATTGAGTTATTCTCTTGGGTTGCAGTTTGGTGTTTAGATAAAGGCCATGGTTCCAATCTGGTCGGACAACCACCAGACCTAGTGATGAGTCCAATAGATGTCTGATTTTACTTTTATTGTGGTTATCTTACTCTCTTTTGTACAAGTTGATTACGTTCAGGTCCTTTAGTCAGCAATTGAGTTGAGCTCACTTTAAGTTCAGCATATTGAGTTCAAAATGATAGAGAACTGCTGGCTACTAACCGTGAGAGGTGATTGCTAATCATATTCGTGTAGGTTAGAAAGGCAATTTTGACAATTTATTCCTAGAAGGAATTTAAACAAGTTAAAGGATCTCTTGTTTACCTTTCCGTACTTCCAATGTCACCTGCTTCTCACATCTCTTCAGTGTTCTTTTATTTTTGCCTTGTTCATCTCTTCCAAGTGATGTAGTTTCCTACCAAATTTGCTAGTTGATGTTTCTGTGGTGCGCAACCACTTGAGCAACAAGGTTTCACTTGAAACTGAAAGGTTTTGAGTCAGAAAAACAACATTTTTGCTTGCAAGTGTCAGGTTGTGTAAATTGACTCTCTTCAAATGCCGCACTGGGGGGAGCATTTTAACTGGTTTGTGGTGATTGGCTCTTAATTAAGATATAATGACCGGTGAAAATTTTCTCCTCTTGTTGTTGGCAATGTACGTATTGGTCTATCCTACCACATGGTTTCTGTTCTCATAAAAGTGCTTACTGCCTGCTTTGTCACTTGAAATCATAATTTCGATTAAGAAGAACTATTTTGAAGCAAACTAAATGCTCTATCCAATCTTTTGATTTCTTAGTGGGCCATGACGTCACCATTAGGTTGCCCCATGGTTTGAGCCATGAAAATCAGCTCTGGTTGTAGGGGTAAGATCTGCATATTTTCACCTTCCCAAGGCCACATATTGGTAGGAAAATGGTGTATCTGACTGTGGTTTTTCTTCATTTCTTGATTTTTAACGAATTTAAAGTATAATAATTCTTGAAATCACCTGTACCTTGTGATCATCAATCATTGCTTGTCACCATGTCCCTCCTTACTTATGTGTGCATGATGAAATAATCCAGAGGGTTATTGATCACTTTTCAGTGAACATGTTTCTTTTTGAACTGTCTAGTTATGTAGTTCAGTTCATGTTTCTGCTGATATGACATTGATCTGTTCTTAATGAAATGGAAGCTCTTTCAGTGTCAAATTCTGTGGTACTTCAGAGAATAATTTATATATTTTGTGTAAAGAAAGAATGATCACGAGTTGCCTATGTATATATAATTTAGAATCAAATTTCTGCAGCTTGTTGCAATACATACATAATTTTGAATTTTATATTTACGTACACATGAAGTGGCCTCATTTTGCAAGTTTATTATGTAATCCTGATCATGTTTTTCAAATCTTACTGATTGGATAAATAACAAGAAGTGTTCAAGACAGAAATCTGCATTAGGTCTTCCAATGTAATGTAATTTGCCATGTGAGCACTATCATCAACTCTACACTATCAAATTACATCTGCTCTGAGATTAGTATGTTGGGGAACTAGTTCTTCCAGATATCTCATGATTATCTTTATTGCAGTTACTAAATCAAATAGTATGCGAGCTGCCGCCAGAACATCCTGTATCATCTAACCATAGGCCCCTGCGCGAACTTCTTGGACACACTCCACTACAGGTACTTGGATATGCTTTTATGCTCAACTTCCTTAGATTTGTAGTTTTCACAACTACTTTCTCATACACCTATTGGTTTAATTGCACAAATTTATACGGAGAACTCATGGTATCGTATGCTTCACTAGTGTTATGCTCCTTCAAATCATCCTATTGCCACTAATTTAAAACAAAATTGCAATGTGTTGTAGGCATAACACAATAGCTCTTTTTTGCTGTACTTGTAGTGTGTATCCTGACGAAAGCTATTTGAATATTTTTGAGTCACTAGTAATACTGAGCATCTGGGAATTCTTCATGCAGGTTTGTGCAGGAGCTGTCCTTGGTTGTTTGGTGTCATACCTTATGAGAGGTTCTACGTAGCCGGCTTTTCTCTTGATCGATCGGTCTGGTAAATTTAGCTTATGAATGCTATTGGAGTCGGTTTCTGCACCAGATATCTTTCTTTGCTTGTTTTCAAGATAGCATGGTAGCAGCTTTTATGATTTGATTTGAACCTTAATCAGTCATATGTAATTGTATACTCATTTATGTACAAAAGCATGCAGGGATGTTTCTTCTGAGAGAAAAAAAAGGGACATGCTGTTTGTAAGGATGACTATCCAAATATCAATTAAAATATCATTATTTAGTCTGTGGAGTATAAGTATTCAAGGCAGTGATATTATAGCTGGAGGCAAGAAAAGAACCTATTTGGAAAACATGTACTTTATTTTTAAGAAGAAAAATTAGAGGTCCTTTGACACAAATCTGAGAGAAAATTAAACAGCACTGTAGTCTTGGCTTTTCATTGTAGTCTGAAGTCATCGTTGTTGGCTGAACCATGGAAACATAATGTTCTCTTATTTCATCTTTCTCACTGTGAACCAGATGCCTAATCTTCCAGCTTTGCTCTATTTTTCAGTAAATATGATGTTTGTATTCTTCAAACTAAATTACTTGATGCACTCTGCATGCATGTCTGTTGCATCCAGAGGTCCAGAGGAAAAGGAGTTCCAAGTGCATCAACATCTAACTTGCTATGTATATTCTATTTATTGACTGCCAATTTGTGAGAATGACAAAGTTTTGTGGTAGGGGAATCTTTCCCCAGAATTGACGAAGTTTTGATTGACTGCCAATTTGTGAGAATGACAGTTTTGTAGTCGGGGAATCTTTCGCCTGAATTTACAAAGTTTTGATCGACTTGCTGTGAGAATGACAAAGTTTTGTGGTAGGGGAATCTTTCGCCAGAATTGACAAATGATTAGATGTTAGGTTAATTATAGATTATCTCATAGTTAGTTAGTTTTAGTATCTCGATCTTTATATTTTAAAAAATTATATTGACATTCATATAATTATGAAAGCGAGATATATAGGTCTATTTTGATTTTCTCAATAGAAATATAAAAATAAAGGGTAAAAAATAATTTTAATGTTTCATTTGATGGTAATAAATGATGTTGATGGTGACGGATGACGGTGTCGTTAAGGGCTGCGAGTAGTTGTTGTATGAGGAGACCGATGACGAGAGGTGAGGGTCGCCTTGCATTTGTATTGACGTCGACGTGTAGTTGCTGAGCGACGAAAGTGTTGCCGATGTAGATGTCGAACGATGTTACTCTATATCTATATTGGCATCGACATAGTTGCCAAGCAGCATTGCTCGACATCTACATCAACGGTCCTTTCATCGCTCGATAACTGTGTCGACACTAATGCAGATACAAAGCAACAAAAGAGTTGCTTGGCAACTACGTTGACACTGACGTAATTTGCAGCTACATCGGTATTAATGCGAAGGTAGAGCAACGAAAGGTCGCTCAACAACTGTGTTGACGCCGACGTAATTACCAAGCGACGTTGCTCGGCATTTGCGTTGATGAAGATGCAAAGAGGCGCGCTAACGCAATTGTCAAGCAGTGTCTCTCTGCATCTATAAGGGAGATGCCAAGTGACCATCACCTCTCGCTGTCACTCTCTTCATCCACAATAATCACTCGTGGCCTTAGCAGTGTCGTCATCTATCAACATCGATGTTGTCTATCACAATTAATTGATATATTAAAATTATTTTTTTATCTTTTATTTTTATATTTTTGTTAGTAAAATCGACGTCGTTATGATAAATAAACTTAGATATTTTAATTTTATAACTATAAGAATGTCATTATAACTTTTTAAAGTATAGAAATCAAGATACTAAATATAGCTTAATATATAATTATCACGATATTATCAAATTAATATTAATAGATTAACCTAATCCTTATAAGTCCATTCAAGCTAAATCCTACTTCCATATGAGATTAAATTGATGTATTATGCTAATTATGGATAATCAATTTCTAATCGAACGATTCGATGCTTGTGATATCATTCGTTAGATTTCGATTCAATGAAATAACACCTCTACTTATTAACTTCATGCCAAAAATGTTTACATCCAATGGTAATAGAATTATAGCCCAAGTCCATCCAATATCCATGAACAAGGTGTTGATGAGATGAGATCATTCCGTGGATGCTGAGCGATGAATATATATATATATATATATACTTACATGTCAATGCAAATTAGTTTCATTTAAAGATTTCTGTTCTACTCTTGAAACTTATGCAGACCAATGAAAGCAATGAATGATTGTGGATAGCCAACTTTTTCTGCAGCTGCTTATGTCTAATTTATAATTGATTGCAACACATAATAGCAAACAAATCACATCAAATGGTAATTACTTGGAGAATTAATTGTTAATTCCATTATGAGATGTTGAGTGCATAAGCAATAATAATTGTATCAGAAATGTCTCTATCCAACCCATCCCTTTCTCTTGTCATGTGTTTATCATGCACAGTAAAATATAGCAAATCAACTGCTTTCATCCTCTATTCTTCTGCCTGTCCATATCTATCAGATGACTGATTAGAATATCCAAATCTTGTGGCATTAACATAACAAAATTAGGTTGAAGTGTACCCTTCAATGCTACATTCTATATTCATCATGCAAAATCCTCCCTTGTAGAGTAAGATATCAATGCTCGTAATAAGTGGAAGAATAGGATGGTTGAGAGATGACGATGGGGAGGGTTCTCATCCTATTACTAAAATATCCCATCTTGTTTTCGACCAAGTTGGGAATTTTCATCCTAGTGTTGATGAATTGAATGATTTGTTAGAGTACATTGATGTCGTTAACATAATCATATTTCATAATTCAATATAATTTGATAATACATGAGTCGTTATCCCGTCAAACATCATTTTTTATTTGCTTGTATAATTTTTAAATTTAGATTATGAAAAATATAAATTCAACATAATGATTTCTTTTGATGTGTGGGTCATATTGATATTACGGACATTCGAAAATTGCATGATTGATGAGTTATGTCCCTCCATAATCTTATACTTTTTTTCTTTTTTTTTTTACCCTTATTCTAGATTCAAATGATGTCATGTTCTTCTAAGAACACACTTGGGTAATTTTTTGATTCATATAAAAATAGAATATATGAATTATGATTAGAAAAATTAATAGTTATTGTAAATAATAAGACAAATGATAAAATTTTAGAAAGAATTCGGAGATACATATGTATTAAGGTCAAATATCATGGATTAATCAAGATTTCTATCCTAAAGTCCGAGGCTAATTATAATTATAAAGTGAGTTGATATCCCATCTCGATGAATTGAACAATAAAATAAAATTAAAATATAACTGAAAATAAAATAAAAAAAAGAAAGAGTATTTATTATTGGTATCAATAAGATTTGTTTAGAATGCTATTTGTATAGCTTAAAAGGTTCCTAAAAGTCATATTGAAAGGTATAGTACACCATACTTCCTTTCACGAGGATAATTAATTAATTAATTGATTATATATTTTAAAGATATTTTCAATAGTTCTTAAAATAACTCAAAAATTATAAAAATTAAAATTAAAATAATAATAAATAAGAAGAAAAATAATAAAGGTATTGCTTGATGGTTAATGAAGCACACTATAAAATTTAAATTTTACTCAGTGTAAATAACTTTTATCTCAAAGGAACAAAATGAATCTAAGTCTTGAATTATATTCTTTCTAACCCATATTTTTATTATTACAATATGATATCAATGATTAGTTGCAGAGTTAGCATTAATAATATTCCTGAGAGACTTTAGGAATTACGTAATTTCTTAGTTATAATCGTATATAGATACTTTATAATCTTCAAAAGATTTCACATCATGTCTCTCTTAAAGTTAAATTCTTCTTATAGAGGGATAATAAATATTAATTATAAGGACAGAGGTTAAAGTTCAATTTCAATCATACACTAATATATTTTTTTAAATTTTATTTTTTAATATACTACTTGACCATTCAATCAATTTATTATTATTATTATATTGAATATCATTTTTCATAAAGGATAAAGAGGTAAAAGACGAGATTCAAGCATAGAATCTTAAGATTTACTGTCAAAATCTTTACCAATAAAATTAATTAACACCTTTAAATTTTATTTTGACTAACTAATAAATATTTAAAATAATAAAATAAAAAATTTTAGAAGGAACTCAAAGATATGCATATTTTGTATTAAGGTAAAATCTTATCTTGTGTGTGGGATTGATCGAGAATCTTATCCGAGATTCAATCAATATATTATCTTTTATCAGCAAGATTATTATGACAAAACAAGCAACAAAAATAGAATTAAAACATAAGTAGAAAGAGAATAAAAGATGGAGAGTATTTCCTATTCATGTCATAGGAATTGTTTAAGACTTTCTTTATAGAGCCAAAAAAAAATAAAATAAAGGGACATTTTCTTTCATGAGAATGATTATTATAACTACCCTTAATTAATTAAATATACTTTTTAAGTTTTTTAAAAAAAATATTTTTCCAACGGCATGATATGTTTCATCTTCAATTGCAGAATGAGACTCATCTCCTTTGTTTTTGTTCTTTTTTTTGGCTATTTTTATTATATTCTCTGTCTGTATCAGAAATCCCTGAGAAGTGCACTTTAGATTCTCACCATCAATGGACAACAGCATTTTAGTGTTCATAGATGTGAGAATGAGCAGTAGAAAATAGACAATGATGAGATGTTGGAACAGCACACGGGCAAAGCTGTCAACACTGACTGCAATCACAGCTCACCGGAGATTGTGATGGTGGTGGCCATGCATTCGCTTGTCCAACATTTAGATTGTGACATCAAAGCCTACGATTTCCCTTCTCTCAATCACGAGCGGATTTAGCAAGAGTTGAACATATCATGTACGCAGACAGGTAAGTGAATCTGGATTCGATGCTGTTAGCCTCCTATATATGATTACATGTCTGCAGACACCAACAGAGAAAAGGTGGGAGAGGAGCAGACTTTTCCTGTTTTTGGTCGCGAGAGAGAGAGAGAAGAAGAAGAAGAAGAAGAAGAAAGGCAAGATGATTCCTTCAGGAATTGCAGCAGCATCTTCTTCCTCTGCCTCCTTCTACGACGTCTGCAGCTACGCAGCTGGAATTGCCGGTGAGGTTTCTCAGCACCCGCTCAACGTTGCTTCTAATTGTTTCTAGTGGTGTAGTTGTCAAGATTGTCGAACCAGTAATCCTGCTATCAACCTTAGATTAGTTAATCCCATGAACAAAAGGTCCTCCGGGAAATTACACATAGCCCGCAGGAGCAGAATCTATACAAGCTGCTCTTAGGAAGCTAAAAGAGAGTTCTTCCAAATCATTGTTCCTTTACCCTTCCCCAGCAAAGGGATAAAGGGAAAATGGTGAATGCAGCAGATATTTGAATCGATTTATTCTTGGTGCATAGCGTTCGTTCATGTCTTCATCACTACTTTCTTTCCCCTACCCCGGCAAAGGGATTAAGGGAAATGGTGAATGTTTTCGCCTTCAGCAGTTTATTTTGATCTGTTGCAGGCAATGTTTTCGCCTTCGTCTTGTTTGTGTCGCCAATGTGAGCCCACTTCATCGACATCTCTACTATTTCCATCTCCGTTTACATTTGCACATGAAAAGCTCAAATGCAGCACGATTTGCTTGAATTCTTCAGGCCGACCTTCAAAAGAATCGTCCAAAACAAGTCCACCGAGGAGTTCTCAGGCCTGCCTTACATATATTCCCTCTTGAACTGCTTGATCTGCATGTGGTATGGCCTTCCTTGTGTCTCCTACGGGGTGATCCTGGTTGCCACAGTCAATTCGGTCGGTGCCGCCTTCCAATTAGTCTATGTCATCCTCTTCATTCGCTATGCGAATTCTGCAAGAAAGGTGAATGGATGAACAGATCATATCTCATCTTCTAGCTTAAGCTTTTAGACAGCAATTGATGTGTGATTGATTGTGCAGTTGAGGATGTCGGCGCTGCTGGCAGGAGTTGCCTGTGTTTTTGCTGCCATTGTATTTGTCAGCCTTGAGTTCTTCGATCACACGAAGAGGCAAACATTTGTTGGATACTTGAGTGTTGCGTCGCTTATCTCCATGTTTGCTTCTCCATTGTCTATCATTGTAGGTTTTCTTTTCATCGCAAATTTAGATATCGATCGATGATTGTGTTCGGATTTCTTTACCTATCTATGTGGTGCACTTGTCAGAGTCTTGTGATCAGGACTAAGAGTGTGGAGTTCATGCCTTTCTACCTGTCCCTCGCCACCTTCTTGATGAGCATCTCCTTCTTTGCATATGGGATGCTGTTGCATGACTTCTTCATATATGTAAGAATGCTGAAATTTTAGATTGGATTCTCGTAGATTGCTTTCGGCGATTGATGCTTGTTCTTCTGAACTGCTGTTTTGCAGCTCCCAAATGGAATTGGAACTGTTCTTGCAGTCATACAACTGGTGCTGTATGCCTACTACAGCATTAACTCAAGAGAAGACTCTTTTAACATGCCATTGCTGGTTTCATAGTGATGTTCTAGTTTGACAAGGTAAAATGTGCATTCATTAGTTTCATGCAATTGGTTGCTTTGCATAGATAATATTTTAGATGCAGAAAAGTAATCCAACTCAGAGGTTTGGCATTTTCTCATGTATCAAAGCTTGTACCTTTCCAACTCTGTTCTGTATGCACTGATTGTGTTTATCATGCTAAAGGGTCCAATACTTTTTGAATCTTGATATGTTGATGTCATACTCTAATCAATGATATTATTCTCATTATTGTATAATTTCCGAACATGCTAATCCCAATTTATATTTTATTTATATTTTCAGGTGATCAACACTTTTAGAAGCTGGAAGAAGAGGAAGTTTTCAAATCAAGCGACATCGGAGATAGTTCATTTTTTGTTAATAGATGTTTGGTCACAAATTTATTCATTTTACTGACAATGATGAGACCTAAAAAGAATGTTATTTTAGTGATCACAAATTATTTTGTAATTATAAAATTTTGGATGATGAGCTTATGCGCAATGTGACGTCCTCGCTCAGTTATATCGAACGTATTACTTGCTCCATAAAAATCCCAAAAAAAATGTGAAGCATTAGCTTTCACAAATAACATCGTTAACGTCGTTCCCAGGCTCGAATATAAAAAGATGGATGATTGTACGAAGAATTCATAAACATAGATCTTAATTATTGTTATTACATGATTAGATCATCTTTCACTAGAAACAAGAAAATAATTTATTACTTTTGATTTAATTAAAGATATTGTCTTTTTGTTATTGACGGTGATAAAAAACATCTAAAAGAAATACTAGAATAGAGATGATGATCTAACTTCTAACAAATGCTAGAATAAAGAAGCCTTTCTTTTCCCCCATAATATTCTACTCCCCTAGAAAGAATCCAACCAAATAATGTTATCTTTTGCTAAAACCTGATGATCTTATCCTGACCTCTCTGAGCCCCAAAGCAAATGCTGAGTGTGAGAATACAAACCATAAACTATTTCCTCTGTCAACAAACAACACATGAAGTGTCTTCTCTGTTGCAAGATATGAACAACAATGAGCACAATTTCTGAGTTGACAGGGGGGAAGATTTCCTCATTGTTTGATGAGACTTGTCTTTTGTTAGACACATTGATGATACATGTACTTTCTCGTTAACATGCATTATCCATTGGTAGAAGAAGATAAGTTAGACCTATTTATTTGTCGGCACAAATAGAGGTCATCTCAACCTTTTCCTTCTCATTCTTATAGGTGAGAAGAAGTCTCAAGTAGTGTGACATGGAATACAACAAATGGAGCATGTTGGCATTTTTGTTTGTGGGGAATCTGTGCCAATTAATGGGTATCAAACTATTTTGCCACCATCTGAAGATTCTCAACTCCATGGACTTGCAAACAGACAACATGAGTTCTCAACATCTCCCACCTTATTCTCTCCTGTACATTTCTCTCCCAGAGTCAATTCATCCTGCATAGGAAAGATGAAGTTCTTCAGGAAAATGATCAATAAAGTTTAAAAGAACTCTCAAATTTAGGCGAAACTAATAATATTTAAGAATTAAAAGAAAAAATTACACGTGTAGTTCTACTGTATGAAAAAGAAGTGATGTTTGTATGCTAAGATTGCTCCTTTACAATATAGAAGATTAAGATTTGAGTTTAAGAAACAATCTCTATATGATCTTTTCAATTTTTTTTGCTTTATTTTGTAAAATGTTACATTCTCTTTTAAATAAATACACATTTATTTTTAAGGAAATACAATTTTGTACAACAGCAATTGACAAAGTTGGTATTAATTTCTGGCCAACTCTAGCAGCAGGTTTAGGGAAAAAAAAATCTTTTTGGTAAAAATGATTACAAGTTTTAGAGGATTGCTCTTCTGATGTCTTCACCTGATTTTTATCATTGATTGACTGCATTTACTAAGCATTTATGAAACTGTTAATAATGAAATGGATAGATTTTGGCCATCTATAAGTTTAAGCTTTTTAAAGTGGACTCACAGGAGAGAATGGAGAAATAGAAGAAACATATCATTTAGTTGAGATGTCATGATTTCATTTGCTTCGAAGTAAAGGGTAAGCATGGAAGCTCCAACCATCCAATGGGCAAGTCTAGGTTTCTCCCCTTTCTTCCTTTGGCTTGACTATGAAGGTAGTCATTGCAAGTTGCAATGCACACTGGATATGAACCATCACTGATGCCATGAAAAGTGAAAGGCATTGGAAAACCATGAGAGACACAGAACAAGCACAACATTGCCATATCATACAGCCAATCTGCTGCCAAAAGGAAATGGTTCCTGTGGGGAACATAAGACTCTCACATCACTTTATAGGTGAAGAAGACTCTTGATGATAAATAATAATAATAATAATAATAATAATAATAATAATAATATTACTAATTATTATTATTATAAACTCAAAAGATGATGGAGACAAGATTAGAGAACTATCTTGAATTAAATTAAATTTAACTCTATAGTTCTTTATATACCGTCGCATATAAACTTTCGGAGTACTAAATCTCTCTAGATTTAAGAGCACTAAAGTATTTTTCTTTTAACTCCACATGTTAGGTATTTAGAGAACAACCAACCCTTAATTTTCACCTGATTATTTTTTGTTCAAATAGAAATCTTTGAAAACATAAATCCCTTATCCCTAAGCAAATTGGTCTCCAAAAAACATGTTTTTAGTTAAGAATTTTCTTAAAAAATACTAACCAAACTTAATAAATCTGAACAATAAACTATGCCATTTAGATCTTGTTTAGATTTAAAGATCCACTTCCTTCTTGGTTTGACCATGTAGACACTCATTGCAGGTTGCAATCCACACCATGGACTGAACCATCATGAGATGACTTGAGTGATCAAGTGAACTGATGAACAAAGAGGAACTCATCTGCTGCTAAAAGTAAATTGTTCCAAACAGTAACCTCTGCATTTCTTTTGCTCTGACATTCAACTGTCTATATATGTACTTTCTTCACTTCTTTTTCTCTTTGGTTTGACTATAAAGCCACTCAATGAAAATTGCAATGCACACACACTATATATGAACCACAATTGGTGCCATGAGTGACAAAGTGAAGACAATAAACAAAGAGAAAAAGATAACAAGCTCCACCCTGCATTGTTTTTATAGCCATCTGCTGCCAAAAGGATATTGTTGTGAACAGTAAACTATGCAGACATCATATGCCATTCAAGTCTTTTTTAAATGTGGTGATGCCTTCTGCCCTTCCAATTAAGTTTGGCGCATCTTTTCTTCAAGTCCCCTTGGATTTTTCCGGAGCTTTCAAGGGGTGGAAGAAGCTTATTAAATCCTCCAACTCTGCCTTATCTTTGGGTTATGGTAACAGGAAGAAGTCTCAGTCCCAGGTATGTTTCCTTCCTCTTACAGCTTTGCTCATTACTCAATGCAATAGAAATGGACTGTGTTTCTATGTTCGTCTTCCCTTTGATTCATGGGAGTTCTTAGATTTTAGCTCTATGAAGCAGGAAATTTCCGGTAAAGCCGACATTACAAATAAGAAAAGACATCCTTAGCTGCTGTGGCCGACTATTCGGATGCTTTACTGTAAATGATGCATGGAGAAAGTTGGACAGGAAAAAAGAATAATTGTTGGTTTCTCCTTGTCGTATCTGAGAACAGCATTTAACGCTATATTGAGGGGATTAAAGAGAGGAAAATTGTCAAAATCAGGTTCAAACTAAATAAAAAATAATTTCATGATATTTTCCAGATCTTACTTTCTGCATAACTATTTAGTTCATCAAAGATGTTGATGGTTCTGAATCAACAGCTATGTTGATCATTAAGAATGATACCCAGTGCACTGATACCAGCTATTATAGCATCATAGATCTTTGTTGATAATAGGTTACATAACAGTTGTTTTCAATATTACTGTAGATTATTGACTATTTACAAGTCCTCTCTTTTCATCATATCATCAAGATTTAGATTTTCCCTATTTTGCACTGATCTTCTTCCAATCTCATGGTCCCCTCAATGCTATATTAGGTAGGAGTGATTTGAATAAATGATTAATAATGTTTAATGAGTTATAAAATAGGAGATTTTGTTGATTTTAGACAGGGCTGATATGAGTAGTTGATTAAGAAGGTCTAATTAATATGAGAGAGGAGATGAAAGATGTTATTCAGAACAAAGTGTTAGAGATAGGCACTCAGACTCACATTTTGCTTTTTCCTTGACAATTTCAAGAATTCCTAATCCATGTAGGGGAAACAAATAGAAGATCAAGAAAAGTTCAAGGCTGAATTGGCAACTAAAAGACTGGCAATGGCATCCTGTCAACCTCCAAGAACTACTGAACTTGTGACCATGGATGTGGAGAATGTTCTTCACATGAAAGAAGGATTGGGTGAAACCAGCTATGCTCAGAATTCCTCCCTTCAGGTCAAGATCTTCCCTTTCATGTCAACAAATATCTAATGATTTTGACCTCCTCTCAATTTTTTTTTTTTCCATTGTCTGTTCTTTATTCAGAAGAAGAGCATGGAGGCCATAAAGCATATCATAGTAGACTCAGCAACAGATGTGTATGCCTCAAGAACACCAGGATGCTTCACAATTGCTGATCTTGGTTGCTCCTCAGGGACTAATGCCTTTTCACTAGTCAGCAAAATAGTCGAATCCATTCATGAAAAGGCTCGACAGTCAGAAAGGCCGACGCCAGAGATCTTGGTGTTCCTTAATGATCTTCCGACCAATGACTTCAATTCTGTGTTCCTGAATTTTCCGGAGTTCACTAGGAAGCTCAAAGGAGGCATTGAGCTGCAAGAAGGCAGTGCTCCATCTGTATACTTAGCTGCACTTCCTGGGTCCTTCTATGGCAGGCTTTCCCCAAGCAATAGTCTTGATTTCATCTATTCTTGTCATAGCTTGCACTGGCTTTCTGAGGTTAGCATTCAGTTCTCTAAATCCATATATGATCTCTAATAACTAAGTTCTTTCAGATAGATCTGATACATGTATTCATAAACTAAGAGTGAAGTGTTGTCCAATGAATCTGAAGGTTCCTCTGGGGCTTGTTGACGGTAATGGTAAGCCAATTAACAAGGGGAAGATATACATATCTAACACAGGCCACCCTGCTGTTCCTTTAGCATACTTGAGGCAGTTTCAGAAAGATTTCAGCCTCTTTCTCAAGTCAAGATCAGCAGAGTTACGTTCTGGTGGACGAATCGTTGTCCTAATTTTAGGAAGAAGAACAGATGATCACAGCGATAAGAGTGCAACAGTTTTGTGGGAACTTTTAGACCAGTCTTTGGCCATTATGGTCTCACAAGTGAGTGCCACTCTTTGTCTTTTTATTCCTTTTAGTGTTCATCTGCAACTTGCAGGGATAAATGAGTTCATTCCTTTGAAGCACTCGAAATGAGGTTTGGAAAGTAGGCAAAATAATGTTCTTTTGAGTTCCTTGTCATTTTCTCTGTTGTTACATTCTGCATTTGCTTCATCTTCATCCATTCTCCTCAAATATCATACAGGGATGTCTATGGATTGAAAGCTCAAGATAAAATATAGCAAAATTATATTATAGTTTCCATTCCTTAAAGCAACTCTCATATCCTAAACCATTTCTACTATGTTCTTCTACCTGCCTCACAGGAAATGGTTGACGAAGAGAAGGTAGACACATACAATGTTCCATTTTATGCTCCATCAACAAAGGAGATTGAGGATGAAGTAGGCAGAGAAGGATCATTTGAGATTGACTTCATACAAGCTTATGAGCTGAACACAAGCACTGGAGATCCTCACAAGGATGCAAGAATCACATCGGTGGCCATTAGAGCCATACAGGAGTCGATGATCACCCACCACTTTGGAGAAGGCATTGTAGATAAATTATTCCAAATTTATAGCGGATTGCTCAGTGAATTCTTGGTCAAACAAGAACTAAAATGTCCTCTCTTGATAGCAGTTCTAAGAAAGCCACATCAAACATAAAATCTGGTCACACACCAGTATGTATAAATTACTTCAAAGTCGACAATGACAACAGCATTACTTCATCTTTGGATAGGCATCTTCATCTTTTCAGCTTCAAATTCAACAGCATGTTCTTTATCTTTGTAATTTCTCCTTTGAGAGCCTTCTTAAATTCATGCTCATCCCAGTCATAGGCTGGTATGGCATTTTGTTTCCTACTGTGCTTCCATATCAAGTGAATATACTGTGGCATTTGTATTGTGTATACAATTTTGATCTTCCAAAACTTACTTTTACTGCTACTCATGGTTTTGCTGTGCCATTATGTGTTCCTAAGGACAGATTTTGTTCATGTACTTTCCATGAGGAAGAAGAGAAGCTGCTTAATGAAATAAGAATTGCTGAACAGAGGAAGGAGACTAAATGTGAAAGATACTGAGGCCAGATAGTGCAGTCTTTTGGATGAGAGAACTGTTGCCAATGACCTTTCAAGGAAGGACAATAAATGATAAGCAACTTTGCTTCTTTCATGTTCATCATCACATCTTTCATGCCAGAAAAAAAAAAATGCAAAGTTCTATTTGATATATATTATAAAAATTGCAACACGAAGGGATAGGAGAAGAGAAAGTTTATTCCTCTGAGAGGCAGGAGAAAGAACCAGAGTTGCCAAGTTCAACATCATCCTAACAATAACTATACAACCTTACTCTTGCAAGCAAAGACATTTTATGGCAAAGGTGTTTGCTAACCAAAAAATTCTTCCTTGTGATGTCTTTGCAATCCAAGTTAAAAGGTATGTGTTAACCATGTTGGCCACATGTTTGAACTGTTTATTTTAGAAGAGTATTTGAATCTACAATTCATGAAAATTTTTCCCTACTACAATGCTTATTATTATTCCTCACTATAATAGACACCATTTGCTAGGATTGGTTTCATTTGTCATTTTCTTTGGTCTAGAGTCATTAATTTTCCCTCAGGCCACAAGTCAACTACAGTACAATGGGCAATAAATCTAGCACATGTCATCTAATCTGATGTCAGTGATGAATATTAGGGAAACTTGATCTGAAGAATCTTAAAATGAGAATTTAAATTTCTTCATGTTCTTAGGACTCTTCATCCTCTAAGGTGTACTTGATACATATAACCATTTCAAGAAATGTTCTTTAATTCATTCTTAGTAAAATTTCATCCTCTTTTTCTTCTTTTAAATATTATGACTGGTGTCTCTATTTATTTCAAAAGTTGTTGCTCTTGACAGTATAATTTATAATTGCATGAATCCAACATCATGATTGACAATCCTTCTTTTGGTTAGTCTTAGTATCTAAGCCATAGCTTTGATTAAAAATAACAAAGCTGGTGATTTCATTTAGTAGATATCATAACATAAAGGTTTTGTGTTGATTGCCAGCTGCTTCGGCCTTTTGTGTGATGTTCTTGATTTCAGTCACCGTCGTGCCAAAGTAATGCGCTTTCGGATATTAGAGCAGATATCAGCAATCTGACAATTGTTAGTTAGACTACTTTCCTTTAACTTGAAATAAAGACTAAGCAGAAACACAGTTTTTTTAGGAATGACAATATAAATAATTGCATTTTGTCAAGAATCTCATATCCCACTCTCAACCAATGTTGTTTACCACAGCACCCAAGTAGTGTTCCTCCATGGCACCTAAAATGAAAAAGCATCCTGTTCCCTAAATAACACTTTAGTGATATTGGATTACACATGCTGAGCATGAACATGCAGTGTTTTATTCTGTTTTATCAGTCAGTATCAGATCAATCTTTTTTAGTTGGTTATGTAAGAGCAATGAAAGATCGAGGCAGTAGTACATGTCCTTTAAAGCAAAAGCTGTTTGCCATGTAAATACTCATGTTACTGCAAGAAATATATCACTATTACAATGCCAAATGGCCCAGTTGCAGAACATTTTCTTAGATGGAAACAACTGCAGTACACAATGTGAAGTTACATGTCGGAATCCAGTTAAGAGGAAAGAGCTCACTAAACATGTTCTTGTTTTAACTTAGGATTGTATGGTCTGGTATTGTTTTATTCTTTTCACATCTAGGTTTCTGTATGCATGAAAGATGAGAACTTCCAGAAGCATGTTTCATCAGTATTAGAGTCCTTTGTCTAGCTGATAGACATCTTGACCATAGAATTGCAGGTTCTAAAAAGCTAAAATAAGATCTAGCACCTTCTTCATGCCACACATGACAATCACCTTCTAAATTCTGAAGCCTTCTTGAAACAAAAAGTAAAGAACTATGGATGTGATTAAGAAAATGTTGCTTCCTGTCAAAGTTTATGAGCAGCCATTCTAGAAAAGACAAGTGTTGTCATTGTATAAAATAAGATCTGGAAACTTCTCAACACTTTCATCATCTTCATGCTACACATCACAATCATCTTCCAAAGTCTGCTGAAGATCATGCAAAAGAATTTCTGTCTGTTAAAACCCCAATGTCATGACAAATCTACATATAATTTCTGACTGCAGTACAAAAAAGCTTGGTGGTCACGAGGGTTCACCATTGAATTAGGCACTCTAGCTTGCGTAGCAGGAACACTTTGATCCTTTTTTCTTTATCAAAGTAGAAAGTGAAGCAAATAAACTGATCAAAGAAGAGACATTTGTTTAAGAAAGTCACCAGACAACTGCCTCAAGATAATGAAGGAAAAGCAAGACTTCTGCTATATGCTCCCACCAAAACTGATGCAGGCGGCTATGGATGTCCACTAGTATTCCTTAAGGTCCAAATCCATCTTCTCACCACTGGCACAGTTTTGTCTCATCAGGACATTTGCTTGCTGTTAGACCATGGACATCTAAGATACTAGGGGGACCTTGATTAACCTGGTGAAGCCACCTACCTCCTAAATTCTTGAAAGTTTGGAAGTCATTCTTGCCTTTGGAATTGCTTTCAAGGATAATTCAACAAAAACATAACTATCTAGTTTGAATGATTTGGACTCAATAGTACACTGTAAAAGACAAAGGCATTATTTCTTATTAATTCATCTACCTTTTCCAAGTTTTGCAGCACATTCATGTACCATGTGAGCAATGTTTCTCAAATGTGATCAAATTGAACTTACCTGGATGTTTCCAAGGCCTTCAGATCCAGCTATGATGTTTCATTTGATAGTTATTGAATTAATGATATTGGATGGTTCATAACTTTTTGCTAGTAAAACACATGTTAGATATTAGTGTGAATTGGCTTCATAGCAAGAGAGAGAGAGAGAGATCAATTTATCTGAGGAGTTCAATTGGCACTTTTGTATAGAACAAGATCCTGAATGCAATAGTATTCTACTGAAGAAACTCCCTAGTGCCCACATCAAATGGTGATGGCAGCAGGGTAGTCTTTATCTAATGGCTGAAGTAGGACATAACCTAAGCCATTACTGCTTTATGGGTGCTCTTAGATGTTGTAGTGTTCTACCTCATTTGCAAAAGGAAACCATGGACATATCTTTAGAAATTTGGCTGCATTTGTCTTCTATCAGCTTTATCATTTCCATTGATGAATGAAAAGTAGTGTCCCATTCACCTAATCTAAGATGAACATCCTTCACTAAATGCAAACCAAAAGGAGCACTATTCTGAATCCTTTTACATGGAGTTAACCAAGTAACTGAGCTAAGTTAGACCTCTCTGTTAGTGCTTAGACTAATAGTTATGTCATTAGATATAGATAATTGTATGGGAATATTTCACACTATTTAGTGGTTTATTGAGATATCCTAATCTCATTTTATTCGTATTCTTGGGCAAATGTTTTCAGCCATGAGAAATAAAATCCACCGACTGCAATTGGATAGCTGTGTGAGATGTCATTCATGCCCTCTTGAAAGGAATCAGTCACTCCCTCTCTAGTGCTGTTTCTAAATTTTTATTCATCTCTTTGTTGCCTTCTTTTCCTTCATTTTGCTCTATAAATTCCACCCCTGTCCTCACCTCCAATTCCCTTTTCCCCTTCTCCTCTCCTCTCCTCCCTCGCTTTGCTTTATCAAGGTTACGCTGCTCCGGCCTTCTTCCACTGTTCTTCCCCTGCCTCTGGTGGTCTTCTGTTCCAAGAACTCTTTGGGGAAAACCCATCAGATTCTTTTCTGGAACTACTGATTCTGTTTCAGAACCCAAGGAACAATCATCAAGGTCCGGCCTTTGCTTGATTTCTGGTGTAAAAATCCCACCTTGCAGCTGAAACAAGGGAGGTTTACCTGTTCTCTTGGTTCCAAGTTCTGTGCTTCTCTGCATCAAAGCTTTGTTTTCCTTTCACATGCATCATCACATTCTCTTGTTGTTTCCGATTGATGTCGGCTATCCTAAGTGAAATCCTACTCTCTGGGTTTATGATAAGTTCCACACTTCGGCGCAGGACTCATCTTGTTCAATCCTTCTCTGTTGTCTTCCTTTACTGGTTTTATGTATTCTCATGATCTTGTTCTCAGATCTGAGCATATCTATAGTCTCTCAATCTCTTCGTCCTTTTTCCTGTAATCCTTCAAAGTTCAAAGGATAACGACATCTTTCACGTAGATTTCCACCCAAGATCTTCTCTTTCCTAAGCAGCACTACCAAATCTTCCATGGCTTCTTCTCCTAGTGGGACTTCCTCCGGATCCAGCCAGCTCCAGAATTCTGGTTCAGAAGAAGACCTGCAGGCCGTGATGGACCAAAAGAAGCTAAGGCGAATGATATCGAACCGCGAATCCGCGAGGCGGTCGAGGATGCGCAAGCAGAAGCATTTGGACGAGCTGATGGCACATCTGAACCAGCTGAGGAAGGAGAACCGCCAGCTCTCGACAGCCTTCAGCCTCACCAAGCAGCAGTATGTTGCAGTGGAGGCTGAGAACTGTGTGTTGAGGGCTCAGATGATGGAGCTTGGCAACAGGCTGCAGTCTCTTGATGAGATCCTCAGCTTCCTTAACATGAACCACAACATCAGTGGTCATCAAATGATTGACAATTCCATCAAATGTTTGAATCAGCCCATCATGGCCTCAGCAGACATGTTCTACTATTGACAGACCAAAAAGGTCACTGGCACTGTATGACTGTGGTGTTTGTCATGTTGTGGTCGACTGTTTCGTATTTTACCTTTGTGTCAAGTGTTGTGTGTGTATGGAGTCAGGGTGGAAGGAGTTTGCATGTTGTGATGAAGACCTTGAAGTATGTCAGGTTTTGGTTTTGGTTTGTATGTGGTTTATTACCTACATATGCATTCAGAGCCAAGATTGTAATAGGTCTTTCTTTATAATACATGAATAGTTGCATTCAGATGAACAATGCATGCATCAAGCGCACACACACACAAGTAGAAACCAGATGGATTTTGAAAAGGATGTTGATTGTGTTTGATTCTGAGAAAGATGTTTAGAGTTGATTTTGTTTATTCAGAAGATGTATGAAGAATTTCTGAGAGGTAAAAGTGATGTGAAAACTGTAGTAATTTGGGCTCAGAGAAGTAGAAACCAGAAAGCAGATGGATTATGCATCTGCTTTCTGGTTTCTAAAGAGGATGCTCACTTGCCCTTAAATGGTGGAAGAACTGATGTTGTTTCATTATTATTTGAAATAGTTTCTGATAAGACTGTTTATATTGATCCTCTCTTGACTACTAAGTATGTTCTTTACTTCTTAGGTATGTTCTTTACTTCTTAGGAGATTAAGATGAATGGCATACAAAACTAGAATATAGGTGAATTTTGAGAAGGATGCTTAAAGAACTTATTAGGTTTGATCAAAAAATAATTCAAGAATAGTTAGGTCAATGATGACAGAAAACAAGTCTTCATGTTTGTGCAAACTAGAATTGTGCATTAAACAATATGCACAGCAATTGAGGAGTACTGATAAAGAAAGAAAGCCTCTTTGGTTTCCCAAAATATTAAAATAATTAAAGTAGTATCACTGTTGATGATGTCCAAACTTTGCTTTTCCTTTTTGGATTGAGTTGGGTAGCCACTTGAAAGTGGCTCACAGTAATGAATTGAATTGAATATGTTAGGGTATGAGGTTACACACTTCTTTGTCAAAATGAGCAAACCACATTATAAACTCACCTCAGATTTAGTAAGATTCAATCAAAAAGAGATATTCCAAATTCTAATGTGCAAATAAATCAATGTAAATATGAATGTGATCCAAGTAAAATTAACCATTAACCACCAACCTACAGTATAATCTCCCTCTCTCTCTCTCTCTCTCTCTCTCTCTCTCTCTGTGCATACTTGCAATTGTTTCAGGAGAAAACACTTTGATACATGAGAATTGTTCAGCCAATTTGCAGGCAGGTAAAGATGCTTCATACCATCGCCTTTTTGTTTCTGCATGAACCAATTGTGCTCCTTCTTCCTCTTGTTGTTGACATGTTTGCTGAGAAGAAGTGCTTTAGGTGGTGGATTTAGGTTGTTTGCTTCTCATATCCTGTTTGAGTGTCAAGTGGTATTATCTCTTTATCCCTTCTTCAAGATATAATATAAATCAAATTTAAGTTTCTTGTTTGATGAGGCTCAGATTTCCAGTTGGACGAGCGAGAAATGTCAGATTTCCAGTGCATCGCCTATTGGATCCGAGGCCTTATCTCTTACTCCTTCTAGTGTCTATGGCTAAACAGGAACGAGGCCACAACTATCAGGCGTGAGATGCATGCCGTAGTTCTCTCTTCATTTGTTTGATCATGAACAGATGTTGATGTTGAACCGTAACATTGCTTATTTAGATCGGTAAAGATCTTGCCAAACACGTTTCAACTCACACAACAATTGTTTTCTTCCTCATCAGTAGTAACAAGTGTCATTGTGAGACTTCATCTGGGCCTTCATCAACCTGGTAGGCCTCTGCAAGCAACCAAGGCTGAGCGGGTGAAGGAGACCTTGCGACTCCCCGTATGACTTCCAACAGAAGGCCTCTCTAGGAACTTGAGTCTCGTTCGCCGGCGACAGCTCGATGTCCCTTAGTGCTACGCCGGTGCATGGCATGCCATCGCTGCAGGCCAGATTCATGGGTTGAAACCTGTAGGTCCCTGATATCTTCTCGTACGTGACCTCCGAGATAGCCACTGCATCCGTCCTGTTCCCGCATGATCTCCTGTTGCAGTAGTACTGATCGATCACGATCGGCACATCGACGTCGACGACCTGCACGTTGGAGAACGACACGTTCCTGACCGATCCTACGCCGCCCTGAAAGATCAAATCTGAAGTCAGCTCAGAGTTCTGAATCTGCTCAGTTGCTACGCACTGCAGAGTTTACCTGCCATGTTTTAATCCTTACTCCAGATAGAGCATTTTGGACGGTGACACTGTTAACAGAGATGTTGGAGACACAGGCCAAGCTACTTCCCTTCCCCAGCCCTCCCACGCTGCCACGATCTCATATGGTCAGTAAAAGTGAAGATTTAGTCTGCGAATTTGTTGTTTGGGATTTCTGGTTTTGATGTTTCTTCACCTGATTCCATGACCTGGGCTGCATCTGAGATGGTGGATATGAACATTAGAGCATCCAGCTTGTATTGAGACGCAGTCATCACCTAGAAAAATACAGTAGAAAATGATCAACATTGCAGTGGCTGCATTGGCTGGCATTTTTGTCATCCTCACCACATCCGATATCAGAGTGCTTGATCTCGACATCTCGAGTGTTCTGAAGGTGAATGCCATCAGTGTTGGGACTATCTTTCGGTGAAGAAATTGTAATGTTCTTCACTTTGACACCCTGAGAGCTGTCAAATTTCAGATGGCACAAAGGGCTGTTGATGATCCGAATGTTGCGGACCGTAACGTTGTAGCACTTGTACAACCTGATCACCTGTAACAAAGAACATGTCTTGAACTGGGATCCAGGACAGGTGATAAATCTAACTAGGAATCAGAGAATGAAATGTCATACAGTTGGTCTCATAGATGATCCATATTTGGTCTCTTTCTGCACAAGTCCAAGATTAGATCTTTTAGTTTGATCATACACTGTGACCAGAAATAATAGCTTCTGTCTATGCATGTGTAATGTTCTTTTCTTCACCTCAATGTGGTGGCTTTCAGAGATGTTCCACAGTACAAAACCCTGACCATCTACAGTACCACTTCCTTGTATGGTGAAGTCATGAAGCCATTTTATGTTGATCCATTGATAGAGGTTGGATTTAGCCACACTTGAAGGAGCCACAAGAGTTCCATCTATCTGAAAATTAAGTGCAATCACTCCGGTATATTATAGCAGCAGTTTGTGATATGTGAGGCAGTGAACATGAAAAGGCAGATGCGCAGCCACATAATGTTAGATAAAAACATCTTCTTAGACATGGAAGAAGTCACTTGGCAGATTCAGCTAATTCATAGAAGATGTAGGTGGCAGCTGATGTTTTTCAGCAGAGTAATTTGCTAGTGTTTAAATCAAAAAAAGAAAACCATCACCACAAAAGAAGATAGGAAAGAGAAAGAACCTGGAGAACAAGGTGAGGCATGCAAGGGCCCTGAAGAGTGACTGGTCTAACAAGAAATTTGAACTCTGATGGCAGCTCTATGGTTGCTCTGGGAACCAAGCAAGCAGCTTTCCATGCTGCTTTGAATGCCTGTACATGAACACACATAAAGAATGTCTTAATGTAGCTTCACATGAATAATTCACTAGATCAATGCTCAATGAAACATAACAAAGGATAAGAGTTGATGAATCTGACAAGGAAGGTTATTTGACAACTACAGAGAATTATACCAATACTAGTCACTGATGGTTGTATGTTCCAAGCAAGAGTTGCAATTTAATGTGTCTAAAAGAATTAATAACTTGAATTGATTGCTTCTGCAAAACAGCTTACAAGCTCATGTTCTTAACAGAAGCTTTTTAAAACTTCAGAATTTGAATTTGGTAGCCCTTCAGAATGGAGTGCAGAATGCTACATTATGATCTAGTCGATGAATATGGAAGAAACTGGCAACAACTCAAGTGCTTCATACCTTTGAATCATCAGCAACTCCATCTCCAGTAGCTCCAAAGAACAGGATGTTGAATTTTTTTGAAAGAGGCATGTAAGAACCATGTTGATTAGCTGTAGATGGTGAAGAACTGTAAGAATGGCCAAGGCCAGGATCATGTCCACCATGTCTCAGAACTTCACTTGGCTTCAAATGGCTCCTCATTGGTGATACAGTAGATAATATGCTAGAAATGGCCAACCAAAGGAGTACATGAGAAACAGGCAAGTGATTTCTGTCCCTCATGATGAAACTTCAGTGTTCAACTTAGTTGGTTCCACAGACTAACAGCCAATGCTGGAAGTTTCAAGTGTTTGTCTTCCCCAAGCAGGTAGTTAGCAGTTTATATAACAGTTGGATCATACAAATACTGCCTATTGATTAGCATACTGCCAATTATTTTTCCTCCTCCTATGGAATAGTTTATTCGATTTCCGAGATTTTAAACTCAAATCTGATAATGGTCAAAAGAAGCATTTAGCTTTTCAATTTCAGCAGAATGCTTAGCATGTGTGACTGCAGAGTAAAGATGTAGGACAGTGAGATATGAACATATAGGATCTATCAAGCAGCATTGTGTTGGACCAGAATGGTTACTTTCTAAAGCATTGGAAATGGCAAAGTGCAAAAAAGAGAGACATCCACTTTGATAGAACATGGACTCTGGAAAGTACTTATCCTAAGGGGCACTTTACAACATGGCTGACAGGTTTATTACTTCCACAAAGATCACAACTAGAAGCATTAAGGAAGTTATCTGGGACCTTCAAGACACAGACAAGGAACAGAATCAGAGACTTCCTTTTACATTGGTCACCAGTTGTGTGTAGGTTCAGATCAAAAAAATTCAGTGAGGCCAAGTTGAAGAAACTGTGAACCCTGTTGCTTGATGCCTTCCAAATTCAACTTAAGTGGACTAGAAAAAATGCACATCCAAGTTAGAGTGCCTTGAGGGAAAATTGCAAAGGATGCAGTTTAAGATTTTGTGATCTCTAGGAGAAGGGTGGAAGCCACTGCTGGTACTCAAGTTCCTGGGGTTCAAATCCAAAAGACTTTATGAATCCTGGTCACACTGTCAGATGAGTAAATCTGCAGGGTATAACCTTAGCAATAGAACAAAAAGAAATAATTCTTTCTAGGTGGTGGGCTGCATGATGTGGATGGGGGAAAAAGGAAAAAAACTCATCTTCTTCATACTGCAGAGATCTACTACTGATCCTGAGCCTTCTTTATTCCTTTGTTGCTTTAAGCTGTTGCAGAGCAGTAACTATTTTGGCAGCTTTTTGTTACCCCCAACCTACAGCACTTGCAAAGAGTGAGTGTGGGAGCTGAATGGGTTGGTCTATATATATATCAAGGCCTGCAATCCTTTTCTGTGGATTTTATAACCTCCTTGATTAGCTAAAGCATTTTCTTTAAGAAAATATGATGAGAGATAGAGAGACCTAAAAAGATAAATATGGATTCAGATGCTTTTAATTTAACTAGGGATATTAATGTTATTCAGAGTCTTAAATAACAATCAAATAAAAGATGATGAATACATTCTTGACAATCAAGTGACATTCAAATAACAATCAAAGAAATGAAAAGAAACTCATCTCAAAGAATCTTCCAGTCTCACCAACCATCTAATCAGGAATGTAATAGGCCTCATGATTAATAAACAAGATGTGCTCGATTTTGAGCAGAGTTTCCTGTGAGGATCAGTTCCAACTATTCGCATCAAACTGGATGATCTCACTACACAAAGAATGTAAGCTATAAAATTAAAGGGACAAGCCTGCATAAAAACCATAAGAAAATTATGGACTAGATTTCAGGTTTCCTGTCCTTTTCATTTGCTTTCAGCGAATGCTATGTATACAATCAAAACTATGCTGAGTAAGACTGCACTACCACATAACTGGTAACCTACAAAGAGCATACATTGCAGCTCTTTCTACAAAATCCAAGTGAATCCTTGGATCCTACCATATAGAGAGGATTCTTTGCACATTCTCCTGCTGCAGCCCACTGTGGGCAAAGAACATTCTCATCTTCACATGCCTCGCTTGACCTGTTTTTCTCTGGTTTGTCGAAAGACCTCACATGAATCCATTTTGTTGCAGACCACTTCTCGCCTTCTATAACAGGGCAGCTTCCATGCAAGCTTTTAGGATCTGTTGTTGCATCAAGGTGGAGACTAAAGAAGAGCAAGGCGTCACCTTTTTCAGGTTTTACTGCACAGACAACCAAACTAAGGGAAGACTGAAATGTTCATAAATGATAGATATTGCTTCTGTGTTCAGAAACAAATACGTATGATGTGTAACCAGAATTCTTTTAAACAATTTAACAGTTAAAGTTTAGGAAGTTAACAGAACCAAACAAAAAAGGTTAAATATCCAGACCACTTTATGCTTAATCGTGAAACTAGGCACAGAAACCACTGGATACAATCCAAAGCAAGTCAAATCATGAAGCAGCATTTATCTTTAGATAATCATGATTTCATGAAATACAAATGCAATGATTTGGGAAATTTTCTATCTATATTCTATTAGGAACTTGAATCAAGGTCTACATGAAGTGCAAAAATGATACGAATCAACAGTGGTGTAATGTGTGATACCTGCATAACCATTTTTTGCACAATCTGACCAGGTATCATTCTTCAACTGAGATAACTTACCCTGAAAATGATGATGAATGTAGACATAAGAGAGATCTTCTGCAATGTGGCTATTAGTGAAATTGTTACCTCTGAGTTGGGAAAGATGGTCTCCCCACCCTTCTGAACATTGGATAAGTACATCAATACGGTGGCAACTCGATGACCGCCAAGTTGTTGATTGGTTTGGTCATGAAAATAATCAAAATGTGGCTCATATTTTTCCCCAAGTTCATAGTGCAGTATTTGCATGGACTCGCCATTCTCTAGTAAAAGGTTGAACATAAGGTCATCACACAAATGATAAGATAAAATATGAATTTTTACTACTAATTTAAGGAAGATCTGTAACCTTCTGGAAGGAAGGTCCAAGCAGCAATCCTCTTCTCAATTCTTGCAATGACTTCATCCTACAAGGAGATGATAAAGTGCATAAGATTTTGGTGTCTAGACAATATTTTGGATGCAACTACCATGGTCATAACAAAGGAACAAACCAGTTGGATGATCAATCCAATGCAAAAATGTTTTGCTGCAAGGAACAATAAGAAAATTCTGTGCATTACAGTTATGCTATAGCTCATTACAAACATAAATATCTGATCTAACAATCTAAGATACCTTGCATACTTTAATCTGTCATACTCGTATGTCTAGGTAGAAAAGAAACAGAAATGTAAACATATACCATGGAATTCACTAATATTCTGAAAAATCCTCACAAGACCATGAGCAGAATAATATTTTATCATGCTTCTAACATAATCTGAAAAACTTGGAAAGAGAACACCAATTTGTTGAAATATCTAAGCCTGATGATTCAATGCTGAATCATATTAAACAATCATAGGTGTGAAATAACTTAAAATAATTACCCAAGACAAGAAACTTTTTCATAGTACAAGCAGAGATGCAGGCATGCCACTTAATGTGGTTCATGGAACAGTGAAGGTAGGATTAGTCAATTTGTGGTTTTTGGAACAGTTTCTGGGGTTAGAGGGATCTACTGGTAGCTACACCTTAAATTTCTGTCAAAGTCACATACTCTCTATCTTCCCTCCAGCTATCCATAGCACAACATTTTATGCTCTCTATCCGTCACCTGGATGACTATTCTTCATGACATGCTATCATTTATTTCTGACAGAAAAGGCTGCAATGGAGGTCAAATTGTAGAGGAGCTAAAGGATCCAACCAAGCAATAAGCCATCCTATGTTATGACAACAACTAGGATTCTCCAGTTTGTTTCTAAATCCTTCATATCAACGAATAGAAGGAAAGAAGTTTAAAAACTTACATGAATATCCCATGGTAAGCAGAGTGAAAACTATGTAACTGTATATCAGGGACAAGTCAATACAACCTGCGTAAAACCAAATATGGTGCTTTCTTTTTATTTCTTCGTTTTCCAAACTTCAAACTGTATCAATATCCCATCAATCTTTCTGGCTGGTTCCCAATTTTGGGGGCAAAATCAAGCTTGGTCCAGGGCCTCGGGTTTTCTGTCATATTGTTCACTATCCAGTAGTTTCAAGTTTTCACTACTTTGTTATACAATGAAACTTTTGGGTTCATGAACATGTTCACTATTTTGTTTTCAAAAATTCAAACTGCAAAGATTGTCACTTTTCCAGGCTTGTTCCCAAATTTTGGAAAAAAAAATAATGGGTCCTTGTGTTCACTATTGAATAATTTCAATTTTTTGCTATTTGTTATACAATGAAATTTTTGGCGTCAAAGACCTGTTCAGTGCTAGCCCATGCAAAATCATATATGTTCTTCCTTTCTTTTTATTTTTATGTTTTCCAGATTAAAGCACATCTACATTCCAGCACTCTCTTTGGCTTGTTTCAAGGATAAAAACACAGAATTCCTAAATTTGGGGCCCAATCAAGCTTGATTTGGGGTCCTTGTTATCTTTTAAACTAATGACTTCTCATTCAGTAACTTCAAGTTTGTACAACTTTTGTTATCTAATGAAGATTTTGACTTCTCATCACATTGTTTTTCCAGCATTACAAAAAGAACAAAATCCAGCTCATATAAAAAATATGAATGTTATATATATACAGAAAAAGTCTTTGAAAATAGCAAATTTTAAGTATAACCAAAATTGTATGTTTGTTTTCCCTAGCACTTCGCATTTACAGTACAAAAATTGGAAGAATTTGAAATGCATTTCTAGAAAGGAGATGCCATCATCTTTTGATTTGTATTATCATGATGCTGATAACATTCCAGACAATGTTTTAAGATCAGACAAAAAATTAACCATGTGGACACTAATTAGTCAATCATCAGCTGTGCCCACTTTTTTTATCTCACATTTCTAGGTTCTTTTTTCACAGAATCAGTTCCTTTTTTCAGAATTAAATTACATATTCAGAAAATCTCAGACAGTGGAAGGAAATGAAAATAAGAAGCATCCTCACCTTAAAATCAATTCATGAATCAACTTTATTGTCATCTTCAACCATTGTAAATGTATTATATAAGTACTTTATAAAGGCGTATGAAACAGAAAACAAAGAGAAATGGAGAAAAGATGGAGAAGTGACTAATAAGGAGACATCATATATGGAATCCACTACTAAAGAACATTTTTACCCACTTCCAAACATTATATTTCTAATTCTAAAAGAACTCCCAAGTTACAAAGTCTCTAGGTCTCCAGGACATCATTGACTTAACTACAATTTCAGCAGACCTGAAGTTCCATCAAATAGAAAATTGACATTAAATAAGACGGGCCATCAAAAAGTACCTAAAAAAAAAACTGAGAGACACAATACTAAGATAACTTGAGAAATGAAAAGCCTCCTGCTACTATTTTCAGTCCAACAATTCCAAATGGTCACCTCAATAGGAACTCCTTAATGAGAACTAGGATGACCAAATTGTTAAGTGATTATCATGTCAATACTCAAATAGGGTTTTCAAACAACCAAAGACATAAATGGTTGTTCCAAAAATTGGTAACTCATCACCTGTAGCGCTTCAGGTGAGAATAAGGACGGTTATGCTTGAAATCGACCAGAAAATTCACGCATCAAAGGAGCTCTTTTTAAAGAAAGAAGAAGACTGGAAAGGCCAGAAACATGGAATCATCACCTGGCGCTTCTCAAGGAACATTCCAGAGCTCGTCCTAACCTCGCTCATCACACTCTTACCCGATTCATTATCCGCAACCATGGATTTCTCCAGCTTATCCTTTGCCTGGTTCCACGCACGTCATTAAATTACAAACGTGGCCACGGCAACCAAAATGAAGAGAGATCAAGAGATTCTAACCAGCGTCATAAGGTGATCGCATTCGTCATAGGAAAGGAACCGCTTGTACAGGAAAGCCCTACCAACCAAAAGCCGCCAAAGTAAAGATCGAGGCCATAAGATGGAAGCACAAGAAGGGAATACCCGAGATTCCTCACCTGGGGCGCCACGAGAGCTGGGTGACCCGAGTGGGATCGAAGAAGTCGGAGTCCGCTCGGCCCAACGACGATCCAACAAGAAGAAGGGCTGCGAAGAAGGGGAAGAGGACGGGTCGAAGAAGATCGTACGAACAACAGTAGATTCCCATCGCAGCGGAGGATGGATGCGGATCGGCGAAGAATGCTGCTCCGAGAGAGAGCGGAGAGGAAGAGAAAGGGGAGATGCTCTTCGACGATCGACCCGTGACGCCTTCCTTCCTCGAGAAGGCTGAGATAATAATAATAATAATTATTATTATTATTATTATTATTATCATTTTGTTACGGTTAGTATTATTATTATTATTGGAAAGAGAAGAGAAAACTTGGCATTAGCTGTAGGTTGGGATTTAATAATAATAATTATTATTATTATTCCGTCTTCGGTCAATTTACGCGCTCGTATACCCTCCGGAGATTGCAAGGACCAGTGACTCACCAGAAAGGCGTGGGGTCGCCGAAATGAGCATTTTTCGTCGGTCAAATTCGCGTCGAACGAAGGTGTTGGGTAAACGTCTCATAAAATTAGAATTATAATTGTAGATGTTTAAACCTATTTGAACCGAACTATTAAGGATTGATCGTATTATTTTTATTCGATTCAATTAAAATAAAATAGTCTATATATTTTGATCAATGTAATCGAATCAATTCACGATTGATTAATTTGGTTTGTTAATTAATTTATAATTTTGAAAAATAAAAAAAAATATTTTTTTTAAAACAAATCGATTTAATTGAATTGAATTGAATCGAAATTTTGGTTAAATTGAAATTAAACTTATGTTATTTATAAAATTAAATATTTTATATTGATATAATTAATCGATTTAAATTGGTTAAAGTTTTAAGATAATAAATTCAACCAAAATAATAAATGAATGGGTCCAATTCAAATTATGTTTAATTTCATTAAAATTATATATCGATTCGATTTGAAACCTCTAATTATAATTAAGGAGTTTTATAATTTAGATATTTATCCTTTATATATATATATTTATTTATTTATTTATATATATATTGGTATTCTTGGACCTGAGAATCATCCTTCGCCGTCGTCTCGACTCAAAACCCTAACCCTATCGGTCTGTTTGGCATCGCTTCCCTTCGTCGCGGAGGAGCGGCTCATCAACCATGGATAGGTACCAGAAGGTGGAGAAGCCACGGCCGGAATCGGTCATCAAAGAGAACGAGATCCGAATCACCAGCCAGGGCGTCGTCCGCAACTATGTCAGCTACGCGACTAGCCTCCTCCAGGTATGGATCCCTCTTTCTCGCTGGCTTTTATCATTCTTTGGTGTGAGCTCTCCGATTTCACACGGTTGCCGATTCTATTTTCTGACATTGCTTGAGATCAGTGGCTTATTAGCGGTGTCCTTTCTTTTAATTTGTAGGATTGGTAGGTTTTTCTTAAGATGTTTTCTTAAAGGGTGTAGGTTAGAGATACCTAAGTTTCTAATATGCATCGAGGAAAGCTGAAATCTTGAGAACCATTTGATAATGCCTGATGATTTTGTTGTTCATATTCTGAGGCTGAGAACTTGATGGGTTTTCTTTAACCTTGTAACTACTGGTGGTGATCGAAGTACATGTACACAATTGACTCTTTTTAAAAGAAAATGTATATGTAATTTATGGTGAAGCTGTTGTCAGAGGGTGCTTCTTTACATGATTCTGTTAGTTTACGGCCTCTGTTCTTTCACCTTTAAAACTTACTTGTGTGTGCCATGAGTAGATCATACGGATAGACTCAGCAAATCTGTCTTTGTTTCTTTCAGAAGCATGAAATAAGTTATTTTATGAGATTGGTTACTTTGACTATCTAGCACAGGGATCTAACTTGCAGTCTATACTTTCAGCTTTAACTTGGATACTTGCAACCATATTCTTTAACTATCTTCTTGTTACTTATAATAAGATTCTATCAGATAATCTATTTAGTTGGTGATGTTTATCTGATTACAATGCCATCATTACTTTAGGAAAATCATAGTAAAAGTTGGCCATTGATCTAACTTTTATCAACCATTTAGCTCTCTCCAGTGCGTCCATTTCTGGAGAGTGGTTGGTGAGGTACATGCTTTATGCATGTCGCTTGCTGTTGTTGTGTGCATCGTTTATGCATGATTGTGGGAACCTCCCTAGATCTAGAGATGACTATTGGAAGAAAATAAAAACTCCATGCACCTTTTGTTAGTCGTGTTGTTGTTGTAGGTTGATCATTCACATAGGTCAGCAGATGACAGAGATTTGGGGTATTGTCTTCCCTTGTCATTGCTCAGCACTTGATCTCTGGAAAGAAGCTTTGGGGCTCAAGATGGAAGAGGCTGGGCTTGGTTTAAGAAAATTGATAAATGAAGGCCATGTGATAAAGCTATTCCTTTTCCATTCTTTTGCAATCTTTTTCTCCTTGTACAAAAGAAAAGAAAGAATCAACTGAAACACACACACACACACACACACACACACGCAGAGACTGGTTTGGGTTGTAACTTAAATTTTTGGTGTGTAGCATCTAATTTGTTTGTGTTTATTCAGTATGCCTCGAGCTTCACTCAAATGCTTAGTCTATATGAGTTTGAATATTTTAACCTTTCTATTCATTCATGCATATGTCTTATGTATATGCAGTATCAGTATCAGTATTATTATGAATTCTTTTTTTATTTGGTATTAATCAGTATAGTGCTAAACTCAAAGTTGAGAAGTATTTGCCAAAGTTAGCCAAATATTATGAGTAACTGACCTGATAATATATTAGTCCCTTTGAGCTAGTGCCAATTTCAGCCCAGTAAATAAAGCCGAGTAATGTCAGGCCTTGAAAATTGAAGCCAAAGGCTGCTAAAAAATTAGAAACTTGTGCCTTTTTTGTTGCACTTTAAGCTCATTCAACCTAGGAACAATATTAAACTTTGCTTCAGACATGCTAGAGAAAATCTCTGCTGCAAGTTCTCTAAAGGAAAATTTTATTATTTTATTGACTTAAATTAGAAAGAGGGCCTAGAATACAATCCCATATGTAAAAAAGTGTATTTGCTTTATTATCTAATTCAGATTCTCACTCTTAATTTCTCTGTTTCTATTGCTTGGAAGTTTAATAAATAATCTGATTGTGAAAACCTTTTTTTTTTTAATGGTGGCTCACTAAGTAATATATTTTTATTTTTTATAAATCAAGTTTTTTAATGGATGCTGTGGTGTAGTGGTTTACATTAGCCCTACACGGTAAAGATCCCTAGTGTGGTTTTATTTCAGGCTATTAGGCAGCGTCAATTTCTTTTTGGAAGAATAGATCCATGTAACTAACCTGAAACAGTTGGGACATTGTGGCTTGATGTTGTTGTTGTACTCATGATTCACTGTTCTAAGTTTGAGCATACTGGGGCAATTTTACATTGTTGTGACAGATATGCTACTGACTTGTTATTTGATAGATCCTTGATGAACTCAAAAAATTGTGAAGATGTGCTAAACCTTGATGATGACTCTTGTTGTCATGTAATGGATTAGTTTAATGAGGGCAATAAGATCTTGAATTACTTTTGATTTTCTTTTATAGTGGTCTTGACAGTTCCGACACTCACATATGTCTATGTATCCTGCGTGAGTTTTGTTAACCTTTGAAAGGCTTGGCAAATTAGATGTGTTGACTAGATGACTTATTGTTTCCAATTGTTCTTTTGACTGTAAATTTGTATGTCGGATGCTAAAATCTTTTTGAGTGATTTTTATTAATTTAGGGTTCGTTTTGGTTGCCTATACGCTAGATCACCATGAAACATTGATGAACACGAGTTAACATTTGAACTTTGGATTTTCTTTTTCTTGAACATGATGATTGAATCTGAGTTTCCTATTTGTCAGCATCCACTAGCTAGTCTACTCAGAGTCAAATTGCTTTGGTGGAATAAATTCAAATAAAAAGATTGTCTTAAACAGAAGGTTGCACAATTTCCATTGTTATTTGCATTGGTTTGGTTAGTGGACAATTAGCTAGAGCAGCAGGTGCTGTAGCATAATTGATTGCAAAGGAGATTGTCTTGTTACATCAAAGATTACACAATGTTATGCCTTGTTTAATGAAAATGTGAATTCTTTCATCTAGAATGAATATATCATGCAAATTCTATGCATCTATTTTATGATGTTTATTTTCTGTCATTTAATTGACTTGCTCACATGTTGCTAGTTGTTGGCTAAACCTCCCTTTGATGATGTCATATTATGGTGCTTCAAGCAGGAAACACGTGTTAGAGAGATTGTCTTAAAGGCAATGGGACAGGCAATCAGCAAAGCAGTGGCGATTGCTGAGATTATAAAGGTTAGTTTTTAATTTCTTTTTCCTTCCCTTTTCTCTTAATTTTTTTTTCAAAGTGTATTAATCTTCAACTCCCATGTATTTTGATCTTCTGAGTGCAGAAAAGAAATCCTGGATTATATCAAGACACCACAATCAGTTCAGTCAGTATAACTGATGTGTGGGAACCTATTGAAGAGGGTCTTGTACCGTTAAGTCTCTTTCTGCTTTTGATGTTCATATGTAACTAACTCCTTTTGACTTTTTTAAAGAGGCTGGATTGTCCCTAAGCTTTTAATATTGTCTTTGCAGTTTGGAGACAACACGTCATGTTTCAATGATTTCAATATCTTTGTCAACCAGAGAGCTCAACAAGAACTCCCCTGGGTAATCACATGTTGCTGCTTCTCATGCTGCATCTTAAAATTGAGTATACTGGGCTATTCTCCTTGGGATGGCGGTTGGGGAACTATTTACTTTCTCTTTATGGATTTCTTTGCTTCCATTGGTAGGTATCAAGCACCCTTAGAGCAGCCAAGACGTCAACAAAGATATCAACAACCGCAACAGTTTCAACAGCAACAGCAGTTTCAACCAAAACAACCACAAGATCAATTTAATGAAGGTACACATCTTAGAAATTTGTTTCTTTAAGTTTGGCTGTAACAATTGATTTTCTTTAATTGCTTGGTTAAGATTCATATGTACGAGGACGTGGTAGAGGTAGAGGAAGAGGAAGAGGGAGGGGTTGGGGAAGAGGTTATGGTGGGTATGGTGGATATGACAACAACCAGGGTGGATATGGCAACTATCAAGGAGGATATGGTGGCTATGGCTACAATCAAGGTGGATATGGTGGATACAACCATGATCAAGGTAATTTAAGTTGCATGATGTTGCACCTAGAAAAGATTGCCTTTATACTTTTTAACTATGTTACATGCTTTTTTGCACAATAGAAAATGGTGGATGGAACTCAAATTGGGGTCGTGGTGGTGGACGTGGTAGAGGTGGCTGGAATTATAGTGGTATGCTTGTCTAATCATCTTTGTGGTTTTATTCATCTGCTTGGCCAAGTTGTTAGATTATACACTTAACACATACTTGAAAGAGATTAAAGCTCAGAGTTACTTATATATGCTTGTGTGTGTTTTACAACAACTAGGACAGTTTTTAATCTTGAATTTGTACTAATCTTCTTATATTACAAGATCTAGTTTGTTGCAAACATTGAGTTCTAGGGGCGAAAGTGGGTTAAGTCATCCATCCAATTCCTTTTCTGTGAGTTGTTCAGTAAATAATTGCATTTGTGTTTATCACATATATATGTATTTGTTGCCAAATTATGCTATCTGAGTTCTAGGTATGAATATAGACATGGCTCAAGTATATCCATGTCCAGATATCTGAGTATCTTTTAACACCTATATTAACCTAAGGAAAGATGTCACTTGAATGTTTTTCTCTAAAGTTCTTTTCTTTTATCATTTGCTTTAAAAAGTTTTCCTATGTATGAAATAGGATTGTTAGGTTTGAGTTAGTGTTTTTTATAATGTTAAGAAAATATATTAAGTTTATTAATATTAACATCATATCTTATTCAGATTGAATCTGATTTAGATCCATACAGTGATTTATTAATATTAACTTCACCTAGATGCCTAGGCAAGGAGAGACTTGAAGTCACTGCCTGCCTAATAGGCTGGGCAGGCGTCTTTGCTTAGGCGCGACCTAGGCACTTGCCTGGGCTGGGGCACTAGGCGAGCCAAGTGGATGCCTGGTTCAACTCAGGCCAATTCGAGCGCCTGGGCCTAAGCACTAGGCGAGCTAGGTGGACGCCTTGTTCAACTCAGGCCAGTTCAAACCTGAGTTGACCAAATAATTGTATCTGGTTTGATTGAACCAGTTAGACCTTGAGTCAACGGTCGTGGAATTCCATTGGGACCTATCCATGCACGAGCCATAACGTAGAAACCCTTTCTCACTTCGTTTCTGCATGACGGTGGAGTTCCTCCCATCGGCGAACGACGACAGCAACGATAGTGACAACGTCTTCTTCCTACGGCATCAGCAGCAATGACGGCGTCTTCCTCCAGCGACGACGGTAGTAGCAGCGTGTTCCTCCAACAGTAGCGGCGACGACTTCTTCCCCTCCCCCTCGGTATCTCTCTCTCTTTCTCCTCCTACCTCTGCCCCGTTCACCGCAGCGCGCTACAGCCTCTTCCCTCTTCTTTCTTCCCCTCCTTCCCCATTCACCGCTCATCTGTAGCGGCAATGACTTCTTCCCCTCCCTCCCAATGTATCTCTCACTCTCTCTTTCTCCTCCTCCCTCCTACCTCTGCTCCGTTCACCTTAGTGCTCCACTGCCTCTTCCCTCCTCTCTTTCTCCTCCCTTCTGCCTTCTTCCCCGTTCACTGCAGCCCTCCTATGTTCACCGCAGCCTCTTCCCTCTTCCTTCTTCCCCTCCCTCTTAGCAGTTCATTGCTGCCTTCTTCCCCTTTCAACAATGCCTTCTTCCCCATTCACCACAGCTCTCCTACAGCCTCTTCCTTCTTTCCCTTCCTCTTCCCCGTTCACTGCTGCATTCTTCCCCTTTCACTGCTGCCTTCTTCCCCATTCACCGCAGCCATCCTACAGCCTCTTCCCTCTTCCTTCTTCCCCTCCCTCTTCCCTGTTCATCGCTGCCTTATTTCCCATTCATCACTGCCACTTCATTGCTGTTTGTCAATTTAGACTTAGAATAGCTGCCTGCTTTGCTGTTAGTCTTTGTTGTTTGTTTATGTTTGTGAGAACAGCAGCTGCTGCCTGCTGTAGAGAATCAGTAGTAAAATGTCTATTATAATTGCTATTACTGTAGTGATTAGTATTACTTTTTAGTGTTTTGGATTGTCGTTGCAGCTTTAGATGATGAACTGGATTTTAATGATCTTTGATGTTAATCTTGTTTTATTTTGTCATTTTGTTATTGAATACGGACAATGTACATTTGGTACTTTAAATGAATGGAGGTTTAATGTGTTATTTTTGCTTGCTTTAGTTTATTTTTATTAATCATGATATATAATTTTTAAATTATAATATTTGGGAGCGTCTAGCTTTGTTCGGACGAGTGCCCAGTGCCTCGAGCATTTTGGAGCCATGGTGTCTTTTGATGCCTACACTGTCTTTATATCCATTTTAGAGTTGCATCTGCTGATTAAATGTGGAAAAGTATATGATTTATTCAATATCTGTTGGTGTCTTATTCACATTCACCCCTATTAAGTTTTCCTTGAGTCACAGCAAAATAAATTCACTGAATCTTCTGAGCTTTCTTCCGTTAATGTTGTACATACCTCTCAGCCTCTATTGGGATAAGGTCTGGGTGATGAGTGTGATCTTGTTGCAACTGAAATGAACTTGGGATTGTAGAGGACAGAGGGCTAAGCTATGCGCCCAAGCTAGGCCAAATTGTTTACAGCTGAGGGCTGACCTGACATAATTATAAATTGATTATCATGAAAGATCAAGTCTGATATTATAATTCAGAATGACAAAAGTTGTGATGCCACCAAGACCAAAATGTCTTATAATTGTTAGTTGCTGCTTGCTCAAGTCCATCAAGTATCTTTTTCAGCAAAGGATGCATGGATACTGATAATGGAGAGGTGAGATAAGACCAATTAGAGCCCTTGGACACTTCAGTCGTATTCAAAGAATAGACATGGAAGCCAAACAAGTAATACATAATAGGTCTTTGATTAGAACATAAGCTAGCTAGAACTTCTAGTAACTTCTTTGTAACAAAGGAAGAAATAAAAGGGGTAATTATTTTTTACCTTAGTTATTTATTTAGCAAAACTGTTGCAAATTTTATTAGATCAACACTGTTTAATCTTTTAGAAAGGATATATATTTGTATGGCCGGAGTATGGTAAATTTCAATTATGAAAAATCCATTTAGCAAAATATAACTAATATTACAAAATGGAGCTAACATTACACCTAAAACATGTCTGGTGATGATGGTGATATATCATATTCACTTAGTTGACGGTTTGGAATCTCATTGAATTTTTAAAGATGTTAGTTACTTCGGCTGGTGAAGGCTTCAACGGTTGATAGCAAGGTATTGGAATCAAGTTTTGTTTTCATCACTTGCTCTTTGCACAAAATAAAAAAGAAAAACAGCAAACATAGCCTGTAAAAGAAGGAATGATATATACAGCAAGGTTTCCAAGTAGGAATTACTATTCGTGGATAGGCTGGTATTGCATCATGGGCATTGAACCATCACAGGATTGATTCTCATGTCATTGACTATACATGATTCTGAATTGCTCCTTGGGCTTTGATGTGTTTTGGTTAGATTATGGCTCCCCAGTTCTGTTTCATATTAAAAGTGAGAGGAGGAAGGAGCTGATTTATAGATGTTAGGTAATCTATTATTATTAACTTGAGTTTAAGCATTTTAAGTCACATGTTTCCAGGGGTACGAAGCTAATATATCAGATTCTTATCGGGCCTGGTCGTGATAGTTTTACTCAAGTTTCTTAACCCACTTGGGAACTTAGAAAGCTGTTACCTCTTAGAAAAAGATAATTAAGCTGACAGTCTACCGTGTAGTAGTCTGGCAAGTGAACTTATGATTGACTAAAGCTCTTGTCTGTACTCTTAAGAAAGGAAAATTAAATAAACCTCCCTGTACTAACCTTTTGCTTCTCATGTGTTAGTTGCTTGCAAATTTCATGTGCTATGACTAAATGTTCTCAAATTTGACAGGCGGAGGATACGGAGGAGGAAGGGGTGGTGGTGGAAGGGTTGGTGGAAGAGGCTATAGCCGTGGACGAGGAAGGATGGGTGGCCGTGCCAGAGGGAACCAGTTCTAATGTCCTGATGTTGGGCTTGGGATAGTTGTGCATGCTTGTTTACGTTAGGGCAAAAAAGGTTATTTAAGTACTTATTTAGGGCATCAACTGTGAGTTATGATTGTGCAAGACCAAGCTTTGATGGTAAGAGAAGTGGTTGTGCTTTCTCAGTTACACGGTTATGTTGGCTGCCCAAGCTAGAATTTTGTTTTCCAGGATTGTGATCAGCAGAGTGCTGCAATCTGCTCCATCTTTCTTTGTTCATATCAAATATTAATCCATACTAGTGTATCTGAAATTCTATTACTTGTAGCATTGAGTATCTGCTTTGCTTTCTACTTTGATCCAGCTTAAACAGATCATGAAACTCTTGCTGATTGATTGATTGATTGATTGATTATAGACTGGACAACTGAGTTTGAAATTGTTGGAAACTGTTTGAAGAAGAGTTGAAATTAAAGGTTTTTATTCATGTTCTTGGATGGATCCATCCAAGTTGTTTTTCCATGTTGCATATACTTAGTGGTTTTGAGAGGGTAGATTAATTAATTTTTTATTGAAATCATGTATCCTTTACCACATATTATACTGATAATAACATCCTACAACAAGAATCAAGCGCACTATCATATATTATAATCAATCACGTTTGAAGGGAGACAATAAGTTCAAATCATCATGTCTTGATTCATTGGTTCAAAGGAGTTGGAGACGAATATTTGGTTTGGTCAGTTTAGCGAGTAAGGCAAACATTTAGGAAGACAACGTATGCAATCAATTCCTAATGAGTATAATTAGTACACCTTGCGTATAAATGGTGTATAAATAATTAGTACACCTTGCGTCCAGTAGTTCCTTCATCTATGATATTTAGTTATAATTGGCATTAGTCTTGCAATCAATGATTAGTACACCTTCCGAATAAATGGATAATAAATTTTGGACAAATTCCTTAAAAAAACATCTCAAGATTTTAGTTTTCCCCATAAAACATTCTCTTTTTGTTTAACTATTACATAACATCCTTATTTTTTAGCATATTAATGCGAAGGCCTCACCACCTTATTATCGTCTACGAGATTCTCTAGTCGTCTTTCCTCGTGATTATCTCTACCATGCTTATCATCTTATTGTCATCTACATATAATCCATTCGACCTTTTATCATTATCTTTATTATCATATTTGTGCTCATGACAAATCATACAGATATGGTGAGACCTCGTGACGAGGTGGAGGCAACCCCGACGAGGGACGAAGGCAATCACATGAAAATAATATACCTCAACGATGAAAGCTAGGGATAATCTTTTTTTTTTAAATAAGAATGATAAAATAAAAATATGGCACATGGTAAGAAAAATAATAAAAACCTATATATTTTTTTAAGGAATTTACTCATGAATTTTTACCTTTTTATCCATAGAACTCAATAGTTCCACACAATATAGAATTTGTCTTATCCCTTGATGAACTAAAAGCCAGGTTCGGCCCGGCTCAATTTGGAACGGTCTACTTCCAGCTTCATCGGCCGGCTCAAGGTGGCCGTGGAAGAACGAGAGCTCATTCCGTGGCTTCTGCAGAGGCGCTTCACTCAATCCTCTCGATTCCTTCGCGAGGCAGACGATGGTTCTTTTCAAAGCCAGCCGGCGCGTTGTGTCGACAAGTTTGTCGGCAATCAAAAGTGGATCTGTAAGTGGGTCTTTCTTAGACTTTTCTCTTCTATTTTGGGGTTTCATTTGCTGGATCAAGATCGATGCTTTCGCTCTTGTATTGGAGGTGGTAATCGATGTCTAGAGTTCGAAGATGCGGGAGGAATTAGGGTTTCTGATACAACTGAATCTACCGTTGTTGGGCTTTTGCTACGCCAGAATCGATCTAATTGCATTACGCCTTTCTCCTTCCCTTTCCCGGTCGCTTGCTCTTGTTGTTATCCGATCATTTCCTTATGTTGCACTGGGTACGGGTCGACCTTGGTCTCATCCGTTTGCAATCCTGTCGGCGCCCCTCTGCCATACCATCATGGGTCCGCCGTGGATGCAGCTGGAAAATATCAACAATATGCATATTTAACCTCTTCATAATGAATCGTAGGCATCAGAAACGCTTTTGCCTTGCTATCTCTTCATAATAAATTATATTTTGAACATAAGATCATCACAATTTTACTTGTCATTTTTTTTTGTATGAGCCCAAAAAAAAGATACAATATTCTGTGAAATTTCTAGAGGAAGGGCCTTTCTCCTATCATACAGGTGGAGTTGACTGAATTTGGAAAAAAAGAAAAGTTCCTCTGAAGCTTGGATGTAGTGTATTAGTTACCCGAGACCAAATCAGATTTCTACTCTCAAGATCCTTGTTAAATTCTGCAGTCTAAGATGCATAGATTTTTCAAATACGATTTGAACAAGTGAAAGACCCTGCGATTTGATAGTGGGGAACAACAAAACTTTGAACAAACTTAAAATAAATAACAGATTGTTATATAGGAATAACATGAAAGAGTAAATAATAATATTTAAAAGATAAAGTAATGAACATGAAAAACATGTCCCTTTTATCACCCAATATTCATAAGATAACAATAAAGCAAAGCTAACCATGGTTCACCTTGGATTGAACTTTACACTGCACAAATTTTGACCCAGGAGGGCCAAACTTGAGAGCGATATCATCAAAATCCTGATTTGACTTGTAAAATTTAATGGTTTATGATCCGATACACCACGATGATCTGAATCTATTAAGATATTTTTAGGCATATTATTTGACTAGGATCTAGACTTGGATATAGTATCTACCAAGATCATTTCCTACCCATAGTCCCACAAATTCATGTAATTTTCTTTTAATGCTGGAGCAATAGGACTTCATTCTTGCTTAGAGGTCATCAGATGTCTATCTTATGATCAACTAAAGGCTGATAGTCTCTAGAAATAATATTTCTCCATCTCACACAATCATCACAGATTAAAACTCTTAACATTCTCAATTTTCATACTATCATGGTTTCATGTCCCTTGAAGCCCATTTTCCCACTAGGCCCCATGTGGTTCCATGTCTAGGATGTCTCAGCTGCTTCATAAATCAAGCACATCATCTCGTGCTGATATCTTTTTTGTTACCATAGTGATCATCATGAGATTGTCATTGAGTCTAGGGAAATTTGGACAATCTTGCATCATTAACCTTCATAAAATCTAATGCTGCCAAGAGTATATAATATGAATGTAGCAACTCTGTTGTGAGATTTACTTTATTCTGAATTCTATACATTATTCATTACATCTTCAAATACAAAGCAAAACAAGTACTGGAATATTTCAGGACCCAAGGACTAGGTTAACATGATATCAGAGCATCCAAAAATTTCTGTTTTTGGGAAGAACTGCTCAGGCAATTTTGTTCCAACTTTTTTCTTGTACAAATAATATGATTTGTCTCCTTCTCAAGGAAACATAAATGAAGAATGTTCAAGAAAAGATTCAAGTGAGGAATTAAAATGTAATTTAAGAGCACGGTGTGCTAAAAGATAAGCACATTTGGTCACCACACAAGTTCAATATTAAATTTGAATAGGATGCAAGTTTGGAAGGAAATCTACAGTCAGAAACTAAATGGCATTATTGCCACAGAGCATTGCAGAATTCTTCGATGCTGAACAATGACGGGACATATCTTTCCAGAATAGCAAAATTTATGTGCCGATCATGACATTGGCTTTGGGAAAATATCTGTTTCCATTGTCAATATCTTTCTGGCACCAATCAGGATGTGGCATCATGGTCAAACTTCGAAGATCATTTTTTGGTATCCTACTGTTAATTTTAATTGTTAAGTATCCCCTGTAATTTATAATGTCTTGAATGCTTCTTTGCTTCCTAGTCAGTCAGAGTAGAAAATATAAAATTCACTTCAGAAATGTTCTGAATATTTTGTTAAGTGCACCTCTGGTCTATTTAACTATGTTCATACACATCCTTCAGAAGTTCATGCCATGCCATGCAATTAATCTATGCTATTTTTCTGTTGCACATTCTCTTCAATGAAACCTTTGTATCCACTATTTTAGTTAGTAATGGTGATGATTATTTGATTGATGGTTCCTGCCTTGTGTATATGTTTTTTCTAGGTACCTCTCAAGAACCTTTCTTCGATCTATAGGGCTGGACTGGTTCGCCATTCCAGTGGCTGGAGATTATTTTCTGCTTGTAGGTCATTCAGCACCCAGACTGCTACAACAGGAAGTACCCCTCAGCCTCCACCTCCACCTCCAGAAAAGACTCATTTTGGTGGTCTAAACGATGAAGATCGCATTTTCACGAACCTATATGGCTTGCATGATCCTCTTCTAAAAGGTGCTATGAAACGGGGTGACTGGTACAGAACCAAGGACTTGGTAGTTAAGGGTAGTGACTGGATTGTCAATGAAATGAAGAAGTCTGGTCTGAGAGGCCGTGGAGGAGCTGGTTTTCCATCTGGTCTGAAGTGGTCTTTCATGCCCAAGGTATCTGATGGCCGCCCTTCTTATCTTGTTGTCAATGCTGATGAAAGTGAACCTGGCACATGTAAAGACAGAGAAATCATGCGTCATGATCCTCATAAACTTCTGGAAGGGTGCCTGATTGCTGGAGTTGGTATGAGGGCAACAGCTGCATACATCTACATAAGAGGAGAATATGTAAATGAACGATTGACACTTGAGAAGGCGAGAAAGGAAGCATATCAAGCTGGATTATTGGGGAAGAATGCTTGTGGATCAGGTTATGATTTTGATGTTCATATACACTTTGGTGCTGGAGCTTACATCTGTGGTGAAGAGACAGCATTATTGGAGAGCCTTGAAGGCAAACAAGGGAAACCAAGACTAAAGCCTCCTTTCCCAGCAAATGCAGGACTATATGGCTGTCCGACGACTGTAACAAATGTGGAGACTGTGGCTGTATCTCCCACAATTTTGCGGCGAGGACCTGAATGGTTTGCAAGCTTTGGCCGGAAAAATAATTCTGGCACAAAACTGTTCTGTGTATCTGGTCATGTGAACAAGCCTTGCACGGTGGAAGAGGAGATGAGTATCCCACTGAAGGAATTGATAGAGAGGCATTGTGGTGGCGTTCGAGGAGGCTGGGACAACCTGTTGGCAGTTATCCCGGGAGGTTCTTCTGTTCCCCTCCTTCCCAAGCACATATGTGATGATGTCATTATGGATTACGATGCTCTTAAAGCTGTTCAGTCTGGACTGGGTACTGCAGCGGTGATTGTTATGGACAAATCCACTGATGTCGTGGATGCAATAGCAAGACTGTCTTACTTCTACAAGCACGAGAGTTGCGGTCAGTGCACACCCTGCAGGGAGGGAACTGGATGGCTGTGGATGATTATGGAGAGGTTGAAGGTAGGGAATGCCAAGCTGGAGGAGATTGATATGCTTCAGGAAGTCACCAAGCAGATCGAAGGGCACACTATATGCGCTCTGGGTGATGCTGCTGCATGGCCGGTACAGGGACTTATCAGGCATTTTAGGCCAGAACTAGAAAGGAGAATCAGGGAGAGGGCCGAGAGAGAGCTCTTGGAGGCTGCAGCTGCTTAAATCCTCTGGCCTTTCCTTTTCAAGAGCTTTCTCTGCTTCTTTTCATCAAACTTATGAGAATAATCAATTGTTGGTGGACATCCTAATGAGAACACAGCTCTGCATGCTGTTTCTGACCTTGTCCTCTACACAGAGCTATTTGTCTGAGCTCTTCCAAGATCAGATCCATGTTGTTGGATCCCTGAGCCTGCAAATTCTGCAATTGTTTTCTTTTGTGGAGGAGAATTCATTTATTGTCTGCCCATGAATATATATTGGGAATCTTGTCAAATTTCATTAATATATTTTTATGGCTTTAAGTTTATTGTACAAATCCACTCTTATTTATTTTGTTACGAAATATTCATGTTTGAAAAGCGATTGAAAAAAAAAAAAGAAAGAATAGTCTCGATAAATATGAACCGGATTATATATATTAATTTTGATTTATATTTAAAAAATTTAAAATTTTGATTGAATTGATGTCTGAATTAATATATATTAATCTTGATTAATTTGATTAATCGATATTAGACTTTTAATATATTCAAAGATATTATTTTTACGACTCAAATATCAATCATCATACAACAGCATATGTCAACTCAAATCATCATGGAGGTTTAATCTTAATCTAACCTGGCAAGCCCTTAGGATTTAGAATTGTTGATCGACTCATCATGGAGGCTTAATCTTAATCTAACCTGCCAAGCCCTTAGGATTCAGAATTGTTGATCGACTCATCATGGAGGCTTAATCTTAATCTAACCTGTCGAGCCCTTAGGATTCAGAATTGTTGATCGGCTCGGTAAAGGATTCAGAATTGTTAATTACTGATAGATCGCTCACTATGAGTATATGTTAATCCCTCGAAAAGTCTTGAATTATTTGGTTGAGTGGGCCTTTTTTTTTTAATATGTATAAGTTACTATATTTTATTTGGTTGAGTGAGCCAATAATCTCTCTTGTTGCATGTTGTTTGTTGATGATATAAGATTATTTTCCCTTTTGAATCTAATAATATATATTTTTGCATGTTCTTTTGTAGGTAACACAAGGTTGCTTTTGGACTTATCCTTTGTGGATCGCAAGAGTAATAGACTACTCGAACAAATTTAGCTGATAACACGTTACAATCTACACCAAGTAATAAAAATGAGACAAGCATACTTCTCAATTAACACAGCAAATGCCCAGTAATTCTCATGAGAAAGTACGTATAGAGTACGGGGAGGCTACCGGTAGAAACGATCTTTTCGGTTCCGCGTTGCTTGCAGATGTCAGCAGATTTCTAAGTTTCGGAGCCACGATGTTTATACTTACGAGAAGACACATGAAATAAAAGGAGAGAGAGAGAGAGAGAGATCTGCATGGTTTCGAGTCCATTCAACATAGTATTCCTGTGACTTATGATTCCATTCAAAGGTCTTTACGAGGATTGCTTCGCATCCTCATGTTTGACGAGTACTTCATTCGCTGCGTCAGGGACGGACCAAAAGGTTTGAAATGGATGCGGACTTCCTCCGGCTTTGTTACTACTCGTTAACGGGTTATCTGAGTGAGCTTTACTACTCATTAACTTTGAGCAATGAGCTAACGTAATGTATAACATCGAAGACGTACACTAAAAAAATTAATGTATTCATTGCTTTCGCTCACTTCTATTCATCACATTCATTGGTTTCTCTCTCCATCTCTTTCATCAACTTGTACAGTCATATATGACATGTTTATAACGGGTTATAGTGGATGTTAATTACCCGTTAACCCGTTAATGACTAGTAAACCACCTTGAAGTCCATACGACCGCATCCAATTCAAACCTTTTGATCACTTACCAAATACTTGGACCATGACACAGTCGAGCACGAAGACGGGAAGCGAAACCTCCTCAAGAACAAACAAATGCGTTTGGAATGGATCGACAAAGTCTCGGTAATAGTATTAAGACCCACCCATATATATATGTATATATATGGAGCTCCCCCTCTCCACCACCACACCCATCTCAACCTCGGTAGTGATAACCCGCAGAATTGTTGTTGGTAGTGAGAACCCACAGGAATAGTAATCTTACTTCCTGTCATCGATTCATGGCCGTGGCGTGGAGGCAAGCGCTGGTGTTTCTGCTGCTGCTTTCGAGCATGCAGTCTCCGGCAGTGGCGGCGAGGCCGATGGAAGAGGAGTGGTGGAGAACGCAGGGCGGCCTCCTGTTGGGTTCCCGAAAACAACAGACGGTGCCGTCTTCGGGAGCTTCGGGTTGCAATCACAACAGCAATAATAGTGGCGGCGGGTCTTGTCCATGACAGTCGTCGCTGCGTGCGAAGATTTGAATCGTCCCTACATCTCAAGAATCACATGCAGCAGCCTTTTTCTTTTATTGTAGAAATTATAGAACCTAATTTTCTCTTAGCAGTCTGCACTCGCACACAGGTCTCACTATTTCATCCAATAACGTATGCTTCCAATACAGTTAGTTCTTAACGATGTCGTGTCTGTACTCGCACACAGGTCTCACTATTTCTACCAATAATGTATGTTTCTAATACAATTCTTAATTATTTGTTGTTTCTTGTTGAGGAGCTTCTGTTTTCAAACCGAGATTCCATGATAGATTAATAAAGCGAGAGAGAGAAGGGTGGTACAAAGCAACAACGTCATATCTCTCTCTCTCTCTCTCTCTCTCTCTATATATATATATATATATATATATATATATATATATATATATATATATATATATATATATATATATATATATATATATATATATATACACACACACAATAGATTACTATTGTTATGGCGTTGTGTCACCATCCTTTTTCCAAGCATCAGTAGTGGAAGCTCAGCATGAGTAGGTTCGATGGCCAGAGAAATAAAACCATTAGATTCTCGGGTCAGTGATGGTGAGATGGATTTGGATTCAACAGTCCAAAGGGAAAACTCGGCACAGCCGCGCCGTGGAAGATCACCGATCAACTGAAACGTGATGGCACGACATGACAATCGATGAGATCATCGGTCAATCGTATGAGGATAGTCATCCTAGCAAACTTTTACGGAATTAGTTAGAATTACCTAAGTTATGAGGTACCATTGGGCTAACTTGTTGGACATAGCTAGGATTGTCTAAGTCATGAGGCACCCTTATAACATATGCATCCGTAAAATGTTAATCTAGTTACGACCTCATGCAGGTCCCGAAGGACCTGTAAAATAGAAAGTTGATTAGATTGAAAATAAGCGACGGACAAGTCTCAATATCTCAAGAAGAGAGAAGCTTTACAAGCAATTCAACGAGCACCTTGAGTGCAAGAGAGAAAAGAGAGGACGGAGAAAAACAATGACTTTAAGGTAGAACGAACAGTTGTAAGTCCACAAACAACTGCTCATCAAGTGTCAGACGCAAAGGCAAGTTTTAACGTGTGAACTTGTGAAAATTATTTAACGCCCGAGTATATACCGAAACCCCATCTAGCCTTATGTCACCTGGGGGGTTTCAGGGTGATGAGATGGCTAATGTTTCGCGTGCAGCTGTTGTTTGTAGAAAACAAATCGTGACACACGAAAATAGAGCTATTTTGGGGTAGTTCAATCCGACGCGGCGAGCGATCGCACTACAGCATTGCGAACTATCATTGCTTATATTTTCTACGAAAAAACATACAAAATCAAAACAAAACATGCTGCTATGTCTCTGTACATACAAGTATGCAAAAATGATAAATGATTCATTAAACAAAATTGTTGTGGGTGCGCAACGACCGTTTGTGATAAGACAACGGGCAATGAACGATTGTTATACTGTTGACTCACGCGCTGTCGCCTATGTGTGTGGGCATGGTGAAACCTTCGATAGCGAGGGTACCATTTTCTTAAAAAGATATATTTACCCCTAAAAGATAATTAAATTTTAATTCATTTATCTCAAATCAAAAATTAACTTTATATATACTTAGTAAAAATTTAGTTTTATCCCTCAAAAATTAATTTTGTTAAATTATATATTAAATTATAAAATTAATTAATTAATTTTATTTTAATTTAATATTTTTGATTGGATTTAATCAGTATTTTGATTACTTGATTGGAATTAGATTTGAATAATTAAGTTTTGATTAAATTCGAAGAAAAATCAAATCTTGACTAATTTTTAATTTTAATCTATTTTAATTTGACGGATCTAATCAGGATAATGATCGACCCAAATCTATAAACCAAATTTGGATAATCCAATTACATGTTTACCCAATTAAATATGATTAACTACTATAAGGGTTAATTGGAGGTTGTCGATCAACGACAAAAGCATTCTATTGAAACACAGTGGCACAACACAATGATCGATAAAGTCATCGATCGACTGTGAGGGGACAACTTTCCCATTGCAGATGATGGGTGGCAATGAATGACCATTGTACCATCTACCTATGTGCATGGGTAAGGTGGAAGTGATGACTACAAAGAAGGCTAGTGAGAACTAGGATCTTTATTAAAGGAACATTTTTACCCCTCAAAAATGTTAAAATTTTAATATGTGTCCTTAAATTTTTTTTTTTTTTTTTTTTAGAAATAAAAAATTCTCTTTATATATATTCTAAGTCAAAATTATAGTTTTACCTCACAAAATTAAAAAAATTAAATTATATCATCAACTATAAAATTGACTAATTTAGTTTATTTTAATCAAATATTTTTGATCGAACTTAATCATGATTATATTTTAACTATTTGATCGTATTTAAATTAGATTAATTAAGTTTTAATCGACAAAAAGTTAATCTGAATCTGTCACTTGAAATTAAAGGGTTAAAAGATAAAGTGTATAAATTGAATAAAGTATTATATGACTTGAAACAAGTATGGCAGGTATAGTACAACAGAATTAATAAGTACTTTCTATAACATAATTTTTAAGAAAGTTTAAACGAGCTAACTTTATATATAAATGCCCAATGTATGAAAATTTTTATTGTGTTTGTATATAGATAATATGATTTATAATAGAATTTCATTAGATATACTTAAGAAAAATATGATGTCAGAATTTCAAATGAGTGATCCAAAGAATTTTATATTACTTTTTGGAATACAAATTATTCAAGATGCAAATAAAATTTTTTTTACCAAGAAAAATATGCTAAAGAATAATTTACTTTTCTGATCGATTCTTATTCAGCTCAAAACCATCGGAATCGTTGACTCAGTTCAGTTTAAAGTCTAAATCAATTTGATTTTGGTTTCGATGTTATCCTCTGCCATGAACAGCAAGGATGAAAAAATCAAGAAGAAAAAATCGAATTAAAAATATATTTGTTGACAGAAATGTAGAAGTATACAGTTCTACTAAATTCATCAAATTAGTAAAACACGATCTAATAATAAATTCTCCAGTTGAATTGAAACTAAATCGAGGATTACCATATCGAAAGTGCACGGCTGCTAACTTTGATAGTTAATTAGTAGCATAGGGTCACCAACTCATTCAAGTTGGTGCCTACAAGTCAATTTTACATACGTTTGGGCCCGAGTCAACTCATCCATTGACTTTTATAATCGACTAAATATTCATTCAACCTACACCTCCATACGGTCAACGACCCCCTTCAACCCTCATGTTCATCACCGTCCATCACGTTACTCACCCCTTCCTAGAGTCTAATCTTTCGAGTATCATCCTTACTTGACGTATTGTTTCCATCTTGAATAGCAATTCTATGATCTAATGCTAATGTCATATATATATTGCGAATAACAAGAGGATCAGGGAATCTCGGTTTCAAAACAAAAGCTCCTCAACAAGAAACAACAAATAATTAAGAATTGTATTAGAAACATACATTATTGGTGGAAATAGTGAGACATTATTGTGTGCGAGTACAGACACGACATCATTAAGAATTGTATTGGAAACATAAGTTATTGGTTGAAATCGTGAGACCTGCGTGCGAGTGCAGAATGCTAAGAGAAATTTAGGTTCTATAATTTCAACAACAAGAGAAAAAGGCTGATGCATGTGATTCTTGAGATGTAGGGAGGACTCAAATCTTCGCACGCAGCGACGACAGTCATGGACAAGTACCGCTGCCACCATTATTGCCGTTGTGTGTGCAATTTGAATGTCCCGAAGGCGTCACCGTCTGTTGTTGGACTCAAATATGAAACCTATCAAATGTGCATTTAGTTGTAGAATTGATTCGCATAGGATCGCGTGACAAACCACATCAAAGTTGGTGGCGAGAGTCAATGTCGCAAGAATTGGTCCAGAGTCAACTCATCAATTGAATCCATCCACAAGTATTCATAACTTTCATTCTGAGACTTTCCACCGGTCGAGAGGAGTGATCGACCCACCCACCCACCAACCCCATTCTCATATTCTCAGTCTCCGTCCCAGAAACTTCACCTAGCAACGGGGTTGGATGCATCTGAAATAAGAACCCGATGATCGTATGATCTGTTCTCTCAATGCGCTCCATGGTGCAAATCAATAACAAAAACAACCTATTAATGACCAGTTAACGACGACAGGTAGCCCACCGTCAAGTCCAAACGACTCCATCAATTTCAAACCCTTTGGTCACGTACCATGCAATCGTCAACCACGAAGATGGGAAGCAACACCTCGCAAAGAGCAAACAACCGCGTTCGGAACGGAGCGAGAAAGTCTTCGTAAAACTACGTTGAATGCATGCAGAACGCACCATGTAATGCAGTATTTACGTGAAGCATGGTGTGGCTCCTCTATATATATGTGGAGCTCCCCCTCTCCACCACCACAACCATCTCAACCTCGGTAGTGATAACCTACAGACTTGTTGTTGGTAGTGAGAACCCACAGGAATAGTAATCTTACTTCCTGTCATCGATTCATGGCCGTGGCGTGGAGGCAAGCGCTGGTGTTTCTGCTGCTGCTTTCGAGCATGCAGTCTCCGGCAGTGGCGGCGAGGCCGATGGAAGAGGAGTGGTGGAGAACGCAGGGCGGCCTCCTGTTGGGTTCCCGAAAACAACAGACGGTGCCGTCTTCGGGAGCTTCGGATTGCAATCACAACGGTAACGATAGAGGCAGCGGACGTTGTTTCCCGCCCCGTACTCCATGACAGTCCTCGCTGCGTGCGAAGATTTGAACCCTCCCTACGTCTCTAGAATCACAAGCATCAGCCTTTTTCTCTTATCGTTGAAATTATCGAACCTAATTTTCTCTTAGCATTCTGCACTCGCACGCAGGTCTTACTATTTCAACCAATAACGCATGTTTCCAATACAGTTCTTAACGATGTCGTGTCTGTACTCGCACACAGGTCTCACTTTTTCCACCAGTAATGTATGCTTCCAATACAATTCTTAATTATTTGTTGTTTCTTGTCGAGGAGCTTTTGTTTTGAAACCGAGATTCCCTGATCCTCTTGTTATTCATTATATATATGTATGACAATATCATAAGATCATAGAATTGCTATTAAAGATGGATACGATGCGATAACACTAATAGGTGAAGGTGAAGTAAGGATGATACTCGAAAGATTAAGCCATAGGAAGGGGTGAGGAGGAACGTAATGGACGGTGATGAACATGAGGGTTGAAGGGGGTCGTTGACCGTGAGGAGGTGTAGCTTGAATGAATATTTGGTTGATTATAAAAGTCAATGGATGAGTTGACTCGGACCCATATGTATGTAAAATTGACTTCTAGGCACCATCTTGAATGAGTTGGTGAAGTCATAACTATCAAAGTTAGCAGCCGTGCATCTTGAATGTCTATATATATATATATAGAGAGAGAGAGAGAGAGATGATGGTGATGCTTTCAACCATCTGATTTGATAACAATTCTGATTTGATATTCTTGATTGCTTTGATGTAACAGTCATCTTTCAGCTGTTCTATCAATTGTGATGTAACAATTCTGATTTGATATTATTGATGATACCAGACCACATACAAACAACAGCGACTAAATGTGAGAGGAGTGTGCGAGTATGAAGTTCTATCAATTCCGAATAGCGAGTAAAAAGGTTGATATAGTTAGTGCTACATACGCATGCAGGGTTGATATAGTACTGATGCATCTCATGCGGCGGGCGGGAAACAACGCCCGCAGCGAGTATCGATGGGGTCATGGTTGCAACACGAAGGTCTCGAACGCGTCACACGCTGTTGTTTCCGGGACCCCATCAAGAAGCTGCGATGCGGGCTCCCCCATTCCTCTTCCATCGGCCTCACCGCCATCAGCGATTGCAAGCTCCAAACCAGTAGCAGAAAATATAGCAGCTGCCTACACGCCATGGCCATGAATCACCAATGGAACCAATATCGGCAATCTCTTCTTCTGATTACTCTTGTTATGGCGCTGTGTTAGCAGCGTTTCTATATATATAGATTAATAGAGAGAGAGAGAGAGAGAGGTAGCTATACCGGAGAGAGAAGGATGGTTTTGTTTTGAGTGTAAAGAGAGCGAGAGAGAAAAAAAAGGTTGACTTCGTTCCGATTATGGAGAGGCTGTGATTTGCCTAAGTAAATGATTCTGGTGAGGAGTTTGGCAGATCGAGAATAAATAAAATAATTTTTTCATGATATCAAACGCGAATGATCATCTGACACTCAATTATCCTTATAAGATTGTTATCACTCTCGATGATCGATTGTGCTAGATCTAAAAATTCTAGTGTTGCGTTATTAGTGTCTCAAGTCTAAAGACTAAACACATAATTAGGATCACAGAATCATTATCTAACGATGAAGTATCATTAATCATCCAGTATTCCGTGAGCGAATCATTCAGTGAACTCATTCTCCAATGATCATTTGCACTATATCTATAGTGTCCCTATAAGTAGCTTTGAGACCAACTGCCTACATCATATGGACAGGTATATAGTAGACTGGTCTCTCCAGTTATCTCAATGTCTCTCTTAAATAACTTATGATCGGGAATATTTAAGATTTGTGTTTACAAGCAATTTGGTCTTATTATCATAATCTCATCATTATCCAATTCTCATTGCACAAATCCATAGACATCATAATATATCAATCAAGTAATATAAAATAAAAAAATACTATAATAATAATAACCAAAGAGACTGTGCAACGTGACACACGTGCCATCACTCATGTGATTGACTTGTAAGGCACCTGTAACTAGTAGTTCAATCCTTTACTAGAAGTAGCCAACGAGGACAAGAATGAGGAAGCTTACAACGATGACGAGGAGGACGGGGGATGTGGAACGAGAGGACGAATTCCATGGGCCTTATGGCTCCTTACACTTGATATGCTAATCACACTAATGGAGGAGTCCTTTGTCGGCTGACATTGAAGTCCAAGGCTGGTGGCGTCCTTGTGAGCATGATGCCGCAAGCGGCCCTGCTCTTAAATGAGGGATGTTACAAGGTGGCTCTCAAGGTGAAAGCCTCACTGATAGGATCGTTCGCCCCTCTTCGCACCTCGATTGATCTAATGATGGTGCTAGAAGTAAGCTAAGGCATGATAAGGGAAAAGCTCTGAATACCGAAGCACACAATATGGTTAGTGATTTCCTCTATGCCTCGGGGGACCGGCTATCTATTGTGGCCTTCTTAACCATCCTCCCTTTACGACGAATGTTGAGATAAAACTAGTCCACCACATGCTAGATCATGGAAAGGCTCGTTTTGAAAGAAATTGATTAGGCAACTAGTCTACATTTTCAAATCTACATATTATCAATTTTTTAAAAATTTAAATTATACATGTTATTATATTAATGGTTATTATGAGTTAGTATGCTATGTACGCGGACTCTAATGTTTGTTAACTCAGACTTAATGAGAATGACTTATATGTTATATTTTTAAAAACGTAGGAGTTATTTTTTATACAAGTAAACCATAAGAGCACCTAAACCACAAGGCTAAAATAAACTTTAACTCTTAATTTTATAATAGAAATTTATTCTTATTTATTTTGTTAAAAAATAGAAGAGATTGAAAAAAAATTCCCATATTGATAAAAATTGAGAGAATCAAGTGATATATATATATATATATTTTTATTTATTTATTTATTTATATATATATCAAATTATATTTAAAATTTTTAAAATTTTAAAATGATGTTTGAATTAATATATGTTAATTCTGATTAATTTAATTTATCATTATTAAATGTTTAACCTAATCAAAGATATTGTTCTTATATCAATCACTATATAACAATAGGTGTCAATCACTATTAATAACTATCTAACCTTTGTTAGGATCAAGAGCGGCACTAAGAGGGGGGGTGAATTAGTGTAGCGGTAAAATCACGTCTTCAAAACTTTTCGTTTCGATTAAAACCGATTCTGATGAAAACCGATTTCGGAAATTTAACTTAGAAAGCATATGTTTATGAAGTTAATGCAGTAGGTAAGTAAAGATTCAGTTCGCAGTATGTAAATGATAGGAAGTAAATACAAACCAGAGAACACGCCAATTTTATAGTGGTTCGGTTGTCGTGACCTACATCCACTCCGCTGATTCCTCCTCCGTCGAGGCCACTGGCATCCACCATCGATCTTCCTTTAATAGGCGAAGATCAACCTCCTTTTTACACCCCTCTTCTCCTTTTCACGGGTTTAGGAGACAACACTTACAAGCACTCACTCCTCTCTTATAGAATTCTAAACTTAGAGTGGAGCAGCAGCGTTCTCTCACTTTTGAATTCTCTGTGCTTGTGTTTATTAATCAGGGATGAGAGGGGTATTTATATGCTTCAAGTTGATTCAAACTTGGAGCCTAAAAATATCTCATCCCGGGTTTCCCGAGTACGGGCGGTACCACCGCTAGTGTCAGTCTAACACTGAAACTGCATTGGGCGGTACCACCGCCTGGAATGCTGTGTTGGGCGATACCACCACCTGACATAGTCTCGAAGATTGTGCCATAACGGTGCCACTTCTTGGGGCACTGTTTGGGCCTCTCATTGGGCCCAACACAGTCCTTACATGGGCCTAACTAGCCCCTAATTGGGTTGGCCCAAATCTAAACCCAATTACGTGCTAACTACGATTCCTAAGACATTTGCTAAGCTAAACAGGTCCCTATGTTTTGGTTTCTTCTAGCGAGCTTCCAGCGAACTTCCGATGATCTCTCGACAATGTTCCAGCGGACTCTTAGCAAGCTCCTGAACTTCACGATGATCTTCTTGGTGAGTTCTGATGAGCTTCTCTAGCAAGCTCTGAAACTTCTCGGCCGGTTCCGACAAAACTTCTGACGAACTCTCGAACTCCCAACGAAATTGCGTTCTTGACTCCAAGACTTCATTTTGCTTCATGCCTTGCTATCGTAGTTAATTCTGCACATGTAAAACACACATTGATCTAGACAATTAATTCTAAGCATTAATCATATTGTCCGACATGTCATTGGTCCCTAGACGCCTCGTCCGATTCTTCGGCGCATCGTCCTCTCTTGCGGCCTATTGCCCAATCGGCCAGTTGACTCGACAACTCTGATATCCTTGGTGCAATATCCGCTCTTCTTGGCCCGATGCCCAAATCCATGGCCCGAAGTCTTCTATCGATACGTCGACCGATCCTCCGGCTCGACGTCCAATCTTCTAACATGTTTTTCTCCGACCCAACATAATTCTTCCCGCTTTAAATGTCTCATGCTGATCGAAGCATCCTGCGTCATTCAAAACGCAGATTAAAACATAAATATTTATCAATTGGTTTCATCATCAAAATACGAGATTCAATAACCTCGAGTCATTAAGCCCTTCCACATTTGGTTTAGTGGGCCCATTTTGACTTGGGATTGTTTTTAAGTATTCAATAATCTCTCTTTTTGGCGTGAGTGAGCCAATAATCTCTCTTTTTGCATATTCTTTGTGGATGACATAAGATTATTTTTCCTTTGAATCTAATAATATATATTTTGCATGTTCTTTCGTAGATAACACAAGGTTGCTTTTGGACTTAACCTTTGTGGAGCGCAAGAATAATAGACTACTCGAACAAATTTAGCTGATAACATGTTACAATCCACACCAAGTAATGAAAAAAATGAGGCAAGTATACTTCTCAATTAACACAGCAAATGCCCACTAATTCTCATGAGAAAGGATCTTTTCGTTTCCGCGTTGCCTGCAGATGTCAGCAGATTCCTAAGTTTCGGAGCCACGATGTTTATAATTACGAGAAGACAGAGAGGAAATAAAAGGAGAGAGAGAGAGATCTGCATGGTTTCGCGTCCATTCAACGTAGCATTCATGTGACTTCATGGTTCCATTCAAAGGTCTTTACGAGGATTGCTTCGAATCTTCATGTTTGACGAGTACTTCATTCGCTATGTATAGCGTCAGGGACGGACCAAAAGGTTTGAAATGGATGCGGACTTCCTCCGGCTTTGTTACTACTCGTTAACGGGTTATCTGTATGAGATTTTACTACTCATTAACTTTGAGCAATGAGCTAACGTAATGTATAACATCGAAGACGTACTCTAATAAAATAAATGTATTCATTGCTTTCGCTCACTTCTATTCATCACATTCATTGGTTTCTCTCTCCATCTCTTTCGTCAACTTGTACAAAGTCATATATGACATGTTTATAAAGGGTTATAGTGGATGTTAATTACCCGGTAACCCGTTTATGACTAGTAAACCACCTTGAAGTCCATACGACCGCATCCAATTCAAACCTTTTGATCACTTACCAAATACTTGGACCATGACACCGTCAAGCACGAAGACGGGAAGCAAAACCTCGTCAAGAACAAACAAATGCGTTTGGAATGGAGCCACAAAGTCTCAGTAATAGTATTGTGACCCACCCATATATATATATATATGGAGCTCCCCCTCTCCACCACCACACCCATCTCAACCTCGGTAGTGATAACCTACAGAGTTGTTGTTGGTAGTGAGAACCCGAGTAATCTTACTTCCTGTCATCGATTCATGGCCGTGGCGTGGAGGCAAGCGCTGGTATTTCTGCTGCTGCTTTCGAGCTTGCAGTCTCCGGCAGTGGCGGCGAGGCCGATGGAAGAGGAGTGGTGGAGAACGCAGGGCGGCCTCCAGTTGGGGTCCCGAAAACAACGGACGGTGCCGCCTTCGGGAGCTTCGGGTTGCAATCACAACAGCAATAATGGTGGCAGCGGGCCTTGTCCATGACAGTCGTCGCTGCGTGCGAAGATTTGAGTCCTCCCTACGTCTCAAGAATCACATGCAGCAGCCTTTTTCTCTTATCGTTGAAATTATAGAACCTAATTTTCTCTTAGCATTCTGCACTCGCACACAGGTCTCACTATTTCAACCAATAACGTATGTTTCCAATACAATCCTTAATGATGTCGTGTCTGTACTCGCACACAGGTCTCACCATTTCTACCAATAATGTATGTTTCTAATACAATTCTTAATTATTTGTTGTTTCTTGTTGAGGAGCTTCTGTTTTGAAACCGAGATTCGCTGATAGATTAATAGAGAGAAAGAGAGAAGGGTGGTTCAAAGCATCACCGTTATATATATGGCGTTGTGTCACCATCCTTTTTCCAAGCATCAGTAGTGGAAGCTCAGTGATGGTGAGATGGATTTGGATTCAACAGTCCAAAGGGATAAGAACTCGACACAGCCACGCCGTGGAAGATCACCGATCAACTGAAACGTGATGGCACGACATGACAATCGATGAGATCACCGGTCAATCGTGTGAGAATGATCATCCCATAGCAAACTGTAATGGACTTAGTTAGAATTACCTAAGTTGTGAGTCACCTTTGGGCTTAGTTAGGATTGTCTAAGTCACGAGGCACAACATAATGATCGGTGATGTCATCGATCGACCATGTGAGGACAACCGTCCCATTGCAAATGACAGGTGGCAACGAATAACCACTACACCGACGACTCGTGCACAAGGGCATGATAGAAGCGACCATTGCAAAGATAGACCATGAGAACTAGGATTTTTATTTTTAAAAAAATTACCCTAAAAATGTTAAAATTAAATATGTGTCCTTAAATTTTATTTTTCATTTATGTTTTTTAGAAATAAAATTTTCTCTTTATATATTCTAAGTCAAAATTATAATTTTGCCTCACAAAATAAAAAAAATTAAATCATATCTTCAACTATAAAATTGACTAATTTAGTTTATTTTAATCAAATATTTTTTTATCGAACTTACTCATGATTATATCTTAACTATTTGATTGGATTTAAATTAGATTAATTAACTTTTAATCGAGAAAAAGTCAATCTGAATCTGTCAATTGAAATTAAAGGGTTATAAGATAAAATGCATAAATTGAATAAAGTATTATATGACTTGAAACAAGTCTGATAGGTAAAGTACAACAGAATTAAAATTTTTATTATGTGTTTGTATATATGTAATATGATTTATAATAGAATTTCATTAGATATACTTAAGAAAAATATGATGTCATAATTTGAAATGAGTGATCTAAGAATTTTATATTATTTTTTGGAATACAAATTATTCAAGATGTAAATAAATTTTTTTTAGCAAAAAAAATATGCTAAAGAATAATTTACTTGTCTCGTCGATTTCAAACCGGACCACGAAAGATCGATTCTTATTCAGTTCAAAATCATCGAATCATTGACTCAGTTCAGTTTAAGTTCTAAATCAATTTGATGATGGTTTCGATGTTATCCTCTGCCATGAACAGCAAAGATGAAAAAATCAAGAAGAAAAAATCGAATTAAAAATATATTTATTGATAGAAATATAGAAGTATACAATTTTACTAAATTCATCAAATTAGTATAACACGATCTAATACTAAATTCCTCAGTTGAATTGAAACTAAATCGAGGATTACCATATCGAAAGTGCACGGCTGCTAACTTTGATTCCAACTCAAATTCGCTTTATATATACTTAGTAAAATTATAGTTTTATCTCTCAAAAATTAAAATTTTAAATTATATCTTCAATTATAAAATTGATTAATTTATTTTAATTAAAATATTTTTGATCGGATTTAATCATGTATTTTGATTATTTGATTAGAATTAATTTGAATAATTAATTTTTGATTACATTTGAAGAAATATTAAATCTTAATCAATTTTTAATTTTGATTAATTTTAATTTTGACGGACCTGACAAAATGATCGTTCCAAATCTATAAGTCAAATTTGAATAATCCAATTCCAAGTCTATCGAGTTAAATAGGATTAATTGAAAATTATCGACAGGAACATTCCATTGAAACGTAGTGGCACAACATAACGATCGGGGAAGTCATCGATCAACTATGTGAGGACAATCGTCCCATTGCAAATGACGGGTGGCAACAAAACTCAAGGATTGCATCGTACGTGGCTCCTTTATCTGTGTGCCAATTATCATCCAAAGGGTCGGTTTACTTTTCACACATCATTTGATTACGTATAACAACAAAGTCGGTGGCGAGAGTCACTGTTGAAAGAATTGTAATTATAATAATTAGAATAAAATACTAGAATGGATGTCAGAATTGATTATAGGATCAGTAACTCCTGCGACAAACCACATCAAAGTCAGTGGCGAGAGTCAATGTTGCAACAATTGTAATTACAATAACTATGACAACCCTGCATGCGTATGTAGCAATAACTATATCAACCTTTTTTCTCGCTATTGGGAATTGATAGAACTTCATACTCACACACTCCTCTCACATTTAATCGCTGTTGTTTGTTTGTGGTCTTGTATCATCAATAATATCAAATCAGAATTGTCACATCACAATTGATAGAACAGCTGAAAGATGACTGTTACATCAAAGCAATCAAGAATATCAAATCAGAATTGTTATCAAATCAGATGGTTGAAAGCATCACCATCATCTCTCTCTCTCTCTCTCTCTCTCTCTCTCTCTCTCTCTCTCTCTCTCTCTCTCTATATATATATATATATATATATATATATATATATATATATATATATATATATATATATATATATATATATATATATATATATATATATATATATAGACATTCAAGATGCACGGCTGCTAACTTTGATAGTTATGGTGTCACCAACTCATTCAAGATGGTGCCTAGAAGTCAATTTTACATACATATGGGTCCGAGTCAACTCATCCATTGACTTTTATAATCAACCAAATATTCATCAAGCTACACCTCACGGTCAACAACCCCCTTCAACCCTCATGTTCATCACCGTCCATTACGTTCCTCCGCACCCCTTCCTATAGATTAATCTTTCCAGTATCATCCTTACTTCACCTTCGCCTATTAGTGTTATCGCATCGTATCCATCTTTAATAGCAATTCTATGATCTTATGATATTGTCATACATATATATATAGCGAATAACAAGATGACCAGGGAATCTCGGTTTCGAAGCAGAAGCTCCTCGACAAGAAACAACAATAAGCAGACACGATATAATTAAGAATTGTATTGGAAACATACATTATTGGTGGAAATAGTGAGACATTATTATTGTGTGCGAGTACATACACGACATCATTAAGAACTGTATTGGAAACATAAATTATTGATTGAAATAGTGAGACCTGTGTGCGAGTGCAGAATGCTAAGAGAAAAAGGCTGATGCATGTGATTCTTGAGATGTAGGGAGGATTCAAATCTTCGCACTCAGCGACGACCATCATGGAGTAGCGGGCGGGAAACAAGGCCCGCTGCCACTATTGTTACCGTTGTGTGTGCAATTCGAAGATCCCGAAGACGGCACCGTCTGTTGTTTTCGGGAACCCAACAGGAGGCCGCCCTGCGTTCTCCACCACTCCTCTTCCATCGGCCTCGCCGCCACTGCCGGAGACTGCATGCTCGAAAGCAGCAGCAGAAACACCAGCGCTTGCCTCCACGCCACGGCCATGAATCGATGACAGGAAATAAGACTACTATTACTGTGGGTTCTCACTACCAACAACACGTCTGTAGGTTATCACTACCGAGGTTGAGATGGGTGCGGTGGTGGAGAGGGGGAGCTCCACATATATATAGAGGAGCCACACCATGCTTCACGTAAATACTACATTACATGGTGCGTTCTGCATGCATTCAACGTAGCTTTACAAAGACTTTCTCGCTCCGTTCCGAACGCGGTTGTTTGCTCTTTGCGAGGTGTTGCTTCCCATCTTCGTGGTTTGACGATTGCATGGTACGTGACCAAAGGGTTTGAAATTGATGGAGTCGTTTGGACTAGACGGTGGGCTACCTTTCGTCATTAACTGGTCATTAATAGGTTGTTTTTGGTATTGATTTGCACCATGGAACGCATTGAGAGAACCCATCGTATGATCTAATTAGAAATTACGCCTTCTGATTCTTATTTCAGATGCATCTAACCCCTTGCTAGGTGAAGTTTCAGGGACGGAGACTGAGAATATTAGACTCGGGTTGGTGGGTGGGTCGATCACTCCTCTTGACCGGTGGAAAGTCTCAGAATGAAAGTTATGAATACTTGTGGATGGATTCAATTGATGAGTTGACTCTGGACCAATTCTGGCTACATTGACTCTCGCCACCAACTTTGATGTGGTTTGTCACGCGATCCTATGCGAATCAATTCTACAACTAAATGCACATTTGATAGGTTTCATATTTGAGACCAACAACAGACGGTGACGTCTTCGGGACATTCAAATTGCACACACAACGGCAATAATGGTGGCAGCGGTACTTGTCCATGACAGTCGTCGCTGCGTGTGAAGATTTGAGTCCTCCCTACATCTCAAGAATGACATGCATCAGCCTTTTTCTCTTGTTGTTGAAATTATAGAACCTAAATTTCTCTTAGCATTCTGCACTGGCACGCAGGTATCACGATTTCAACCAATAACTTATGTTTCCAATGCAATTCTTAATGATGTCGTGTCTGTACTCGCACACAAGAATGTCTCACTATTTCCACCAATAATGTATGTTTCTAATACAATTCTTAATTATTTGTTGTTTCTTGTTGAGGAGCTTTTGTTTTGAAACCGAGATTCCCTGAACCTCTTGTCATTCGCAATATATATATATGACATTAGCATTATATCATAGAATTGCTATTCAAGATGGAAACAATACGTGAAGTAAGGATGATACTGGAAAGATTAGACCGTAGGAAGTGACGGGATATAAAAAGGAATAATATTTGTATATAAATAAATACTAGAAGATGATAATATGCAGTGAAATTAAATGGAAGCACAATCAAATAAAATACCAAGATATACGTGGAAAACCCCTCTAATATGAAGGGTAAAAATCACGGGAGAAACTAGAGATAATCCACTATGAGAATAATGAATATACAAGTCTTAATCTCTTGCCCTAAGCCCTAGCAACAATTACAAGAGAATAACTGGATACAAGAATTACGTCACTGCTCACAATATCTAAAACCTCCCCAAGTAATCACAGCAAGAGTCTACTATAGATTTGATCTAACCTGAGATGAGAATACTACTAGATGATTGAGAACAATCTCTCTACGTTGTCCTTGTTTTCTTCCATTTCTTTCTCTTGTTTTTCTATCCTTTTCTACTCCTCTTTGCTACTCCAAGGATGTATACGTTGCTGCCCTCGTTGCTGCATTTTTATAGCATTTTTCTACCTCTAAAACACAGCCACCCACCCCCTTAATAAGATTAGGGTTAGGTTAAGAGGGGGTGTGGATTGTGGGCTGAACATGGGCTATCAGCCCATAAGAGAAGTTGTCCCATGACTCCTCAATGTGAAGTCATGCCGATCAGCTGTTGGCATATCTCCTGTTTTTCTTTTGGTAAGGTCTTCGTCAACATGTCTGCTTCGTTGTTATCTGTATGAATTTTTTGAAGCTACAATAATTTCTCTTCAAATATATTTCGAATCCAGTGGTATTTGACATCTATATGTTTTGACTTGGAATGAAACATTGGGTTCTTACACAAATGGATGACACTCTAGCTGTCACAATGTACCACATAATTTTTCTGTATCAGCCCCAATTCTTGTAAGAATTCTTTCATTCATAACATTTCTTTGCATACCTCTGTAGCAGTAATATATTCTGCTTCTGTGGTGGAAAGAGCAATACACCTTTGTAACCTGGATTGTCATGACATAGCTCCCCCCGTAAAAGTAAGTACATAACCTGAAGTGAACTTCCTCGTATCTATATCTCTTGCCATATATGTATCTGTGTAATCTATCAACACAAGTGGTTCACCTTCAAAGCTTAAACAAACCTTAGAGCTCCCTTTAAAATATCTAAAAATCCACTTCACTGTTGCCCAGTGCTTTTTGCTTGGATTTGCAAGAAATTTACTAGTAACACCCACAAATCTGCTATTATAGTCTTCATTATCTAGCCTTCCAACTGAAATTAAATTCAGCCTCAAGTCAACCACATGCCTCACATCCTTAAGCACTAACTTGCAGCTAAGGTTGGTCTTTAAATGGATATCACCCATGCCTACTGTGTCATAGTTGCCCATTTTGACAACACCAAAGTTTCCAGACTTGTATATAGCAAAAAACTCTCTCTGTGGTATAACATGATAAGAAGCACCTATATGTCAATCACCCACTCAAGATCCTGACACAAATAAGAAAAAATATCATTAGAATGAGACAAAATCAAATAATTATCACCCTGCACCGTAGTTGTGATATTATCTTTTGACTCTATAGACTATACTTCTTTTCCTTTTTTCTTGTTCTCCTTAGGTTACTTACATTGGTTCTTATAATATCCTTTCTCACCACAGTTATAGCAAACAATATCTTTTCTTGATCTTGACTTGCTTCTACCCATGCGTGAACTACTTCTAGCCTTTGACCTTCCTCTGTTCTCTGAGATAAGTGCCTGTGAATCATTATGAGATGTTGCTGAACTCTTTCTTCTCAACTCCTCATTCAATAAACTGCTTGTTACTTGACTCATAGAGATAATACCATCTGGCGTAGAATTACTGAGGGAAACCACCAGTGTCTCACAACTTTCTGGTAATGAACTGAGAAGTAACAATGCTTGTAACTCATCGTCAAGAGACATTTTCATAGAGGATAACTGGTTAGTAATACTATACATTTCATTCAAATGCTCAGCAATAGAAGCACCCTATCTATATTTTAGGTTCACAAGTTTTCTGATCAAAAAAGCTTTGTTGTCAGCTGTTTTTCTTTCAAAGAGACTTTTCAATTTTTTCCAAAGAGAATATGCAAAAATTACAGTAGAAACATGGTGAAAGACACTATCATCAAGCCACTGTCTAATAAACCTAATTGTTTTTCGATCTAACCTCTTTCATTCATCATCTGTCATAATTGTAGGTTTTGCACTATCCCCTTGCAAAGGTCCATACAAATCTTTGCAATACAAGAGATCTTCCATTCTTGGTTTTCATATCATCCAATTGTTTCTATTCAAACTAATCATACGAGAAACATTACTGGCCTCTATGTTCAAATACAAAAATTAAATCACCAAAACCCCTGCTCTGATATCGGTTGATGGGGATATAAAGAGGAATAACCTTTGTAAATGAACAAATATTAGAAGACCATAATATATAGTGGAATTAAATGGAAGCATAATCAAATAAAACATCAAGATATACGTGGAAAATCCCTCCAATGTGAAGGGTAAAAATCACAAGGCAAACTAGATATAATCCACTATGAGAATAATGAATATACAAGTCTTATCTCTTGCCCTAAACCCTAGCAATAACCACAAGAGAATAACTGGGATACAAGGATTATGTCATTGCTCACAATATCAAAAACCTCCCTAAGTAATCACAGCAAGAGTCTACTGTAGATTTGATCTAACCTGAGATGAGAATACTGTTAGATGATTGAGAACAGTCTTTCTGCGTTGTCTTTGTCGTCTTTCCTTTCTTTCTCCTATTTTTCTGTCTTTTTCTTCTATCAGCTATTCTTTCATTTCTTTCTTTTATTTTTCTATCTTTTTCTTCTATCAACCTATATTGGGCTGAACATGGGCTATGAGCCCAATAGGAAGGGGTGAGTAAAGTAATGGGCGGTGATGGATAGGTTGAATGAATATTTGGTTGATTATACAAGTCAAAGATGAGTTGACTCGGACCCAAACGTATGTAAAATTGACTTCTAGGCACAAACTTGATTGAGTTGGTGACGCTATGCTACTAATTAACTATCAAAGTTAGCACCCGTGTGCTTTCGATATGGTAATCCTCGATTTAGTTTCAATTCAACTGAGGTATTTATTATTAGATCGTGGTTTACTAATTTGATGATTTTAGTATAATTGTATACTTCTATATTTCTATCAATAAATATATTTTTAATTCGATTTTTTCTTCTTGATTTTTTCATCCTTGCTGTTCATGGCAGAGGATAACATCGAAACCAAAATCAAATTGATTTAGAACTTAAACTGAACTGAGTCAACAATTCGATGATTTTGAACTGAATAAGAATCGATCTTTTGGTGGTCTGGTTTTGAATCGATGAGAAAAGTAAATTATTCTTAAGCATATTTTTCTTGGTAAAAAAAATTATTTGCATATTGAATAATTTGTATTCCAAAAAAATATAAAATTCTTAGATCACTCATTTCAAATCTGACATCATATTTTTCTTGAGTATATCTAATGAAATTCTATTATAAATCATATTATCTATATACAAACACAATAAAAATTTTAATTCTGTTGTACTATCTATACCTATCATACTTGTTTCAAGTCATATAATACTTTATTCAATTTATACATTTTATCTTTTAACCCTTTATTTTCAAGTGACAGATTTAGATTGACTTTTTCTCGATTAAAAGGTAATTAATCTAATTTAAATCCAATCAAATAGTTAAAATATAATCATAATTAAGTTTGATAAAAAATATTGGATTAAAATAAACTAAATTAGTCAATTTTATAGTTGAAGATATAATTTAAATTTTTTTAATTTTGTGAGGTAAAACTATAATTTTGACTTAGAATATATATAAAGAGATTTTTTCATTTCTAGAAAATATTAAAAAATAAGGACACATATTAAAATTTTAACATTATTGAGGGGTAACAATTTTCTTTTAATAAAGATTCTAATTCTCACTAACCATCTTTGTAGTCGCCGCTTCCACCTTACCCATGCACATAGGTCGATGGTGCACCGATCATTCGTTGCCACCGATCATCTGCAATGGGATAGTAGTCCTCACACAGTCGACCGATGACTTCACCGATCATTGTGTTGTGCCACTGCGTTTCAAAAGAGTGCCTTTGTCATTGATCGACAACCTCAAATTAACCCTTATAGTAGTTAATCATATTTAATTGGGTAAACCTGAAATTGGATTATCCAAATTTGGCTTATAAATTTGGGCGGACCATTAATCTAATTAGGTTCGTCAAATTTAAAATTAATCAAAATTAAAAAATTAATCAAGATTTGATTTTTCATCGAATTTAATCAAAACTAAATTATTCAAATCTAATTCCAATCAAGTAATCAAAATACTGATTAAATCCAATAAAAATATTAAATTAAAATAAATTCATTAATTAATTTTATAATTGAATATATAATTATTTTTTTTTAATTTTTGAGGGATAAAAATAAAATTTTACTAAGTATATATAAAGTTATTTTTGATTTGAGATAAATGAATTAAAATTTAATTAATTTTTAGGGGTAAAAATATTTTTTTTAAGAAAACGACACCCTCGCCATCGAGGGTTTCACCATGCCCACACGCATAGGCGACAGCGCGTGAGTCAATGGTGCAACAATCGTCTATCGCCCATTGTCTTATCATAAACGGTCATTGCGCACCCGCAACAACTTTGTTCAACAAACCGTTTGTCGCTTTTGCATACTTGTACAAAGACCTAGCAGTATGTTTTGTCTTAGTTTTGTATGTTTTTTCTTGGAAAATGTAAGTAACAATAGTTCGCAGTGCTGTAGTATGATCGCTCGCCACGTCGGATCGAACTGTCCCAAAAATGGCTTTATTTTCACGTGCCACGACTTATTTTTTGCAAACCACAGTTGCACGTGAAACGTTCGCCATCTCATCACCCTGGAACCCCCCAGGTGACACAAGACTAGATGAGTCTTTAGTATATACTCGGGCGTTAAACAATTTTGACAAGTTCATAAGTTAACTTGATAAGAACTTGCCTTTGTGTCTGACACTCGATGAACAATTGTTTGTGGACTTATAACTATTCGTTCTACATTCTAAAGTTATTGTTTTTCTCCTTGCACTTAAGGTACTCACTGAATTGCTTGTAAAGCTTTCCTCTTCGTGAGATGTCGAGACTTGTTCATCGCTCGTTTTCAATCTAATCAAATTTATGTTTTATAGGTCCTTCGGGACCTGTACGAGGTTGTAACTAGATTGATATTTTACGGATGCATATGTTATAAGGGTGCCTCATGACTTAGATAATCCTAGCTAAGTCCAAAGAGTTAGCCCAAGGGTGCCTCACAACTTAGATAATTCTAACTAAGTCTGTATCATTCGGTCTACCGCTACAACCTCAACATATCGATTCCATGATAGATTGATAAATATATATATATATATATATATATATATATATATATATATATATATATATATATATATATATATATATATATATATATATATATATATATATATATATGACGGTGATGCTTTTTACCACTCTTCTCTCTCTCTATTAATCTATCATGGAATCTCGGTTTGAAAACAAAAGCTCCTCAACAAGAAACAACAAATAATTAAAAATTGTATTAGAAACATACATTATTGGTAGAAATAGTGAGACCTGTGTGCGAGTACAGACACGACATCGTTAAGAACTAACTGTATTGGAAGCATACGTTATTGGATGAAATAGTGAGACCTGTGTGCGAGTGCAGACTGCTAAGAGAAAATTAGGTTCTATAATTTCTACAATAAAAGAAAAAGGCTGCTGCATGTGATTCTTGAGATGTAGGGACGATTCAAATCTTCGCACGCAGCGACGACTGTCATGGACAAGACCCGCCGCCACTATTATTGCTGTTGTGATTGCAACCCGAAGCTCCCGAAGACGGCACCGTCTGTTGTTTTCGGGAACCCTACAGGAGGCCGCCCTGCGTTCTCCACCACTCCTCTTCCATCGGCCTCGCCGCCACTGCCGGAGACTGCATGCTCGAAAGCAGCAGCAGAAACACCAGCGCTTGCCTCCACGCCACGGCCATGAATCGATGACAGGAAGTAAGATTACTATTCCTGTGGGTTCTCACTACCAACAACAATTCTGCGGGTTATCACTACCGAGGTTGAGATGGGTGTGGTGGTGGAGAGGGGGAGCTCCATATATATACATATATATATGGGTGGGTCTTAATACTATTACCGAGACTTTGTCGCTCCATTCCAAACGCATTTGTTTGTTCTTGAGGAGGTTTCGCTTCCCGTCTTCGTGCTCGACTGTGTCATGGTCCAAGTATTTGGTAAGTGATCAAAAGGTTTGAATTGGATGCGGTCGTATGGACTTCAAGGTGGTTTACTAGTCATTAACGGGTTAACGGGTAATTAACATCCACTATAACCCGTTATAAACATGTCATATATGACTGTACAAGTTGATGAAAGAGATGGAGAGAGAAACCAATGAATGTGATGAATAGAAGTGAGCGAAAGCAATGAATACATTAATTTTTTTAGTGTACGTCTTCGATGTTATACATTACGTTAGCTCATTGCTCAAAGTTAATGAGTAGTAAAGCTCACTCAGATAACCCGTTAACGAGTAGTAACAAAGCCGGAGGAAGTCCGCATCCATTTCAAACCTTTTGGTCCGTCCCTGACGCAGCGAATGAAGTACTCGTCAAACATGAGGATGCGAAGCAATCCTCGTAAAGACCTTTGAATGGAATCATAAGTCACAGGAATACTATGTTGAATGGACTCGAAACCATGCAGATCTCTCTCTCTCTCCTTTTATTTCATGTGTCTTCTCGTAAGTATAAACATCGTGGCTCCGAAACTTAGAAATCTGCTGACATCTGCAAGCAACGCGGAACCGAAAAGATCGTTTCTACCGGTAGCCTCCCCGTACTCTATACGTACTTTCCCATGAGAATTACTGGGCATTTGCTGTGTTAATTGAGAAGTATGCTTGTCTCATTTTTATTACTTGGTGTAGATTGTAACGTGTTATCAGCTAAATTTGTTCGAGTAGTCTATTACTCTTGCGATCCACAAAGGATAAGTCCAAAAGCAACCTTGTGTTACCTACAAAAGAACATGCAAAAATATATATTATTAGATTCAAAAGGGAAAATAATCTTATATCATCCACAAACAACATGCAAAAAGAGAGATTATTGGCTCACTCAACCAAATAAAATATAGTAACTTATACATACTAAAAAATCAAGGGATTAACATATACTCGTGAGCGACCGATCAACAATTCTAAATCCTTGAGCGATCGATCAAGAATTCTGAATCCTAAGGGCTTGGTAGGTTAGACTAAGATTAAGCCTCCACGATGATTTGAATTGACATATGTTAGACTAAGATTAAGCCTCCACGATGATTTGAATTGACATATGCTATTGTACGATGATTGATATTTGAGTCGTAAGAATAATATCTTTGAATATAATAAAAATCTAATACCGATAAATCAAATTAATCAAGATTAACATATATTAATTCAGACATGAATTCAATCAAAATTTAAAAAAATTTAAATATAAATCAAAATTAATATATATAATCCGGTTCATATTTATCGAGAGTATTATTTCTTTTTTTTTCAATTGCTTTTCAAACATGAATATTTAGTAACAAAATAAATAAGAGTGGATTTGTACAATAAACTTAAAGCCATAAAAATATATTAATGAAATTTGACGAGATTCCCAATATATATTCATGGGCAGACAATAAATGAATTCTCCTCCACAAAAGAAAACAATTGCAGAATTTGCAGGCTCAGGGATCCAACAACATGGATCTGATCTTGGAAGAGCTTCAGACAAATAGGTCTGTGTAGAGGACAACGTCAGAAACAGCATGCAGAGCTGTGTTCTCATTAGGATGTCCACCAACAATTGATTATTCTCATTAGTATGATGAAAAGAAGCAGAGAAAGCTCTTGAAAAGGAAAGACCAGAGGGTTTAAGCAGCTGCAGCCTCCAAGAGCTCTCTCTCTCTGCCCTCTCCCTGATTCTCCTTTCTGATAAGTCCCTGCACCGGCCACGCAGCAGCACCACCCAGAGCACATATAGTGTGCCCTTCGATTTGCTTGGTGACTTCCTGAAGCATATCAATCTCCTCCTGCTTGGCATTCCCCACCTTCAACCTCTCCATAATCATCCACAGCCATCCGGTTCCCTCCCTGCAGGGTGTGCACTGACCGCAGCTCTCGTGCTTGTACAAGTAAGACAGTCTTGCTATTGCGTCCACGACATCAGTGGATTTGTCCATAACAATCACCGCTGCAGTACCCAGTCCAGACTGAACAGCTTTAAGAGCATCGTAATCCATCATGACATCATCACATATGTGCTTGGGAAGGAGAGGAAACTCTTGCTGATCGATTGATTATAGACTGGGCAGCTGAGTTTGAGGTGAAGAGTTGAAATTAAAGGCTTTTCCATGTTTTGCCGCATCAAGTGGATGCATATACTTAGTGGTTTTGATAGGGTAGATTAATTGTTTTTTATTGAAAGGATGTATCCTTCACCACATATTATACTGATAATAACATCCTACAACAAGAATCAAGCGCACTGACCATCATATATTATAATCAATCATATTTGAAGGGAGACAATAAATGCATATCATCATGTCTTGATTCATTGGTTCAAAGGAGTCGGAGACGAATATTTGGTTTGGTCAGTTTAGTGAACAAGGCTTCCAAGGCAAACTTTTAGGAAGACAACGTATGCAATCAATTCATACTGAAGTATAATTAGTACACCGGCGTATTAATGGTGTATAAATAATTACTAGTTCCTTCATCCATGATATTGAGTTATAATTGGCCGAGCAAATAAATGGATAATAAATTTTGGATAAATTTCTCAAAAAAAATCTCAAGATTTTACTTTTTCCACTTGAAAGCATTCTTACTAATACCATGAAGAAAAGAATAGAAGATAAAAATAATTATTGAAGAAGCTTTATTAAAGAAATAAAAAATACTTCAATACATTAATGTATTGTTCCTTCTCCTATTTATACAAATTAGGAGAAAGAATTTCTCTCAAAAGAATAAAGAGATTTCCTCGTATATTTAGAGAAATCTTATCTTCTATCACCTTTTACCTTTGTTTATCTCTTGGTTGCCTCTACCATGCTACTATCTTTATTGTTACTTTTGTCTCCGAGATGTCATCATTATATATATATATATATATATATATATATATATATATATATATATATATATATATATTATTGATTTGATAACAATTCTGATATGATATTATTGATGATATTCTTGATTGATTGATGTAACAGTCATGTTTCAGCTGTGATACCCCAACACAAACTCCTCGTCGACGAACAAACCCCAGCGACTAAATGTGAGAGGAGTGTGTGAGTATGAAGTTCTATCAATTCCCAATAGCGAGTAAAAAGGTTGATATAGTTATTGCTACATACGCATGCAGGGTTGACATAGTAATAATGCATCTCATGCGGCGGGCGGGAAACATCGTCCGCAGCCAGCATCGATGGGATCATGGGTACAACACGAAGGTCTCGAACGCTTCACACGCTGTTGTTTCTGAGACGACAGGAAGAAGCTGCCATGCGCGCTCCTCCATTCGTCTTCCATCGGCCTCGCCGCCGTCAGCGATTGCAAGCTCCAAACCAGTAGCAGAAAAAGTAGCAGCTGCCTCCACGCCACGGCCATCAATCATCAATGGAAGCAATCTCTTCTTCTGATCACATTGTTATGGCGCTATATGCATATATATAGAGAGACTAAAATGGGTTGTACTGTTCTAAGCACTGTTGAATGCCGATGCGATAGATGCCACAGGCATGAACTCACCAAAAAAGAACGAATATTTTAGCCAAAGATCAATCATCGTTATGGCGCTATATGTACCTATAGATGTACTATTTTATGAACGCTATATGTCTGTTGTATCAATCAATCATCGTACAACAGAATCAACAAGTGTTTTTATATGAATCAACCTGTCGTGATGACTGTCAAGTCGTAATGCTTTTACTATCCCACTTGTATCTGCTCCTATGCTTTTGTAACCCAGAAGTGGATTTAGACTTCATCGGTCCAAACGGATAAGGACTGGGTGGACTGCGGTGCTCTCTCTCTCTAATCTGATTACTATTGGACATCGACGCAATAGAGACAAGAGTCTGACTCCGCCCAAAAAAGAAAAATGCAATAGAGCTCAAAAGGTCGGAACACGCCAAAACAAAAAAGTATCATCTTTTTGGCGTGGTCATACCTTTGAGCTCTATCGGGGAGGGATCATATGTAAGTATTATTTTAACTTAAATAATAATAAGATAATATTAGTTCCAATATATCGTACGATCCTTTGTCACTGGTTTTGTAGGTGACGTAATTGCCAACAAGAAAGGAGAATAATCTAATCTTGGTGGGCATCGGTAATGTGTATGGATATGATCACCATAAAGAAAGATGAATCACCCCACCTTTCTTTTTGGTGATCATATGCAAGAACGTCAGAATTGTTGTCTTCTTTCAAGAAGTGAGGTAGAGTAGTCCTTCCTCGCTTTCTCCCAGAATCCTCTCTACTTTCTCCAAGGGTTTCGGCTGGAGCTTTCCTCGTGCCACATTAATAAACTGATGAATCCAAACGCCATCATCCTTTTTCCAAGCATCAGTAGTGGAAGCTCAGCATGAGTAGGATCGATTGCCAGATAAATAAAACCATTAGATTCTCGGGTGGGTCCGTGGCATTCCTTAGGATCGAAGTGGCCGCCTTGTAATGGAAGGATGATAAGATTATAGAAAAAACCAAGAATACTTTTTAAGATTATAGAAAAAACCATTATATCGACTGACTGTTGGCTTTCAATGGAATTTCAGTGAGAAATGATAAGATTATAGAGAAAACTAAGAATACTTTTAATCTGTAATATTTTGGATTCATCCGACAACACCTATTTATATTAGTCAAGAGATAAAAAAAATATATATTTTTTAACAATGAAGAGATCAATCATAGCCCAATAAATCTCATCACCCTCATCTATTTATCTTAATCTCAATCTCTTATCTTTTGTTTAATGTTCATCACCTTCCATTACGTTCCTCCTCACCCCCTTCCTATAGTCTAATCTTTCGAGTATCATCCTCAATTCTATGATCTTATGCTAATGTCATATAAATATAGCGAATGACAAGAGGATAAGAGAATCTCGGTTTCAAAACAGAAGCTCCTCAACAAGAAACAACAAATAATTAAGAATTGTATTAGAAACATGCATTATCGGTGGAAATAGTGAGACGTTATTGTGTGCGAGTACAGACGCGACATCGTTAAGAACTGTATTGGAAACATACGTTATTGGTTGAAATAGTGAGACCTGTGTGCGAGTGCAGAATTCTAAGAGAAAATTAGGTTCTATAATCTCAACGATAAGAGAAAAAGGCTGATGCATGTGAACGTAGGGAGGGTTCAAATCTTCGCATGCAGCGACGACCGTCATGGAGCATGGGGCGGGAAACATGGCCTGCTGCCACCATTATTGCCGTCGCTATTGCAATCCGAAGCTCCCGAAGGCGGCACCGTCCGTTGTTTTCGGGACCCCATCAGGAGGCCGCCCTGCGTTCTCCACCAGGAAGTAAGATTATTACTATTACTATGGGTTGTCACTACCAACAACAAGTCTGTAGGTTATCACCGCCGAGGTTGAGATGGTTGTGGTTGCGGAGACGGGGAGCTCCATGTATATCTAGAGGTGCCACACCATGCGTCACGTAAATACTGCATGCATTCAACGTAGTTTTTTATAAAGACTTTCGCGCTCCGTTCCAAACGCGGATGTCTGCTCTTTGCGAGGTTTTGCTTCCCATCTTCGTGCTTGACGATGCCATGGTAAGTGACCAAAGGGTTTGAATTTGATGGAGTCGTACGGACTCGAAGGTCATCTGCCATCGTCATGAACTGGTAATTAATAGGTTGTTTTTGTTATTGATTTGCATCATGGAACGCATTGAGAGAACAGATCATACGAATCTAATTAGAAATAACATCATCGGATTCTTATTTCGGATGCATCCAGGTGAAGTTTCAGGGACGGACAGCAAGAATATTGGACTCGGGTTGGTTTGTGTGTCGATCACTCCTCTTGACCGGATGAAAGTTATGAATACTTGTGGATGGATTCAATTGATGAGTTGACTCTGGACCAATTCTTGCAAAGTTGACTCTCGCCACCAACTTGGATGTGGTTTGTCACGCGAGTTGCTGATCCTACGCGAATCAATTCTACAACAATGCATCCCAGTGGTTAATATCTAATTGCACAGTCGATAGGTTTCGTATTTGAGTCCAACGTGATTTAATATAATTAAAAAAATAATTAAAAATGCAAGATATGTATCTGTGATTAGTAACCATCGTGTCGAAGATTGTTTTGGCAATCGGCTGTAAAATTTGACTGGATGAATTTTTGAGAATAACTAACTGTTATAACAGATTATTTTCGCTAATCAAATACAAAATTACTTTTGTTGTGGTGAAGTCGCTATGACGGTCAGTCATTATAAGATTATTTTCCTCTACTGGTGGAGTTCTCTATGTTCATACCAAAATAATAGAAGTTATTCTCTACATGCAAATTTGCCAAAAAAGAAAAATATTATCTTGTTTCTTATACTAAAATAAGCAATAGAAATAGTAGAAAGAGAACTAATTTGGATCATTTTCTTGGAATGTTTGATCATATATTTGTATAGCCCTTTAGCATTAAGATCATCATGTCTGGTAAAGTGCCAAGCAAAGTTAATTATAGATTTAATACACTGGCACAATCATTTCCACTCGAGAAATCTTTTCACAACCAGCTGTGTGAGAGAGAATATTGAATATGTTCACAATAACATTACCAAAAAGAAAAAAAAAACTACCTTTGGTCTTTGTAGACGTGATGATCCGCCATTGCCGATGCAACAGAGTAGCCTTAATCGTCCTTTAATTTGTGTTTTTTGGCACTTAGTCTGCCCACCAAGAAAGAAGTCCCAAACCATCGCCATAGATCTCTCCCTGTCAAAAGGCATGAGCTCCAGAATAAGATGATTGCAGTTAGAAGTTACCTACAAGACTATGGAAAGGTATTTGGTCTAAAATTCTGTCTTCCTATGTACAAAAATGTTTGCCATGTCCTTATTCTAGGATCAGAAAGATGAAAAAAGCCCGCAATCTTCTACATCAATTTGTTTGATTGACATAATCAGGGAGAAAAATTGTGCTATCAAAGGCCAAGTAAAATATTTCTGCCGGTAGATAATAGCAACAAAGTCAAGCACAAATCACACCAATCTTTAAAGACATGTTTATATTATCCAGCAAGCTATCATCACATTTGTCTTTAATATAAGTATGTTTCAGCCCTTTTCCTCGTTGATATAGCTCAACTAATTTTTGGTGTTAATAGGAAATATCTTTTTCGGTGTAACAAGTTTCGGTAACTTGTTTTTGCCCCATTCCAGACTTTCCTATGTATTATTCTAGACCTTTTTTATCTTGTTAACATAAACTATCTTATCATCAGCTGCATCTTCAACATCAACCATATCATCAAAATATAATATGATCTGCCATTAAACAAATTCTGCCCTAATTTACATCAGACGGTTCACACATTTCTTGGCATTTCTTCTATTCTTATTAGAAAATTGTACTTCTATCCTAGATCTTTTCTAGCACTAAATGTTCACACTTACACCATCTGCAGCCACAATGAGAACCATTTTACGGTAGAAATCATAAACAAAATCCCAATTAGAACGTTAAAACATAGAAAACAAACCATAAATTGAATTGACATTGCAGAATTAAGATAAAGAAAAACTTTAGTCAATCGTCAGAAAGATTGAAAGAACAGCAAATATGCTATTACTAGTGAGAACAGTAGTAACTGTTGGCAATGATTGCCCATGGTGTGTAAATTGGGGGGGAGGTGGCAGAGAAATATGATGACTAATGATGACAATAACTAAAACAATAGTGAGAGAAGAAGAGGGATGAAAGACATGCAACATGAACACATGAACAAATGATGGTCGATAGTCAATAGGTGATCACCTTTTTCCACATGGCATCCTCTTTGAAACAATCATTTTATGTAGTAAACTTTATGCTAGACATGCATCATGAAACAGTGAAGTGCCACTGAATACTCCTTTGAAATCTCATGTCTATTTGATCTATTATTTGTTTTTTTCTCTAAGCCAAGCATGTGCTGGCTGCTTCAAGCCATTCTAGAAAATTTAAAGCTGATATGCCAGAGGTAGATTGAGAGCAGTACAGCAATTTATATTAAGCAAACAAAAGAAACACATCATGACAGGCAAAGATAAATACACAAGCCCATAAGACATTCTTGTAGGACTACTATCATAATTTTAAGTTGCAAATATCATTAACAAATAGTTTTAGTCAGTGACCAGAACCCACTAGAAGCTCATGATTTTATTATCCTTAAAATGAAAGTATGTCAGCAATTAGAACAAGACACCCTAAATCAGACAAGGAGAGACTAGTCTAAGTAAATGCAGCAAGGACTTACAATAATCTCCATAGGAGAGAAGGGACTTGCATTTGCATCTTGCTCCACAGGAATGGGAGGATAATTAATTTTGGTCACCCGGAAATGTACCTGCAGGCTGTTTTATAAGACAAACTGTTTTTCAAGGCATATGTAACAGATGTCTTGGTTTCATGACTCGAGAATTCAAAATTTTAGACAGCATACCTCTTCATCTAAATCCATAGGTAAGTCTCCACACTCATGTTCCCATATCCATATTCCATCATCTCCCCTGTCATCTCCATGAAAGGGCAAAAGTTTGTAAACCATAAAACTGAAATAGTTTATCGCAAATGACCATATTGGTACTTGTGTATAACTAATTAAATTTAAACTGTTTATCATCAATTTGTTCAGACAGACATGAAATCTAAGAACGAGGGGCTTGCATAAATAAATAATTTAACTTTTCATCAGGACAAATACCAGAAAGTTATGACTGCAGACAAACATAAAATGACTTGCTTTCCATGGTTCAAGATGATATTGAAACAACAAATGAATCTTACATTCTGCTTTTGTGTGGGAGTAGGTGCACAGGAACCTTTATGTCATCAAAGAACCCAAGAGACACTGCAACACATATAGAACATATTAAGCAATAAAATAAAAAATGGAGTTCGAAATGCTTTGTCAGCAATGATGTCTCAAAAATTGAGGTCATGATTGTATATCAGTTTTATATGCATGCATATATGACGAGCTAGGCACATTTTATTCTAATCTTCTTCTGATGGAAGTTAAACTAATTGATTTCAGAAGTCCTTGAATGATATGATGCTTTACTGATTAATTTGAAATGCCAGCTAACTTACTGAACTTGTTAACATACGTAAATTATAACTGATCAATAGCTATTGATTCTAACACCAAAGAAGAATATACTTTTACATGCTTTTTGTTATTTATAATGTATCAAGGATTTTATCTGTTTCAATCATAGGTGCTGGTATCGTCAAATGCAAAGTTTACCAAAATTTTCATGCTTACATAACCTAATCTTCAAGTTAAACTAATTGATTTTAGAAGTCCTTGAAGAATATGATGCTTTACTGATTAATTTGAAATGCCAGCTAACTTACTAAACTTGTTAACATATGTAAATTATAACTGATCAATAGCTACTGATACTAACACCAAAGAAGAATCTACTTTTACATTCTTTTCGTTATTTATAATGTATCAAGGATTTTATCTGTTTCAATCATAGGTGCTGGTATTGTCAAAAGCCTTAAGTTAAGCTTTAGGCATACTTTAACCAACTTTTCAGTTATATATATATATATATATATATATATATATATATATATATATATATATATATATATATATATATATATATATATATATATATCTTCTTGAAATAAATTGACAATCAAGGATGACAAAAACGATAAAAGGAACAAATCATACTTCAGATCAGATTCTAATAAAAATCCCCACTGTACAAGTCTACACATGCAAAGAAGGTATAGAATGGTTAAAATTGTCAAGTAAATATCAGAAAACAAGGCAAAACATGAGGATTGTAGGCTGTTAAACATACAATGCAAACCATTGGCATCAGATGCTTTAAGCTTTCCGCAAAGAATCTCCCCAACATATGGTCGGAACATAATTAGCCTAAACACGACCTATATAAAACATCAAACTGATTAGTATTAACACTAAAGTAACTGTCGAAACTAGAGACCATGTTTTGCTAGATGGGTGATTCACCAAAGATACATTAAATTGGAAGTTTAAATGATGTGTTTGGAAGGGCCTTCATCCTGCCAACCAAATGCAGGGTACTCAGACCTAAGCAAAATAAAGTTTTGTGAAAGCTAATGATGTGGCAGCACTTTGGTCTTCAATTGTCATCCCGTGAAATAGCATAGAACAAGCGTTTGTCGGGTGGAAATAATGGTTCCATCTCACCAACATAGATAATATTTATTGTTCCAGTCAGAGAAGGCATCACAAAGCCACTACATTGGGGAAATAAAGTCACTTTATAAGATGCTCATCTTTACACTCTATTATTTGTCATAGTCATCTTTTAGTCATTTATGCTTTTCCATGTATTACAATAGACAAACATGCTAAAAATCAAAAGAATTATGGACTTATTATAAGTCTCTTATCTTTAACCCTTGTTTCTAAACAAATGCACCTTCCCTAACAAATCATCTTTCTTGTAGGATCCCACCAATTAAATTTCTTTAAAGAGACCTACCCCTCTTACCTATTTTTGGTAAGATATAGTCATCTTGTTAAGATATTTCTGATTTTTCAAATAAAACATTAGAAGAACATGGAAAGAAAACTCAAAAGAAGGTTGGATTTATTGTAAGTCTCTTATCTGTAAACCTTGTTTCTAAATATATGCATCTTCTGCAACAAAAATCATCCTTCTCGCAAGACCTCATATCTATTAAAGTTCTTGACAGACACAAATGCATATCTATTAAGTTCATGGCCACATAAGAAAAAGCCTGTTTCTCCTAAATATTCTATCAAAGTTTACCAAATTTAAGGATCGTAAGTTGTTGCATTTTGTAACCGTCAAAAATCACACGAAGATGAAAACAACAAATGGATCTTCACACTATTGAAATTGTCAAGGAAATGCTTAAGTGACCAAGACCACATGATCATTAAGCTGCAACTAACCAAGTATAATTTGAATAAATAAGAATGGGCAAGTTCACACACCTGAAGTCTTGGTAACATATTTTCAGAAGAATATTTTTTAACTGCTATTATTTATTAATGATCTTATACAGTAAAAGTCTGTTAGAGAGTGGTGAAAAGATTATAAAAAAAAAAAAGCTGCACCTAACCAAGTCTTTTGGAATAACCAAGAACGGGCAAGCTCAAAAACCTTTCTTTAGAATACCTGAAGTCTTGGTAACATATATTCAGTAAAAAATTTTCTATTGCTATTATTAATTAATGATCTTACACAATTTTTCTGAGAAAGTAAAAGTCTCTTAGAAAGTGGTGAAAAGATCAAAAAAATCAAAACTAAAGAAACCAAGAAAGAGCATGAAAATAATAGAGAAAACTGATCAATAATATCACATGAAAAATTAAATTCAAATGATAAATAGATTTCTCTGAAGATGCAATGCCTCCTGCAGTTTCAAATCTTGAAATAAAAGACTAATTGTTCTCAGAATAAAAAAGATAGATTTCATCAATTTCATTGAGAAAATCATTGCAGAAATTAATACAATGGCACTATATAAAGTAAGAACACTTAATAAAACCTTATATGTGGAAGAACCATCACCAGGGAAGACAAAGCCACCTTCTATTGCTCGAATGTCATAGATAGAGATGCAAAGACCCAAATTTGAGAGAACCTGGTGGGTGGAAACAAAAACACAAATAAATGGTATACAAGCATATAAAAAATTATTCTCATAGGAAATATATCAACTGCACCTTGTCCAAAAACAACCTCTCAAGTTCTTCCTTAATTGCATCAAGAAGAGGACGGTTAAGTAAGTGTGGAGGCAAAGGCAAATTATGCTCGATTAAGCTGAGACAAAACATGCTCCCTTCAAAATGAGACCAAGCATAAAAAATGTTATCATCATTTGAAATATCAAATATTGCTATATCAAACTTCAACGAGAAACAGTGTTGTCAAAAGGTCAAAGGCACTAAGCACTAAAAGGTGCCAAGACTCCAAATCACCCAAGCTCGCTCGAGCGAAGTTGCTCTTCAATATAAAAGTCATAAAAAGATATGATTAAGGAGAAAGAAAACTAGATAATATGAATATTATATCATTTTATAATCAAAATATCACCACTAAAGCATCAAATTACATTCATTTAATCACCTATAAAACATTAATGTATTAAATTGTCCAAATATAATAACAAAAGAATGAACATCGAAAGTCCAAGAATTTTGACAAGTCTAGCAGTGACAATTCAAGTTCCAAACAGTGACAAATTCAATAAATAACACATTTAATAAGATATTACTAATAATAATTAACTATTATTAATAAGAAATAACATTAGTGTAATTAACAACTCGGTAGGAGGCAGGGGAGGGGCGGAGTACACGAGGAGATCGGCTGAATGTAGAGGAAAGCAGGGGAGGGGGGCCTGACAACAGCAGAGGCGGGGCATTCCGAGGGCAGTGGAAGAAGCAGAAGGGCAGTCGGGACTGTTGAGAGCGGCCGGAAGAGAGAGAGAGCGAGTGGGGTAGAGGGGAGAGAAAGAGAGGAGGGGCGACTCTGTTTGGGAGAAGCAGAGAGCGGGGGTAAGGAGGCAGTACCACTGGGAGGGACGTACCGTCGCGGGAGGTGAAGGAGGGAACAGCAAGGCGAGGGGTGCAAGGGCTGGCACCGCCGAGAGGGGAAGAGGGGTTGGGAGAAGGAGAGGTAGGGCGAGAGGAACGAGAAGAAGGCACCTCCGCCTGAGAGAAGGGAGGCACCACCGGAGGGCCGCTCGCCTTACCCAACAACGCCGCGGCCGGCTTCCACGCGCGCCCTAGGAAGACGATATCCGGCCACCTCGCACACGCACGAAGACGAGGATTAGGTTAAAGGGAGGGAAGACGATGATTCGGTACAGCTTCTGAAACAAAACCACTTCGGACACATCGTAACGTAAGTGGCGATGTAAAGGGCGTATTAGTATTGTCGCATTATAAGCACTTTCCATCATATCGGCGTCAATTAAATGCGTATGTAAACATGCGAATGTGATCCCAAGCCAAACATGAATCCGAAGTCTAATTAAAGACCACATTTGAATTTTATCGGACAAACGAATCGATTTATGAACATCGTAAAATATTTGACCATGTTTGAATCTGAATCTGACTCTGACTCGATCATTTATTTTTAGATTTTTAAATAAAATATTTACATTTTAAGTACTTTTATTTTTAAAATAATATTATTAATTAAAAAAATCTTAATTATCTCTCAAATATTATTAATTAGATTTTTTTTAAAAAAATAAATTAAATTAAATTAAAATACATTAGAAATCACTTAATTTATCATTCAAATAAGTATTTATGATATTTTAGGATTAATATCACCTAAATAGAAATCAAAAATTAGTTTATTATAATATTTTGACTATTATAATAAAAATATTATAAATAATTAAAATAGACTTCTAATCTCAATCAAACCAATTACTAACATAAAAAATGATATTTTAATTATTAGACAAACAATAACAATAAAAAATCATAATATTATGTTATTAAAACTAATAAAAATATATAAAACATCATAAACGGGTCAAATTGAAATATTATAACAAATAAAATTATTTAAAAATTATTTAAATTTTTTTAGCTTGTTTCTGTCTTAAACTGAACGCTGTGCATAATTTACTAAGACAGTAGACTGGTCTTCTTCGGCCTCCTCTTCGTCCTTCTCCCTGATGGCCGTCACTTCATCCCTCTTCCATCGTCCCGGTCTTCTCTTCTCCACTCTCCCAGTGCAGACTTCCTCTCCCCGCACACTCCTTCCTTGTCCTCTCATTCTCCCTCCCACCTCAAGATTCACACTCATCAATACCTCAAGGCAGGTACTCCTCCTCCTCCTCCTCCTTCAATAACAACAACTTCTACTTATTCCCAAAAAAAGGGGAACTTTTTTTACATTTCCGAAGCTATTTGAGATCACTAACTTGGTCTCCTCGTCCATCTTTCAGGCTGCATCGCCGCCGGCGGCCACGCTGCGCGTCGTCTTCACAGGCGGCGGCACAGGGGGACACATCTACCCGGCGATCGCGATCGCCGAGGCGATCAAGGACGCCAGCCCCGACGCCGAAATCCTCTTCATCGGCTCCGACGCCGGCCTTGAGGCAGCCGCCGTCCCCTCCGCCGGCTTCACCCTCTCCACCATTCCCCCGGCGCGCCCCTCCCGACCCCTCCTCTCCCCCTCCAACCTCCTCCTCCCCTTCCGCCTCATCCTCGCCGTCGCCGCTAGCTCCCGGATCCTCCGCCAGTTCCGGCCCCTCGTCGTCGTGGGCACCGGGGGGTACGTCGCCGCGCCTGTATGCCTCGCCGCCGCCTTGTCCGGCATCAAGATCGTCATCCAGGAGCAGAACAGCCACCCGGGGCTGGTGAACCGGCTGGCCGCGCCGTGCGCGGAGACGATCTTCGTTGCCTTCAATGCCTGCGTGAAGCATTTCGACCGTAAGAAGTGCTTGGTGTACGGAAACCCGGTGAGGGTCGCGCTGCGGCGATACGTCTCCAAGGCGGTGGCGCGGTCGCACTTCTTCCCCAAGGCGGGGCCGAAGAGCGGCGAGGACAAAGCGCAGGTCGTGCTCGTGCTAGGGGGCTCATGTGGGGCGGAAGCTATCAATATAGCGGTTCTCAACATGTACTACGAGATGTTGCTGCAGCACAAGAACAGGCTCATCATTTGGCAAACGGGAGCCGATGGCTTCAACGAAATGGAGAGTCTTGTTAAGGTGAACCGACGATTGCATCTTACACCGTGAGTTCTTGGTTACTTGCTTTGCTCGTTACACTGAGATTGTTGTTTTGATCTCGTATTTTCAATCTAAATCACTTGGATGCTCATTGCATTTTTTGAACCTTCAATTTCTAAGATTAACTCAATGTGTAAGCTTACCTGCAAACGCTTGCCGAAAATTTTTTCCTTTGGAGTCATATAATGATGATATATTGATACGATGATCCTTAATTGAATTTGTTAAGATAGTTATTGATCAAGGTAAGCGTTCGATGGATCTAGCCACTGGGATGTTCAGCACACACTGCTTTTTAATTACTAAGATGTCGGAATATCTATTATAGACTACACATTACTCTTCTTTTGACCAGCTACATTTGCTAATAAAATTATTAAGACAGCAAGCCTTATTCAACTGGCCCTATCCTGTCATCTGCTCCTACAAAAAGTCAAATTTGTTCTTTCTTCAGCTCTCTTAAACAACTGACACAAGTTTCTTGGAGTCTTTATCTTGTCAACTTGCTCTCTCTTCTTTCTTAAAACCTGTAACCAATTCCTTTGGGTTGTCTAAGTTTCTCATACCCCACACATTCTTGGAGTCTTTATCTTGTCATCTTGCTCTCTCTTCTTTCTTAAAACTTGTAACCAATTCCTTTGGGTTGTCTAAGTTTCTAATACCTCACACATTCTTGGATTCTTATCTTGTCATCTTGCTCTCTCTTCTTTCTTAAAACTTGTAACCAATTCCTTTGGGTTGTCTAAGTTTCTGATACCTCACACATTCTTGGATTCTTATCTTGTCATCTTGCTCTCTCTTCTTTCTTAAAACTTGTAACCAATTCCTTTGGGTTATCTAAGTTTCTGATACCTCACGCATTGTTTTGCAATTTTTTTTAGTACATCTCTATGTACTTTTGACACAATCACTTGTGTTCCATCTCTGTGTATTTCAATTTAATGATTCCTCAGAAACTTCTAGCCAATAACATTCTAAAAAGTATCATTTTTTTATTGTTGTTTGGTTCCTCACAATTTCTTCCTAATATCTTCTTAGGTTTTTCAAATCCCTTCTTGCAATTTCTGTATTCTTTATCTTTGTTGCTGTTTTCTTTACACATACACTTATTCCATGTAGAGCAAATCCTTTTGGCCACCACTTTGATTTGGTCCTGAACTGTTTTCCATAAAACTGACCACTGAAGTTCCCATCGGCTCCTCAAAACTGGGGAGTTATTGGATGTGGAACCATTCATCAAATATATATTTTCATTTGTCATGCATGCAATACTTCTAGAATCCTAAGTACTAGAACATGGGATATTACGAAAAAGAATAATTAACTATAACAAGAAGGCCTTTAAGTTTATTACTGTAGCAATCTAACCTATTACCTATCCCAAAATAGAAGGTAGGTACATCTCGATGTTGTTGTTATGGCAAAACAATCTTTGTGATTGGTCTTCCCTTAGTCATGGTGCTTATCTGGATACCAAATCCATTAGAAATGCCTCCAACAACTAATATCAGATTCAGGTGCCATGATTCTTTACTATTGAACGTCTCAGTTAGGTTCTGATCCATGAGGTCTCATACAAAATTCCCATGCAAAAAACACTGTTCTACATTGTGATTTATTTTTGGAAAACACTTAACATAGCCATCAACCAAGAGTCCTTTTTTCCTCGACACTCCATTAATTATTTCATGTGCATTTCTTCTAAGAGGGCTGTAGTGTTTTATACTGCTAAAACACCATCTGACAAACCTTGATTGCTGCTTCTTCTAGCAAAAACTTCACGTTAGTCATTTAATCTCTCACACAATAAATTTATATTTGTAGAATTTGTCCACAACTAGAATAGAAAAGGTATACAAATTTCTGGCATCCTCGACAGCATCTTACTCTTCTAAAGCATCCAAAGAACAATGAAGAAGCACATCTTTTTTTTTTACCCCTCAATTTCTACTGTGTCAAATTTCACAAAGAAGGATAAGGATGGATATACCTGATAGGGGAAAGAGGAAAGAATCAACATCACTGATGTATATTGTGGTTGAGATTTACATAAAAGTGAAATCGGTTCTCTCATACACAATTTTCTGTACTTGTTTCAGGAAATATATTTCAAGATTACTCTCACAATTTGATTTGTGTGCTTTGATTGCATATTTTCGTTTGGCTTGTTTTTGGTGTCTGAGTCTCCTTTTAATATATGAAGGTTCCTGCATGAGATGGATTTGGCTTATGCTGCAGCTGACGTGGTTGTTTCTCGTTCTGGGGCGATGACTTGCACTGAGATCTTGACCACCGGAAAGCCATCGATTCTGGTATTGAGAATGCTACTTCTTAGGAATCTATTGAAGTTTATGGAACTTAAATGAACAAAAAAAATTATTTGGGAAACTTAATATTCTGCATTGTGCTCCAACTATTGGTAACATTATCCTAGTAGTCTAGTACAAAAAGTTATGTATAAGTTGTCTTTGAGAATTATCAGAGGGGAATTTCTGCATATCATTTATACTCCTTAAGTTATCCCAGTATCCAGACAATTGTAAACTTGTAAATACTTGATATTTTTTAGAAGAAGCAAGGAAAGGCTAACTTAGTATCTTCTTTAATAAATTTAGTATTTATACTTTGTAATTATTTGCTTCAATGTGGTAAATATATTGCTTTTATGTAGCATTCTTTTTGTTTCTTGTAAAGATCTTTAGATCTTCTGAGCCTGGACTTTTAAGATATATTGAGTTTAAGGTGGACTATTACAATAAACGTTGTGCATATCCTAACTCTGTGAATTATCTATTATTGAGGTTCTTCATAGTTCATACTCTGACACTGTATATAAAAAACAATTGATGCAAATTTAAGGGGAAATGTTACATGACAAATACACTCTATTGGATCTCATAGAAAAATAAGTAAAAGGGAAAGAATAATGGTTGGGAGTTGTACACCCCTTAGAATTTTGTTTATTCAATTACTTGGAAACTACTCAGGTACAAGGGGAAAGCGAACATTAATATAAGTTGCAGCATATCTAAGGGACAAATGGAAGTGCCAAATAAAAATCTGTCAAGGAGGCTCCTTACCCATGTAGAAGTTATGTGATTAGACAATCTTTTATAACCTGCCATGAGCATTAGACTTTTTATGGCCAAGTTGCAATAGGTAGTCGTCTCAACTTTGAAACAACAGAAGAACTTGGTTTTATTGGCACTACTCACTACCTAGGTTATTTGGATTGTCTAGTTAACTGAGTGCTCACCTTCGTTGATAATTCTGGATGGTCTGTTAAGAGTTCCTGCATCGTCATTGACTCAAGTTGTAAGCTTACTGACATTTTTAGTTGACCTTCCAGTTCTGTTGCACCACTGGCTTTACTGAACTCATGCGTTCATCTTAGGTTAATACTTGTAGAAATACAGACTAAGATGCTCATTGAATGTGCATCTGTTTCTTGACAGTGGATGCAGACTGTACCTGTGTTTACACCTTTCAGTATATGTTTGACTTTAGGCTTTTGTGTTTGCCATTAGGGTGAATGTGAATCTAGTGCACAAGAAATTTGTGGGTCAATATATGGAGCCTTACATCTACAAGTAAAGAGATCGCTTCCATGACTTAAAACCTGGTCACCCAAGTTGCAAGGTGCAACCTTGCTGCCCTCGTATTTACCTTAAGAAAAATGACATGTGTTGATCTATTTTTTCCTGTGGAAAATGTCAAAATACTTTATTTAATTTTTGAATCACAATTTTAAACCTATTTCCACATTGACCCTCTATTAAACCTGAGCCTCATGCACTAGGTCATATTTTATTTATTTTTCAAAGTTCTATACTAATTAAATAGCTCATTCCAATGATTATATTGTAAATGGGCTATGGAATTAATCTATGATACCATTATGTGCTCATCCACAAGCATCTTAGTTGTATGTCATTTGGTCCTACATAGACAAGCTTTTGTACTAAGGTGCACTTAGTTTTGGATTATGTAGTTGCTGGTTAAATTTGAAAGCTGTATACTCTTTTTTCTTCAATATTTTTTTCTCATCCACTTTTTCTTTGTACTAGATACCATTACCTAATGCTGCAGATGATCATCAAACAAAGAATGCATACATTATGGCAGACATAGCAGGATCAAAGGTCCTTACGGAAGATGAGCTTGATTCTAGTAGTCTCGAAGAGGCAATTGATGATATTTTAGGTATGTAGTGACCTTTTCTCAACCTTCATCTGCTTGGTGGCTGATTACAAAAACTATATATGTTTACAATGCCCTCCATTCAAGTGTAGTAGATTCATTTTTTATCTGAAGCCGACTAGTAATAATGGCTCTAATGTGGTAAAGATCTTGAACCATATAGACACTTTACAGATTATGTGCTAAAAGTTGATTCATTACCCCTTGGAAGAAACCCTTTGATAGTCATACATCTATTACAGTCCATTTTTACAGTCCTTTTTTTTCTTAAGTCCTATTTATGGATAGTCAAGTTTAGGGTTTTATTAGTCTAATACATGCACATAGCTCTAATCCCAAGTTCGAATGAAAAAGGTGGAGGGTTGTGAAAGGTAACTGACATCCAGCGTAAAACTTTAGATCTCATGAACAATAGATCTTAGCTGACCCCAGATCTCATGAGTATAGTCCTTTTCTGTTTTTCCTTTGCAATATATTCTGTTTCTTTTGTAGGCAATGTTTCGTCTGTATATATGGAAACTTTTGTCAAGAGTCAAGGACATACCCTTGAAGCATTTGCTGCTTCCAGAGCATGTCCTTATGCATGCTTGCCACAGCAAACAAAGTCTATATATCCGTATCAATAAAAAAAAATAAAGTCAAATTGGAATATTGTCATGGTAAGAGAAATTTGGAAGAGCAACTTTAAGTTGATATGGAAGGACAAATGTGAAGCATGATATGGTATAATTTGAGCTTCGTTGGTGCTGCAGATAATTTTTTCTTGTAGAGTGCTGCAGATAAAGTTTTCTTGTAGAAAATCAGTTTAGATAAAGTATCTTAAGTGAGTAGGATTAGGAATGGATATTTATCACTGATTGTAAGATGTAATTTTTAGTCTAGGATTCTCTATGCTTTTGTTAAACTTTTTGCTATCATTGTTCTCGAGCATTTGATTCAAAGTTATGACTGATTGGCCTTGGTCCCTGCAACTGTTGATCAAACTATGCTGAAAAATCTAAACTATCAAATCTTGATGAAGTAGCAAATTATGCCAGGAATTGCTGATTTTATAGGCTTCTTATGGGTTTTCTAAATGCATGAGAAGTCAAAGGATGCAGAAATTAACTGATGGAAAGACTACTAATGAATCTCCACATGATTTTATCCTTGCAGTGGCAGTTAGTTAGCTAGGGAGATGTTTTTCATTGATAGCAACAAAACCAATATGGTATTTGTCAATAGTTGAAATTCTTTGTGAATTTCATATGTATGTGAGCTATTTGTTATGGTATTCTGTTGAAAATTGATATACATGCAAGGATTTTATGATTTATGTATCTGATATCCAACATACGAGGGGTCATTTACCCATGATTTTTCAAGAACTCTCTATATTCTCATAAATAAAAGCTCATTTACTTTTCTTAGTTGAAGAAAATCTTTTTAATGCATTCTTATGCCCTTACTATCATTGATGCAACCTCATGGACGAGACAAACGTCAAAGAGGAACAATTGTAGGGAGAAGAGGAAGTAGGAGTTAGGAGTGAAGAATATACACTAAAAGCAACAAAAGTAGATACCATATATGACAAAAGGAAGTACATTCTAAAATAATCAGTACATGATCACAAATTCGTGAACTTTAGACCACTACTATAGAGCAGTAAACAGCCTATGATTATGGTCTTCCAACAAACCTGTAACATGTTTAAGACATATATTATTTGACGTAAAATAGGACAGGAAACTAAAAGCTCCATAATCATCATTGCTAACTGGATTTCCTAGTTGGATATGACACATTTAGGGCTACCTCAGGGTAATGTGGTTGAAAAAGCTGCAAAAGATTTAAAGAAAAAAGGAGTACGACATCCATTGCTTCTCTTTGCTATATCCATGAATAATTTGACTCAAAACTGAACCTATAATTACTCACTATGGTCTTGACTAAGATACTTTGTCATGTTGCATTTGGGAGGCTTGCAAAATTTACAATGTTTTATACTGAATTTTGCAGGAAATGAAAGTCTCATGGCTGAGATGTCCGAGAGGGCACTGAGTGCTGCACGTCCTGATGCTGCATCTGATATCGCACAGTGCATTCTTTCTCTTGTCAACCCATCCTCTTCAAAATGAATTTGAATGTCGAAAAAAGCATTCCTCCTTTGGACGTCAGTACTATTTCGCGCTCGTTTGATTGGTGTATGGCTTGTTCTCATTTTATATTCCTTGCATGGAATGAAATTATTATCAGGCAAGTGTTTTCATGTATATGTAGATGGGTAAATGAGTGAGGCTTGTTCTCTCGAAGTTTTAGTGGTGTGAGATCTCTTCACATAGATGTTTGGAGCCTAAAAGCAACTGTTGTTAGCCACATCAGCCATGTATGGTTTTAACCTAGGCTTTCACAGCAGCATTGTGGAGATCATTTAACATTCATCCATTGGTTGTATGTTGATGATGCTCAGTTTGTCACTCAAATATTCATTCCAATTTTTTGTTTTCTTTATAATTTCTCTGCTGCTCAAAGTTCTTATTTTGATTTATTATCTTTAGAAATGTTCTATATGCTCATGCTGGTGCATTTTTAAATAAATAAATACATATACAAAAGGATAAATCCAATGCATAAGATTTAGTCAATACATATAGCTTCATATGTATTAGCAAAATTGACTTGAGATTATTACATCTGATTAGTTAATACATTATTGTACAAGTGATATGTTTCAACCTTAAGTTTACCTGAGCATCATATATATATATATATATATATATATATATATATATATATATATATATATATATATATATAGTAATAATTTTTAAAAAATAATTAGAGATGATTAGATATGTTTATCTAACTGATTTTAATTACACTATATATATTTGGTATACAGCATCATATTTAATTAATATTTGGAACAATCATACTAAATCTAAGGTATTAATATGCTAATTTTGTAAGATTTGAGAGACAAATATGTAAGAAAATGTCCTAATTTTACCATAATAATCTTTTAAAACCCTATTAAATATTCTATTTACTGAGAGTGCTGCCTTCCTTTTATTTTAGTCCTCCCTCACATTTTAAATAAAATATAATTAAATTAAATTAAAGTCAAACTATAGTTTGACTATTCATTCTCCCTCCACCAAGCTCGGATCCGATCACACATTCGCTCCACCAATATATGATCCTTCGAGGATGCCACATCAACTATCCTCCAGTATCGCCTGCGTTCTTGTGTACGTGGATGGGCTATGATCAGTTTCTAAGTTTGATTTATGGTCCAATCTGATACCAGATCCGAAGGTAGCTCCATTCATTTCCTTGGAACTCCTCGTTCATGTTATTTGGCTTCGGCGCCGAAGCCCTCCACCCCCAATTGGAAACCTCCGATCACCTCTCTCGGATGCGCCTTGGAAGCTGAGTTCTTTCGGCTTCAAGCTTCTACATCAAGCATCTGCAGCAATAGTGGATTTAAATCAAGTTCATTAGCCCATCAAACTAGGAAACCAGTAAACCCTCACCAACTTTTAAGTCCCTGAGATGCTTGGCAGCGCCAGCTATCTGCAGCAACGGCGCCAGTCCAGCGGCCTCCAACTTCCTCGCAAACAGGAAGCACATGGTGGTAGTATTAGTAGTGTTGTTACTGTAGTCATTCCTCGTCCTCTCCATCAGCCCCACGGAGACATCCCTGCGCCGGTAGGTCGCAGGGTGTGCGCCACCCCGAGACCAGTCGACCCATGTGAGGCTCCTGTTGGAGTTGAGCCCCGGGAAGAGCTTAGTCACCAGCGTAGGCAGGTAGTGCTCGTCGACGTAGCAGGGAGGGCGGCAGTGCTCCCGGAACACCGGGAAGTAGCGGCGGTCCGCGAGGGTGACGATGGGGTGCATCCGCGGGCTGTAGCGGCCTCAGCCGGCCTTGCTGGCGTCGTCGAACGAGCCGACGAAGCTGAGGCTGGAGGCGGTGAGGTGGTGGTAGACGGTGGGGAATTGAAGAGCGGAATACAGGAATAGTATTGGAATTGCTGAAGATTGATCTTGAAAATTAAACAAAAGTCAATTTAGGTCCCTATTAAAAGAGAAAAGGAAGAGTATAATGTGGTTATTACAATAATAGAAGCGTTGACCAAGTTCTCAATTCTTGGCAACCATCAGAATCTTTTGTCTTCTCTGGTTGACTTTATACTTGTTACCTCCGATGCACGCCGCATCAGCTCCTCGTCGCTGGTGCAGATGCCTGAAGAAAAGGAGTAGGGAGGCCGAATGATACCCGGTCGGGATCTCGCAAAATGGAGGCTTACGAGCGACCCGATGATGACGGCGGAGAGGGAGAGACACCAAAGAAGAGATGCCATGTCGACAGTGCACTCCCGGGAGCACCTCCGGTTGCTGCTCGCAATCTTTGAGCCTTCCATCATCTCTTCCGTCTATCCTAATCTGTAACCAGTTCGATTACTTACAACCATGGAAGAAGGTATTTAGAGGAAGCAATGGAATCGAGCTGAGGTCTGGTTAAGGGATTCAATGGTGTGGAAGACGTGTGCCTTCCATGTCCAACACACACAAGACAGCAAGAGAGAGAGAGAGAGAGAGATTTCTCGTGCTAATATCACAGTTTAACTCAACTGATTGGGAAGAGAGAGTGTGATAACTGATGCTTTATTTTGGGTGAGAGTTATAACTGTTTGGGAAGCATCTGATGAAGCTGAACTATATAATGTGTGCAGATCATGAACTATAAACTAACTTATATTTTGTTCATATACATGAACCATGAGAAGCTAGTTTTTCTTCTTCCCTATCAGAAGAAATGGCTTCCTCTATGAAATCCATGTACCCATTAAACAATGGAGTATTCTAATACACATGCAAGCTTTCAGTTCTAAATCATATGTTCGAGCTTGTCTAGGAGTAACTCTTAGCACCAGAAAGAAGACCTGCTTCAACTTTTATTAGAATTGACATAGCAAACATCTGATCATCTTTTTTCTAGGTAAATGAGATTATTTTTTCCGTGATATCGTACATACAGCATGTTGGCCGCATCGGCATGCATCATCATCCGATAATACATGATGATTTGGAACGTGATCTGCTTCTGACTGTATTCAGCATTGGCAAAAATCTATGACCAATTCATTTATCATTAACTCTAGTAAGTCTTCTTCGATTTCTTCACTTACCTCGGCTGATCCTATCTTGGATGATGGCCAATCTGAGCTCGGATGTTGCACGTCCTGCTCGATAAGCTCAGTCAGGCTCTTGCCGGCCATATGATGCCACCTTGTGATCTCCTCTTCGATCGACTTTGCCAACCTGTTCTTGCTTAGAAACATTTGAGACGTAAACCAGGAATTGCAACCAGTATAGTAGAAGCAGCTGTATAATGAATCCAGACACTCCATCATGCAGTCCAAGAGTAGTAGTCTTAGTGGATTCCCCTCCAAGAGAAGCAGTGTTAGTGAAGAGTCATTGTTTTCTTGCTCTCTTTCTTGTGTTTTGTTGCAGAATCTCTCTGAGGATTCGTAGTTAGGTTTGCATCCTAGAGAAAAATGGAACGCAGAATAATCTATCAGGACATTTGATCGATGACTATCCGAGGGCAGACAAGATGAATTTCCTACAAGTATGTTCAAGTCTAAAACAAATATGAACAATCAATTGGCATCATAACGCACATGCTTCGTTGAAATTATACGAATCAGTCAGAAACTAACACCCATACATCAGAGTTAGATTGTTAATTAGGAAAGAATATACATTAACACAAATCGAAGCCAAAGCAGATGTAAGAGAGATTTTCACCTGATGTACAACTGAGATCCCAGCAGAAGCAACCGTCAGTGGGGAGAGAAACTTCAAGTGCTGTCATAAGGTTGGGATGATCGTCACAGCTAGTTGAACATACAGCACTTGTTCTGGATTTTACACCTACCTGAAGAAAAGACAACCAAAATGATGCATCTCAGGAACAATTTTGTGACACTACATCCAGATAGTACTTTGCTACCATAAGATAAACACAACAATGTGAAACATTTATAATGATGTGAAAAATAAGGCCTTTTCTGTCAACAAAGTATGAAGTTTAGTTTGAAATTCTTGATTCCAAATTGAAACTGCACTGACAAAAGTCTTTAACAGAGAAATGCACATCTTGTGTTTCAGTTTATTTTTACATTAGATAAATTAAGTGCATTATATAATATATAGCTTATATATACCTTGTCTATGCTTTCATAAATTCAAGTATATGACACTTAGAGCTCCTAATTTTCTCAATTCAGCAGTATACAAAGTCTACATTTCCTTTCATACAGCTGCATGTGCGAAGTTCAACCATGTTGACTACTTAGTTCATATTTATTTATATTCTTTTTTGTCTATTCTGTATTATATTGTTCCCTTTGTTGGAGACATGTCCTTGAAAACTTCAAAGCTAACCTGAAGCCCCATAGATGCATCAGTACAGAACTTAGAAGTTATAGTTGGTCCTTTTCTTAGAATAGAAATCTGATCTTTAGTTTTTGACAGAACAAATCAAAAAAATTTATCTGAATCAGGAAAAATCCTCCTAAGAGTGATATAGTTCCTGCACATAGTGTACTAGTTGTTTCAAAATTAAGGGCTTCTTGCAAGTTGCATCTCTCTATATTTACTGGATCTATGATGCTGCAGTCCACTCAAATACAAAAACAACATGTCTTTCGAGAGAGAGAAAGAGAGTTTGTGAAGTTTATTGTTATTCTAAACACTGTTTCTAAAATCTCTGACTACAAAATTTTTAAACAAAGATAATTAAGTAAAGTTAACTCAAAATTTGATAAGACATTATTCACAATATGCTACATATTCAGAGAAATATGAAATCATTGAAGATATAATAATAAATATAATGCATAAATTTATTCTTGCAGATTCTGGTTGACATGTAGTATTTTTCAGCAAAGATCTAGCAAATTGCAACTGTTTAATGCAATTAGTTTGAATTTTTGTCTATGAACCATTTGTGATTATGAAGTCATGCAAATGCACAAAACAGAAAATTTGAAAGCTTAATGCCAGTCTGAAAATTAACTTGAATATCCAAATAATTGTAACTTGCCTGAACTTTTTCAGTTGTTTTTGCTCTTTGTCCATCAAAGATGGCATCGTCAGAAGAATCGATGCAAGATAAATGTAAGTTATTTTTCGCTCTATCAGTATTCTTCGGAGATGGGGACCCTCTATTCAGTAGTGTAGATATCATCCTTTCTAGAATTGAAAGAGAAGATATTCCTGGAAAATAATGATCTGCCTGCAAGTTGTTCTCATCCAAACAGGACAGATCTGTTATTTTATCTTCAAGATAAGCAAACAATGCATCTTCTTCTATTTCATTTTGTGAAGACAAATTTTCACTCTCTTGACTTAATACAAGTTCCTTTGGAGAAGTACAACCGGTGAGCTCATTGAAGGCCTTGCTCCTCTCAACCTTATTTTGATGGGATGTAGACCCTGATACTTGCCGTGTTCGTGAATTAAGCATCGAAGGACTTGTACTGTTCTTTTTTCTACTGCCACCACCAGCTTTCGCATCTTCTTGTGAATCACTTCTAATGCTAGTCCGATTTCTAAGGTGATTACCAATCGATCCTGAAATTTTGGACTTCACCAACTCTTTTTTAAGATTTCTTTGCTTCATGAAGGCTCCATTACTCATAGGTCTTCCTTTAGGAACCATGTTATCCTGATCAAGATCACATTTTCCCAGCTTCATTACATTTTTCTTTGATGCTCTAGTTCTGCAATTTGCAAGCGTCCGACTCTCGAAGCTTTTGTTGGCAGCAGCAAACTTTTTCGTCCCAATCACCGCATTCGAGCCTCTTGTGTTGCACTGCCGACTATGCTGCCTAGACCCTGAGACCAAATTTTCATTTGACAATGTTGACTGACTCAGCCTCCAATTGTTCTGCTTGGGAGCAATACTCTCATGCATCCTGCACAGATCCTGTTCATTTCTTACACTGCATTTCCTATCCCTGCTGTGAACACTATTAGTCTTAGCTTCAAGAGCCAAATGTGCTGCTCTGCTCTGACCTTTTGCAGTAATCAGTGAAGAACTCCTCTTAATATCTTCCCCTCGAATTGGAAGTGTTCTTACTCTTTTCTCACTTCCCAGCACAGCTGTATCACAAGATGATGATGGTAATGATGATGCTGAACCATAGTCGGAGTCCAAAGCACCATGTCCATGATCAAGTCCTTGTGCAGCATTGTCAGTTGACCTCAAGTCGACCACTTCCACCAAGTTGCCACAGCTCGTGCAGGAGCCGAGGAGGAAATCATAGCACAAGGGTTCATCAGGTTTCTTTGACAGGAAGGGAGCGTCAGAACCTTCTGCAATGTTCGACGAAATGCCCACACCGGTGATGCCAAATTTCAACCGGTTCCTGGACTGCAAACCCGGTTCCAAGATCTTGGTAGCAACCTCCACTAGCCGGGCTTTCTTCCTCTTCGAGGGCGTCCTTTGGCTCTTCAACAGCAGAGCGAGCTTGCGCTGCTGCTCCAAGCTCATGTTGAGCTGCAAAGCGTCTGAACCGATCCGGCTGGCGTTTCCGGTAGGCCGCCGGTTCTTCAAGAATCTCCCCGTCTTCGGCAACTTCTGAGGCCTTGAACCAACTTTCAGACACTGGACGTCGTCGAAATCCGAAGTCGAAGCATGTCTTGTGTTGTCATGGTGAGCAACGGGCATGGACTCGAGACCCATCAACCTGGCCACCAAGCCGGGAGTACACATTCCTGTAGCTAGACTATCTTGAGAAGAACATGATCTGCCAGTCTCCGCTCTCTTCACCGCCGCAATGCCTCCACTATTCTCTTGTGGAACCTTGATGCAAGCAAAAGATTTCAAGCAAACTCACAACAGTGACAACAAGGCACAACAATGTGATGGAGAAGTACCAGCAAGTGCTTGGCCACAGTCAGCTTCTCATGCCCACCAATCCTCCTCAACACCCGCTTTGCAGCAGTGACTGCAATGGAACAATAAGCAACAAGTGAAGAGACGAACAGCTACAATGGAAGGGTGGCAAATGGAGGTACCAGGAGGGAACAGTTTCTTGGGGAACTGCTTCTTCTTCTTCCAGTCAAACAGCTGGAAGAAGACACCGATGCATCCCCCAGGTTTCCTCCGCGTCTCCTTCCTCTCAACGACCGCCAAGTTCGAAGCCGAACCACCCTCCCTCATTTCTATGAAGCTCTTCAGCAATTAAGACCCTGCACAGCCAACAATTAAATGAAGCAGAAACATGTGTTCTTGTCTCTCATGTGTGTGAAACTTAGATGACTCCAATAAGAAGGAAGTGAGATGAAGGTGACAAGCTACCACTCACTGCGCTCACTGCGCCCGGTACTCCTTTGTATGCTCTGTGATGCATAGGGTAGTCCACTACTGTTGAAAGCTGGAGTGGGGCAGAGGGCATATGTAGGCTCTTTTGGCACTGCACTGGTACATGTTTGGCAGTGTGTTGCAGGCTTCTTTCTGCAGGTGGCTAACTTTTGGTTACAGATGCCAGTGATGAGTTATACGAGAAAGAATGCAAAAAGATTATGAGAGGACTCATAAAGTGCGCCCAGCGGCTGCAAGAAAGCTCCCCTCCTGGGCAGGCTCTAACCAAGTGGAGGTCTTGATTGGATCTTTGTGGTTGACAGTATTATCTATATACTTGTTACCAGAAGCAACATCCTGAGGATGATCTTTTGGTGCAAGTTAAGAGGCATGCCATTTGTGAGTCTTAAAGATCAATTAGTAGACTACAGAGAAGACACAAGATTAGGGGGGATCATACACCAAGAAACCCAGTTGCCATTGATGGAGCACTTCAAAATGTGGATTTAAATATATTAGAATGCTTGTGAGTCCAAATAGCCAAAGGACAAAGTTCAACTCTGACAAATCAGTTCAACTTGAATATGATCAACAATAATAAAATATATGAAACCCATGACTTGACTGTTTTGAGGATGTTCCTAAAAATAAAAGTTAATATTCCTAGACCTCATCTGCATTATACTGAGGTTGGGATTTTAGTGGGACCAGATTCAACAGTGGAGTCAAAGCACTTGAACCATTCCAAAGAAGAACCAGTCAATGTATGTTTCATAGTTGAGTTCATTAAGAAAAGCTCAAAGCATGCAGGAAACAAGGGCAATGAATTCCTGAGCTATGTAATAATGAAGAAACAGCACATGCATGGAGCAAGTCAAACACAGCTTAAGTTCATGACAGCATTCTTGGGCATGTAGTCACCTGGTTCCTCCTCCATTGTCAACAGAAGAAATGCAAAACAAAGCCCTGCTTTGTCTTCTTTTGTTCTTCAAACAATATATATAGCTGCCATCACACACTCCAGTTTCAAGTTGTGAAGATTCCAAGGATTGAAGTTAAAATAAGAGAAGGCATTAATTGAACAAGACCTTCAGACTTCAGTCATGTACCTGCAGATGTGTCCAAACTTCTCTACTGCTGACTGCTGGGGATTGCAGGAGCTTGAGAGGTGGCACTTGTGGCTTGCACATGCATGCCTTGAATTGTAGCAGAGGTCCCCTGCTTGGAGAACCAGGTTCTCTCCACTTGACAAGACTGTGAGGTTTTGAAAGGTGTGTATTGGGGAAGAATCTGCCTATTGGTCAAACAATGAGCTGAGGCCAGTTGTGAAGGAAAGCCCAATTTATTTGAATCATATACTTTGCTACGTGAAAACTGCTGTTAGATAATTATCAAACCAACTTCATGATGTTTTATGGATCTGAATATTAGATAATTAAGCAACAATGTACATAGAAAGTTGCTATCACTGAAAAGAGAATGTATATAGAATATTAAGATAGATAAACCCATTTAAGATAGAATGTTAAGATAGATAAAAGCTGCAGCTAAAATAGATGCATGCAATGCATCTATCTTAACCATCTGGTAATATGGATAATAAAAGGTTTTACTACGGCAGCTTGTTTTCTCCACAGTGTTCAGCACCACTGCAATTAGGAAGAGACATTCCCAGTAAACTGCAGTTCTCCACAGGTTACTAAGCTGTAATGGTTGAGGGATTAGGGAAGATATACTTGATATGGACCTTTCCAATTTGATTTGATGGTAACATGGCAACTGAGTTGATCAAACATACTCTATCAAGTGAATCTCCTATTTGGCTTTCAATTTCATGCATCTATATTTCATCAGGGTCGATTTATTTTCCCCACAAAATGGCTGAATCTTTTCATAATTTGATTTGTAGTTATGAATCCACCAACTTGCCGAAGGTGAGGCCTTTACATGGGCATAAGACAAATACAAGCCCATGACAGTTCAATTACTCTACTTATGGTTGGCTCTATATGTACTTTCACATACCAATTTATCTAGTTTTTCTATAGTCGAGCTATCACATCTCTACTGCTGCTTTATTTTTCCTTGCATTTGAAAGTTCCTTTTGCATTCCTCCAGCCCAAAAGATTGGCTTAATTATTCTTATCAATCATTTTCTTCTATCGAAGTATAATTGCATCAATGAATGCGGTGGATGTAATATACAAAGTACGGTATCTTTTTCTTCTATCATACCATAATCATTCAATCCCATTGCATCATAATCCTAAGATTATCTTAAAGAGACTCTTCTTGTGGAGTGTAAGCCTAACAAGACATGGTGGATACACTCAGCCAGCTGGTGTTACAGAATCTTAGATATGTTTGGTGTCATAGACACAGTGCTTAGCTGAAACAAGGAGAATTCATGTTTTATTTGGTGGATGCATGCAATCTTAATTATTGGACAGAAGAAACTAATGCACATACATGAGTGCAGATCCAAGAGTTCATGCAGGCTTCCTCTTGCATCACTTTCAAGTCTCCTGCCCTTTCCTTGTGCTGCATGGGCATCTTCTCAGACTTGCAGAAACAAAACTAATGCATCTCTCTCATGCTGAGTGCAAGCAAGCAGCCAAGTCTCGGTAGGGTATCCAAGCAAAAACAAGTTCAAGTTGCTGATGCTATCACTGTCAGGAGTGCAGTAATCCAACCTAACCCCATCACAAAGAACATTGGATTCATCTGTGATGATTTTCCATGAAGTGAGGACCAACATCTCACAGCCATGGAGGTGCATGCAAGAATAATAAACCCCAGCCTAACCACTACATCTGTAGGTATTGTATTCACTCTTAGCAGCTATTTTAATTGCCAACCTTCAACTCAGGAACAAGCCAACAATCTGGATGACGAGCTTACTGTGACACCTAGTGAAAATAACATTATTAGAATTGAGTGAGTTGTGTGGCTAAGGAAGAAGACATTCTTTGGATAATTACTGTCCTTGGCATTATACATATATATATGCATATATATTTTGTCCATACTCTTATAATTAACCTAACATTGGCTAAGCTAGCTGTGGGTTGCCAAATATTAGGTGTTCATAGACCTTTCAGATTGCAGTCTTATCCCACTACAGTAAACAATTTACAGGGATAGAAATATATTGAGTTTCCATGATTCACAAATAGAATTAACTCAACTCATTTCTATCATTCTGACAACTGCATAAATAGACATCTAGTATTGTAATTTCTAATCGAAGTATTTTATATCTTGGGCTAGGATTTTACTGTTAATAATCAGTAATTCTTGGGCTAGAATTTTTGTAACACGACAATAGTTTCCAATGATCATAGCTTTCTTTAACTAGGAATTTTAAGTTGCAGCAGTTTATTAAGCATAGTAATACCCTGCATCCATAACGACAATGATAACATCGCTAAGATTTTATGATCTTTATTATGTCTATATTTGTAGTTTTGTTTGCTGCAATGAAATTTTTTCACTAGATTGTTTGACTAAGTATGAACTTTTGTTGTGATTTATAAACTCTAGTAATACATTTCTCAAACATGCATAGGTACAGTAACAATTACAATTGCACTTCCTTTTGTGTATTATTCTAACCTACATGCACATTGCACATATGTCTTGTTTGAAGAAAAATACTCACGATCAAGTATCACTACTAAGGCTTATAACAAATCATCAAAGAATAAACCTTTTTTTTAATTCAATTGTAAGTTCAACACAATACTTCAGCACAGAATTACTCAAGTTATAAATTTTCACGCTAGTAGAATAACAAAATATTAGAAAACTAAAATTCAATCATCTTTAGAGTATATGTTTCATAACGAGAAGAATCATGGGATGTGAGAAACAGCATAAAGAAGAAGATTGTAAAAGCATGTCTCTTGACCCGCTATGAGCACTACTAACATCGGCATGTCCAATAAAATAAAAAGGACATTGTTATAAAGATGAAGTCTATATCACATAACTTGACTTGAGGTATATATCAAATCCAATGATATCATAATGACTTAGGTTGAAGTCTATATCAGATGACCTTGGTCTAGTGTTGCAAGTTGCTTGGATTTGATTGATAGGATCCTAATTAATCAACATGCTTCCATATGGATTGATTTTAATTAGACTAAGATTCCTTTCTCTTGACATTGAAGTACATATGAATGCATTGTGTAAATAGATAAGAATGACAACCAACAATATTTGTATGTTATCCATAGTCCACAATACAATTCAAGCTTAGCTCATAATCTTAAATAAGTTATCATCAATTCACACATTAAATAAAGTATGTGGCACTATCAGCTCCAATAATCTAGGATGGATGGCAAAAGTTTTCAAGTATTATTTTGGCTTAAGCAGTCACCACTCAGGAATGTATTAAACATACTGTGCTTACAATTGGCATGAAGTGCAAACAAAGAAAGACACATGACAAAGTGTATGTTAAACATAAGCATGCTATTGTACTTGATAAATCTTTCTACAAACATCCCTTCATCAAATAAATGTCAAAGCCATTTTGGATTAGAATTTTATTATTACTGATGTAAATTTCATAATTAAATCTTATATTAAATATTTGTGATGACTTGAGTCCGGAAAACTTGCGACAAATGACAATAAAACTTGCAAAAGTTAGTGTGTTGTTGTTCTAATTAGAAAGCAGATAATTAACACAAATCACTTGATGAAATAATTGGATTTTCTAGAAAGTGTTGCAATTCTAATTTAAAGAATAAAAGAAGCACATTTGATTATTAACAATGGTACATTTCACTAATTTCTTTAGCATTTCTTCGATGTTTTATGGAATGCTCAATCAGATTTTACTCTACATTTCTTGCTCAAAACCATATTACTAACAAAGCACAAACTCTTCAAATGATCCTTATTTTGTTCATAGTGCTAGGTGCAAAATTTGTGCAATTTCCTATTGGATTGGAACTTTTTTTATCTTGTTTGCATAGAATCTACAATGAAGGGTAGTAGTGACTCCAACAAAGCAACACAACTTGTTTGGAGGCCAACCATTACTTGTCCACTTTAAGTTCTTGTCCTTTGACAAAAGAAGGGGTTATGGTCAACATGCAATCTTCTTCCATCTTCCTCAAATCAATGTGGATTCCCTCTGGGCATATGTCTCAAGCATCTTGTTCACCATCTAAAGGAATAAGGGCTTGTATCATATCAAGAAGTGGAGTCACAGAATCCATTTGCACAATGGAGTGACTTTTACCTTTCATAATTACTAGTCATGAAAACACCATTTCACATGACTAGTTGCAAAAATTAGCATCATGCATTTAATATTATCAGAGAATTAATGTATAGATGATGCAATGGTGTAAAGCTTGTCTCTGATAAGTCAATCTCTGTTTAGATATATTGATGGTTGATATATTATTGCATGATTGACAGGTCTATATGAGCATCTTGTACATAATTTAATATAATAAAACGAGACAATTAGATTGAGAAAAAAGGTAGACAAGCCTGTGTGTGGTATTGATCCCCAAGCACCATGCATGCATGTTCTGATTCAGGTTCTCTATGACCTTCCACTCCCATTTCTTGTCCCCACAGGTGCAGTCAATTTCACCTGCCAAGTCTTCCTGGGCCTTCTCATTTTCCATCTTTGAGAACTGAGGGCATGTAGTATGGTTGGTTAGGTGCATATAGTAGTAATACTACCTGATTAAAATAATGAAGAAGATTGGTGTTGCTACACCAAGGACAGTGGCTTCTCAGTATAAAGGGCTCATGAGAAGAGAAAACAAGAACAGATTGAATGAATGAATGAATCATCATCTCTCCCTTTGTCCTGGTTTTGCTAGCATTTGAATGAGAGAGAGCGACAGAGAGATCGAGAGATAGAGAAGCCATCTTTAATAGCAGAGCTATTAGTGATAGCTTTGAAGGTGATACTTGCCTGTATGAGAATTCTACTCGAGGGAGGTGGCAGCAGAGCTATTAGTGATAGCTTTGAAGGTGAGACTTGCCTGTATGAGAATTCTACTCAACGGAGGTGGCAGCAGAGCTATACTTCTTCCTCACCTGCAGAGGCCGCCGGTTATCGTGAAGCAGCAGCGTGCCGTGACGACTGCTGTCGAGCTGCGACCACAACGAAGCCACCATCTTCATGACTGGTATTGTGGCAATGGATACAGTGGTAATGGCAGCCATGGACAAGGGAAGGAGGAGGAGAAGAGAGTGGTGGTGATCATGGGTGCCACCGGCACCGGGAAGTCGAAGCTGTCCGTGGATTTGTCCGTCATGTTCTCCGGAGAGGTCGTCAACTCCGATAAGATTCAGGTTTACCGAGGCCTCGACATCACCACCAACAAGATCCCCGTCGTGGAGAGGCGCGGCGTGCCGCACCATTTGCTCGGGGAGCTCGACCCCGCGGCCGGGGAGCTCCCGCCGGTGGGGTTCCGGGACTTGGCGGAACGCGCCATTGGCGACATCTCCGCCCGCCGCCGGGTCCCCGTCTTGGCCGGCGGGTCCAACTCCTTCATTCACGCTCTGCTCTCGGACCGGTACGACCCCCGTCGCGACCCGTTCGGCCCGGCCGGGGCGCGGTGGCGGAGGGTGACAGAGGTGGAGGGGCTGCGATACCGGTGCTGCCTGCTGTGGGTGCACGTGGAGGCGGCGGTGCTCGCGGAGCACCTCGATCGGCGGGTGGACGAGATGGTGGGGGAGGGGATGGTAGAGGAACTGGAGCGGTACTTCGCCGCGGAGGGGAAGGCGGAGCGGCACCCGGGGCTAGGGAAGGCGATCGGGGTGCCGGAGTTTCGGGGGTACTTCACGGGTCGGGGCGGGCGGACGGCGGCTGCGTACGAAGCAGCGGTGGCGGCCATCAAGTCGAACACGCGTCGGCTGGCGGAGGAGCAGGTGAGGAAGATCGAGCGGCTGGCGGAGCTGGGGTGGCCGCTGCGGCTGGTGAACGCGACGAACACCGTGGCGGCGCGGCTCGCTGGGGAGGGGCCCGCCGCCGCCACGACGGCGCCGTGGCGGAGGGACGTGGCGGGGCCCAGCGCGGCGGCGGTGGAGCGGTTCCTCGAGAACAACGACTGGGACCACCGCCGCAGCCGCAGCCGCCACCGCCTCACCCGCACCCGCACGCGCGCAGTACTTCCGCCAATTAAAGTTTGTTGAGCTTTGTTTCCTTTGTCCGGCTTTCTTTTTATGTATTTATGTATGTTTTTGTTTTATGTTTTATGTTTTATGTTTTATGTTTTATGTTTTATTGGTTTTCTTACAGAACGGAGAAGGGAAGAAATGGTGAGTCGAACGTAGCGTTGACGACATCCCTTCCTTGAGATGAACTCATTTAAAGCTCATCTGCAACCTCATAGCTTTTGATGATTAAGATAATGAAACCAATAATTATAGATAAAGATTTAAATACTCTTAATCTTTTTATGCTAAATATACTTACTGTATCTCTATTCCAAATACCTTTAATAAAAGTATTAAAGTAAAGACAATGAGTAGTGTTAAAATATGCTTTGATGATGGAAGTGATTATAATGGGAAGAACTAAGTGCATAAATTACCAATGTAAAAGCTTATTTTTCTTTTTTGTCAAAGAAAACAAGAAATATTTATCTTTTTTTGAGAGGACCAACATCAATTTGTATTAATGTTTTTTTCTGAAGACATCAAAATCAAAGAGCATATGCAATGCAAAAACCATCCTCAATGAGTGATTACCTACAGGATTTGCAGCAATGACATAACATGAACAAGCAGAGTAGGAATTCCATGTGTTCTGATGTTTGCAGACAAATCAGCCACCATATTTTTCTGCCCCACTAACCTCAGGTTAATTTCCCAATGTGACAATCAATGGTTCTCATAACAACAGATTTGTATTATTGGACACTATAATGTGATAGAATCAATTGCATTAGTTTAATGTTCTGTACCTAAGAGCATTGGATTTCAGAAGAATTAACATTGCCTTTGATGAGTTTGGTTGCTCCAATGGGTATCTTGGACTGAAGCACTATAATTTTCTTATGAAGATTCAGTGGCCCATGATGCTTATCACATATATTGTGATGGGCTTTTGTAGTTCTCATGTTTGTGATGTTTAAGCTGCAATTCAGGCTATGAACTGTGGTTTGACCATGGGTTTAAGATATCATGTGGAGCATTAAGATACAAATCATTCTTGTATGTTCAGAAACAAATCAGCTGGTGCTCATTGGAGACTGCCTGCACATTGATACATGTTCTGGAAATTAATAGGACAGGTTTTGCTTGATGAGTTGTTCTTGGCAAGTTTCAAGTATCAAGGTGGAACCAGATAGGATATAATTGTCTGAATTATTTTGTTTTCACTGTACTGTAAGATACTTGTCTGGTTGCTACTGCAACTCTGCTCATGTTATCATCTGCAAGTACTGAGTGTCAATCATGGCTTTGATTTCAACTGCTCTTACATTGATTACAATATCTTCAATGGTTTGAATTTGTTCATCATGGTTTTGATCTCAGCTTTGTTGTATCATTCAGTTTAGTATATTGAATCCTTCAAAAAAAAAAAAAGGATTTTTTGTATCCAAAATAACAACAGCAATGACATGAGAGGTTTCTGTGAGGTTCTTTCTAACAGTTTTTTGTATGGGTTTATCATCAGCTGTTATTACAATCCAAATAGATTGTTATCATTCATGCTAAATTGAATGATCTCTGCTACTGATAACCAATGGCATCAAGTCAATTGAAATTAGGAAATTGAAAGATGGTTCAGATATTATTACAACAATTATCATGGTTATACATCATAATATATCTAATTAATATCAAGATACATATAATCAAGTTTGGATAACATGAGAACCAAGTCATACTTAATACTGTCATCACTTCATACAGAGAGAGAGAGAGAGAGAGAGAGAGAGAGAGAGAGAGAGAGAGAGAGAGGTGATTTTGGAGTCCTAGTAGGTGGGGGCTAAAGTTAATCAAAGATATGGAGATTTTAAGGCTCTACTTTGTTAAGTTGGGAGAAAGTTGATCATCAATAGCCAGTCATTTTTCTCTCTGAGGAAGATTGAAATAATGAAATCTGAATAACTATTTTTTTTTGCACACAAGCAAAAGAATTATCACTAATAAAAAAAATCGATACCCAATGGTGAAAAGTTTATGGAGAGTTCTACCAAATGACAATACTAAGTCTTTCGAATCTAAATATAAAATCATAGATCTTGAAATATCAAAATAAAATAATATATATATATATAATATATATATATAATTTACCAATTCAATTATTAGATTGAATTGATAATGATTGATTCAAAAATGATATCAAAATAAAAGATCCTACATTTTTATTAATTATGCAATTATATCTTGGTCAGAAACAACGAGATGCATAATATTATTTTTTTTTTCTCATCCTTCGTTACTCCGATAATATTATTATGATATCCTTTAATCGTTACGAAAACAACTTGTGCTAAAAATTGTGAGTAGAATCAACAACAAAATCTGAGTTCTAGACTGCACTTTCATGCTAGTTTAAGATGATCCATAGTTACGTATTAGCATCATTAGATGGCAGCCAAATCCAAAATAAGCTTGGTTAGATAGTTTTAATAAGATAGAGGTTTAGATAGCACTATTGACCTGGTCCCTTTACAAGGACCAGGCATCCAACTACAGGAACAAATTGAAGCCAAGAAAGAAATGAATACAACCTTGTTGGACAAAAAGTTCCAATCACCAGAAGTCCACATTACATGTAGAAAGCAGCACAGCACTTGGTAGATCCATGGAAAGAATTGAGAGCCTGCAGGAAGAGATAATGAAGAATACTCAGTCGGGTTTGATGATTGGAGGAAGGAAAAAGGTTGAAAAGGAACACTGCAAAATCTACTGTCACTGATCATTGTAATTAAAAGCAACATGCATCAATAAATCTGAAAAGCTGACTCCATCCTGATATGACATCTAACACAAGGATAAGGGTAGACTACATTATCTTAGCAAGTGTAGTCCTTTTATCTTTATTTTTATTTTTTCTAGTTGCAGTATTTTTTTAAGTAGGAAAACTTTATTTTTTTATTTTTTATTTTTTTAGAAAAGGATAAGTAACAAAGACGAGATTCGTCGGACAAGTTAAAACCTTTAAATTTGTTGGATGAGGTTTTCTAAAAGTCAATCTTGTAACCAAAACTAGTATCTTAATATAAAAAAATTATTTTAAGAGGTTTCCAATTCTTAATGAATTAATTTCGGAGCTGAAATGTTCTGATGTGTTCACTGTAGCTTTGGGAGAGAGGTGAAAATAAAAATAACTATTTCAACTATAATTTAAAACTTTGGAATAAGAATTGACTGAAACAGTGAGCCTCTTTTACAGGATAGTCAAGTAAAGTTAAGTGTCCAATGAACTAAAATTATATTTTACTGCATGTTAATGTAGCAGCTCCTGCTCTAGCATTACAATTGGTGCTAATATCCAACTTTCTCATCTCACTAGCATTAGAAGTAGCCTCAAGCTAAATTAATCTAGTTTGGTTTTATGATAATGCAGAAAGAAAAGCTTTTTTAGTTTGAGGGCTACAAGCATTCTAATATAAGAATTGATTCATAGGAGGATCACAAATTTTGCCAAGACCTGATATAAGATATATTGGATAGTAGATTTAATGACAAGTGTAGAAAGTGGCCAATCAAATGTGAGCCTTAGCTGTGGCTGTCAACTCTCTGCAAGGAAACTAATCAATCTTGGTTGTTCCAGAACAATATTGATATATAACATTACATATATATATTCTTGATGTGGTGTTGAATGATTAAATGGTCCACCAAGTGGATCATGGAGTGTTCCCTTGAGAAGGAGATTGTCAGATGGATGACATCACAGTGCATATATCATGTTTCCAACAACATGACAACTCCTACCTAAATCTACTGAAGAACAGCACACTCCATAGCAAAAAGAATGACCCACTAAGAACCCTTGTGTTGACTCTCTCTCTCTCTCTCTCTCTCTCTCTCTCTCTCAATTTATAATCTTATTCCATATGGAATAAACTCAGGTATGACAGATGTATTTGAATGTATAACCTCCATGAATTCAGCATGGCTACATGTTTTGCATATCTGTATCTGATTACTGACATGCTACTAAAATGAGAACAATGATGACATGAATACAGAAACTGGCAGCTTCAGGAATAGTATTTGGCTGCTGTAATTTAGAGCACATTGTTGTAGCTCCTCAATAATGCATATTGATGTGTACATAAGATGTAGAAAGAGATTCCGATTGCTATTTTCTAAAATAAAAAATAAATTAAAAGAAAAGAAAATTAAAAGGCATCACTGGAATCTACCAGCCTTTCTTTTTCGGAGCTTCTACTTGCTTGGAATTCTGGAAGTGGCCTCTCTTTTATATGTTCACTGCTTCCACTATCCATCCTTAGTCCTACGAAGAGATAGAGCATTCCAACAACAACCCTTTCTTCCCCTGATCTTTAGATTTCTTAGTCGAGGCAATGGAGAAAGGAAGTGGCAGAAGAAAGAGGCCATCGCCAGCCACATCACCGACTCCAACCTCAACTACTACTGAAGCAGATGAGCAACAACAAGAGATGGAGAAGTTTTATTCGTTGGTTGGAAGCATCAGAGCCATGAGAGACCTCATCAGAACAGATGAAAGCAAGCGGCAGAAGATGGCTGCGTCGCCACTTTGGCGACCGACCTTCAAGTTGGAGGACTTCAAGGGCTGGGAGAAAACCGGTACCGTGGTGGACACAGCATCGAGTGCTTTGAAAGAGGAAGAAAGAAGAGATCAGAAGGAGATGAACAAAGTGGGGGAGGAAGAGAATTCAGTTGATCTCAGCCTTTCTCTTTAGCGCTCAAGAACAAGATTGATGATTACATCATCTACAGTGTACTGATTACACCTCGAAAGCATGTATGCACTTCTTCAACTTGTACTGTTTGATAATTATGTGATATATGTAAAAAATTGCGATACAAGAATCAAAAACCTTGAAAAGAATCTCAAGGAGAAAGAAGACTTATTGTTTTTTATGATTACATGATACATGCACAAAAATCAGGAAAAGAAAAAGATATCATTTTTTATGATTATAGAAATTAAGAGAATCTTTTATTGTTTTCACAAGAAAAGCAATGATCCTATGAAGTGATGTGATGTAATGAAAATGAAGTGATGTGATGTAATGAAAGAATAGTTAAGATTAATAGACCAAAGTAATGTTTGAAAAATTATCAAGTTATCGAATAATTATAAAAGTGTTGATTGTAAATTGATCATTAAGATTAAATATGACTCAAAGAACAATATTGAATGGTATAAAATTATACTTGTGGCCAAGTATTTTACTCATAAAAACGATATCGAACATAACAAGATATTTTTTTAATTTTTAAATAAATTTGTAAGAATAGTTCTAACATTAATAGCTCATTATGATTTTAAGTTATATCATATTGATGTGAAAATTAATTTTTTAAATAAAAATATAAATGAGAAAATTTATATGAAACAAACCTAAGGATTAGTAGAAAAGAAAAATAAAAAATTAGGTTGTAAACTTAAGAAATTAATTTATGACCTTAAATAAGCTTCTAAACAATAGTATATAAAGTTATAAAGTTTCATAACATCGTTACTTCCTTCAAATATATATATATATATATATATATATATATATATATATATATATATATATATATATATATATATATATATATATATATATATATATATATATTGTTGATCAATGTTTATATTTGAAGGCCAATAAAAATAATATTTATATTTGAAGATCTTTGCTTACTAATAATAATATTGCTTTATTGCATAAGACTAATATATTTCTTATCAAAAATTTAAAAATAATTGATATGAATAAAATAACTTATATTATTAGTATTAATATATTTAAGGATAGATCTCAAAGATTGTCAAAATTACTTAAAAAATGATATATTGATTAAGTCTTGGAGAGATTTAGTATACAGCTTTATTCAACTAATAATACATATATTATCAAGTAATATGTGAAAATTTTATTCAAAGCAAATGTTCTAAAAATAATCTAAAAAAGAATCAAATAAAAAATATTTCTTATTAATGTGTAGTTGAAAGTCAATTATATGCTTATATCTATACCACACCATATATTAGTTTTGTCATAAGGAATACTAAGTAAATATAAAGTTATCCATAAATTTACTATTGGATGATTATAAATAAAATAATAAGATATATGTAAAAGACAAAGGATTACATGCTCAGATCAAATCAATTTGAAATGATATAATGTTCATATGTTGATTCACAAATTGCATTAATTAGAAGTCTACATTATCAAATTGATCTGCATTATCAAAGGATAATGTAGACTTCTCATTAGTTTGATATTGCATCAAAGGATTAGCTAGTGGGTAAATTTTCAAGAATTGTATAATGTAAATTATATTATCAAAAATATAAGTTAATTTTGTGGTATGTTTTAAGGTCACTAATTAAGCTTTATTATTATAAAATTTTATCTCAGGATTTCACATCGTCAAACTAATTGTTAAGTCGTTGAAGATAAGTACTTACAGTTCTATGTAATATGATAGAAAGTATCTTAAATAATTAATATTAATTAAAATCTTAAGTTTTATTATATTAATTACTAATAAATGGAGGTCACTGTAGCCTAAGGTCACTGTAATCCATACAAAATATTATAATGCATATTTAAGTTGGTATCATAATTGATCTTTTGTTTACATAATTAAAATTATTTATTTTTATTATCATATATATAATGATTAAATATAATAAAAAAAATTTAACCAAACAAATTACATAGGTCGTTATGAACTATACTAAAAATAATATTAATGTCATGGTATATAAAAAATATATATAATATTAATGATAAATAATCTCTATGACTCATATTGGTAGTCGAAATTAATATATTATTATATTTATTAGACTTATTGACTTGTTTATAAGATTCATGGTCACATAAAATACTTTTTAAACTTTTTAAAATATAATTAAAAATTTATTTTTTTTTAAATATTTTTTTTATTTTATTTACTATGATTTTAGATTTATTTATATCTTATTAATTAATGTACTAAGTGGAAGAATATTATATTATGTAATCATATTTGATTGAATAAGGTATATTATAATCTTGATTGGATTCTTTTTATTAGGGATAACATTGATGAGAAAAACTTTCATAATTACTTATTATAATTTCTCTATTCTTACCTATAAATAAATAGAGCATCCTAATGATTATATAATACTGCAGATCTAATATAAGCTCTATTTATTCTCTATTACTTATCGGCTTCTTCGGATCCGACAATAATAAATTATGTACATTAGAAGAAAAAAAATATTGTGAATGATATCGAAATATATACATCTTAAATTTAATATATTGTTACTTAATTTTAAAATTTGATATTAAAATTTTTATATAACAATAATATGATTATAATTTTTATGACAATCATTGTCTTAAAAAATATGTTTGATGAGAATTTTTGAAGAAGAAAAGAATTCCTTTTATCCAACTCTTGTTCATCTTGAAAACAAGATCAGTGATATATTATCACAGGATACTTATTACACTTTGGAAGCATGCATGAACTCTTCCTGTTTGATTTGTTCTATTCCTGACAAGCTTCTTCAGCTGAGGAAGCTGATCCTTTGGTGAGGCTTGCACTGTGATCCCATGAACAGATAAAGAAAACAATCATTGCACAAAGGAATGGTTCTCTGTATCATATTGGATATGTAAACTCTGCTTGCTTGAACAGATCTGACCAGCTTCTGACTGCAAGTTCTTGAATATTAACTGGTCTAAACATTCTCTTTTTGTTCATACTCTTTAACCAAAAAATAAATTAAATTGAATTGAAACCTGTGGTATTTTTATTGGCCAATTTAAATGTGATAACCATAAGTATCGAACTATTAGGAAATGATTGGAATAAAAGTGTGCTCCTACTAGAAGGGTTTTAGAGATGGAAGTATCTTTCTATTTTCTTGAAGCTAAAAAGATGGAAATTTCAGAATCAGATTAAGTTCCTCTCCCAGACAGGAATGAAGGATCAAAATAAAGGCAAATTCTTGCATATCTTCCTCCAATTTCCCAAGTGACCAGAAATCTTGACTTCCTATAACAAATCCAGAATGTCCTGAGATAAGAGAAAGAGAGAGAGACTTACTTGAAATGTTCAACTTTGGCAAAAAGGAATATAGAATAAAGCAGGCATTTGCTTGTCTGAAATCATTCCTTCAGCAACTCTCTGGTGGCAGAATCAAGATTACACAGTGCCATCATCACAAGGAAGACTGGTTGGGAGAGATGCCACTCTATGCATCAAGTTCTTCTTCTTGCTCCAGTCACTTCCCACCAGTGAAACCATGTCTTCACATCCACTTCCCTCAATGATGTGGACTTGACATCCATTGGTATATAACTTGCATAATAATCCATGTGATCTAGAATTAAAATTGAGGAAAGATAAGAAGTCCAATTAAGGCCTATTCTGCTAGTCAAATAATAATAATTTTTTTGGTCAATTATGGAATGACTAATTACTTAGAACCTGATGAAGGTTCAAATGAACAACTCAAGCAAGAGTCAGGGCAGTATGCTCTTTAAACAAAATATACATTTTTTTATTTATGGATCATGGTTTTATGTTTGGGTGGATCTAATTACTTACTAATTCAAATTTGACTCGGTTATCGTAGTCGATTGACCTCTTGATTGTCATGCTAGTTTAATTATTAATATTTTTAAGTTACCAAATACTCAATTAAAGTAATAGTATAATTTAACAATTAAGAATTGGATTATACTTAACACATTAAACTCAAATCTTTTATTTTTCTATATTAATGTGGTGAGTGAGTAAACCCGAGATTATACTAATAAGCACATCTAAAATGGATTTAATTTTTAATCATAAATGTAATATTTCAATTAATTTCATTTCAACAAATAGCAAAAGGTGATCATACTATTATAATACCAAGAGAGACATGCATGCATGGGTTCTCCTCACATCAAATCATCCTAACAGTTCATGCAGATATGATATGTGGTCTACATTCGTACGCATGGATATATACATACCTGCATCCCTATTTACGTGCATACTAATCCAAGAAGATAACAACAGTACGTGAGTTCATTCACATCACAGTGCATGCGTTCGGGTTCTCATCGCTGAAGAGCGACGAGACCTTCTCCTCCGGCGCACTGGGGCTCGCCACCGCCTGCGCCACGTTCCGAACGAAGCCGGCTGGGGCCTTCTTGTCGTAGGCGCCGGCGACGTAAGGATACGCGACCAAGCTGTAGGGGACGTAAGGCCAAGCCTCCGCCCTCTTCCCGGTGCTCTTTATCTTCCTCACCACTTCCTTTGCCTCGATGTGGCCGGTGACCGTCACCCTGCTCTGCTTTCGGTTCACGTTCACGTTCGTCACACCTGACCACAAGTTTCGATGATGTCTGTCAGTGCTCCTACCAGAAACAGCGATCCATATACATCCGATCGAATGGACTTCACTCTCTTCTGTGCAAGCTTTTAGCATGATCTAAAGATGAATGCAGGATCCAAGGACAAATCTCCAACTGACGATCCAAGAAACGATAGGAAATCAAGTGAGGTGTGTCGATTGTACCTCTGATTGAGCTCACAGCATGCTTTACTCTCCTTTCACAGCCATCACAGTCCATCTTCACCTTCAGATCGACAGTCTGATGATTGACCCAACACAGGCCAGGAAAACAAAGAAGCTGATGGTGAGAACAAGTCGGAGTACACTGAACAAGTAGCGAAAGAGAAGAGCTTATTCTATCCTCTTCTTCTCCTGAGGCAGACTAGAATACAGAAAAGAACTGCTTGCTGCCATGGTACTGTGTTCTCCACCTGTAGCGGCTTCCTTTTCCTTATTTGCAATGCTCTCCTTGTCTCTGTGACACTGCAAAAATCCGAGAGGTGATCAAACGCACCCATCGTCTCTTCCTCCTCCTCAGTCGCAGAGAGAGAGAGAGCGAGAGAGATGGGACAACAGCAATGTATTTATCTGACAAGGTAGTGAGAATAATAGACTATATATAGGCCAATGCAAATGTTCCACTATAAGAACAAGGGTGTAAGGTTTCATTGAAAGCTAGTGTATATGTAATAAATATACATTCTATAAGGTAACATATTGAAGCACTGTTAGTTTCACTATGATACTATGATTATATTAATCCCACATAAAATGTGAACTATCAATTATAAAATTGTTATATATCCCCAAATTATATTTTCTTGGCTTACATTGTATACAAAAAAAATATATATGTGTGTGTGCATTAGATGCTAACAACAGTTCATTTTACTGTGCACACAGCACTTCATCAATTCTAGATGTTAAGCAGAAGAAAATTGCTTCTGAAAACTAATTCCGAAGACTCATGCCAACCTTATGAATAGATTAAGATTACATTCTGATAATTAAACCAATATTAGGTTGATCTAAACAATAAATATAATCTTCCTATGTGTTTGCACTTGCTCTTTTGGTTCATTCTTTTTTTGCTTTCCATGCATTGTTTGTGGAGAATTAGTGTCTGGTGGCCATTGGCAGCTGTGGTTGCAAGTTAGTGAATGATTGCACCAAATGAAAGAGGCTTGAATTCCTATACCACAGCTATAAATAGGCTTGAATTCATACAACTGAAACAAGAGAAGGCCACACATTTTGCATGCACCTTGCAAGTTACTAGATTAGTCCCCCTCCTTTGCTCTTTATTCTTTTATTATTATCGATGATGTTGACATAATACGTTTTAATTTGGTTTAAACAAGGAAAAAAATAAATACCGATTTCAATAATTTATCATGTCGATATGGCATGATGGTATCTTTATATCGGGCGATACATCGACCTACATCATCCGGTACCAACTAAAAAATCGATATCCTATTATATAATCTGATACCGTAATATAGTAATCCAAATTTAAATTTATTATAGAGAATATATTGTTCATTATATCAAATGTAGTAGTGCATTAATATTATCATAAAATGTAGTAATTTAAATCCACATTCACAAGTCAAACTAGGATAAGCTCAACACAGTCTGGGATGAACACATTATTTTGACATCCACAGGTTGATTGCCAAAACAGTTGTCTGAAACCATTCAAGATTATAGTATTTCAAATCTGTGTGTCATGTCATAAAACATAGGGCAGCAGAGCTATGAAGTATGATTCCACAAGTAGGTTACTGTTGTGAAACATTGGTGATTAGACCTACAATCTCCCATTATTTTTCTCCTTGTCCTTTCTTCTCTCTTCAATATTAAAATATTTTTTTATCTACCATCAAAGACATCTGAATTTTTTTTATGGATATTTAAGTCATTTATCATAAAATATATTCATTATTATCTCAATAATATTATCATATATTTTATATTTTTTATTATAATATTTAATTATATGTTAATTTTAGAAAACTTTATTAATCTTACAGTCCAACTGATTGATCCACTTGTTCCACCAATATCCAACTTAATCAAGTCCATGTTCAATCCATATCTCATAACCATATTCTTTATACATATATATAAAGTTAATTCTAAGTATGAAATTTCTACATCTACAAATTCACTGTATAATACACAACTATGTGAAAACAACATTAAGAACCTACCTAATATGATTAAAAGATGATGCTTCAATTATGCATGTAATTCTGCTACTAATATCAAAATTTTAACTAAAATGCCTCAAATATGCCAAAATGGATGATTGCTTGCACATCCTTCTCTCTGACTTATGAACAGCATGACTACAGCTCAGGCAACTGAACAAGTATTGATGAAGACTCAAATTGAATCAAGTAGCAGGCAGGGTACTTTTCACATCAAATGAGGCATTAAACTAACCCAATAATTGCACTTGCAGATGCCAGTTATAACTCTGTGTGTGGTCCTCTGGCTACTAATTAGGCTACAAAACCTGGTTGGCTGTCAGGCATTTGGCTGCTGCAGCTTCCACAACATCAGAAAACAGCTTTGAGAAGAAAGCTCACCCTGCACAAGAAGAAAGGTTCAGCTGGGTTGGTGACTCATGCAAGTTTCCTTGTGTTAATTGTCCCTTCAAAGGATGAGTTCAGAAGACACGAAAAGATCATTTGAATATGATTAGCAAGCAATTGATTTTTTGACATCCAGCTGCCCTTTAAGCATCAGGTAGTTGATGTGGACATCATGGATCACAGCTGCTGCATTGAACAGGAAATGCATATCCAGAGTAACATGTCAAAAACATGCACCACAGAAAAATGAAGTCAGACCAGATACAATGATTGTTCATGTGAATTCATTCACAAGCCCCTGATGGAAACATGTTACTAATATTAAGCCTAACTCTTGGAGAAGGATACCGTTGGCCTTCTCCATGGATCAAGTCATTCAACATAAAGGTCAGTACCAAAGAAGGAATGAGGTGTTCTGCTTTAACTCTCATTCCAGACCTCCTAATATATTCTTGCTAGATGAAAATGTTACAAGAATAACCTAAATGGGCGGCTTCCAGCTTTGTTTACATGCATTTGGAGAGTCATATTTCAAAGGTCAGAGATTAGCACCATAGAGAAATCTCACTGTCAAACATTGTTCAAAACTTTAATCACTTACTTCTTTTTTTTTTACCAAGCTACATGCCATTTATTTCTCCACCAGGAACATAATCTTAGGCAAGAGTTTATTTTTCTTTTGTTTTTGAATGAGGGCTAATTACATATTAACCTTTGTAGTTAGATCTCTTTAACGTCCCGGTTCTTAGACTTAAAAAATTTATATTGAAATCTTTATAATTATAAAAGTGAAACATCTAACTCCATTTATCCTAACGCTATCGGTTTTACTAACAGAAGCACAAAAACAATGGGCAAAAAGATAATTTTAACGCCCCAATTACAATTCGATGGAGACGGACGACGGAGTTGTTGGGGGTCGTGGGTGGCTGTTGTGGATAAAGAGGGAGAGCGATGGCGAGAGGTGAGGTAAAGGGAGAGGAGGAAGAGGACGACGCAGGTGTCAACGTTCTGCATCTACGACGGCGTCACTGTACATATACATCAGCACCGATGCAGATGTCAAGTGGCCCTTTCGTCGCTCTACATTTGCATCAGCGTCACTTAGCATTTGTGTCAATGCTGACGCAAATGTAGAGCGGCGAAAGGGCCACTCTGCATCTACGTCGGGGTCGATGCAAATGCTGAGTGACCCTTTCGCTGCTTTGCATCTGCATTAGCGCCGACGCAGTTATCGAGCAATGCCGATATAGATCTAAAGTATCGACTTCTGCGTTGTCCTTTTCCTCCTCTCCCTTTGTCTCGCCTCTCGTCATCGCTCTCTCTCCTCATCTACAACGGTCACCCATGGCCCCAACGACGTCGTCGTCCACAACCATCGAAAACGTAATTAAGATGTTGAAATTATCTTTTTGCCCATCTTTTCATACTTCCGTCGAATAAAACCGATGGCGTTAGGATAAATGAAGTTAGATGTTTCACTTTCATAACTATAGAGATTCCAATGTAAATTTTTTAATCTAGAGATCGAAATGCTAAAAAGGTCTAACTGCATGAAGTAATCTATAATTAGCCCTTTGAATGCAAATCATAAGTAAGAGAAAACATAGATAAACTGATGCTCAGGTAAAATTTTCAAAACATATGAGCCCTTATGCTAGAAAGTCACTTGGACATACCAAATAGATGAAAAAAATGATGGCCTCAAATTGTTATCTTACTAATATATATGTTCAAACTTTTTAAGTGCCGAAAAGATGTCAAGATCACACAACAAAAGACTTGTTTCTTTTTCTTCTACGGATATCAGCAACAAATTGGTACATTGGTGCATCTTAAAAAAAGAACTTAACACATCAAGTCCTCATGCAATCAAAAGCAGAACACAACCAGTGAAAAAGAACAGTATCTGAAACTCGAAGAGATGGAAGAGGCAGTAGTTCATGCAGAAGAAACTTTGTGCAGTTAAAAAGAATACAGAAGGAAAAAAGATAATTGATCATGTATGAAGCCAGCTCAATCCTTGCTACATCTCAATCAAGGATGTGCAAAAGAAAATTAAAAATTAACAATTAAAAAGTTAAGAGACCTCAACACTGGACAAGGTCCCAGGACTCCTAGTCATGGGCTGTCAGGGACGATCTGCCCACAATCTAGTTTTCAAGGTTATTTGGACCGAACAAAAAATCCAGTTATTGAATTGAAAAAGAAAAACAATAGAGATAAAGGCATGGATATTCATGCAAAATTTTGGAAGAACCCCTAAGGTAGCTTCAGCTTCTGACCATGCGAGGCATTCCAATATTCACGAGCAATAATTGCCTTCTTTCAGGAAATGGTTCAGAAAGTTACGGATTCAAATGTGAAGTGTACAAGCACAGAGCACCTAAATCCAAGAATGTACAGTGCTTCATATCAGTAATGACACCCAGTAAAAAATTATCACATTTCCACCTTGCTTCATATCAGAATAACTAGAAATAATGCACACCCAGTAAAAAAATTATCTCATTTCCACCATGCTTCATTTCAGAATAACTAGAAACCCCTTGGGTTAATGATTCAATCACAAGACCACTCAGGTGACCATTGATAACAACCACTTGAAATTTCACTTGAGTTAACCATTCAAATTCACCCTGTCATGAAATAGCAATCATTACATGAGAAGTCCACCCGCAATCACTAGAAAAGTTATAATTATCTCTAAAACACTTACCTAAATTGCTCAGCAAAAATAATAATAATAATAATAATAAAAGATGAAAGGAGAACAAGAACTTAGGCTTGATTGAAGATTCTCTGCAAAGAGGAAAATCAATGTCGGTCGAATATTTTGTAGAAAAGGGTAGATTATATGTCAATCAAATTTAAAAGTGCATCTTCCCAAGAAAATAGGATGATTGATTAGTCTTGACTAAAGGGATATAACTCTTATCATTTATTTTTCTTATTTCTTTCTTCCTACACCTGAGGATTCTATAAAAAAGGTGAAAAAAAGGTAATCAGATATATCGTAGAACAAAATGAAAAGCTTGCTTTCCCTAAAATTTGTGTAAATAGTGTGAATCCATATTCTTCCACCAAGGTGAAGTCAGAGGACTTCTAGTTAATCTAAAATATTCTCTCTTATTCTACTCTCTTCCTACTATCCTATCTATACTACTTGGTGCATAACCCTTAAAGCCCCAGAGGTCATAAAACATGTCAGTACTATACCTATCTTTACACAATCAACCAATGCCCAACTATCTAGGATCTAGTGTCACCAGAGCAACCTCAACAATCAACTGAGATAATCGAAAAGAACATCAGTGTCTCTCTCTCCCAAGTATGGTATTTGTATAATTGCTCTACATGTGTTTCCTTTGCTAAAATTACAATTTTGTAAATTGAGTGTGCTTTCGTAAAATCCACTTGTTTGTTTCATTATTTTTCTTTGTATATGGGTCCAGTACACAAAATAGTATTCCTTGTTTGTATATACAAATGCAACCTTGTACCCATTAAATATTCCATGGATGCTTTGGGATATTTTTATTTAAATCATTGTAGGCAAAGTTATGTGATGGTCCACGAAGGCACTAAAACGCTTCCTCTTAACCAAAAATGGAGACGATCCATAAAAGCTGCCTTAACTTGTATACAGAGAAGAGGACAGCGAAAGGAGACTTTTAGTTTTACATCATAATTTTTCCAATGTGAAAATAGAAAAAAGAAAACTCTTAATCAGATTGATACAAGCCTTGTTTTAGAGTTTATTTGTCCTTCTAACCAAGTCCTCTAAGAAAGTTCAATTCTGCATAATGTTTTCTGGTCGACAAAACTATTCAATAAGATACCAGTTCTGGCTTAACATAATCAAAGAATTGATCTTAATTCGTACATTGAATCTTTGAAACAGCCTCCACAAGGATCTTCTTCCAATAATATATTTCCTCCAACCTTATTCCTTACTATTTAGTTGAAACCAAAATTTAGTGGTATGCTCCAAGAAAACATGTTGTGCATACTATATATATGCATGTTGCCCCTCTTACTTACATATACCTTATCCCACCGTTTCCCTAGTCCCTAACGGCATTTCCATCTGGTGACACTGTCATGAAAGCGTTCATAGCAGATTCAAGATGAATCCTACACCCATGGTTTGAACTGGGTATCAAGAAAACTATCTTACATCGATACCTTTCGAAGTTTAGCAAAATTGCATTTTTTTCCTCATTGAACTAATCATCTGAAAATTCCGTTAGTTGCATATCTGCATTTCAAGCATCGTGAGAAAGAACATAAGCCACAGATCTCTTATGCACTTATAATTCATTAAAATTCATCAAATTTTAAGGAAACTTCCAAAGAAACACAAAGATCTAAAAGAAACCCATACAAAATAGGATCCATCTTACTCGGGAAAAAGCACCGAGTTTTCGCACCATCGAAACGATCGGCACAACATAACTGAGAGACGAATTCAATGCACAAATACCACGAAAAGAAACAACTAACACAACAATCTTGGACATCTATTAAATGCGACGCCCACCCGGAAACCAGAAGCGAATAATTCGAAAGCACCATCAAGAGATGTTCGCAAGAGCAGATTCCAAGGGTTTCAAACAACACAACTCAAACTGAAGGAGCAGCTAAACCGTGCGTCGCGCCATCGGTCCGGCTATGGAGCGGTCGGAGGCTCGCCGCCGTTGTTCGCGATCCCCGCCCCCGCGATGCCTACGACGCTCACAACTCTTCGCGAAGCCAAAAACGACGCCGAGCGATGTTTTAACGGATTTCGGATTTCGGATCCGGATCTGGATCATTCAGATATTGGAATCCGCCTTCTTCATCAAAGAGGACTTACGTACTGCGGTCGCATCCATATGCGTTCGACATCGTCGAACAAAAGAAAGATGCTAAATCGAATGGCTCAAATCAACGAGAGGAGTAAATGGACGGTGGATTCGAGATATCCCATACTGATATGTATGTGCATCAAAGGATAGGGTTTCGATCGACCTCGTTACCCTCACGCATAGTTCTATACGGACTCTCGCTTAGGAGTTCGCTCCGCCCTCCCCTTCTCCGGCGCTGGGAACCCTAAATTGATCCGCCGGCGATCGGCCCCTAAAGTTTCCGGTGTTCAATCTGTTCTCCGTTCGACGCTTTAGGTGATTTGATGTTTTTCCCCTATTTTTTTTATTTTCTCAATTTTAGGGATGCTTGTAATCGCCAGGATGGTTATCTCGTTGGATTATATTGTTAAAGAAGCTATCTTTTTCTTCTCCAGTACCTAAACTGTTAGGTCTGGATTCATAATCCTTACTTACCCAATTTTTGGTTCGTTTCTCTGATTGCTTGGAACTTGATCGAACTTTTCCCTGCATTTATTAGAATATGAGAATTTCAATTCACCTATATTGTGTCTTGTATGGCCAACAAACAGATTATGCTAGACAGTAGTATCAGACCTGATTTTGCTTGGTTGTGAGACCCCCTTTTTATCTTTTTACGGTTTGCTGACACAAGTTTCTGAATTCTCGAACTCCCTAACCGAGGAGGATCAGTTATAGTTGGCTTCCATAAAACTGTGATATTGGTCTTTGATGTTTATCATTACATTGCCAAGTGTTTAGTTTCATCTGCTCAGTAATTAGCTTAGCTGTCTGGAGTACTGCATTATGTTACTCCTTGTGATTGTTTCTCAGAAGTTACTTTTTTCCCTCATATGTAGTCTTCTTGAAGTTTAGGATCCTTAGCCATTAACTTCTGCAAACAGCTTCAGTGGCTTAGTATTACCTCTTTTTGTGCTAGGAACTAACTAACAATTTCTTGGCTTCTTATTTATGTATGTATCGCATTTTGATCTCGACAAAGAATAAAATTAGTTATTAGATTTTCTGCTGGAAGATTTGATCTTGCTTTTTGTTAATACCCTAGTGAACCCCCTAAGTCTCTGAACCTTTTTAAGGTGACAATGGTCATGACAGGTCTATAAGTGGTTTTAATTTATCTTGGCATTTGTCGGGTATTCTCAGCAATGAATATTTATCAAGCTCTTTATTTTGTAAGCGACAGTCATGCATATTTTGGTTAGTTGATTGTTCTACTCATGGGTTGCCTATATCGAGTGATCACTTGCTACAATATCTGGTTTTGTAATCAAGAGAGTTGCTTATACATGTATGTTGCATATATTGGTAGTAATTACACAGCTGGGATTTTATCGGGACATGTTCAGTGAATTTGGTTAGGTGACTAATAGTTTTGTGTGAAACACTTTGACAGGTTCAACACTTATGGTTAATTTTCTAGGATTTTGGTTTTGGGCTTGGTAAACAACTAACAAAAACTATAAACTAGAAAAAAAAAAAAAAAAAGGGAAAACAGATCACAAATGGCAAAAGCAAGAAAACTAGAAAGTGTACACTGAAAACTAACATATCACAACTAGTTAGTATCTCAAGAATTAGTATTACAAGGGTCTTCTGAAAGGATTTTATAGCTACCTGCCAACATGATCATTGTGCAGCATGTTTGCTTGCAATATTGACATAAGTTGCATGGAACATTTCCTTTAATATGTGCAAAATTGATGCTATCATGTGTAGCATATATTAAAGGATCTGTCACACATGTGAACTCCTTTAACTTACCCCATGACTGAGGTAACACTATATCCAGACACTTATAGCTTTATCATTTAGAAAAGTAATGAAATGTATGTATCTCCAAGAGCTCATCTCACTTTCATGAACACAAAAGATTCGACAAAGCAAACACAGGAAAGAATGTTTTAGGAGGAAAATCAAAATTTTATACTTCAAACCTCTCTCTCTCTCTCTCTCTCTCTCTCTCTCTCTCTCTCTCTCTCTCTCTCTCTTCACTAAAACAGAACATCAAGAATGTAAAGTGAGCTGAGTAAAATTTATGAATTTCTTTGATCTTGGGGAGAAAATTTAATCAGGAAGGAAATAACTTCCAAGATACGTGAGACACTATGGGGAGTGAGGCAGCTTTTTGCCTAGCTCAATGGTGCACTTAATTCTTTATAGATTGGTTTCTCTATGAACTAGACAAAATCTGTTGGTTTTAGAAGAAATGACCAAAACTGTGTTATTGATCAAAATTCCTACAAATTGCATAGAAACTCTTGATATTGTATTCATGTCAACCTGCACTGAAAACGGATTTTAGTTGCTTCAACTTTCATTTTACAAATGAAACTGCAATCCATGTTTTGGATTATTCTAGAAAAGGAGTGAACAAACAAATTTGTTAATATTTTAAGCAACTTTGGCCATGCATACATAAAGTTACATCTGTCCTAAAATCAGAGGAAGGAGAAAGATTGTGACAAATAGCTAACATCTGGCATAAAGCTTTGCTACAACAATGATAAAAGAGATCTCTGTGAAATAAACATTGTGATTGAGTCATTTCTGGGATGCAGTACATCATCACATGTACAGCACCTGAATTCTTCAAAGAGAATAATGGAGTGGGCTTAGATGCCCCTGAAAGTGACAATTTGTATTGGCATTGACACAGTCATAAATGAGCAAGGGTTCTAGCCTTATTTTGGAGAAATGAGGTTAAAGAATTTTGTCCAACAACATAAGTTTAGACTAAGGAATTTAAATGTAGGAGTTCCCCTCGAAGTATTGTAGTTAATAGCATGATAATGGAAGGATACCTTTTCGTCCTTTGCTTAAAGAAAATAATGCTGGTAGATGCATATTCTAGATGTATGGAAGGATATTTTATGTACTTTGCCTAAAAGATATAATATCAGCAGGTGCATGTTTCTAGATCTATGGAAATTGACAGATGTGATCTCTTTTATAAAAAGATATCAGAATGAGCCACCATTGTTGTAATAAGGGCTAAGAAAATATGTAGAGGTTAAGAGAATCTGTACTGGAATAGCTTCTGATATTTGTTCTTGGAAAAATATATTTATTGTTGTAAGTGCTTATACTTCTCAAATAGGATTATCTTTTTATCAACTGGAAATTCTGTAGAGGTTTGGATGAGATAATCAAACCAACCAATGAAAGTCTTTCAACAGAAGCAGATTTAAGTGGCAATATGGATTCTAGAGAATATGAGAGGGTACATGGTACATATACAGAGAACAAAATACAGATGTAATTTTAGATTTTTGTCATATTCAATGCATGAAATGAAATAAATGTCTAAATCAAGGATTTAAATTTTGGTCGGGTACTAGTTTTGGTACTTCATCGTACTGGTACATTACCGGTATATTGTTGTACACCAACTTGTAGTGTCTGGCTTCACAAAAAGGAATAATAAGATGATGATATTAACCAGTACCGGAATGTATGGTCCAGTACCAGTCCTCGGGCTGGGAATGATATATATTTGATTCCATGGTCCAAATACATACAGGAGCAAAACAAGTTGTCAACACAAAAATATTTTCTCATTTGGAGAGTATATAGAGTTTAATGCAAAAGTTTGTCATTTCAGCCAGAAAATGCTTCACTGCATATAGTAATTGTTTTGTTATATAAGAAAGTGAAATTAAAAAATAAATTTTAATCATATAAATGAATAGGGAATTCAATAAATTGAATATTTAATTTAATTTAGAAATAGAATGGCAATGGAAGGAATGTGGAATTTGGGTGAAAGTTACCAATTGCAATGGAAGTATTACAGTAAAAGGAAAAAAATCTCTTGGAATCTAGTGATTGCGGTGTATCTTCAAGGAAGTAGAGTTAAATTTGCTGTGTTTCATAGAAATACAAGAATGGCGAGAAGTTTCAGGCTTTCAGTAGTATCCTAAGATGGGGAGAAAGAGATGCATAAAGTTACTAAAAGGTTTAAAAAAAAGGATTTGGAGTTGGGAAACATGGAGTTGCCATGTTTAGAAAAATTCATGAAAATCTTGTGACTAATCAGGATTTGGAGTTATAATGTCATGAAAGAAAATTGTAGGTTTATGAAAAATATGGTAAACAATGAAAAAGTACCTCAATATAGACTTGAATAGGTAAAGGTGTAGAAGATGATGTCCTCTTTTTGAAATGTCAAACAGCTTAGGAGATTAAGTTTATTTGACAAGTTCAGAAACAAGAAAAAAGATGCATGATGAGTGGATGAAAACTATTTTGATAATGAACTGCAATGTTGTGACTTTGGGATGAGTGCTTATGCAAAGAAAGCGCTATAAAATATATACTTAGAAAGTTAATTAGCTCTGAATCAAGAAGGTTTGGTAGGGTGATTTCTCTACTAACTAAGATGAAAAGCATGAAGAAAAGGCAAAATACTTGCATTTTATTCCTGGTAAGGAACTTAATACTGAGACAGTGATGTGATAAAAAAATGCATATAATGGAGCAATTACTAGTACAAGAACAAAAAGTTCCCTATCACTCCCAGATTACACATAGGGTCAATCTTGAATCTTGACCTGTTTGCACTGGCATATTCAAGTCGACATCTCAGGGAACATATCGTTTGCTAATATTGCTTCAATTGTATCAGTTGGATAAACTCTAAATTGGAGTTATGGAGATAGCATTGGAAGCTAGGGGTGTTGCGAGTATGACTAAATAGAACATACAAAGTGCAAATTGAAAAGAAAAGGATAAAGGTATAGCTGAAGTAACGGTCACAAAAGTTCAATAATTATAAACCCTTAAGATAATAGTAACAGGCCTAAATTTGGATGATTTAACCAAAGAGGTTTTTGAAGCATTATGTGAACGTGGAGTACTATCTACACTAGAAGGACAAAAATTGTGAGAAACTTATAAGGCTTTCTGAACTATGTAGGTTGAGTATCTGATTATTACAAGGAATCTAAAAATTTAATATAGAAGTGATCTTGATATTTAGATGGATATCTATTTTCCTTTTTCTTTCTCATAGATAGATCTATGTTGTTGCCAATGATAGTAGCATAAGTAGTGATCACATTCATGAATATTTATTTGTTTAGTGACAAGTAGTTACATATATGATTCTTGTATCATGCTGAGCTTACGGGTTAACATTGATGTTACACATTATGAGACATTCTTGAAGTGCTTCAAATATTTACCATCAAGTGTCAGACACATTATGTAATCTCAAGTTCTGAATGATATATGGTACTAGCTTACTCATCAAAATATTGATTATCTCTTATCCTTTTAGTGGTTTAGCTATGACATTTCTTTTACACCAATTCGCTGTTTTCCTTCCAGAAATGGAATTATCTAATTCTTCTTCGAATAGTGAATCTGTTGAAACAATTGAAGCTTCTTTTAGTGAGAAAGACAGAGACAATGCAGGGGTAGATTCAATCACAGAGGGGCCTGCTTCTATCGAGGATGTGGGAAAGGAATCTCAACCTTCAAAAGATGGCCAGGTCGGTCCTAGCACAAGATATACCGGTATTGGGGACAAAGCACTTGTTCAGAAGACAACTATAAATTCACAAATGGAGCCAGAGGTTGGTATGGTGTTTCATTCCGAAGACCAAGCTTATATGTTTTACAACAATTATGCTCAAAGAAAAGGTTTTAGTGTCCGAAAGGGTCATCTTGGTCGAAGAAAAGATGGGACTGTACGGAACAGAGTCTTCTTGTGTAGCAATGAAGGTGCTCGTCAGAAGCATTCTACACATGTGACGAAAAAACCACGTGATGTTGTGAGAACCAATTGTATGGCCCGCATTGAATATAAGGTGAGTCGTGGTGGTATATGGGTTGTAAGTAAAATCATTTATGAGCACAATCATCCACTTGTACGACCACACAAAGCACACTTGTTAAGGTCTCATAGGAGGATAGTGCAATCACAACATGATGGAGTAAGTGATGCTGTGGAAAAGCCAGCACAACCTCTTGAATTTCCTGCAGAAGACGCTCATGATGCTGAATCCATTGGGTTTCTCTTGAAGGATCAAAGTAGCTATCTTCACACTAACAGGATGAGAGAACTTGAGAAGGGAGATGCTCAAGTTCTTTTAGAATTCTTGAAAGCTAAGCAGCTAGAGGATCCCTCATTTTTCTACGCTATACAGCTTGATGATAGGGAGCAAGTGACCAACTTCTTTTGGGCAGATTCTCGATCGATAATTGATTACACCTATTTCGGCGATGTGGTCTTATTTGATACAACTTATCGTCCAAACAAGAGTGAGGTACCATTTGCACCATTCATTGGTATCAATCATCATAGGCAAATTGTTTTACTTGGTGCTGCAATTTTGTTAGATGAGACCACAGAATCATTTGTTTGGTTATTTAGAACCTTCATGGTTGCAATGTCAGGACTACAACCACAAACTATTTTGACAGACAATTGTCCAGCATTATCAAGGGCAATTAGTATGACGTTACCTGAGACATGTCATCGTTTTTGCTTATGGCATATAATTCAGACCTCTACTGTACATATTTCTCATGTTTATAGTAATGACACCAACTTTCAGAAGGATTTTAAAGACTGCATACATGAAGAGGGTTCTGAAGAGGAGTTCTGCTCCAAATGGATTAGGTTGATTCACAAATATGATCTAGCTGGTAACTCCTGGTTAGAAGACGTATATGCAGCTCGAGAAAGATGGGCATTGGTTTATAATAAGAACTCATTTTCTGCTTTCATGACAACAATGCAGTGGAGTGAGAGCATGAAGAATCACTTCAAGAAGCACTTCAATAGGAAGTTGCCTCTTTCAAAATTTTTAGAGCAGTATCACAAGTCATTGAACCGATTTCGTGAGAAGGAACTATATGAGGATTATAAATCAAGACAAACCAAACCAGTTTTGCTGGTTGACATGCCTATGCTAAATGAAGCAGCAGAATCGTATACGAGGCTCATGTACAATGGATTTGAAGATGAGTTTAAGAGCCAACTTTCTTGTCTTTGCGAACCAATAGGAATAGATGGCACAGTGTACACCTTCAAAGTTGCCCTTCCTGGAAAGCACTCTTTTGGGATCGTTGAACTTAAACCATCAAATTTAACAGTGTCATGCAGCTGTAGAAAGTTTGAGAGTATGGGCATCTTATGCATGCATGCACTAAAGGTCCTTAACAATAACAACATCCTTCACTTGCCTTCCCAGTATATACTGAAAAGGTGGAGCAAATATGCAAATGTCGAGATTGTATCTGGGAAGCATCATTTGATAGCTAAAAGTGATGGCCAAGATCTTCTGACGCAGCAGTATTCCCGGGTTTGCCATAAGGCAATTACTATTGCTGTAAAAAGTGCATTTTCTGAAGATGCTCTACAGATTTTTGACCAGGAACTTGATAAGTTGATAGCTGAAGTTGAACATGTTCTGCACATGGCTCCATTGAGTAGACAAACCGAGGATGATGTGATACTCATTGACAATATTCAACAGGACGAACTAGGAAGTAAGAGAAAAAGGGGCAAGAAAGCTCGTGCAAGGGACGGACAAGATTCGAAACAGAAGAAGAAGCTTCAATCCCGTAATGATGCAGTTAACACAGGAACCATCTACCAGAAAATACAGACTAAAGAAAAAGCAAGTATGTAATCAGTATCTTACCTTGTGTCACTTGACATATCCTATTTACATTTCATTTTGTTGAATAGGGCAAACTAATGATGCATCAGATCGGTTGATGATTAATGAGCCCTCGCATGTTGCATCATTTCATCGGGAGAGCACCACATCCTATGGCAATTCAATGTCACTGCAGCCTTCTGGTTGCTCACCTTTTCCTCAGGACACTATCATGCCTACTCAGGTTTGTCCTAATTTTCTTTCTTGATTGAGTTGGTGATCTTCCTGAGTCATGTTTTGAGCTTTCTAGTGACCCTGTACTGTGTCTGTTGTCCCTGATGCAATATAGGAACCATTTACACCTTCTCAAGGTTTATTTGATCATGCAATGGCATCTCAAGGAGCAAACAGCGGTAATATAACATGGTGCACCCCGAGAGGCTCAATTGGTGTCCCCATGCCAGTTTTGCAAGGGCAAGCCAACAACTATGTAAGTTGGGTGGTTCAACCTTGCAACGTTCCCAGTATGGCTATGCCACAACTTCATCTCGACCATCCAATGGTATAAGAATGATGTTACTTCAGATATATGCTTCTGTTATTTAATTGCTTGGGTAAGAGCTGACAGTTACTGATCATCTACGCTCATCGCAGCATGCTACTGTTCCTGGCCAGCATCAGTCATTGTCTCGCAAGCTCACATTCGACATTAACAAAGGTACAGATACAACAGGGCACATGCAACACTGATTGTGTCCCTTGACGTTGAATCTTGAACGGACTAACAAAAGGCCACCATCAGGTAATTGATTCAGAGCGAGTGTACTGCACATTTCAACTGATTGATCGACACCTCATGTGGCTCATGACAGCGCATGACGACCACGATATGTGGGAATGCTGCAGCCCTAATCTTTGTAACTTTGTTGTATAGCATCTTCAAGTCTCATTACCTTTTTCCCCTTTTTTTGTGGCCGTTTTTACCACCACCAAGATCCTGGTTTGTAACATCAATGCCTCGATCATGTCGGTTACCGGATCGAATGTTGTTTTAGTTTTTTTAATCTGAAGCTGATCGAAGTCATCTGTTATATATTAGCATAAATACCTTACAGATGATGTACTGGTGATTGGTATTTAGGGTTTACTGTATCGGTAGTTTGTAAATCAGTTCTGGTTATTTTATTTGTACAAGCTCACATGCAACTTTACCATCATGTGTGTATGTGTGTGTGTGTGTGTGTTTTAAAGAGATATATAGATGTTGAAGTTAAAAGGGATGAGTGATTAGTATTAGTGGCCCAATGAGATTTTGAAAGAGACTGAAGAAGAGTTTACTAGAGACCATAAATAAAAAAATTAAAATGATTTCAAATAATTAAGATGATATGATTTAATTAAGAGATTGGTGAAGAGGTGGTGAAGAGGTGGTGAAGGTGTTCATATTCCATCCTCCCCAATAAGATATGAACCACACTATCCATGACTACAACATCAAGTCACATTACATGTGCCCCAGCATAATTCATAATTCATATGCAAAGGTCAATGACTATGACATAACCATTTGCAACAAATGCTAATCAAAGAAGAAGCTAACCATGATGATGTTGGAGGAGTAGCAACAGATTTCTTTTTAATGATAAAAAGATAAAATTAATGATAGAAAAATAAATTGATGAAAAATAAAGAGATGGTAATTAAATATAATAGAACAAATTTTGGATAATTATCAAACTTGTTTTGGCTTGGCTCAATAAGTGTTCATACCTCCACATGATATGATCATTTCCTCAAGGAAAATAACCCATGCGTATCCCACGGGGATGATGATATTATTTCATCCAAAAAAATAATTTGACCTCACACCACTCACACACAAGATGAAAAAAATTCACTTTATTGATTCTCGCTTTATTGAAAAAATATATCATATTCTTGATTTGACTTTAATTCAAAAAAATCATGTTCTTGATTAATACACTTTCATAATCTTTAACTAAGATTTTTCATCTTCAAGAATAAATCTAATTTCTTCCTATTTTATTGTACAAGATTAAAGATCATGAACTCTTGCACGATATTAATATTTCTTTTATGCTAGAAGTAATATCGTGAGGTCTTTATCTAAAAACAAAAGATAACCCACCGTCCAATCCTAAACAGAGAAAAATTACAGAAACAGGAAACAAAAATTCATAACAAAGTACAGGGAACCACTTCGTTTATCATGATTCATCACATTAGTCGTTGACAGTATAGTTTTGGAAACTAAAAAAGGTCCTGATTCAGCTTCTGCGAAATGCAACAGAGCAAACACGAGATCCTTCCACACCACCAAACATGATGGTCGGGTACGTCCTGACATGATCGATGTATTGTAAAACTGCTGGTGCGCTGCCTGATTCTGGGTCCAACTCTTGTATGCTAGTCTTTTTCTGGTTTAAGTTTTCCACCTCTTGCAACAACTCATCCTTTGTGTTATTACATGAGGTGATGACCTGGATACATTAGTCAATTTCACCGTGAACTTAGTGAAGCCAACCATAGCCTGATCTTTGTTCAGGCTCACTATCTAAGCTACTTCAAGAAAAGAAAGAGAGAAACAAGTGACTAAAAAAGGGTTTAGCACTAACCAGTATCCCGCCAGGTGCAACCAAGTTTGATACCGACTCCCAATACATTATCCTGACAGTTAAAAAAATTCAAAGGTATGTCGGCACTAGTAGCTTCATGTTCACCAGTCTAATCATTTCTAACTTGAATGATAATGAACAGACAATAAAGATGCTGTTGGAATAGTCATTAAAACAGCACTAAATAATGTCAGAGTTAGAAATGTTCAAAATTCATTAAAACAATCAACACTGTTGGAATAGTCATCAAACACTAAGAATCCATCCATCTAGTTCTTTATCGAGGCTGATTGAATGCATAAAAATGAGATCATATGGATTAAACTGAATCAGTCGACGAAAAAAAAACAAAGCTAAAATTCAATGATCTTACCTTTTAAGTGGGCCATCTGGATGCAAGCCTATGGCATCCAAAGTCCCTTTGTCCATTACAAGTTGAAACTTTCTGTCCAATTTCGTCTCCAGAACATCATCGGCCTACAAACACACCACCACAATTCCAAAACGTGCCTTAGAGAATTGCTACCTGATGTTAATAAAGAAGACTATGATCATCAACAAGCTTATCATTGCCTCAACAGATATTTAGACAAAAAGATTGCTATAAGCATAGATTACCAGAGATGCAAGCCATAACCATATGAATCTGATTGAGCTGGCATATTAGAGTTTTTCAACAATTTGAAATAAGGTTACTTTAAGCAATAAAACAAAATAGAAAACTAGGACACTTGTAATTGTACATGCTAAAAAATGGCCAATGCGACGTCCATATTCAAGTTGAAAAAAGATAGTTGTGGCTTTAGTTAAGAGAAATTTACTCAATTACCATTTTTTAATACAAAACTGAGATGTTTTACATCTCCGATGCGACTGTACATGACTGGTTCAAACAAAGCTACCCTTTTTGGAGTGCCTGATGTAATACATATTAAATTGGTATCGAGCCCATATGAAGCCATGCTGCTTTAAGAAAAGTATACATTTGGCATAACTCCATAATAAATAATAACATGAAGAGCAAACTTAATGACAATTTTATACATGCATCTGGTGGTTTACCACAAACCCTAAATACAAAATTTGACTAATGCTTAAGATAATTCAAAATTATCCTTGTCACCACACATCAAGGATCTAAATTAAATCAGACTTGGTTTACCACATAGGGCGGCCTGTTGATGCCCCTCTATGTTCAGGTGCATTTGCATATGGAGACCCATTCAGCTTATACCAGAGAGGAAAAAAATAATTGTCAATTGTATGTACAGATTGGTCTCAGTTGACATATTACAATATTGGTTACGATGTTTCACAAATAGCACCAACCACAGATCCTAAAACCATATTTGTTGGAGATGTTGCTATTGGTATGTTCGAAATGTAGAATTAATCTGAGCTTCAAAACTATAAGCAGCTGGGACTTCATTTATGAACCCATGAGCTTCTTATCAAAGTTCGAAGCAGATATATGTAGCTCCCTTCAAACATAGACCTCCGAAATAAACTCAAATCAACTTCTGGGAAGAAACAGAGGCTTCCAACAAATCTGGAAGGCCAAGGTCCGGAAAATGTAAAACCTTTATTGGCCACAGGTTATGTACCTGCCACAATTAACCGGTATCCAAGTTTCCAGTAGGTCTCAAAAATAACCTAGATGGAAACGAGCATACTTTAAAGTTTAAATGAATGAATTATGTTTACCTGTTATGCAAGAATTATAGAAAACACTACAACTAGGATAGTTATTTTGTTTCGATGTATACGTATATTCAGCTATGCGGTAGAACAGGTACAAGGTTGGTTTTCAGGCAAAATAACCTCAAATAAAAAAATAAAAAAAATTCCCTGTGAATATATATAATAGAAAGAAGGTCATTAGATTAAGCAGAAAGAACATATAAACATCAAAAAACTAAAAGTTTAAACATACAATCTTAGTTAGAAATTATAAAACTGAGATAGAAAGCTCTAGAAACAAAAAATATACACCTTTTGACTTATCAAAGCTGGTAAATTGCAAAATAGAGACAAAATGCTGCAACATGTCTCCACCATGAACTTACGTAAATTTAAACAACAAAGAAACAAACTATTATATCAAGTACCATTAGTTATGATCATACCAAAGTATGCAAAGGATATTTTCACTATATCGCATACCAAGAAGTTTATATTTGGATAACCATTTCGGGCAGCAAGGTTCTGTGCAAGGACAATTGCTCCTTCACTGTAATCTGTTCCGGTTAAATTAGAGAACCTGGAAATGCAACAGATAATATTAACAATAGATGGGCTCAAATAACTAGTCACAAGGTCTGATTTGTTGCTAACATGAACAGATGGATGGCACAAATTTCCAAAGCCTATTAACAAAATATATTAATCAAGTAAACCATTCCCCAGGCAGAAAAAGGCAGGCAATTTATATACATCATAACTGAACAAATGATTGATATCCATTACTTGTTAACTATTATCAATAACTACTGATAAGTATGATATACAGGTCGCTAACAAAGAAACCCAATCTCAGGTTGAAAAACACGAATAGAATCTCCCATGCAGGCCAAACAGTCACATTAACAACATGTGCATCATCCTCTTGAAATAAATCAATGCCTAGTGACTATAAGAGATGTGTGCTTCATCAAATTGTTCTCCATCCAACAAGTGCCGTTTTAGTTTTTAAGTTATCAAATAAACATATACACCATGTCACAATAAGTATGCTAAAGAATTTCAATCCTCAGTTCTGTTTTTCATCTAACCTTATGGCCTAAGATATTCAATTATTTCATCTAAATTTTCAATCCTCAAATGATTCAGCCAATGGTTATAGTAACAGAGGTTTACCAGTTCCAGCCTATGCTGAGTTCCAGCAATCCAATGAAGTCACGTGGTAGACCAGTCAGTATGAACTGAAATTTAGGTGTACCAAAACAGGCAGCAGCTCAGGAGGAAGAAAGAAATAGGTGGGCTTCCCTTTTGTTTCCTAAGGTTTAGAGTTGTTCTGGTTTGAGGAAGGAGCATTACAAATTCCACTTGTGGAGCCTGAATGACAAGAAATAGACAGCAAACGTGAGGCTTGCATGAATTTTGACAAGAGAATGTGACAAACCTCTTAAATATTGGTTCTTCATTTTTAGCCTTATAATGTTTCTGGGTCATGGATGTATGTTCTTTCGTTGTCATTTAAGAAATATGTTCTTTAACTAAAATCACAATTCAGCCATCATTAGAATTAGAGTATCTTTAGACTGATGAAAGATTTCTGAGACCTCTCTATCTTATAAGCCATCAAGCCTCAAAGTCAATCTCATATTGTTGTTCTTCCAATTTCCCTTTTTCTATCCTGGACATACATTTGCTCCTTAAATTCCTATATCATCCCAATTAGTTTTGTTTTTTTTCCCCACCAAGTTCAATGAAAAATCAACATCTCACCTGGTAAAGAGTTTTCTTATATCATAAAGTTCTTGCTTGTTGGCTTTATATCTAAGTTTTAGGAAACAATGTGTTACCAACCAATTCAAAGACATACATGTTAAATTAGTAATGATGAAAAAGTCATCTCTTTAATATATAGCTTGCAGTCACTACATTATATGCTTGCATTCCCAGTTGGAATTCCAAAGATAGCAAAAATCCAACATGCATAATTTCATACCCCCCTTACTCACCAAATGCCCTTGTGTTCTGAAAACCAGAAATATGCCTTAACCCTTTATCCTGTAATCATATTAGCAACATTCCCCCCTAAAGAGCTATATAAGCTATCTTTGATAAATTTCATAGATTCTGAAGAAAATAAAAGGTATAAAAGAACTTCTATGATGCCCTAAGAAGGAAAATTCTTTAACTTTGGTAAATAAGTTCATGGATTCTGAAGATAATAAAAGTAAAAGAGAACATCTATGGCGACCTAAGAAGAAAAGTTTTTCTCCAACAAGAAAGGAGATACCAAATCTGAAAGAATCCAACTCTACCGTTCAAATAAGTATTCAAGAAAGAATAAGGCATTACAATTAAGGAAGAAAGTTGAATTAAGCATTCCTTGTGCCCATGAAGATATTTGTAAATAACGCATATATCGTATGATGTTTCAAGTACCGGACCTATGCCAATCCCCCCATTGGACCAATATAGGCTTGATACCTATCGATGTGGTGATTCAAGGTACCAGTGATTTAAAAAGCGCTAGGCGTCTAAAGGTGCCAAGGTCCAAAAACGCCCGAGGCGTTAGGCGCTAGCTTGAGCGAAGCGAGGCGCTAAAATATAATAATATAATTAATAAATATAATTATTTAAATAAAATTATGATATTAAATTAAGAAAATCTTGTAAAATCATAATATCACATTAACAAAAAGTCTCAAAATTCAAAACAATAACAATAATTTCAAATAAATAAAAATTAACAGTATTAAAATCAAAATAATATATTATTAATATAATAAATAAAAATACTATTACTAGTATACGGTTAGCTGTATACTGTTAATATACTGTTAACAGTATACTATCGAAGTGAGAAGAGTGTGAGTAAAAGGAAGATCGAGGCTGCTGACTAAGAGCAGCGGCAGCGGGAGTGACGACAATGGCAGTGGCAGCAGTAGCAGCGAGCAGCGGCAACGGCGAGCAACAACAGTGGCAGCGACAGCAGTAGCAGCGAGCAACGGCAGCGAGGGCGGCGAGCGAAGACAGTGGCAGCGGTGGAAGCAAGCAACGATAGCGGCAGTAGGAGCGACGAGTGGCAACAGTGGCAGCAGCAACGATAGCAGCGAGCAATAGGAGCGGCGACAGTGGCAGCGACAACAGCAACCAACAGGAGCAGGAGCGGGTAGTAGGGTTAGGGTTGGGAAGTCGCGAGAGGAAGGCTGATATCGGAGCTTTAGTTGGTTCGATTGAACCAACTAAAGCACCGTACATCGAACTAGACCTAAAATGCTAGTTCGGTCGCCTGGTTTAACCCGGGCACTCGCTCGAAGCGCCCAGGCAACGCCTCTTTGAAGCGAGTCGCCTAGAAATGAAGTGAGGCGCTCGGGCCTCGCCTCGCCTCGCTCGAACACCTAGGCAAGCGCCTATTGAAATCACTGCATGGTACACCAACACATAGCATCGAACTTTTTCTAAGATTTGACTATACGTAGTGTTAGAAAGCATATGTCATGGTATGTGTTACCCACCCGATAAGCCATCAGACTGGTACGTATAGGTCCAAGAGAAACATAGAACCAAGGATCACCATTTCGATGATCCATCGGACCAGTACAAACCAGTCAGTATCGATGTACCATGTGTCGGTACACTGTTATGTACCAATGTTTCGGAGAGAGAAAACGAGAGTGAAGAGGAGGCGATCGAAGAACATATGAGGAAGGAGGAAGGAAGAAGAGAAAGTGGTGGAGGAGGAAGAAGTGGTAGAGAAGGAAGAAGTGAGAAAGGAGAAGAGGTGGGAGTGTACCAAGGAGTATAGAACACGACGGCAACAACATTGGCAACAACAGCAAAAGGAACAGCGATAGTGGCGAAGCAATGGCAGTGTGATAGCAAAGCAACGACGACGCCACTAGTGTTGAACACGAGGAGAGGGCTCACATTCATGAACCCTAATTTCTATTTTAGGTTTTTTTCTATTTTACGTCAAGTTGTATAGCCCCATCACGATTTTTGTTTTGTCTATTATTTGTATAGAATTGGACCAAATCGTTTGAAACGAGGGTCGTCGACATACCAACCCATGCCTGGACCGATACGTACTGCCTATTACAGTACAAGAAAGTAATCAAAAAATGTTCTCTTAATGTACTAATGTAACTAGAGTTTAATAAGGGCTTCGCATTATATAGTGGGCCGCCAAATTGTCAGGCCTCAAATTGAAAATAGATTTATGGCACAATTTATGACACAATGGCTTTGTGTATGTTGTTTTTTCCCCTTTCTATTCCTTGTTAGGACTGCTGAAACAATGATATTTTATGTTCTGGATCGTAAATGATCCATGATCAAAATCATGGAACCCAGGTCACAAGTCAGTACCTCAGCCTTTTCTTAAAACATAGCATTGGGATGGAAAAGAAACGCAATATGTACAAAATGGGTAAGTAGCATAGCATCAAACTTGTCCTAATTGATGGAAACAAATTAAGCTAATCATATGGCAATATTCCCTAGAAAATATGAAGCTTGAAAAATCTTATGACCTCTCTATAAGATAACATAAAGTGAATAATTTCAAAACAACAAAAGACTATTATTGTGTTGTATGGAGAAAACTCAGACAAGTGGGGTCTACATGGAAAAAATGTTAACTGATAATAAACCACTAACTTGTAATCTAACAAACCATTAACTTTGGAATGAAGTGATGCAGTGTGAATTAAGCTAGTTGAGACAAGAATATGGAACAGTACCCTTGCTTTGCAAGCTCTTGCAGCAACAGACCGTTCCCGGTTCCAATATCAAGGACACTCCAACCAGACAGGTCTTTAGAGGTCCTACCAGAGTCAGATGTACAGTTGTTGTTATCTTCTTCGTTCTGCGACTGATAAACATTTGCACACAAATTCTTAGTCCAAGCTGCAACAGTTTCCATAACTTCATTCCCAAACCTGTCAGCATAATGGCATTCATAACAAGTTCCAATACAATTACCAACGGCAATATAGAATAAAAACAATTGTGCGATGAGCTCTGAGCTCAAAGGTTATGTAATAAATATTGAAGTTAAGGATTAAAGCAATTTTACAACTATACTGAGGAGAACAAAACAAGTAGTGATTACAAAAATTTCAAGCTTTAGCTGTGTCAAAATATGGTTGTCCTGTGGTTTTGAGAACTGAGGTCTTCAAGTCTACATATTAACTTCCTTCACTATTTAATTGATCAAACAATCATGAATTTATCAGCATATATAGTGCAAAAAAAGTGAAAAAGATAATACAGAATAAGGCACTTCAAGGTCCAGTTTGTAGTTTCAGGCAAGCAGTAGACCATGTGGCAACCATACTAATAACACAGGTCATACTCGATGCAGAATCATATTTAGCACTACTGCACTAGTCTACAGCCACTACTAACAAATCTTGACACTAGATTCAACCAACAAGCACCATTAATTGTGGTGATATAACATAATAGAAGACCATATGGTATACAGATTCTAAAGAAGGGTGCAATCTGTTGTGTCTCTAACAAGAACCTGTAGTAACTGATAGATCATATAACCCCATTTAAGCATCACCATCAATGTCCAGAATAATAATAATAATTTCTCTTATCCAGATAGCAAAAAAGGCAAGTGTATTTTGGGTCAAATATGGCAGGATATTCAATTGGCTTATAAGACAAGATGAATATACTACCCTTGACTTACAAAGTGGACCCAGTAAGACACATATTGAGTGTCCTATGTAGGAAGAAGCAATATGTGGATAGAGCTATAGACATATCACGATGTAGAGCCACCATTGAACTGAGTCTCACATGCTCGCAATGATTATAAGTTATGTTTAGGCCTTGATGAGGATATTATGCATATTTCAAACCATAAGTGTTGGAGATTGTGACAACCAATTTAGTCTCATGTAGAACGTAGAAAACTTGAATCAATTTATAAGACTATGTCGACATATTATTATTGACTTAGGCTTAAGCATTTTGAATCATTAGTTAAAACTTATCAAGTTAAAGGATCAGTCACCCAAAAGCCAAGTCATGACATAAGTAGTGAAACAACATCAAAATTCGTTTAGAACTTTAGCGTGCATGTTATAGCATATAAATATTATGCACCCGAAAAAGAAAGAACAGAAAATTCCAGTAAAATAAATCTTGTTAGATTCTATATAGACAGTACATATAACCGATGTTTGTCATTCGTATATGATAAACCAAATAAAAAGGTAAAGACAGCAGCACAGAACAGTAACAACAATTGTAGCGTTGTCCTTACAAGCCAAAGAGGTTATTTCCATCGTCCTCTGACACCCATTTAGCAAAGGAGCAATTTTAATGTGGTGCCCAATAAAAGGTGACTAACAAAAACATACAAAAAATCTGCAAACCAGAGGACTAATTATCACACTGATTCTATTATTTGAATCACAGTGCACTTACCAAATTTCACCAGCATGGCCGTGTTCATGAAAATTAGCAAGATCCTCAGCATAAGAAGCATCCCAATAGCTCAGTAACCCTAATAGTGATGCCTCAACCTCATTTGAATCTGTACCATCCTTATCAGAACTGCACAGATAAACGGCATTTCAAACATATTTGGCAATTGTAAGTTAACATTATCAGTCACATAAATAATGTATGTAATTGCAAAGTATAGTTTGAAATTAAATAAATGTCTTCTTGAATCTGACAGCAAATCCAGATAGAATATTGAACACTGAAAAATAATTATATAGCGTTCAGACTTCACAAACCTCAGAAGGTAACAATTTTGTATGTCCTCCAAAAACCCAAGACATCAATTTTTAGATATTAAAATAGAACGTAACAGCACCATGCTGCGCACACAATTAAAAACAATCAAAACCATTTATACAAATAGCATGCTCCAGAATAACAGAGAAAAAACAAGGTTTTTCTTTTTATTCGGACGAAGGGCGGAAGGTCAACGTTCAAAGGATGGTATGAAGAAAGGGAAATCTTAATATTCGAAGAATGTAGAAAGAACTACACAGTCTTGCACCAGCACGGCGATGGAACAATTCATTGGCATAAGCTTCGAAACAGCAGTCGGTCACCCAATAAAAACCAAGATCAAATATTTATGATGAACCACGACAGTGGAACAAATATGAGTGTTTTCACGACCCACGGCAGCGCAAAGACGCGACTGAAGCCAATCCCACTACCATCGCACTACAAGAAAACACGAAACAGAAAGCAAGAAAGGGGAAACGAGTGAACCTGTAATCGGAGGCAGCGGCAGGGAAGTTGCAGCCAAGGAGCACTTCGGCGGCGTCGACGTGTCGCTGCTCGTCGTCAAGCGTGCTACCGTACTCGCTCTTGATGGACCACGAGTCGGCCGCCACCGACCGGTCATCGTCCGATATCATCTCGGCCGCGGCAGCGGCCGCAGCGGCGGCGGTGGCCGCGGGTACCCGCGGAGGCTGAAGGTCGGAGTCCTCCGGAGGCCACCGTACTCCTGCCATCCAGCGGCGGATCGCTCTCGCTCGTCGGACCGATGGAGGAGAGAAGAAGACAAAAGAAAACCCTAAGGAAGAGGAGAGGAAGAGTTTGCGTCCAAAACTTACACACCCTCGAAAAGACTGCTTGTGTAATACATGTGGAAGACAGCTTATTTAAAATGTATTTGATGGGTTTAAAGGCCGACACAAATAGTAAGAATAGTAAAATGGAGTCGTTCTCACTGCAAATGATCTCTTAAATCCCAAATTATGTGCATATGATTTTTTTTTTTTTTTTTTAAAGAGTAATTTAATTTTACATCCACTTTAATATAATTTTAAGTAATCATCCTTCATTGAGACATCTATTGATCCATCTTTCTTTACGTGATTAATCCCCTTTACTATATATACTTTGAGGGCTTAAAGAGTGATGATGTCTTAATTTTGGTTGAACTATGGGATCAATAAATATTAAATTTATCCATCTTAATTTTTTGAGATGTAAATGTTGGTGTATACTTTCACATTTGTCCACAATTGTTATTCTCAAAAACTTGTAGGACTCAATGATGTTTTAAAGGATGTCCATAAAATTTGGTTAGCTTTGTATATGAAACTTTAGAAAATACTATAAATGAAGGAATCTATAATCTCATCTTTTATCATCCTCCTCAACATAGTATTAAGAGTTAGCAACCTTATTATATGTTAAGAATTGGAGATCTCATCCAATAAATCTGAAAAAGAAATGTTTTAATTGACCTAATAAAGATTTTATTTTTTTAATCGTAACAAATGTTCTATCGATACTAAGATGAAAATCCATTTTCAAAACTTATCCTTTACCAAAAAATAAGCCACTCTAATGTAAGATAAATCCGATATATCTTAGGATAAAATATTTCAACCTGCATGGGCAGAAATAATGCACATTGTTGATGATATCAAGAAATTATGAGCCTCTATAAATGTTGTTATATGCTCATATTAAAGCTGGTTGCATATTTACCTCCATGAACTAAGAATGTAATATATCTACACCAAGTCTCTTGAAATTAACAAATATTATAGCAATAACAGAAATATCAGAAATCATGTAGAATAGCATAAATATCCATGGTGTCAGTATCTAAGTTGTCCTAATAGGGTGGAGGTGTGTCAAAAACAGAGATAACAGGAGAATTAAAGTCACGATTGTTCTAATAGGAATACACAACACAATTATTCTAATAGGAAACAAAAGGATATACCATAGGAAACTCTTATGAATGGAGAAGAATATGCAACATGAAAAGACTCACAAAAGCATGAGCAGTTTCTTGAGGCATCACACAAAGTGGTAACAGATACCAAAGTATTATTATTAGCTATAAGATCACTTAAATTCTTGCACTAAATGTACTGAATGAAGCACAAAGCAGATACTAGCATTCCATCGCCAAAAGGATTGAGGTCAAGTATGAGATAACAAATCAAACGAAAAAAAATGTTTGAACCAAAGTTGGTAGGATAGAGCCACTGGACACACATTACAACAATTGATGAGAGATGCATTGAACACCAACATGCTTGGCATTCATGTTTTAGATGCATGATCAAATTCTGCATCTTTTTTATTGGGCCAAATGTATCCCGGAAGGATCATGTGTGCTCTTCTCAAAATAACTATAAATCCCCAGCTCTATAAATCATAAAGAATGAGTCGAAACCTAAAAATTGCAAATTTGTTGAGTGCAAGCAGCAGTCACTGCTGCTACATCATTGATATTATTGAATATATAGAAAAAAAAAAAAAAAAAGTCTGAGTACGCTGAAGAAACTCAGATCATGCTGCAGACTCCTTAGCAATCTTCTCGGCCTTTGCGATGACTTCCTCAATACCTCCAACCATGTAAAATGACTGCTCAGGCAGATCATCATATTTGCCATCCAAAACACCCTGCCAATCATAATATGGGAGCACAAGTCACCAACATATGCACAGGGTAAGAAGTTTCAGAAAAAATCAAATCCAATAGAATCCAGTAAATCAGGCAGTTCAACACATTCAGATGCTGAAGGTACAAGAATGTCATATTTTGTGACACAAATGACAAAAGCCAAAGGGCTTCATTACAGTAAAATTGAAAATGCTTCTTATTTGTAGATGAAGTGACAATTGAATATAGGGTGAATTTAAAACACAAGACTTCCACCAATGTAGGTTAGGGAGAATCAATGTATGCAGCTTACATCTATATATGAAGAGACTTTTCATAGCTCGAACTCTGATCATGCATGTCCTAAAGAAGTAACCTTACGTTGGACTAAAAACCACCTTTCATGAAGTAACAATCAAGTATAGAACTAATCAATTAAATTCAGTGATACAACAATTCACAACAAGGAGGTGAAGCCTGCTGTGAATTGCCCGTACCTGCATTTTTAATTGATAGTAGGCACATACAATTCTCAAAAAGGGGAATAATATGACCCTACTATCAAGATACTCTCAAATTCAAGAAGAAGAACTGGCCTTCCGAGGAAGAATAAGATAGAAGAAAGGTGATAATATTCTAACCTTTTTCTGGGAAAATAGCCTATTTATAAGACTACATGCCTTGCAGAATCTCATACATATAGGGTTTGATCAAATCTCCTGATTTGATCACAGTTATTTTCTTGTCCATAGAGCTCTATGAATTACATGATCAATATTCTAAAAATATATTAAGTAATCTACTATATATATATTCTCATCTGTTGATGTGATTGTTTGTCCTTCCCTTGAAATAGCATGACTAACCATTCAAAGGCTGACCTGCTATCCACATCTCATAAGAGGTCATCAAACTGGGTTGTTAGAGTGAAAAAGATTGCTAAACAGAAAGGAATAGCTGCTGCGTTTTGGTAGATTGCAAAGATTGTTGTAAACTGGATTTTTTTTTTTTTTTTGAGATGTAACTCAATAGGCTGTTACTATCCTCAAGAATGCCTTCAAAACCCTGATGATTGTCTATCATCTTGTCCAAGTGCGCATTGACTCGTTGAAGATATGCAAATTAATATTGAAGTTTTGCATGCATAACGTCCATTATTATTTCAGCTTGGCGAATTCCTGAGGATGAGCAGGGGACTCACCTCCCATTATGTCAGTGTTGGTAGAAACACCACAAGCCATATAGATTGTTGCATAGGACACCCTTACTTTGATACAACTAGATAACATTTGGTCCCTATAATGGCATTCTCCATTTCGGATAAAAAACTTGACCGCCCAAAGAAGAGGAGGGTTAAAAAGAAATACCTTATTAAATAGAAGGATGACAAAATTTCGATACCTATCTCTAGGCTTAGTGCACTATTAATCTCATTGTCAATTATAGCACCAATAGTGAACTTCTAACCACACCAGACTTCTCAAATTCTAATCTACTCCAGAAAGCTCCATTAATTACATGAGTAATATGCTGAAAATTTAATAATTAATATAATCAAATTTCATCTGTTGTTGTGGTTGCTCCCCTTTCCTTAATATACCATTGCAATCCTCACAAGCGGGCCCTAACTGCTCTTCACCCCGATGGAGAGGCTGTGAGCCTTGGAGAAGTTGCATGCACCTTAATGAGGTCACATTTTTCTCCATTCCACATCATACAGGGGCTGGTGGTCCCATCTCCATCTAAATAAACCCTATTTTGCTAGCCACAAGATTCTAGAATCCATATCTTTTTCTACTGGGGATCTTTCTTTCTTTAAGGGAAAATCCTTTTGTATGGAAAATAGAAAAAGAAGAAAAAAGCAAACATAGGATGCCCAATGCACTATCTACAATCCTTTAAGTGAAATGTGGCAAAAGGGACGAAAATCCACAGATCCAAGCAGGACCATTATACTTTTTTTTATCAGGCACATACATGATTACTTGTTGAAGCCAGATTCTATCTCTTTCCTTTTTTTAGCCAGATTATATCTTTAAAACCATCTGTAAGTATCCAGTTTCTGACCTGATCAAAAACAACCTCAAAGAACATCAATCGAGGCCCCACATCAACTCTCAGGTCTCTTATCTGGCATGCGAAGCCCAAGACAGACCCCGCTACCATCTACATACGAAAATAAGGCCAGTGACCGGTCAGCTATCTTCTGAGGTTAGTTGGACCAGGGTGGTTCAAATCAAGTCCATTCCACTCCGTAAAAAGCACTTAGGCAACACTATGTAATATATAGTCAGTCAATATGTATGTATTTATTTATATTTATATTTATATATACATATATATATATACATACATCTATATAGACATATATATATTTGTATATATACATGTATATATTTGTATATATACATGTATATATTTGTATATATCCATATATATACATATATATATATATACATATATATATATATATATACATATATGTATATTCTTGTAGGGTTTCTTTATCTTACCAAACATCTAGATTACAGCACGTGCAGTGCTCTAACTTAACCAACAAAAAGCAACAAACTAATGGCAAATTTTACAGAGTAAATGCTTTTTAAGAAATTATGCATAGGAACAGACCAACAAAGACCCTATAGAACCTGCAACTCTACAGATTCCATGTTTTCCCATTCCAACATGCAATTTTCTGGACTTGAAAGCAGGAATCGCCGTTTCGCTCAGACTGATACAGAACAGGAGGCATGTACTAGTCCAAGCGTTGATCGGTACGCAGACCCACCCCAATCCGATCCACCGCATAAGAGAAGTGGGAAACCCTAATTCCCACTTCTCATGCGAGCACCGCCTCCGCTTCCGCAGGGCTCGCGAGCATCACCCCTGATGCTGCGATCAATGCTTCTCAGGCAGGCGGCTACCGGACCAAGGAGCGATCACGACCTCACTGCACACCGCCACATCTTAGGTAAGTCTTTCTCCTCTTCCTCTTCTTCCTTCTTCCTCCTCCACCGCTTCCTCTTCTTCCCTTTTTCTTCATCCTTCCTCCACCGGCTCTTCCTCTTCTCCCCTTTTTCTTCCTCTCTGAAACACCAGTACTTACAGGTGCAGCATGTGTCGATACACTGGTACAGGCTGATATGTACCAGCCCGATGAATATCTAAGTCGGATCCAGTACCTGGTTTGGCAAACCCTGCTTGAAAGTATATGTTTGAAAAGAAATTTTCCTAATGTAGCAATCACTAGAATGTATCTATGCCTAAAAACTCTAAAATCATGGAATACTTTTAGCACAATACAAGCACAGTATGGAATTTACTTAAAGTAAAGATAAAAATTTGTAGGCACTAGCCTTTTGAATAAGTTACTGACCTGAAAGCTGTTAACACTCTCTTTCAGTTCAACATATTTTCCAGGTGCACCTGTAAATACTTCAGCAACATGGAAAGGCTGGCTCAGAAACCGCTGGATTTTTCGAGCACGAGCAACTGTCAACTTGTCATCTTCACTAAGCTCATCCATTCCCAGAATTGCAATGATATCTTGCAAGTTCTTATAGTTTTGAAGAACCTTCTGAACACCACGAGCAGTATTATAGTGTTCTTCCCCTAACACATGCGGAGAAAGCATTCTGGATGTGGAATCAAGAGGATCAACAGCAGGATAGATGCCAAGCTCAGAAATCTACAAGTGAAGCAATGAAGAGGAAAGTAAATTAGGATAGTTACACAATTATCACAATGACAAATAGTTTATAGATTACAACTGCAAATGAAACCTGTCGTGAAAGCACAGTTGTGGCATCCAGATGGGCAAAGGTTGTTGCTGGAGCTGGATCTGTCAAGTCATCAGCAGGCACATAGATAGCTTGCACTGAGGTAATAGATCCTTTCTTTGTTGTAGTAATACGTTCTTGCAGCCCTCCAAGATCAGTAGCAAGAGTTGGTTGGTAGCCAACAGCAGAAGGGATACGACCAAGCAAAGCAGACACTTCAGAGTTCGCCTAAGTTGTACATAATGTATGAGAATACCAAGTACAAATACGGAAACAATGCTAAGGAAAATATTATACATGCAAGATTTCTGCAGACTAACTTGTGTGAAGCGGAAAATGTTGTCAATAAAGAGAAGCACATCTTGCCCCTCAGCATCTCGAAAGTGTTCAGCGACCGTCAACCCTGTCAAACCAACACGTGCACGAGCACCAGGGGGCTCATTCATTTGCCCATATACAAGAGCACACTTACTCTCAATCTGGCACACAAACCGAGTAAAAAAGCATAATTCTGTATAAGAAAGCATTAAAATAGCAAAATAACAGAAAAACAATAAAAAGATTGTTCTATTTAGACCTGCTTGTCTCCCAGCTTAATAACACCACTCTCAATCATTTCCCTGTACAAATCATTTCCCTCACGAGTTCGTTCACCAACACCAGCAAAGACAGAGAAACCACCTGATAAGGAAAGTGACAATTAAAGTTAACAATTGCTCATCAATATCAAAAATAAATGATTGGAAGTTAAGACAAACCATGAGCTTTTGCAACATTGTTGATCAATTCCATGATAAGTACAGTTTTCCCCACACCAGCACCACCAAACAAACCAATCTTTCCACCCCTTTGATAAGGTGCCAGAAGATCCACAACCTATTAAAATATGAAAGTTGCAACAGGAAGAACACAACAATAGGTATCTGATGAAAAAGGAAAATATGCTGGACCTTAAATGAGGAGAGCTAAAAATCACACCTTGATGCCCGTAACAAGAATCTGTTGTTCTGTTGCCTGTTCAACAAAAGCAGGTGCCTCACGATGGATTGGAAGGAAATGGTTTGTCTCTTTTCAGTGAAAAAAGGTGGCAAACAAGAAAAATAGGGAAACATGCACAATATCATAAGCTGAGTACGATATGAAACTGACTCAAACAAAGTGTAGAAAAAAAATAAAATAAACCCTGAAATCTTACTTATTTCACCCTTCTCGTCTATCGGTTCCCCAATAACATTCATAATGCGACCAAGGGTAGCCCTACCAACAGGTACCTGAACAAGTAACGAAGTCACATAATGTGTGTAAAATGACATATGTATTACTTCTGCCAGATAACCAGACGTGAAAAATCAAGATAACAAGGTTATCATCTATTCCAAATTTCCAATATGCACTACACCACTGAATTAAAAACAGTATCAAGTCAAACAAGTCTACCAAATCATTATGTGGTCAGCAATGACATAAAAAAGCGAGGTGGTAAAAGTTAAAAGTTAATAAGTGTCAAGAATCATACTTTCTAAAATGTGGCATTAACTTCAGCTGTAAATTGATGGAAAAGAGAGAGAGAACTTATCCTGATCATTATCTGGATGTTATTTGGCAAAATAGTCAAAACCAGTTGAAAACTTAAACTATCGATGAAGAATTTGAAATCCCACTAAACAAGGTTATCATACAATCTAGCACGATCTTAATATTTAGATAAAACTACACAAAATCATATGCTAGCATACTCTGTTAATAATCTGTTTGACGAATCTCAAGACGGCACTACTCATACACATATGCATTCGTCCAATCTCCACTAAGATAGATACGTCAGTAATGCTAAAGGTTTTAATTTGATGTCGATATCGAAGAAAGGGCAATTTGATTAGCAAAGGTGAGAGAGAAGAGGCTTAGGAGCTTACAGTGATGGGAGAGCCAGTGTTCAGAACCCTCTGCCCACGGACGAGCCCTTCGGTCCCATCCATGGCGATCGTCCTCACCATGTTCTCGCCCAGATGCTGAGCAACCTCGAGGACGAGACGGATCTGGTTGTCGAGCACCTCCAGGGCCGTCAGGATCGGCGGCAGCCCCTCGTCGAATCGGACATCGACGACGGCGCCGATCACCTGGCAGACCTTCCCGATCGCGCCGGCGCCGGTGAAATCGTCCGTGATCTTTCCGCTGGGCCCGGCTGCCGCCTTGGGAGGAGGAGGCGGAGCCGGTGGAGACGGAGCCGCGGCGGCAGTGGCATAGCAGGTGGCGCGGTGAAGGAGGTACCCGGCGGGGGAGGGGCGATAGGGCGGGGAGGGGGATGGTGAGAGCCGGGCGAGCGTGGGTCGGCGAGCGGACGAGGAACGGAGGAGAGCGGCGAGGAGGCGGCGGGAGGCCATTGCCGCCGGATCAGACGAGATTAGGCAATTGCCGTCGACAACAACCGATAAGAGCGTGACTCCTGGAATCGAAGGTCATCATCTACCTGTTAGTTCGTCACCCCCCCCGAGTACCTTCCTAATGGGCCCACAAGTAAACTGTCGCAAGCAAAGCTTCTCGAATCACAAAGCAGGTAACAAAATAGAGTAAACAACGTATTTACAGAGACGGCAGTCCCTCACGGTTTCAAGGAAAGCGCGCTGTCTTTTCTACCAGTACTAGATTCTACCCACCGAGCTGGGTTAGACTGTACGCGACATGGGACCCGGTATGGATCTTACTGTTCGTCCAAGACCTTGACAGGTGGGTTTCTTGGTAAGAGTCATTAGAGATGAGAAAACGTTTTTGGTGGAGAAAGGGTGACATGTTATAGTTGTCATCAAACCACATTCTAATAAATAAAATTTAAAAATATACAAAAGTTATAAAAATACATTTGTGAAATATCTTTTCATTATAAGATGATCTGAAAATTTTGATGACCAAAAAGATTAAAAAAATAAATTGTTCAATGTAGGACAACAAATAAATAGGATAGCAAAAGGATAAGAGAAGAGAAAGAGGATGATAGAGAAAGTGATTAGACAGATATATAAGAGAGTGACACATGTTTAGAAAACTCTTGTATGCATATTATATCATTTTTTTCCCACTGATCATATATATTAATTTAACTCATTTAGGCCCAATATTACATGTTTTTAGCATAAAATTAAAATCTTGGACTAATTGACTCATTTATCTTTATTGATATGAAATAGTGCAAAGAATTTTTTTTTCCCTATCTTATATTATAACTAAATGTCAATATGATGAGTCACTTTTGGTCAAATTTCTATCTTACCTTTTTATGATTGGAGGAGAAATGATTTTTATACTAAGGGATTATATGTCTATCCTTAAGATGATTAACATTCATATCTATGAGATCTGACATAGTTTCATGTCTTTCTATATGCTCCACCCACTCTTGTCCCCTAGTTCTTGTTAGGAGGCTACCAACTTGACTAAAATGGACCAAAAGAGTGAGAGATAACAACCATTTAATCTATGGGTTTATAAGAATTCCAATTCCATCATCTACTATAATGAAACAATTAAATACAGAAACTTACATTTCTGTGATTACAAAGGATGGGATTTAACAGGACTGTTCATAATAGTTGCATGAGTAACAGCATAAGTAATTAAATGAATATCACAAAGGAATATGAAAGATTGGGTATCAAAAATACCAAATTAGAGGAACCCAGAAATCCTTGGTTGAGACATATCAAAGAATTATTAGGCTAAAGAAGTCATCTGAACCATCCTTGATTAAGAAATCCTGATCATGAAAGTACTACTAATCAATATGTTTCTTCTTATTGTCAGTTTAAAATAAAGGAAGTAAATGCTTCTAAAAGGATGTTGCTATGGAAAAAATAATTGCAGCTACTCCAATCTCAGCTTGAGCCACAATTAGATTCTTGTGAAGCACAGATAGTCAATAAAACATTGCAGTGACTATCACTGGAAGCATCATGGTGAGGAAGAAGCAATAGAGAATTACTGGACAATAACATTGTGTACATAACATTTAAGTAAAAATGAAAATCCCTAACAATATTCATCCTTGATTGGATTAAAAAAAAAAAGGGAATCTTGGAAGCTACATACTTATTGTCCATTGATAGAGAAAAAGAAAAAGAAAGCAATAGAATTTTAAGTTTTACCTTTTACAATTACCAATCAATGGTGTTATTTCATTTACAACTCTGAAAGATATGGACCTTCAGATGAATTCTCTTAATCAGTTCAAAGATGCAGACATCATACTTCTCTATATTATGAGCAAACGAGAAGGCTCGCCAACCACCGCCTAGGCAGCCACGATAGCTGCAATATACATAGGTCACCTGCCATGGCTTCCCATTTTCATCCCAGAGAGTAATCCTTTGAGAGATCTTTGGAGGGTGAAGTCTTGCAAAAGAGGAAGGAACATTCTGTATACCACTTCAACAAAGTCAAGATTTGAACGGAATGAACAGAACCACATAGGAGGGGCCTTCTTAAACTTGCAACAAAATGCTTGTGAATAGATTATAATAATATGATTCTGAAATAGGAAAAGCACATGCTTCTCAAGTGAATGAAGCTGAAGAATTTTGAAATCCAGCTAAATTTTGTATTATAAAGATTCAATTGGAAAAAAAAAAAACATTAGTACAAATGTAACAGAGTGTTTTAACTATCAAGGCCTATTTCAACAAATAAACCAGCTGAGGACCAGATATTCAGAAACTATCATGGCAACAAGCATCATAGCAGTCTAAAAAAATTAAACTGCAAAGTTCTTCAGAACAGGGCTACATTATACACACATTTTTTCATTAATTATCCATAGAATGACATTTTAAGCTTGTATTATACATATATTTTGTCATTAAATATCCAAAGGATGACATTTTCACAAGATATGCATCTAACAAAGGCTTTCTTTGTCAGATTCTGCTCCAAATTCATACAACGACTAGTACTTTCTCCACTCTTCATAAATGTCTGTGTGAAAAATCCTGCTCATAGTTTTGCTATTAAATCCACTTTAATTAAGAAAATAAAGGACAAAGAACCACTTTTCCATACACCTCACAACATATATATATATATATATATATATATATATATATATATACACACACACACACACACACACACATATATATATATATATAGGAATTGGTGACTATGCATGTATGTTGTATCATCTACAACTAATATGCAGATAGGTGATACTGAAATGCAAAACGCTTTCAATATCTCTGCAATATGTTTGATTATTCAACAATATATTCTGCTGGCAATCATATGGCAGTAGTAATAGCAGACGAATAGAAGGAACAGATTTACAATATTACAGGAACTAAACATATAGACAGATGAAGTTGGGAAGTAAAGCTGGAATGCAGACGGCAGAAAATTCTTCTCAAATTATTCATTAGAAACATGATTTAATCTTTTAGGAAGTTGGATAATGGAAACACAAAAATGTTTATTTGAGTACAAGGTAACAAGAAGTTATTATTGACATGATAAATAGACAACCATATGCTTGCCATAAAAAGGCCTGCCTGTGTAAACATATGTCATACGTGACTGTATGGAAAATTGGATTCTTTGATTTGAATAATTATGCCTTGTGAAGAGCACTTTCCACTTCCTCTTTTGTGACAGGCTGCCGTTGCAAGATAAGAGCTGGCATTCTTTGCACCTTTGCCACAACTAGAAGACATAGAGATGGCAAGGCCTTGGAATTAACTTAAGTTATACTGACCAAACAAGATTAAAGTAACTAAAAGGAATCACACCTTTTCAGAAGAAAAGATTATGTTTGCATTTTCAGAAAAGAAACAGTTTTCTTCCCCGGGTCGACAAACTTCATCAGACTTCGGTAGTCGCCAACATTCTGAATGCTCATCCAATTGCTTTAATCAACCAACATATTTCTTGCTTATTGATTGTCTTGTGGAATCTTGAGAATGAGGACTACATTTGGCAGCTGGCATGAATGATTTAGCTCTGATTAATATCTCAAGTGTCATAGACTAACAGACAGATGCTGTGAACAAAATTACAACTGAAATTCTCTTTTTTGTCTATATTTACAGTTACACACCATGACCTCTCTGAAGTTTAGCTCAATTTACAATTGAACTGTGGTGAATTGAGTTGATAGACTTTAAAGGTTTAGACTCTGTTAGTATTTAATTTCATAAGTGGTACTGTAAGACAAAATTACCACAGTGATTTGTTTCTCTGAGAAGACATATAACTAAGAGTTGTTGAATCAATTGGTCTGAAAATGCCAAGTTAATTACATAACATACAAATTTTAAAAATGGCCACTAACATCTGATATTAACAGAAGAGAGTAGCAAACTGCATGATCTCTGAGTACATCAAAGAGAACAAAAACTCAAACAGAATAAAAGTCGAACCTGCTTTGTCATCTGGGCTTGTTTTCAATCTTTTGAATTTCAGACCATCGCACCCATGCATATCTCATTCAACAAAGGTTCCTGACTTGCAAGGCGATTGATGCTTTTGTCTTCCTCCTTTTTTCGGTTACTGTAACATCAACTGGGGACAAAACCAAAGTCTTTGAGTCCTTGACTTCCTTCTCATCAACATTCACATGAATGACAGTATCAATGTCTTGCAGGTGAGGCCTATCAACGACAGCTGCCTCCTTGCGAGACAGGAGCCGATTGATGGTGGCCACATTTCCGCAGTAAGGCCTAGCAAGGAAAGCCACCTCCTTTTTGCATGCAGTTGCATCGAACACCAACACTGAGAAGGAAGAGCACCCGTCAAGTCGGAACACCAATAAGTGTCCAATCTGCATGGCATGGTCCGCAACGAACTCCTTCCATCCACGCTCAAATTGAAGTCCATTCGAGCAGTCAGACAAAGCAGGGTAAAGATTGAGGTTTTACTTTTTAAACATTCAAAGTTTAAACTATGATATAATTGGATAATCAATAAATATTAATTACCAAAACGGAGTAAAGATTCATACTTTCTGTTCCGGTTAGTATCGAAAGTTACTGTACCGAATAAGTTTTTAATATTTGGTCGAAGAAATAGCCGATGGATTGTCTTGAAGGAACCAAACAACCAATTACGATTGCATCTACACCACTCGTTGTCCATAAAAGGATAACTAAAAAGGGGAACGAGAGAACTGACCAATCCACTCATAAAAAGATTCGAAATTTGAAGTAGGACCGAACCAACAGAACAGTACCGGGTGTTGGCCATTCTAAGAAAGATACCATCTTTGTTCTTGGTAACCTACTCCGACAGTAAAGATCTAATCTTTGATGCAAGAAAGCAAGGGAAACAACCGGCAGCACAGAGTGAGAGGGAGTACCAGGTGTTGGGAGCAGGGGTCGGGGTGGAAGACCTTGGACGAAGTAGGGGCTCGACCTCGCCATTGGAGAGTACCTCATCGCCTCAGCCTCTGCTCGGCGGCTTAAATCCATGGGGAGTTTTGGCCCCCTCTTCCGTTCCGTCTCTTCTACTACTACGCTTCTTTCGGAGCCGTTCGCTTTCCTAGCCGTTTTGCGGGCCAATCACAGATCGGGGCTTTAGCCTATGCAATTAGAGCATCTTGGCATCTCGGATTTTTAGATTTTAAAAATATATGTTAAAATTTTTATAATTATAAAAATAAAATATTTAATCTCATTTATCATTACATCATCGAATTTATCAATAAAAGATACAGCACAAGAATATATAAAAATAATAAATAAAAATATAATTTTAATATCTTAATTATATTTTTATTATATCTTAATTAATTTTTTCTAATCGGCTATTGTAATGGTGATAGACGACAGCATCGTCAAAGTCGTAGGTGGCTATTGTGGTGATAATCGATGAGAACGATGTAATGATCGTTCTTATCATTGCGATACAATGAATGACGCAATAGTCAATGAGAGTCATAGCAGTGGCAATAGTTTAATGAAGGTAGTGATGGATCTCGAGGATGTCCTTAGAGATGAATAGGGTAAAATCCTAGAGGTAGAGCTTGAGGAACTTATGTGACTTCTTATGATGGGAGGGGGAAGACGAGGGAGAGTGGCAACGAGAGGTGAGGAGAAAAGAGTGGAGGAAGAGGATGAGAACGATGCCCGCGTCAACGCAGAAGCAAAATGGTGTCGTGCGGATGCAGAGTAGCGTCGCTTTGTTCTACATCGCTCTACATCTGCATCGGCATCTGTCCTTTTGCTCTACATTGCCATACATCTACATTGGTGTTGACGCAAATATAAAGCGACAAAAAAGGGGAAGAACGATGAGCGTCAGTGCTAATACAGATGCAAAGCGATGCGGCAGAAATCACGGATGTAGAGTAGAGTGATGTCGCTCTACTTCTGCATCAACATAACTATCGTCTTTGTCATCTTCCTTCTCTCTCTTTACCTCACCTCTCATTATCACTCTTCCTCGTCTTCCTCCTCCCCCCGCAAGAAACCGTAAAAGTCCCTCAACTCTACCTCCGAAACTCCACCCTGCCCATCTCTAAGGACATCCTTGAGATCCACCATCATCAAGTCGTCACAGTTGCCATGGCCCCCACCCGTGCCTCAATTGTCAATGTTCCGATCCACATCGACAAAGTTGACCACCACTTCATTCTTACCGATCATCACCACAACAATCACCCACAACTCTTAACAGTGTCATCGTCTGTCACTACTATAGTAGTCGACTAAGGAGTTTTAATTATGATATAACAAAAAAATAATTAAAAAGTTAAAATTATATTTTAATCTATAATTTTTTATGTCATTCATTCATATATTACCATGTGTTGTATCTTTCATCGTTAAAATCGATTGGTAAATATGATCAAATATTTTTATTTTTATAATTATAAAAAATTACTATAATTTTTTAACGTCTAGTGATGTTAAAAAAAAGTCTAATTTCCGCTCGGACAATAAATCTTACGAAAAGAGATGATAGACGGACAGGACCGCGTGCGTTATGTCATCAAGGCATGATGACGTTTCACTAAATTGATGGATGATGAGTTCTACTTCCAGCCTCTTCATCATCTTCCTCATCTGCCACTCTCTCTTCCTTCTGCCAATGATCTTGATTCCTTTCCTCCTCGTCATCTTTGGCTTTCTTCGTTGCCCCTTTCCCCTCCATCAACAAATTTGATTCCTTCCTTCCCTTGGCTTCCTTAATTACCCTCTTCCCCATTCACCCTGCAAAATGATCTTAGCTCTTTATCTGGGGTGATCCTTTATTGCCTTGGATTTCTCTAAACACTAACACTCGTAAATGGTTGTTATTAAACTTATAAATGAAAATCATTGTATTTTCAAACCCATGCACATCCACCAAGTTCTAAAAAATGGACATTGCTACCTACCTATAATGAATTTTTATAGTAAAATAGATTATGTTTTCAGAAAAACATTGAGAATGTTTCAGTTTTGGAAATAAATATCTCTAGATTCACTCACAAAGGAATACAATTTCATCTGTCAAGTTTAATCAGAACTATAAATGCAAGGAAATGATATGTGCAATTTTGCCTTATAATAAAAAGGGCGTCACCAGACCCCTGGACCAGTATTCTGCAGCAATCGAAAACATAATAATGACAATTATTATCACTGTAGTAAAACACTAGCTGGTGATTTAAGAACCCTAAATCATATTAAGAAGTCAAGTTTATTAGTATATTATATAGATTTGTTGAGGCAATAGTTGAAAAGTCTCTACTACAGCAAAACATGGTTCATTGGTGCATCCTTGTTCTATGAGCCTGTTACACTGGATTTAGTTACATATTGATCCAAATATGAAAGAAGTTCACATGGTGATTAAGATTTTCTTTCTATTCTCTTGATTAGTACAAGAATTAAATACCATATAAACTAGTTTAAGCTCACATCAAAAAAGATGGAAAGAACAAGCCCTCTACTGTGATATAATGTGCACGAAAGGAGTAATGTATCACAAAAGAGTAATGCATCATAAAATTGTCACACTAAAACGAAACAAACTAAAATCCAAAAGAGGGTTCATCAGACAGTAAACAGAGTCAACTCAGGCCCTACTTCAACATGATGACCAGTACAGGAAGCAAATGCTAGGAGAAAGATCTTAAGCTTCAACCACCTCAGTATTCTCAAGAAGTATAGCCTTTGTGGGCTTTGCAAGCAGGTCTGTGTACTCTTGGAAGGGAGATTTGCTGAAACGAGTCTCCATCCAGAAGTCTGGTGTCAGGAAACCATAGGTCTTCATAAGACAATCAAAGGTAGCCTGCAAAAAGCAAGGAATAAAATTTCCTTTGTGATAAACACAATGGGGAAAGGTACAAACATTTGCAGCTATTCTACATACGTTCATGTCATATATAATACACGTTTTCTTGAAACAATTGTTGCAGACATCAGAATCCTCAAACAGCTGTTGCAGATATCAGCTATGCTACCAAATGCAAGTCTTAAATATGAAATCTTTTGAACCAACCATCATCTTCACACTGCAACTATTTAAAAAAGGGCAAGTCCGCAATTGTTCAATCATATTGTATCTAATCCATCCAACTCCCATGAGCTGATTGGTCTATTACAGTGACTAATATTCCTAAGAGATCAGTTGGCATATAAGTTGGCAAGAGAAGATCCCAATAAAGTAAAAAACTTAAGCTGGGAATCCATCTGACTCCCATGAGCTGATTGGTCTATTACAGTGACTAATATTCCTAAGAGATCAGTTGGCATATAAGTTGGCAAGAGAAGATCCCAATAAAGTAAAAAACTTAAGCTGGGAATCCATCTGACTCCCATGAGCTGATTGGTCTATTACAGTGACTAATATTCCTAAGAGATCAGTTGGCAAGAGAAGATCCCAATAAAGTAAAAAAACTTAAGCTGGGAAGGTCCAAACCTCTGTCATGTGCCACGGTTTTCTAAGTCAACGACAAAGTATTTAGGGTCTAATATAGTGGTTTGAAATTAAACAGGGCTCTTGTAATTGAACACCACATGTGATAGATGTGCATGTCTTCAAATCGTATTTCGAGGAGGAAACGGCTGTCTAGACCAAGTGTTTTGAGAAGAAAATGAGTCTAGATCAAGTGTTTTGAGGGCAGAACTTGTATAAGAGTATTTAGGGTAAAACTGCATCTAGATAAAGTATTTTCAGGAAGAAATTTTGCTCACTGCTTCTGACCACATGCCTCACATCACGCTCTACTGTATGATCTCTCCCTCTCTCTCTCTCTCCCCCCTTGCAACTAACCGATGCAAGCAGGAGCTTTCATATAAGGTAATCTGCAAATCCCACTCTGATATATAATTTCCAAACATACAGGATCCGTGAACCTGTTGTTTATACTCTACTGCAGAAATTTTTTATTCTTATGGGAGCAAAGAAACAATGTATTAGCCCTAAAACAACCTTCTTTTATGCAGATTGAAAAGTATATTTATAGCTGACTAAAATATGTCTTACTACAGGACCAGGCTGCGTCACTCACAACAAATCTAATATAGCACTTGATAGAAAGTAAGGTAGTCACTATGTGATCTAGCCACAAGATATCCAACTTAACAATGTTAGATTATAAAACAAATTTCAACATTTTAGTATTTTCTACAATACAAAAATGCCCAAAATAATTTAAACAAAATATAAGAAGGATGAACAAAGTAGAAAATATAGGAACAAAAAGGAAAAGAATGAAATTCTCATTAGAATCATCAACTACAAAATTTGTATTTCTAATGGCTTTTGATGACAACAATTTTTCAGTAAAACATAAGAACTACAGACCTACAATAAAAGCAACAACTTAAAATTCAAAAAACCCTATAGCTTCCATATTTTCCCACCCTAATTTTGAATCCTATAATTCTCCCTACATGCTTCTTATACCTTTCCTTTGACAACAACAGTATTTCACTCCTTATTCAGCAGATACTTTCACATGAGTTCAACTATGTAAAGAGAAGAGCAGCAACAAGCAAAAAAGTAGATATAAAGTAAAATAAGTTAATTAATAACCAACAAAACCAACATACTTCAAATCTCTATTCCATTTACAAGTTAAAAAAGTTCCACTATAACAATTGAAAACAGGTTGAGATTCTCAAACGTTTTCCAACAGTAGTTACATAGTAACATTTTTATTGTTCATTATGTTGTAAAAACAAAAAACCCAATTAGATATGACATTGAGATATATAATAACAGTAGCACTACAGATTTCTGCCAAGCTATATATGCCTCATCGAACTGAACTAGACGATAATGATGGCACACATCATACTATAGCAAAGAAAGAAAACAGAAAACTCATTCATCAATATCATGCAATGTCTAGTACAATTCTCCAGTTCATTTTCGACACAAACACCTATTTGCAATAGTACATACAGGTCGAAGAACCACCTATGCATAGCTAAATCCAAATCAACATGATTTATATCTGGATTTATAATGAAGAAAATGTAAAGTTTTTATGTATGTGCAGATCCAGGCTAATAACAATTATAAACTACGTGTATATCCAGATCCAAGATAACTCGAGATCTTATACCAATCAAGTGCATAACCAATATAAATGAAATATATAATTCTTCCTAAATGCGACTAAGAATCAACCGCCTTAACCACAATCCCTCGCATGAAAGAAAACAACTGACGGAGCACAATACACACTGACCTTCACAAAGTTCCCGAGAGTCTTGGTCGAACCACGAGACGATGTGAACACGTCCTCGATCCCAGCAAACTGGAGCACCTTCTTCGGGACACGAGCAGCCACGATCCCCGCCCCCCTCGGCGCGGGCACCATTCGGACGGTGACCGACCCGCACTTCCCGGTGACCTTACAGGGCACAGTGTGCGGCTTCCCGATCTTGTTCCCCCAGTAGCCTCTCCTGACGGGGATCACCGACAGCTTGGCCAAAATGATGGCGCCGCGGATGGCGGTGGCTACCTCCTTCGCGCACTTCACGCCGAGGCCGACGTGGCCGTCGGTGTCGCCGACGACGACGAAGGCCTTGAAACGGGTGCGCTGGCCAGCGCGGGTCTGCTTCTGGACCGGCATGATCTTCATGACCTCATCCTTGAGGCGGCCACCGAGGAGGGTATCGATGATCTGGTGCTCCTTCACGGGTAGGGAGTGGAGGTAGATCTGCTCGAGGCTAGTGATCTTACCCTCCTTCACGAGGCGGCCGAGCTTGGTGACAGGCACCCACTTCTCCTCCTCATCACGCCGGCCGCCACCGCGCCTTCCGCGCCCACGGTCTCCCCGACCCCGGCCGCGGCCGAACCCGCGGCCGAACCCGCGGCCAAACCCGCGCCCGAAGCCGCCACGATCGCCACCGCCGCGCTCAGCCATGCTTGCCAGTACGGATGGGATGAAGGTTTCAAGGACTTCGCCGCAGAGAGAGCGTCTGAAGGCTGTGGATAAGAAAGAAGCGGCGTTTATAGTGGGAGCGGCAAGCCAACATTAGGGTTTCGAAGGGTTCGATTACCGATGGTTGGTTCGGTCCGGTTCAGCCTTGGTTTTTTCCTTTCCAATATGAACAACTGGCCCGGTTTTCTCTCCTTTTCCGATTCATATGCTGAATCGATCTAATTATAATATTTATAATAATATCAAAAATATTATAATTCGGTACAAAATATTATTGCATAATATTTTAATATAAATCTTATAAAATATTATAAATATATATTTTTAATAATATGAGGAAAATATTATAGTATAGTTTTTTTTTAGTGTTATAGTATTTTCTTGATTCGATCAGTCAATATAGAAAAAAGAAAAAAAGAGGTATGTGGCTTCTAATATTTTATCTAATTATGTATATCTAATCAAATTCATCCAACTATGTATATCTAATCAAATAAAAAAATTTAAAAATATATTAAAAAAAGGTAAGGATTATGGTTATATTTTGAAATATATTTACATTTTCAATGTGCAATTAAGGAAAGGAATTTGACTATATATGTATGGTATGCTTTGAGTGCTTGATAGATTATAGATATAAATTATATTTAAATATGTGATTATTAAAATTATATTTCAAATGTTCATTAAATATTTTATGATAAAATTTACCCTTTTAATTTTTGTAATATTTATTTAAGGTTCATATATAAGATGAGAGAGAAGGCCAAGAAAGGGACTAGGAGAACAAATTGCTGAGATAAAGGAAGTGTGATGAACTCCTCCGTTATAGGAGGGGGTTTTAGGGTTTTTTTTTTGTTAAGTTAGTAATTTTTTTAAAATTAAAATTAGTCTATTTTGATATGAACCGATTAATCAAATCGAGGAAGAATATCATCTATCATTTATAGCCTTCAAAACTAAATTATTGATGATCCGATGGTGAGTACCAAATCAATTTATTAAAGATAGAGGATTTGAAATTTCATCCACATATTTTTCATACATTAAATGTATGATGGTAATATACCGAATTAATTGTGGGCTTAAATCATCATTCATATATTTTATATCTTAAGCATTAGGTAACGTAACAGATTTACTTATCAAAAATTAAGAATATAAAATTATTATTTAATATATTTAGTTGATAAAAGTTTCGATAATATATTTCGTCACTCGAAAAAACAATAAGTATAATTTGAAGAAAAAAAAAATGGGTTCAGTTTCGATAGAAATTTAGCGTCCTATTCATTTCCATTTGTGCTTAAACATCTTTGAGAAATTAGTATTCTTCTGTCTCAAAAATTTCCTCAACCACTTGAATATGTCATTATCCATTACAAAACACCTGTCGTCATCCACTCCACTCTCCACGCTTCAGCCATCAGACATTGATTTATACAGTAATGTCAACGTCAACATCGATTTATTAGGCATTATTAGATTTGACGTGAAGATATACAGATGAGTCAAAAAAAAGTCAAACCCTCCATCGGCACAAACGCCTCCCACGCAACGCTGTCCACAGGGGTCAAACCACGCCCACCCCCCAATCCTCAACGTCACCTCCACGAATGATATTCTGACACGTGTGAGAGGACGTCTTCTTCCGCGACGTGGCGAGTGTTGAGTTGACAAATCATTTTGTCAAACGGAGACCCTCGCGATTCTGGAGTCCGATTTACCTTCGTTTTTACTGGCGAAATTATGGGTCCCACCCTCATCGTCCAGTGGAAACGCCAGGTGGGTAATTTCGTCCGCAAATTCTCCCACCACGTGACGCCGCTACCACCGCCTCTGGGTCGGGGTTCGCAGGAAAAGAGGGAAACGACATCGGCAGGGAGACGCGAGAGTTCGCTCGTTGATGACTCGGTTGACTGAAGCAGGAAGGGGCTTTGCGAAAGAGGTAGAGAAGCCAAAGCAAAGCAGAGAAGCCCTCCTTAACACGCCTCTGCTTTGAGAAGCCAAAGCGAAATGGAGAGAGCACCGTCGTGCCTTCTTCTCCACTCCTCTCTCTTTTGTGGGTGGCGGTGGTAGCAGTGGTAATACTGCTAACCGTGATAGCCTCACCAAGGCCCCCTCCGCCGCCTGCCGAGAACGTCCTCCATCGCTGCTGGATCTGCACCCTCCCTCCCTTCTCCACTGTCTCTCGGGTTTCGATCTCCCCGTGTCCTTCCTCTCGTCTTGAGAAATTAGGGTCTTGGAAGGCCACCGCCTTTAGCTGCTTGGATCAAGAAAGGTTGCTGCTTTTTCTTTGGTTCCCCGTGATTTCTTGGTCGACGATGAAGCGGCCGGGATCATCCTCGTACGGGGATGATTTCGACGACGATGACGGTATAGGCGGGAGGATGAGCTTCAAGGACTGGCCGAGGAGGAATCAAGATCCCGACCGCTCGTCGTCGTCGTCGCACCGGCGACTCTCCTACTCGAAGACGGAGGGTCCGCGGAAGGTGGCGCCCTCCTCGTCGTCCTATGGTCGGTCGCTCGACGACGACTGGGAACCGGCACGGCACACCCGGAGACGTTATGATCATGAGCTGGAGTCCTTAGATTGGCGGAAGGGCCACAGTCGGTACAGGGTTGGTGGTGATCGAATGATGCAGGTCTCGTCGCCGAGGGTCTCGTATGGGGGCGACCTGATGCACCGTTCAGAGAGCTTCTCGGGGCTGAGAAGGGACGTCCCGAAGGGTTTCAGGTCGGAGAGGGACCGGTTGAGGAGGGACGGGAATGGTAGCTCGTCGTGGTGGAGATCGAGAAGCTCGAAGGAGCTCAGTGTTGAGGAAGTGCCGAAATCGCCGTCGATTGATTCGGATTCAGTGGGGAGACGGAGTCATGCTACGTCGCCAGATGATCATAGAGGGAAAGTGAGGTCCAAGGACTCCTCGAGTGGGCTGCGATCTACAAGAGTCGAGGCAAAGACCGTAAAGACAGTGAAGCCAATCAGAGAAGGTGGCAACAGTAGCGAGATGGAAGAGGGAGAGCTCGAACCGGATCTGGTGTCAGAAGCAGAACCTGTAGCTGAACCTTCCATGGGTAGCAAGACAGCAACTGGAGTGGAATCAAAGAACTGCAAGGACAGAAATCCAGAGTACAATAGTCTTCCTGAAGAAGTATCAAAGGAGATCTTATTAAGTGGAAAGATGTTGGACATTCATGGTAATGGTTCTCTTGCTGTAAAGGAAGAAGGAAAGTTAACAGAAGTCATAATGGACACAGGAAATACTAGTGATGAGATAAAAAATGAACAGTGTGATGCTACGAAGGAGCTCGATGAGAGTAGCAAGTTAACTTATCCAATAAACATGAGTGACCAGGTAAGCAATGACCGATGTGATGCTGTTAAGGAGTTGAGTGAGAGTAGCAGGGATGGTGAGAGTAGCAGGGAAGGAGAGCAAAAAACTAAGCGCACTAATGGGAATAATGAACTGGAGGATAAATTTTGTGGAAAGAAGTGTGCTGCTGTCAACAAGCTGGTTGAGAGTAGGAGGGGAGGTGAAGGAACAACTAAGGATTCTATTGGAGATACCGAGGTGGAAGTTAAATTTTGTGGGAAGCAGGAAGTCTGTAAAGAAGAAACCTTGTGCTCACAGTTTCAAGGGGAAAAACTGGAAGGCAATGATGAAGAGCAGGCAATTGAAGAAGCAGCAAAAGAGATGACATCTGCTATTTCCCCTTGGCATGAAGAGAAGTTAGTGGAGAATAAGGAAGAAGCCAAACATAATGAAACTATAGTTGAAATCGAGCAGGCAGTCGAGGAAGAAGTGAAAGAGATGACGTCTATTATTTCCCCTTCGCAGGAAGAAAAGTTAGCAGAGAGTAAGGAAGAAGCCCAATCCAGTGAAGCTAAAGTTGAAACCGAAGAGAAGCATGAGATGGGTAATGAACAAGGTATGGAAACTGAAGTTAATTTTCAAGAAAGATTTGAAACTGCCATAGGGCTTAAAGTTGAGCAGAAAGAACAAAGAGGTACTGATCTTGAGACTCAACCAAACGGTGCTGTTAGCTTGTTAGATCAAATTAAGGAAGTTACTTGTGAGACTAACCATGAGCTAGTGACGCTGGCGCTTATGAGTAACCGCCAGAACAGGGAGAACTACAAGGGAAAAGGTAAGGGGCTCGCAATTTCTCTCTTAACTAAAGGGGATCTTGTAGAAGATGATTGTGCCATGGAGGGCCCTAGTGGAAGAGACCTCGAGTTGATTTTCAGATCTGACATTAGCCAGGCAGATAAAGCAAGCTCAAGTACGCTTGTCCCCCACGCTCTTGCAGATGAGAAACTCAAAATTGAACCTCTTGATCTCTCTCTTGCTCTGCCAGGTGGTTTATTGGATCATTCTTCAAAACAGTCAAAGCCAAAACCTGAAATCCCAAGCTGTGCTAGGAGCATCCAGTCTTTTCCATCCTCATTCAGAACAAATTCAGATGGATTTGAAACTTCCATGTCATTTACAAGCTCTCAACCCTTCGTTCATAATCCCAGTTGTTCTCTCACTCAAAATTCGTTGGACAATTGTGAGCACTCTGTTGGTAGCCATCCTATATTACAAGGAATGGATCAGGTTTCTGGTGGTCTGATATGGCAGGCTCAGGCTTCAAATGACTCTAGAAGGAAAGGATCTAGCTCTTTCTTCCAAAGGGTACTTATGAATGGTAATTCTGCACATGATTCACATCATATCATGAATGCCGATCATCAGTCAAAGTCCAGTGGCTTAGTCCAGCAGTCAAGCCTTTCAAGACAGATGTCCCTGATGAACAGCCATGGTTCTCATGATATGACATCTCAACTTAACAAGGATAAGAAGCTGCTCGCTGGGGAGAGAAGTAGCAGCATTGTGTGTAGGACCGAGCAACAGGATAGCGAGCAGCTTGTACTTAATGGTTCTTGTGTCATGGAGAAAATTCTCTCTAAAATTGTGGTAGAACCTTTATATCTTACTGGAAGAATGCTTCAGGAAATGACAGATCATTCAGTAGCATACTTGAGGGAATCCATTTCGGAGATGCTGGCTAATACAAATAAAAGAAGGCAGCTGTATGAATTTCAGGAGGAGCTTCGAAGGAGGTCTGACATGACGATGGATACATTAATCAACTGTCCTCAAGTCCTACTACAGATCCTGGTGGCAATAAAAACAGGTCTTCCTGATTTTATTCAGGGAACATCTAATTTGTCATCCTCCAGTTTGGTTGAGATCTTCCTGAACTTGAAGTGCAGGAATCTTGCTTGTCGGAGTTCCTTGCCAGTGGATGATTGTGATTGCAAAGTTTGCATAGAGAAAACTGGCTTTTGCAGTGCTTGCATGTGTTGTGTGTGTTCCAAATTTGATAATGCATCAAATACTTGTAGTTGGGTTGGTTGTGATGTATGCCTCCATTGGTGTCACACAGACTGCGGATTACGTTATTCTCATATTAGAAATGGAAGTAGTGCCTCAGGGGAAGGGATTAGTGAGATGCAATTTCACTGTGTTTCTTGTCACCATCCTTCGGAGATGTTTGGTTTTTTTAAGGAGGTTTTTCAAACCTGCGCCAAGGATTGGAAAGCAGAGACTCTTGCTAAGGAGCTTCAATATGTCAGAAGGATCTTTTCCACCAGTAATGATAGACGGGGTAAAAGATTACATGAATTGGTCCATAAGATGCTGCTGAATCTGGAGAAGAAAGTTAATCATTCTGAAGTTGTTATTCACATTTTGACATTCCTTTCTGGTAAATTGATTTTCAGTTACAATATTATAGTTCCAGTATTTTGTCTTTGATGGTGCAAATCCAATACACTTATATAACCTTCATATATTGTCCTAGGTCAATTTTAGTTTGTCGCCTACTAATGTACTTCACACATACTATAGTTTAAAATTTCAACATCTATGGCCTCAGTGTTGACCATACCTCCTGTAACTTAAGGATAACATTGTGATATGTTGCAACACATGTGCATACTCATATTTATGAAGTTGTCTTTACCAGAAAAAGTTTGGCTTAGGCCAGGGATTTAAATAATTATCCCATGCTGGTTTTGGTAACCTGTGAGATTAGTATGGAACTCTTATTGTGACTTGTACCACTATATGGACAAAAGTAATTAAAAAAAATGATATTTGTACTGGTATCAAGGTATATGTTAAATATTGACACTTTGATGGATCCGTAAATATTGGTTAGTATGTACCATTCCAGGTGATATTTACCAACCAGTAAATTAATATCTGATCAAGAACATATAGCTTGGTATCATTTAGTACATCATTCATTTTTATTTTTATTATTTTTAAAAGTGATACTATATGGTACATTGGTATATTGCTCAATATTTTGGTAGCATCCCAGTCTGACAACTTTGCAATGCTGGTATTGGACAGTATTTAAAACCATGGTCACTGTTTTATGCCAATTCCACCTCTCTTTTTTTTCTTTGTTCAAGGTTGTAAAATCAGAGTTGGCCAAGATTGACTTATTGATTTTGGTGGATTCCAATTGATTTGTGGTGATAAGGTCAAAAGGGGACAAGATTAGATCAGCCAAGGATGATAGTATTACGAATTAGGCATATCACATCGGAATCAGGCCATACCGTGAATTCTGGATAGTCAGATGGTACCTTACAACCGGGCCTAAGAATTGGGTCATTCCTAACTTTGGGAGAGCTATAAGCTTATATGAGAATCATGGGCTGGGGCCAATGGTGTGCTTGGTACTGTATACCCGGAGATTTTCCCAGCTTGCCTCCTTCATCTACAGCTAAGGTACAAGTGTGGTCACATGAGGGAGCCGATGTGGAGGTGTGTGGGCAATGATATGGTGACCAGGCTGGCTATGCTATTAAAAGTAATATATTGTTTTATGGTCCTTCACAGGATACTCATCTTGACTGGTTGCTACTTTCTTGTTGCAACAAAATGGATTTGAAAGTTGGGTTTGTTACTCCTTCATGGTAAAGCGTTACCATTTTTATTATGGGTATTATATGGCCAATGATTGGCAATGTGGTAATTTCTTTGAGTGTAACATAGAAGTGTGCCTATTATAGAGATATCTTAACTCTGTATTTATACTGTTCTATATTTTTGTTAAACAATGGTTGAATCTTTTTAAACTTAATGTAGCATTAGGACCTTTAAATTTGGCCTAAGCAGTGATGCTGTTGTCTTCTCATTATTTTAGTTAAGCACTATTTATGTTAGTCTCAAACTCTTACACATGTTGGCCAACTGAATATCGGAGTGATAGGGCCCCTTTAGTTCCGGCAGTGTTGATCTAACTTATAGCTTCTGCAATTGAAGTCATTCTCCAGAATTATTGCTTATCTGAGCTATTTTTTTCTCTTTCCACACATATAAACCACATACCAATTTATACTTGATTTAATTTTGGAAATACATTTTATCTGCCATGTAGGTTTGCCAACATTTGTGTGGCAAACGTTATCTTTATGTATCCAAATCTGGCCGTTTCACTAATAGGCAGAATCTTTCTAATGCATTACAAATTTTATTTCAGATAGTGAATCTAACATTGGCAGCTTCCTCTGCACACCCAAGGAGCCATCCAAAAATAAGGCTGGCCATTGCAATGCTATAGCTTGCTCAAGCAAAGACTGCTTGCCATCTGTCTTGCCAGAAAAGGCCTCCCTTCTTGCAAATTCAGGTCTTGTTTTAAGCATGGACTGTGACCAGGTTGGTAAGAAAGCTAGGGACATTGAGCTACGTCTTGAGAAGAAACCAGTTAGTGATGAGCTGGAGAGTCTCATAATGTTCAAACAAGCAGAGGGCAAAATGTACCAAGAACGTGCTGATGATGCAAGGAGAGAAGTGGAGAGCCTAAAACACATAGCGATAGCAAAGAATATTAAGATCGATGAAGACTACGATGGTCGACTTAAAAAACTACGACTGGGTGTGTTAGAGGAAAGGCGTAGACAAAAGTTTGAAGATCTACAAGCTGCTGAAAAGGCATACCGGGAGTTTTTCAACATGAAGATGCGGATGGAAGTTGATATCAAAGATCTCTTATTAAAAATGGAAGCTACCAAACAGAGCCTAAATACATGATTGGAATTCAAAGGCCAACACTTTCGGATAGTTGGCTCTCTTGTTAGATTACTGCAGTGATAGGTCACCTGCATATGTAGGAATCTTCCACTAAAGTTGTAAGTTGTAGGAGCTTTTACATTTCTACTCGTTTTTCTTGCTATCCCTTTTCTTGTTTATCTATATGCTGTAAAATTACCTATTCAAATGGATAAATGAGTATCTTTATCATATGTCTGAATGAGTTTGCATCAAAGATGTTCTACTTCATATGTGATTCTTGGTCTTCTGTGAAAATCAGGCTTTGTTTAGCCTGTCATACATGTTCATTTGTCTTGGTTTTCTGATGTGTTATTGGTGTCTGATTTTCCCCAACCTTCAGCAATCTCATTCGTTTGTTGCCATTCTGTTTCTTTTTTAATGCTTCCTTTCTACAAGGTTTGCAAAGCTTTGTTGATTTACAATAATATACTTCTTGTTCTTCCTCAGTAATGCTATAACAAGGCTATTCTGCTGCTTTTTCTCAGTATTCATATTCTTATGGCTATCTATTTGGTGCAACAATAATGGAGTAAAAAGAATAGAGGGTAATGCTTTTTGTAATAATTTTTTCCATTTTCCATGATTCTGCTTAACAATTAAAATTTTCATGCTTGGAAACTTAATATCAGTATTTGTGCATGACAAATGTCAGTTGTAGCCACCAGTTCTAATTATCTGTTTGGATAATTTCCTCCTATTGGAATATTGATAAAATATTAGTCTATGAATTGCGAAGTTACAGAGCTAGGTGACCTTGTTAGTTTGGATAACAAATGACAATTTTTAGCAGTTATGAAGTTATGTGGTATATACAATCTTTTCTTTCTAGAGGCAACTATTAATAAGATTCCATTCTTAAAAGGTTTTCTGGATGGTTATGCAATCTTTTAAATCAGTCAGTAGAGAAATTACACTCTCAGGTGTTAACTTATAGATAAAAGAACCACATGATAAGTTGATGCTTCTGAAATTGGTAAATGCAATTCCTCTTAGTTTGCCTAGTTGTATTCCCTAATTTAAAGGTTGATGGTGGAAAAAATCCCAAAGGTTACAATTCCATACTCTATTGTATTTGTTGATGCTACCTTTGTGATTGTATAGGTAGAACTCTTTGAAGTATACATGTCCTTTTCTTTAGTAATCATTTGCAAAAGTTTCAGATATTTCTTTTTCCAAGTGCTGTTGTGAAAAATCCTGCATGGTTCTAAACTTTAAAATGTTTATCCAATACAAGAGCGAAGTATTATAGTTGCAGTTTAAAACTCGAAAAATCCGGCATAGTTGCATTTTAACGTATCTATCTAATACAAGAGTGAAGTGTTGTACTGTTGAAAACTTTTCTCCTACATTTTAAAGTATTAATCTTTTCAAATTTCAGAAGCAAGCAGGATTTATAAATAATCATGTCTCCTTTTAAGTTCTGATTGACCTAAAATAATGCATGAAAGAAATTTTTTCTTACTGAAGTGCAGTAAGGGAAACACTTGTCATTGAGGACAAATTGAAGGTGGTAGTACAATAAGTGTAGTTTCCTGTTTACCTCTTCCTAGCTTGCATTGTGATGTTGATCATTGTGGAAGTGAAGACAGCTATATTATACATGTCACCATGATTGGACTTGGACTATTTGTCAAAGGCAACATCAAGCAGTAAGCATTATAATGTAGTAAGCACTATAATCTCCACTTCATCTTCATGGATTATAGTATATCCTATAATCACATATTTTCTGCTTAATATTCTTTTAATTCGACATTTAATTTTTTGTAATTGACTTGATTTTGCAAAAAGGAAAAAGATATTAACTCCAAAGTTTATGAAGTGCAGATACCTTGAATTGCTTGTTATAGGGATGGAGATTGTTTGTGTATGTATTTTTTTTATTAAGCATCAGTTATTAATAATATTAATATTTAATAGAATGATCTTATTTTGTTTCTCAAATTTCTTGCTGTTCTTTTCTCTTTATTCTTAATTGATTAATTTGATAAAAAAATATAATTTCATTATGAACAAGTTAGGTATGTTAGCTCATTAGTTATTATTGTTTATTATTAATCAATCAAAGCAACTATTTATTCTAACACTCGAAAAAAAAAATCTGACATTGTCATATATAATATCATATATGTTGTTTAGTTTTCATTTACCATAGTAACACCATATCTTATCTAAGCTTATTGACGGTGCTACTTAAAATAACAGCTTTAGACTTGGAAAAGGTCTCGTTATGGTTCTTTTAGCTGAACTCATTGGGCAATTAGGTCACTGTGAAACAATGGTTAAGATTTTCTAATACTTTCGGATTGGTGAGATCATTTAAGTTATTGAATTCTTCATACAATTTGTATATTTAATTATTTATTATTAATGAGGTGGGTCAAAATAAAATCAGTCATTATAATCAATATGTAGAGGACAGTTAGTAGGAAATTCTTCAACATCAAAAGGTTTTGACTTGCTAGATGCATCCATATGTTCTCTAATTATTAGCAATAGGCTTCTTAAAGGTCTTCGTTCTTGCTAATTAGAATCCTAATCATCTCTCTCTCAGTTCTTCAGAAATAAGCTTGTTCTGAAGGTCACATAATAAGTCATAAGCATGCCATATCTGAGAACTTGTTTTTGTCTTTCCAACTGTAAATTAACTTTTAGTTTGACTTGCACATGGTAGTCAGGGAGATGTAAATTTTTCTTTTAAATAGCCACAAATGGCCCAAAATGTGGTTGCACTCATTTTATTCCCTGTGTTAATGATTTCACCAATAATTACTTGATTAGGTTTGCCTTAGAATGGATTTGGTTTTGCAAGTTACTAACTTCTTTTTTCCTTGTGAAATTCTATATTTGGTATTCATAAAAAAATTGAAACTACTTGTGACATTTACCGCGGTCACAATTTTGTTATATATTTCAAGGAAAAGGTATCTTTACATATTTGTGGGTGATAATATGTCCTATAGAGTCTCTGAAACTAACTCATTCAGCCTCCTGGGTTCATTATGGTGGCCTGCAGTATCATAATCAAGGGGTTTGGAAGTCAAACATTCTGCACATACGAGTATTCTGAGGTTCCTCAGAGCTGTGTTCAAGCAGATGCACTGAGTACTGCTATCTTTTGATCTCCCAAACATGTTCAGGTAACAATCCATTGTCTTCCAATCTGGATGTCCTTCAGCAATTAAATCTTAAGTTTCTGAGTCTGTTCAAGATTAATTTAGTCAAGAAGTTATATCATAATTTTTTGTAAATCTGAGACTAGCTGAAGTTTCTCATGATCAGATTCCTTGGCATCCATTTCCAATATCCATCATAAGTTGTAGTCACCTGAAGGAATCGCTATGCTAAAAGTATTTTGGTCCTATTAACATCAGATTGGCTGATCCTTGAAGCAAATACCTAGCATGTCACTGTTCTAGTTATTATGGAATTGTCATCAACCTGGCCACATAGCTAAATTGATGTGCCTGCAAAATGAGGTTGCAATAAATATTAGTATATTACCACAAGCATAAGCATTGTACTTCCACATTTTTGCTGCAAATAGTTGTTTTATGGATCAACTATCAAATGATTGGAAAAACCTTATGAATTCTTGTTCTTTATGAGTAGTGGTCGCAGTTTTATCACTGATTTGAAGCTTGTTCACAGATTTTTTCTTAGCCTTCCAAACCACATGTACATGCAGAGCTTGTTGTGCTGCTGGATCAGTTGAGGGCAGTCAATCATTCCTTCAACACATGGAACCCTTCAGGTAGATCCGTTCAACTCATACAACAAAGCTTTCGAGAATCACAGTCACCATCGTTCTCGTCAGCCCAACTTCTAGTTCTAACTAGATTTATCTGTACCAACTTGCAGTGAAACATGGCGGAACATGGATTTCACAGCTCATCAACATCACTGGGTTGGAGAACAACGTGCTGCAAATAAAGTAAGTTTGCATCATAGAATACGATTCAAGTCAGGTGCTGTCAAGACAATGTTAATATAGATTATGATAAGATGTTTGCTGGTTTAGCCAGTAAGACTTCTAACTATTGATTACAAGATTTGGCAGCAAATCCAGTTCTATATCTGCAAAAGGTGTATTGTTCCTGTTGTAGGTGTAGGTGACATACACGAGAACTCCTTATCCATGTCTTCAATATCATGATCCCATCCTAGGAATCGCCATCATCCACAGAGGAGGCCACTCTGAGGACTCCTCTTGAAGCCATAATGTATACAAGAACAGTGCCTGACTTGCCATGTGTTTTGAGAACTTGTACTTTAACATTCTTAGAGCATATCTCTACAGAGAGAGCTGAGAAGGGATCGAGATCGGATCAAGTACAGTGTTGTGCCGCAGCCAGATCTTGACGTCGGCCACCAGTAAGCCCTCCTCCACCACCTGCACAGAGAGCATCTCTCACATAGTACGTGAGAGAGACAGGAGAAGCATCATGCCATCTCTACTATCGTGGAAGCGTGGTAGCTGTCGAAAGGGGCAGCCCCAAAGGGGAAGGTATGCATGTGTCTGTATTGGTAGAAACTATCTCAAATCAGGTCATGCATGTATTTATATGTATATGTACCAAACTATGTTAGTTTGTGTATCTTGTGATGTGGTCAACTTGATTGCACGAGAAAAATTCAAGCTTTGTGTATGAATTTTGGTCACCAAATGCATTACTTAATGGCTTATCCTTCTAGTCATATTGATGTCAAAATGCAACGAACATCTCATTCAGTATATATTGGTGTATGGTTAATTATAAATTATTTTTTGTATTTAGATCTCTTTACCATTACGGTCTATAGACTTAAAAAATCTATATTAAAATTTTTATAATTATAAAAAATAAAATATATAATTTTATTTATTTTAATGTCATTGATTTTATCGATAGAAGTATGAAATAATGGATAAAAATATAATTTAGATAAAAATATAATTTTAATAATCTAGTTATATTTTTTATGGTGACAAACAACGACATTGTTTGGGATTGTGGATGATTATTATGGATGAGGAGGAAGAGTGATGGTAAAAGAGGATTATTATGGATGAGGAGGAAGAGTGATGGTAAAAGAGGAAGAGGACGACGTGGATGTAGATGCAAAGCAGCGCACATTTGCATCAACGTCGACGCAGATGCAAAGTGTCGACATTTGTATCGTTCTTTTTCTCTTCTCTCTTTGTCTCATCTAGTGTTATCGCTTTCCCTCCTCATCCACAATAGTCATCCGCGGCTCTAGCAATATCATTCTCCTTCACCACTGAAAACGTAATTTTGATGTTGAAATTATCGTTTTACTTATCGTTTTCGTGTTTCCATTGATAAAACTAATGACGTTAAGGTAAATGAAATTAGATTTTTATTTTTATAATTATAAAGATTTTAATATAATTTTTAAAAATTTAGCATCAAAATAATAAAAAGGTGTGGAAGTAATTTGTAATTAGCCCGTGCATGCATTAATTAATATAATAAGATACCAAATGTAGCCTATCAAACTCCATTTTGCATTGATTATTAGATAATTTTTTATTTTAATAAAAAATATAAAATTATATAATACATATCCTTGCAAAGTCACTCATTTTCATATTTAACTTTCCAATTTATCTTAAACCGGTCTAATAATATAAATGTCTAAATAATTCCTACCCGTTTCGGATGGGATATAGTAAAGGTCCGTTTTAAAGGAGTCGGATCGGGTAGACTCGTCAATCCCAAAAAACCCGATCCGCTGGTATCCCCTGAACTCGAACTGTTCTAAATAGAAGGCGGAAGAAAGGAGGGCGGCGGCGGAGAGTGGAAGAAGGCCAAGGAGATGGCAGAGCAGCAGCTTAGCATGGGCATTCTCATCGACATTGTGGACGAGGAGTGGATGCGTGACACTCTCCCCGACGATGGTATCACCTCTCGCTCTATTCACCCCGCTTTTCCTTTTTCTCTTCGTTTAATTCTACTTGAATCGATCGATCTATCCCGTTGCCGATCGTTTCTTGTACTGACGTTTCTTTTGTTTGTTTGCGTTTTCAGATATCCCGCTGCCGCCTGTAATGGTCGCCAAGACCGACGACGCTGAAGAAGCGCGTAAGCGAACCCTAAACTACTCCCCTTTTTCGTATAGCGGAAGATGCCGTTCTGAGTATCCGATTGAACCCTAGTTGGATTCTGCTCTGATCCAATTATTTACCCGCATTAATATTTGCTTTGGTCTTTCCCAATTCATGGCTAATACCTCATGTTAGTTGTAGAAGGTAATTTTAGTTAGATCTAAGGTGTTCTGTGATTGTTAACTCAAACCTGCAGTTGGTAAATAATTGTCAATAGCTACTCCCGATATTTACTATGGTGCCAAAAGGATAATATTCATTAAGAAGTCAAGTTTGATAAATCCTTTTTGGAAATTGATTATATAGTTGACACATCTTGCAATAATACTTAGTGGTAGAGTTCTCATGGTGGATAGTTGGTCATATGCTTGGCGGAACAAATCCAAAGTGGACCACTAGTACAGATCATCAATTACTTCATTAGAGAATCAAGTAATTATCATAACAAAAGGTGCAAAAAGTGGACAAACTAATACAGATCATCAATTACTTCATTAGAAAATCAAGTAATTTATCATAACAGAAGTTACAATCTCCATGTTCACTAACATGCTTAATATCAAAATGTCTTATTCTTTAACGAATAATCTTAACTAGAGTAGTGTCAGGGCCATACAATGGCAGAACCTAAGGTTAGGGTTTAACCATTTAAGATTTTAGCATTTTTTTGGAAAAATAAAATTGATGATACTAAAATGGTTTTGAAGCAGTTGTTACAAACTTGCTGTAGTGAGTCTTGGAACCGTCCCCTCTCCCAGATCAAGCGGGATGTTGCTTGAACTACATTCCTACTTATTGTCATGAACAGTAATTTCACAACACTTGGATTTCCTGAGCTTGTCTCGATACCACCCAGGCGGTTGCAACCACCTCTCGTGCGATTGGGTGGTTGTAGAAATCACTTGTGGGATGAGAGAGGTTGCAACCTCCCATGCGACCCATGTGATGTGGGAAGTTTCAACATCCTGTTGCGCGACCCTGATTTCTCCTATCATAAGAGAGGAGAGAAAGTGTTGTGTTTCTCCTTGTATTAAGGAGAAGATTGTACTTGTATTTGTTTATAGTGAATTCCTTCTAGCTTGCCCGTGGATGTTTCCCTCAAGTAATTGAGGGTCTTACCATGTTAAATTCCAGTTGTTTTTTTTATCTTTGGCTTTATTGTTTTAGCAAGAACCTGTTGCTTGCATCCAGATTTTGGTTCTCTCTTTCTAATACTATTATATACATATGGTAGCGGTTAACACTTTAAAGAACTATAGTATAGTGACCACCTTCTAGAACAACTATTTTTATTAAAACTGCATAGATGTACAAAAATAATAATGATTTTAAATCAAAATTAAGTTTGAATATATGTGTTACAATTTTGAACCAACAAGAAAAGAATTAGAATTATTGTGAATAAGTTCTAGAATGTAAAATCTTCGGCTATATTGAATCTATATTTTGAATGACAAAAGGAGATTGAAGAAAATATTGTTAACATGCAAGGTGTGTATGCGATGTTGCATGACATTGGCTATTGATGATGCAAATCTCCGGTACTATAATATGGGGTGTACACCCCAAATCATGATTTGTTACACCCAAAGAATATTATAGTACAACCTGATTTCTTGGATGATTCAGGGTGTACAGAAAATTTCCAAGAGGAGACGCCCGTTTTTAAAGTTGCGATAAAAAAATCATGATTTGAGGTGTACATAAGTTCCTTAAGAATTATTTGAACAGTTAGATTACTTTGGTGCTTGAATTACATCGAGAGCCAATTTCATCCAATATGCTAGAATATTCTATTCTGCCTGGTGAGGTGAGCATGAACATAATAATGTTTTTTCTTAATTTTGTGCTTTTGGAGATTGATTGTTTTCTTATATTGGTTAAATGCCAAAGTGACCTACTCGCAATAGCTAGTTATTTATTTATTTTGTTTCTAACCATCCAGATCAGGAAAGTCAACCAGTTGAAAGAGATGTTTGGCGCGACCTTGCCCTGGAAAATGTGTAAGCACTTCATGTGGGACAAGGTATGGCCAGTCACCAAGCTTGGTGCCTTGAAGCTGCTCGATGATAGTTGACCTGTTTAAAATTTCAAGTTTCTATGTCTGTGTTGTATTTGTGGAAACAGTTGATGCTAGCTGGATCATGTTCCATGTTATCTCTAGATTTGTACGATTTTCTTTGCATGTACTTGATATATAGAAATCTGGTATTGGACTTTGTATAATGTTCAATGGCATAACAATTATCTGTTCTTGTTAATTATTTTATTAAATACTTCTACGTTAGCAATATGAATGACTCAGCAACATATAGTCATCAATAACATAATATGTTATAGGTAAGAACCATAATGGAGTAGCAGACTCGATGCTCGGAGGCCTGACATGAGCAATAGGTTTAAATGAATTCAAGACGAAAGATAGCTTTTTCTAGGTTCTTCTAAAGTTGAAAGAGCACGTATGAACAGATGAAAAAGGCACATCATTGTTCATTGTTATATTCCTTCCGGTGCCAGAACATAATTGCAATAAGCTTAGATCATTGTTTTAGGAATCTACTTAATAGAATATGTTATGATGCATCGTGCCATCACCTATCCACAATTTTGTTTCTATTCTTGTTAAGTGAGAGTTTCTGTTTCCTTTTTGAGAATATTTATTTGCTTATGATGCATGCTCTCCTGATTCTTTGCTTGCATCGACCGGGCAACATGTATGTTCTAAGAATTCTGCCAGTAAGAGTGACGATCTGTTAGACCTCCAGAAATGTTGGTTCTTTCTTCGGCATCCATTAAGAAAAGAAGAAACCGTAGCTATTGACCATAGAGTTAGATTATTGCCTCCAGGTTTGTTTCTTCAATAGTAAAATTGGATGTGTTCTTTGTCATTACTCTGATATTTCCTGTCTTGGTTAATCAGTTCATGGAAGTTCTTCGTTTATTGTAGGCAATATCAGAGCTGCTACATGATATGATAACATAATGCAACTTCTTGAGCATGTGATTTTTCGGGCATTTAGATTTTTTTTCTTTTACGGTTTAATGTTATCTACTATTGTGTACATTGGATTGGGACCATTTCATCTGTCATTGATTAATGCTCTGCTGTTTTCTATGAATCACCCTGACAGGATGTCTCTTGATGATTTCAGTAATTCATCTGAAACAATTAAGACTATTTGCTACTCATCTGTGTAGAAAAGCTTAGTAGGTTGCATCTCCCAACTCAATTTCTTGTTGCTATTGCATATAGAAAAGCATCGAGTGATGAAACCTTTATATGATGATGTTCTTCTCTTTTTCTTTAAGTTTATGGTGTATATGTTGTTCCATCTAAAGTAGATCAACCCACGGTTAGATAATTTTGAAGATCCACTAAGGATTGCTTTAGTGAAGAATTATATCATAAGGTGCTCGAATCCATTTACCTTTTGTAAAAAATAAATAAATTTTTTATGATTAATGTACATTTACAACTTGATTAATTGTTTCACTTGTGTGTCCCTTGAATCATGCATTAATCTTCTATCATAACAATATTAGCCAATTAGGCCTTAATATTTTTTGACCATCCGAGTCTCATAGGCATCAATGCAAGTTAATGAAGAGACTTGCAGGTAGGGCAATGTGATTGGTTGCTATCATTTTGGTTGATTAATTGTTTTGGTTTTTGCAAGCATTACTACATGAACTGCATGGAGAACATGTAAGAAACCTGTTTGAGAATCCAAATCCAAATTCGATTATGTATTCGGATATCTATGAAGCAATTATGGTATAAATGCATGCATTATGATTATAATTTTTTTCTAAAAGAATATTATTATCTATAATTTACTAATGTAAGAGCCTATCCTTACCTAACAATTTAAATTTTTATAACATGTAATATTTACAACATCCAATTAAGATGCCCATCATAATAATACTAAGTAGTTTTTGAGTTTAAATCTTGTTTTTGCCTTTTTCTATTCATTAGAGTAGTTTGTGAGTTTGTATTTACCTCTCTCTCTCTTCATTAGGTTTTTAATTAATATTTAAGTAAGATCTTCCTAGCATTAAATTTTATATATCAAGCTGAGTCCAACTTGTATGGGAGAGGAGAGATTAGAACTTAATATACATTGTGCTTGCCAAACATTTTAATTTTTAATATCATTGGTCGTCCAATCAAAATCTTTATTTGTTGTACAACATGGATGGTTTCTGAAGAATCATCTAAAATTAGTTATCAATAATCTTAATCAGTAGTGAGGGTGGGTTTTGACACCAGGATAAGATTGTTCATGAGAGCCTTAAGAAAAGTAAGAGAAGTTTACACTCTGGTCTCCCAAAATGGACCAAGAGCATATAAAGCAACCACAATGCTTATAACCCAAGTACAATGTTATATATCCATACTTGTCATATATGTTGAATGGCTGTCCGTTGATTCCTCCAATGATGATGCTCATGCAAGGACTGTGGTTTCTTCCACTGCGGTGGCCGCAATAACTGGTTTCGTCTGCTTTCCATCCTGCCATATCTCAGGCAATGCTTCTTTTATGTTGTAAATGCTCTCCAGTGCAAGATCAGCCCCTGGTACCGGCACTGACCTCCCAACCTGAACAATCGCCCAACAGTGACATGATTCTTGTGAATCCTGTGGATCTTTAGATATATGCTTGCTTTGTTTGCTTTAGGAGAAGAAGCTGCATGATCCTTAAAAACTCTGGAGAAAGAGGGGGGGGTATTGACTTACAAGGACAGTATGAAGACCTGCTGCCTTTCCTGCTGCAATGTTTTTTGCGCTGTCGTCAAAGAATATCTGCATGCCGGAGACTATCAATCAGTTCATGTCCGATTGTGAATGGATATCGGAAGTGATCTGTAAATTGTGGCCTACTGTTTTCTTGGGATCGATGTTTGCGATCCTCATGGCGGTTTCGATGGCTTCCAAAGATGGCTTGCAGAGTATTCTTCCCTCGCAATTGGCCCTATCAGTGTTTGATACATTGTCTCTGAGAGTAGTAGTGACCTTTTCAGTTGGATTCAGTGTCTCGAAGCATATGATTCCTTCAAAGCAGTTTTCCAGGCCCAGCCTGCTTAGAACTCTTGCAGCATGAGCTTTGTCTGCATTTGTGAAGATCTGAGAAAAAGATGGCAGTTAATCACATCAAAGAGGAGTAAATTACCAGAATTCTTGTTCGAGTTCGCAGTTCTCGCTTACCATCTTTCTCTGTGGCATTGAAAGAAGCAGATTCCTCAACAAAGGATCAGGTTTCAGTGTATGGTATGGCAATTTTCCATGAACATATGCATGGAACTCATCGTTGTCGAATTTGTAACCCAGTGCCTGTCAACAAAAAGAGGAACAAAGAAGTTTCAGTGGATCACGGCTAATTTGACATGCTTCTTGATCAAGTAGAAGTTCACACCTTAAGACCAGCTATTGTTGTCCCATACTCTTTGTACAATTCCAGGGACATTTCTGGGATTTGGCTTTCTTCTATTTGGAGATGGTGCAGCATGTAATCTGTGGTTCAACACAATTCAACCCTGAGATCAGTGTGATAACTCATTGCCTGGCTATATATTTATCTCGAAAGACCAGGATAATTCATTTCAGATAAATGGAAGTAATCAGAAGAGACTGGATTTATGGAATCAGATGTAATGCTGCTACAGCTAAATTTTACCTTCAATGTTCTTGCCACAAGCGACACAGATGCCTGAACTAAAAGGATATAAGGTATCATCCAAATCTGAAAATTAGTGAATAGGTATGTAAGGATTCATTAAAGATCAGATCAAATATAACTGTCTGAAGTCTGAACTCACCAAAGAGCAGACACTCGTACTTGGATTCACTTACAGCAGCTTCCATTCTCAAATTTTGTTCCCTCAAAGACTGAAACATAAGCACAATAATCATTAGAGAGCCCCTGAAGAATCAGAAAGACCATCATGCTTCACTCAAGATAGGGGAATGAGATCAACAGATCAAATGCAACATGAAAAGCTGAAACAAAAATGAGAGAAGAAAAAGAGAGAAGTTAGAGAGAAGCATCAACAATACCACCTTCACAGGAAGACCCTAATTGAAGAAACAAAGAGTACGCCAGTATGGATGATTAGAGTGATTTCTCATGAGGATCGATTTATACTAATTAAGGAATCAAGATTGTTGGGTATGGGGGATGACACTTGCAATTATTCCAGTGGGATATGGTAAGAAAGCGTATATTACTTTTATACATTGAATAAAGCAGTGAATCTACTTTTGTGCTTTCCTAAACAGATCCAAGCGTTTACTCATACAGACTGAAGCCAAGTGTGGGAAAGAATACCCTCAAGGAATTCACTGCTACAGAGTCGATTTGTCCATACGATTTGAATAAAAATAAATATAGAAAGTTGACTTGACTTGAACGGTCATGGAGGAACCTTTATATATGTTCAATGCAAGCCTTCCATTTACTTGGCATATCCAGGTTCTACCTCTCTTCTCTGTTCTTTGCTATATGGCCACTGACTGCTAAATTCCAACTTGTATCTAGCATCAACTTCTGGAATCGGGGAGGAGCAGTTTGCTAGGATTCTATAGAATTTAGTGAAGGATGAGAGGTTTATTCTACTTGTGCCTTCTTCTTCTTCTTCTTTCAGTGGCATGCTCTGATAGGACACATGCAGTGTGGACAACTAGATATTGTGGAACGAATTGGAGAAAAGGCAGAAAAGAAGGTTGGTCTGAGTTAGATAAGCATGGAAAGGAGGATGATCTAATACAACGCAACCAGCCTTTAATTAGCGGATCATGAGGTGCCTGTCACAACTTGATCTTTTCTTTTTTGAATTCTTGTTTTTATCTTTTTCCTGCATATCATACCAATATTATTATTTTTTCCAATAGAATGTTCATACATTCAAAACGACAAAAGTACCCTTAATCACTCCTTTCTTTTTTTTGTTTCCTTCTTTCCCTTTTTTAAAACTCATGAACCAGTTTTTCTGGAATGTGGTGGTGTAATAGAGTTTCTTTTGTGCTTAAAGAAAAAAGAACTCATTCAATGAACCTGTTTGACCAATGCAAAATCTAAAATAAATAATATTAACATCCATCCATTTATATTAATAAAAATATAAAATAATTATAGAAAATAAAACTTAGATCGGTCTTCAGTTTAAAATTCTAATTTTCTTACCCCGTCTACACTGGAAAGCAAAGAAATGTTATTCAACGCAAAGATGTAGAAGCTCGTTCTTTGCATGTGTCAAAAGATTAGTTTAGTTATCTGAGTCTGGAGAGGCCTATCATCAGAGCAAATAATCTACCTGTCTGAGTCACTTCCAATCCTCATCTAAGCATTTTTTTTAGGTAATTAAGCATAATAAATTATTTTGTGCTTATATTTTGTTGAGAACTGACTGTTATCTTTCCTATGTATATTTGCATAAATGAATTTCAAAACGTGGATAAGGTTGAAGATCCTAATAGACTGTCTGAGCAATTGGAGGAGCTCAGTCAGAAGACGAGGGGATGTAAGCTGTAGGTGTCAATCCACATTCCTTTCTGGCAATTTTGAGCATATCTGACAAAGAAATTTGTGCATATCTTTCTTAGAATCAATTAATGATGAGTTGAAATTCAATTGCCCAAGTTGGATATGACTCGGAGCCAATCGAGATCTCATTTCATGTCTATCTCTTGTTGGTATCAGGAACAACCAAATTCAGGAGATGTCGAATCCTACAAAACTACGTCGGGGGTGTATTAGGTAAAATTTCTTTGATGCTTGAGTTAGTTTGGGAGTTAGGTGTCGATGAGGAGCCGAGAATGGTAAAGCCGAAGGCACTAATTGAATGAGACAATCTCGCACTTGAGAAACCTTTTGTAGTGTGACTTAGGATCATTATACTGATAGACGTGTATTGATGTCGGGGATTGTTTCATGTATTCCCCAACCCAAGTGAAATTGTGTTAAATCGAATCTAGAGAATATGTAACGGGTCAGTAACATTTGGAGAGTGTCATCATGTCAGCCACACATGATGGAAGTGAACATAACATTGAGATATTAGTTATTTGATACTAAGATGTCGGCCATATAATACTGAAGTATTGGTCACATTATTATTTTTCTATCGTCTCTTAGTTCTGATGCAAATGGATGATGGTATTTCTGTTTATCAGATCCTATTCTAAATCTCCGATGTAATGCTTTGGGCGACTGGTCGAGGCAATGAGACAATTGAGAGATAATAAACAAGTAGATGTTGCTCATATTTAATACTTTAGTAGATTACTTCGTGAATGATTACAGCTTGTTGAAAGCTAATGTGATGAACATTGGGAAGATGTATTTGACTGGTACGTAATAAATAGTTTCAGAATTAATTTGTATAAGGATTATTCAGTTCGTTTAGTCTTCTTTTTCTCTTGATTTAAACTCATAATTGGCACAGGAATTAGCAAAATTTTATGAGCATAGAAGAGAAAAAAGAATGCTTATCCTTCCTGGAAATAATGCATTGAGATAAACTGCAAGATCCATAAGCATCATTTCTCAACTTAATAGAGTACAATATCAATGCCCCCAACACCTCTAGAAAGAGTAACGCACACTTCCTGTTCTTTCATCAAACCAACGACAAGAGCACATCAAGAACAGGAGACAGGCAAAATAACATGGAACGATTGGAATCAGAACTACCAAAAAGATTGGGAGTTCTACAACAGCTAATAAGAACGATGTAGATGTAAAGACATGCATGGTAGGTTTTTAGGCAGCAGGCTTCTCCCATTTAAGAGGCTTGACCACCTCCCAGGTGAAGTCGGGGTCGTCCCTTCCAAAGTGTCCGTAAGCTGCAGTCTTGAGGTACCTGCCATTGCCTCCCCTCTTCAAGTCGAGGTTGATGGTGATCATCCCCGGCCTGAAGTCAAAGTTCTCCTTCACAATCTTCAGGATCTCCTTGTCCGGGATATTGCCGGTGCCGTAGGTGTCCACGAACACCGACAGAGGCTCAGGCACACCGATTGCGTACGACACCTGCACAATGCAGCGGCGAGCGAGGCCACTGGCGACAATGCTCTTCGCCGCCTGTCGGACTATATAGGCGCCGCTGCGGTCGACCTTGGTGGGATCTTTGCCTGAGAAGGCGCCACCACCGTGAGCTCCCCAGCCACCGTACGTGTCGATGATGATCTTGCGGCCGGTGAGCCCAGCATCTCCGTGGGGACCGCCGATGACGAAGCGCCCGGACGGGTTAAGGTGGAAGATGGTCTTCTCGTCCAGGTACTTTTCGGGGATGACAGGCTTGATGACATGTTCCTTGAGGTCGGCAGCAATCTCGTCGTTGGTGACGGTCTCGTCGTGCTGGGTGGAGATCAGCACGGTGTGGACGCGGATGGGCACCATGGCGCCGTGGTCATTCTGGTACTCCACCGTGACCTGGGTCTTCCCGTCGGGCCTCAGCCAAGGGCAGGTGCCGTTCTTGCGGACCTCCGTGAGGCGGGCACCGAGCTTGGTGGCAAGGACGTGGCTGAGGGGCATAAACTCGGGGGTCTCGTCGGTTGCGTACCCGAACATGTGGCCCTGGTCACCGGCACCGATCTCCTCAGGGCGTTTGGTGAAATGCCCATGGACGCCCTGCGCGATGTCAGGAGACTGCTGCTCGATGTTGACGAGCACCTTGCAGTGATCGGCGTCCAGGCCAACATCATCGGACACGAATCCGATCGAGCGGCACGTTTCGCGAACGATCTTTTCATAGTCGATGTTGCCCTTGGTCGTGATCTCCCCAAACACCATGACCATGTTGGTCTTGGTGCAGGTCTCACACGCAACCTTGCTGTCAGCGTCTTGCGCGAGGCAGGCATCAAGAATAGCATCGGAGATCTGGTCGCAGAGCTTGTCAGGGTGCCCCTCGTTCACGGATTCAGAGGTGAAAAGGAAGGTATCGTTGCTGGCCATCTCGTTCAATCTGGAAAATAGCGAGGATAGTATCAAATCACATGATAATGATCTAAGAAGTAATTTAATGTCATGCTCTTGTATATTCCCATGTGCATCGCATCGATCTTAAAGTAAATCTTATGATTTCATTAAGAAATCCTCTAAATCAAGCAAGAAAGTTGGATCTGATCTTAGTGTAAGCCACTATTTCATCAATAAATCCTCTCAATCAAGCAAGAAACTTAGATCTGATCTTAGTGTAAGCCACTATTGCAACGAGAATGACCAAGTTGGGTTTCGACGCATGAAAATGAATTAGAAACTCAAGAATCCCAGGGTCCCGAGTAGATCCAGCTAAAAGCAAATCAAAACCATAGCATCTCCATGCTTCCTAGCAGATCTCTGCCGCAATGCTCAACGAAACCTAAAACAGAGCGGGCGTGGTGGATTCTTCTCAAAAAAAAGAAGAGATCTAAAACCCGAAAGAACAACTAGAGAGAGCAAATCTGCGCTTATCAAGAGGAGCCAGCCATCCCTCTCCAGATCAAAGATCCAAAGAACAACACCACAAGAAACAAGAGAAGAGCATCGAAACTAAACGAACTAACGAAGAAAAGAACAAAGCAGCTGGAGATCTAAAGGCGACCGAAACAGACTAGGAGGAGAAGCAGAAGTCCTCACCTTTGGACGCGGATTGCAAGCTGTAGTCCCTCGAGCAACCCCTTTCACGGCCTCTTCCTCTCCGATCGACCCCGATATTTATAGACGAATAAATACTTCTTCGCAAACCCTATAGGATCCTCCTCTGGTTTGTACCCGGTGGTTGAATCGCGTTATGATCATGGGGCCCGCTATAAAACCGGTAGGGCGCTGCTGGAGTCTGTGATTATACGTATCTTTTCCAAAAGTTTTTAAGACTCGACTCCTCTCACTTACACAAAATGTAATTGGCAACAACGTGGACTCACGTGCGGGCCCCATAAGATCCACTTTGCTTCTGGCGATCACAAGACAGGCAGGTGAGGCGAGGAAACCGAAAACGGGTAACAGGAGTTTCTCAGATCCAGATCTGATGGCCGGAGGAACCTTTTTCCACCGCGCCATCGCAGCCGTCGGATCAGTTCGGATCCTGCTGTTGAGTTTGGTTGGAGTCGGCAAGGAACAGAGCCCCGCAGCTGGGGCCCACGGATTCGGTGACCAACCGCGCAGGGCCCCACTGGGTCCGTCACAACAATTTTTTAATAAGGAGATTTTTTTGGGGCGATTTTCCGGAAGAAAAAAAAAAACTCCTTTTTTGGTTTTTCAGTACCCCAATTTTTATTTATTTTAATGATACCTCTTATTTTCTTTGATATCATAAAAGTTCCTCATCATAACTTCTTGCTCCGTCTCGTCATCTTGTGTTGCCCCTCACCCACGAAGATCTCGTCATAAACCCCATAAGACCCGTCATCATCATCGTCCTTGTTCTCGTTCCTTTGTTTTCGTCATGCCGTTATCACCCCTCACTCTCCAATACTTCAACACGCTACTTTTGTGTTGTACCATCGCTTCCGTCACATAGGGCTTTCTTTCTTTCCTCCTGGACATGTCCCACTATATTATGCATCGCCTATACCTCCTTTTTAAATTGTTTTACTTTCCTAATCAAACAGTGATAATGAAAAAAAATGTTTGAGAAAAAGTAACAAAGAGTAAAAGATAATGAACAAAAGGGCGAAAACGTCAGGGTTGATGACTACGAGAGGGCTCGAGCATCGACGAAAACGTAAGGCGATGACAAGACTTACATGATTAAAAGAAATAAGAACATCATTTAAAAAATTAAAAATAAAATATCTTTGGTTCGAAATTGAATATGTCGGGATTGGTTAAAGTAAAAATTGAAGCATTTTAGTATTAGTTTTCAAGAATCCACGTATATCCAATCCAATTAAATTTGATCATTTGTGAAATATATATATATATATATATATATATATATATATATTTAAATGTCAGATTCCAACAAATAATGCTTGAAAAAAGGTCAACAGGACATCCAATGAGACGACTCCCCACAAGAAGATGGTGGTGAGCCACTACTTGGTGGGGCCGTTTGTTCCGGATTCACCATGGCGGTGGTAGGTGAAGGTTAGGTGTGTCTGTGTGTGTGTGTGTGTGTGTGTGAGACTTATGGTTTTCAACCTGTTGACATCACGATGCGTATACATACACGTCCACTCTTCCAAGCCACCATCTGTGACGTCCGCACCCTCTTGGCTCATTCACTAGCATGCATTACACATGTTAGATCTGTTTTGATTTTGGCTGTAATCCCAAAAGAATGATACAATCATATTGATAATTTTTGGAGAATGATATCGATAAATTTTAGACTAATCACCTGCTCTAACATCATGCTAAAATTATAAATTAGATTCAAAGAATTTATAATCTCTAATATATAATTCTAGAATATTGAATGTACCATATCCACTTACCAAAAGTTAATATTCCCAAATCTCATTTAATTAATTAAATTAGCATAGATTTTAATGAAACATCGTAAGATCATGGGATCATATCCCACATTCTCTGTCTATCCTTTTAGGAAAAAGAGTGCAATTAGGAGAAACGAGCCACTAATTAGATGTGTGACTAAGAACTTTTTGAAGTGCGGTAGTTGGTTGCCTACTTGGGGATTGAGTAGTTGGGGATCGCCAAATTGATGTGACTTTGGAGGTTTTTGATCTAATTTAGGGCCATATCATATTTGTTTAATTGGGTGGGGTTTGATCAAGTCATGTTAAATTCATAATTTTCTAATTGTACATATAATTGGACCAAATTGGATGAACTATTGGTGTCAAGGGTCAATTAATTAATTCATAAGGATTATTTAAATTTTATTTAAAATAATTATATGATATATTAAATATTAATTATAAATTGATATTTATTAGAGGAAGAATCAGTGGCATTATAGTTAATCCGACATGATTTGAATCCGTATACACAGGACGAATGAGGATATTATCGAGATATCTCTTGAGCACCTCTTGGTTTGAGTTCAAAGAACTTATGACTCAAAGGGCGACTTGTGTAAAGACCATCGCTCCAATAGTAAGTTACTCCGAAATCATGGATGGGAATAATAAAAGATATTCAACCTCAATTATCGTGTCAAAAATAACTTTTTATACCAGATAAAATGTGAGGGGATATGCTATATAATATTTCTCAAGGGATAATCTATAATTATCTTTCTTTTGGATTATTGTCTATGTAGATAACGAAGAGAGACAACTTGTAATCGTCCACTTACATTCATGTGGGTGGATAAAAGAGATAGGTTTTGTTTTATGCGTTGACTAAATTGTTATGTCTATAGTTAGATATCGGACGATGAATGATCGATGATATTTCTCATATCAATATTATAAAAATATGATAAAAAATAAAGAAAAGACCGATAGAGATAGATTTATGCAACTTCATGTTAATGTTTAGTTCATACATAAAATTTGTCTTGTTTCAGGAAAATATTAGTATAAATCGTGGCAATAGAATGTCCAAATCATATGTTTATGTTTTGACCGTAGAAGGTTCAATAAATTGCCTTCTCCTCGAAAAAAAGAAAAATAAAAAGAAAAAAATTTGAATAGCAAACAATTACGTAATCCTCGAAAAAATTAAGAGCGTGTTTCCTTTTTATTCATATTTCCTCCTCCCCACTCCTTCCGCACTTCTTCTCGTCATTCGTGTCTTCTTCTTGATAAGGTATATTTTGGGTCCAAGACACGTCACAATCGATGTCACGTCGTGCTACAGTCAAGTTAGCAAGGGGAGCACCCCCATGCGCTAAGTCAGAATCCGTACCGAGATACTGTTTGGCATGTCCCGTCTAGAAAGTTCGGGACGGCACCATCTGACATTGTCCCGGGATGATGACCGCACAGAAGCACCGTCTCATCCCTCGAGGATCAGCCGCCATGTCGAATCCATGTGCGACCGACCCTTTCTCATATCATATCATGATCAAAGGAAGACGTTGATTTCTTGCACTGTCTCCATGCGCTGCTCTACTATTTCACCAACCTTCCTCGGATCATGATCAAAGGAAGAGGTTGACATCGGTCAAACCACGTTTAACTCGGTCCCTCATACGTTTCAATTTGGATCAAACGATGGCTTCGTGCGAAAGAGTTGGGAACATCTCTTCCATATGTTGCCACGCTTGCAGATGCATCGCCGCTATCTATCTCTCTTACGCAAACCCAAACAAAAAGCCTTGGGAGGACAAGTCTTCTTTTGCGAGGCGTCACCATCTTCAACAACCCATTCGATTCCTTCCCAAGTCAAGCTTTTCTTTTCTTTTCTTTTCTTTTATGAGTCTCATGATATTGATATTTTTTTGTGGTGTATAAAATGATGCTGTTTAGTTTGGCTAAAAAATATATTTGTTATGGTTTTATTATTGATTCTAAAAATATATTATATGATTTAAACCCAAAAAATAGAGAGAGAGAGAGAGAGAGAGAGAGAGAGAGAGAGAAAACAATGGAAAAACGAAGATATATGTGAAGAAGTCTAATTTGCTATTATTATCATTGACAAATAATACTTACGAGTTTCACTATGTTTGAATCACCATTTAATTATCTAAAAATCGACGTTCGAATTGAATATTATTTATTTTATTCGAATCCAGTCCAAACCTCCATTAGGGTGATGGAACACAGGCATTTTCTTCTTTTCAGAAATAAATTCACTCGATTAATTCAACCTAAGGGGGGGGGGGGGGGGGAGAGAGAGAGAGAGAGAGCAATTCATTATATTTTCACTTGAAACAATTGGATGATTCACTTGAACATGGTGGGTATTTGAGTTCCAAATTGAATTCTTTGGCTTTCATGAGTTTAATCGGTCTTATACCTCTCATTGTTTTTGTTGTTTCATAAAAAAAATAATAAAATAATATGATATTAAATAATTATCATATAATTATATGATATTAAATAATAGTATTTGGGTAAGGTGAAAGGGCTCGAGCATGACGAAAGCTAATTGAGTAGGGGATATTGTAACATCTCATTAATCTCACATCGGAAGTAGACAATGCATATGATTAGCTTATATGAGTCTGATGAGTGTATTATGTAAACTCTCTTAAAATAACATATTCAAATGTTTACTTAAATTCGACATCTACCGTTTGTACAATACTACACTAACTATAAAATACCATATAGATTCTCATTTACGTAATATTATAATAACTTTGAGGAGTCTAACGTACGTAAAACTATATGGGTGAAAAAAAAATTATTATATTTTTAAATACTTATTTTATTTCTTAAAAAGTGTTTGATCCCATTTTTCTTCATTTTGGTTTATTTTAAGAAAATAATAATAAACCACACAAATAGAACTTGGATCTATCGCCTTTGAGAGATAAGATAAATATTTTTTTAAAAAAGTATTATTTGAAAAAAAAGAAATGATCGATGATGAAAATCTAAAACCCAATATTTTTTCGGTAAATCATCCAAAATTGAGAAATTCAACTCTATAATAACACTTGATTCTAATTATTACATAAAAATAAAATAATTTTAAACTCCTTTTCATTAAAAAAAAGGAAATACACTAAAAATAAAAATAGAAAAAACGAGGGCAAATAAGTAATTGAGTCTCCTTAGGGGGTATATATGTCATTTCATTCCACTAATTATTATATGGGTAGGCGTGGGATCCAATTTTGGAACGGCCCATCAAAATGCAGCTCTCTTTTGACTGTTCTCACATCACTCCTCTGACCTCTCTCCACCACCTTTTCCTCCCTTTGCCACCAACAACAAGAAATTAGAGGTGGAAAAATCGTCTACCAAGCAATCGAGAGGCGCATTGGAGACCCCTCGATCTCTGATCCCTATCTGGATCACTAGCGCAGTTCACAACGAGGAGAAGAAGCAGCAGCAGGCAGCGGTCGTCGATCTGTGTCTCCGTGTGCGCGGTGAATTGGGAGGATGATTCCGGGACCGGTTGTTGGTGTCGTAAGATCTCCTCCGAGCTCCCAAAGTTGCTTTCTTTATCTTGTTTCAGCGGTCGATTAGTGTGGTTCGCGACAAGATCGGTCCATTTCTTGGCTTTTGCCCTCGGATCATGCGTTTTGCTTTCTTGAAATCCTGGGAGCTTGATGCGTTTGTCCTCGAGGGAGAGTTTGGTTGAGATCGTTTCAGTGTGTAATTTGTTTGCGAATAATTACAGGATTTCTTACGGGAAACTAGGGATTTTGAATCTCGATTGGACTCTTTGTCATGTAGCTCTAGATCTTCTTTATTCTGAATTGTGAGTTACTCTGCTACTGGGTACGCTTGTTCTTCTTTTCAGGTTGCTGCAAGCATCACATTTTCCTGTCAATCTTTTCGTTTTACTCCTAATTTTAGTTTCTTCCTTGTTAATTTGTCGGGCATCTCTTTTGGAATCATGGAGATTCCTCCCGAACACTTCCACACAATTTTATTTGCTGGATCGGTATACCTTCCTGAAAGATTGGAAATGACTGAGGATGCCACTGAATTAAAGGTTCTCATGAGCTTTAGGTAACACCACTTGGTGTTCATGGCATAGATGCCATTGCGTTTGCTGGTAAATCTCAAATAAGTTGCTGAATATTGCTGGTTGCACACTAGAGGGATGATGTTAATATCAATAATTAAAGTTAGAGTTGCATGAACATGCAGTGAGACAATTAAACATGTGATTGTGCACTGACGAGCTATTTATTTATGAGAATGCATCTATGTAAATGGAGACTAGTGGATGATGATTGAATTAGAAATCTAAGCCCTGAAGAGTTTTCCTTTTTGAATAACTATTTACTTAGTAAGTATGTAACTAATTTACATCACGTTTCTGAATTGCTCCATAGGCCACATGTATAAAATGCATTTTTGTTGGTTCATCACGTGATGTGTTTCGGTTGCTAGTAGCATGCTCTTATTTACTATAACTAGTACTGTGATATGCATTAACTACGACATTCATTTAGTTCTACACACCTCTTCATTTTCTGGCAGCTTCCTGATCATACCTATTAAACACTCAAGTTAATGATAAGTTAGAGACAATGAAGATCTTCAATGAGATACAAAGATTGTAAGTGTGCCATGAGACATGGCAGATCAAAATATTAGAATGCACCTCAGGGCACAAGTTCCAAGCAGCAAAGCCTATAAGAATTGGACTTCAAATTCTGTGAATGCATGAAATTTAGAATTTCTTTTTTACAGAATTTATCTACTTCTTGCTCTTTTTTTTGGTCTTTTTGTGCAAGTCAATTTAATTGAAATTCCTACAAAATGAAATTTCCTTGAAGTTCATGAATTTGTCTTAATCTTTTCCTCTGTTGCATGAGAACTTTTTCATTGACCAAGAGAAATGCCGAGAGGAATAGTTTGTCGGCCTGCCTGCTGACATGTCTTTCACTTTCTTAACAGGTAAATGAACAACTTAATTTTAATAGTCTTGCTTAAGACAAATTGAAAGGAGGGGATTTCCTATTGAAGTGGATGACTTCAATTAGTGTGGTGCCCTCAATGGGGCTAAGAAACACCAGTGGAACAATTGGTGCTGTGGACAGGTTGCCAGATGAGATGAAAGACATGAAAATAAGGGATGATAAGGTAGCTGAGTAACACCAGTTATGCATCTAGTGACTAGTGCTTGTACTTTGTGTCACTATGATAGTAGAATACGGCCAATAAATTAGTTGTTTCACCAAATCAACAAATTTAATGAACTACTGCAGGAAGCTGAAGAAACAGTGGTTGATGGGAATGGCACAGAAACTGGTCATATAATTGTTACAACAATTGGAGGTAGAAATGGTCAGCCAAAACAGGTAAAAAGAGCTTTTTTCAATATGCTATAGAAATGTAGGAATGCGTTTTAACCTATTTAGAAGAACTGGATTTTTTATATGAATTATGGAGGAAAGACTAAAAAATTCGATTGGCTTGGTACTATACATAAATTGGTATCATACATGGTTAACATCTTAGGTTTTCTTCTTTATGCTTCAGCCTTATTTTTCTTGGATGAATGCATTTGCACACTCATTCTCTTAATAATCTGTTCATTTTGATGGCAGACCATAAGCTATATGGCTGAGCGTGTTGTTGGACATGGCTCATTTGGTATAGTATTCCAGGTCAGTTTCTAAACAGTTGAGCTTACAAAGTACTTCTGTTTTTGTCATCCTGCTTGGATGCTTAATTGCCCATTGTCTGGCTCTATTAGACAACATACAAGTGCACTTATGGATGATTGGTTTTGGCTGCATCTTTTGTTAGATTGATCTTACAGTTTTATCTGCAGATGAGATAATAATAGTAATCGGCATTATTCTTTTCTGTTTATAGGCTAAATGTCTTGAGACTGGTGAAACAGTAGCCATAAAGAAGGTTCTGCAAGACAAGAGGTATAAAAACCGTGAATTGCAGACCATGCGCTTTCTTGACCATCCAAATGTCATTTCTATGAAGCATTGTTTTTTCTCAACTACTACGAAGGATGACCTGTACCTGAACTTGGTACTTGAGTATGTTCCAGAGACAGTTCATCATGTTATCAAACACTACAACAAGATGAACCAACGAATGCCTCTAATATATGTGAAACTATACATGTACCAGGTTAGCAGGAGTTTACTGTCGTTGCAACTTCTGTTTATTATTTGTTTTTTGGACCTTTGTTTTGGTTGGTGAATTTTCAACATATGCATTTCATCAAGTTTAAATAGATTCTTAAAAGTTATTATTGTTAAGTCCTCACTGTTCGTGTAGTCATATACACCTAATTTTTTTGGGTCACTTTTATGCACCAAAGACTAATTCTTGAAGTAAATATTCTGATATTTGCTGCTGATAGGTGTATCTGTTGGCTCCACAATGCTGCAGGATGGAGATTTCATTTTATGAAAATATAGACAGAACATTCAATCTTACAAGCCAAATAGTTTATTTATTTATTTTTTTCTCTGAACACTCTTGAAATCTTGTGGTGCACTTTTTCTGATTCTGTTTTGTTACTACAACAGATCTGTAGAGCGTTGGCCTATATTCATGGCAGCATTGGAGTATGCCATAGAGACATAAAGCCCCAGAATCTTCTGGTATATATTCACTCTATTGTATTAATTTAGTATTTATATTTTTTTTCATTTTAAACATCTTATTCAACTAAATCTAATATAAATGTTGGTTGTTATTCTTACCTTGATAAATTAATTTTTTTATTGATCAATTATAAAGTTACATTTTTGTTTGCTTGAAGTTATTTTGAAATGGTTGGAGATATATGGTGCTTAGTATACAGAGACATTGATGTGGGTTTCATCTGATTTCATTACGAGTTTCATCTCTTATGTCCTAAATCAGGAGTGAACTTACATTTTACTTAAAACAGGTCAACCCACACACTCACCAGCTAAAAATATGTGACTTCGGGAGTGCAAAAGTCTTGGTATATATTTTTTCTTTTCATCTGTCAAATTGATGTCAATCGATTTAATTCAATAGCATATACATTTAGCTTTTCTTTTGTTTATGCAGGTAAAAGGAGAACCAAATATTTCATATATATGTTCCAGATATTATAGGGCTCCTGAGCTTATATTTGGGGCTACTGAGTATACTACGGCAATCGACATCTGGTCTGCTGGGTGTGTTCTTGCAGAACTTATGCTAGGACAGGTAAACTAACATGGAAGACTTTTTCTGTGGATACTTTCTAGTCCTGCATACATTTCACATGCCAATTTACAATGGTTTGTTATTTGGTAGCCTCTCTTTCCAGGAGAAAGCGGAGTTGACCAACTTGTTGAAATAATAAAGGTAATATAACTGTTAACCCATGCCTCTACTGCTGCCTAAACGATATCTTTGTTTGAGTTTTACTATTTGCTACAGCTGACCTTTTATGATGTGTATTTTTCCAATTCAGGTTCTAGGTACACCCACAAGGGAAGAAATTAAATGCATGAACCCAAATTACAATGAATTCAAATTCCCACAGATAAAGGTTCATCCTTGGCACAAGGTACTATAATAAGTGTTTTCCTATGGTTTCCAACTATAAGCTACTCAGGCTATTTGCTTTTACTTATCTGCTATAGAAGTCTTATTATTGTCATCTGTTTGCTCAGATATTCCATAAACAAATGCCTCTTGAAGCTGTGGATCTTGTCTCTAGGCTTTTGCAATACTCCCCAAGCTTGCGATGCACTGCGGTGAGTATAAACTACGGATATTGCGATCATCTTTATATCCTCATTGATATTTTTCATGTTTTTATCTAGCTTGATTATCGTGCGTCTTTGTTTAATTAAATGCAGTTGGAAGCATTAATTCATCCATTCTTTGATGAGCTTCGAAATCAAAGTACCCGCTTACCCAATGGTCGCTTTTTGCCCCCTCTCTTTAATTTCAAGCCTCATGGTAAGTCTTTTGTATGAAGTAGACTTCTGCAGGTCTTATTATCATCATCAAATCTGTTGGCCTAGAAGGAACTCAACGTGTTTATTTGACATCCTTTTGTGACAACCAGAGTTGAAGGGTGTGCCAACCGAGATGGTCGCAAAGTTGATTCCAGAGCATGCAAGAAAGCAATGTGTCGGTTTAGGATCACAAGCTGGCTGAAATAAAAATGACCTGCAAATAGCAGATGCCCATTTGCCCCAGGAAAGATATGCACTTGTTATGATCGGTGAACGATGTACACAGCATAAGTGAATGCTGTTTCCTATGGTAATAGAATCCTTGTCCCTTCAAGCAGATAAAGATGTCTCTGTTCATCTTCCAAAGTCCTAGAAGATCTTTGCCTAACGTCGCACAAAGTCAAATGTGTAACATCTATGCATGTTTAAGATTGCACTGATCTGCTTGAACCATGGATCAGAATGTTCTTTTCTGTTCTGCTTCAGTGTGATTACCAAGTTGATTTATAGTTGGTGAAATGTCTACTGATGCATATATCCGACATTGTTCAGGTCTTTGATCATCCTGCTGGCGATAGCAAACCTTCTGTATAACTTGTAATTTATTTCTGTCCTTATTGCGGAAATATAATCGTCGTAGCCATTGTCAAAGACATGCTATGGCAATTCCAATTCTTTAAAAGCATATCCATACTCATTGCAGCTTTTCATGCTCCTCCTGGTTTCAAAAATCTCAATAAAGTTGCCTTTTTTGTGATGCTCTTCCTATTCAGCAGACAAAAAGAAGGTTTTATTTCTGCTCACAGAACGACGTGTTCTGAAGCTTGAATTCAAGCAACAAGCGCTAGCTGATAAATATTAGACAACTTAGACTTGTTTGCTTGGCCAAAAGAAGTAGATTGACAACAAGCATTACCCTTGTTTTGTGTATGTGTTTTTTTCCACCCATGACTGTAGCTAACAGGAAGACTGCTCCCTGTTTTGCCCTGATAACATTTCAGATTACCTGCCTGATTTCTTTTCACCTTTTGGCATCAAGGATTCAGAGTATAGTTCCTATTCTCTCTTCTTCTTCTTGTTAGATAGTAAAATTTCACACATCAATGTCCATGGAGCATCTGAATACCCATCTCGGTTGTTGCTCATAACTACATTGCAAGTCAGCAGAGGCAAGTCGTAATAGTTCATGATCTCAGACTCATTCATGTGCCAAAGGTTTGGAAAAAATGGGGCTTGACCACCAAAACATAGATGACAGTTCCGCAATTTCAAACATTTTCATTCAAAAATCGATAAGTATTTTCATGATTACAATGGTTTGAAGCTGAATGCAAAAGTTAATCTGTGAATTGAAGAAACAGAATCAGCTTCATGCCTGGTCCAGCAGACTGCAAGTGAATTCAGCATTTTTCAGTTCCAGCTTCTCCGCCTTGGAGACAACGTCTAAAGAAAGCGGCCTAAAGCTCCGATCTGGGCCATAGAAATGTGGAAAGTAGGTGCCCTCAGCAGCTTCATATATTAACTCCTCACCAAGCTTTAATAGGAAAATAAAACCTGTGAGCTTGTTGAAGCTACAATTCAAGTTGTGTGATGATTTTATCTTATAGGGCGGTATAAAATGGCAGGTAAATATCCATGTACTCAACACAAAATAGTTATGACATTATGATTTACCAATTTTTTGTTGCATATTATAGAAGATAGAAGATGTTAAAACAACATAAGAGACATTGTGAAATGCTATTTAAAAAAGAATTAAATAACAATAAAAACAAGATAGGTTTGTGGCACTCACATGCATGGTACAGTGTTTCAAAATTTGGTTTTAGCATCAACAAATGTAATCTTAGGAATCACTCGATCAAGCTGACCTCCAGATTGCAATGTTAGAGATTGTGAGTACACATATGACAGTGTAAAATTAAATTATCTACAAGACCATGTTCAGTAGTTAACTATCTTAAATTTAGTTCCCAAAAGCTAGATGAAAAAGAAAGAACAATACAGTACAGGAGATCTGCCCAATGCAGTGAAGCAGAGTGTAGTGGAATAAGTCCTCCAAGAAAATTACAAACATGTGGATATTCTTTTATCAAAAGTATCCTATGTGGTAATTTGCCTGAGACAAGTAATCATTTCTTTCTAGGCTGTGAATCAGAACTTCAAGGCAGATTTTGATAAAAGGTAATATGAAGTACCATCAAATGTTTGGGAGATCTGGAGAAAGAATAACTTGAGAATGTTTCGAGAAGGGATGGGATTAGTTGGTATTGGCTGTTGCTGAAGAATATGATTCCAGTGGAATTTGTATTTCTGATGAAAAAAGAAATACTGTAGACATTGAAAACAACAGATTTATCTCAAAGCCACTTACAATTCTGATTTATTGTTGCATGTCAGTTTAGAAGGATGTTTTCTTTTGTTTGGCTTGTCCAGTTCTTTTGTCAGTCTTGCATGCAAGGGAGGGTGTTTGATTGCTGTTTGCTTTCAGCTCATTTGCAGGAAGCTTGCTAGCTTCATGTTTTGTATATACGGCACTCATATGGCAGAAATTGAAAAACTAAAAGTGAAGTACATTCAACCTAGAAACTAAAGATTGGTTAATGCATGGGGATATCAAGTAAACAAACTGCACATGAAAGAAGACAAGATCAAGGTATCCAATAGAATTTTTTTACAGGGAACACATCCAATATGACACAAATTTATATTGGATCACTAGTTCAGGTATCTAAATTAAGTTTCTTATGCTTGTGATCACATAGATTAGATGCTTGAAGGTGCAGTGGAAACTAAAAGCTGCCCATGAACCAAAAGTTCCTATTATGATGATCAGACCTGAGGATCTAAAACACAAGCACTGGCATCCATGTCATCTTAGATACTTTGATTTAACATAGGACATAGAAGTGTGTTTTTATAACAGAGCTAAAAGTTGGCGATTAGATGTAGTAGTTGTTGCTGTTGTACAAACTCTTCCACAAATGATGAGTGCATTGAGTTTCAGTACACTTCCAAATGCAGCCTTGCTACATGTTTACTTTAGCATACCATGTGGCAAGTCTCCAAACACAACTTCATAACCATGGTGTAAGAAACAATACAACCTTTTCAATTATGGCAAAATTCCATTGCATGGCTTCAGCATTCATGGCAGAAAAATTAGTTAAAGTGAACAATGAACATATGTATACATAATACTTGTAGATGAACCATTTGTCTTAAGAATAGAACGGATGCGCTGCATCTAATCTTTCTAAAAGAGCTAGGATCTCAACCATCCATGTCTATATTCAACAAAATAAACTATTTGCCAAAATTGATCAAAGACAAGGACAAATTCGATTGTCATCGAAAGTGCTCGTGTTCGACTAAATCTATATGTCAATGACCAACAAGTCAGCCAGAAATTACAAGTTCTAAAGACCAACATTTATTTCAAACATCATAGATGATCCAAATACCCAATATTCCAACAAGTAATCGATGGGAAGGCCATATGACACATAACACATATATGCCCAGACAACAGAAACGTTTTCATCAGAAGGTACTGTAGGTTTTGACAAGCTCTTCACCAAATAATCGGTATTAATCCATCATATGACACAAGCATCCAGGGATTAGGCGAACGATTAAGGTGACCATTATCTTATCACAAAAAGAGTTCGAGTCTTGTGCCCTAACTTACCTTGGTCGCGTCGATTTGGAGCAAATAAAGGTCCTCCCTACCGCGGAAAAAGTTGTTCAGAACCATCCTCACCTGCCCAAGATTGAAACTTTAAGCAATTTCATACATAAAAAAGATCAACAGCGAAAAGAAAACGAGACGATCAGATCTCTTTGTTTTACTTTCCGCGAATTTTCGGGTTCCGCTGTACCTACCTGATCAAGGTCACTGAGGTGAATACATCCAGTTCTTCGGTCGAGACTTCCGCCCAGAGTGGCGCCCGTCCTCTGCAGCTCCTCCCATTCTCCCGAGTTGCTCACTCTGTAGACGAACCCGTCTTTGGGGACTCTCTTCTCCATTTCTTTGGGCTCTCTTCTCCGTTACCCACAACGACCAAACTACATCAAAACGTGGGATGACGATCAAAACGGATACCCGTTTCACACTTCGATCCGACCCATTTCTCCGGTCGCGGATCCATACAACAGGGTTCAGCCGGCCGATTAGTAGCTTATCGAACTCTTATACTTGATTAAACTGGATCCGATAAACGAGTGTACACGTGTAATCCTTGTAATGTCTACTTCGCCAACTTAAAGGAAATCGGATCTACACGTGAAATCCGACAAGGATCCGAAAAAGAAATCACATGTAGAGTATATGTGATATTTACGAAGACTATTAACATCGCCTTCATATCATTAAGCTATTTATATATATGTGTATAGTTTTGCGCGCAGTTGTAACGAGGTCTCAGGTTTTCACCTCCGGTCGAGTGAGGAGATGATGGCGACGGCGCTCGATTCTCCGGCACAATTGAGGGCTTTCGACCGCTTAAGACCTTTTCAGGTCGGCTTCTCCGTCCTGGTTCCTAACCCCAAGTACCCCATTTCATCTTCGAGAGCTTCTCCGATCAACGGAAGGCTCGGAGGCGCGACGATTCGCTCGCTCCGCCCGGTGATTATAGCCCATTCCTCTCCAGGTACGTCGCAAAGATGTGTTTTCGCTTGCGACCATGACGAGATTTGCTGGTTACGATGAATTCTTCTTTGTCCCATCTGATTCTTGACTGCGTTTGAAGCAAAATATACTCCGGACGCTAAATTTTACAAGATAGAAGCGATTATGAGGTAAGGTTTTGAGCTTTCTGTTCTCGATGAGGCTTGGAACTGTGTTTCATGGACTCGCTTTAAAAAAATTGTTCGTTGTGTGGTCAAACGGGAGTTCAGGTCATGGAGAGTTCCTCATGTTTCATCGGTAAGATAAAAGAGGAACTCTTGTATGGTTTTGATTGGTTTCAGAGAGCTAGGACTTAATTTTGTCATGACCTAGGGTTTGCTGCAAATGGGAATTCGGGGAGTTACAGTTTCTGACGTTCGAGGTTTTGGGGCACAAGGTGGCTCAACAGAGAGGCATGGTGGTATGTTCCTGTTCAGTGCTGCGGTCTGGTTTATCGTTGGTTTGACATGACAGTCATTCTGTCAATTCAGCTTGTTGGTTTCGGTTGTTTTGATCGAATATGTGCATTCTAGTCTTCTTGTTTTGGTCATTTGCTTTGACAATGCAGTCGAAGGGTAGTTGCTCACCAGACATATTGCTAATATGTGCAAGACTAAAATTTCTTTTATTTCAACTCTGCATACTGCTTGTATTTCTTTGTCCAGTCAAATAGATTCCTGACTGGTCTGGATCTCTGCTTTTGGATGTATTCTGTTTTACTATCTTAATATCATACTTCTGTTTCACCAATTGATTGATTGGTACTTAAAGATGTACGTAATCCGGATCTTGTTGATGTCTAACTCCTAGTCTACCAGAAATTTCAATTAATAAAATCTCCTACTAAAGTACTTGGATGTGTATCTATCATTGGCTGAAAAGAAATTCTTGTATATTATTCTTGTTATGCAACATCTGGAATTAGTCTTTATGGTTCTTTTTAAACTACTATTGCAAAGAACAATTGTTGTCACCCTGAAAATGATCTGCTTTCTTGCTGACAAAATGAGTCAAAGAGCCTGCTTAGTTAGCATATTTGAGTTAAACCAAGTCCATTAGTTAACTTAGTTTAATCAATAGTTGCCTGATGGAGTTAAGACCAAATTTAGTGGATGGACAAATGGTAATAGTATGGAATGCCCAACAACATAGTGGTGGAACACATAGCAACATCAAAGATAGTTCATCAAACATGGTGGAACACTTTCTTACACGATAAGGTGAGATATGTCAGGATACTCAGCACAGGAAATATTTTCGGAAGTTATAGTGTCAATTTATTAAAAGGCCTCCTGGCTTTACGGCCTTTACCAATAGGGATCCTGCATGTCCATAAGAATGCGACTCTTATCTTTGTATCACATTTTGTGGAATTTTACATAGTTTCTTTTCTGTTATAACAATAGCATAAAAGTAGAAGTTAGCCTTAGTCTTAGGCTCTTAGCCTTGGTATCATCCATAGTTTTCTAATCTGAGCCTCAGGCAAATAGAGTGAAGACTCATTGCTGGAGTTTCTTCCTCTTTGCTGGATTATTTGATAGCTCCACAATGATAGCTGTTCACTTGGCAAGCAATTAAAGAAGCTATAGTGATGGTTTGGTAGGCTGATTGGCATTCCAACAAGCAAGAATGTGGTTATTGGAGTGAACAACAGAGGCACATTAAAAACAGGCAAAAGACTGATAAGTTAGATTCATCATTAGAAGAGGAATGAAGATAGAAATGGATGAATTGAATATCCTTTCCTTGGTTACATATTCTCCATTTCCTTCTAACTCATAATTTATGCATAGGCTGTGTGGTTTCAATATCCATCTGTTGTTCTCTCCCTTTTGTTCGGTAGCATCTCAGTGGCCTCAATCTATGCTGGAGGTCCATTTTAATTGATCCTGTATTTGGGTTTGCGCCAAATAGATGGGATCCACATGGAAATTTGATGGTAGTATTTCTTAGAAGTTTAAGCTATTAGGTTATAAGACAATACTTATTTTCTAATATGATGCATATACTTTTTTTCTCTTATTGTCTTTTATATCCTTTTTTTTTCTGTTATTGTTATAAGACAATACTTCTTTTTTTTCTCTTATTGTCTTGTATATTTTTTTTTAACAAGATGGAGAGATCGATGAAGATACTATTCATAAAGTAAAAATACGATGATTAAAATAATGAGGGATATCAAGGGTCTTGTATGATTATCAGATACCTTCGAAATTAAAAAAAAAATTTATAAGCTAGTTGTGAGACCAACAATGTTTTATGGATCTGAGTGTTAAGCAGTTAAGAAACAATATATACAAAAAGTATGTGTTGTCAAGATGAGAATGTTGAGTTGGATATGTAGAATTACTAGGAAAGATAAAATTTATTTTTTTAATTCGTGAACAACTAAGTATCGCTTTGATGGAGGATAAGATGAGAGAAAATCATTTAAGATGATATGAGCTTGTGCTTAGAAGACATCCGGATGTGATGGTATTTAAGATAGTATGAGCATATGCTTAGGAGACATCCAGATGTGGTAGTCAGAAGAGGTGTAATGATTAATATTAGTGATACGAGGAGAAGTAGAGGAAGACATAAAAAGATCGTAATAGAAACTATAAATAAAGATTTAAGTACTCTAAACTTAACTAAACATATGATTTTTTATAAATCTCAATGGTGTCAAGAGATTCATATGGCCAATTCCAAATAGTTGGGACTTTCGGTTTTCCTATTGTTGTCTTGTATATCCTTTTTTTTCTAATTTTTAATTAAAATTCTGAAATTGGATCAAAACTGTGAAGCTAACACCAACTGCTGCAACTGATATTCTTCGCTCACAACTGGAAAAGAAACCCAAATAAATTTTGTGGCCTTGCAAACAGGCACAGTCTTAGAAGCACATGGTTGGTTCCATTCATGACAAGATTGAGCTTCTACCTCATGAATTTCAGCAGCATTAAATGAAATATTGACATTTTATTGATAAATTATAATCATCAAGTATAAGCTGTAGGATTTGTAATTCTTTTATATTGAGGCAAACAGGGGTTTCACATTCTATTCTGTCCCCTCCTTTAATGTAATATTTATTATACTTCGCAATCTTGCAAGCAGCCTAGATATAGAACAACATGTAGCATATCAGTATGTGATAAAGATTAAAAAACCTCATTCATGTTCTTAATGAACATCATGAGGATTTATGAAAAAAGAAGGTGAATTGGAATGCAACAAAGTTATTTAATATGATTTCCTAAAGTTCCATGTTGTTTAGTGTAAAGATCGGTAGTCCTGTAAGAGCTGCTGTTTGTTGTCTGCTTGTTTTATTATCAAGCTTTAGAAAGAGCTATCAATTGTGTGTAATATATGTAATTCTTGAATCTTCTGTTGATTTGGTTATGGATTATTTAACATGAAGCAAGAATTGAATTCTTTCTAAAATCTTTGCTTATATATGCTATTGTACTTACTGGGAAAGCTTAATATTTAAGCATGTGCCTGTTCCTGGTAATAAATTTGTTGCTCTGAATTTTCAGGTTCTGAGTTTTCAGAAAACAGCTTCATAGCTAAAGTTAAAATGGAGATAGTGGTGTGCAAAGATCAGGTAGATAAGTAGGTTAGACATGTATCCTTTTATGTTGTTGATTATGAGATCAAGATGAAATATGATGACACTTATGATAATTTTCCATATCTAGGGTGCTACATCTTATAATCTGTAGCCATGAGTAGATATGATCACTTTCTGACTGCAATTTATGCAGTACATATAAAAAGGATGAGAAAAACAACAACTATGGAACTATTATGCATGTATCTTTACAATGAAAATGACATGCTTTTACTGGCTGAAATGCCTTGAACACTTGGGTTAACATGAGAATAATGAGTTTTCAATTTTTGTGGTTGATGCCATAGAGATTTAGTTGAACTACATGATAATAATGTGATTTCAGAACTTGGTGATGTTTGGGACATAAATTCGGTTGAACCTGCCTGTGTCAAACCATAACCGCATAGTAGTTGGTAGAAGATTTAAAATTATTCTTGTTCTCTAATGGAGAGATGTTTAAAATCATTTAGATTTTTTTTTTATCATGCGACCTCTTCTATATTTTGTATTTAATGATGTTATTTATTCCAATTAATTACTATTGCTCTTTATAATATGGTGATGGCATAGGTTGAAGCTGTACTTGAGAAAATAATTGAAGAAACAAGAACAGGAGAAATTGGTGATGGCAAGATTTTCTGTAAGATTAATTTCTCTGTTGCAGTTTAATTCTGATAATCGTGGGTTTCTTTATCTTATATATGATATACAATCCTTTGAGTTATTATATATGAGGGAAATTAGGGTCCACTATGGTTAAGTGTGCTAATTTCATGTTGTGAATTGATTTGTGACTGGCTGGCACATCACACATCCAGGGTGGGATCAGGAGTGGTATGCTTCCGGATTTGTGGTGACTCGTGTTAAGTTGTGCACCGAGTCATGTTGTGCAGCAGTTCTTTTTTGCAAAACTACCTGGATAATTCTCTATCATCTGCTAGTAGTTCCTTAGTTATCTCAGCCCCCAGGGACAGATGAAGTACTTGGTTGTTAGGATTCTTTTTCAGTGAGCACTATAGATGCTTCAGATATGGAATCAGTGGAGAATGTAGTTTTGTAGTTTTTATCGGAAGTTTTAAATAATCTTCATGAACTAGCACCATTTAGATCTGTCTACTTCATTTATTTTTGCTTATAGACAATTTGCTACTTCAACTACTTAACATAAAGTTGAAGTAGCAAATTGTCTCCTTGCTTGTACAGAAAACTTGCTTTATTGAAATCGAGTTGCCTCATGTAAAAGAACTTTATGTAATCTTCTTGAAACATGAGAAGTGAAATTGAGTTTCCTTAACTTCTGTTACTTCAACTGCCTTGCAAATCTTCTTGCTTATACAAAAAACTTACTTTATTGAAATTGAGTTGCCTCATGTATTCTGGATGCCAAAAGTTGTTTTTTCCTTAACTTGGTCTTAATAATGCTCATGTTTCAATTCTAGTCCACATACTGTGTGAATAGACCTTCTTTGTGCTGAGTTCCTTTCATAATTGTTCTCTTCTAACTCATAAGAAAATGATTTTAAATTTCAAGCTGGATCTGTTCTTAGATTGTTCAGTTTGCATTGTTGTTAAGGCATGTATACTATGATTGTCTATTTGACATATTATATCTATTCATTACCGCAAACAGGTAAGTATTTTACATAACTTTTAAAGGACATGAAACTTGGAACTCAGAATTTAGAATTTTTAAAAGAAACTAACATTTTTCTATTATTTTTTTGTGATTTAATTGGAGATTTATTTAATGCTGATTTAGCATCTTAAAATTTTCGGAAAATTCGTATGGGAAGGGTTCTTTGCTAGATGTTGTGACTTATATCTTCAAAAGTTACCATTCATAATAAAATTTAGTATGTCATTATGTAACAGCAATGATTTTTCAGCGACTTGTTATGACTCATAATTATACTGGAATTTGTTGTATCACAATGAAATTTAACTTACCGAATTTGCATAGACCTTCTCAGCAAATTAAAGATAACTTAAAGTCGATAACTTCAGGATGAAATCTGAACATTGTGCATTGCATCTGTTTTAACTTTGATTTCTTTAATCTGTGAAATTTAATCTCATTGTCACTTATTATTTATAAGATTGGTTTTCAATAGTTACAATTTGAATTTTTTCTTCAGTAAAAACTTCTGATGAGATTTCATTTTTTTCAGTGGTACCTGTTGCCGACATAATAAGGATTCGTACTGGTAGGACATGCAAAAAACATTGCTCTACTTTCCTTACATGCTACTCATTTATTTTCGAGTTAATGCAGCTCAAATTTGGCCTTTGTAAAGGAAAAAAATCACCCAAGGGATGCTCATAGCTTATCTTACCTCTTCTTCATGCATATTTTTATGTTTTCTGACTGATTATTTAACTTCTCATTATAAAAAATGTCATAAAATGCTTATCCCATTCAATCTAAATTACTAATACATAAAGTTAATATTCTCTGCTATTTGGTCTCCAATCCTCAGGTGAGCGTGGAGAGAAGGCTGAAAGAATGGATGGTGGACTAGTAGACATGATACCTACTTGACAATTTTATGTTGTTGAAAGATTATGAAGGAATGGTAAGATAACAAGTCAGAGCATGATTTTTCTGTTATGATTTTTGTCATCATTCATTAATTTTCAATATTTAATGAATAGGAAAATGTAAAAATTGTAAAAAAAGAGGAAAATTTCATGCATCTGCTTTTGAGATTTATGTTGTATCATAGGATCATATCTCGAACCTTCAGGGATTGCCATTTGTTGTAGTAAAATGTATTTGGCAGGTTATGCACTTTGATCGAGGAGCCAATTCATCAGATGCTGAAGATACAAGGCTGCAATTGCATTTTTGCTACTTTGCAGTGAGCTCAACATGGACATCAGTTTTCTTTGAGTTCATCTTTTCCCTTTAAACTAGTGCCACTTGGAATTAATTAGATATGCATTTGTTTATGCTTTCTGAAAGTAACATGCTTGATTAATGGAGAGCTTATTACCATGCATGTTTATGACAAAAGGGGACCAAATTATATCTTCAAGATGAGTATGCAAGGGATGGTATATCTGTTATATCAACATATTTGTTATATCCATGCAATAAAATGTCATGTTCCTTTCATGTTTTGTTATATCAACATATTTGTTGTGTGTGGGGATACATGTCATGTATCCATATCCAGTTATAATAGCTTCCATGAATGGTTAATTAGAAGAATGTAATGGTGCCAATTAGGTAATTGGAATCTAATTTGGTGTTAGTTTGGCCTAAAAAACAATGAGAAATTTTGATGATTTAATGTTGAGAAACACAATTTTTAATATGTTTTTGTAATTATTCAACTTGGTCATTCTCTCTCTGCCAAGGCTTAGCCTCAGGAAATCATTAGTCTTAGATTAATTGGAATTATATTCAATTAAAACTTTATGCATCTTATATGTGCATGTGGTCTACTGATCCACAAGCATCAGCAGCTTTCTATAACCATCAGGTATGTTGCATGCAAAATTGACAGATACAGCTTACTGATCATCCAATAACAGTCACCAACAAAAACTTGGGATAGGGAGATATTATAAACTAAAAGAGAGAGAGAGAGAGAGAGAGAGAGAGAGAGAGAGAGAGGTAGATTTATGATGCATTTATTCCAGTAGAACGATTCAGTGGGAAAGCAGACAAAACATCGGACAGAAGTTGCCACAACCACAGCTAGTTGGCCAACAGCTTCTCACCAATGAGATAGGAAACATAAGCATCAGTAGCAACATAAACAATCTGATCATGGCTCAGATGCTTTGCAGTCCAGTCACTGCAAGTCACACTTGCAGGCTTATCGATAGATATCCCCACAACAGAACGAGAGAGATCCACCAGACTCTGTCCGGCATTCGGACCATTCTTCTTTGCAGCAAGAGGAGCAAGCTCCACCACGTTATGAACTCCCCAGCCGTAGTCCTCCCTAAGCTTCTGAGCATCTGAGGTGATGCCAACTCCAACGAAATCCACTGTTGGGTCTGCAAGGAAGCTCGCCAACGATACTGGAACGTAGTCCAAGTGATGCAGCTGAACGATGAGACACTGAGTGCCACTGCAGAGCTGGAGCAGTGCGGCCTTGCCATTACGGTCGGAAGAGAGCCACTCGACGTCAAGGCCTACGACAAGCTTAGAGTAGCCGCTGGCAGACCTCAGAGCAGGTAATTGAGCTAGCACAGTGGAAGCCACGCATGTGACGGTGACCGTCACAAAGGAACCAGCAATGTGAGCTCGCACTGTGGAGGTCATGATACGAAAGCCTTGGAGAAGAAGAAGAGGACGACGACTTTTGATCGATGACAACATGAAAGATTCGGGGGGTACTTATAGGGAGCCCATCCATGTCGTTTCCAAGGTGGAGGAGTGGAATGACGAGATTTGGAAGAAGCCGACGAGTCGTGTTAACTGGAGGATAGACATTACGGTGGCTTGGGAACTCTACGCATCATGAATGCAACCTGAATGATCCTGTCGCTAAAGCTCATGACATTGCAGGGTATGAACATTGGAAAGCAGATGAAACCGTGATAATGCAGTGGAAACTGTAATGGCCCATCTATTATGATAAAATTATATATCTTAATTGTATAATCACCATAGCTAATATTTATCGGTCTGATTAACTATTTGGGCTAATTACATATTACCTCTTATACTTGGACCTTATTAGTATCATGGTTCATGTACTTAAAAATTTATATTGGGAAGAGCTGACTAGGGTTGAAGACCATTCGACCAAAGATAAGGTGACGATAAGACTGACGAAGACGAAGACTCTCATGAAGAGGGGGAGACCATGGAGATGCTCAGGGCATGGTTGTTGTCTTGCTTGCCTCTTGGCATAGCGAGAGAGACTGTCGTTGGGATGCTTAGGGAGTGATCATCGTCTTGCCTGGTTCCTGGTGTAGCGAGAGCGACCACTGCTGGGATGCTCAAGGCATGGTTGTCATCGTCGTTGCCACCAAGGTTATCCTCCTTGCAGTCGTGCAACCCAACACATCGACTTGATAGCCAAGCAGAGAGGACTAGGCCCAGCGCTTGTTGACGAAAGGGGGAGAGCTTCTTTAGTGATTTGACGCTATGCATCCACTTCCACAGTAGCATGAGCTGGGCCACCTAGAAGAGGATGAAGGTGGCGAGCTTCAATTGCGAGATGGTGAGCCATGGGAGCGACATCACGTAAGGGGTCAATTGGAGGGAAGTCGAGAGAAGGAGGATGCCTTTGCCGTCGATCCAAGTCTCGCTATCGAAACCAACCATAGGCAACGAGTGTGAGAACGAGGACGATGTGGGTGACGTGGTGTGGGCGAGGATCAAGAATGAGACGCAATGGTAGGTCCTGAGTTGCCTCGCTACGAGGAGGGGCTGCACTGACCCTAAGCATCCCGATGATGCAACAAGACGCGAACCAAGAGGCAAGGCAACTAGGCCTCCCCTCTTTATGAGAGCCTTCGCCTTCTCGATCTCACCGACACCTCTATGGAGGTTATCTTTGACTATGCGGTCTCCAACCCTATCCAACTCCTCTTCATGACCGACAACACACTCACCAAGTTGCTCATCGTAAAAAATAAAAAAAATAATTTTATTTTTTTTTATCTATGAAAAAAAATAATTGATGAAAAAAAACATGCTGTATTTTTCATCAATATAACTGACAACGTTATAAGATAAATAAGATTATTTATTTCATTTTTAAAATTATAAAAATCTTAATATAAATTTTTTAAACACAGAAACCACAATCTAAGTACATGAGCTGCAATTAACCCTCACACATAATGGTAATCGTGTCATTCACAATTTTCACTTGGTCGAATCTTATTAAAACAAAAAAAAAAGACCCCGTCAAAAGTTAATTGCTACTTTTATACTCTTATAGTATTAATATGCCACGGTTCAAAACATGCAACAACGACGATACGTCTGATTCTATACGAGGAAACTCCAATATCACTAATGCTTTCAAAGATTTGTAGGAACGAGCCAGAGAATTGTGTACCACCCATAAAGCACGGAATGCAATCACAGAGCAGGCACTTTCAAATGTCAGGATAATGTTTCAACTGATGTAGTATTGGGTCTGCACATTACCAGCATATGCAGAAAGAAATGTAGTATCTGGCTGAAAAATTAATCTTGATAATTGCAGAAGCAAGTACATTTAAACGCATTAGGTATCAATTAATCATGCCATCGCATGACTAGATTAACAATTTACAGCACGATGTTTACCGATACATTGGAAAATTTTAAACAAAAGCTCAATGATCCCACCCCGAAGGCCGCTTTCTTTCTCTGGGCCTATCTCGAGAACTGCAATCAAGAAAAACAACCGATCAAAAAGAATCGACATATAATACACAGTAGCAAAAAAGTTATTTTGTGAAGTGCATAATCAGAACCCTTAACCATGGTATAAATCTTAAAAGGCCGACATTTCAAATTTCATTTACCAACTTTCAGCCACTCTAAATTCTACTGGGTGAAATTTCCTAGAAGGTTTTTAATTGTGAAGCAGGAAGTGGAGGAAAAATATCACGAAACTGGAAATATCAACTCCTCGAATCATCATAGTGCACCAAAAGTAAAACAATTAAAGTCAAGATTATCATGATTTTGCAGTTTGGTAGATGTGTAAATGCATCCTTAAAAATAAATTAAATCAATTTCTGGAGGCTAACCTTTCAGAGCCTTTCTGATTCCCATTCACGATTCTGCTTCCTTCATCGCCAAAGGCAGGAACGGCTACTGACTGTGCTTTAAATGCCTCTCCACCAATTGAACCGCCAGAAACAAAGCCCCGTAAAGCTGGTTTTGTGCTAGAGGATATAGGAACCTTAGAATTAGAAGAGGCAGCAACAAAATTGCTTTTGAATTGTGCCATCATTCCGGTTTTCAATGAATTGACAGCAGCTGACCGACTCTGAACAGAATGAGATGGTGCTGCATTTGCTGACTCAGGATTGTAACCAATGCCAAGTCCATAATCAACACCACGCACACCTCGCCCACTTCCGCTGCCACCTTTTCCTCTGCCTGCCCCTCTCTTTCCACCTGAGAAAAGGTTTCTTCAAATTACTGAAAGTTATGCCAAAAAAATGTTTAATATAATAGAAATCATGTAAAAGTAACAAGCATGGAAACAATAAAAATATGGACTTTCTACTCCTTGGAATCACATGCAGTAATCTATATACACATACCAGATCCTTTTCTTGCATCACGTTTGGCCCTGAACCTCCCATCCTGAATTCAATTGAAACCTCAATGAACATATTTTGCAAAAAAAAAAAAAAAGATCTAACTTGACATAACACCTTCCAAGCATATACTTGTTCTCGAGAACAAAAGGTTACATGTCTTCAAAAGAAAAATGAATCAAAGGATACAGCTAGGTTAATATTTCTAAAAAGAATCAGATAGGAAAATCAAACAGCAACACCTTCAAGAAACAAGATGGATGGAAGAAAATTCACATCTGTTTAGGTTCAGAATTTGAGTTTTTAGCTGATTAGTTGATGCATTATAAAACAAATGACATGCAGAATAAATACTCAACAGTGTTCTAAGTGCACACCCACCGACTCCAAACTGTATTTTGTTTCAGCATGCAATTATATTTTATAGAATTAATGTTGGCTTGGGTTTAGCTGGCGAACAAAAAAAGCCGGCATCAGGTTTCATTGTTTAAATAAAAAATCTACTTGAATTTAGTTTGTGATGACCTGGTCGAGTTAGTTTTGAACAAAAGCACAACTTCAGGTTTGATTGTTTGGACTAGGACAGGGTGCATCCAGAGTTACGATGAGTTAGGACAGTCCTTCGACCTGACCCAGCATGCCAAGATGCAGAATTTTACAGAACATGTGCAAATTTGAGGATCCAGTACATGCTCCTATGTTAACTAATCGAAGTCCATAAACGATAAATCAAAAATTTTAAAGGCATACCTTCATAGCAAGATCCATCAACTCTGTAGGGACATCTTGACCAGCAGCAATCAAGCTGTTGACTAATTCACCTGCAAAACGTGCTTCCTTTTGTGTGATAAGTGTGTATGCGGTCCCATCTTTATCCCCAGCACGGCCTGTTCTACCAATCCGATGGACATGCATATCCATATCTCTAGCAATATCAAAGTTAACAACCGATTTAATTGACTTTATGTCAAGTCCACGGGCAGCCACGTCAGTTGCAACAAGGACATGATAAATGCCTGATTTGAACTTTTGTAAAATGTCCATGCGGGAGGCCTGGTCCTTATCCCCATGAAGCGCTGCAACTTTAAATCCTTTCTGAATCAACTGACCTTCAATCTCATCCACTGTAGTCTTCTTCGAGGCAAATACAAGAACATCCCCATCATCAACCATTCCAGGTAGCCTCTCAAGAAGCCAAGGCATCTTCTCAGCATCAGAAGGAATTACATTAACAACTTGAGTAATGTCCTCGTTGGCCATTCCCACCTCACCAACTGTAACCCTTGAAGGATCGGAGAGAATTTCTCTTGCTAAACGTTCAACTTTGTACGGCATAGTCGCTGAGAAAAGTAAAGTCTGTCGATCTGGTCTAATTTGACCAACAATAGATCGTATCTGTGGCTCAAAGCCAAGATCAAACATCCGATCAGCTTCATCTAGTACAAGATAAGTTGCCCTAACCATTGTAACAGCCTTCATCTTCAGCAAGTCTATCAGTCTCCCCGGGGTGGCAACAACTATTTCACAACCTGCCTTAAGTTCTTTGAACTGATCAAGTTTGGACACTCCACCATACACAGCAGCAACACATATTCCGTAAGGTTTGGCAAACTTCTTAGTTTCTAGAAATATTTGATGTGCTAACTCCCTTGTAGGAGCACATATTACGCCTATAGGACCCTCGCCTTTGTCAAGTTCAGGCTGATCCAGAATATGGACAATCATAGGAAGAACAAAAGCAGCAGTTTTACCAGAACCTGTTTTTGCAATGCCAATAATGTCTATACCAGAAAGTACAATGGGCAGAGCCTGACATTGTATTGTTGTTGGCTTCTCATAGCCCTGCTTTGTTATCGCACCCATTAATGCAGTAGGAAACCCACAATCTTCGAAGAGTTTGATTGGCTTCGGCACATCAAAACCTGAGACACGTATAGCTAAACTTTTCTGATATTCGGTGACATCTTGATCACTCATTCCTATAAAAAAAAAGATATTAAATACATGATTTAGAGTATCTTTACTATACACTAGCTCTTACATAGCGCCTTGAAAGACAATACTAAGTTAACAATTACAGAGCTGATAAGACCTTCTTAGCTTTGGAAACTGCTGCAGACAAGTCTTTGAAACAAGACCAATACACGATGATTTAACTAAAAGCTACAAAAATGCTAAAGTGTTTAAGACTTTAAATCTACACCTTATGAGGATTAATGATGGAATAATCATATTACAGCAGACAATCATAAAATTTATAACCATATGAAGTGACGCTGCTCAAGAGAGGTGGATTTAACTGACAACTAACCTCATGTGAAAGAAATACTTAGTGAAACAAGGAAGAGTCATGTACTTTAAATAGAAAAAAAGAAAACATTTTAATATTATTTAAAAGAATGAGCGGCAGAGACCAAACTACTAGTATTACTTCTCATCATAATGTTATTTTCAACATATCTCAGCATCTCAGACAGTTTGATAAAAGCTGAGGATCTTAAGTACATTCTCCAGAACATCAAAATCGAGTTTCATATTGTTTCAGTATCAAAAGTCTATCCTTAGCAGACAGTTTGGTTAGTATATCTCATTCCATGAATCATGTTAAGTTTCAAACACCCATAAAGCCTCATGTTTCAACCTAAATCTTATAGTATAGTAAAAACTCTAATAACAAGCAGCCATAGGCATCCATTAGCACAACAGAAAATAACATTACAATTCACCCCGAAAAGTGATACGACCATAATTGACCTTAACTCGGTCATCAAGAACAGCAGAAAAGCTACAAACTTTACCTGATATTGACGGTTTCTCCTCGTAAAAGTCCTTGTTAAAAGGCTCATAGTCTATATTGCTATGGTCCAGTGCCGGAATCGGCTCAATCTTCCTCTTATCCACGACAATGGGATTGTCATCCGAGTCATACTCAATCATCCCTGCATCCACCGCCTTCGCTGCCGCATACACCTCCTCGTCCGACTCATACCCAGCGTGAAGAACCTCCGATGCCAGAGTCAATCCTGCGTCCTTCTTCGACCGCAAGAAGCTCTCGACGGGATCATCATCGTCCTCCTCGTTGTACTTATCGCCCTTATCCTTGGGCTTCGCGGAGCCCGGCGGAGGCGCGCGGATCTCCTCCTGAATGCCCTCCATGAATGCGTCGAGGGGGTCGATCTCGCCGTCTCCGTCGCCGGCGCCATCGCCATCGCCTCCGTTAGGGGGCGACTGGTCGGGGGCGTCAGACTGGTCGTACTCAATGTTGTCGAGGTCAGCGTCCTCGTGGTTGTCGTGGCCACCGACACGGGACGAAGGGGGGACGTAGAGACGCTGCGGTGCCGACGCGCGCTCGAAGTTGTAGGTGGCGGGGCGGTTGATGCCGAACCCCTCGAAGCCAAACTTCCTCTTCGACATGTCTGTCGCGAGATCGTGGAGAGATAGAATCGAATGACTGGGGCTTGAGTCGAACTCCGGTAAATGGAGGGCGAGGTGGAGAAGCCCTAATTAGAGTTGGCGTTTGGGATCGAGAAGAAAGCTAACGAAAGCGAGAGTGGAGAGGCCACCGACCAATTAGACCGGTTAAGGATTGGGTTAATTGGTCTAGTCGAACCGTAAACTCCTTGAGACTGGCTAATGCATCAATATGAAGCGATGATAAATTAAGAGATCATATTACATATCTAATTTTTGGCATACGTGGTACAATCCCATTGGCTGTTAGAGGATAAGGATTGTGTGTCCTCCCTGGCTTCTCAGACCAATTAAGAAATCTCCCTTATCACCATCACTGTTAGTGTAGTCACGGAGAGATTAGCCATGGCGACGGCACCCGCCGGTGTGAGCACCTCCGCCCGAGGCGTCGTCTCCTCGAAGGCGGAGCTCCCAAAACCACAGCTGTCTAAAGGGATGCTCCGCCTTCCATGGGCCAGCCGCCGCCGAGCGTCCTCCCGCCGGCTGGTGCTGGTGGCAAGCTCGCCGTCCACGCCGCCGAACATATCGGAGAAGGTGGTGGAGAGCATCAAGAAAGCGGAGGAGACGTGCGCGGAGGACGCGGCGAGCGGGGAGTGCGCCGCGGCGTGGGACGAGGTTGAGGAGCTGAGCGCGGCGGCCAGCCACGCCAGGGACAAGCTCAAGACCAGTGATCCCCTGGAGGAGTACTGCAAGGACAACCCTGAGACCGACGAGTGCCGCACCTACGAGGACTAGAAGCTGAACAGATGAAGTAGCAACCAACATAGCGAAGAAAGATGAGGTGATTGTTTCTTTGTTGACCTCAGAATCTAAGTCAAGGTTTGATGGTTTGCGTGTGCAGTAGGCTGGTGTTGCATGATGGCTTGTTTAAGGACCCTCAGGTGTTTGATGAAGTGTCAAAATAAGCAGTGTCTAATAGAACTCATTTCTTGTTCTTCAGTTCATAAGCCTTTCTTTATCTTGTGTTATAGTTTTATCCACTTAGGTTTCATCTGCTAATTGAGGGATCTACTTGGAGTTCAGTAGATTTAGATCTCTGTAGAGAAAAAGAACTGAGCTTCGCCAAGTATTCCACTGCTTCAGGAATTGTTATTGTGCTTGCTAAACTAGATAAAATGGGCAATGAAATTACCTTCAGGCTCCTGTAATAGCTTCATTGTTCAAGAATTGGGGGAAAGAAGGCCTTAATAGTTAATACCAAAAGAACAATAAGAAAATCAATAATAAAAATATGAACACAGAAAATAACAAAGGCAAGATTATGTGACCCGGCACTCATTGCTTATGTTCACGAATAAGAATCAAATTCTTCGCCAAGAATAAAGTATAAGTTTCTTTTTAGTTAAACCCAGATTTAACATGAAAGCTCTTTGTTTGTTCTCTCACATGTGAGATCCTAAAAATGTTTCTTTTGCTACCAAATGGTAGTAACAGTAGGAGTATACATTATGACCCTTCTATGCTGAGTATAATATTTCAGTGAAAGATCTACATATTAATTGATCTCTGTAAAGCTTACTTAATTGTGAAATGTCAGACTAAAAGAGAAAAACAACTTGAAGAACTCACTTGGCCTTGTCATCATTCTCCTTCATAAGCAAATGGAGGGTGAACTGACCATGTACTGATTACATATTACCCAGCAAATTGATTGCAGTATTTTCTTAAGATAGCAACTATATTTTGTGGATTTAGAAGCTAAGGTCTTTGGTGTTATCCACAGTCTCCATACGTGTATGATGTAATTTGCTTTATGAAATATTAACTAAGAGTCTCATTGAGCTTCTCTAGTAGGTAGGCACTTAATTGATTCTTGTTTGAGTTTGGCTTTCAATAACAGGAGCAACATTACAACAAAGACAAACATTGTATACTGAACTACAGCATGAAGGAGCTCACAAACCTAGTTGTATCCATGAAACATAAAGAGCAAAACCTGAACTGGGGAACCCAATGGTTGAAGAAAAATGCTTGCCAGTAGGTTTGACATTAATCATCTAGAACTAGAAATTGTCAGCATTAACCATGATCAGATGCATAGGTCAGGGGAGACGCCTTGGCTTGAGGCATGGTTCAAAAGTTTTGTGTTGTAACAATTGCAGTCTTACTGATCACCACTGAGTACAACGACTGCAGCTTCTCTGTCGATTCAGTGAACTGAGCTCTCGTTCATTAACTGCGATGTTAGCAGATTGACTTGCATCTCATTCTGGTTGTTTTGGTTCTTGAAATATTAGTCTTTTCTCCTCTTTTATCTGTCTTTTTCTGGATCTTGTTTTGATATCAGTTGTCTGTTTGTTGAGATGAGATAGATTCATGTTTCAGATTGATATGAACTCCTTTCTGGCAAAAGAAAAAGAAAAGCCTTCAACATTTGGAGAATGTGAAGTAATTTCGATTAATGAGGATGGAAAATAAGATATTTTCTTCTTCTTGATTGATTCTTACTGGCTAAGGAATTGCAAGTTTTGGACTCTAATCTTAATAGAGGATGAAGGGGAGGTTTAAGATTCCTTCACCAGATGTCAACTGATTCCCAAAGAGTGATAGAAGTAGGAAAACTCTACTTGTATGATGTAGGACATAGGGAAGATTCCTGTGATGTTTCGGTCAGATGAAACTTCTTTTGTCCATTTGAGGGCTACAGTTCATTAGAATGGTTAGAGATAGTGGCATCCTTTCCCTCTTTAATCTGTTGAAATTTGTGGCATGATAAAGAAAATTCTTTTTACCACTGCAGAGGAAATTGACCAACATGCTATGTTGCTTTATTGCCTAAAAACTCTTATATGTAAGAACAAGTTCAACAGGAAGAGTGACAGAGACCAAGAGAGTATCGTATTCTCGGCTTGGCACAATTTTTACACTTTTGAGTACTCTTAAATATTCTTGTCAGTGATATGAGTAGAACATAATAGCTATGTTCATAATCATATTTTTGTTTAATTATACCTACATAAAGAGAAAGTGTTTGATTGCTACTCTCAAGTGTCAGAATAGCATAGCCCTCTGCCTTTGCCTATACCAACTCCTAATGCAGACACCAGGTAATTGGTAAGTGTACTGAAGCTGCTTGTTATGATAACTACAGCTTATCTAATTGCTACTAGAGGTTATTTATTCCATCAGTAAGTTTAGGAGTTTCCAACTGCATGAGATTGAATGCTTTCTTAATGTTGATTGCTCTTAAATTATGTGTTATTCGGTCTTTTTCATGATTCAAATAAAGAAACTAAAATTTTAATTTGTTCTTGCACTTCATTGCTTTCCCTCCATTGAATGAAGGTCATGTGCAGTATCAGAAGGTTGGTGGATCAAAGTGGATGATTTAATTGTGGTGAAAGCTCAAGAAGCTCAAGAAAAAAAAGAAAACCATAAAAAAAAGATTAATGTAATTAAAAAATAACACCTATGAATTATGATAAACCTTGAAAGAAATATTTTTTCTTTTTGTGGTGGTGAAAGAAACATTGCAAAGTTGATGATAAAATATTATTTACAATATTATTTAATTAATATGATGAGGCATTTGTATTAGTCACACACCTTGGTAACATTATAACTTTTATTACTTCAGCAGCTCATAGATGATGATTATTATATCAACTTGATGTAAAATTAATATTTTCTGAATGAAGAACTAGACGAAAATATTTATGTGAAAGTCATGAAAGTATACTACATAAGTTGAAAAAAACACTTAAATGGATTGAAGAAATGATCATAAGGTGAATCTACTTTGTACCAAAAACAAAAACATGCTCAAGTATAATCATCATTGCTCTTTATATTGATGATTTTGTATTTGATATGAGTATAAAAATTGAGATTACAAATTAATATTCAGAGATATTTTCAAATAATGCTGCCTTGATTTACTCATATAGATGACCTTGAAGAAAAGTTGATGCCTGGAAAATTTGCGAAGCTGATGATGATACTAAATAATAACTTACTAAAAAAATATATTTTCCCAATTTTTTTAGTGATATTCTTTTAGTGATGCTATCCCATTAGGATCTTTTATATTCTTACGACGATATAGATGTATGTTACAAGTTTTTATTTTTAATCTTTTTCAAACGGATTACGGGGCTGCTTTAGGCTATATACATGGGATTTGATCGCACATTCTTATCAAGGTCAATATGTTTATGAGTTAAACTAAATTATAATAATTATTATCAAGGTCCGCCATACTGTACCGTACTGGAGTTTCGACCCGGGCTCGGTACGGTACGGTACCGGCGTACCGAGCAGTACACCTTGGTGTACCGATATTGTAGCAGTGCTACAATGTAGTACTGTAGCACTGTAGCGGTACAGGGCGGTCCGCGTACCGAGTACCTGGCGGACCGGTACGCTTCGGTACGGCAGACACTGATTATTATAATATCATATTATCCTCTCTTTTTTTCATTTAGAGCCTAACACGTGATGATCATGTGTTCGAAAATGAGAAAGAGCCAATCGACAAATATGTCATGTTAGTAAAATCAAAATAAATAATATTTTTTGTTCGTTGAAAAGATCGATTATAAAAGACAAAGACAAACAGCTACCCCTTACTCACCTTAAAAAATAATAATTAAAAAAATAATAATTTTAGTATCGAAATGATCATATCAAAACCCTCCTTGACATTGAGGGAAGCATCTCAAGTTCCACAATCAATAGCCCTTAGTGCTTTGGGCAGCATCAATTCTCCTGATGTAGGTCGGATCAAGACCAAATCAGACTGTTCATTTGTCTCTCTTTGGTTTTGGATCGGGCTCAATTGTAATTCATTAGAAATTCTATTCACATAAGTATATATCTTATTCATTTTCTGACTCATTCAATATAAATAAATTATGATAATATAAGCATCCTAATTAATATATATTAATTATATTTATAAAATAATAAAAATGGGAAAAAAAATATATTGATGATAATATTATTATTATTTTTGGGTTGGCGCGAGAATATAAATTATCCACCGACACTAATCAAAATAGACCAACCCGGACCCATGCGGGCCGGTGAGCGACGGTCCGGCTTGAATCGTCGTTATAACTAGGGTTTTGCGCCTAATTATTTCATCGTCTCATTCTGGGTTCCGTGGCCACGGACCACGTCGATCGCATCCATCTCCGCTCGACGGTCGCCGGAATCGCGGCCGCGTCTCATCCTTTTGGTCGCTTGTTCTTCCGATCTTTTGTTGATCTGATCGTCGTGTCTCGCAAGGATGGTAATTTATCTCTAGTTTTCTTTTCTCTTTGGTGAATTCTTCTGCGACAGATGTTGATGTTGACTTCTTGCCACTACGCTTCAGCTTCCGCTATCACTTCTCAAGACAGCACAAGGGCATCCTATGGTAAGAGGATCGGGTGTCTTTAGCTTCTCTCGTTTTCGTCTTAGGTTTTTTGCTACTTTGTCGGTAGTGCTCGTGTTTGATGTGGCGTTTTGATGGGCAGCTGGTGGAGTTGAAGAACGGGGAGACTTACAATGGTCACTTGGTGAACTGCGACACCTGGATGAATATACACCTCCGTGAGGTTATTTGTACCTCAAAGGTAAAAGCTTTTTTCTTTCTTATTTTCGTCTATTTTGTTCTTTGTTTTCAGTTTTGGAATTTTGATGGTGTGGCTCATATTCATGTTTCTTATAGGATGTCATTCTGGTTGTAGGATGGTGATCGCTTTTGGAGGATGCCTGAGTGTTATATTCGTGGGAATACCATTAAGTATCTTCGAGTTCCAGACGAGGTATGCATCATAATCTTGTGATAAAAATGTGGATCTGTCATTCTGTCTTTCCATTAGGTTGACTGCTTTGCCTTGTCTTTTTTCTTTGGCTACAAGCTATCAGATGTGGTAGATATAGTCCGGATGGAAGTATTCAGATTGAACGTTTTATGCCTGCTGATTGAAGAAACTTTTCTGCATAGTTTATATTAGACTGAATAACAAAGATCAGCTGGAAACTTGCTATAGTTGGCCATGTAATTGGTGCCAGGTCCTCTTTTTTTTTTTTTTTTTTCTTTATGAATCTGGAAATGAACACTTGCTAAATATGTTTTGGTTCACAACAAATATCTTGTGAGCCTGGGTTGAAACCCATGATCTTTATAACTACTTATGTTTCTGATATAGTTGTATAGATTATTTGGCCTCCTATTAAGGTAGAATTTCAATTAGTTATAGTACTGATAGACAATTAGTGCCTTAGATGGCAATTGCAAAGCTAGATGGCAATATAGGTTGAGAGATTCAGTAGTAGGTGGAGGCATAGTTGCAATAACTAGAGTAATCATCAATTCATCAGAGCCTTAGGTCACAAAGAGGGGAGAATATGTGGAAGAGGCAGAGGGGGGATGACAAAGGAGGGCAGCAAAGAGAGGAGAGAAGAGGGAGGGCAGTGGTGGTGATAGTTGTTGGCTTTTGAGAGAGGAAAGATGAGAGAGGAGAGTTGATTAGGGAGGGAAGAGGGTGGCAGCAACGAGTGTTGGCCTCAGAGAGAGGAGAGAAGAGAAGGGAGAGTAAAGGAGAGTGAGGATGACAGTGGTGGGGTTGCTGGTGAATAGGGAGGGAAGAGGGTGGGAGCCTGATGAGAGGCATACATAACTTCTTTAACTTATTCATAATGATATCACATATCAAGGAATGTCGTTTCAAGTATCAGACCCATATTGGTCGTTGGTCGGATCGATCGGCACCTGTGTACTAACCCCTATACACCAATGTAATGGTGACTCGAAGAGGAAGAAGGAGAATAGGAAGGGGTGATGGAGGAAGAGGATGAGGAAGGAGGATGAAGGAGAAGGAAGGCAGGGGTAGAAAGAAGAGGAGGCAGTGGAGGGAGAGGGGTAGGAGGAAGAGGAGGGAAGTATGCTCGTTGGCGGTGCACAGTTTGAGGTGGACAACTGAAGGAGGTGAGCACTAGCCTTAAGGAGTATTAATTATTTTTTTTAATGGGTCGGAGTGAACTGCCCCTGTGAAGAGAAAGAGGAGAGGAGTAAGTGTACCTGTTGGTGGTGCATGCTGAGCAACAAATGACTGAAGGAAGAAAGCCTGAAAAAGGCTCATGAATCGAGCCCTAAAGAACATTAATTATTATTTTTTAATAGATCGAAGTGGACTGCTCAAAGCTGGGGTGGTTTGTGTATGAGTTCATAATTGGACCGATATGTATCACCCATTTTGTAGTGGTCCAGGTGAAACAGCGGTTCATGATATGTATGATATTCTCTCTCATGGTTGTAAAATATTCTTTTATAACTTTTATTAAATATTTAAAAAATTTCCAATGTATATTTAATAATATTTAAAGATGAAGCTTAAAATATTTATGGTATAAACTTGAAGCTGAAATTTTTTTAAAAAGGAAAATAAAAATGTTCAATCAAATAGGGATGATGAGTATACCTCTATGCTTGCTAGGTTTTGTGAAGTTCATGGTTTTATCTGTGAAGTTACTGCCTCTTACGCACCTTAATGGAATGGAGCTCTGGAATGGGTAAAAAGAAGACAATGATATGGTTAATGTTCAATTTGTTAGTTTCAAACCTTTTAGTGTATGGGGGTTTGTGTGACTTTCTGCATGTTAAATCTGAGTTCCTTATGAGTAAAGTGACAAGACCTCTTATGAGCTTTGAAAAAATAGAACAACAAGTTTAAAGGTACTTTAGAGTTTAGGGATATCTTGCTAGGCTAGCTATATGTATGTACCAAAATGAGGGAATTAGCTACAAAAGTTATAGTTAGTGAATTTATAGGAAATTCCTAAAGTAGTTAAGCTTGCAGGTTTCTAGTAGTTGAGATAAAAGTAAATCGTATAGATCCGGATAACATTTTAGGGGTTCAAGATGCATCATTTAAAATATCTTTCCTCTTTTGAGTCGGCCCTAAATCTTCATGAAATGTATGTTCTTCTAGTCAGCCCTTTGAGAATACCCTATTATTCTCAAAGGGGGAAGCAGACTGGCTCAAGAGTCTACCTGCAAAAATTCTATTGCATGCATTGCTATAGCTAAGCAGCTTTTGCTATGGCCAAGGGAAAACCCTACAATAGAAAGCCCATCAGATCGATCCACGTGAGGCATGAAAGAATTTAGTTATTGGATCAAGGCTCTATTTTTATTAATCATGTGTGATCTAATAATAACCTAACTGATTATTCAACTATGGGAATCTTTGGAGAAATAATAAAAAATCAAGGGGAATGAGGTTGGCCACATCGCATGTCATCTTGACAATCTAACCTTGTGATTGGGTACCCAAAGAAAAGGTTCATTCGGTAAGAACAAATTGTTGAGCACTTAAATAATTTCTATAATCATTCATATGATGTGCAGTGCTATCCTGCAATTTGAGAGGAAGAGCTTCACTCTGTCCATAGCCTTCAAAGAGGGTTTGAATGTCCTTGAAGAACTCATCTATATGAGTGTCAAAGTGGTGCTGCTTTCTATGGGAATTCACTATTCCTTAGAGCACTTATGATTTTGGGATGCAAACCTGTAAATGTGATTGAAGTTGACACTATGCATATTGTATTTGTCATTTCTATGAATAACACTGAGTACAAGTCACCATGAATATTCCTGATTGATTGTAGCGATATACTTGTGACATTAACATTATGCAATTGTAGTGGGCATCAGTCACTTCCACTATTCACAGTTTTTTAATCTATAACTTTGCTTAATATTCTTATTCTTGTCCCAACAAAATATATAATTTTTTGTTGAGATTTAAGTCTCAAAATTGGAAGAATATGTACCTTGTCCCTATTCAAAGGCTACATATGATGGAAGAACTGCTGCAAGATTAAGAGAACAAGTGAGAGATGTTGGGACCACCACATATTGATTTGCACAATATCCATGTGCCCACTTTGAACATTCTTAAAACATTCAAAACTGGAGATGTATAAATTATGTATTCTTTGATGAGAATCATACGAACAACCCTTCACTTATGGACACATTTCTTCTTCCACAGTTCTGTTTTTTGGGGCAAGCTATGATATTTCCACGGACGATATTTTTGACATGCTTCTAAACCCCTTTGCCTTTAAATTATTTTTATTTCACAAACATAGGTTTCCTTCTTTCGTGTCTTGTTAAATATATTGTTGAAAGCCACATATTTGTTGATGTTCTTTTCTTTTTTTCTTTTTGGTTTCTTATCTGTGCGAGGTTTTTTTACTACTATATGTAGTAGCTGATGTGTCTGCAATAAGCACTTTGTTAATTTGAATTATTATGAAAATATGTTTCATGACCGACAATTTGATTGATTGTAACTTTTGCTGTTCTAGGTGATTGATAAGGTACAAGAAGAAACCAGCAAGAGTCGCACTGGTAATTTTTGAGATTCTTTATGCTTTAGAATTATTTATAAACCTAAGCTACTGTGAGATTCTTGATGTCCATGTTAATTCATGAGTTCATATGATATAATGTGTAGCACATCTTTTTCATGGATGACTACTGTATACCAAAAATAAGGACAGTAGATGAAGAAAATGAAGTTGTTGCTCTTTTGGCTCCCAATCTTTTTCATATGATATAATGTGTGGCACGTCTTTTTCATTTACCACTCTGGTGGGCAGTTGTCACCATGGACCATGGTGTGTCACAAAGTGGGACATACATGTCATCCTGTTTTAAGGCTTTAGTGTGAATATGAAGGTGTGTGAAACATAGCATAGTAGATAATTTCATATTGGACAAAGGTCAAAAACAAAATATTAAGCAAGCCCAACCTCATGTGCTGTTTTTAGTCTGATAGTTAAGGATTGTATTGGTTCAGATCCTAGGCTAAGGAGCAAACCATATATTGGCGGTCTAATTTCAACTTGAACTGGATAGCTGGCAGTTCTATTTGAGAGTCCATGCAGTGTCGGAATGCAGTTTTTCTTCGTGTTCAACATCTGGTGCTATTTTCATTTCTTGGATGTTCTTGCTGCAGATAGGAAGCCACCTGGTGTTGGTCGCGGAAGGGGAAGAGGTAGAGACGATACCAGTGGGAGGCCTGCCAAAGGCATTGGACGTGGTCAAGATGATGGAAGCAGCAAAGGCGGTGGTCGTGGAAGGGGTGGAGCTGGTGGTAAAGGTGGTGGTGTCAGAGGTAATCATTCACTGATTTCGTCCATGCATTTAATAGTTATCTGGATGATGAAACCCAATCGGCCCTTTTTGTGCCCTTTTAATAGTTATATGGATGACGAACCCAATCTGCCCTTTTCATGCTCATGATCTTTTATGATGGACTTCAAATTCACAGGTGGAGGGCGTGGGCGTGGCTGATACAAGTCAGCTAAAGAGACTGCTACTGCAAAGGCAAGTGTCACACTTAAAAGGCTCTTATTGTTTTGTTGCACAGTTTACTTGAATCTGAAGACGAATTTAATGTATTATGGTTGCGGGCTTTGTGAATCTTTTGCTGCATGATTACTTTGAGGTATGTGGTGGAAGGGCTTTAGATAATCGCACATAAAACTTTGAATTTTTATTTTTTTCTGGTGGATGGCTATACTTTATATTGCGAGATAATTTTGGTGTTCTTTTCCGAACAAAAGTTGTGGCTTTGCAGTTATAGAACTTGTGACAATCAATGCATATCTTCTGTCTTATTTTACTGAATTCACCATAAAGGCTAACTAGTTCATTCAGTCTACTACCGAGAAGTCTATATAATTACATCATTTGCAAACAGCTCGAATGCATATTTCACAGATCTAATTCACCATATATATCAAAAATGCTATTTTGTGTTTGCATAATTGTTCTTATTGGACATTAAGCAGGAAGATACTAGATGTAGGGTTTCAGTATTGAGCTCTTCTCTGCCTTATTCAACTTTTGCTTTTTCTTCTTTTTGTGTCAGAGAAAGGATACTTTTATTTGTGGACGAGTTTGATGGGTACAAACAGCTCCTTCAGCACCAGAGCCCAAAATGTCATCTAACACAGTAGAACATGTTGAGACTTATCACTCCTGAGATCTTCTTTTCCTAAAACATCATAGATATAGCTCCTCTCTATTTTTGAGGGAATTAATCCTTTGCTTTGAACATATGAATGAGTTGAATGGAGTCCGATGCATCGATGACTCCTGCAAAGTCCGATCTATTTTGTTGTGAGAGATGTGATCTGTTGTTGCAAGACGAGAAAAGAACGATCAGGGAAGTTCATTTTGGATAATGTATTCCTAATGGATCATTTTGATTCATCCACCACTCATTGATAATCAAGATGATATCAACAAATTGTTTGGGGGATAGATGTTGCAGCCCAAACCAAATGGTTTGGGCGATATGAACTTGTCGAGGTCAAACCTCATCCTATTAGCTAATGCTTTGGCTGTTATCAGCTGATTAAACCAAAAACTGGATTTCTTGGAGGTGAAAATAAGATGAGTTTACCCCAGCATAGGGGCAACTTACTCTGTGTGAAAAAGGGCTAATCCCATATTTCCATCTATCCTTAAGACTCTATTAGCTGACCATATCCATAGACTATATTTAAATTTTTTTTAAAAAATTATATTTAGGATCTATATAGTTTTGAAAGCCAAATAAATAATTTCATTTCGTCAATTGCATGAAAAATATAATCCGTGATATCACATGCTAGATTAATAAGAAAGTGATGAAAAAAATAATTTTAATTTTTTTTTTATTTTCAACATGTGATATGTTGAAATTATTTTTTTATCGATAATGTCTTTAAAAATAGAAACGATTTTGTTGAGTACGAATTAGACTCAATTTTTTTCAAATCAAAGTTCAATTCGATTCCAATCAAATCGAGTTGATATGAAGTTTGATCTTAACTAGTGAAGCAAGAGGTGACTTATAGATAGCAACAAAGATGGTCAAATAAGTTGTGTGGGTGGAGGGGAGACACGCAACACGCTTGAGATACCCCTTCGCCCAATCACATTAGGAGTCCTTCCATCGCACCAGTGTATAAGAGAGCTAATTATATATTACCTCGTATAGTTAGACTTCTTTAGTATTTCGATCCCTAGATTTAAAATTTTGACATTAAAATTCATATAATTATAAAAGTGAAACATTTAGCTTCATTTACCTTAACGTTATCAGTTTTATTGATAGAAGCATGAAAATGATAAGCAAAAAGGTACTTTCAACGTCATAGTTATATTTTCGATTGTGACGGCCAGCGATGTCGTTAGAGGCCGTGGATGACTATTATGGATGAGGAGGGAGAGCGACGGTGAGAGATGATGCAAAAGGAGAGAAGGAAGAGGATGACGTAGATGTTGAGTTGCATTTACGTTGGCGCTCCTCAACAACTACATCGATGCTGACGCAAATGTAAAGCGGATGAAGGATCGCTCGGTATTTGCATTGACATCGACATAGATGCAGATCGATGTTGTTTTGCATCTATTTCTGCGTCGATGTTGATGTAGATATCAAACGACATTATGCATCTACATTTACGTCGGTGTCGACATAGTTGTCGAGTGGTGTCGACGCAGATGCAAAACATTGGCATCTGCGTTGTCGTCTTCTTTCTCTCCTTTTGTCTCATCTCTTGTCGTTGCTCTCTCTCCTCATCCACAATAACCACCCGTGGCCACCAATGACGTTGTCGTCCGTCACCACTAACGTCATCCGCCACCATCCAAAACGTAAATGAGACATTGAAATTATTTTTTTACCTATTGTTTTCGTATTTTCGTCAGTAAAACCGATAATGTTAAGATAAATAGAGTTAGATATTTTACTTTCATAAAATTTTTAATATAAATTTTTAAAATTTAAGGATCAAAAAGACTAAAGAAGTCTAATTACTACTTAGCCTCGTATAAGATAGAGGCCGCAGCCCTTTAGAAGCTGTTGGTAGATCACAACCTTCTTAAGTCGCAGGCTTCCCGGCAAAACCTGCAACTTCCTCATCTCTTCTTCCATAGTAGCAGTTGGTTTCTCTTCAGCGGTGAGAAGAGGAGAGAAGAAGAAGAGACGACGAGGGGAAAAAGATAAGACAGCAAGTGGCAGCATCACGTTCGATATGCTTTCTTCTCGATCGGAGCCTCCAGGAGAGTCTGAGAGAGATCAACTAACGTCAAACGCTGTTGCACCTTCTCCGACGATCATCAGCAATAAGAAGACGTCCGGCCTTCTTCGCCGACGAGACCAACAACCCCTCAGGCTTTTCTATCGACTTAAGAGCCTGTGTTCTTGCCCAGAAGGGGAGAGGAAGCAAGGGCGGCGCTACTGCGCTGTTTCCAACAACTACCGAGTTTGTTCAGCTTTCCGATTGGATGCCGAAGCTATTCCCTCCGCGGGCAACATCTTCTTCAATATCTCCCAACAGCCTCGGCCCCATTGAGAAGCTATCATCCCCCCTTCGCTCAAGAACTCTTTAGTCTTCTTTAGGTAATTTTAATTCTTTGTCGAGTATATTAATATTTTCTTTCAAAGCTATATTTATTATAATAAAAGTATAACTGTTTCTGTCAAAACATTTCAAAGTAATTATAAATTATCCCGCATTAGTTATCTTTAACATCTCGATCCTATTGAAATCCATATTTACGAAAATAAAATATTTAATCTTATTTTTTTTATATCATTAATTTTATTGATAAAAATATCATACATAATCAATGATAAACTCTAGTGTATTTTCATCAATAGAGTTAATGACGTGAGAAGAAACAAAATTAACTTTTAAAAATATAAAAATTGAAATACTAAAGATAATTAATTATAGGAGATAATTTATAATTAACTATTTAAAAAATAATATCGGATCGATGAATCGTCAAACTAAAATCCAATATAGACCATTAAGCCCCATAAGATTGAGAGATGCTTTGATAATGACAATGGAACGACAATCCAGAAGAACGCCCAGAAACTATCAAGGTTGCTTATCACTTAATAAAAGAACACAACAATCCAGAAAGATAATGATAATCCAATCAATCAATGGAAATAAGATCATGTGCTGTGTCAAAAGAACCCCTGCAAGTGCGCATTATTCATAGGTGGCAGTGAGGCATTCCTCGAAGCACAACCTGCACAGCTCGATGATTTCAAACATATTTCTCATAAGTTAAGCTCACAGATGACGGACTCAAATCAAAAGGATGATTTCATTCTATACTTATTCTATGACTTCATCAACTGTTAAAGCAAATGAAATATCAGCTTATTCCATCCTGCTTACAATAACAAGGCTCAAAATATGATCGTGTCTTGTTTTATACTCTTTAACCTATGTACATGTTGCTGATCAACAGGCTAACTCAACCATCTGCTCATTTTTATTTGTATCGGTTTCAACAAATAAATCCAAAACCTCTTCGACTCTATCTACGCTCTACAACCTCGTTACAAAATTAGTGCTGAGAAATACATTTCGTTCACTGATTACCATTATAACATTGCTGAGCTCCTGCAGTATTCACAAAAAATTGTGGTCGTCCATCGGACTGGACCAGCTACAGCCAGCAGACCAACCCAAAACACCAAGGATCACATCCACACTCGAACATGCATTCACCTATAATCGCTTTATGAATAAGAAACAACATATACGGTTAGAAAAGAAAGAATTAAGATGAGCAAATCATACCAGGTTGTCCGGTGTTCCTTCAAAATGAAACAACATTACACCCATACCCCTTCTTCTGTCAATTTCTGCCTGTTTTATAGAAACCTGAAGGTTAAGGCTGAAAATGCAACCATAAATCACAGAACTAAAGTCATAAAATGTTTGATTATCACTAACCACACAAGAGCATATCCTAATCCCAACAGCCGTCAGCGCTGATGAAACTTCAGCCATCATACCTGGAATGGTGTAAATGAATTAGAAAGTACAGAATATATTTGCACCTAGAACATGGAAGTTGCATGATTCTAGATAGGCTTTCATCTTGACAATAGAGAACAAACTTTTCAGGTTGCATATCACCACGGATGGAGAGTGACAATAAATTGTTACCTTTGCGATCGATACATACTACACAAAACCACATAATTGAATTGCCTTCAACATGGTGCCACAATGCAATTTTGCCTGCTTTCCAGCTTTCTAAACCAGGTAACACCTCTTTATATGTAGGAATCTTTCCATATATAAACTCAGTAAAAGCATCATCTCTGGTCATTGGATTGCCATTGATCTTCATACACATTGTCTGCACAATCTTGTTGTACTTTCCATTGATTTTAGGCAAGTCACTAGTGTTCCGAACTGGTAAAAGGTCATGCTTTCTCTCTGTGGAAGTTGATTCCGTGGCAATCGCAAGCATCTTTTCCCATATGGATTTTCTTTTGTTCGGTGAAGACCTGGAAAACGTCTGTTCATATTCACCCCCATCCTTGAGATCGGCAACAAAATCGTTAACCGTATCTGCAGTTATTTCAGTTGCAGCAAGTGCAGCTTGCTCCCTCAAAAACTGATAGAAGACAAAGCTTCATGAAATAACCAGACAACCAAAAATATTCAATAACAGTAAAATTTAAATGACTCCTACTTTCATGATTTTGTGTCTGGCACTTCGAGTCTTTGCATGCTGCAGCCATTGCTGATGCCTTTGGAAAGCTGATTTGCTTGATAAAGCCTGACAAAAGATTAAATTACATTGAACTAATGAAATATGGCCAGTCAGAGACTTGAAACTTTGAAGAATGGCTTGATTAACTATAACTATCACTGGGGAATCAAGTCAAGGATTTATGTAAGGTGCTAAAGTGTGGAGAAGACCAATGTAAGAAATCAGCCGAAGGACTCTAAATTAGTGATAATAAGCAAAAGACCATTCAGCTCAGTTTCAATTAAGGCAACAAGTCCAACTAATAACATTGTGAACAACAATGCTTTTCTCTATATTATCATAATTTTATACTTTGTAAAATTTAGACACAAGTATAAGAACCATTTAAACAAATTGTATGAAGTATTAGGGGGTCAATCTTATATTTGACATGTCTTAGACCTTTATATAAATGATCTTATCATAAAAATCATACATTAATATCAGCTAGGAAGACTGTACAAGTATCCTGACATGTTTTAAGGATCAGGTAAGTTTCGGTGTTTAACATGGATTGCCACAGATGCGGTACAGCAAGCATTTTGCAGTATCTGAGCTTCATAATTACATATCCTAAAACTAATAATGTGGAGAGAACTGCAGGAATTGCAATGTGTAAATAGCATAATAAATACCATAGTTGGGTCCACAGTACGTTGTCTCAGAAGAACATTTTGCCCAAGTAATTTATTAGTATGCAACCATAAACCTCCAAGTTTCATCACCATCTTAAAAATCATCTACTAAGTATTTGAGAGAGGTAAGGATAATGAAGAAAAAGTATTTACTTGATGCAACTATTATAATTACAAATAAATGCTTGTTTTCTGGAAAACAACCAACAAGAAAAATAGATATATAACACAAACATTTTAAGAAAAGGGTTCCAATTACTGACATTGTAGGTGATTATCTCGACAACTTCGGCATTGGCAAGGATATGCATGGGTGAAACAAGATTACCATTGACCTGGAAAGAGGGAAGAATTTCAACATCAAATTTCATTAGCAATGTCAAGGTCTAACCACAAATTTTTAATGGTGTACCTTCGCTGCGACCATATTGTTTCCAATATCAGTGTGAATCATATAAGCATAATCAATCACAGTTGCACCCTTAGGGAGGTTTTTAATCTACAGTAACAAATATCAAGTAATTGTAGAATATGAGGCTGCACAGTTGTTGCTAAAACAAAACTACTCCTTAATTGGCCCACCTCTCCTTTTGGCGTAAAAACAAACACCCGACTACCCAACAGGTCTCGCATGACAGTATCAACAAATTCCCTAGAGCTCATGTTACCAACAAACTCCTGCTGCCATTCTCTGATAGCATTGAGCCAACCAATCTGGAAAGTGTACAAAATATATTTTTCAAAAGAAATAGATTCACAAAGTACCAAAATAATACCATAAGGTGACTACTTGAATGCCCTCCTATACAACAAGCAAAAATAGCTTGCATACCCTGAGAGCAAAATCAGTATTGTTCAAGCAAGTGGTCTTTCCTTTTGAATTTCTCCCACCAGGTATTTCTTTCCCTACCAAACCAGGAACTACTCTTCCACTGTAATGAGCAGCTATACCTCTTTCAGCTATTAAATCCATGTCCTCTGTTCTTATCTGTCAATTTAAAAGTACAGAAACAAGTTATACTCTCAAGGCGATTAACTAGAAATACCATAGAGAGAACATTTATACACTGTAAACTTTCCACATCAAATTTCCCATGCAGTTATGAAGAACATGTGCTTTGAAATAACCTGAACCTCCAAATGGAACATGCTCTCATAAAGAAAGGGCATCACTGTGGTATGGAGGCTTTGGTAGCCATTGGGTTTTGGAGTAGCAATATAATCTTTGATCTGTCATGTATGAAATTCAGTTTATCAAACACTACAGCTGTGATAATTTCTTTTGAAAATGCAGCTAAGCGGAACTCACAGCTCGAGGTATGGGGGTCCAGATTTCATGAACAAGGCCAAGAACATGGTAGCATATCTAAATATTAAAAGAAAATAATAAGCATTGGTCACAAAATAATGGCATGCTATGAACACATGTGATTTGCCACCTGTTGTGCACTACAGAGAGGTCCAACTCCATTGCAGGTTTTCGGTTTTATAATAATTCGGAGCTGGTAATAAACAACTAGAGTTAGCATTTGGAAAATCAGACCAGACTATGATACATAATAATGAAGATCAGTCTAAATTTATTTAAGCTGCTAAGGCATTTATTCGGACCTGTGCAATTTGGTTGATCTCGTGAATTGACCTCTTCGATTTCAGCACAGCTTTGTACACACTATCATATGCTCAAAAAATAAATCATCAGTCACATGAACGAATGATAAGAACAATCAAAATCCCCATAATAGCAACACTGCTGAAGAAAATAATTAGCAATGATGTACTTTCAGTAGTTTAACTACAAAATAAAGGATACTATACAAGATAAAAGATTGATCAGAAGGGAAGATTACATAAAATATCAGTGTCAGTGCCATAGGATAGCATGTAGTTGGTTAAAGATCCTTGACTCTTTAATATAGGTTGGAAGGCATATGTCAATCTTAATTTATATCAGTCATTACAAAATCAACCCATTCAGAAATGAGAAAGCTTAACACTTTTGCAAGACAGTATTAGCCAAAAAGTTGCATCCAACAACACCTGAAATCTAGGGTCTCCTCCCACAAAGTTGTGTTGGCCGATGGGTCTTTTCAAGCACTGAACTAGCGTGGTTTAATATCTTAAAGATAATGCATGGAAACCAGAGAAGGCGAAACAACGAAAGAAGCTAGAAAGGAGATTTCAGACTCTGAAAAGGTAAGTATTTTGGCTATTACTTATAATTGATGGCTTTTGTTCCTATTCTTTGTTTTTATCAGTTTCATTTTGTTGAATCACCTAGAAGGAAGAGTGATTCTTTAAAATATGCTGGCAGCACAGTATACTAGCTGCTGGCCAAAACAGGGAGTACCACCGAGACTAACAAACTTGGTTTTTAGTCTGACCTTTTGAAGAGCTGGCAATAGTTGCACTAAGGCTAAATGAATCAAGAGTGTAGATCTTGAACTTATTCTTTTATAAAGATGAATTTGCCAATCCTTAACTTTACTATTAAGGAGACTACTGTAACTTTGTATGTGCCAAAAAGTGGCTATCTCTAATGAAATTTTGACCTGCTTGAATAAGTCTTTAAACCTTGTGGAAGGTTATAGAAAATGATTCTTCAACTTCTATTACTGTTAATTTCTAAGCATGAATAAGATAAGATGCAAGGACACAATCTCAATTCTCAACATCTTGTCATGGAAACCTAGCTTTCAACCTTCTAAGAGGCAATTCAAATCTTGACGAAAACACTAACTAGAATGACACTTGACTTTTTCAGGAGGCACAATTTTACATACTACTGTGCCCAATCTTTGCTAAAGCCTAAAAGCCTAAAACAAAGAACAAATGGAGACATGCACAAGACTTCAGTAGCCTACAGCTACAACCATAGACTAAAGCATTTTAAGCTATGCTGGAAAGTTCAGCTCCAACATGCCAATAAGTTATTTGGGTTACTATTAATGACATCAGAGTATATCTGTGGGTTTTGTGAAAGATAGCTTCTTCTTGCCTTCATAGATACCCAAGTAGTCCATCATCTGGAAGAAACAATTGATAATCTCTTCAAGATTGACTGGCCTACTATTAGTAAATTAGGTTTTAATCATTTTGGACTATATAGTCAAAATCAACTTCACATAATATACCAGAGAGTTATGAGATATGGAATGAGCACATGAGGCTACATCTGATCATCTTTCCTCCTCGATTCTCAAAACAAATGAAAATATGCATTGGAACTCATTCATTAAGATGCAACTATATTTGATACAGTGCACATTCAAACATAAATTGAATATCAAATTATTTATGTATTTAACAATGAGTTTACTTGTAAAATCACTTTATATAATCTTCCTCATCTCCACCTGAATATTCTATCTGTCTGCCAATTTGTGTGATAAGTGATCAAAGTAGATAACTCAAATATTAGAAGTAGACCAAGACTGAAGTCTTTGTATTGACCTGTACAGCTCTTTACAGACAGACCGCACTTCTGTTTTCACTGAAACAAGATCCAAAAATTGGTCCTCTTCGAGTCTTTGCCTTAAGATCTTCTTAGCCTATCAAGAATGAGTGTTGAAATAATTTTCCCTTTACAAACATAAAGGTTTATGATACCAAATAATTGCAATATTAAATAATAAATTATTATTTAAGTCATATTTAATTAAGATGAAAAAAAATTACCTCATCTAGTTCTTTCTCATAATCTCTATAAAGATCTTCAACTCTTTTCTTAAGCTCCGCGAAGTCACTAGGATTTGTATACAGGAAAGACAGATATTCTAGTTCTGACTGCAAAAAATATGACAGTTAAAGTTGTAACAATCAGAACAAGGATTTAAAAATAAGAGTCTGACAGCCTGAGTCATAAAATCAATCAAATGCACAAACAACTTTCCCAAATTATCTCCAGGCCTGAAAGAAATCAATGCGAACATGATTTCCATGCATCCATGTAATCAGCTTTAGCCCAGGCTGCTTCCTACTGGATGGTATTTGCTGGTCCAAGCCTAAACTGGCACACAGAAAATGGTTTTTCACTTAGCCAAGTTACCATCAGATAACCAGCAGAAACTGAGCTTACAGTCCAGTTTCTGCCATTATCGGGCCTGAACCAAGTGGTAAGCCGATCCCAGTTCAAGAATTTAAATGGCTTTATTCCCTCTTTCCTGTCCACGCTCACTTTCCCTCATTCCCTCTATAATTGTCACCCATTCCTTCTCAATTCCCATACAATCTCTCTCAAACTCACTTGAATCTTCAAAGGGATGCTTAATTTCAACAATAAGGCTGAATCTCAAAATCCAAACCGAATTTTCTCCCAAATTAGGTATATCTGAATCTAATTGTCTAATATAATCAATGATAAGACCATGACTTCTATCACGTTACTACATCAGTGGCAGACGATTTACCGATATCGGATGCTGTGGGAGTAGTCTTATACATCAGTCCTTCAAATGTACCTTATTGATCCATAGTGGAGTCGCATCAAGGGCGATGAACTATCTCTCATGGACTCACTACAATCATTTTGGTGGTAGAAGCTATAATTTCAGGTATATTATTGTATTTTACATAAAATATATCATGTTCAAAAGTTTTGTATATATGTATCTTTAGATATGGTTTTTAATCCATATTTGAAATATGGTTTGATTCATATTAATTGTTTCCTAGACCAAATAACTTATTTTAATCTTTTTTATTATATGTGATTAAAAAATCAAGAAAAACCCTAAAGCAGGATTTCTGTTTGTCTGACTTTTCCAAACTGTGTCAGTATGTTGATGCTTACCGAAGCCACGCCAGTCTTAAGGACTGATATGGGTGCAGCATTAAAAATTGAAACCATGCTTGCACTATTCTGAAAGTAGTACTGTAGACAAAATCTTACATGTTGTAGCTGTTAAAGGAGTCATTTATAGTTACACAATGGCGCATTCTGGAGAAACCTGGGTTGCTCCCATGGATGCTCATGTTATAACCAAAAGGTGGTAACTCCTGAAGACATGCATATTCTTCAAGACAAACAAGAACACAAGCCAAAGCAAAATTTCAAGATCAATTTTGAAATAAATTATAAATAATTTACCCAACAAGGACCACCTCTCTTCGATAAGGCAAGCTATTTTAACTGACTGATGGAATTCTTAGCCTAATGGGGATCCATGTTAGTTTTTGAAGTCTTTTGATATGATCAGACTAGAGTCTGAAGGATCTAAGTGAAATGCAGTTTGAACAACCTGGAACTGTAGATGCATATTATAATGCTCTCGTTCGTGATTTTCAGGAATCATATTGTTCGCCACTTACAGCTGAACTGCAATATGTCACAGCCATGAAGCCTCTTACTACATGTAAGGATTGGCATTTTGGAGAACAGTCGAGATACAATCAATGATCTACAATATTTCATAAGTAGATATTTATATCAATACTTTTCCTACATTTAAATGCATAATTAAACATAATTTTAATACCCAAGAATAAGAAGTAGGATGTACTCCAGTGCGGTGTACCTTCTACATTGATACCAAAGATATAAAAGAAAGGTTTCTCTTATTCTAGTGACAACTAAATCAACACTGCCCATCTTGTGTTTCTATGAGTTAGTACCTAAGCTTGTGCGGATCTTTCACTTGGATCTTATTCATTGGTTTTAACCCACTATCACTGATGTCTACTTAACCCAGAAAGATATTATCCCAGAACAATGTTTTTTCATGTAATTTTACATGTATATTATTGTAATTTCTACAGAAAGATATTATGGATGTTCATAGAAGGGGATGGTCAAAGCAAGATAACAAGATATATAAGCACAAGAGTATGCAAGTTCTGCAAAAAATTCCAGTAGACATACCTTAATTTGGTACATCCCTAAAAGCTTTGCTAAAGGTGCAAACACTTGAAGTGTCTCTAAGGCAATGCTGGACTGCAAACAAAATGAAACTCAATATTGGAAACAACAAAGTCACTCTGAAAGGAGCAACAATTAATTGAAAAAAGAAAAACCTGCTTATGTGGAGGCATGTGGGATAGAGTACGCATATTATGTAAACGATCAGCCAATTTGACAATTATAACACGAACCTATCAGAAGCATTGCTTCATTAATATCCATCGAATGCAATAAAGTCAAAAAGGATGATTCATATATGCATGATGTGAGCACCTCTTCTGTCATTGCAAGAAACATCTGCCTCAAGTCATCAGCTTTTACATCTTGAACTGAACTATCTGCACTTTTGCACTTTAGTTTTCCCAGCTTGGACACCTAACTCAGTAAATAACGCAAAAACTTAAATCAAGAGTTTGATGTTGTAATCTACATGGCTACAGTGATCTTCTACCTTGGTCTCTCCCTCCACAATGTGTCGTACGGTAGCACCAAATTCCTTCTCTATCCTATCAAATGTAACTAATTTTGTATCTTCAACAGTATCATGTAATAAACCAGCAGCAATGGATTCCCAATCCAGTTCCTACATAAAATCAATGCAATGTCAAACAGCTAAGGTCCTGATGATATTTAGTGAAAATCAAAGGACACAACTGGCTGTGGAATAAATTTCATGATGACTACTTAAAGCTTAAATGTGTTTCCCCAGCTATATTACTTACAAGTTCTCCAAGTATCCGTGCAACTTCAACAGGATGAATAATGAAGGGTTCCCCGCTTCGCCGTTTCTGCCCATCATGTGCTTCAAACGCAAGCTGCACTGACCAAATAAGAATGTTTACATGTGAACTTCCCTACATTCTGAATATGTTCTGGAAACAGAGAAATTCATGCTAAAACCAAAACAAAATAGCACTGCAACATCTGCAAAGGGGTAGCACTTGAAGTAGCAAACATAGTTCTTAGTGGTTACCTTCAAAGCATCATGCACTAACTTCAGTTCCTCTTGTGCAAGATAAGAAATAGTTGGTTTCAGGTCCTGGTTTCATAAAAAAAAAAAGGTGGAAATTCAACTTCAAAAACCAGTAATTATGCTGACATACAAATACTAAAAGCTACTGACAACATACAAATACTAATACCACATATTTTACCAGAAAGAGAACAAATTAGAAGAGAAACTGGTTATTTTTTTTAATATTGCTTGATAGGTGGACAAATTTTGCTTTTCCTTTGCAAGAAAAAACCTTCAGATAGGACTTCAAGATGAAGGCCAAAGAATATTATTTTGTAAAATTGTTGTCAGGCAAGAAAACAAAAGGCACTTCTATATCAGTAGTTATACTCCCCCAATAAGTATCCAAATAGTATACATATGATAAGTAGAAGAAATTATCAAAATCACGTACTCCCTTTTTATCTAACTTAAAAAGGGCAAAAATGAGGACATGAGAAGATCAGAATCAAGTAAAATTGCTTGGTCTCAGAAATAAATGCAGAATAAGTGTAGAGAGGGTGTTTCTACGGTTTATGAGATGAGGAAGTTCGCTGGATTCCTGTTGCCTAAATTGTGCCCTAAAATTTAGGGTCTTACAGAAACCAAACAACATGACAGAACAAGCTGTGGTTCCTAATGTCTTTCACCACAGTTTGTGCTGAGTATTTTTATAGCCCTTGATTGACCACACAAAAAGTCCTTGTAAAAATTACGAAATGGAATCATTAATGAAAGTATAGCTAACAAAAATACCAAACTGTCAGCAAGTGCCTGTTCTGAAAAACATAAAAGAACTGGAAACCGGTGTGGTGAATGCACAAGTCATTATCAAGCATAAAGAAAGTCCAAAGATAATTTGCATCTTGTATTTATGACCTACAAACATTGGTTACAGAACACTTGAGAATCATTCATTTCTTGAATTCTTCACAGACCACCAAGTGAGTTGACTCTTCCTGGTTGATCTATTTTGAGGACCACATTTCCATGGCAAGTCCTCTGACAGTTGGTGGCTTGCACCAACTGTGCCAGCATAGGCATGCCAGCAGAAATATTAAAATATAAGGGAGGCAGATATCTCAGCTATCAAATACATATTATGCCATGGACACAGTAACACTGAATCAGTGACCATGTTTCATTTACAATTGGATGATGCAATCAGGTTGTGCCCAAGGCACTCACCACTGTGGTCTTGTAGACCATGATGATACAAGACAGACGACAGTGAGTAGGATAAGAAACTCTTAAGTTCTAGTCCAGTTAAACTATAGTTATTTGCACCTGTTAGAATCATTTAGTTGGACAGAATTAAAACAGACCAAAGCAATCACACCAAACAGTGAAGTTTAACAATCAAGCCAACAAGTAAATACAAGGTATATTGAGTGCTGGCATCATGTTCAAATAGTATGCATCAGCAGGTAAAGCAGTAACTTAAATCATTAGCAGGGACAACTACGACATACATGTTAGTCAAAATGACACAAAATGAGAGTACCAATTTCACTCCTTTTTATGACCTTTGTGGAGCTAAAATTCTTACATTGTAAAAACTAATGGTCTGATTCATTTCATCTACCATCCTGGTCAGCACCATTTAATTGGCATTTTTATAACCTGATGTACCAAGATAACAGACATTATTCTATTATCTAGCTCTCTTTTTCTTACAATGAAGAAACATAATGGCATAGACATTCAACTTGTAGTCCACCATTAGTTGTGATATCTATGACCATTGGCAGCAATTGTCAGATCAACAACATTGTAGCATTCAAGTCAACTATCAACTTCATGGAACTCTAGACAACAATTGAATTGTGATATCTATGACCAACAATTTAAGCTTAACTGTTGTTCAGATCAACACCATTGTAGCATTCAACTTCTATCCTATATCAGCTTAACAAACTTTTCTAATTAAAGATATAGTCCTTTTCGTCATCATTATTGATCAAACACTTAAGCTATTGACAATAGACCTAATTCACATTTCCCTAATTCATGAACTACCAAAGCAGTCGTTGTCACTTTAGTTTTCCTTAATCTTAGTGAACTTGTCTAGTATCATTTAAGCCTATAGGACAAAATACACATTAGTGTCCTTGCAAACATTTGTTCAGGTGCAACTAAAACAATACCCCACAAAGGATAGCTAATAGTAATCTAAACCAAGATCTGCAATTTCGTACCGTACCGGAGTTTCGACGTTCGCTCAGTACGGTACGAAACTGTATACCGAGCGGTATACCGTTCGATATACCGCTCGGTATATATTATATTATATTATATTATATTATATATATATATATATATATAAGATTATATATATTTATATATTTTTTTATTTAAAAGGCGACGTCGCATCGCCTCGGCGACGTCACCTCATATATATATATATATATATATATATATATATATTATTTTATTTTTTTCGTTCCGCCCAGTAGCAGGCGGTCCGCGTACCGGTATATCGTTGGACCGGTACGTACTGCCCGTACCGGACGGTATCATTCGGTATTGCCTACCTTGATCTAAACTCTAAAGTATGAGGGCCATACCAAATGAAAAAAACGACTTGTCGTTTTTTGCTGACAAGAAAATGCAAATCACACATGGATGAAAAATAAACAACATAATAAATAACAATATAATATAAATTCCTGACTAAAAAAAAATCTTTCAGTAGACTCATTACAAATATTCCTGTCATAAATTTTAACATGAATAATCACATATGAATCATAAGCAAGTTTTAATGTCATCATTCAGATAAACAAAGGAAGAACATGATAAGTTTGTTCAATACCTCCCACAATGAATCAGGAGAAATGCTATCAGAGAAGCTCGAATTTGATGAAGCACAACCAAGCCTCCATTTTTGGCTTGTTTGAAGAGTAATATGTGATCTAGAAAACCATTCATATACTGAAAAATCAACAGAGTTGGTACATCCCAACTGTCCCTCATTAAGGTCTTCAGATCTAACCTATATAACCAATATAGAAACATATTACTAGAAATCAACATAACTAGTTTGGAAGACTAATTGAAGCAAAATTATCAAATAGATACTAGAAATCAATGCGAAAATGCATTGCCAATTGCAGCATTAAACAATTGTCATATATCTTTCTCAGTTAAAAAATAGTGTAGGCCAAGTGTAGATCTTGATATTGAATTGAAGCTATTGGCTTACTTTACATTGTTAATAATTAGAAAGATACAACTGATGAATGTTTTCAATAAAATAAATGAGACCATGCAAGAGAGAGGCATGACCATTGCTTGCTCTATAAATCAGGTCATATGTGAAGTTCCAGATGTCAAGCATCTGATGCCTTAGTCTCCACATAAGCCAACAATAGAATGCCCTTCATTTATTTTTCCGCATAAATAAAGAAGCTTCTTTGGATGGTGTATTAAAGAAAAATTTTCAATATCATAGCAATTCTCTGGATGGTATAAGCAAATAAGCTGCTTTCGATGTACATATGCTTCTCTCCAAAAAGAGGGTAAGTACAAAATGACTGAGATCATATTCCTCATGTCCATATTGGTGACCATCTACAATGGTTAATGGTATGACTAGTTATAAGATAAGAGACATCATAAAATAAGTACCTTTTTTGCTCTCTCTCTCTCCCTCTCTATTATCTATCTATCTATCTATCTCTTCCTCTGACACACACACAAAAGCTTAACTCAAAATTCCAGGACTACAACACAGCTCTTAGAATAACAGTTATATGACTGTATACCATCCATAGTAATAATTTTATACAAACAAATGCCAAATATGATCTCAATTGCTCTTTTGAAAGAAATAAAATCAAGCAAACCAAAAGTGGAAGAAACTTTTGGTGGCACCAATTATTTGACATAAACTTTTCCCCTTACGTGGAGAACATTTGTCATTAGTTTTTTATATAAACATCTATTAACAATATAAGCATAGGTCACATCGTTTTTTATGAATAAGTACATTTTGACAACTTAATGCAAAGTTATTGGAGGGAAAAGCTGCTAGTCTTGAAATTTGTAGACTAAGAAAAACCATATATTTCTCGAGACTATATTTACAACACTAAACAAGTTCAACTACTTTAACAATTCATGGATGTATCCAACTTGCATTTGCTCTCTACCTGATTATCTTAAAGGAACCAAAAAAGAATAGCATAACAAGTATAGTTGGGTCCATCTGATTAGGAATCGATCAAGTTACTTGTACCACAGGTCTAGATGGCCCATAACTTGCAAGAGTTCTGCAATCAATCAAGATGAGATGATTTTAAACAAAGGATGTTAAACAAATAAACAAATAGACTACCAGCCACAACAGTCAATCTAAGAGTCAAGTACTTTGAACTATGAGTTTGTGTTTATGAGTCAAGTAACATTAAACATGTGTACCAAAGGTTTGGCCTTGCATCTTGAAAATTAAGATATCATATTTGTTACTTTACAACTTTTAGAATGCAAAACAATTTGACTCTCCAAAACACAAATGTTGTCAATGTATAAATAATAACTTGAGTTTTTTTTGTAGATTAATAACTTAGAGTTAAATCTAAGAACATAAAACCACAAAGACCAGACAAATAAGCATCATAAGGAAACTGTGGTCTTAAGGAAAAGAGAGTTTAAAGTGCAACTATATTCCAGACAAGCCAGGACAGAAATAAACACCCCTGTATCCCACAGCATATCGGACAAATAAGTGTCATACACATTTCTATTGTCAGCAAATAAGTTACCCAGTTAGTAAATGGCTTGAACTTTGCCTCAAATAATAGATATACTTCTTAATCAGCTCTGTCATATCACAAGCATACAAAATACCTTGGATCTAGCAAATATTTAGGCAAGCCAAATGTTGCTCAAGCTTGCTTGCAACTAAAAATATTTGTCAGAGAAGCAATAAGTGATAGGGCCATCAAGTGAGGAACATGATAAGTAAAAGGGAGTTCACAGTCCTGATGTAAGCACTGGAAAATAACTCCTTGCAGTGAAGATCCAGGGAAAGTAGCAATTTATATTTTGCCATACAACAACAAATGATTAGAACTAGTAGGAATTTAAAGAAGAATCACTAATTATAACTTGTTTATCGTACATATTTATTAGATGATTTGTACAGGATTCATACAATGAAGAGTTTGATTGTTAGTTATAACTTATAAACACAAGAGCATCAGCAATTATACCGTATGGAGAAAGTTCTTGAGAGGTATAAAAGAAGTTTCAAAGGAAGATTTCAGATGCAACAGAATGCTATCTGTCTAAAATATGTTTGAACATGTCATTAGAAGATATAATAAGAAAGAACTAACAAATTCTCCATGTAAATTTAAGAGCAAGAACATATCAAAGGAAAATGTGTTCCGGAAAATGAACCTTGTAGTTGAAAATTTGGATGAACTTAAAAAAAAAATTGAAGGTTTATTTATGCTTGAAGAAAGAACAGAAGCACAGTAAGACTACATACACAGCAACAAACTCACAAGTGCCTAACACCATGACATGACCTTAATTACCTATAAGCTGAGAGAACCATTCTCCAATTGAAGGAAAATTTCAAGATATCAAAATATTCAGAGGGTCCAATCATGCAATTAGTATGGTCAGTTTGATTGACTCACGACAAGATTTCAAGAATTGAGTCCTGATACATATGTCAGAAAGGAAACATGACCTAATATATCTTGATTAAAAACACTATCTACACTAAAGAAAGAATCTAAAAATCTAGTATTGTGATATCCCAAAATAGTCCCATATTGGGGGCAGGTTATGCTTACTATAGTATGTCATCATTCCCACCTGAAAGAACATCTTATAATTTTCTGGAGGGATAAGACCGACATAATTTTGAGTCAGGATCATGGCATATATAGTATATAATACATATCACGTCTTTGGGATAAGAGCTTGAACTTGGATAGTTACAATTGAGTATCGAGAACTAATTGCTTGTGGTGTCCGAGCCATGTTGAGACCTATTGCACCCTAATGGATCTCCAAGCCAACAGGATAGGAAACATAAATGACATCCAAAGTGCCTCCAAAATACCACATAATCAGTGAGGGATAGCACTGGTCAAGAGAAATTCTATGTGGTTTGCACAGGAACGTCAAGTATTTAAGTGCAAGAAACAAAATTGGTCAAACTAAGAAGGTATAGGTCAGCATGGTTCCAATATCAACTGGTATGATAAAAAAACATTTAAAGTTCAAAAATGATAACACACCAGAGTACCAGAATCAAATCAGAGCAATGCATAATGAGAGGTATGACCAATGTACCCTAGGTTTTATTCTTTGGTGGGGTTATAGATTGAGATGGTATGTGATTCACTATCCACCCTAAAATGAGGTCATCTTCAGTGTGCCTTATTGGATGGAACGGTTCATCCATGCAAATCACTACAAGTAAGCAAGATGCTCTTCCAAACAAAATTTGCCACCAAACCCCCTGGGGCAGTTTGGCACAACATTTTGGAGCTTTGAGACTTAACTTTTCCCAAGGTAAAGCCTTTTTAACAGGTATCTTCAGCACGAAAAGAACTAATATCACCAATCAATGCTGAATAATAATCTGACCACCAGTCCTGATCAACTTTAATCAATTCTAGAACATAGCAAATTCAAAGATGCAATCTTTTTCAGTTATTCAAAACCAACGATTTCCAAGGTTGAAAAGTGAACTGTAAACCACTGCCTACCTTGCCAAGACCAAACAAAACCGACACCTTGCAAAAGCTAGGTCCACAACATTCCAACTCCGCAGGTTTCCAAAAGAAAAAAAATTCAAGCAACAACGTACCGCATTCACCTGGCACAACCAGCGCTTTCTCCTCACCCTAACCTTCTCATCACGATGGTAAGCCGAGCACCGCGGCAAGGTAGTGCTGGCGAGAGAACCAGTAAGAACCCTCGGCGCCTTCCAGGCACAAGAGAGCACGCTGCACTCGTACCACCCGCCGCCTTCTCCTTTATAGAGCTTGCAGAGGTTCGCGCACTCCACGGACACTGCGCAGTCAATCCCACCTAATCCAATTCAAAACCCTATCTACCAAAGCAACACCAAACTCCCCCCAAAACGAAGAGAAAACTATCCGAAATGGAAAGAAACCCACCCGAACTCGACGGGGAAGAAGCCATCTCCCACCTGAATCGCGGAATGGAGAAATCTCATCGACCCCTAGAGATCGAAACTCCCGCGACCACTGACGGCGACGAAAGAAGAAGAGAACTCACGGAAGAGAACCAACGATAGGCTCAAACTAAAACCGCCTCGATCACGACAAATGAATTCCAATCTTCGGTGCTAATTGGGAGAAATCCGATGGGAGATCAGCGTTGGAAACGGAAAGATGGACCACGGAAGAAGGGAGAGGAGAGGATATTACGAGGACGGGCGGCCACACGAAGTCCGCAGCTTTACGAAGATTTTTAGTTCAATTCTGTTCACCCTTTTCTCTCTCAGATTAATAAATGAATTTACATTATTACCCTCGCTAATTTCTTTTATGTTTTCTAAATTTCATATTCTGCACATATATCTTTGAAATGCCACCACAAATTCCTACATCTTCTCATATATATATATATATATATATATATATATATATATATATATATATATATATATATATATATATATATATATATATATATATATATATATATATATATATATATATATATATATATATATATATCTTCTTATTTTCCTTATTTCCAATACCTTTTTCTTGTTTCATGGAATAAAGAACAACGCTCTGTCCTATGCGATTTCCACTACATTTTGTATTAATAAATTTTATAATTGTTTATAAAATAATATAATTTTAACTCCCCTTTAATTTTGGACTACACGAGGAACAAATTAATTTTCCAGCAATTAATGTGAAAATAGGAGGGGATTAAATAGGTATTAGGACATGATTTGTGGGGGCAAATAAGGAATTACAAGAGGGCGAGGTGGAGGCGACCAAAACATCTCGTCTCGCTGGTTTGCCTCTCCTCTCGTAGTGCTATTGCTTCGGGGCCTCGGGGCACAACCACGGGCCAAACCCGAGCCACTCGATTTCTGCTGCACTGACGTAAATGCCCCTCCATTATTTCATAAATGGCGTAGGGGGCGGCATATTCCCAGAACCGATTGAGCCCACGAGCGGGGTGTGGTGGGGGAGTTTCTGACCGTTTGATCTCGATCCAAAGGCTAATCACGCTCCGGGCCGTCACGCACGCGGCGTCAGGCTAGGTGGGTTGGTAGAAATGATGGGCTACACGTGATCTCCACGTGTTCCGGTGTTGGGGTCGGCCATCAGCGGACCACGCGCCGCTCACGTGACAGGGATAAGATAGTAATAAACAGGAATTTAAATATATTTGATGGAGACTAAAAGATTAATAGTGTTCAAATCTTTTTAAAGTTCAGATGATCTACTTAGTAATTGATTGAATGAAATAAAAAATTTATATCAAAAATATTACATGGATTAATTGAAAATAATAAAATCGAATGGATTGGAATCCCACCAATTTCGTATTTTTTTTATTATTATCGTATATAAATGTCCTTATTTTAAGCACTCTCATTTTCAATATAAAAATTACTTTAATATAGTGCAAGAATTTCATGCAGCATTTTTGTGATAATTCGATTACAATCTTAACAACAAAGATTATGGAAGATATCAAAAAACAAAATAGCCTATGAGCAATAAACTAAGTTAGATTGCTTCGATTATTGATGTGGATGATCAAAGAATATTCTCTTTATTCCTTTGTTCTCCTTTCACGTATGATGGCATCTTCTATATACCTCCAATGAGAAATTGTTAAAATATAATTCTTAGAATATAAAATATTTAATCTGGATTAAAATCTAAAATTATCATAATACTTCCAATATAATAAAGTTCAGTAGCTCTGCATATCAATACTAGAGGTCATGTCATTATATAGACGAAAGTAATGATCTAGAAAGAATATTATGATAATCTATTAATAATAATATAGGAAAAAAATCTCTAATATATCTTAAGTTTTAGACTACATAATCTAACAATAACAACGAAGAAAAAAAACATAATATACTAATAATAACATAGGAAAAAAAACCAAAATGTCAACATGTCACAATAACAACATAGAAAAAACCATAATCTACTAATAATAAAATATAAAAAACCATACTGTATATTAGATTATGTCTAATGCATTAATGACAAAAAAAAATTAAGATGAAATCTAAGTGGAAGATCCTATCTTCAAGTCTTATTCATGCTGTGTAGTAAGTATATATAATGAACATCTTCATCAATTCAGGTTTTGCATTTTGGATTTAAGTTAATCTGTCACTGACATATACTGATTAAGCTTTCTAGATGAAAATATAATGATAGAAGATTTAAAATGGCATACCTTAAAGTGTGGAGTGCCCTATTACTGTGAAGAACACACGATTGCTGAGATTGGACCACCTTCTACCTATTGATTCCTTGGTACATTTTTGTTGTGTGTAAATAAGATACCTTCAGATATATAAGGTATTTCAAATATATATATATATATTTTTTTTTATCTTAGGCGAACATGTGTGTAAATAAAATGTTCGTAGATATTTTTTTTTTTTATCTAGGATTGATAATTTATATATAAATAAGGCATTTTAGAATGTATCGAACGGTTCAGATTTTTTTTATCTTAATTATTTTTTTTTATCGTTCAGATTTTTTTTATTTTTTAGAATTTTTTTATGTTGTGCATGAGTATGAAAAAACTTTATGTAATTTTTATTTTTTTATTTGACATAAGTGATGTAATCATGTGGTGATAAAAGAAAATTTCATCCACAATTAAAATGTTAATTGGATCAATAATACCTTACCAACTAGTTTAGCTTATACTTTGTATTTAAAATATTTTTATCGTGAGTGAAAATTACTTAATAATATTTTATTTTCTTTAAATTATCAAACTAGTCATCCGACCTTATGCTTCCAACCTTTCCTTGTAATTGTTCTTTCCTTGGGCCGTAGTTGATCGCTTCTTCTCGCCCCAACCTTTCCTTGCAATTGTTTTGCCTTGCATGCCTAGTCGTTGCCATCCCAACGTAGATGTGTGTGTGCATGGGTCATGGGAAGGAAAAGCTCGGGCATCTCCATTCACCACGCAACACAGCCAGCTGATCCAGGAAGCAAAGCCGCGCATGGATTCCTCCCTTCTTCTCCCCGCCCAAGCTTTCTCAGAGCAGAGCCACCGAGGTCCCCGCCGGGTTCTATATCTCCCCGTGCTGGTCCCCTTCCGGCCGAACCACGCGCGCCATGGCCATCACCCACAACGACCTGTCCATGAGGACGCACTGGCGCAGTGAAATTAGCGGTCGCGTCGCTCTCTTCCTCGTGGTCCTCTCCGTCCTCTGCGGCCTCGTCAGCTTCGTCCTCTGCCTCGCCGCCGAGGCCTCGCGGTCCGAGGTAGCCGTCCATGTCCATCACCCCACTGCTTGCAGCGGCTAGCCCATTAGTTGCTCGGACTACGTGCGATTCATGCATGGCGGCGTTTATTCCACGTGCAGGCCACATGGTACCTGTTGAGCAACCAGGGCGACGGCAGCAAGTCGTACCAGTGCGTCTACACCGGCAGCGGGCGGACGCCGCTGGCCTGCGCCGTCTGCGCGTTCCTGCTGCTCGCAGCCGCCATGTTCGCCGAGCATGCCTACATGCTGGTGGCGGCCACCTCTCCCGAGCTTCCGGCACTGGCGGCTTGGTCGTCGCTCCCAGATGATCCCCGCACGTCGTCGTCGGCCGCTAGAACTCTTACATGGCGAGCCTGCTGCCTCTTCCTCACGACTTGGTAAGCTCTCCTGCCTTATACGACGGCATCAACTGATTCGTCCGTTCTTGAGCTCGAGGACTACTCTGATTTGCTCCCTGCAACTCACTGGAGCGCAGGATCTGCTTTGCCATTGCGGCGGTGCTGCTGATCATCGGCATCGGCGTGGAGTCGGGCCACATAAGCCAGTGGAGGAACCCGAAGACGGATTGCCATGTGATCAGGACAGGGCTATTCGCAGCGGCTGGAATCCTCGGGCTGATCACCGTCCTCCTCGGAGTCGGGTTGTACCTTACGGCGCTGCAAACGCAGAGGCTGCACCAGGAAGAGGAGAACATGCGCCGAGGCATCACTCAGGCAACTCGCCCACACCAGTTTCCTCCGCCAAGCGCACCGCAAGCAGCGCACACCACACAAGGAGGGGAGCCCGCCGCCATTAACAAGACTTCGACCTCTGCGTGAGGTTTCAGTTGACCTCAAGTCACTGTGATACGCCAACCAATTGCCAATGGTATTTCTTCTGTGTTGTAAATCTTTGCTTAGATCATTTCAGTAAATGATAGGGAAAAATACTCAAAAGGATAATTTCTTTTACGATGAATCAATTATTTTGGATGTTGTATACAAATTAGTGTGATTCAACTATCAAAAGCAATATCCATGTTTGGGCAAATAAAGAAGCAGCCTTAGAATGGCAAGCAAAAACAAGTGGTGGTGTGTTTCTCCTTTAGGATATTGCCATTAGATCAATCTTTTTATTTTTATTTATAATTAAATAATTAATAATTTGGACATCATCATTTTTTTTCTTTTGCTTATCTAAATCAAATGTGTGATGGCATTGCGACTTTTATCACTGTCTAAAATAATTAAACTTAGATTATCTTTCACTTTTAATGTGTGACTAAATCAGAATGTTATGATGATAGCATTTATGGGTTGACTTTGTTGCTTCTTATGTAAATAGATTTTGTTGACTAATAATTATTTTCATCTAATTGCTATAAATTCAGTCAATTTATCTCTCACTTTCAATGTGACTAGTATTATAGTAAGCTGATGATGACCTTTGGCTCTCGTAAGCCAAATACTCTTTCTTTCTTCCTTTTGGTAGTTCTTTAAATAAATAAATATTATTGACTAATAACTATTTTTGTTCTTTGAGTCAACTTAAATCAGGCATCTATGATAAAGATCAAGTTATTTTTCATAAATAATTTTTTTTTCATAGTATAGGTCATTAGACCTATTGACCAAAAATATGTACGATTAAGTTAATAATAATACACACATCAATTTTTTATAAGTCAATTTAAGTTTTCATACACTTCGGATATAAGGCTAAATTGAGAGTTAAAATCTCTTCGATTCTAACATAATTCAAAATTAAAATTTAGTATAATACATATGAGATATAGTTTAGCGTTCGACCCATCCTCATATCACTTATCACGATTTAATAAAATAAAAATAATATCTTAAAATTTTTGTTGAATCTAAACAACTGACTCAAAATATTTAATTCTAAAATAACAATATTAGATGCACCAATCTCAATTTAAAAATCTAAAATAACTCTTCTCCTCATGACACCTTTTTTTGTTGTCCTTCTCACTCCACCATCTCACTGGCCACATTTACTTTTGAGTCTATAGGAGATATCTCTAATAATAATAATAATAATAATACTCAGTTTGAAGAGTCCCAACATAAACTCCTTTTACCTTTTATGTTATTTGATTAATACATAAAATATTGTATTAGTTGTTCCATCTCTATTCGATACCATTATGAAATGAACGAATGATGGTAAGTTGAATCTATTTGAAGCTGAAATGTGACCAGATGAAAGGCATTCATCCTCTTCACAAAGATATCTACTTTTCACTGTTCTATGGCCACATAATAGAGGAAGTTAAGCAAAGACAAGAAGTGTCCAATTCACTCCCTTAGCTTACAAGGAAAGCAATGATCTCTATCTTCATGCACCACCACCACTAGTATCCATTTAGGGGAACACAGGGCCACATCTCCAAACTTTCCATGTACTGCTACCTGCAACCTAATGGATTACAAAGGAGAGGAAAAAAGTTAGAATCAATGAAATGAGGTTATCAAATGATCAGAAGGACCATTCTGTTTTAATAATTCACTTTCATGATTACCATAAAGAGTTCTTATATATGATCTAAAAGATATCGATGATGTCCGAATCAATTCGACGAGGCCGAGAACATGAGATCGTTGCTTGAATATAGTATCGTTAATTTGGTTTAGACTTGTTATTATTTGATTTAGATAAATCAATCGAATTAGATTGATAATTAAGTATTTATGTGGATTAAATACAAAATTTTTAGGATTTAGGATGATCAGACTTCTCATTACTTAGCTTCCACATGTGGAAGTCTTGCGTTGGGTACATCATATATAAAGTGACAATGACAAGCAAACTATATGAGCTAAGGTTTTGGAGTGAATGAGACTCAACCTCTTACGGTGAGACCGGACATGGCTGCCCTACCGCCACTCATCACTGTGTATTTATGGTCACTCTCCACCCACATGCCAACAACATCTCCCACGCCATGAAGCCACATCTCTCCTCCTCCTCCAACTCCTCGATATTCGCCAAGAGGGCTCGGCTCTCTCCTTGCATCTTGACCTTGCTGGCCGTCATGGCGCTCGTCGCAGTCCTCTCCGGCGAGGACTTCATCTTCAGCTTCATCCAGCTCAGCCCGGAGCCGCATCAGTTCCTATCCAGATCCGGTACGTCGTTGAACCGATCCCGGTGGAGCTGCTTACCGCTGACGCTTCTTGTGTTGGATGCAGGGAGTCGCGGAGAGAAGCTGCCGTTTGCCATCGGAGAGATGGAGGGCGACTGCGACATATACCGGGGGAGATGGGTCAGGGACGAGTCGACTCGGCCGCATTACCAGGAATCGGACTGTCCTTACATCCAGCCGCAGCTCACCTGCCAAGAGCATGGGCGACCTGATAAGGAGTACCAGTTCTGGAGATGGCAACCTCGTGACTGCGACCTTCCCAGGTTCCTCGATAGCAGGACATGCATTCTAGTAATCTGCAAGATTTGGAGTTCTTTCTTCTACCTCTTCTAATGTGTTGCGATCTCGCGCAGCTTCAATGCCACACTGATGCTCGAGGCACTTCGAGGAAAGCGGATGATGTTCGTCGGTGATTCCCTGAACAGAGGTCAGTTCACTTCCATGGTCTGTCTTCTCCACTCCGCCATCCCGGACAGTGCCAAATCGATGGAAGTAAATGGTTCACTAACAGTCTTCCGGGCAAAGGTGAAACCATGCGCTAATCCTTCCCTCCACCGCGTCTCTCCAACCTATAACACCATCCTCTCTTCCACTTGGCTCAGGAGTACAACGCAACGATCGAGTTCTACTGGGCACCGTTCCTTCTCGAATCCAACTCCGACGACGCCGTCATCCACAGGATGGCCGACAGGATCGTGAGGAAAGGATCCATCGACAAGCACGGCCAGAACTGGAAAGGAGCGGACGTGTTGGTGTTCAACACGTACCTTTGGTGGATGACTGGCCTCACGATGAAGATCCTGTAGGTTTGCTGACCTCTTCCTCCAGCTTTTTCATGGGCTTGGGAACCGGAATCAAACCGGTTCAATTTTAGAATCAGAATCGAAACCTACGGTTCCAATGCCAGATTAGGTTCGAACCGTTCGTAGATTGAAACCAAAACCGGAACCGGATCTTTAGTTCAATTCAGGAACTGTTGGTTCCGGTTCATTTGATTTAGTTCCGGACCAGTTCGATTCTGATTCGAACCAAAACGTGATTAGAGCTAGAGCGAAGCAGTCATGGTGGGCTAACCTCGCAGGCAAGGACAGGGCTCCTTCAACGACGAAGCGAGGGATATCGTGCAGCCGAGCACAGAGGACGCCTACCGCATGGCGATGAGAAGCATGTTGGAGTGGGTGGACCAAAACATGGATCTAAAGAAGGCGAGGGTGTTCTTCGCCACCATGTCGCCTTCTCATGAAAAGTGAGTGAGTGAGGTCGCTCTAACCTTCGTCCTTTCTTACCTTGCTGATCAATACTGAGAAGCCAACAGGAGCAGAGACTGGGGGGACGAACCCGGAGGCAACTGCTACAACCAGACAACCATGATCGAAGACCCCACGTACTGGGGCTCCGATTGCCGGAAGAGCGTAATGGAGGTGGTCCGAGAAGTGGTCGGCGGAACGAAGCTGCCCATCACAGTCCTCAACATCACCCAACTCTCCAGCTACCGCAAGGACGCCCACACGTCCATCTACAAGAAGCAGTGGGTGCCGCTGACCCCTCAGCAGATCGCCAACCCGGTGAGCTACTCAGACTGCGTCCACTGGTGCTTGCCCGGCCTCCAGGACACCTGGAACGAGCTTCTCTTCACCGAGCTGTTCTACCCTTAACGAGCGATGGCTTCGCCTATCATGCGGCATTCAATTACCTTCGGGAATCTTAAAGTACATCGACGATTGTGGAGGATGGAAACGGGTCTCGGATCCAACTCGAGAATCTATTTTATTATTCGGATACGGGTACACCAATTTCATCAGATCCGTTTCCCAATCTAGCGTTGAACATTGCTTATTATTGAAATTATAAAGAATAATTATTATTAAAATCGAGACACATCGGATTCCTACTTTGGTAGCGAATGGTGCGTTGACAATTTCGAAGTTACTAGTGGATGCAAATGCAGTAGACAAAGATGCCCTCTCGGTCGCCGCTGACCACCGTCCCAAATGTCTGACCGGTCCAAGTCAAACACCGCGGGCTTTCCTATAAAACCAGCCATCGACGACTCTTCCATCCGCCTTTACTCGACTAGTGGTGATCCTGTGATCCATGATGGGCAAAGGACTCTTCCGCACATGCTTCAGCCCCAGCTCTCGTGGCCTGGTGAAGCTGGTATTCTGGGGCGGCACCGCCACGTTCTTGCCGGAGAAGCAGCCCGCCGGGGAGGTCATGTACCGGTTCCCGGACCGCATCGTCTGCCACGCCGATTCTTTCTACATCGGTCTCCCGATCCCGGTTCTTTCTGCCGCCGAAGAGCTTCTCCCCGGCCGGACCTACTTCGTCCTCCCGGCCGACAGATTCCGGCTCGACCAGACCCTGACCGTCGCATCGCTCGCGTCGTTGTCGCCGGTGCCGACGAAGGTGTCGCTCGCAGGAGACGGACAGCGTCCGTTCGCGTACGTGAAGGGCGAGGATGGGAGGACACTCATCAAGGTGCTGCCTGAGTTCATATCTATGGTTATCTGCTCGTCGGGAGAAGGCGGGAGGAGGAGGGGCGGCGATGGCGGGGCGTTATGCAGCACGCCTGAGTTGAAGAGGCACTACGCGCAGCTGGTGGGGTCGAGGGCTCGCCGGCCTTGGTCTCCGGCGCTCGAGATGATATCAGAGAGGAAGAGTCGATCATTGTCGTCGCCCGTCAAGTTGTTGGGGTTGGAGAGGAGGTCGAGCTAATTAAGCCTGTGTTTCCTTCCTCTGTAAATATTAGAGGAGATATATGATCAAGTTCTTTTCATGCTTGATATTGAGGTTTTCTGGAACACCTATGACCAATGTAAAGATTGATACATGCCCGTACCCGAGTCTGAGAATTGCTCGGGCTGGCTTACTTGTTTGGCTTTCATGAAGTTACAATAGCGTTGGCTTGTTAGAATTCTTTTGTTGTGACTGACTTCCGTCACCATCGAAGAATGGTGTGTACTAAAAGATGCTGGTGAAATGCGTGTGCTGTTTACAGGTCGTCGTTATCCGAAGCCATAGTGGACTATAAGTTTAGGTTGACCATGTACGACCAGATGAGTGATTCCAAGAGCAAGTTGCCGAGACTGACCCATATATTTCAAATGATATATACATCGTCGACCAATTCCTGGAGAAAGTGTCGCCTACTGACTTATGTTCTTAGACAAAAATGGCATTCATCAACATCTGAAGATTTTTGTCGAAAGTTGGTTTAAAGAAATGAAGAATATAGTTGAAGAATCATTCTATATATTTCTTGATTATTATTTAGCAATAAGGCTTTTCAATTCCTTATTGGTCTATCTTTTCTCTTTAATCTAATCCTTGCAACCCCCTTATCTCTCACCCCCATCTCTTTAAGCTAATTAAGCATAATCAATAAAGGATATGACTTGGAAACCAAAATGAAGTTAATAAATCCATAACATGAGCCAGAAATATTAATGTGGGTCTGTGGACAGTAAATATAGATAAAAGCGTACAAGTTGACTAACATAAAAGCATACAAGTTGACTAACATAACATCTTTGAACAATTTGATTAAACATAAAGAAAACTATGTCGACCAATTTGAACTAATAGCATGGTCAATAAACACAAGGAAAATATTGACCACCGGGACCAAGTTCATTGCACCACAAAGCATGCGCTTATGCCACCTGAGGATGATCGAGACACTAACCTTTTAAGCCAAAATAGATGAATACGTGTCTACTCCATGATTTCAACATTAGAAAACACTAAGGTAACTTCCTGCAATAACACTTCTGCAAAATGTTCACATAACTAATAACTCAAATGCAAAAGAAATAGAAGACCAGAATTCCACTAGGATAGTTGCATATTCCTCATTCCTCATCCTCCTCATCACCATCACCCCCAGCTGCCTTCTTTGCTGCTGCCTTCTGGTTCCTCCTCTTCACTCTCCCAGGACGGCCACCACCAAATGGACTCGTCAGGGAGAAGTCGATGTGCTTTGCTGAATCCACCCTCACCATGAATGATGGGATGTTAACCACTTGCCTCCCAACTCTGCGAGGATAGTTGAGAAACATGAAGAGACAAATACAAATTGCGAAAAAATATTGTAGTTTCATGTCAACATAATTCTGCTCACTGGCCCATTTACCACCAGGAAATGGAAGTTCAAATCACAACCAACCTGTTAAGGTCTGGTCAGCCAAAATATATTGCAGTTTATTGGAAAAAAGATGTAATGCTAGCAAAAATTAAATCACTAGCACAGGGATATAACTGACAAAAAGTAGCAAAACATTGATGGTCAGAGGGACTGGAGCATCAGCATAAGAACTGATCACAATGGTAGGCTGTGGCAATGTTGTTGCAGGCAAAGGGACAAGAGCATACGATTAGAGAGAGAGAGAGAGAGAGAGAGAGAGAGAGAGTTCCTAAGATTTATGAAGAGTATATTTTCACAGAAACCATCAATTTCAACGAATTAGAGAACATAAATAAACTACATTCAATGGATTTTGGACTTTCTTCTTCCATATTTTATTTCATCTACCATATTAAGTTGAATCACTAGTTACTTATATTTATGTAAACTCTATTAATTTGGTTCATAAGATCCAACAGGAAAACCTGAACTTGACTCTTTCAAAGTCAGCTTAAAGTTTGGTGACCTGAACCCAAACTAAATATAACATGAATGATTTTTTTTTTTTGTCAGTCATTAGTAACAATGACATTTAGGTGATGCAACAGACTAGAGTAGATTCATGTACATAAGCAGCAATATTTCAGTTGTTATCCTCAACTTCTCCCTCCTCTCTTTCTATTTATGGTTGTTCATTATCTTTCCTATGCCTGCTTCTCAGGTATTTCCCTCTTCTTCTTCACCGCCTTCACCATCCATGTGTTACTGCAATTTTGAATTAAATAACACTGTTGTATAAGCAACATGGTACAACATTTGTCTTATTTAAGTAGCACCAGACAGGAATTTACAGGTTTATCTCATCCTCAAATATATTTTTCCAAGTCGGAGGCCTTTCTACAATTAGGCATGTGCCAAGATTCACATCTAGGCTTACATAGACCTAGATCATTAGTCCACTTGAACACCAACCTTTAAAATCAAAGCATTTAGAAAAAAAATAATCACAAAATGTGTTCATTCAACATGCAATTAATATGATTTGGTTAACATTCCATATCTATATAAGAGTTACCACTCGAGCATATCCTCCTATATTTGACATATATAAATAGATGTTAAGAGGACAACCATGGATTACATGCTACAATACAATTGTTTTAGGAAGGCCCACCACAAGAGTCCTAGAAAGATCCAAGACTACCAATAGAAGAACAAAAATCTGTATAAACATACACTATTGGTTGGTTGATATTTAAAAAGGCAAGTGAAGCAAATATTTTAAAGGGCTATTGAACTTAAAAACTATCTGGAAGGATTTTAACAAGCTGGAAAGGTCAATATTCTATTGCACAGGAATACCAAACATCATTGCAGAACTAGCATCATGAAGCAGGAACTATAGAATCCATTTTCAACAAATTAATATTAGCTATATTTATCGATTTGCACAAGGTAAGATTCACAGAAAAAAGAACACACTTTTTTTTTTCCTTTCCCTTTATTGTTCTACCAATCCTAAATTTACACTCCAGAAGACATAGTTGATATTGCAATGCTAGTGCTCCTGAAAGTCAAACACACTTACCGCTGGATGCTACAAGCTTCTTAATCACTACACAGATCTCATGTCAAATCATGGCTACTAGAAAATACAAAATCTAACCATTACTTGCCAATAATTTTTGGTAACTCCTGAATATATCATTAGATAGCATTTTAAGAAAAATGGAGAACAGTAGTATAGGCAAAGATAGGCCAATATAAACATGACAATAAAAACCACAATAGGTAACAGACAGACCAGCAAAAACAAATGAAATTTGATCTAATTGCAGGCATGTACTACTGACACCGCAAGTCTGTTTACTGCCTCAACTAATCACCACATAAACCAGAGAGAGTTTCACATTTAGTGAAAATGCTAATAAAATGACAATGTATTTAAAACCATTGACGCACAGAATTTATTATAACTTTCAGATAATCCAATCCATCAATAGCAAAAAGAAGGTTATACCTGATGTGGCGCTGCCTGATGAGAACCCTAGCATGGTGGATAGACTTTGCCATTCCCGACTTGAAGACGAGAGTCTGCAGACGGCGCTCCAAGAAGTTCTCCACTGTGAGGGCCAGGACATAATCTAGCTTGTTCTGGCCTTCCTCGAGGAGCCCATAACGGTTCATCCGGCGGAGAAGGGCCTCTCCCTCGAAAATCCGACGAGGGTTTTTCTCATCAAGCGTGAGAAGATCCCTCGCAGCATTACGGATTCGGCTCAGCGCATACTGGACTCTCCAGAGTTCCCGTTTGCAGCGGAGCCCATACTCACCGACAAGCTTCAGCTCAGCATCAAGCCGCTCCTTCTCATAGGGACGACGGGGCTTCTTAAAGGTCTTCCCGTCTGAAAAAAGACCATCGTAGCTAGGGTTTAACATATCCAAACCATACTCAGAACACCAACGAGGGTTTCCATCAGATTTTGAAAGAAGAAACTAACAATGTACCCAAAACCACAATCAAGCCCAGAAATTCCACCACGCACACATCGTAAGAAACCGAAATCAAAACTCTACCAAGGCTTTTCCTCATAAAATTTCAGATCCATTCGAGGATCGAAAAATAAGAAGCAAAAACATCGAAAAAAATTCAAAGATCTGAGATTGCGGGATAAGAGAAGGACAACGACGATCGCGACTACTCACAGTTCCTATAAAAACTGACGTGAACCATGGCTGCTTCTCCTCCACCGACGCCTCCGGCGCTCGCCTACGGATCCCGACCCAAGGAGGTGCGCGAGAGGCCGCGAACGAGCACGCAGATTCCTTTATATATAGAATTCCAAAAACCCTAGCCCTGAGCGTGGAGACGACATCGGGTCGAACCGGGTCGGGTTGAGGGTCCGCAACTCTTCATGCCAGCATTTCCGTTAGGCCTTCTGGGCTCCCCACGAACCAGCAAACTTAAAGGGCCTTTTGCATAGCCCTCAATCGACCAATATTTCATATACACCACACATATCAAGGCTTTATATATATATATATATATATATATATATATATATATATATATATATATATATATATATATATATATATAATAAGGCCAAGAACGAAAGTACCTTGCTCATAATTTATCCATTTCATAATTTCCTTGCTCAAAAATCAATCGGACTAATTAAAAGAATGAAGCTTGAAATGATAATTGCTTTTGTTGAGGTGGGCTGAAATGAAAGGAATCACCAATAATCACCACATGAACACATTCCATCTGCAAAGTGGTGAAATCTTGCGTTGTCCCGAACTATGATCTCTCTCGATTCGATCTGTGATATGAGCTTGATCGCCGAGTGGCAATCTATGCAGATCCGTAGGTTCTTCTTAACGATGATAGGCTTTGTGGGTGGCGTGCTGATCAGCGCGAATGCAACTGCAATCCTCTCACTGTGATGATGCAGCGATCTCCCCCTCGATCCTTCTTCCAGATTAGAGGCCACAGAAGCTGTCACAGGAACATACCCTGCTTGACTTAGTTTAACCGAGAGCTCATCAAGCTTCTCATGGATCTCCTTTATCTGTGGGTGTGAAGGGTCATCGGCACCAAAAACATGGGCCTTGTTGTCGACATCCACCCAGCTGAAACCAGGCAACTTCTTCACCCTGCTGTCCCTCATCAACTTCCTTGCAGCTTTCACATCCTCCCAGTGACCCATCGAGGCATACATAGTCGACAGCAGGACATGGATCCCTGTGTTGCCGGGCTCCAGCTTCATCAGCTTTTCTGCAGCAAACTCACCCAGTTCTACGTCTCCATGTGTCCTGCACGCTCCAAGCAAAGAACACCAGCCATAAGCGTTAGGCTCAAACGGCATTCGGCCGATGAAATCTTTGACTTCCTCAAGTCTTCCAGCTCGAGCAAGCATATCTATGACACAAGAGTAATGCTCCTCTGCAGGTTCCACACCATATGTTTTGTGCATGGAGTGGAAGTACTCTAGTCCTGATTCCACCAGCCCGGAATGGCTGCACGCCATTAACAGGTTAACGAAACTGATATGATTTGGTTTGCATCCTCCGGTCACCATTCCATGGAAGGCCTCTACTGCTTCCTTGCCACGGCCATGGTGTGCAAGCGCACCCACCATCGAATTCCAGGCAGCATCACTGGCGTGCTGAATCTCTCCAAACAGCTGAATCGAACACTTGAGGATCCCGCACTTGCCGTACATGTCGACGAGGGAGGAAGAAACGTATGGGTCCATGTCAAAGCTTGTTTTGATCACTTGGGCATGGAACTGAGTCCCTTGTTCCAGCACTGCTTGGTTTGCACAAGCCTTGACCATGCTCGAGAAAGTGAACTCATTAGGCTCTGTTCCTTGTCTTCTACAGTCAACGTATGTTCTCAAAGCTTCCTCGAACTGGTTCATCTCGACATACCCATCGATCAAAGAACTGCAGGAAACCACGTTCCAGTCGGAACCCACCTTCTTGGCGACGCTCGAAGCACTGTCCATGTCTCCGGCCTTTGCATACATGTCCGTCAGCGCATTGACAATAAAAGTCTCCGATTCCAGACCCAACTTCACGACGGATGAATGAAGAGACTGACCAAATCTGTAGGCCTTCAGGCCAGCACACGCATTCAAGGCACTACATAAAGCATGTTGATCGATGGTGATCCTACCTGCATCGATCATCTCCTTAAATGCCCGAAGTGCGTCCTCGAAATTCCCATTCTTTGCGTACCCATCTATCATGGTGGTCCAGGACACCTCGTCTTTCCATGGCATCTCCTCGAAGACCAGACGGGCCTCAATCAAAGATCCAAATCCAGCGTACATCTCGGCGAGGTTGCTTCCGACAAACAATTCATCGTCAAAACCCAACTTCACACTCGAGCAATGCATCTGTCTACCGTACGCCAACGACCCGAAGGACGCGGAAGCCTGAATCGCACTGGAGAATGCGAACTCCGTAGGCCTCACACCCGCACCGCACATCAGCGAGAAGGTTCGGAGGGCTTCAAGAGCCTGGCCGTTCTGGGAGAACCCGGAGATCATGGCAGACCAGCTGACCAGGTTTCTCTGCGTCATTCCGTCGAACAGGGCGGCAGCGTGGTGGATGTCGCCACATTTTGCATACATGTTGATGAGATGGTTGGCGACGAAGGTGGACGGGACGCCGCCGAGGGAGATCAAATGGGCGTGGAGCTGCTTACCTCTGTTGAGCTTCCGGGCTCGAGCGTAGGATTGGATGAGTTGAGCCAAAACAGATGGCTCCTTCATGTCACGGGGAGCACCAGATGCCGCGGGGGGCAACAAAGTCCTTCGGCGACCGTCTTTAGAGCCTTATATGCTACTCTTGTGACACGTGGTCGATCGATTCGTAACACGAGGAATATATATATATATATAATTTTGGTGTAATAGATGCATCAGAGCCATTGATGGATTGAGTTGACCAATTATTAAGATTTATGGGTAAGAAATCCAAGAAGTGGTCAAACCCTCTCTCTCTCTCTCTCTCTCTCTCTCTGTGTGGAGGGATAGCTTAGAAATGGTTGCACGACTGCATTTTTATTAGTGATCCATTTATTCCATGATCTCTGTGTCTTTCTACAGTCATTGAGAGAGACAGAGAGAGAGAGAGAGCTAAAATCCTCGTGCAGTATCTCCTCCTCAATCCTTGTGCGAAGGACAGCTACAAAGTAGGGACGTCTTCCTCTTTCCTCCCTCCATTTGTTGGGAGGAGACAGCAGCTTAGAACAGCCATTCCAATTCCAGCCTTCCCCAAAGGAACCCATTCGTAGCACAACAATTCGAGCATTATCCCAACAATTTATCTAAATCCAAAAACAAATTTCCCAATTTTTTCTTCTTCTTTTTCTATTTTTTTCAGCCAAAAAAATTATATTTATATATAAAAGAAGGGAAGAAAAAAAGAAAAATCAAGAAAATGTTACGAGGAAGGCATAACTTACAACCGCCCCCTCCGCCTCGTCTGGTCTTCGTCCCGTGACGATGTCGTTGGGTGGAGATGTGAGTGGGCGATCGACGTGAGTTCGGCAATGGCTGTGGGATTGGTGGTGACGCTGAGTCAATAGCATCGAAGAGGAGGAGAGGAGAGAGACGCACGAGGGCGGAATAGAATGTACAAAGCGCAGCAGCAGAAGCAGCACGACGCCAAGGCGTGGGAATCGACCGTCCGAAAAGCACAGCAGCAGCAGCAGCCCGGCAGTCGCCGCCGCGTCTGCCCGCTCGGGCCAATGTCCGTCGCCCCGTCCGAAGACGACTCCGGCGCCACCTCTCCACGCGGAGAAGGCGACGACGACGATTCGGCAGAGGCGGAGGAGGAGGGGGAGGTCTACCACGCGGAGCATGTCTTCCCCAGCGGCGACTTCTATACCGGACATTGGATCGCTGGCATCCCCCACGGCACCGGGAAGTACCTGTGGACGGATGGGTGCATGTACGAGGGCGAGTGGCGGTATGGGAAGACCACCGGCCGCGGGAAGTTTTCGTGGCCCTCCGGCGCCACCTACGAGGGCGATTTCAAGGCCGGGTTCATGGACGGCTTCGGTACCTACACCGGCGCCTCCGGCGAAACCTACTGGGGGAGCTGGTCCATGAACCTGAAACACGGCCACGGCAAGAAGTCCTACGCCAACGGCGACTACTACGACGGCGAGTGGCGCTCTGGCATGCAGGACGGCCACGGCCGCTACGTCTGGCGCAGCGGAACCGAGTACGTCGGACAGTGGCGCGCCGGGCTCATCCATGGCAGAGGAGCCCTCATCTGGGCTAACGGCAATCGCTACGACGGTGATTGGGACAACGGAAATCCCAGGGGCAACGGTAGCTTCCGGTGGGCTGATGGCGGCCTCTACGTCGGGGAATGGTCTAACGAGAATGCCACCATCCAACACAAGGGGGTGTACTACCCATCGCCGACCGCCACCTCCCCCACTGCCCGAGACCCACAGGAAGAGTTTGTGGCCGACCTTAAAGAATGCAAGATCTCACTGGGGGAAACCATATCGGTGCTTCCCTCCCAGAAGACCCTCAATTGGTCCGGCATTGAGCCGCGGCGGTCCTCCACGGCCTCTGAATCTGCCGCCACGGACCGCGCCAGAAGGCGGGCCTCCGTCGACGGTGCCGCTTTGCTGCGCAGAAGGCCCAACGGCAGGACACTCACCGTGATCGGGACCAATGACAATGTGGGACTAGAAAAGGGGCTGGATGGGATCTACACCTGGGAGTCCCATGGAGATATTCCTTCTGACATGGTCGAGAGGCGTTCCATGGTTGAGAAGCAGGATGCGGCAGAGGCAAAGGTGCCGATGAACCCACCACGCATGCGTTGGCGGCCTCCGAGAGCCATGAAGAAGAAGCAAGGAGAAACCATCATGAAAGGGCACAAGAATTATGACCTTATGCTCAATCTCCAGCTCGGGATAAGGTAATGTTTTCCTGCGTAGCTATATGTAGTCTTTGGCCGAAGATTGTGTATATGAAGGCATTGTCATGTGCTTGCAATTCTCCATCAATGAAGCTTAGTAAAGTGGAAACACTAATTCATTTCTTAGATAATCCACTAAAAGACAGCGGTTTGATGTAGATTGTGTTCTTATCCTTGTTTTCCAGAGTTCACCAATCTAAAGTTTGCTGTGGTACAGACATGCTGTTGGAAAACAAGGTCCTTCTCAGAGTGAGCTGAAATCATCTGCCTTTGACCCCAAAGAAAAAGTGTGGACAAAGTTTCCTCCTGAAGGCTCGAAGCATACACCTCCACATCAATCCTGTGAATTCAGATGGAAAGATTACTGTCCATTGGTGTTCAGGTAAGTCCATGACTCTACTCTGTTACATTTTAGTTATCACCTTTGAAGTTTGTATTCTTAAACTAGAGCAGACTTGATGATACATGATACTTAAATTGAATGTTCAGGACACTTTGCAGGCTGTTCAAAGTTGATGCAGCTGACTATATGATGTCTCTTTGTGGCAATGATGCCCTTCGGGAGCTGTCTTCGCCTGGTAAGAGTGGAAGTTTCTTTTACCTGACCAATGATGACAGATATATGATAAAGACAATGAAGAAGTCTGAAGTAAAGGTAATCATCTTTTCCTATCCGAATCATCCTTCCTATTTGAAACGGTAATCCTTTTCCTAGTTTCCGCATCTATCTTACCACATAACATCTTGTTCGACAGGTCCTTTTGCGGATGCTTCAAGCATATTATAACCATGTCAGGAAATTTGAGAACAGTTTGGTAACCAAGTTTTTTGGTCTTCATTGTGTGAAGTTAACTGGAGCTTCACAGAAGAAGGTCAGAATGCAGATCTCAATGAACGTTCGTAATTTTGGATGGAGTATTTTTTTTTTTTACATAACTTATCAGGTTTTGCTTTTTCTTGTCACAATTGATCAGGTCCGCTTTGTTATAATGGAAAATTTGTTCTGCTCTGAGTATGTTATTCACCGGCGGTTTGACCTGAAAGGATCTTCTCATGGTCGTATGACCAGTAAGCCAGAGTCAGAGATTGACGAAACCACTACCTTAAAGGATCTTGATCTTAACTTCATATTTCGGCTACAACGATCTTGGTTTCAGGAGTTCCAAAGGTATTGTTATCGATTTTGTCCAGTTTTATGGCAGTTCTGTTTTCTGAACCTAGATATTCTATGCTTCTTATATAGAATGAGATATATATATGTGCTTTCTACAGGCAAGTTGACAAGGATTGTGAGTTTCTCGAGCAGGAGAGGATCATGGATTATAGTCTTTTAGTGGGAGTCCATTTTAGAAGTTCCAGAGAGATGCTTCCACCTGAAGGTTCATTTTAATGTCTGAAATGGCATCAAAATATTTATTCAAGCTTCCCTGACTGTGCATTTTCTAAGTTGCTCATGTTTTGGTCAAAGGTGGTGACGATGATAGCAAAAGAGAAGCAACAATGCAGCTTTCAAGAGTCAACAAGGATGATTTGAATTCTGATTCGAATAGGTACAACCATTATGGATTAGTTTCTATGTTTTTCTTTGTTTCTTGTCTGCTTAGATGTATTATTACTCAGTACCAAACTATTAGAGGACCTTTTGACAGCCAAATCAAACAATGCAAGGCATCTTGCATGCTTCTTCTATATAAATTCATTCCCTTGATGTTCTAACATGTGAGAGAGTGTCATAATTAGATTTTCATATGACTTTGCTATGTTTCTCTCGCGAGATCTATATTTCTCTTTGTTACATGTCCTATTTAATGTATCATAATTATTCAGTACCAAACTATTAGGGGATCTTTTGACAACCAAATCAAATAATGCAATGCCTCATGCATGCTTCTTCTATATGTGTCTCATTCGCCCTATGTGTGACAGAATGTTGCTTGTGCTCTTTAGATTATTTTTCTAACATCAAACTATTAGAGGATTTGTTGATGACCAAATCAAATCATGCAAGGCATCATGCATGCTTCTTCTACATATTTCATTCTCTTGATGTTTACCAAGTGACAAATGAAATGAGTACCTTCTCATACGAGTTTGTGTGTTTCTTTTGCTACAATTAAACAATAAATTGCTACACTTGTTGAGGACAAAATCAAATCATGCATACTTCTTGTACATATTTCATTCTCTTGATGTTTAACATGAGACAAATGGTATCATTACCTTCTCATATGACTTTGCATGTTTCTTTTGCTATATATTAACAGTAAATTTCTACATTTGTACTGTCTGAAATAACCGATATATTTATCACAAGTATGAATTTATTGATATGCACATATGCTTAGTCAATGATGTTATTGTAGAAAAAGAAACAAAAATGTTGTTTTTTTTTTTTGTATCCTTTAGGATCTCATATCCTTCATCTCATCGAATAGTTTGTGCCGTCATCTCCCAAAATACATTTCAGCATCCATCTATCTATCTTTCTCTGCACAACATCATCAAGATTAGCCCTTGAGCTTTTGTTCCTTCTGTTTGATGCTGTAGGACGGGAAAGATCAGACTAGGCGTCAACATGCCAGCTAGAGCTGAACTGACAGTTAGGAAGAGCGATGGCGATTCCCAGCTCGTCGGAGAACCCACCGGAGAGTTCTACGATATAGTCTTGATTTTTGGCATCATAGACATATTGCAAGACTACGATATCAGCAAAAAGCTTGAGCATGCCTACAAGTCTTTCCAGTTTGATCCATCCTCGATATCAGCTGTAGATCCGAAACAGTACTCGAGACGCTTCCGTGATTTCATATACAGAGCTTTCACAGAGGCAACCTAAAGCAAAATTCTGAGCCGCAGCAAACAAGAAGAGTTCCAGGTTGAGCGACTTGGACTCACGAGAACACACAAGAAATCCGGCACGGCAGCAACCGGGTGCGTAGCTCTCGGCACGGCACGCTGATGCTTCATTTCGGCGAGGTACGGCTCCCAGATGGTGCTGCTTCAGCCATCACTGAGCCTCAAAGCAAGTAAATGTGAATAGAGAGCTTCATGTGATTTGTTTACACAGGTAGTGCTAATATCTTAATTTGAAAGGATAGAGAATTGTAACAACAAGCATGCAAACCGATCTAATGTTGTAAATTATTTCCATGAGAGTAACATGTACCAAATGTGGGGCTGTGCTTTGAGGTGCTGCTACAGGAAATCGGTGGATACTACTGTCCAGTGTTCGAGAACAAGAACACTTCAGATTGTGTGTTGTGTGTAAAGCATATATGGAGATGTGACAAGACACCCAAAACAAGCGTTATCAGATGTGGAGTTCTCTATATGCTAAATATACTGGCCACGCAAAAGCGATGATCGTCTGTTTCACTACCTGCAAATGCCATTTAGATTTTATGTAGGAAACAAACATAAATCAGGTGTTCGGAATCAATAAAACTTGGATCACGAGTTAAATGCCAAACGTGATTTCTGTAATGATGTTTACAAAGCTAACAGATCAGTCAGTGACATTTCGATACAAAAACATGAGACCTCGGGCACTTTTTCCTGACTGTTCCACAAAATATAATGTATTGTTCGATAAATGGTGATGATGGAACAACATATCTCACTTTTTCTCATATGTTTAGCATATAAATCCTGACCCACTGGACCAAACATGCCCTCGTTTGTGAAGAACAGAATAAGGTAGTGAGGACTGGAACAACATATCTCACTTTTGTCAGATGTTTGGCATATAAATCCTGACTCACTGGAGCAAACATGCACTTGTTTGTAGAGAGCAACATAAGGTAGATGACACAGCCAGAAACCTCCATGAATGCACTCTTCATTTAGAATTTATGCAACACAACCGCACACATCCGAGCCTGGCCGGAGTTTAGAGCAAAAGTGCGAACTTATCATGAGCAAAACTGCTTCACCTGGACACCTGCCACGGACGTGTGTGTGATTCGTCAGATGTTTAACTGCACAATAAGATTGAGCCACTAATATCATATTAAGGTGATTCATCAGATGTTTAACTGCACAATAAGATTGAGCCACTTAATATTAAAGCTAGGTACTGCACTCTACTTGATGATTTAGGAGCATGGCAAGAACTGCATCTAGAAAAGAGTTCAACTTAAAAGAATTGGAAACCTATGATTCTTGTTTAAATTGGATTTCAGGCCTAAAATTGGTAAAGTTTTCAAAGAAATTAATCCAAATAAATTTTCTTGTCTATAAAACTCTTGAAACTAGCACATCTTCTGTTACATTTTTATATATTTGTTTATCTATTTTTACCAAAGAAAAAACATGCACCTCCGTATGAACAAGTGAAAAGAAAATCCATACATAATCCTTTTAACAATAATTACAAGGCATCAATTCAATGACTTGGTTTTCCCAGTCCTGAAATACATCTATTAATAATATTATGAATGGATTAGCTCAAACTTATGAATGTAATAGGAGAAAAAACTTCCACATCTTATAAATACCTAACTAAACTTCAGAAACAATCAAGACTTGGACGTTGATATGATGATATTTTTTTTTCCATTAAGTTTGATCACACCTGTTGTGGAAAAACATTAGACATTTACAAGAAAGAACCTAAACATAAGGTTTTCTTTTTCTCTCAAGGCATAAAACCTGAATAGAATTCAACAAGTCCAGCATGAAATTGCAACTAAGTTCCAAGGCAAGAACACATCTTCATGTTGTCTTCTTGCTAATCATGAAATATTCTATTAAATCAAATTTATACTCACAAGGGGGGACGGGAATCATATAAGGATAAAGTGTATTTAGTCTCAAAGGAAGTGGTCAGCCAGCAAAAGCTGTGGTCTTTCTGTGTCTTCTTCAATCTGCCTAGAGACTTCATTCTTGATGTCCTTTATTTTGTTATCCCAAATGTCATCAATCAACTTCCATGCTTGGTCACTGATGATTTGTGTCTGTACAGAAAGAAAACAATTAGCTACAACATGAAGGATCACTTTTAATTCAGATGATAGTTATCATTATGTACAATGACATACCTCCAAAGGCCTGGGTGCACCAAATGTGGAAAACCCAACATATCCTGGTGCAAAGGTAACCCTCCCCGGAAGAGAGACACCATGATTTCCCCATCTTCCAGCATAAATAAGTGCTCCATACTCATCAACTGGATGAACAGGAGGCTGCAACCAGGACCAAACAAATACAAGAAAAAGCAGCAAGTTTAGTTCCACATTGAACATTGATAGAATCTCAATCTTACTTTGCAAGGACAAACTAGCATAGAAGATACACAAACATAGAAACAGAGCAAGATTGTTGTGCCTCATGATGCACACCATCTCACATTCTGCAGAATAAACAGATTGACTTGTACAAATCCAATCTAAGACTTACACTGCCCTACTTCCTATAATCCTTTCTCTCTCCTAACTTCAGTAAAACGCTTGTTAAATACAGGTTTCTTTCTTCATTCACAACCCTCTTTTTCTGATCATTTTCATCAATGAAAATCTCGTTTATATCATCATATAATCTAAGACCTACTTATACACCATATAAGATCCCAAATTATGTTATTATATGATGATTCTTGTGTGGCCTTACTCCTTGGTAATTTCTTTTACATTTTGCTTTTAATATTCTCTAACCAATCCTATAAATGTTATTTTTAAACCAGGGGTTTAAATAGGTGCTCAGGCGCTCGAGTGAGGCAAGGCGAGGCCCAAGCGCCTCAGATTAGCCAAGCGATGCACTTTAGTGAAGCACTACCTAGGCACTCGTCTGAAACCAAGCGCCGAGTACCTCAGGCGAGTGCCCGATTGAGACTATGCAACCAAACCAGACTAGTAAGTTTGGTTCGGGTAGCTAGTTTGTTCAATTGAACCAACTCAACTACATAGTATTACTATAGTTGCAAAACCCACCCCCCACCCCCTTTCGTGACCCCGAGCCTTAAACCATAACATAGTCTCTGCCTTCACCGTCGACATTTCCTCTACCACTAGCTCTCCGCCGACGCATAGGACCGCCACTGCTTCTATGTGTAGCTCCTTCCACCATCGAGGGAGAGGACCGTAGCTTACTCCGCCACCAACGGACAAATCTAAAGCTTCCGCCGCCCACGACGTCGTCGTCCCCAGCTTTAACTACCGACGTCTGAAGCTTTCTCCATTGTTGCTGCTGTCGTCTGTAGGTTCCTTCGCCGCCACTGCTACTGTCGTCCGAAGCTTCCTTTGTCGTCATTGCCATCGTCCGAAAGTTCCACTATCACCGCCGCTCTCTCCTTCCCCAATTTCCACCGTTGGTGACTCTTTTCTCCCCTCTAACTATTGTTAACAATAGATTAAATATCGTTAACAATAGATTGTTAACAATTGTTATCATATAATAGTCCCTATTTAGATTTTAGCACTACTAATATATATTTATTTAGAACTATTATTAGGGTTTGAGGATTAATGACAAGTGTACAAAGCAATTCAAAAGATTCATAAAAAAAAATTCAAGGATCCTAACTTGAAAATACAATTATTAAAGGATTCTAAAGATCCTAATGCAATTACTTGCATTTTCTATGATAAGATTACTAGAGATGGTATTTTTCATATAAAACAGCATAAGTAGGAAACTTCAAGAATGCATCAACATGCAAAAAGTGTCCACCTGATGTAAAAGAAGAGTTATTAGCTTATATGACGGAAAAAAGATGCAAAGGAATGAATCTTATGAGATTTTACCCAAGGATAATGTTGAACATATTAGAGATGATGATGAAGAAGATTATTCAAAAAGTATCAATCCAATTGGAAAAAGAGTATATGACAAAAAAAGAAAAGAAGTCATACTGGTTAAGAAGAGTAAAAAGGAACCGAGGGACTTATATATGTATCAAAGATCACAGAAGCAACAGGGGCAAAGCAGAAACAAAATTAAGACAAACAAATAATAAGTGATGCTTGTGATAAAAAAATAAGGGGAAGAACGATTCAACACATTACTCGCTTCTTCTATCAGGCTGGCCTTCTTCTTAGTACTTGTCATTTAAACAGTTTTAAAGGGATGATTAAAGTTATTGAAAGATATGGTGAGAGATAAAAACCTTCTAGTTATTATGAGTTACGAGTTTCATTATTGAAAAAAGAGTTGATTATACAAATGACTTATTAAAGCATCACAAAGAATCATGTGTAAAACATGGTTGCTTTATTATGTCAGATGCTTGGATCGACAGGAGACATAGAAGTATAATTAATTTTATGACCAATTGTTCTTTAGGAACCATGTTTGTGAAGTCAATAGATGCATCATTTTTTATGAAATTAGGAGAAAATATATATAAATTGCTTAATAAATTAGTGGAAGAAATTGGTGAACAAAATATCGTCCAAGTCATAACCAGCAATGGAAACAACAATGTGTTAGTTGGTAAGATTTATCTTTTAAATTTTTTAATCCGTTATTTACTTTATCTCAAATTTGAATGGAAAAATTATGTGACTCCTAAGTCTTAAGAATTTTATTTTGTCTTAGGTAAATTACTTGGAGTAAAAAGACAACACTTATATTAGATTCCATGTGCGGCACATTGCATTGATTTAATATTGGAGGATATTGAGAAGATTCTTGACATTAAAAAAACTTTAAACAGGGCAATCTTTGTTGTTGGATTTCTCTATAATCATATTGGGATTTTGAATATAATGACACAATTCACAGGCAACAAGGAATTGGTGAGATATAGTGTCACATGATTTGCTACTTCCTTGACATTACAAAGCATGCATCATTAAAAACATAACATGAGAAACATGTTTACCTCGAAGAAATGGATGACAAGCAAACAAGCAAAACAAGCAAAAGACAAAAGGGCCGATGATATTATCTTAATGTCGTCTTTTTGAAATCGTACAGTTTATATATTAAAGGTAATGAGGTCTCTTGTTTGAGTCCTTCGGTTGGCAGATAATAAAAAAATATATATAATAGAATATATTTATAAGGCTAAGGATAGAACAAAGAAGATGATTCAAAAGTTCTTTGATGAAAATGAAAAAAAATATTAAAAAATATTTGTAATTATTGGCGAAATATGAAATTGTTAACTTCACCAGTCATTACATGCAGCAAAATATTATTTGAATCCAAAATTCTTTTATAAGAACACCTCCATTGAGTTTAATATAGAAGTTGTAAATGAGTTATATAAGTGCATTGCAATATTGGTTCCAAGCCTTGATGTGCAAGATAAGTCACACGTGAATTATTTTTATATAAGAATGTTGATGGTCTTTTTGGAATTCCAATGACAGTTCAATTTAGAACAACTATATCCCCAAGTATTTATAAATTTATATAGTTAATTTCATGTATAATATGTTATTGTTAATAATAAAATAAATTTTACGGCTGAATAGTCGAGTCTCTTTAGAAATTCCACTCCAAACTTGTAACAATTGGTTATCAAAATTCTTAATTTGACTTATAGTCCTACGGGTTGTGAGCGAAACTGAAATGTCTTTGAGCATATAAGGATCATAAATTATTTTTATTTTGATTAATCTATCCTTTTTTAAATAGATGTACCAATCAAACAAAAAGACTAAGGGTATTATTAATTAAATAATCAAGTAGGATCATTAATGAGATTATATGGTTAAAATTTTAGTCCATATCTACAATAAGTTGGATTGAACGTTGAATTAGATAATTTTTTATCCAATGACCAACCTAGTAAGGATATCACCCTCCTAATTGGATATTTTACTATCCAAGAAGTAAATCCCAAAGGTGAATGAGAGAAAAAAATAAGATGAATAAACTACTGTTAAGCTACAGAGATATTCAAGTCTCAATGCTCCTCTAAAGACCTACAACCACTCACATATATATATGTATGTATATACATATATATTGTTATAATTATTTTTTTGGAATAAAACAAATGGTCTTGGATTTTGTTAGTTCTTAGGACAAACATCTACCCTTATACTGATTTGCTTAGCTTCCAAACAGTTATCTAAATGACACCCTTTGAGGCATTCCATGGAAGGTGTAGGCGTAGCTCCCCTATATGTTGGAATGATGTTGGTGAGTTGAGATTGCCGAGCCTAGTCTTTATTTAGAATTCTGCCAAGAACAAGAAAATCATGGGGTAATGCAATTTGGGTTCAATGATAAATTGGGCCATTCGAAATATTGGAGAGTCATAGATGTGGCTTATAGATTGGCACTACCCCCCTTGCTATCTGGTGTTCATGATGCGTTTGACATTTTAGTGTTGAAAGTATGTTAATGAGATGGCAAGTTGAGTTTTAAAAGATTTGCCCTATGAAGAGATTTCTAGTCAGGTGATAGATCATGAAACGCTAAGGTTCATGGGAATAATTATTCTGAATATGAAGCTACCAAGAAACTCGAGAAGCATATTCCTGATAACTATGAAGAATTTTTATACCCTTGGATAACTACAATCTCAATCAACTTCAAACTATCAAATAACGCATCAAATGAACCAAGACACTGGTTTTTGGGAATCTACCAGACCGGCACAGCATACAACAACTATAACAAGCCATATTGTCCCAACTATTTGGAGTCAGCCTTGTGGATCTTTTGTTGTCATCAATTTAGAACAATATCCTTAGTTAAATTACGAGCATTTAATATTATCAATAGTTTCTAATGAATATTTTGGTCTTCCTATAATAAATACTCCTATTTGTTTCAATTTCAGAATGTAGGTGTATCTTTGAAATACAGGAACAAATTTAAAAATACATTTATTAACATCCACAGCAAGACACATTAGAGGCAGGAACCACAAAGAAGCAGCTTCTTGACGCTGGAGATGAACTGATATCTTAAATACAGCTAAAAATTCAATCCGAAGTTTCTTTACTTCAACAAGGACTAATAAATGTCATGTGACTCACTTCACAAGGTGCACATGTCAGTGATTTAGATCATTCTAGTGCAGATGTATGCTGCTGCAAGACCAAGGAAAGGAGAAGATTACAGTACATGCATAACAATCAACTCAGTAGGAAAGACATCATTAAAGTAATATAATCAATGTAAAGCAAAATATGATCTCAAAAGGTTCCACAGAGCTGATTATTTGTTACTTTAGTCTTCTGGTTTGCATTAAAATGTGAATATCTTAAGCATTTATATATACTCATGTTCTTTGTTGCAACACTCGTTTCATGATAAGGTCACGATATTTTAGAAGAGTAACAAGGGATGCACACGTGCCATGCTCCTCCCCTTAAATATTTGTTTCATGTAGTGTCATTTTACACACTAATGTGCTTTTTGGGTTCCTGGCTTTGCACTATCCACCTGTAAATGCATTACTCTTTTGATGTAATCAGTGACTCGTCAAGAAACCATTGAACTGAGGAGTAAAGCATATGACTAAAAGTGAAAGGTAACATGTGAGCAATATCGACCATATATAAAAGGTTATGTCGCAAGTAGTTGAATATCAAAGCCAAATATCAAGCAACAAAGAAAATAATGGACGCAAATGATATACATACTTGAGGAATCCGTGGTGCTTTTCGATAAATGTCCCATATCTCCTTCGCCTTGATCTCTCCTTTCTCAAGCAAAACATCTAACACAGCATAAATGACATGATATCACTGTCCAATATACCAGGCCAATTTTTTTGTTGCCCTGTTTATATGACTAGCCCTTCAAGCAAATTGATTGAGGTATATGTAGTCAGAATAAGTAATAGATCAATATACCTGTAATTGTCTCAACTGCCGAACGATATTCTCTCAGAACAGATGAGCACTTCTCAACAGAAAAACGCATGTATTCATGCCTGAGCGCCTCCAGTTTTGCTGCAAGCTGCATCCAAAACATTTGCAGCTGGTTACCAAGGAGGATAAAAGAGATGCCATTTACTGAACCTAATCTTGCATATATGAGAACAATGATGTTGAATTTATCTATGTACATGAAGCACAAGATCACTTTGGTTTCTGTAATACGCTTTTCCAAATGCAGTCATCCCTGTTTGGAGAATTAAACGCTCTGCACTAGTCGATGCTTCAGAAGTAGCCTTTGCAGAAATCCAGCACAAATTATCTATTCCAAATATCTCCTCTTCAATAACTCTAGCTATGGATTTAAGAAACCAAGAAAGAAAAAGGATAAGGTTCTGTTTTCAAGCAAAAAAATTATTAAGGAGCACAAGGAGAAATCATTAGAGACAAGATATGTAAATCGACATATGTAAGATATATAACATTTTCATGAAAATTGATGGAAGAGTTAGTCATCATTCCATTTAATAATTAGGTGAATGCATGAACTATTATTAAAAGAAATGAGGGGGTTAAAATTGAAAAAAACTTCTAATTACAAGTAATCCTAAAAGGTGATGAACTAGTTGGCAGAATTACAGATCATGTGAATTGTTGGGCAGTACATGGAGTGCCATAAAAAAGGAGCAATTTCTTTGGTCGCCAAGAAGGGGCATTTTTGATTGGAAGTAAGTCTGACCTAAACAATGTTCAATATAAATATTTGGAACAAATCCTGTCAAACTAAGACCAACAGCTGATACCAAAGAACAAATATCAGTGGGTCAAAAGGTATGAATCTCCTTATAATATATGCTCAGAAACAATACTGAAGAGATCTCTCCACTCTCTCGAGAAGATTATGTTCAGATTAATAATGTATGTTCTATCCACCAAAGAAATTAAGCAATGCCGGAACCTTTTATTTCAGAGTACCATTTTCCATGCCAATCAACAGGGAAATATTAATTCAGTCAGTATTCCAGTGAAGTCTAACTTCAACAAAAGAAGCATCATCTATTCGCTACCATTGATTGTGCAAGCAGACAACAAAATAGTTCATGCATTAAAAAATTAAATGAGCTTAGTTTGGTAAAACAAGTGATTGTTATTCAATCACTAAACAAGGAGCTCAGTTTAGACCTAATCAGAACAGCAGGAGGCCCCATGACGAATGAGTTCGAGGCCCCTGTCACTGACAAATTGAATTCAGTGGTGGAGAATTTGGAATGACTATATTATGTTACAAACAGTAAAAAGGGCTTACTAAATCCATCCTTGACAGAAGAAACTTTCATTGGATCAGCGAAAATCGAACTACCAAGCTCTTTAACTCCAAAAATTAGACCATTGTTTTACAACACAAGGACACGTCCAAATTACTCACAGGACTAATTTATTTCTGACCATTGTTCCACCTCAGAAAAACCATAACCTGAACTATTGGTGTTACTTTTCACATATTGTGATGGCTGTTATTCATGCTATGGTAACGTGAAGAGTTGTCCCTCCATTGGATTTCATTTAATCCTTTGGCTTCATGTATAAATGCTATGCTTGATTTTGAGCAATTAACTAAAACAAAACCCCAGTTAATCATCCAGCCATGACACCTTTCAACAAGACTCCAAGTCTAAAAGGCCGTCCTGACATTCTAAAGAAACTAATTCATGATCATAGAAATCATGAAAGCTATCTGATAATCACAGAGGAATAGTAACAAACACTTAATCTAGATTCTATTGCAGTAATCAAGATGCTAACTAAAATTACACTTGACTACTGACTGCATCAGTATTTTCTCTGTTTATTCTACCTTTTTTTTTTGACAAAAGGTAAGTAGTAAAAGTGGGATTTGAACCACGGCCTTATGATGAACCATCAAAATCTTTACCAGCTAAGCTAGTTGGCACCTTCTAAAGAGTTATTACTTTTTTTTTCTAAAGGATAAATGGCAAAAGCAGGATTCAAGCCTAGAACCCTGCGATGATTTATCAAAGTCTCCACCACTCGCTAAAAATATATCAAATGAGGTTTCAAACCCTTTGTTGTGATGATCGTTGCCTCAACCTTCCTTTGGAGAATTAGCAACTCAGGTCTTGTCCCAGTAGTCATTGACTAGGCAGATGACAACTGAGGTCATGCCACCTCAAACTTGCAATAGCTCTGAAAGAGCTGGAGAGACATGATCTCGTTTAATTCTACCCTTTTGGCAGTATATCTGCTGTTTGTATATTGACAATAGTTTGAATATTTGATTAGTATCTTTATCGATCAGAGTGACCTAGAATATTAACAAGTATCCGCCAGAACAATAATGACAAAGACGATCCCAAATCATCTTACCTACGAATCTAAATCTACGCTGCAAAAGATAGCCCTTAATGCAGCTTAGCAAAGGTAACTACATGTATCATCCATCTTCATTTGGACTTCAATATCATTTAAAGCATGGCAGCACGCAAAAAACATGAGAGAGAGAGAGAGAGAGAGAGAGGGATGGGTGGAGAAACCTCAATCCTGATACTCAACAAAATTCAGAAGCTTCATCTATCAATTCCATGTCATTCCTTACCAGCTCACCCTATTAGACCATAAATAGTAAAATCTAAAACATGTCCTTTCCAATATCTAGAGATCGCAAATTTTACATTTCTGCAATTGAATAGCTTAGGCCTTGACTAGCATGAAAAAATGCGGTCAACAGATCAAGAACAGCACTATCCACGATAACCTTACCAAAAACTTCCAAAGAAAAGGTGGAATAACTTTTATCAAAATGTGATTAACTCCTTCCAGTATTATTGCTATTAGCATTTTCTTGTGGTATCTTTAACAACATTCAATGTTTATCATGTGAAGCATGGTTCGTCATACCATGGTATATCGCCTATTATGGGCAGCACATATCAGTCCGACAAGGGACCGATACATGGACCACCCTATGCCGGGTGGTATATACTAAGAGGCTCTGTATCGCAATCCGACTATTATCGACAGACAACTCAGACTTGGCCCCTTTCTAACGGTAAAATCCATTTGAAAGGGTTTTTAAACCCTTTCCTCCCCCCTCTTTCACCTTCTTTCACTCTCTCAAACTCTTATACTCTCTCAACTTCTTTGTCACTCACTTCTTTCGCTCATTCTCACATTTGTACTCTCTTAAAACTTCACAAAGCTATGATGTGTGGATTGGATTAAGCTAGTTAGGGAGGATTAACATCTAAATGAGAGGAAGAACTCTCTGATCGAAGGTCTGTAGACGCTTTCTCAATTGAATTCAGCAACCCGCTCAGTCCAAAGACATGGCAGTGATATGGACAGTAATGCCTTAAATGACGATGAAAATGACGTCGAGAAGTCAATGGTCCCGTCTACACAGCTTGAGGGTGATGCATGGACCGAGTAGTATTTTATGCATGCCACCCAAAATTTATATCATAGAGCTTGACGTGCTAGTTGGTCATTCTTCTCCGAGCAACAGTATGGTGATAATTGATCATTCTTCTCCGAGCAGCAGTACGGTGATCAATATTATGATACGAAACAACAAATCAGTGGTGAAAGTAAAAGTTTCGACAATCTCCATGTTTTGCACCAATACATGCCATAATCATACTTTTCTCAGGAGCCACCTCTGGCACATGCGGTTCACGACAATTAGACTACAACCATCATCATATTAATGCACCAATAACATACAGTGTATCATTATACTATGTTGTGGGATTAATATTAGTATTAGATCTGACAAACATATCAAATTAATATACAAATACATAAGATCGAGAACCCCGATCCACCGCCCATGGAGTCCTATCGTTCTTTTTGATGGTAGAACTAGATATATCCAACAATCAATTACTTAATTTATTTGAATCTTAAAATTTAAATTGTTTAACAAATAATCTAACAATTCAAATTATTTCTTTATAGATAATTCAATATTAACGAAAGGATAGTCCAAAACGTACCACAAAGCTACTCCTCAAGGTTCGAAAAAGATATGTGCCACTATTATTTCCTAATTTAGATTATTTTTGATAAAATTATACTAAATTTATATTTATTTCAAACTTAAAAACTCTAATCTAACTTTTTCCTATTTCTCAAAAAATTTTAGAGCTATTTTCGACTATTTTTCATGTCATTGGTACACCCCACCGTACCGACACATGGTACATTGGTACAAAGTGGTACGTACTGTACCATCAGCCAAGACACCGATTCGGACCGGTAAGACGAACCTTGATGTGAAGCGTAATAAAATAAAGATAATAAATTAAAGATAACTTGCTTAAACAAGTAGTAAAAAATACAAAATGGTACTTACGTGCACAAGCTCGCACAATAGAGTTTACATAATCAGATTTCCTCAAGAAAGGTTTTCCTGAAACCTTAGTGTAACGCATATTTGGCTTACTACGAATGGAACGGATATCAGTCTGCAAAAGTAGAATTTTGTTTATATGAATCACAAGTGGCATCCACACCACAAAATAAGAAAACCACCAATCCTATGCCCACGTAGGCATATGGCAGGCGATTGGAGAGGCAAGGAGGTAGCACTGGACCCACTGGTTGGTGCTGCAGCAGCCTCTCCAACCACCTGTCATTGTGCTTTGTGCTGGTATGTTAAGACAGGAAACAACTAAAAATGGCATTTGTTTTTTAAGATAAAGTAGTAAGCAGCTTGAACCTTTCTTTCTACAAACCTCTACAAATGGACAGTGAGAATCTGGATAAAAACATGCAAGAACAGCAACAGCTGCTTCTCTATATGCTAACCGAAGCTTTAATTCCTCCGGCATTTCCTCACTGTCTTCTTGACCCGTCTGAAAGGTACCTTTTTGCTGAGAAATTTACACAAGTTAGGATGTTACCGTGTATGACGGTGCTGGATTGACTCAACTAATCCCACAAGCCACAATCATTGTTTTCTAAGTACTCTGACAGATGGGACAACCAACCCTCTCTAAAGCCTCCAATAGCTCTTCTCTTCCAATGTAGTCTTGATCTTTTCTTGCAGTTAAAATTCCAGCTTCATTCCTGTCCATCAACAGAAGTTTGTCAGGTGTCCCCAGACAGGTGGACATATAAATTTACAAAGCTCTAGAAAGTAATTACAGTATATTTTGCAACTCTGCTCCAGTAAAATCTTCTGTAAGTTCAGCAACTTCCTGTAGGAGAACATTTTTTTCCATTTCTGATCTGAAATATTTATTTCTAGCATGCACCTGTTGTAGCATAAATACAAAGGTTATCCACCAACAATCCCCCAGACATAGTTCTAAACAAACCAAATTCCAAAAAGTGAAATAGAACCATTCTGGTACCTGCAATATGGCCAGTCGTCCGTCTTTAGTAGGCAAGCCAACCCTTATAATCTTGTCAAAGCGACCCTTTCTCAGAAGGGCTGGATCCAAGATATCCAAGCGATTGGTTGCACCTATAACTAAAATCTGCAGCAGTTGATTAGAGCAATGTCTGCTAAGGGCAAGATTTATAAAAGTTAACAAACCTGTGATGTCGATTCCTTAAATCCATCCATCTCAGTCAAAATCTGAAGCAAACCCTGCTCCCTCTCAGCACCACCCTGTAAGAAGCTTGTTCTTGTGTTACTAATTGTCGTAAACAAGAAGTCATGGAAAAGTGAGTGGATCTCACTGTCTTTCTCTCGAAAAGAAGTTATTGAAGCAGAAACTACGAAAAAAAAAAGGAAGAAAACAAACAACCATGGTATAACATATTACACATGGATATACCTAAACCATGTAAGGAACTTTCAAATATTAAAAGAAATATGGAAAAAATACAACGAGAGCATTATCATTACGTATTAGTGATGGCACCGCTAAAAGTTACTGAACTGGTGATTCTTCTACGATACCTGATGGGAGGAACTTGTTCATTCCATCTTGTTTATGGGACTCGGGTTTTTTATAACACTGTTTCTTCATGACAAGTTAGACAAAATTATCTGAACTTCACATTAACCTTCTTTAGTATAATCATCTGAATTTTACATTAACCTTCTTTAGTATATACAAAACTAGGTACTACTTGTTACTTATCTTCAAGAACCTGGTTATATGTTTTACTGTCAAGTATAAGGTAGGGCATCCTTCCAAACGAATAATCCCTGCTATGGAAAGTGATACAGCTCATTTATACATGGGTGGTGGCAAATTTAGGTCAGTTATGAGGCTTATTGTGTTGCCAGGATTTATGTGGTGAAAAGAAGAAAGAGAAGAATGGGAAAATCTGCAAAGTATTTCTTTATTCTGAGCATAATATGAACAAGTTTATTAGCTGTTGCCACAATAGCATTGGTTAACATGAACTTCAAATTTATGATTATCAACACAAACATAAGCCTTCCTCTATGAGTTTGACAGAAACAGAAGCTCAAGCCAAAATGAATGACTTCTCTCCTAATTGTAATCAACAAATGGCATTCCTTAACTATTAGTTACTCATAGGCATAAAGGAAATCTATCATAAGCACGTCTTCAAAGCTTCCTCCTGAATGCCTATGTAACCATTACTCACTACAGAGTAAATTGCCAAAATTATTTATTTATTCTGCTCTAATTTGGATTAAACTTATCCTAAATACATTAACAACTTCTATTGTTTGTATCAGTTCTCCTAAAGCACAAGTTCTTATAAAATTATCATTGATAAGCAAACAATAAACAAAATTACTTTCTAAACTTGTACAGCAACACAATAGGTATTTTAATATTTGTTATAAACAGATTTCTTCCAATAAAAAATACTGCAACCCAAAAAAAGTAAATGTCAAGTTAAACCATGACTATTGCAGTGTAAAAACCATGTTAGATAGAGCAAAATTTGAATAAATACATATCCATACTCATGTACCAGCATTCTAACAAAAAATAAGACAAGCCATGATGCAGTCAGTACATGCAGGCAAGAATAGTCAAATTTTGAACAGATCTCACCCCACCAATATCCGGCCCACCACGTTTACTGCCAATTGCGTCGATCTCATCAATAAATATTATTGATGGAGCATATGATCTAGCACTAGAAAATAGATCTTTTACACGGGCTGCGGCAACACCTACAAACATCTGCCAGAGAAGATATAAATGAATGCTTGTTGAGCTTAACTTGGAACATATATACCAAGCAAACAGTAATCTGTAGTACTTAATGCATATGCAGAATCATTATAAAATGGATGGGAACTTTCTTTGAATGCAGCTTATGTAAATCATTTAACACATGAAATAACACATGTGAGTGCATAAGTTATGCACATTGTACCATGCACAGGATAGATGCTACAAAGTACAAACCATGTCAATATTGACAATCACACATTGAACATATTGAGAATTTATCTGTTTTGACATCTTATGTCAAAATGACATACACATGTCCCATGATATACAACCAAGCAGATCTTATCTTGTACAAGAAAAAAATAAACTTCAAAATACATAGATAACAAATCTAGCTGCATGGTAATTTTTCTCCCATTATCATATATTTTCAACTAAAAAATAATCAATTAATGTGAGGAAGTTCAGCCAAATAGAAACATAATGAACAGAAGCAATTTACGAAGAGTTTAAGTGGTCAAGCTGCACAAGAAGTAGGAAACTAGTTTCTCATGTTAATGTGATTTACCAAGACCCAAAATTTGAACAGTATCTTCGCAAAATATTCATTAATTTACCACTTTCCATGAGAGATGCAGATCTCTAACATCTGAAAGAAAAGCAAACCAAAAGTAGATGACAAATACTGTTAACTGATCTCAACAACAATTTTTTTTCTTTTTTTATTACAAAGGTTACATGGATTTGAGCATCTACCATTAGCATGCACAAGAAAAAGATATAAAAAAATAAATCATAAATCCTAGCCGAGAAAATAAATAGTAGAAGAAGGGGAAAAGAGATCACCAACATGCTTCATAAAATCACTGCAAGATCAAGATGTCAACATGATATAATATTTTCAATTTAATTTCACAAGAAGTAAAAAAAAGCTAAATTTAGTTTGCTTCAGTAGCCAAAGAAATTTTTTTTCATCTCTTGCAACCACACCATTAAGATGAAAGAACTATAGCAATTACAATGGAGTAAAGTTTCAAGGTGGTAAGACACCCACGCAGAGAGAAGGGAACAAAAAGGTGTCACATAATACAACATTTGAGTAGCAAAATGGTGGCAATTTGTCAAGGACATAGATTTTCATTTTGTTTATATGCAAACCATAAAGTAAAGAAATGAAGTTTTACCTCAACAAAATCAGTGCCATTTGCTGCAAAGAAGGGAAGTCCTGCTTCACCTGCAATAGCTTTAGCCAGCAGTGTTTTTCCTGTTCCAGGTGGTCCATGAAGAAGCACACCTTTAGGACAATAGATACCCTTATCTTGAAATTCTTTATCATTTTTGAGGATTCGGACAATTTCTTGCAATTCCAGCTTTATATACTCCTGGCCCGCAAAATCATCAAATGTGACACCTGTAGTCTCTTCTGCAGATATGAATTTTGCACTGGGCAAATGGAAGTAAGCACATAAATAACTATTAGAGATTCTATATTTCTCTAAATAGAATTTTTCACTTCAGCTAGAATACCTAGAAAGAGACAGATGGCCCAAAATGGCACACTAAATCAAGAAATATTGATTATCTGTGACACTCGTAGCAAAGACCTCGTGGACACAAAATACCCATTGACTTAGTTCCTTATATTCCAAAATTACTGCATCTAAACATTATATGAAGGAAAAAGCTGACCAGACAGTTTTACGTAAATCTTTTTTGAGCAATAATAAAAGTGAAATGATCCAAAGACATCAATCATCAACAAAACATAATGTTCATGTTAATTTTACACACGAAATAATTTTCTTCTGAAAAATAAAAAATAAAACTGTGAATCCCTTTTTATTAAGCTGTCAAATGCCTATTGATAAAAAATTCATTAGCATATGATTTGTTTACTCACCGACTTTTGCCCAAAGATCCTAGCGTATCACTCTTAAGGGGCTTCCTTACTTTCTTCATAGGTGGACCCAAGTCACATGGAATTAACTTGGCGTAAATTGGTCTCATCACACTATCAACCCATAGGTAAATAGCAATTGAAAGAGCCAAACGCATAGACCACACAACAGCAGTTGCAATGGTACCATAGACCTCAGCAGATACAGAATCCACATTTATAACATCAACGTTTACAAGTTGCTGGTGCAATTTACTCCAAACATCATTCCACCCATCAACTGGCATTTGGTCAACAATATGGCGGCGATACACAATTTCTCTATTTGAGTTTTCCTTTCTTTCCCCTCTCCTTCCATCTCTGTAATATGGCAAGATTACTGCAGACAACAATACACTAATTGAAAATACAAAAAACAGCACATAGAAATTAACGAATGTAAAACTTAATGAGGTAAACATGTCCTTGAGCTACCTTTTCTGAAAAGCAAAATACTCATTGCTGCAAGGTAACAAAAATCAACATCATATACATAGACTTGACTGAATGATAATGGATAACTTTATAGATTGACCAATAATCTGGCTATATAATGAAATGATTATAAAAGTCAGTGTGCTCCAAAAAAGGTGGCTTCACTCTAAATTTTAATGTCGGGACACGTAACATGACAATTAACATATAAGTCAATGAATGGTTAATTGCAAAAAGAACATGCTGAACGGCACCATGGAATGACATTTTGCCCAGACTAGTATGAAACAGGCAGTACATACCGTTCTGCACATGAATTGGTACGCGGACCGCCTCCATGTTGGGGATCTGGTCCAACCCATTAAAATTGTAAAAAAAATGGTTTTCCCTACAACTAGGGTTCGCGAACGCAAGTGCTCTTCTCCATGTGCACGGAGTGCAGCATACCTCCCTGCCGCTGTCGTTTGCTGCTGCTACCTCCTGTTGCTCACTGCATGCTGTCGGCCATGGGTAGGGTTCCTCCTCCCTCCTCCCTCCTCCCTCCTCCCTCCTCCTTCACCGCTTCCTCTTCTTCCTACTTCTTCCTCTTCCTCCATTGCTTTCTCTTCTTCCTTCCTCTTCCTACAAATCACTAGTATATGCCAAAGTATAGTGTGTTGGCACACCAGTACCGACCAGTATGTATCAATCCGACCAGGGAATGGTAGAGTTGTCTTAATGATTTTGTAATCATCAATGTGCAACGTATATCATGCAAAAGTGGTTGAGTATCAGTTCACCATATATACCTTAAAAGAAACCAAAAAATATATGATTTTCAATTGACCATAACTTCCAATAATTAGCACTATGACAATGAAGAAAGAGAACAAAATACTTGTGTTGATGAAGCTACTGTTATTCCAGTAAATACTTGGAACAATGAACCAGAGAACAAGACTAGCAACTTCAAAAACAAATGAAAATGCTTGGAACAAAGAAAAGAGATGGATCACATACCGGAGATGGTCTGGCCAAAATTTGAGTACTCCATGAACTGGACATTGTTCGAATTGAGTAGATTCCAGAATTCACTAAAATCAATTCTATGAGAGTTCTCTGGATCCCATTCAGTTCCCTTCAATTTTCCCTGAAAAGTCAGCAATGCTCTACTCCAGCAGGAAGCCATGACAAGCTGCCTCTCCAATTGCAGATTTGCTTTATTCTCAAACTTTTCCAATTTATCAATACGATGCTGCTCCAAACCCTTCAACTTCTGAAAACCCATTCAGAATGTTCCAAGCATGAGGACATATCATTGTCACAAAAATGCTGCCAGTAGGTAAAAGTGAATCTCACAGGTTGGTAAGAATCGAACTTACCATTTCACCGTTCACATTCAGACCCGAAAGAAAATGCAAAAATAAACCATAGACTGATCATGAGACTTTCGCATCAAAACAGAACCACACCTCGAAAAGCCGCTGTGACTCCAGATCCTCTTGCGTCACTGCTGATTCCTCAGCCGCTGCTTCACCATCACCGCCAAGAGAGGTGTTCGATTCCAAGCTCCGAACTCTGAAACGGGCGTTCTCGAGCGGAACGGAAACAGAGAGGCGATTTTTAAATCGTTGGCACCAGAGATTGGTTCTTAGCGAGCGGAACGAAGGAACGAAAAGAGGAGAGGGACTCGAGAGGCGGGAGGCAGCGGGCGAAATCGGATAATGAGAAGCCATCGCCGGCTTATCCCCTCCGCTCTGCAAAGCGAGGGTGGGTCGGCGATTCGAGGGGTTTATCCATCGAGGAGATCGTAATAGAAGGGAAGCACAAAAAGGGTCGGATGCTGTTTAAATTGGATCCGAAACCGGTTTTAGACTTCTGAGTGAGTTTCCACTTCTGCTATGGGCCGGCCCGCTATGAAGGAGAAGTATCACACGATATGAGTCCACGTACCCCTTTTTCTCTTGTTATGGAAGATTTTTTTCATTTCTTTTATGAGTTAAGACTTTTGTTTTACGTGCATCAGCCATCAATGTGATGTGAGATCATGTGTCAAATTATTAGGAATATGATTTTGGACTAACAATTTTAGCAAGTCAACTTCTTTATTAGCCTCATATTACCTGAATAGTGAGACGGGATCCCATATCATCTATATTCTTAAGGGATGCTTCGTTGTCATATTCAATCGAGTCATGATGTTTTTTGGTTGAATGTGGTCGAATCATTATTAAGAGACACTTTTTGGCTAATCTGATCATGTCAACATCATGAGATGCTTTCTTATCATTTTGAATTCTATGATTTCTAGCTTATGTAATCGATATTATAACTGACATGATCACATTGATTTTCCTTAAGTGTGCTACTCTCGTTGCAATACTTAATTAAATTTCATCTCGCAATGATTAACTAGCATGCATGGTCCAATCATAGAATCCCATATTGGCCTTCAATCGAGTCATTAGAGATTTGAGGAGATTACCCAACATTAACCTATAAATAGACATTACCTAGAGATTGAATATAAAAGAGAGATTACATTCTATTCTGATCTTTCGCCAATCATTATTTGATCATTTATAATAATCCTATGAAGGACAAGAAGAAAGAAGTATATGAGTCTAATTCTCCTTGTAGATCAGTATCGTTGCTTCCTTCGAATCAAACGATGAAAATATATTACAAATGGTATATATCATCATACATTTAATTTATTATTATTTGATTTCAAATTATGATATTAGATATGATAAAGAATATAAAATTAATTAATTATCCTTCACCACGCTAATGTCATATCAAGCCAAACACTCTCTTGTCCTTAAATGTAGAAGCCTAAAAGGTAGCTCGGGTCAGTTATCGAGTTATCGAGCTACATTCTATGTAGAATATCCATATAAATACTCTCAAAAGATCAATATGTAATTTGGGTCGATTACGAATCAGCTCCCCGTAGAATATTCATAGGAATATTTATGGAATACTAAAAGTTAGTTCGAGTTGGTGATGAATCGGCTCCCCTATGAGATATTCATAGGAATATTCCTAAAAGACTATAAGACAATTCATGACAGTTACGAATTGTCTTCTCTATATGATCTTTATAAGATATTCTCCAAATTAGTATAAAAACACATCCTTAGCTCTATATTAAAGGAAGGAAAAAGAAAAATGTAAATGAGTACTAATTTAAATATTATAGGGACCAACTCAGGGACCTCCTCCCCTCCACCTCGATCATACGGATGAAACAACGATATTATTGCCATTTGAATTTTTTTATATCTTACTAATTAATGGGTCAAGTGAGAAAATATTATATTATGTATTATTATTTAATTAGATAAAGTATATTACAGTTCTAATTAGATTTTAATTAGGGTTATCGACTAATAGAAAAAAAGTCCAATTATAATAAAATTCTTTATTTAAGATGATCTTAATGGAAGGGACTCTCCTAATTGTTTGTCCTAAACATTTTAATTTCACCTATAAATAGATAAGACCTATAGACTATAAATAGAAGAGAGATTATAGATTTATTATCTCATCTTAGTTCATATTTTATCATTTATAGTGATCCTATGAAGGATATAAAGAAATAATAATGCTAGTATAGTTATCCTTATTGCTTTCTTTGTATCAAACAATGATATATTTATAGATAAGAAGAAATATATTATAAATGATATTGAAAGATATGCATCTTAAATTTAATATATTATTATTTGATTTCACTAGAAGAACAATTCAAGATATCCTAGATAGTCTTATGTGTCTTCTACATTTAATACTCTTTATCTAAATAATTCAAATCAACATACATTGATTCTCTCGTATTTCTCCTCTATCAATACTATACAAACTATTCACGTAAACATATCTAACATACTCATATATTTTATATGTTTGATACTCCTTTCGCAAGTTAATCAAGATAACATGCCTTCCTTAAGCATCTCCTCTATCTAACACATAATTCAACTTGATACACCTTGATGATCTTGTGCAACTTTTGCATTTAACACACCCCACCTAGGCAGTTGAAGTTAGTATACTCCAACACTCTCGTGCATCTGTTACATATAAGATTCCCTATATAGATAGCTGAATTCAATATGCTTTGATCCTAAAGTAATATAAGTATGTAAGTTGGGCTTCAGTAATAATGTTAGATTGACCTTCTTGTTATATCTGATATATCCTATATGGACAATTCAAATCAGCATTCTCCAATACCCTTGCATATCTTCTATATTGTATAGTCCCTATGCAAGCAATTGAAGTAAGCATGACATAATATTCTTATGCATCTCCTACTTCAACACCCTGAAACATATAGTTCAAATTGGTATATACCATAGTGCCCTTGAGCATATACTATATTCAATACTTTTTATGTTCTCAATTTATTCTATATTCAACACCCAAAAACATAAGTTCTCATCGAAAACTTCATCATCATGTGATAGGTGGATACCACGACCTTCAATCAGTTGAGAGTTAGTTGGCCAATAATTGTGTTATAAGCCGAAGGGATATCCATCACTGTGAACTTGGCCATTATTATCTTGGAGCAAGATTCATCATCAAATGTGACGTGTAAGCTTATAGTCTTAAGTAGGCAGATGGAGTTGCCTATTAATCTTGTTAGTGAAGACATTATAGGGGAGAGGTCATTAGCCAATAGTCTAAGTTTTTGAAAGCCATCAAAATAAAATATCGGCAAAACTACGATCATGATCATTTTCACCTTAGCGTTGACCATCCTCAAAGAGACCATTAGAGTATTATCGTGGTTTGGTGTGAGGTACTCTGTCTCTTCTTCCTTGAAAGTTATTTTTGTACTTTTTTTTAGTCTCGGACGTAAGTTTTGCACCTTAAGGAGCTATCCCCTCCCGAGGTGGGTCCGTCGATGATCATGTTAATTTATCTTTTCACCAAACCTTGTGGGTGAGGCAAAGGTTCCTAGGGTTTTCAGATGAACCTCCCAAGGTGCCCCCGATGAATGAATTCTTCGATTTGCTCCTTCAAATCATGATACTCCTTCATGTTATGGTCATAGTAATCATGGAAGCAATAATACTTTGATGTGTCTCTTCTTTCCAAAGGAGTCCTCATCAGTAATGGGTCATTCAAGAGTCCCTTCTCATTTATTTGTAGGAATATCTCAATCTTTGTCATGTTGAGAGGAGTTGACTCGGACCTCGGATGAGTAACCTCGGGTCAACCATACTTCCTTCGCTACGATGAGTCCGAAGTTGATGTCAGAGATAGTTCTTGATGTGACATTTTATGTATTTATTCACACTTGCCGAAGATCATTGCTTTCGCAGCTATATTTTAGTTGGCCCTTTAAAGAATCTCGGGGATTGTTATCAGTGGCTTCTCTACTAATGACCAGAAGAAGCACGTAGACCTGAAGCCTATCATAAAAGCTTGTGTCACAAGAGAGGATGGGCTTCTTGCACGCCTTGAATTTCGCCAGAGAATCGCGTGATAAAGTCAGAGAGGGTTTCATCCTCCCTTTGTCTCAACTTAAGCAGCATTGCTGCTGAGGGCCTCGGACACATGTTTATAAGAAAGTAAAGCTCAAATTTCTTTGTGAGCTAGATAAAGAAAAAGACCAAGAGTAGCTTCAAATGACTATACCATTCCTGTGTCAAGCCACTTAGTATTGTTGGAGACGCACGACACATCAAAGTGTTTGGGGTATCATACAAAGACATTTAAGCTTGAAAAGAAATGATGTGCTCTACTAAGTCAAAGCTACCATCGAAGGCTTCTAGTGATGGAAGATAAAAGTCTCTTGGGATTGACTCCTTTTCAATGCTCTAGATAAACGAGGAGTGGCCCAAGGTGGGGTCATCCACCTCTTCCCTTCAAAACCACTAGAACTCCTAGTGCATCTTGTCTAGGCACTGGTCTATCTATTTTAGTTGGACTCTCGAGGAGTCATCCATTGAATATTTTGATTGGGTCTCCGATTCATGTAAGGTCGGGCCTTGGTGCAATAGCACACTAAATTTTACCATCAGGGAGCAAGGTGTTCCTTCTGCCGATAATTCAGTGGGTTAGGGACAGTCTTCGGCTACCGATGTTGGCTCAGTCGGGGAGCCCCGACGGGTGTAAGTGCTAATGGTGGTTGAGACATTGGCTGCGGTTGTGACGATGACGTGGTCTATTGAGCCAATTAAGGCAGAAGTGGGGCAATCATCTGTATCATCCATGTGAGTGCCTACACTTGATGTGTGAGGTTTAGGAATGCTTCGATGGGAACAACTAAGTGCCCCACGTTTGTCCCTAGTGGTGAGAGTCCTGAGTTGTTAAACAAGCACCAGTAGCACCCCGATATTTGAGTAGAGGTGGACAAATTCACCTAAGGAAATAAGGGCAACTATCAGCCTTGTGTAAATGTACTATAGATTGGGGGTAAAGCTTCTTCACTAGAGCGCTCATTGCAAGAGCTAGTAGATGGACATTCTTGCAGCTTTCATGGCCCTCCTTCTAGCGATAGAATATTGAGGAGAGTGTCGTCAAGGAATGAGTTAGGTCGACTCGGTCTTGACCTAAAGGCATCGAGACATCCAAGGAACCCTCATGGCAGTATTAACACAGGTGAGGTGACTCTGATGTGGTCTTCACGTAAATCCAACCTACCTAAGGTAGTCTTGAGGTTAGGCTAAGGTAGTGTATGTCATCTCGGTGTGTTCCTACTTAAAAGTTAGCATCGGGGGGAGTTTACTGACCTAAAACCTCTAATGCTCAAGTTAGGTAAGAAGTTCTTAAACTTTAATACTTGATGGGCTAAGGATAATCTTTGTAATGAGCTTAACATCCCCCCTTGGCATCTTATCCACAAGAGCAATAGGCTTGAATGACCTCCTATGTATTATTATCCACAGAGGCCAACAAAGGGGGGGGCAAACCCGAATGATCCCTTGTAGTCAAAGGTCCATGGGGGTCAACATGGTCTACCTGAATGACCTCTCATGGACTGTTGTCTATAGTAGCTGACATAGCATAACCTCCCCCATGTCATCGCCTAATAGAGAGGTGACTCGGTTCTTTTCTTCTACGTCAGCACCTTTATAGTATCCAACTGGCGTACGGGGATTAGTCGTCAAAATATTCCCTATTAAAGTTCATGTGCTAAATAATTAGGATTACAATTTTGGGCTAACGAATTTGACAAGTCAACTTCTTTATTAGCATCACATTACCTAACTAGTAAGACTAGGTCCCGTCTGATATGTCGACTAAATAAATATGATGTGTTGTTAGTTGCCTACATGTCGTGTTATAATATCATTTGTTTCCCATCATGTTACTGTTGGAAAATCTTGGGGGCAACATCACATACGCAACGGAAGAACAGAAAACAAAATCCCCAATTCTCAAAGATATATTCATCGTCGTGCGAAGATTGGTGCGTAGAAATCTACGAAACTTAAAATTGCATATATAATAGATTGTGTTACTTAAGGAGATCATATATCTATGAATCCCTGCAGATCTCTAGGAGAGGGTGAAGGAGATCAAGTGCCCTCTTCTCTAGCGATGATTCACATGGTAGGACTGCGACGATGCTCCTCAAAACTTCATGCCTGCTCTGAGGTGGAGAGGGAGAGGAGAATAGGAGAGGCAAACAAAGGCTCTAGCTTATGAACCACTGCATCTCTCCTATTTTTATAGAGATCCCTTGTTAACTTAACCCTAATGGATCATCCCCTACTAGATATTGGATTTCCATTCATTTACCCAAGCCTCTTAGATTAGTGGATCTCTATCTAATAATCTATCATGGGCTCTTATTGGTTCTTGTCTATGAGATCTAATAATTCAGGAGCTTATTGGATATCCAATAAGATAGGGGCCCCGACGAATATCTCATATCTAAACCTCTATTCATTACAATGTCTATCATATGTGTGTGACTCTCTAGGCCCAATATCGAGCTGACCGTGAGTCATACCTGTCAAAACTCGTTTTGGCTCAGTGAATTATTATCTCCATAATAATTCACTAGACTCATCGACTGCGGACGTACTAGGTCACTACATTGCAGTCCCTAGACAATACAGGAAAATCCAATCCATTGGACTTGTTTATCCTCAGTTACCATGTACATATAGTCCCTCATCTATCTAATATTCCAAAGACCATATACCGGACATGGTGCTGTCAGACCCATACGGTTTCTACTTGAGTCTTACTTTAATTGGATTCTCTCGGAGAACTCTTTCTCTCTCAATCTGAATAACCCTGGCCAGAGATTTGTTTGAGTAAGAACACATGAGACATTCCTATCATGGTACCGAGAGTGGATGATCCTCTATCGACACTCAATAGCCTTTGTAAGGTTGACTACCACTCCCGAAAATCAGCTATGCTAGATTTGGGACATCCAAACCTATAAGTCTGGTGTCAAAGAGTTGAACACTCATATAGAACATCCTTAGTGTCTCAAGTCTAAGGACCAAATATACCATTGGGACCACGGAATCACTGTCTGACAATAAGGCATCATCAACTATCCAGCATTCCGTAAGCGGATCAATCAGTGAACTCATTCTCCAATAAGCACCTATACTGTGTCCCTAGTGTCCCCACATGAGCAGCTTTGGGACCAACTGCATCCATCATATGGATAGGTATATAGCACAACAGTCTGTCCGATTATCTCGATGTCCCTCTCGAGTAACCTATGACGGGACTATTTAGGATCTGTGTTTAAAAGTCGATCGATCTCATTATCATGATCTCATCCCTCTCGAGTAACCTATGACGCTTCTCGGATGAATTAGGTTGGATCATTATTGAGAGGAACTTTTTGACCAATTTAATCATGTTATCATCAAGAGACGCTTCTTGGTCATTTTGAATTATATAATTTCTAGCTTGCATAATCAACACTATGACAGATCAGATTCATTCATGTAAACTATCACCATTACATTAGTTTTCCTTCGGTGTGCTACTCTTGTTGCAATATCTGATTAAATTTTATCTAATACCTAACATTTAGTAATGATTATCTGACATACATGGCTCAATCATGGAATCTCATGTTAGCCTCCAATCATATCATTATGGATTTGAGGAGATTACCTAATGTTGACCCTATTGCACGTATACTACAATTCTACTATAGAGGTTCAACCTATTAGAAGTTGATGTAAATAAGATGAGATATATTATAATTTTTATTAGGTCTAATTAGGGTTATCAGCAATATAAAGGAAGTCTAATTATGGTAATATTTTTTTTATTATGGATGATGATCATGATGAGAGAGACTCTCTTAATTGTTTATTTTATACCCTTTGCTCTCGTCTATAAATAGATATGACATATAGATTGTATACAAAATAAATATTATATATATGTTCTTATATTTTGTTAATCATTATTCTATCGTTTATAGTGCTCATACGAAAGATAGGAAGAAAGAAGAAAGTGAGCTTAGTTCTCCCTATAGATCGGTATTAGTGCTTCCTTCGGATCAAATGATGGTGTCTTTAAAGATCAAAAAAAATATATTATAAATGACATTAAAAGATATGTATCCTAGATTTAATATATTGTTATTTAATTTCATATTCTGACAATAGATATATTATGTATAATAATATAATTATAGTTTTTATACTTACAATTAATATTAGAGCCCTTTTTAAAATCAAATACTCTGGATCATAAAAGTATTAGATATATTTTATGTTATCGCCCTTTGCTTATGAAAGATAATATGAACTATTTTCTTTATCCCATCCACCCTAATTATCTGGCAAGGAATAAATGTTTTCTCACTCACATGGATGAACCCGTAAGATTATTACCCTTTGAATTATTTTATATTTTACTAATTAATGAGCAAATGAGAGAATATTAAATTGTATGATCCTGATAAAGTATATTATAGTTCTAATTATATTTTAATTAGGATTATGAATCAGTAAAAAAAAGTTTGATAGAATTCTTTATTAGAGATGACTTTGATGGGACTCTCCTAATTACTTATTTTAGACCTTTTATTTTCATCCATAAATAGATAAGACTTATAAACTATATAAAGAAGAGAGATTATATATTTATTATCTTTCGTTAGGTCTTATTTCATCATTTATAATGGTTGAAGGATATAAAGAGCGAATAATATAAATCTAATTTATCTTACATATCGATATGTGTTTATATATCAGAAGAAATATATTATAAGTGATATTGAAAGATACGCATCCCAAATTTTATATGTTATCATTTGATTTTAGATTTTGATATTAAATGAATTCGGTATAATAACATAATTATAATTTTTATGCTTATAGTAAACACATGTACCAACACCCTATGATATTTCTAGCAATTGATACTCATTAAATAAATAATTCAAGTCAGCACATCCTGGATACTCTTGTGTCTCATACATCTTATACTTTCTATCTAAATAATTCGAGTCAATGCACATTGATACTCTCGCATTTCTCCTCGATCAACATTATATAGGTAATTCACATTGGCATGTTTCACATGCGCATATATTTTATGTGTTTGATACTCCTTATATAGGTTGATTAAGATGACATGCCTTCCTCGGGCATCTCCTCCATCCAACACTCATAGTTAGTCAATATGTTATGACGATCTCATGCAATTCTTGCATTTGACACTCTTCACTGCCAAGTGAGGACTCTAACATGGATAATTAAGTTAGGACTCTCCAAAACCCATACATATCTTGTCATGTAGTCCATATGTATACAATTGAAGTAAGCATGATACAATATATTTGTGCATCTCTCCCGCCGTAAAACAGTCACAATTCATCTCATTTGGTACTCTCCTTAAAATATCAATAGTAGATCATGTACGTGCTCCATAATATGAGAGAGAAAGTAAGAGCGAATAAGAAGTTGCAAGAATACTAGCAAAAGAATATAATGGTAATAAGACACTGAGACGCCTATCCAATGCAACAATGGCACGGATTAGAAGTTGCAAGGAAACCGACGGAGAGTTACAAGGGTATCAAACTCTAAACAATACATCAACTTATGACAAAGACACTTTTTTTCTCCATGATAATGATCGATTCCCTTCCAACAGTACAATCACATTCCATGATTATTAGCCGCATAAGATCATATCTTGAATCATCGATAGATCACTACAAGATCCTATGATGAAATTTAAAAGCATCGAAAGGGTAGATGCATAGAACACTTTTCTCGTTGCGAATGATTCGTAACACGGTCCATACGAGGCAATCTAATCTTTAAGAACGCAATACGATCATCCGACAGCGGCGCCGCCGACCGTACGTAATTTGTGATACGTACCGGACCTCACTGAAAACGACGGCAGTTTGGACGTCTCTGCAAGTGGAATGCGAAGGAAAACGTCGCCAATGCAGCTTTACTTGAGATAAAGAGCAGCCGAGACCCACACGTCTCCACCTTGTGATAAGTTCCATTGCATCAGCATCACCCTCTCTCTCTCTCTCTCTCTCCGCCTCTAATATGTACTCCAAGACTAAACCTTTTGGCTTCAGGGATAAAAATAATCTATAAATTAAGTATCATATAAACATAACCTGTGTTATGTTATCGTACCGTGAATGGTCCTGCTTAACGTGAATTCATGATCGATGCACGTCAGTTAAACGCATGGGATCGAGGCAAATCTTTAGGAGTCACCTTCACGAGGAATTGTTGCAGCATTATTGAATCGATTGAGACGAAAAAGATAGATAGAGAGAGAGAGAGAGAGAGGGTATGATCATGAGAAGCTTCGAGGAAGCTGCATGCACATGTGTTGCCTTTTGTCCATCACAATAAGTGAATGCCTTATATATCATTACAAAACCAAAGTAATCGATTAGAAGCTTTCACGGTTTATCACCACTTGTGATCTTATCACGGTCCACTGACTGCCTACAGCGACGCCTCAACCGTACATGACAATGGGGTGATATGTCCTGCAAGTCAATTATTATAGGTCTTTGGACTTATCTCCGGCGAACCCTCCTGTTCTTGACCATGCCATCCCGGATTCAAGTGGTGTGGCCCCTTCTTTTCTTTGACGTGTTTCCTATCTCCTTCTGGAGGATAATTCACGATCGGAAAGCATTTAGATATGCTCGTCTTCCAAAAATTATCAAGCAGGAAACATACTAGTTTTCTGTCTGAAATTTGATCATCTACATCACGAAGACACTGTAGCAATAAAAGAAATAGTAACAAGAAAAAAATGGACCACTATCTCACTAAATGAACAGTGATTGTAGGTATTAGTCATTGTAGGTTGTCATCATCATCATCATCATTCTTCGAATGATCTTATTATTCAGTCATTTAGTTTCTATTGAATCGAAAACTGAATGAATTAAGTCGAAATCGAAATCGAAAGATAAGGTCAATAGTTTGATTCTATTTTTCTACATATTAATAATACTGAAATAGTAATCAGACCTATTATTATTATTATCATCATCATGAAGACTCGATATTCAGAAGAAAAACAATGTCTGATCACATTTTGAGAGAACAAACTCGTGCGAGAAAACTTCGGATGTGTATTATAATACTCTTATCACGTTTCATTATGTTAGTGATGTGAATGACTTGACATCAAGAGTTTGTGGGAGACTTGAATACAGTCGATATTGACAATTATTACATGTCATTATCCCTTGCAGCGGTGGGTTTATGACAAAAGATGTCCCGAGCTACGGAGGTCCACATCACGCTTATTAGTGTGTCAAAGCGATGGACCCAAAACTTTCAAGGATGGAGTTGAGTTGTTGAACACATTTAAAAGCATTAGACTTGTGATGGATGGATTAATGCTACCTAATTACCAAATCGAATAATATAATAACTTCATCTTTTGATGGACTCATAAGAACATTTGATTATTTGACGATAGATCAAAGACATAAACCTTTAAGGATTATCACATGATTTTAATATGATTCTAATTGGATTCGATTTTAAAATCTTTAAAATTATCTAAAAATATTATTTATAGTTGAATAGTCACGCTCATAAATGAAATTTTTTTACAAAGAACAAGAGACGAAGACGAGATTTGAGTCCAGGATCTTACGATAATTCATAAAGATACTTACCGGTTAAGTTAGTTGATACCTATGATAAATTTTATAATATCATACTAGAATCAAATGCTTGATTCATGAATATAACATCATAAAATTAATTTGATTTGATGATTCTGTAATTGAGTGTACCATAAATTTTTATGATCAAAAGAAAATATAATATAAATGATTACTCTGTTATTTTTTATAAAATTAGAAGTCTAATTTAGAGAATATGAACCGATTCGGTTCATCTAAATCGACGGTTCAATGAACCAATTTAGAGGCTTTTGGGCATTTGACGAGATTGGGGCATCCTATATAATTTTTGAGAAAAAAAGTCTTTATATATATATAAATATATAAATATATATATATTTAATTGCCAGGAACAACGAGGCAGGTGACGCGAAAATTACAGCGTATACGTGTACAAATTCCTTTTTCCCCGCGGAGAAAACTGGCATTCCAAATCAATGGTGGGTCACCTGTTTTATTGTCACTGGTAAATCGGACGCAAGGGATTAAATCGGGTCCGACAGAGAGATGATCAGAGCCGTTGCAGTGGGTCCGCCGTGGGGCGAATGCTGCACCTCGGTAAGCGGAACGCACACCTGCCCTTCGCCCCCTTCGCTCGCTATAAAATCCGGCCCTCTGCCGCTTCCTTCCCTCCATCTACAGCTTGTCAGTGGGCCTGCAGAGAGATGGCGAACACTCCGACGGCCGTTGCTGTGAAGTCGCTGCCTGCCGACGCCGCCGGCGCTCAGCCCAGGAAGACGCGCATGCACCGCCTCATCGAGGAGGAAGGCATCGTGCTGATGCCGGGGATCTACGACGCGCTCTCCGCTGCGGTGCTCCAGAGCGTGGGCTTCAAAGCCGGATTCGTCTCCGGCTACGCTGTCTCCGCGTCCCGCCTCGGCATGCCTGACATCGGCCTCCTCACGTATCTCCCCCCTTACCCCCCACTCTCCTACTTCGATTTATTTGTCATCTGGTTTCGCTGGTTGACTTGAGGTTCTTCCTTGTGAACTTTAGGCCGCCGGAGATGGCGGATGCAGCTCGAGCAATTTGTGCTGCCGCTCCTGACGTCGCATTCATCGTTGATGCTGGTAATTATCTTCTTCCACCTGCATGTTAATTTGCTTATTTTCAATGACATTTCCGCAGTTCTCTGTCATTTTTTAGCCTGACTGTTGTCATTAGTTAGTTGCAAAGGAGTAATCGAATAGACAAAGTTGGAATCACCGTTCATGGTGATAAAATTACGGAATCTTCTTGATCTTGCTTACTGCTAGCTGTGGAATTAACAAGTCAGTACGGTACTTTGCCATCCCATGGTCTGGAAGTGGAAGGGAGAAGGCAATAGTGAGGCAAAAAGGAACAGGCGCAATGAGTAGCCGCTGAGGAGTGAGTGAGGAACGAACAGTAAGAAACAAAATGATAAAAAACCTCTGGTTATGATTTTGAGAAATGCTTTGAAAATAAAAAAAAATGCACCTATCTTGAAAGACGGCTGTTATATGCAAAGAAAATTGAGAATGAATGATTCATCCAGAGGATAAGTCTTAGCATGCCTTTTCGAACCTTCTTTAGCTTTTCGGCAGTTGTTGCTTCGGAGAAAAGCTATGATCTAGTAAATCGAAGCAAATGAGATACTGGGTAAAAAACAGCAAAATTATTGTGCTATACACAGAACTATTTTTTATAATTTTTTCTGCAATCATAAATCATAGTATCTCATATCTCACTCACTGGTAGAGTTCTGCACCTTCGATTTAATTCCATGGTGTCAAGTTCTAGGACTTGACAAATGACAACGATGTTGGTCCACTTGATTCTATTAGTCTAATGTCACTTCAAAGTATAGATCTATATTTTTAACAAAGGTATAATTCTGACCATCGATATTGTAATTGTGTTTCGCTATCTTATTTATGCTGTCCATCTTGTAAAATGCACTTGACTGATTGCTTTTGCTTTGTGAATATTGCAGACACTGGAGGTGGCAACGCTCTCAATGTCCAAAGGACTGTTAAAGATATAATTGCTACTGGTGCCGCTGGTTTGTTTCTTGAGGTACCACCGTGACTGATACATAAGTTATTCTTGCGACCTTTATGCTGAGAATTGTTGTCTGCTCTAACATAGTTATAATTCATAGATCTAACTTCTTCCTTATTTCATATTAATTCCAGGATCAAGTTTGGCCAAAGAAGTGTGGTAAGGGAATATCAGTCTTTTCATATGACTTGCAGATGTCTTCGATTTTGGCTTCTTTCCTCATATAATCTGTCTAATGAATATTTCATTTTCTCTTCCTATGGCAACCAGGGCATATGCAGGGTAAACAGGTAATAAGCTTAAAAGAATACTGATTCCTAGCTTGTTTTATCTCCCCAGCTTATGTCAACACATTGAAAACAACAAATTCTTAGTAGATTTCCACATTATGTCCTTTTTTGAATGGATTGGTAGTGATTTTTCCTGTGTAAATTACATATTTGTCCATGTACTATCTATGTGCATATAAATTCAAGTTCTGTCCACATTGAATGTAAAGCTTTTGCAATATTTGAATACTGTCCATTTAATTTTGTAGCATCTCATAATTATGAGGCATTAATCTCTGTCTTGTGTTGCTTACCTTAGGTGATACCTGCCGGGGAACATGCTGCAAAAATAGCAGCTGCACGAGAAGCCATTGGTGACGCTGACTTCTTTCTTATCGCTCGGACTGATGCACGTGCGACAGCGGGTGGTCTAAATGAAGCAATTGCACGAGCTAACCTCTACATGGAGGTATCAGATTGATAAATTACTACATTTATGCAAAATTAGTTGGCAACTAGATATATATTTTTTCAATTGTTGCAGAAGTATATGATTGAATTATGTTCAAGTTATTTTCATCCTTAATAGTTCTGGCTCCCTGCATAATTGCCTTTGAATAACTTCATGCCTTGAAACTTTCCATGACTGTGTTGACTTGTATAGGTATATTTGGGATGCTCATTTATATGCTTAACTTCAAGTAGTTATCTGACGTTTTTCCAATGTTGAATGTTGTATGTGTAAATATACATGTATATACTGATACAAAAGTAGTATGTAACAAAAAATGTATTTACAAAATGTACATTATACACATAAGCTTGCTGCAACTCTTTGTGAATGTAGATGCAGTAGTTAAATTTCCAATGAAGTTCCTAGTCCTGATCTTGGATATGTTTATTAAAAATCATTACTCATGTTTAGGTTCTTATGCTTTATTAGCAGTGATTATATGTTTCCCTTCCATAATAGTTCAAGCTTAAAGCAGCAACATTCTTCCTTTACTGTCAATTTTCTGATGAACTTTTCAACCAAAGCTCTTGGTGAAACAGTGAACAAGCATAGTGCCTCAGTTAGATCTATGACATCTCTCTCTCTCTCTCTCTCTCTCTCCCCCCTTTAAGCATACACACATCTGACTGTCATGATTATTATATATATATTTTTTTGATACTTTAATATCTCTAATACTGATGACTTTGATACTGGACTTGGACCTGATGCAGGCAGGGGCTGATGCCTGCTTTGTGGAGGCACCGAGGAGCGATGATGAGATGAGAGAGATCTCCAAGCGCACAAATGGATTCAGAGCTGCCAACATGCTTGAAGGTGGCTTCACACCCTTGCACACACCTCAGGAGCTCAAAGAGCTGGGTTTCCATCTGATTGTGCATTCCACCACGGCTGTCTACGCCTCTGCCCGTGCACTGATTGACATCCTTAAAGTCATGAAGGATGAAGGAAGCAGCAGAGACCATCTCCACAAGCTCACCACATTTGAGGAGTTCAACGGTTTGATTGGATTGAAAACGTATAACGAGACTGGAGCTCGATACGAAAAGTTCCGAGTTCCCTCCAACTAAAACCATAATGGACCTTGTGCCGATGGTTTCTTTATCAAGCATATTATAGTCCTCTTCAGGAAACTTGGTGCTTAAATAGTTTATGCCTAGGTTTTAAGCTGCTGTTGTGAGATCTTAATCTACTATTGTGGGGTGCTTTTGTCTCTTCACATTGTTTTGGGGTGTGGTTACGGTTGTCTTCTCTAGTTGGACTATTCTTTCTTTCTTGAGATTAAGAATCAATAAGATGGGTTGATAGAACCTATATTACTCTTACAATAAAGTAAGTTTTATTACTCTTGATTGACATCAGGTTCACCATCTCTATTGAGCTTATACTTCTCGAGGGCTTTTATGATGCTTTGTATTTTGCTATGTGATTAAGACAATCTAAGCTATGTTTATGTGATTAAGATTAGTAGTGATATGATGGATCTTAGTCAATCTAATAATGATGAAATAAGCCAATGATGCTCATCACAAATCAAAACGATGCGTATCATCCAAATTAAATATGATTCGGAGAATATTACCTCTAGTCGCATGTGATCAGGATTTCCGTGCTATAAATAGAGATGAATTAACTCTTCAGATCTTATCTCAGCCGTCCGCCTACTGAGAGAATGGGATGGCAAGGCATCCGTCGGTGTTGAAGCACCTCCCGCTATGCTGCGGCCTCTCCCTCCCCCATTCAATCCCTTTCGCCCTTCTCCTCCAGGACTGCATCGACTCCAATTCCCTCCGAGACGGCCGATGCATCCACGGCCGCCTCCTCAAGACCCCGTTCTCCTCTGAGACCTTCATCCAGAACCGCCTCCTTGATGCTTACGCTAAATGCGGCAGCTTGGAGGACGCACGGAAGCTGTTCGACAGAATGGACCACCGAAACGTGTTCACCTGGAACAGCTTCATTGGTGCGTTGACGAAGTCGGGACTCCTCGAGGAAGCAAGGCGTTTGTTTGTGTCCGTGCCCGAGCCGGATCAGTGCTCTTGGAACACTATGGTCTCCGGCTTCGCGCAGCACGGCCGGTTCGAAGAAGCCCTGGAGTTTTTTGTTGCGATGCATGCCGATGATTTTGTGCTCAACGCTTATTCATTTTCGAGTGCTCTGAGTGCATGTGCCGGACTAATGGACTCAAGAATGGGCGTGCAAATTCATGCTTTGATCTCAAAATCCCAACTTACTAGTGATGTCTACATGGGTAGTGCGCTTGTAGATATGTACTCAAAGTGCAGGAGGCCGTTGGATGCTTGTAGAGTCTTTGAGGGGATGAAGAAAAGGAATGTGGTCTCCTGGAACAGCTTAATCGCGTGTTTTGAGCAGAATGGTCCTGAGAGCGAGGCGTTGGCGCTATTTGTGAGAATGATGGAAGGTGGTGTGGAGCATGATGAAATGACACTTGCCAGTGTGGTTAGTGCCTGTGCAAGTCTGTCAGCTGTCAAAGAAGGCATGCAAGTCCATGCTCAGGCCATTAAGCACGATAAATACAGGGAAGATTTGGTTTTGAACAATGCTTTGGTGGATATGTATGCAAAGTGCAGAAGAATCCGTGAAGCAAGGAGCATCTTTGATCGAATTCCAGTCAGGAGTGTAGTCTCAGAGACGTCTATGATTAGTGGTTATGCAAAGTCATCAAGCGTACATGATGCAGAAGTAGTGTTTCTTGGGATGACAGAAAGAAACATTGTAGCTTGGAATGCACTCATTGCAGGGAACACACAGAATGGGGAAGATGAAGAGGCACTTAAACTGTTCCTCTGGCTAAAAAGAGAATCTGTTTGGCCTACTCATTACACATTTGGGAACATCCTCAATGCATGTGCCAATCTGGCCAATCTTCAGCTTGGGAAGCAAGCGCATGCACATGTTTTGAAGCATGGATTCCGGTTTGAGGCAGGAGCTGTGCCTGATATCTTTGTTGGAAATTCACTTGTAGATATGTATCTTAAGTCTGGATCAATTGATGATGGATCCAAGGCATTCGATAAGATGATTGCAAGGGACAAGGTGTCTTGGAACGCCATGATCGTGGGGTATGCGCAAAATGGGCTTGGAGAGGATGCTCTGCAGGTCTTTAGGAGAATGCTATTATCTGGGGAGACTCCAGATCATGTAACGATGATAGGTGTGCTGTCTGGTTGCAGCCATGCAGGGTTGGTGGAAGAGGGTTGCCAATATTTCTGGTCCATGACCAAGGAATATGGACTAGTTCCATCTCAAGATCACTACACATGCATGGTTGATCTGCTTGGTCGAGCAGGCTATCTCAAAGAGGTGGAGAAATTTATACATGAGATGCCAATAGAACCTGATGCTGTGCTCTGGGGTTCTTTGCTTGCTGCATGCAAGCTGCACCGTGATGTGGAGATTGGTGAATGGGCGGCACAGAGGCTATTTGAGCTTGATTCTGGGAATTCCGGACCATATGTTCTTCTATCAAACATGTATGCTGAGATGGGAACATGGGCTGATGTTTTAAGGATTAGGAGATTAATGAGGATAAGAGGTGTGATTAAGCAACCTGGTTACAGTTGGATAGAGATAGAAAGTAAGGTTCATGTATTTATGGCAAAAGATAAAAGACACCCACTTAGGAAAGAAATTTATCAAAATTTGAAAATTCTAAAAATCCAAATGGATAGACTTATGACTATTGACCTTGGAGCATCTGAGGACACACATTTCTCATTTTCTTGAATCTTTTGATGAAAAACATACAAATAAGTCTAGCACTTAGAGTCGCCAAGAAACCTTGGGAAAAGATGTATTTTTTGTTTCCCTTGTTAGTCACCACAAGCTCCAGCACCAGAAGCAGATGGCTATGTGGCAACACAACTTGTCTAACACCTCCAGAACTTCTGAGAAGGTAGTGCAGGTTTGTTACGAGTATTTGGTCAGAGCATGAGTTTTGAAGTCTCTGTATATTCATAGTTCCAGACATCGATGATCTATAACAAATGACATGGACAGTGGTGGAAACCAGCAGAATTTCAAGGAATATATTGTAGACTATACAGAGAGATAAGGTTTGTAGAGCACTGTATTGTCATGTGCTCCGTGGCTATCATTATGCCCTTCTCTTGATATCTTTGCTATTTTTTTTTTTCAGACTCATCTTTTTTAATGTTGTAATATCGTCACTTTACAAGAAAATAGATTCATTCCTGTGTCATTTCAACCTCCAATCTCAGTGATGAGAGTAAGGCTTCTTCTAATTTATTTTCTAGGACAAGCTTGCTTGATACCTCTGCACTGTTTCATCTTCTCATCTCCTTCTCTCCAATTGACATCTTCCAAAACATCAAAAACATGCTTTTGCTTTTCCTGAAAAAACGCAAGACTCAAACTATATTCTCTTATGTTGTTTCTTTAACTTATAGAACTTATAAAATTTCAAGATGTTTGAACTTGACCTATGTCGTAATTTCAACAAAGATCATGGAGCTTCAAGGTCATTGATATGTCCATATCTTTCACCTTGCTCGCTAAATTTTAAACTTTTCTGCTGTAAAGTTTGATTAATAGATGAATTTATAATTGGATATGTTGATCAAATGATCGATTCAATCTATAGCTCATTCTATTATCCAATAATCATAATAGTATATTTTACAGTTTACTGGGACAATGTAAGAGAATCTTCTTGCAGAGACTGATGCAACTTCTCATTCATCATCATCAGAGTTTGAGGAGGTTTCTGTAGTAAGGAAAATACTTCTAGTGTCTAATGCCTTGAAAAAGTTCTATGAGCAATCTATAAGGTCTTTTTTTAATATATCTACAATGTTGATTTTGATCTATTATTCCTAGTTATTCTATTTGTTCTTTGGAGTACTTGTTTTCCCTTTGTTGTTTCATTTGCATATTTTATGTACCCATTCACTTTATTTAAAATCTTTTCGTAAAACTAATAAGAAATTAATTGTACATGATAAATCAAGTGCTTCCAAAGTAAAAATCTGCTCTTTAATTTCTTTCATAACCTTCACCAAACTTCTGCACATTCTTGCAAATTAGATGATTGATTTTGCTGGTGATTATTCTTCTTTGCAACCCATATGGTGATGGCTAATACATAATTTGATATGAAGGATTTCAAATCCAAACATTTCTATCTACCATTTGCCTAACCTAAGAGTAAGTTTTCATTATTTCTGAAGAATAGAATTTCCACCTTACTAGACAGCTGCTAAAAAGCATTTGATATTAATTTCAAGAAATTTATGAGATCTGCACTCTGAACTTTTCATTCAAGATGATAAAATAGTTGTTTGTAATATCCTATTTATCTGAAATGCTTATGAAGTTCAATGCTCTATCTTATCCTTGTCATGAAAGAATTTAGTATTTGGCACTCTAAACTTTTCATTCAACATGATAAAATAGTTGTTTGAAGTATCCTATTTATCTGAAATGCTTATGAAGTTCAATGCTCTATTTTACCCTTTTCACGAAAGAATTTAGTATTTGTTGTTGTTGATGTACGACTTTGTTGTTGTTGTTATATGAAAGAATTTATAATTGTATCTCTTTTTGCTAAACAAGGAAAAACAAAACATTGCCACTTATGGTAATCTATTGCTAATGCTAAATGTTGCATTATTATAATGAAAAAGCCAAGATGTTCAACCTTGGTACACAAAAAGAGCATAATTTCACAGTCTGCAAGATCTCTTAAGTTTATATCATCGATTATAGTTCATTGTACACATCTTAAGTAAGCTTATCTTTTTCTGTTTCCATAAATATTTGAGAATCAGAATTCATTGGATCTTTAGTCTTTTTTTGCAGTCACACAGCTGCATCCAAATCCTTAGTGAACAGCTAAAAAGTGCGGCTGGCATTAGAAGAGGAGATTAATTACATATCACATCATGATAATCCTCTGACTGGGAAGAATTTGGATCTCATTCTTTCATATGAATCCATCTGCAAAGCTTCATCCTGTATAGCAAAATATCTCATCATTTTTCCATGCCATTTTTGATCTGGTAAGGTTTTTTTGTCTTAATGATAGCTACTTTAGGTATTTTGTTAACCTCTTTAACTTATGATGTGTTTATGGAAGAAACATCTCTTGTGATGAGGTGCTTAGGGTGACTCAGAGCATCTGTAGTTGGTGACAATAATACCATCAGTATTATGTTAAGGAATGGATAGAGAACATTGAAGGTTGGAGTCCCAAATATTCACTCCCACCCTATCACAGATAATTGTCATCTTTCATCTTTAAATTTGTCCACCTTATAGTTATTTCTCGAATGGCCCAAACTCCAGATCTAACAAGTGTTAACCATGCAGAAGTTTGAGAACCTTGATACAGTAGACAAATTGAAGGACCTGGACATTCTGAAGCATACCGAGGAAAAACTTAGTTTCTTGTTGATGCAGATATACTACTGAGTTTGACAACTTATCTTTCTGGTATAGATTCTACCATGGCAGATTGGTTATGGGATGAATAACCAGCTGGATCTAGTAGATGAATATATCATTTGTAGGACCCCAAGAGAGAGTGCAGGCCTAGCTAATAGAGGTGATGTGGAAGTATTTTAATAGATGGATAGAGTGCCCAATGCATTTTAAAACATTGTTCTTTTGTTGGAGCGAGAAGCATGCTCAGAAACTACTAGGAAAATGACACTTTCCAAAGTTGATCAGCTAAATAGTGCAGTGTTAATAATAACTGGATGTGGAATAAGTGGAAACAATCTTCAGGTTTTATTGATGGTGTATGAGACATTTTCTTCCAATAGTTTTGGCTCAGAGTTATGAGCTTTTCCTCATTAGGATTTGGTGCTCTGTCCCTACCGCTACATCTTCCATTAGATGTTTTTTCCCTTCAATTATTGGCTCCATTTGTTGTCTTTTTTGCCTTCATGTTCTTGTGTATATTGTTGAATGCTTAGTATTTGTTAGATTTTCTAACATTTTCATTGACCAAGATTCATTGCATTTACCAATATGTTTAAACTAATGAATTTTAATTGCAGCCTGGCCCAGATTTTCTAGTTCCAGTTTCTTCTTCCTTCTATTTTAATTGCAACGGTGGAGTGAGAAGCTAATGATCAAACTACATCATGATTTAATTTAGAGTGGAATAGCGTTTAGGATTCTAGATTTAGATACAACTATGAGATTGTCTAGATTGTAAAGAAATAATCTTAATGCGTCATCATATTAAAAAATAATATAACTGTAAAATAATGAGGTAAGGTATATCATACAAACCAGAGTAACTAACATTTATAAATGAGGCTGAGTAAACTAGAAGTTTTCTTGATGAAGGAGAACTCATTAGGTCAATAGAAGCTCACTAGAAGTTTCATATATAGAAAGAGTCTCTAGCCTAATGATGATAAATGATCCTATAAATACCCATGAATTATGTCATTTTGTTATGACTAGGATAGAAAACTCATTCAAAGAATAGGTGTAGCCAAACCTTCCATTCAAGTGACTTCAAATTTAAGTTATGGAAGTTTGAAGTATTGCTCTATTTCCATTGTGTATCTTTTGGCTAACATGTTTAGTGTATATATCATGATGCTTTAATATGATGAAATTAGTCTCTTGAAACCATCTATTTATAACACTTTTAGTGTTTAGCCACAGCATTTTCATGTATAATGATGCATGACTTATAGCATATAGAATACCCAATATAAGGATATATCCAACTTATATTGTTTACATTGCTTCTCTATTTGTAACATATGGCAAAAATATCACTAACAATTTGGATAAGAGATGTTATCACTTTACCACCTGTATAAAATTTCCAATAATTTCATTTGCCTTGAAAGTTTTGGCATCAAACAAGGAAAAGAAAGGATTGGGAGCAAGTATATAAGCTCAAGTAACCTAAATGTTTTTTTTGTTAAGATGCTTATATAATTCTATATTTGATGTTAGACCTGTCAAATAGTTTTTTTAATCTAAGAAATTATTTTGATTTTTGAACTGAATTATTGAATGGAGCAATAATGGTTGCATTTGGCAGACAAGGATAGTAGCTATCAAGATAGTCAAGCATGATTAGAATGTTGCATTCACTTTTAGAAATTTAATAATCTTTTAGACCTAAACCTTTTTAATTATAGATAATTTTCTATAAGAAATTTTGTTTTTGGTGCATATACAAATACTTCTTGGATCTTAAAATAAGACAGGGGAACTTAGTGGATGAGACTCCCATCAATGTACATTTATAAAGGGTCAGTATACCCAAATTTATTTTTATGAATAGATAGATTATTTATATAATTCTGATTTGTTTGCTTAGGATTCTCTTTTGGATAATTCCAAAATTATGAACAAGGAAGTAGGAACCTCCAAAGTGTTGTTCATAGCATAAAGCTAGCAAAAACAAAAAACAAAAAAACAAAACCTAATTTTTTAAAATTGCATAGATCCTATCACCTTGGGAGAGCAAAGGTTTTTTTTTTATATAGTTAACAAATAGGGATCTTCATGATTCACTAATTTCTTTCTGAAATATTTCAAAAAAAATCCAAAACTAAATTATTGTTTTCTTGGATTAATCAAATGAGGATATCATTCGAACAAATATGTTCTGAAATGTATGCATTAAATTAGGAATATATCATTCTTTGGATTCCCGCTTCGGTTTGCCATTTTCAGTCTCTTTTCATGTTCTTACCCGTAGCCACTCTCTCTCTTAAGCCGCTCGTCTTGGACAAAGTCGTCTTCCACTTCGAACCAGACGCCGACACCTGTGACTCGGCCTCGGCGGACCCCAAACCACTTTCCCAACTCGCTTTATTCCATCGGGCATACCTCACGGCCAGAATTGGAAGGCGATCTCTTCCAACGCCACTTGTATAGGGTTCCTCGTCCCTCTCCCTCCCCCCTCACCATTCGAGCTATCTCAAAAGGTAGGGGTCGACCAGAAGCGGTTCGAATAGAACGAATTGGGCGCTAATCGAAGCTCCAAGTGAGTCCTCTTATATACTCTTTTTTGTTTTCTCAGTTTCCTTTCCTTTTTTCCCTTTTCCAAAATTCGTTTTTTCGCCCTATTCTCCTCTAATTTGGGACTGGAATCGTGATATGCTCCCTGTCTTCGAAACCTGGTGTTTCTCTGGCTTGTTCTTCTCTCTTTTTCATCCGTCTTTGCTCTTACGACGCGAAAGATGCGATTTTTATGGTTTTTTCATCTTCCATTGATTTCAGCTTGTTACCCTCCACTCTCAGCCTATTAAGTTTTGCTGTGTTTCGTGCTTAATTTGGATTTGTGTTTCGAAGAAAATGAAAAGATCTTTGTGCTAAAAGAGAAGATTTTGATTCCAGGGAGGAGAATGGCGGAGTTAGCGGGGAGTGATACTTTTGTGGTGAACGCTGATGATGCGAATTGGATGCCGAAAGTGGATATGGAATTTAAGACCGATGAGGAGGCTTACCAATTTTATAACAATTATGCTAAGGTAGTAGGGTTCAGTGTCCGGAAAGCTTGGATTAACCGGCGGGCATCGGGAGTTGTCATATCGAGGACTTATGTCTGCCATAAAGAAGGTTATCAGGGGAACAGGAGAGATGAGAGTGAGGTGAAGAAACCCCGGCAGAATGAGCGGACTGGCTGCCTTGCACATTTGACAATCAAAATTACAGAAAATGGGACATATCGGATTAGTGAATTTCACCCAATGCACAACCATGAGCTTGTAGCACCAGGGAAAGCTCACGCGTTGAAGTCACATAGAGTTGCAAAACGGTCTCGAGCTGCTGTTGCCGGAATGATAGCATCACAGAAGGCGAAGATTGAGTATTTGGTAAGGCAAGCTGGGGGGTATCGGCAGGTCAGGTTCTTCTCTGTGGAGGATGCTGCCAACAAGAGTTGGGCACCGAAAGTCGATATGGAGTTTGAAAATGACGAGAAGGCTTATCAGTTTTATAATGAATATGCGAGAAGGATTGGTTTCGATGTAAGAAAGGCTTGGATTAACCGAAAAGCTTCAGGGGTGATTATTTCCAGGACATATGTATGTTATAAGGAAGGCTTTCATGGAAACAAGAAAAATGAGAGCCAGGTACAACAACATCGACTGCGATCAAGTGAGAGAACAGGTTGTCATGCTCGTATGACCATTAAACTTGCTAAGAACGGTAGATATCGTGTGAGTGAATTTTACTGGGACCACAACCATGAGTTTGTGACAGCACGAACAGCTCACACATTAAAATCACACAGAACTGCTAACAGGGCTCGATTTCATGAAGTGGACTATGAGGATGACTCTAGGGTGGAACCCATAGCTAAAGATGAGAATTTGAGTGAACTGACTGTTGCCAATCAACAGGGCGATCTTCTTCCTTCCCACTGTAAGAATTATTTGCATGCCAAGCGTAAGGATACCCCGAAGCCAGGAGATGTAGGTGCTATGTTGCAGTACTTGCAAGGGAGACAAGTCGATGACCCTGCATTTTATTATGCAATACATCTTGACAGTGAAGATCAAGTAACATGCTTTTTCTGGAGGGACGGGAGGTCTGCTGTTGACTATGGCTACTTTGGTGACGTGGTCTGCTTTGATACATCATATAAAATAAATAATTATGGCAGGCCCTTAGCTCTATTCTATGGTGTAAATCATCATAAGCAAATTGTTGTTTTTGGTACAGCATTGATGTATGATGATACTGAAGAGTGTTTCAAGTGGTTGTTTGAGACTTTCAAAAGTGCAATGAATGGAAAGGAACCAAATGTAGTCCTAACAGATCAAAATATGGCAATTACCAATGCTCTTGATCTCGTTTGGCATGGTACAAAACATCGAGGATGTGCGTGGCATATGTACCAAAATGCAACAAAATACTTGGCTCAGGTCTTTCAAGGTTCCAGGACTTTTGCATCTGACTTCCGTAAATGTCTCTATGACTGTGAGGATGATGAAGAGTTTGCCTCAGAATGGATAAAGATGTTAGAGAAGTATGATCTCAAAGAAAATATATGGTTGAAGAAATTGTTTGATGAGAGGGACAATTGGTCGGTGGCATGTGGGCGAGGAATGTTCTGTGCAGACATGAGTAGCACTCAACGTACAGAAAGCTTGAGCAGCATGCTAAAGGAGCACTTGAGACAAGAAAATGATCTCTTACAATTCCTTGGGAATTATGAAAGAGTGTTGTATGGACGGAGATATGAAGAATTACTGGCTGATCATCATGCCACTGAAAGTAACTCATTAGTAGCTTCTTCACGAATGTTGAGGCAAGCCGCAAATATATACACACCAGCTGTCTTTGACATTTTCCAAAAGGAGTTTGAGTTGTCACTCGACTGCATGGTATACAATGCTGGCATGGTAGAGACAACCTATGAATATAAGGTTACATCCGAGGGGAGCCTGAAAGTGCACTTGGTAAGACTAAACCCTCTTGATGGTACTCTGGTTTGCAGCTGCAAAAAGTTTGAGTTTGTGGGAATCCAATGTCGGCATGTCCTAAAAGCACTTGATGTTACAAATATCAAAGAGCTTCCACTAAGATATTTCTTGAAGAGGTGGAGGAAGGATGCCAAGGTCATCTCCTTGAGAGACATGCATGGGCTTGCAACTGACAATGAACTCAAGTCAACCAGAGTCAAACGTTTCAGCTCCCTGTGCCATATTTTTAGCATAATTACATCTAAGGCAGCAGAAACTGTTGAGGGTTGCAAATTTATTGAAAGCCAGTCAGATCAATTGTTAGTTAGTGTATACCAAATTTTACAAACACAATTAGAAGGACCTCAATTTGCTTAAGTGTTTTTTTCCTGTTCTGCACTTTGGACTTTATGCTTAATATTCTTAACTGTGGATATATTTTTACCCGAGTCTGATGCAGGAAGCTTTGAATTTAACCAGATAGTGTAATTTTTGGATTGCTTTTGCCAAGTAATATGCATTGAGATCATTTGTGATTGGCCAAATCTCGTAGTTGACTGGATAATTAGTAGGGCATGTCATACCAACATTTGACATGGATGAAGACTTTCTGAAGTATTTAAGATGCATCGAGGATTGGAGTGTGTTTAGGCCCATGTGATCATTGGTCATCTTTCAGTGCCATTGAGGATCCTACTCACTTGGACTCCTACCAATATTGGTCAAGACTGCAATATTTGACAAATATAATTCAGTCAAAGGACTACAGTGTGGAATATTCTTGAGTCTGTTCTGTTAGTACTTTCATCCTATACAGTCACTTGGAGTTGGAGGCAACATAACCCTCTTTCATTACCAATCTATTTATACTACTTATAACCATCTCTTGTGTGGCATTGTTGAATTTGTGATGTAAAGAAAGAAACCAAGGATGGTTTTGGTATCTCCTTTCTTTTGATCAGGTGCTGTAAATAAAGATTCAATCTTTCTTTTGAATCTATTTATACTAATTCAAGTGTTTATCAGAATAAACAATTACTGCAGTTTCCATATTGATTTCCAGTTAGAAAGAATTTATCTCATGCCACATCAGTTGTCAGAATTTCCTTATCAAAGATTGTAACTACTGAAACATTTGAGTTGCGATTTGCAGGTTTTGTTCAGCCGAATAAGGGCCGTAGTGCTTGTATTCTGACTTTTGGTGCTTATGATGCAGATCGAATTCATAGGTATGTCAGAGAGTTATAGATTGCTGAGTACACTAATTTGCTCTGCTATTCTGATCCTAAAATAAGCCTTCTAAACTCTGTTTAGAGCTATACATTTAGATACTGATCCTTTGTTTTTCAATATATCTTGATCAGAACATCATGACTTCATCTAGCTTATGTATTTGATTCAATTTGGTTATTCTATTTGCAGAAGAAGAATTTTATCCTTACAAATCTCATACAAGAAATATATATCTCCAGATTAACATGATGACCCAGCAAGGATACTGGCTTTTGAAGAGTTTAGTTAATAAAAATATGGTGGGGCTTCAAAGAGTTTGATGTTTGAAGTTTCTCGCTTTATATTATTGTTGACATTAAGTTGCAGTTGGCTGGTTTTCATTGAAGTCTGCATTTAGAGGAGGAATGCTCATTGACATGTCTCAGGTATGATCTATTGCTTTGTATAATTGTTTAGCTAAATTCAAGTTATTCTCTGTGATGAATATTTATTGATCATGCAGACGATTATTGTCCTTTCCGTGTAACAGATTATATAGTTACCTTTTAACTAATTTTGATGGGCGTGCCCTTCTTATTTGACTCAATAAATTTGGTTATGCAGTAGAGAATGTCCCTAGTTTTAACTTTTACCATAGAGCATCTAAATTTACTTTTACTTTCTTATCACAGGACCTTCCTCTTGACTAAATGCTTATTTTGCATTTTAAAAATCATCAACTAATTTTTTCTTTTTTTCACTTTTTCAGTTGGTCATCTCAGTTTTTAACTGGTTGACCCCTTATGTTGCTTTTGCTATAATTTTTTCAATACAAAAAAATCAATTGAAAAACAAGGTTTTAAATCTTGATCTAGTACCCAATGTGGGTTCTTGGGAGGATTGGTACAGCTAGGTGTCCCATGTATCAAGTGGAGGTAGGGGAGGAAGAAGAGCAGGCAAAGGAGTAGAAGATGTCAACAATGATACAATGGAGAGGGGGTGGAGGTGGTGATACCCAGAGAAGGTGGAGAGAGAAAGAAAAAGAAAGAGAATCGGACAGATGTGAGGTGGCTGAGAGAGAGAGAAATAGACAGAGAAGTGATAACTGCACATATCTATAATTTTCTGAAGGAAAAAAAATATATAAATTTGAGCACCACTACCAGGTGGCGCAACTCATATTTGGTGAAATTGTTCAAAAATGGTTTGGTTTATGTTTTGATTGGTTGTGAGACTGGTAAATATCGATTATTTTAAACCTTGTCCAAAAGTAATGTAATTCATACAAATATGAGCAGACTTAAAAGGTTACGGCTTAAACTATCATAACTGAGTTGTAGATGATTAAATCGATTGTCAACAAGGATGAAACATAATTCTGATGTAATTTGAAACAATTAGACACAACTTTGACACAATTCATTCTGGACTAGCACTAAGAAAGTGAGGAAATAAGGCACCACTGATAAAAGTCTAAAAATATTCATAAATATAATGTGTATAAGATGCATTCATATGCATTCTAGTGATCACTATTGCTTTAAGTTCAACAGGCATACAATTTTTTTAATTGAGCGTGAGCCAGATATAAAAAATTTGGACCTAAGAATTCAATAAACTAGTAGATAAAAGCAATTCATACAAACATCAGGTGGTGAATTACCTTTTCAAAAAATATCTGCTACATTCTTCCTAACAAAATTAGCTAATTTATGGGCTGTGCAGTAAGAATTTTTAGCTACAGGACCCTATCCAGTGAAAGCAACAACCTTCACATGATGAAAGATATCTTGACACAAGTTTCTCAGGTGCCAAGGGAGATGGGAGGGATTGGACAACATGATGAGGTTCTGAGAATCCGGTCTGAGCCAAGAAACAGGTTACTTGCTTTACGGTTGGAACATCCAGCGATTAAAGTGTTTCCCTGTGTATCTGTGAGAATGATGCCAATTCCATCAGAGGAACAATTAGCCTTGAATGAGCCATCACAATTTAGGAAGTAGAGTGTCGGCGAGATCATTGTCAGTGTTGGAATGGTTAGTTTCCCCATTGGATTGTGGATGGTGGTTGCGAAAGTGGCTTTTGTTCAGCTTCTTCTGCAGGAGCCAAAGACAATTAGGTAACAGGGCTTGCAGAGTAGCAGTTGAAGTTTTATCTAGGTTGCTGTCTTCATCTAGCTCGGCAACACTGTGCCAATTGTCATAACACTGGAACACATAAGTCAATCCAGTTTGTAAGTTAAATATGTTAAAAACATAAGAAATAAGGGTTAAAATGTTAAATATTTAAGAATATTTATACAAACCTTTGGGTAATTTGTGTACTATGTTTTCATAAATATTTAGTGATCAGCAATGCTGTAGGTATAAAAGGAGTGCAACTGATGTTAATATGAACCTACTTTTCAAAAGTTCTGTTCTAAACACATCCTAAATGTGTAGTAGGCAATTAAATTGAAGATCAACCAAAATCAAATACAATTTTGGAAGAATTTGATATTATTTTGACATAGTTTATGCTGAAAATATGTCCAAAAGGTATCGGTTCACCAAGGCAGCAATTTTTTGCTATTCTAGTTAAAAGTGCATGTGTTTATACAGGGTCAGTGAAGATATTTTTTCATTAATTAGATGATACTTAGACAATCATCAGATAACAATTATTTTGGTTTATAAGACAAAATTAAGAATACAAAAATATACTATGCCCACTGCAGGTATATTCTCTACTAGAAACGTATGAAGGTGTTATTCCAGTTCATGCAACGGTTATTGGAGATCAAGGGTTCCAGATTCCTGCCAAAGTCTGTTCCAGAATCTACGTTGACAGCAAATCAATAGCAATGGCCTTGAAGAAGATGGCATCAACATCATAAAATATGGCTCCACTGCTAGAGCTCACATAGGGAGAAAATTCATCAGCTGAATTCAGTTTCCGCTGTTTCCAGGAAAAAGATCACAGGTGATCAAGAAATAGAATGAATCAGTGGTAACTTGGCTACTGTGAGTTGGGCCTTGCTGAGTGGAACAGTTCTGACCTTTATTACCAATTTAGCGTTAATGTTTTGCTTCAGAGATTGCTTGCCTGACTGTTGTTTGAAGCTGAACAAGCTTTTCTACCAGTGATACATGTTCCAAGTATTTTTGGATTCCTAATAGAAACCAAATCACTTGGCTAACAAGGTTACTTCACTGGTAAGTAACTCCAAGTAAGAAAAAGAACCTTCCAGAATTATCTTATGTATCTTAAAGTTTTAATGATGGAAGGTATAGAGAAAAAACACTCTCAGTGGCTTAATATTTTTGCCAGTAGATTTAGAAAGTTTGAGATGAAAGTTTATGTAAGAACGTGTACAATAAGTTTTGAACTGAGTTGAGATGATATATAAGAGATCTATTTCTTGTATTTTTTTATTGTATATAATAAAGAATTTGAGTGTTTTACGTAAATTTTATATTCCATTATTTTGGGTTTGTGTTTTTATTGTTGATTATTAGGATTGTTCTTTTGCTAGTAAAGCCTTCACTTGCACAAATGATATCAGAATCAAAAGGATTATTTTGATTGTTATTTTCACATGGAAAAATTTGATAAAAGAAATAGTTTCACCTAATGATAATAATTTTTTTTATATTTTATTTGATTTAGTAATTTGAGATTAACTCTCTTGGATTAATTTTTTTCTTATTTTCTTTGATATAGTAATACTAAGATTCTCTCTCGGATTTTATTTTCTTAAGCACGACCACAGTAGAAGATTTCATTGATTGAGACAGACGAAAACATAAGATCTGCTCACTGGTGCATAAAATAGACGTCATACTCGACGATGGCGTCGCCGGCGTTGGCATCGAGCCGATGGGTCTTCGCCAAGTCGTAGTCGCGAGCGAAAAGGAAGAGTCCGGTCCCTTCGACCACCGCCATCTCCTTTTCACCTCATGAAGCGTTGAGCATGCTGCCGTTGTACTTCCCCCGACCGAACACCAAGTTCATGGCTCGGAGCAAGGCCACCTCCTGCAGGCACGCCGACGCGTAGAACCCCTGCGCCCGGCCGACGGGCGTTGACGTCAGCTCGGGGCCTTCCGTGAGCAAGTCATCTATCTCGGTGACCATCGGTGGATTGGTGACGCGAACGGCGGTGGCGTTACGACCGTCGAGGATGTCGTGGAAGTAGAAGTGTAGGTGGCACGGCTTCTGTTTTAGTTCACCATGAGCTCTTGTGGTCTCAGAACCACCGTTGGCCGCAAAGGACGAAAGGAGTAGAATCACAAGAACGAGGAAGGAAGAGGTGAAGCACACCGTTATCCATATGGTCAGTGTGTGTGGCTGGCTGTGGTGGCGGTCCGGTTGGTCCATTCTTTAAAGAGGGATCCAACCGCGAGAAACAAAGGATAAACTGCGCTGCTTACAACGAGTAAAGGGCATTGAATAGGGAAGAAGAGAAAACAGGCCGGTAGATGATGTTGGATTTGTGTGGCACTAGGGATGGTGGAGTGCAGCTGGAGGTGAGATTCTAATGCTTTATTCAATCGTGATTTTACCGATGGAAGCGTAACAATAATAGAGAAAAAGATATTTGACGATATCGCTAGGAGCTGTAGGTGATTGATATGAACGAAGAAGAAAGAAATCATCGATAAGAGATGAGACAAAATGAGAGGAGGAAGATGCTAACATAGATGTCAATGCTTTGCATTTGCGTTAGTGCCACTCGGTAATTGCGTTGACACTGATGCAGATGTAGAGCGTCACTTGGTATTTGCATCGGTGCCGACGTAGATGTAGATGCAAAGCAACGTCGCTCTACATTTGTATCGGCATCGACAACGATGCAAAGAAGGACAATGCTATTCTGCATCTACATCGGCATTGACATAGTTGTTGAGCGATGCCAACGTAAATGGAGAGAGTTGGCATTTGCGTCGTTCTCTTCCTCCTCTTCTTTTACCTTACCTCTCGTTATCACTCTCTCTCTCTCTCCTCATCCACAACAATTATCCATAGCTCTCAATAGTGTCGTTGTATGCCACCACCAAAAATATAATTGGGACGTTAAAAGTATCTTTTTATCCTTTTTTTCATGTTTTTGTTGGTAAAACCAATGAAATTAAAATAAACATAACTAAATGTTTCACCTTTATATTTATATAGAGATTCCAATGTAATTTTTTTAAATTAAGATAGCGAAATACTAAAGAGATCTAACCGGTAATATGTAATTAACCTTACATGACCAGCCGGATTAAGAGTTTGGTTGAGCAGGGAAGAAGGGTAGGCTGGGAAGCATATACCTGAAAGCAAAGGTTTACGTTCTTTATCTTGGTTTAAAGTATTTCTTTATAGCAATATTTCTTTCGTATCAAATATTATATAATATGTATAACGAATATTTATAGCAACACTATATTTATAGCAATAAATATATCGAGTGATATTTATTGTATTTGTTTCTCCTCTTGCGAGAAATGCTGAGGCCTCTTTTTAATAAATAGATTTTCAAAAATAATAAGATATTTTTTAATATTTTGAAATAATTAGACATTTAAAATATGGTATGTTTGAAAGCTTATAGTGTTAAAAATTAAACGTTGAAACGAAGGATACGTTAGAGATCATCCTTTACGTCGAAAGTTCGAACATCAGAGGATCAAACATAATTGATATACCGAAAGATTGAACGATGAATCAGAAGATGAGTGCCAAAAAAAAAAAATATAAGAAGCTTTGATGATGTCTAATTAACCGGCAAATAAGAGTAGCTGACATCTGCTCCCTTGTCTAATTTCTCTGACTCAAAATCAAATATCTAGCAATTAAAATCTATCACTAAATTCGGTCCATGACACATTTATATTCATATATTAATCACAAACTATATTAAAATATCCAGCTGACAACACTGCATTAAGTTCTGCCTCCAGATTAGACACAATTCTGCTCCCCAAATTCAAACACATTTCTTAAAATACATTAGAATTCATTTATCTTTACTAATATTTGCCTTAACCACATAACCTGCCAAGTGCATTTTATTTAAGCATCTGATATGCCAGGCAAAAAGGAGTAAATTTGCCTTGACTTGCAGCTCTGTGCATTTCCTCTTAAGATACTGCAGATTCATGCATATAACTTTGCAAGGTCATCAGCATATGCCTTTTTAATGGCTTCTCTCTTGATCTTGAGTGCAGCAGTGACCAGTCCAGATTCGGGTGTCCATGGTTCAGGAATCAACTTGATCTTAGCTGGGATCTCAAACTTATCCAAACGTGCTTGTTTTGCCGCCTGTATTCAAATAAAACAAAAGAACTAATAATTGTAACACATGGCTATCGACCTGCTAGTGCCGAACATGGCTAGGCACACATAATTTACCTAAGTTGTCTAGCTGGCATTTAAGGGCATCAGAAAAATTATGAGCTAGAGGTACATAAGATCGATGATCCAATGGAGGTTTGTTCTTTGAAGATGTGTGTTATCAACATACATTTATAAGAACCATAGATCAAAAAATAAATCTGAATTAGGGAGACAGTTTACAGTTTTCCTGCATATAAATATGAAAAACTTTTTTATAGTAATATTAGAGCACACAACTATATTGTTTAATATTCAGAGATGTCATAATTATTCAATTGAAGTCAACTTTTGATAAGCGCAGTCAACCAATTAGGAAATATCTCCTAAGATAAATATATACTAAAAGAATTACTTGGTGACCAACCTGACATAGCAGAAGACAAACTTGAATATCATAGATGGAGGTAAACAAGAGATGCAAACCTTAAACAGTGAACCATGAACTTCTTTCACAGTTTCCGCTTTTTGGCATAAATCTGAAAAATCACTGTAGATTATTCCCTGCTTTGAAGCCCAATCTTCCAAGGCACGTTGTGCAGCAACAACAAGTGCAACACAGAAACTATGGTAAGGATCAGCATGCAGCATGATGCTATCCACATAGGGACTCGCAACTAAGACAGACTCAATCTGCAAAACAGAACATTAGTTTTTTAAACTAAAAGATTAACATATAGACATATTGTCTTACCTTTCCCAGAGAGACATATTCGCCATGCTGAAGTTTCACTATATCTTTTTTACGATCAATGATTTCTAGGCAGCCATCAGGGTGAAACCTTCCAATATCACCAGTGTAAAACCAATGCATTCCTCTCTCATCAACCTTTTCAGTAGGACATAAGAAGCACCAGATTAGCCACAAAAGAAAAAACATTTGACATTACATGCAAGTCAGCAACAATGCAAGTGACCAACCTTGTAAACTTCCTTTGTTTTCTCTTCCATTTTGTAGTATCCAAGAGTGATATTTGGACCTCCGATGACAATCTCCCCTCTAGGCATTGGTAAATCTTTAACTAAATATCCACCTTCTGGCCAATCAATCAACTGAAACCAAAATATGTTTTCTGTAAATAAGTCAACTGTAACCAAAAGAAAGGTTATAAAAATAAGAAGCAAAACTAAGATAAAATGAATTAGTTATCGACTATTGATCAATAAATGTCCTGTGAAGATCAAAATTCTATTTGGGTACAAAGACACAATGCAATTTTTTTTTCCTTCAAGAAATGTGAAAGAGCAAATGTAGAAATTCATCATGAAGAATTGGAGATTCTTCAATTCTGCAGCTTTCGATATCAAATTTATTGCATCTAACAAGGAGACATTTTCTGGCAACTTTAAAACCTAACAGTGCCAGCAATTTGAAAGAAGATAAATAATTTATGGACATTGAAAAGTGTTCTAATAAAACATGAATTTGCTTTCATTTCAGCAGAATTTTTAAGTAGAAGTTCTTATATTTATCATTTCGATTCTCCTTGATTTTGAGACTGGAATAGGAGATAACCTAGTCATATAGGAAAACTGGATTTGAAAGTGGTACTTGACATCATCAAGGCATTGGTGGTAAGGTTGGATCTTGGTACAATAGTAAGGTTGCTCTTTCATGACATGGGAGACCAAGGTTCAAGGCACGAAATCAACTTCTTTAAGTTTTTAAAGGTAATGCTATGTATGTTGGCCCTCCCTAGACCCCGCATTGGCGGGAGCGAGCCGCGTGCATTGGTTACGCCCTTTTTACTTGATATCACCAAGGCATAGGTAGTGCATAGACCAACATATAGGATCCATGATTTTACATTAAAAATGAAATCAGCATTATACCTTCAACATTTGATCAAGCAATGAATTTTTCAAAGACTGCAGTTACACAGCATTTGAATGTTACTAACCTAAAGAATTACCACAGATACCATGTTGTATCAATAAAAGCAAACTTAGGTGTAATGGTGTACAAAATCTAATGGAAAAAAAAACTCTAAATTGGTTTAGCATAAAAGTTCACTTTGTAGTATCACATTAAAAATCTGATCAAGACAAAAAAGAAAGTCATCCGAGATGAAACAAAATAGGTTAAAGCATCAATAAGTGAGACTAGTTCTAGCAATACATAAGATAGAAACACATTAGATTTTGTTAGCATGACAATTGTGTAATGTCAGAGATGGCATATGCAAAGAATGCTGGAGCAAGACGAATCAGGGAGGAGATCCAATCATGCTAAAGATTTGAGATATGTGCTAAAACAACCTAAGAATATCTACGTAAACTTTCCAATAGAAAAAATTTGGAGGTTGCGTTTGTATATGCTTTCCATGAGCAGCCTTGTAGTAGCATATTTAAATTGTTAATGATACAAATACAATATAGAGAATATTATGCAGTTAATCAACTCGAACTAACATCACTTCATGGACTGTAGTTATTTCCCCCAATCATGAAGTTATAATAGGAAATCGTACAACTAGAAGCTAAAAGGACTACAAGTAAAAGTAGTATAGAAGAATAATCTTAAACTAGCCTGCATAAGAACCTTGCAAAAAATAATAACAAACAAAAAGGAAACCAGCAATCTCACAGCTTTTAAACAAAAAAGGGGTGGTTTATCATGCCAATTGAGAAGGCAATGTCCTCATTCGGATAACAGCAAGATGTTTACGCATCCTCACCTTGACATATGAACATGGAAGTGGAGCACCCACACGGCCAACAGATATGTCATCATGTTCTGAAAATGAACCGCCAGCACAAGTTTCCGTCAAACCATATACTTGCGCTATTGGAGCCCTGACAAATATTTGAGGTCATTTACAAGGTTTAAGGCATTGAAGCTCCTATAGATCTACACAAATGCAAGATACAAATATTGATAGTAAAGGAAATTTAACAAGTTACATAATAGGCAATTAAAGTTCTGTGCATCAACTCCATAACATCATTTCCCAGGTTCTGCTGCAACAATGTTCATTCAGCAGGTATATGGCTTAAAGTGTCATCTTCAGTCATGCATGGTTAATTTAGCGCTTCTTATATTTCTTTGAAAATGAGTTGGATGATAGAAGGCTTAAGTAGTGCATAGAAAAGACAGTGAAGAGATAAAAGCATTAAACTAATTTGCATATATCATCACCACATCTCTCTCATCATCTCCCATTATAAAGTCAAAATTGTGTCTGAATTAAGCAATCATTATGTTCTCCTAAATTAAGCTTTAAAAATTAGTATGGAAAGAAAAAAAATCTTGTCATCACTATCATTGCAAGCTTTGAGATCATTGCCAAGGTAAGCAAACCATACAAATAATCCATCTTATGTATATCGATCAGTTATAAAGTCTTGATTTGCATCAAAACATTAGCATCAAATTTCTTGAAATAATCTCAAATTATCAAATCCATCTGATAAAATAACTATCTATAAGATTCTTCACATATTAATCTTGACATTTTCATCAAACAATTTATCAACATCATTATATATAGGTGTTAAATAGATGTGCACTATGTATCAATATTAATGATATCTTCATCTGAATCTTTAATAATCAATAATGTATGTGGCTTTGTGAACTATTCCACATCAAGAGGAAAAAGATATCTGTATATTTGTATTCATCCTTGATTATCTTGCATTTGTGCAAATGTCAATAAGATCAATCTCAATATAAACACTAATATGATAATCGGTTATACTTATTAAACCATCTTTCATTCAGTTAATAATTTCATTTTCATTTAATTTTTTATCCTACAACCCATCATGCTGGTTACCGCTTTCAAAATAACCTCTGGTGGCATAGGAGGAAATAAATCTCATTAAAAGCAACCAAGATTCTCCCATAAATATTACTCTGAAAATCCATGGAAAATAATTTTTCTATCACCTGATAGGTGAACAGTATGTTCTGTTATTTTCTTCTTAATTAAGAAGTAACTCTTCCTTTTGTTCTTATAGAAGTGCTTCAAACTTTTAGTAAATCTGCGACATCTCCAAGGCATTCAGAACTAGATTTTTCAAGTTTTCTAATTCAAGTAGATCTTTATCTTAACGTTCCACATCCAATAAATATCTAAAAACACAAGAAATCCATTCTATACCTTCAACTTTGCTCCTCGAATGATAAATCAGTATTCAATTTGATAACCGACGACTGTGATCTCTGTCATCAATCAACTCCTACGTATTAGCCCTCTTCTTTGAATGGTTGTCAAGATCAATATACGCTTCATATATTATTAAAACCATACATACTCTAATGCTATGTCAAAACTAATCATAGGTTCTGTTTGGAAAACAAAAAAAATAGAAGAAGACAGAGATGGAGATGAAGTTATTCACCATCACAGGCCAGAGAGAGCAAGCAAACCCCTCAGGCTTGATTCAAATCTACAGTTGTCTGAATAATTAGAACAAATTCTTTCTTAGGATAGGTAACCTTAGTCCAACAAATTCAGCAACATAGGCGGCATCATCTTTCACTTTCCAAAGAAAAGCATTACCCATTTTCTCCATAGCTTTGGCTTTTATGACTCTAATAGGCGCCTGACAACATTGCACCAGTAAATTTGAATGCTAAAAAGACTGGAGCTTTGTTTCTTGTAGTCAACCTGCAAACAGAGGAGATATCTATTTCAGTGATTGTTGTACCGCCCGACATGGTATGGTACAGATGGTACATACCAGTCCAGGCATGGATCGATACGCAAACCACCCCCGTTCTGGGCGGTCCGATTAAAAGAGTAAAAAAAATTGAAAAGTGGTGGGCCCAGTCCATTTCAGCATTAAGAAAGGGGGGAAAAAGGTGAATTAGGGCTCGCGAACACGAACCCTCTTCTCGCATACGATGCCACAGCCTCACTGCTGCAATGCTGCAGCGGCGCTGCCTCTTCGCTGCTGTGATGCTGCCACTGCCGCTTCAACTGTGACACTGCCGTTGCTGTCGTTGCTTCCTAGGTACACTGCCACTGCATTTATTATCCTCCTCTTATTTCTTCTTCTTCCTTCTTCCTTACTCCTTTTTCCTTCTTTGTTCCTCCACCACCGCTTCTTCTTCATCCTCTTTTTCTTCCTCATCAAAACACCGTTATGGTGTATAGATCAGTATGTACTGTTCCAGCAGATTGCCAAAATGGATCTCGTACCCGAAAAGGCAAACTATAATCTATTTGATCAAGTTAGGAGACCACTTTATATTTTATATGACATCCATGAATTATATATAGCTGTCATTCTCTCAAACTTACAGGATTGCAGTCATATTCACTCGGCTTCCCTCTGATCAGCACCAAAAGACTTTACCACTCTGCTAGATTTCCTAGCCACATCATCTGCTGAATCCACATAAAATCACTCCTCTCCATAGAAATTACAAATAAGTATGGAAACAGGGGATATCTTTCCTCAGCCCCTTCTTGAATTGAAAGGAAAATAAGCCACCAAGCTTCTACTAAAAGAGTAAACCAAAACCTTGTTTTGTTGCGGTGATAGGAGCTTTGACAAAGTTTGACATACCCAGTTTAACAATCTCATGGGGAATAAAAAACAGCTACAATTATTAATGAGAAAGAACTGGTTCACTGAATCAAAAGTTTTCATAAGATCAATCTTCAGAGTTACCTCGGAGATATGCCAGACTTATGTAGTGTATGTAATATCGAGGAAAGAGGGATCTTATGCAAAATCATTCTCCCCTCAAGAAAAGCACTCTTTGACTACTGATGAAAGGAAGGCATGATCGTAGCAATATAGTAGGACCTTATAAACGAATTTATAAGGTGTCTATCTTATAGCAGACTGATTGTAGTGTTGCATTTACCGAATCCTATCAGGTTTGATCATTGAATTCATCAATCCTATCAGATTTGAACTTTGAATCAGCAATCCTATCAGGATTGATCTTAATGCTACGAGGAAGAATAAACCGCAAATGTGATCACATCTTCATACTTATGTACAGCACATAAGAGCTTGCATAAATGTATATATAGTTGGTTATATAACACTTTCATGCATACGTATAAATCAGCGATTTAAAAATGCGCTCAGGCGTTCGCCTAGGCGCTCGGGCGAGGCGAGGCTCGAGCGCCTCGCTAATCTTCCAAACAACACGCTTCAAAGAGGCGCCGCCTAGGCGTTCGCCCGAGCCCAGGCGCTGGGCGGTTCGGGCGAGCGCCTGGGTTAACCAAGGCGACCGAACCAGGATTTTAGGTCTGGTTTGGTCCTGGTTCGGTCTCCGGTGGTTAGTTGGTTCAATCGAACCAACTAAAACCAATATAAGTGACAACCCAACCCTAACCCTCGTTGCCGCTGCCGCTCCCGATCCCGATCCCGATCCCCATCTCGCTACTCGCCGCTGTCGCTGCTCGCAAACGCTGTCGCTATCGCCGCTTGCGCCTCCCGTTGCTCGCCGCTCGCAAACGCTGCCGCTGTCGTCGCTTGCCGCTGCCGTTGCCTCCTTACACTCCGCTACCACTTCCTCTTTTCTTAGTCAGCAGGTTCAGTACCCCCTTACACTTCCTTCTTCTCCTTCTGTTAACAGTATACAGTATACTGTTAATATTTAATAATATATTTTAATTTAAATTTTTAAATAATTATATTTATTAATTATATTATATATTTTTATATTTTAGCGTTTCGCTTCGCTCGGGCGAGCGCCGCGGGCGTTTTTGGACCTTGTCGCCTAGCGCTTTTTAAATCACTGGTATAAATCTTTGTTTCAACAATTATTTGCTCAAAGACTTCACAGAATTTCATTCCTAAGAGGTCCCACTGTTGATCAGTTCAACACATCTCTAGTAAAAACAGTTTAAGCACCTCTTTTTGATATATTTAGCAATTGACACTCATAAAGTACTCTCTAAGTCGACTTCGCATAATCTAATCTAATACGACAATCAACCCTAAAATTATTAGTACAATATTGGACCCTGGTAAAATGTCCAGCATTCTGATCACTATCAAGTTAAACCTTTCTTAACTGAATAAGGAGAGACACCGAGGAAATACATAATCAGAAGGATTATAAAAGAAAAAGAAAGTAATATACATAATTGAACTCCTTAATCCTTTTTCTTGTTTATTAATGAGTAATTTAAGAAGACAAGTCAGATGGAAAAGATGAGTTCAACATTGGACCATCGCATTATATAAAGAATGGAAACCATAGTTTTCTCAAAAAACAGAATACATAAACAAATTGAAAATATTAGTTCAAAATTTACTTCAAATGCATGCTTCTCAACCAAAGTGCAGATGGATTTCCCATATAATTCAAGCACAAGGGTTATCAACAGCACTAGCCTAAAAATAATAAATGTCAAAGAGTGACAATCAGGCGTCGAAACTGACCAGTAGACAAATCTAAAGCCTCTAGAATTAGGATCACAGATATTGACTATCCTCTCGGAGTCTATAATGAGGTAGAAATTTGGGCGACCAAGATGGGTGCCAATTGCTCAATTTAGAAAGCCTGAACATCTGAAACACATAATGACTTTTTCGAGGTAAAAAAAAAAAAGAATATGTTCGCCGAACTACTTGTATAATGATGTGCCAGTATTAGATAGCACGCATCATTTTTTTAATAAACATAGCATTTATGCTTGAAGCCTGCAACCAAAGCAAAGGCACCTGCAACTACTACTGTACATCCAGGAGAATCCTAAAAGTCCAGGTTTAAGTTATTTGCAGGTTTATCAAAGTATCAAACTAAAGACATGAAGGTTATACTAACCCAAGACATATGCTGATGAATCTTTGAGTATCACCGGATAGAGGAGCTCCACCCGAGAGTAGAAAACGTACATGTCCACCTAAAACTGCTCGAATCTTTCTAAAGACAAGAAACTCCCATAAAACCTTCTCTAGACCCCATGCTCCAAACCAACTTCCATTAATTGCAGCCAATCTACGACCATATGCAGCATTAAATAGTTTCTTCGATAATCCACCCTTAGCATCTATCTGAAAAACATACCATATGAAAATTTGTGGCAAAGAATCTTATGAAACAGATTTTATAGTTATCCTTTCCAAGAGATGGCAAGACCTTTTTCCACACACCATCACGAACACGGTCAAGTATAGCAGGTACAGCAGTCATCAGTGTAGGCCTCAAGACTGAAGAATCACCTTTTGTTCCTTTCTTTATCTTGTTTGATGTGTCAGTGAGAGTCAAAGGTGAGCCATACCCTATGGTAGTTCCTGCAGCAACCATTACGTTCTGCACAAGGCATATTCACAAAAGTGTCACTGATGAAGTAAAGATAAACGAAGCTAGACCATGAGCAAGTTATGATGTCCATCCTGTGTAAATTCATAGGTAGATTGATTTGAAGCCCCCTCACCTCTGCTGCAAATTCAAAAATGTGAGCCAGTGGTAGGTATGCCAAGTATATATCTTTGGTCCCAATAGAAGGGACGATAGTCATAACAGCTGAAACTGTAGCTAGAATATTGCCATGTGTCATCATTACTCCCTGCATGAGAAGTCAAGGGAAGAATGTATATTAAACTATAAACACTTCCTTTTGTGGAAATAAAGTCGAATCAATATGTCAAAATAACCAAAAGAGGGGCATTTTTTTCATAACTTATGATGTCCCTCATAAATTCCACATTACTTTATTCACATATTCATAAAAAATCGTTACTAAACAGAATCCTTAATATACAGAAACTTATGACCAACTTGTTAGGGCCAATATGTAACCTGCTTTTCAAGAAGAATCTCCACATGCTCTGGGACTGGGCAAGAACACAAGATCAAGGGTTGTATACCAGATATCATATCAGTCCATCTTGTCTAGACAGTATGTGTATTTTGCAGCATGCACCAGGGCCAGTACTATCCAGTACGAGACAGCACATGCTCTGTACAACTCAGTTTCTTTTTTCATTTTTCAACCTTTTTAAGTTTTTTTTCTCAAAACTTGATGCATACTAGTGTATTGAGTGTTGGTACACTGGTACAAACTGATGAGAGTACTGGTCTGAGCCCTGACCAGTACAGTACCAAACCTCAATATCATTATGGTAGATGGGATGCATCAAATGCCACATAAGTACCTCAGCTACATGGAATGCAATGTGTGGCAAGGGAAGTCTTTGAAAGAATGTACATTAGAAATAGGTACAGAAATTGTAGAAAACATACATAAATATCGTGCAACTTGAAATGGGCAATATGAAAAAGAAAAGGCTAGATCAACCACATAATTACCAAAATCAATTCCTTGATGAACGAGCAAAGTGGAATACTAGGCAATGTATGATTAACCCAATAGCATTTTCGATCAAAGTTATCAACAATGACTAGCGCTACCATTTGATCTGACAGCAAAAATTTCAATGCCATCGAAACCCTGGTTCCCAAAATTATAACTGAAATAATGAAGACATGCAAGCACGATGCCTTAAAAGTACCAATTAGTGACTAGAAAGCTATATATGACCTGCAATGGAAAATGCAATTTGAAGTAAAATATGAGAAGGCAGCAGACCTTTGGCAGACCAGTGCTACCACTTGTATACATTATCACAGCAATATCAGCTGAGCGAGGCAGATCTGCATCCACAGGCTTGTCCCTGCCCAATCTCTCTACTTCGACAAATGATGTGATGTTATCATCCAACCAATATTCTTCTGGGCCAATGAAACCTCACTTGGAACACCCTCCTCATCGACATAAATAACACGTTTTACAGTGTTGAGCTGTTTACTCACAAGAATCAGTTTTTTTAGTTCCTTATGCCCACAAATTACAGTTGAGACTTCTGTCTGAGCCAATCACCAAATAGAACAGATAAGTAAGGGGATTCAAGCCACGTGTTTGAATGGCTAGAAAAGAAGACAAAAAAAATGGAATCTAGACAAACAAATTATTAACATGATGTGAAAGTTCATTGTTAGGTTTATCAGCAAGTGAAATGTGTTTTTGGATCCAAAGGTAGTTAATATTCACAAAAGTAGTTCATTGAAACACAGAAATAAACTTTATGCAAGATCAGTAACCTGTAGGCATAAGCTCCACATTGCGCTATATATACCATGTATCTAAGAAATAAGAAAAGAATATGATAATCTAGTCAAGATTTTCTTGCTCCATTTATTCACTCAGTGGTTTTGTTCATCATCTAACTAAGAAGTCCAAGGTTCACAAGTATCCTTCTCAAAAGTTAGCCATATGAATCATCAGTTAGCCATCATGGAAGAAGACATGTCCTGAATTTATTGAAAACAAAATTTTTCTGTCAGTGTCAGGAAACTGAAGTTTGTCTTAACTCTTAACTCATGCAGGTAATTTTTCAGACAAATATGGGCTAACAAGCTAAAGAGTCACTAAAAGTTATAAAAAACACCTTTCTTTTAAGTTGTAACCTGTGATGTTGCCTCCAATAATTTTTTTTCTTCAAGTAATAGACTAAGATAGGCAATCTTGCTCTCAGGATTTCATGTCCTATGATGGTTGCTCAGTGATTAACAGTTATAGCGTTATCTATAAAGGCACTGAAGTCATTTAGATCCAAACAAGCTATGTGTAAAAAACAGAAATTATAATTTCTTCAACCAATCCCATGCAAGTAATTCATATAAAAATACAATTCACAGCTTCCAAATGGGTTCCAATGCAGAGCACAAGTAAAGCCTTCCCAAGTAATTAAACCAAAGAATAAACTAGTATGAGCTGTAGTAAGTTCACTTAACAAAATGTAGATTCCTTTTTCTTATGAGCACCTACTGTTCCACATGCTTCCACAATATGGTCTAAAATAGAAAAGTATTTAGCTTTCCAGTACTAAAGTCACTTTGATCATTTTATTTTTATTTGACTGCAAAGAAGACAGAATAGTGAAAAAGATATATAGGGAAAAATTGAGAGATATAAAAGGAAACTACTGAGAAAACCAAGCTCTCCTATTACCAGAAATCTCACAGTGAACTCTCTGATACCTCTGAAACAATCAGCATTCACATAAACCCTTCTCACCAATAGATCTTACAAATTTCATCGCAGCAACATATAAATTTGGGACAAAGAAAATAAAAAAAATATGGAGAAGATACCTTTCGTAAATATATAAATCACGAATCACAACCAAGGCATACCAGGAGAAGAGTACTACATGAAATAGCTACCAATATATTAAATAAGCATATGATAGATTGAAATATCACATATACTTCTACAAGACTGAACTGAAAACTTTCCAAATGCAAGTAGAAGCTCAAAACACATAAACTTCACTGCATACCACACATTCAATCCAACAATTACACAGATGGAGGAAAGCCATGATTTAAATGCAAACCTCATTTAAAGAGTGACAAAGAGAGCCTCCTCTCCAAGTGAAGTATATATAGTAACAACAGTGACATTCTGCCTGAAGCAACCCTGTTTTAAGAAAAGAAATCAATTATATTAGGAAACTGACAACAACTTCACAACTTCTTTTTGCAAATAAATGCTCCAGCTAAAATTTTATTATGTACTCAGTAAATTTGACAATTTTATTATGAAATCAAGTGTTGAGCATGCATGACAGGAAAACCACCTGTAAGGCAATAAACCACTCTGCCCGTGTATCAGAAAATATTGCGACCCGCTCATTATTTTTGTGACCAACTTGCACTAAACCAGATGCGAAACTGCAAACAGCTTTGAAAGCGTCACCATAATTGACCCATTCATAGTTTCCCAGATGGAGCTTCTCGAAGGATCTTCCATCTTGTCTTACTTCTGTTTCCCTTGCTATAAGTTTCCGAGTTCCAAACAGAGGCCTGTGTTCAAAGCGCTTGCAAGATTGTTCAAATAGCTCAGCCAGTGTCGAGATACCTTCCCAGAGAGATTCCACTGGAGAAGTGAAACGGTAGTTGCGAACTGCATATCCAGGTTCTCCACCGACAGTAACTGGCAACCCTCGTTTCTTCACATTGTTGGGTTTCAGTAAGATGATTGAAGCTAGAAGTGCGACTAAAAGTCCAACAATATATGGATTCATCCCTTGAAGATAAGCAATTACTCCGTCGCCGAATTCTCAAAAAAATGCAGTCTTTCACAAGGAAGAGATGACTCCATTAGAGCTTCAAGAGATATTTTCACCCCAAACACAAAAGATTCAAATAGAAACAGTGTTCACCAACAATCACATCATGGTTAGATGGCATCGAAACGTTAACAGTTTAAGAGGCTTCTTTTAACACTTTATAATAACGACAGCATTAAAAAATACAAAAATAAAAGCAACGAATTATTTTGGCCCCCGAAGTTGTTCATGATGGAAGGGAGAGAAAGCGAGTGCTTTATATAAACCCAATCTTTCGGGCAACAAAGAAGAAAACAATATTCTTTCGGCAGAAAATATGAATAAAACGCCCACATCAAAATCAATAGTTTTTTTCATGCATTTGAGTCGAAGTCCGAAATCAAAATAAGAAATTAAGAGCGAGGGATCGAGGAGATAGAAAAACGATCGTAGCGTTAGCAGCACCTCATAGGCCATGGTAAAAGCGGGGGCGAAATCGATCCGATTCTGCTCTATGAATCCATGGCGGCGAGAAGCAAAGCCGTAGATCTGATGCACCACGAGTTCGAGAGGGGAATATTTAACCGAGGGGCGGGGTTGAGGATTCGCGAGATTGGAGAACTCTGGAAGAGTGGAGACGACGACAATTTTGGGTTCGCGCTCCCTCTCCCTCTACTCAAACTTCCTACGTTGCTCTCTGCTGCCCATATTCTGGCCAGCAATAGTAGCAGTAAAAGCATGCGGATGACTGATTTGGACCCCTCGCTGTCTCTTGCACCGATAGTGCCAGCAAGCAATGCGTGAACGTTGAGGTTTCTAAGGAAAGCCTGACGAGTTGTCTCGAGAACGAAAACGACACATGGCACCAGAGTTCACGAAGACGACCGCCGACAATCTAATCTTCTATCTCTCTCTCTCTCTCTCTCTCTCTCTCTCTCTCTCTCTCTCTGTGACGAGCATCTCTTTTCTTCTTTCGTATTTGTTTTTATTTTCTATTTTATCCCTTGAAATACGACTCTTATATCTAAATCATTTTAAATTATTTTTATATTTAAATATCTTTAATATTTTGATCTATAGATTTAAAAATTATATTAAAATCTTAATAAATATGAAAATAAAATATTTAATTTTATTTATCTTAATATTATTGATTTTACCAATAGAAGATATAACACTTGACAATATATATATAAAGAACACGAAATTGATTGAAAAAAGATAATTTTAATGATGATGATGGATGATAACTCTATAAGTGATTATTATGATGATTGTCAGTAAGAACGACAAGGTGGTCGATCTTATCAATATCATGATATGAAAATAATAGATAAAAAGATAATTTTAACTTAATTTATATCTTTCGTCAATAAAATCGATATTATTATGATAAATAAGATTAAATATTTCACTTTCATAATTATAAAATTTTTGAATATAAATTTTTTAAATCTAAGGACCGAAATGAGAAAGATGTCTAACTATAAAAATTTTAATATATTTTTTTTAAATATAAAAATCAAAATACTAAAGAGGACTAAGTAGATACAATATAATTTTCATCAACTATATTCCACTCTAACCCATAATTTCCACCACTCATCTTCTCTTTGGAGCCAATCCAAACTCTAATCCATGCTATTTACTAAACTTTGAATGGATAGATTTGTATTATACTAAAAGTGTTACTATTATATAGCATATTAAATCAAATCAAGCTGAATTTTAGTAGCAAAATATACAATTTGGCAATAATATGTAATAATAATAATAATAAATTATGGATTAAGTCAAAACAATATAAACGTTTTAAATAATTTAGAATATAATTTCATGTCACCAACTTTTTAAGTGTCTGATACAAAATAAATTTCCATCTGCGTCATGTTAATATAAAATATACTGTATGATTAGGATCCATAGCTCATAATAGTATAAAGAACATACTACGCGTATAGTGCAAGCAACTTTGCTTTCGCAGCTCCTTAAAAGTCCTTTAGATTTGGATTCGAGGCGACTTTTAGTCCAACTTTAAAGCGTGAGGCTGAATCTTTAGGTTAGTAATAACCTAATTTTAGTTTGTAGAAAATAAAAAAAAAATAAAAGGATGTATATATGTTTGTATAAAAACCAAAAAAAGGTTAATTTTTAAAAAAATATATATATTTTTTTTTTATTTTTTCCCCAAATAGGATCTCTAAGTTTGTTTTTTCTTAGCCCATCGTTTTTGTCATCTTCATCTTGCTAATGTCACCTATCATTCGTTACTTGTTGTGTTTATCATCTCCATTGTTTGCTTTCGTCGTGATACTTCATTGAATCTGTATGATGTCCTTCTCTACCCATCATATCTCTCATGTCCATCGTCGCAAGGCCTCACCCTTTTTTATTATCATGTCTATCACTTTTGTATTTTTCATTTTTTCTTTGTTACGTGAAGTGAAGGTGATAGGTAAAAAAGAACATAAAAGGATAGGTGGCATCGACAAGATAATAGCGACGGATAAGAAAGGAAAGGGAATGGAAGAATATTTACGAGATTACGTAAAATAAAAATACTATTTGAAAAAAAATAAAAATAAGAGTTATTATGGAGAAAAGAACAGAGAAATATCTCAAAATGTATTATACATAATTTAATGTGATGGAAAAAAATTAGGCACCAAAAGTAGTGTTGTGTCTCCGTTGAACCCATATTTATGGCCCAACCAGAATTAAAGCCTAATTGGACCCAAGCTCTTCTGCCGTCGTGTCTCACATCGCGTCTCGAGTGCACGAAGGGTTCCTGTCGTGAGGCAACTTCGTGTCCTCCGCCTAATTACTTGGATCTGATTCCAGTACTCAAAACCATTAAACGGTCAAGATCACTTCTAACAAAGGGTCCCGCCTCCGTTGAGTGATCTAGATCGTTTAAAAAGAAATGGGTATACCAAGTAATGGAGAGGATCCCATCCAACGCTACGACAGCGCTCATTTTGCCTCGCCGATCCTCGTTCTCTACATCGCTGCCTCAGTTGATGGAAGCTTCGACCATGGCGAGATGTCTCCTCACCGCGCCTCCGCCCCTATGTGGCCCTCGCGCGCACCCGGAGCCCCTCTCCTCTCCGCCCCTCAGGGTTCACGCGAGGTTTACTCGCCTTATCTCCATCTCAAACCCCAAAACTTCCACTTCGGCGTTGCGATTAGAGAAGATCAACCGGTTCCTAACCCGGTGTTCCTTGGACTGGGTCGAGACGAAAGCGGATGTTCCCATCGAGAAAAGTTGATTCCTTTCTGATTCTTTTGCTCCGAGATCGGTGATTTGTTGGTATTTTTTCTCATTTTGCTTATTTTTGTTGGTGGATTTGAAGGGTTCCCGCCGTTTCCGGCTGTAATGGACATAAATCAGATCCGCAACATTTTGCCTCATCGGTGAGAATAGTTCGCCTCTCGGTTGTTTTGGTTTGTATTATTGACCCGAGTCCGATGCTGGAGATTGATCTGATGATGTGCGGCCTGGATTTTAGGTTTCCATTTCTGTTGGTTGATAGAGTGATCGAATACACGCCTGGACATACAGCTGTTGGCATCAAGAACGTTACCATTAATGATAACTTCTTCCCGGGACATTTCCCCGAGCGTCCGATAATGCCTGGCGTTCTCATGGTTGAGGTATCTACTTGATCACACGATCATTACCTTTCCTTTTTTACTTCTAGTTTATGGTTACTTTTGGTAAGATGTAGGGAATATGTTATCATCCTTTTATTTATTTATCGAAGGATTTTGTGAATATTCTCATATCATAGTGAAGTCTCAGGGTACTGATAGCATCAGCAAAATAAGTATTCTTATATCACATTTTCTCATGATGAAATCTTACGGGGGCTGGTAAGATCAGCTTAATAACACAGTTCGGACTATATTCAATGATTCTGATAGAGCAAAATCATGAAACCATGATGCTTTCTGTGAGTGTTGAACATGTTACTGTTTCTCCAGTTACTTATTTTGGGTGATTATTGGAAGAAACTATACTTGTTTGATTGTGCTAATGAATTCATGGAAGAGTTGATCTCACAAGTATTATGGAACTTTCACATTGCACTTTGATATATCGGAGTTGTTGGGCCATTGTGTGTATTCTCACCATGACAATTGGTACTAGAGAATTTGGTTCCATGTACAATCGATATCATTCATAGATGTAAGGGAACAAAATTAGTACGTCTAAATTTGATATCGTTGATTTTCTAATGTTAACTATTCTATGAGATGATGTTTATTTGCAGATTAATCCGACAGTTGAAGCCAAATGATTCTCAAGCTTACTAATTAGCAAAGCACATTGCATGATAGTCACATTTTTTTTACCGAGTTTCATGTTATCAATGTCAAATTCTATATTGATATAATGCAAAAAATCTGTGTAGACTGAAGCATCTTAATGATAGGAATATGCATATGTTTTTGAGCCACTTGTTAAAAAATTTGGAAGCAGAACAGGTTACTATCAAGACGAGTTTGGTTATATTAGCCTAGTATGTTCTTTTCCCTTCTTATCAACTCATGATCCCACACTTAGTAGGACATTGAGCAGTAGAATCTGTGCTTAACCAAATTATCCATTCTCAGTATCAAGTTGGATCCATTAAACCATTCTCCCCCTCTCTCTCAAAGTTGTTCCATACATTAAGAGTATCTAATTATCAAAGTTTTTGAAGTGAATGGTATTGACAGATAGAGCTTTTATCTGATTTATTTGGAACATTTACTGTACAGATTGTGCTGTCAAGACATACACTATATGAGGTTTAGGTATTTTGAGTAGACGAATCTACTCTGATCAAGCTTCTTTGGTTTTTGATGCATTCATAGTAACCTCATTTCTTGTAAGCTATTTCGTTTTGTCAGCATAGATGTCTCTTTGAGTTTGAATAATTCTAGCAAGGATTCAATTATTTTGTCAGTCATTTGCTAAATATTTGAGATCTGAAGGGTCTATAAATCCTAGTTTAACTAGCACCAATAATTAATTGTTGTGGTCTGCAGTGTGAGAGGAGAAAACAAGAAACATAGATAATACTGGTGGAAAAATGTTGTTAAATCTAGTTAAGCCTGAACGATTTTTTTTTTAAATTCTGAGATCATATATATATATCTCTGTTTGGTTTTCCACAAGATCATTCTATTCTTCTGTAGCTATGTTGTTTCTGGTGGACTAAGAATACTTTGCAGCATCATTCATCTTGTTTGTGCAACATTAGTTAAGAAACTGATCAAGTCTTGTTTGTACTACATTAGTTAATAAAATGATCCATTTGGTCTTGGTCCCCTCCCCAACTACCAGAAACAAAAAAAATGGAAGATTAAAAAATAGTCTGGTGGGGATTTAGGGGAGTTCCAATTGAAAAACCTCAGAAGATGGGATTGTTAAAAAGAGTCAAGGAAAAACAAGCTAAAATAAAATTGAAATTTGAAGGACAAGTATACAAACAGTCCATCGTTATAGGCAACACGAAGATCCAATACTTGAAGATCTTCATTTCAAGGATTTTTAGGGTCAAGCTAATATTCATAGGGGATGTCATTCATAGAAAGCCTCTAATAGTTGTGTGCTAGGGGTCATGTAGCTAGGGAGTAGACTAGATGCTTTAAACTTTGATACATCTGGTTAATACTGATAATCTCTTGCCTACTCTGGTTTTTAATTTCCTAGCACTTGGCCTTGTTGATAGAATATCAACAAAATTGAAAGATCAAATATCAATCTGACATAGGATAAGTGCATATAGGGCAAAAATAGTATTTTCTGTCTTTTCTAGAATTACATAATAAGAAAGAGAAAAGGAGGAGGAAGAGAAAGATTTTATGATTCACTTGTCACTGGGCATCATATGTAGGGTCTTGACTTCATACCGGTATAGTGTAGTTAAAGGCATTAAAAGGCGCCAAGGTGTCAAAATGTTTAATGTTAAGCACTCGCCTAAACGAAGTGAGATGCTCCCAAATATTAAAATTTTAAAAATATATATCATGATTAATAAATATAATCATTAAAATAAAAATAAAACCTCAATATTGCATTCATTTAAAGAAATCACATTGTCGGTTAGGTGGTTGTGGATTGCTATCGGTTGAGAGTAGAAGAGGGAGGAGTCATGGGAATGGTTGATGTCGATTGGGACATTGGATGGCTATGGGTTATTGTCATTTAGTAGGGGAAGAGGGAGAAGGGAAGAGGTCTGGGAGAGGATTGTTGTCTTTTGGGTAGCTATTAGTTGTTGTCGGGTGGGAGGAGAAGAGGGACGAGGAGGAGAGGGGGTTGTGGTCCGACAGGAATGAGGGGAGATATCAGGGAGGAGGAGCATCTTGTCAAGAAGGGAGGAGCTGCGACAAAGGGCAGGTCTACGATGAGAAGGGGGGGACATTGGTGTGGGGGGTTGCGATAATGGGGGGAAGATACTAGCTACGGTGGAGGGAAAGGGGTATTGTCGGGGTTTAGGGAGTGTGTGACGACGGAGGAAGAGGAGTGAGATACCGAGGAAGAGCTCGCTAGAGGAAGAAGCCACCGTCGTCGTTCACTAATGGAGAGGAAGATGCTACACCTGTCATTCGCTTGGAGAGGAAAGACGCCGTTGTGATTAGGACTCATGGTGCACTGGAGGGGAGCGGTGGGGGGGGTGGTTGAGAACCGTTTGATTTGGTTTAATCGAACCAGAATCAAAGAGAATTGAACTCTACCCAGGCCCGATTTGAACCAAGCGTGTTGATTGGGCTCAACCCAGGTCTGATTTGAATCAGGCGGGTGCCCAACCCCAGTTGAAGGCGCACACCTAAACTAGTTTTCCACTCAGGCCTCACCTTGCTTGGGCGAGCGCTCGAGCACCTGATTACTTGCCTCGGATGTAGATCTTGTCCTCATATTATTGGAGGGAAGTACCAAGTTCTTTTTAGCTCTAGAAATCATTTTTAAGGATATGACCTCATATTACTTACACATTATGGGGTCATACATCCTTTCCTAATGTTCCAGGTTACAACCCCTTTCTATAATGTTCCAGGTCATACATCCTTTCTTTCAAGACATATGAATCATTTCTTCTTTACTTGTTTGGGAAAGATATATCTTTACAAATATCTTTGAAAATAATCTTTCTTATGATTAGATATTTGTTTGATAGGGTTCGTTTTTGTAGATTCTTTAGTCATGACTACTTTGTAGGTATGACATATCCAGTGAAACCTTGGTATCTCCAATCAAGCCCAAACTGATCTCCTCTTTTTCTTTAATTTCTAATCCAGCCCAAGATATGTATTCCTGATTTTTATTTGGAATCTCCGATCAATCAGACGACTTGTCACCTTCTATTTTTCTTGGTATATCCATTCAAGTTGAAGATTTATCTCCTTTCTAGTTTAGCATTATTTTTTCATCTTTATGGATAATCTAGGTAGAGCGGTATATAAATACAGAAGATGTAACCACATGACAACTTATGATCTTCGTAGAAGACCTCTTTAAAATTATAAAATTATTTTTAAAATAAAATTAAAGAAAATAGCTCTTGTGTTGATTATTTACAGGCAATATAATGATAAAGTTTGTTTTGAGTTAGGATAAGTGTCCAAATGATAGGAGATTAATCGGTTGTTAAGTAGCTCTATGTTCCCTGTCATCACTTTAACCCTTGATAGAATGGGTTTTTTCTTTTCCCATCTTGACACTGGTTAGGTATGGGAAATCTTTGATAAACACATCCAGTGAGGAAGAGGAATGGAGAGGTGAGAAGCTTGGTGGTGCACTTTGTTATTCTTCATTGTCATGTACTGGACCATCAACCTCACAGCTATCCTTATGTTTACTTTGTCATTTTAATTACTCTTCTCTGAATTACAAACATCTGAGTGTCTGGTTGGTCACTCTGGATGACGAGTGAAAGAAAAAGGGAACAAAGAAATTTCCACTAGTGTGCTCAACCATTCCTAATAATTGACCATTGGTCGAAAATGTACTCCTAGGTTTAATTCTCCATTCTGTCTCTCTCTTCCTCCTTTTAGTGGCAATTTACTTCTCTGCTGCTAGCAGCAGTGGCAACTGAGAATTGACCCAATGATATCGTGACAATTGCTCTTTAGTTTAAGTTCTGCATCTCATCCAGCCATGTCAGGTTCTCTGCTGCTGAGTTGTTGCTACTTAATATCTCATGCAACAATTCATTGTCATCTCTCCCTTTGACATTTTTGCACTAGGTGGCTCTTTTGCATTGTCGTGTTACTTAGTTGGCACTGAGAAGGAGAAAGATATATGGATAAGCAGATAAAGAGAACAACAATATCTCAGAGACACAGTGTTACTATAGGATTAGTTTTGAGTTATTACATGGGTTGGGGACCAAGGTGGGTTTGTTTGTGATAGGGCATATTCCAACATCATCCTCGTGATCGCGTCAACCACCACGTCGAAGTCGACATGGTGCTTCGGTGCTGATGTGGTGCACTACGTTGACGTGACACCTCGGACTCGTACGAGATAGTTGCCTGCCTGCTGTGCCCATGCCGCTCGAGGCTGTACGAGGCGATGCTGCACGGTACAGAACAACTTGGGAGGTGTGGCGGGATTGAGCAGGTCGATCAGCGCCTACACAGGGCATAGGGGCTAGCTGCTTGAGACGTCGACGGTCATTAATCAATCGCATACGACGACTTCTGATTGCAAGTATAAAAGTCGACCTCCAGGCCAATGCCAAGGGTCGGACTTCAAACACCCAGTTTCACCATCACTTCTCCTTACTGACTTAAGCCTCGGAGGGGTCGAGTCAGGAAAGCCACGTTTGACGACCTCATGTACATGCCTCGGACTAAGCCGTGTTAACTCCTCGGCCACGATGTGAAGTTGCACAACAGTTTGACTTATGTCTATCCCATCCCCTTTTCACCCAAATAAAATCAAAGTTTGGATTTTCTCCAACTTAATTCAAACGTTGATCAACTAGGGAAGCTCTTTCTAGATAATTGGATTTGAATTGGGCTCAAATGGGTTGATTATAGTCCTAGCTTGCTTAGTTTTATCATATGGTTATATATTACATAAAAAAAGAAGTTTCGAGATATTTGATATTCTACGCAGATATTCTTTAATGAAAAAACATTTTTTATTTAGTTTTCATGTGCTCCTATATCTTATATTCTTCTTTTACCTGATCTCTCTCTCTCTCTCTCTCTCTCTCTTCTTTTTTTTTAAAATGTTGTCTAAAATATCCAGCATGAATAATTATCCTTTTCTTTATCTACCCCGTTTTTGGCCAGAATTTAATGTATTTTTAAGTGGTTTCTGGGTGTGAAATCGTAATAGCTTTAATGTAGTGTTAAGAGAGCATATGGTATTGTCAACCATTGCGTGGCAATTCTGTAAAGCACTGCAAATCATGAGTTTTCTTTGTTTTTTGTTCACATGCACTATATCATCTGTGTAATTTTCTCTTGCTTTGTGCTTAATGTTCTGCCTTTCTTGTCCATTGGTTATCCTATTTGGAAACATTCATCTAAACATATGTCTAAATTATTAAGAATTCTCTTGGTCTTGGGTTTTGTCTTGTATTTGTAGAATCACCCTGACTAATCACTAATTGTACCTCATTTCTTTTTGCTGCACTTATATCTTGTTTCTTGCTTTTTCTTTTGCCTGGGGGTCCTTAAGCACCAAGTATTCATCAAACTGGCAAGTTAATGCCATCACTGTTTCTGTTAGACCATTTCAATATTGAATACCACGGAAGTTTGTCCTCAAGTTCTTGTTAAATATTTCTTGAACTTTTTCTGTGATCTTTTATGAGGTATCAAAATAATAGGAAGGGAAAGAAATGCTCTGTCATGTCACAAAATTCTGAATGGGGCCTGATTGTCATTTCAGATGAAACTATCAGTTCTACTATATACGTCTTAGTCAGTTCCTCTGAACCATATCATAAACCTACTTGGTGCATGGTGTTGCTTTATTTTACATAAATTTATTCACAATTATTAGCTTCATTCAAATGGATGGCACATAAAGTTGGTAATATCTTCAACACCAGTAATATGTTTCTTTTATATTTAGGATTACTTTTATCAAGTGATCAAGAACATTACATTATTTTATTATCCTAGTAGTTTATGTTGGTACCAAATGCTGCATCTTTATTTCTGCTCTGCTAAACGAGTCATCTGCATCTTGTCCACATGATTGAAAGTAATAATTCTCTTACCAATTAAAGAGAAAAGCATACTACTTTTTGTACCACAACGCAGATTGCTTAGGCTTTGGTAAAAATAGAAAATAGAGAAGCAATTTTGAGTCCTGGTAAACACCATTGCCAAATCCTGATGGTTTGTGAGACTCATGCTGGTTTATTGGGTAAGTACTAGATGCAATTCTCTGAGTTCGGAGGTCCTTTGTAGTGTTGTAACAATAATCTGTAGTCTAGTTGGTGATTAATACTGAGTAATGTGGTGATGCAGGCAATGGCCCAGGTTGGAGGCCTGGTTATGCTACAACCTGAGGTAGGCGGCTCCCGTGAGAATTTTTTCTTTGCTGGAATCGACAAAGTGAGATTCCGGAAGCCAGTGATTGCAGGGGACACCCTAGTCATGAGAATGACACTAATCAAATTGCAAAAACGCTTTGGAATAGCAAAAATGGAAGGGAAGGCTTATGTGGGTGGTGACCTGGTTTGTGAGGGCGAATTTCTAATGGCTACAGGATCTGGAAGCGAGTGATGGTTGATTGCCAAGCAAATCTCTTCATGTGCCTCATTTCTTTCCGGGGAATCAAAGATGTCCTTTTTGTCCTTTTTGGCGTCTAAGGTACCCAGTCTTTGGAACTCCACCGGCATCTTTTTTTTTGTTTGTGTTCCAAGTTCCTTCTTCAGAAGCTTATGATCTGAAATAATTTGATCTTGTGAGCGAAGACTAAATTTTCTGGAGAAAACATGTTAGCGAATCCTATGTTTAATCTTCACTGTACCAGTCTTTTCTGATATAAGTTTTTATTAATCCTTTAGTCAAATATACCTTCCACCTGGTTCTGGATATTGCCTATTTGCCTGTGAGAAGCTTAATTAGCTAAAATCGAACAGAAATGACAATTATGGTAATAATATCATCCATGTTTAAGTTAGTCTGAATTTAGTAATTTATATTATGGGAAATTACTCAATTTTGAACATTATCATCCTATATATTGCTACATTATCCATCTCTACATCCAGCATTGGCATGAGCTTAATGCAAAAGATAATATAATATAAATTAATATTAATCAAAGAGAAATTATTTGATTGTTCTTCATTTAAATGTAAAAGATAATATAATATAATTAATATAATAATAATAATAATAATAATAATAATAATAATAATAATAATAATAATAATAATAATAATAAAGCCATTCATTAATTCCATTGCATTATCCACTTAGCTGTCTCATCTACCACGTGCTTAAATTGTACTCCTCTTTACGCTTTCTATTACCTTCTGCTGAAGCTTCACGTGACCACATATTAGGCGGGTCTTCTTATCACAAGTCTTTTCCCAGCCGTTGGATTGCTCGTCGTCTCATCCGACAGCCGGCGCTCTCCGCATCCATCGCCATGTAGAAAAGGGTATGTTGGTCATTTGGCGCATGGGTTCCGTACAGCTGCGAAGACGTGCGGCGGCTATGACCCAGCACGTGCCGAGGGAGAGCTGCCGCGCGCGCTCTGGCCGTCGTGCTGGGTTGACCGGAGACACTCCCAGGCCCGGGGCGCCCGCCGGTCCCCCGCCACCCCCTTCCGCACGCGCACGCGCACGCGCCGCCCGAGCATTGCGCCACACGTCGACCATGGTTCTTCGTGCGCGCGGATAAGCTCTCGGTTGGTATCGGACAAGATTCAGTTCACCGGCGTGGCATCTTGTGATTAGCTTATGCTAGCTGTCTGCTGCGTCGGAGTCGGTCCCAGTCAATCCTCGACGGCGTGGTCTTCAGGGTTCGGAGGGGGGGGCCCCACCGCTCTGCACACCTGTCCGCTCCACAGATGTTTGACTCTCGCACGCTCGCTTTGACCCAACTCTTATCTGAGCCGTTCGGCCTGCGTCAATAGACGGCTTGGATGATCTCCAATTGCCGACATTTCAGGTTCGACCGAAACCAAAAGGTTATCGTGCTCGAAGACCGCGCCCGCCGATTTATTACCTTCTCGGTGTACGACAACCGTTCGATCAGCGCTCCCCGACGAGATCTTGCACAGAGAGGCGGGGACGCACACGTGACACGGCGAAGCATAAAGTTCACGTAGAGAGCTCGGGTTAGCAACCGCACGTGTGGAGCGATAGCATAAGAGGGGCGTCTCCCCACCTCCCCGTGCTCACCGTAGAGGAAGCCTGCGCAAGCGAGCGAGGTCTGACAGCGGCAACCCAGCTGAGGCGGGTCGAGAGGAGGAGCTGTACGAGAGGGAGGAGGAAGAAGAATTTAGATTGGCGATGCCAGGGAGCGTGGCGCCGTTGGATCTGGCGGGGGTGACGATACCGCACCATTTCCGGTGCCCGATCTCGCTAGAGCTGATGCGGGATCCGGTGACGGTGTGCACGGGGCAGACGTATGACCGGGAGAGCATCGAGTCGTGGGTGGCTACGGGGAGCACCACGTGCCCCGTCACCCGCGCTCGGCTCGCGGACTTCACCCTCATCCCCAACCACACCCTCCGCCGCCTCATCCAGGACTGGTGCGTCGCCCACCGCTCCCTCGGGGTGGAACGCATCCCCACCCCCAAGCAGCCCGCCGATCCAGCCCTCATCCGGTCGCTCGTGGCGGCCGCCCGCTCTCAAGGCGGCGCGGCAGCCTCGCGCGTCGCTGCGCTCCGCCGGCTTGGTTCACTGGTGCGGGAGTCGGAGAAGAACCGGGTAGTGATCTCGACTGACGAGACCCGCTCGGCCCTCGTCGAGATAGCGTTCGAGGGAGAGGAATCAGGGTGCCCGGACGCGGACCAGCCAGCAATGGATGCAATGGCGGTGTTGTCGATGCTTTCGATGACGGAGGCCGAGAGCGCGGGGGTGGCGGCGAGACCAGAGCGGTTGCGCCGGCTGGGAGAGGTGGTAAGGGGGCACCCGTCGACGGAGGCTCGGATCAACGCGGCGACGGTGATCGAGGCGGTGGCTGCGGGGGCCCGGTCGGCGGAGACGCGAGCGGCGGTCGGTGGAACGGAGGGAGTGATGGAGGGGTTGGTGGAGCTCGTGGCGCAGCGTGGGAACGGGCGGGCGGGGCGAGTGGGGATCCGGGGGCTTTTCGCCCTGTGCCTGGCGAAGGAGAACCGAGGGCGCGCGTTGGCAGCTGGGGCAGCCGCGGCGGTAGTCGGGAGGGTGGCCGAGCTGGCGTCAAACGACGTGGAACGAGCGCTGGCGACGGTGGAGCTACTGTGCCGGGAGGACGGTGGCAGGGACGCGGTGGTGGCGGGATGGGGGGGAGGCGCGGTGGCAGTGGCGGCACTGGTGAGGGTGATGGCCGGGAAGGCGTCAGGGAGGGCGGCGGAGCACGCTGCGGCTGTGCTGGTGGCGGTGCTGGGGGGGTCAGAGGCTCTACACGCGGAGGCGGTGGCGGCCGGCGTGGTGGCCCATCTGCTGCTGATGGTGCAAGGCGGGTGCTCGGAGAGGGCAAAGAGGAAAGCGCAGCTCCTCCTAAAGCTCTTCCGCTCGGCATGGCCACGCCACGACACCATCTCCAACTCCGACGACTTCCTCCAGCCATTCTAAAAGTTCCCACACTCTCTCTCTCTCTCTCTAACCTGTCGAACTCTTCTCTTCCATTTAGAAAGCAAGTCGATAGATTTTCATGTCCCCTTCCTCCTGAAAAGACGTCGAACGAAGAAAGGAGTGATATGGGATGGGAGACTTATGGTTGTGACGTATGGAGATAAAACCACCATCTGTTTTGGTTGTCGGATGGGAGTGTAAGTATGGATTTTGGATTGAAATGGATGGGTCGATACCGCAATTTCCGTTACTCTGCTCTTGAAATCTGTGCATGTTCGTTCCCATGCTGTTCTTCATGATAAGTTGTTTTCTTTATTATTTTCTTCTTTTCTTTTAGCTGAATTAAGTATACTTCAACCGAAAAGGAAGTACAAGAAAGTGGACGAAGAACAAAAGCTATTCTACTTTGCCTTGTTCGTGCAGAAGAATGAGAATGTTATCTTGAGCTCTGGATATGAGAGAGGAAGAAGAACAGGTGCCATTATTGAGTGCTTTACCTTTTTGACTCTTGACTGGGTGAGAATGTCCAGTAAAGGGAGGATAAGTTGAGTACTGTTTGCATAAGATAGTAATCAGTGTTATAGGAATCGAGATACCGTTTAGAAAAGTGGAGGAGGCCGGAGCGGATTCGTTAATGCAGGGAACTGCCCCCATGTTTGAGAGATTCTCAACATGTTTGCGGGTTATCATTTGCAAACAAATCTAAGAATTTATTAAGAAGTTATAAATAAATAAAAAATTAAATATGCTTAATTTAACTAATTTTTTTTTACCTTGTATGGAGCTCAATAATGAAAAAAAAAAGTATTGAATATATTCTTCAAAGTTGCTTGATTCCAAATTCTTGATGAGATTGTGAGGTGTCTCCATTCTGGAAAGTGACGCTCCCAGATATGAGAGGATCAAGTTGCAGTTACAATGACCACCAATCCAAGGGAAGAACCAAATGTCTCAGGATGGAGACACAAGGATGTTGACCGGCCGAGGACTGGAGCCTGTGACCTGCATGCACTGCCTACTTGCCTGCTTGGTGCATGCAGCACGCTTTTCAAAAAGGGGAGGGGAGTGTGGAATCATGGTGGTGGGCTGCAATGCTGGATGGTTCCTTTCAGTGTCCTTTCTCCACTGTCCTTGATTGCAAAATTGTCTTTGGCACGAACCCAAAGTCCACTTGGGAATATTGGTTTGGCCCCAGAATGATGACAGCAGGAGGAAAAAGAATGGAGGAGAGCGATAGAGAGAGAGAGAGAGAGAGAGAGAGAGAGAGAGAGAAAGAGGGAGAGAGGTTTGCTGTCTAATCTTATGACCATTAGTTTTGTTGTAGTGGTCATCATACAAAAAAGTATTGGTCCATTGGTGTCACATGGCTCAGTCATTTAACTACTTCAACTCAAGTGGCCATCCTATGCCTTGAAGGGACCTTTGTCCTTTCTGTTTCCTTTCGATTATGTGGGTCCTCTCATAAAAGAAAGTTTGTGGAGGTCAAGATATGCACAATGATAGTCCAAAAAAAATTAATAAAGTATCAACTCTTTAAAGATCTATATTGTTTCTGATCAAAATTAAATATTTTTTATTTCCTAAGAAATAATATTATCATGTGTCTGCTAGAAAGGGTTGGCCTGTTTTGCAAAATTTGCACCAAAATATTCTAGAATTTTGTGACTATATTTTTTCTAATTAACGAACAAAAGAAAGTAAAAGAGTAAACACAGAAGACATTCAGTTCATCCAATCTTGATTTTCTTATAGATTGATCGTAGAATAATCTTTCAAAACAAAATTCAAGTATCCTCTTTGACTATATCAAATTTTTTTTATTTTGTAGTCTTAAATTAAATTGGGATGATTCGAACAATTATTATTATATATTTATTGTTAAATTTTGAAAAACTATTTTTAGTTTTCGAAAAAGGAGGGTATCATTGTATATTTGATAATTAACTTAATAACTTGTTGGATTTTATGACTACTTATGATAATTAACATAAAAGCATCTGCACCATGTAAGATCTCTAACTTGTTGAATTAAAGCTTTCTACCCGAGTGATCGTGACCGTCCGATCCGCGTTGTTCGCAGGATCACAAAAAGATTATTATGAAGACATAGGGGAGTATTAACAAAATATCGTTAAGGGGCGTCAACAATACCTTGCTGAGGTGGACTGAGAGGGCGGCCCGCGGCTGGTGAACTCGTCGGAGACGCTCCCACCTTCCCGGTGCCTCTGCGTCTCCCCTTCCATCCGCTTTTGCTAGTCGGCGGGTAGATTTCATCAAGAAACGACGGCGGCAATGTGATCGGATATGGATAAGCGGGCATCGGCACCGGAGCTGCCGCGTCCGGCACGATCGGAGAGAGATCCATGGTAGGGGATGCCGCTGGCGTCCAAGAATCCGGAGTGTGATCGAATCCGTTAGGAGGGAGGTGCTTATCCGGCGATCCTGGCTGCTCGTACGGGATCCCATCTGAGGCCTCGCTCTTGCGCGGGGCGAGGATACCGTTGAGGCCGTGGACGGCGAGGTGCTTGCAGTGGAAGATCCCCGGCAGAACAACGTCCACTCCGTCGACCGTCGCCACGTCGAGACCTCCCCCGCCGACGGGGTCCCGGCGATGGGAGATGATGAGGTCGCGGGAGAGGAGGAGGGTGGGGACGGGGGTTCCCGACGGGATGGAGCGGAGGGAATGGTGGGTGAGGTGGCGGACGGCGACGTGCTGGCGAAGGACGCGGAGGTAGGCGGCGGCGGGGTAGGCCATGTCTAGCGCGAAGAGGGCGGCATCGGTGGGCGCAAAGAGGGTGAAGGACGCGTTGGGGCCGTGGTGAAGGAGGTCGAACAGGAGGTCGGAGACGGCAATGCCGTTGCCGAAAAGGGCGTAGCCGCTCGACCGTAGGGCAGCAATCGCGGAGTCCACTTCGTTCTCGGAGATCGGAGCCACCGTGTTGGATGAGCAGAGGAACACTAAGAGCAGGAGGAGGAAAAGAGGAAGAGGGTTCGATTTGGCCATTGATGCGGGGGAGAGTTCTTGAGCTGTTTGGGGATGAAATAGGTAGTTTAAGGCGGGAACGAAAGACGAGTTCTGATGAGCTGCAGGAACAAATGTTTTCAATCATGCACTAACCTTAACCAATTCGATGTGACCCACGTTCACGATTCAGTTGGGCTCAACGGTCTTTGTCAAAAGATCAGCTTCGTTTATGACTTGGAAACAAAGCGGAGAACCGCGAAACCTTACCCTAAAGAATCACGAGAAATGGCCGCCTCCTGCACCGCTGCTGCGGCCCCGTTCGCCACCGACCTCCGCACCCGCTCCATCTGCCTCTGCCCGTTGGAGCTCTCGGCTGTCGCGACGCCTCGCTTCTCGCCGCTTCGCCACCAATCGATGCTGGGCCGCGGTCTCACCGCGGTCCCTCAGCGCCGACTTCTTCCTCGGGTGACTCGTTTCTCACACTTGCTTGTCCTTCGTTTTTGCCCGATTATTTTTTGATGTTGAAGTTTCGGATTGTTTATCCTATAGTCAGTCTTAAGGCATTCGGTATCGTCTTCGATTCTTGAAATTTGATTTATCGTTTTATGCTACCATATTGCTCGATTGGGACACCCCGAGGGAAATCATGAGCGATTTGATTTGAATTCTTCGGAGATGTTTTGAATCAAGCCTCAACGAGTCGAGCTCATTCCGGATTCGCAAGAGAGGAGTGACAATATGTTCATACCGCCTCAAAATTGACTTAATTCGACTTCTTATTGTTCATGGGGTTTGGTTCTTAATGTTTGTTATTTCAGGTAAATACCTATCGATGATGTTATTGAATTCCCAGTAACAGTAGTTACCAACTAAGCTTCATATGTTCTTCTGATTTGTCTCCTGGCAATTATACTGCAATACATAGAAGAACTTGTCCAGTGTTGCCTGTTATGCTGGTTAGTTTTATTAACTGGAAATCCATCTGTCTGATACAGTTGAAACATATTCACATTACCAGATATATTAAAACATTCTTTCATAAATTTTCATTGCTTGGGTGAATCCCTTTACATGTGCATGAAGTATGAGGCGTGATTGCGTGTAATATGCCTTCAATGGATAGAAAGATAATATATACATCTTTTTGGTTGACCCTTTGACGGATGGGGTTGAATTGTCATGTGCCTGTACTCTTTAGGATTAGTTCTACCAAATACCTTGTCTTACAGTGCTGACTTTGGATTAAAAGTGGTTCTCTTATGTGCTTTTGTTTAAACTGAGAACATTGAGCATTCTTTTACTTGTGGAAGAATATGTGACAGGATAAAGTAAGGACTTGGACTTGGCATTCTAATTTATTAGTGTCCTTGTACACATTTCTTTTCTTTTTCCCTCTATAATCCAGATGTAACTAAGAGGTTGTGTGAAATTGTATATGGCACCAATTTTTCTCTGTTTGGTTTTACAGATAGAAGCAAAAAAGCAAACCTACTCTTCCTTTGATGAATTGTTGGAAAAATGTGATAAGCCTTTACTGGTCGACTTCTATGCAACATGGTAATGATACTTGCTTCAACTTTTAGGAAGTATTTTTACTTTGGTAGCCACTGGCTATTGTTCCAGATCATGTGATAGAAGATGTCTGAAATTTCTAATTAGTAAGCTATTATTGTATATTTTTCTCTAAGGCAATTGTTGTAGTATATAGTGTTCTTGTATTAATTTTATTGAGCCACACTTTAAAAATAAAGCTGATTCTGTTAATGCTTGAACAGTTTGTAAAACATGGACTCTTGGTTACCCTTGGAGATGTGGTGAGCTAGATTTGATAATATGGAGATAGTGAGAGAGCTTTATCATTTAATTGTTTGGTTGAGTTTTGAGCATTAACATCCCCAATTAAAAAAAATTAGGTTTCTTAATCTATCAAAATGATGTAAATAATTCAATACTGTTTTTGCATCATGTCATCTTTCAAGTTTCCATAACCTATTATGCTAGGTTCACTCATGCCTTTCTTCCTTTTATCGAAAAAAGACATGATACACCTCACTCGCAACATTTGTATGTGAAATTTCTACTTTCGAAAATTGGATCTTTTGTGGATCTGTAAGCAGTATTGTGCAGGATTTGAATTTCTCCATGGTGTGTAAGGTGTATGAAATTTTTTTACTGTTTTGAACTTAGAATTCTTCTTTCTTTTGGTAGGTGTGGTCCTTGCCAATTCATGGTGTCTGTTCTAGAAGAAGCGAGTGAAAAATTGAAAGACAGAATCCAAGTGATCAAAATTGATACAGAAAAGCACACTAACATAGCAAATTGCTACCAAATTGAGGCGTTGCCTACATTTATCATTTTCAGAGATGGAAAGCCATGTGATCGCTTTGTAAGATAAAAAAAGCATTGTGAATCTTTTATGTATTTATTTTTTTCTTGTATTTCTTCTATCTAGAGCTGATCATTCCAGAAAGCTTTCATTCACAATGACATCGGCTACGCATCTTGTTGTGACAACCTTTTGGTTAATTTTCAGGAAGGAGCTATGCCTGCTCATCAGCTTATCCAACGCATTGAGGCTGCTCTGAAAGTCAAACAGTAGCTTTAAAGTAATGGTTTTAACTATTAGTTGTTTTATTCCATTGATTAAACTCAGAAAGATTGTTTCTTTTTTACTTTTATTACTATTTTACTTGTTCATTCAGTTTTAGTTGTATTAGGCTATATTGCATATCTTCTGATGGTTGCTTCTCTCAATATTGGACAGGTCCGAATTGGTTGATTTTGTAAGTATCAGAACTAGACTAGAGATCAGTTAAGAGTTATTCCAGTGGTGGAGTCTATATGCCAAGAAAAATGGACCTACATAACCCCATCTACTAATCCAATTGTTGTTGTAATCTTGAGCTCGTATGTCATCAAACTTATTTAAAAAGATTTGGAAGTCCTACGCTTGGCTCTGTGTCTTCCCATCCAATACCTTATGCACTCTTTGAGACTATATGTGATGCTTTTTATTGGTTTTCATCAATGACACCAGCAAGAAATATATTGAATTTGGAAATGTTTTGCCAGCTTTTATATTATATATGATGACCAGTTTTAGTTCTCAGTTATATTCAGCAATGCTAAAGTTCAGTATAGAAGGTTACCAGAATCTCTGCATCTTTATCCTGATGTATTCACTGGACTCTTTTAATGTTTAGAGGGCTTATATAATGGCATCTTTATAGTGATTCCACTGGACTGGGAGAAAGAAGGAAGAAGCTTTGTAATGGGCATACTGCAGTGGCTTATAGTTTGGGAAGAATCTAATTGTGGACCATGTCTCATAACTAAAAAGAATTTACATATTCAAATAAAATGCCACTGGGGCCCTGTTGCTGCCTATGCAAATAACTCTCTTGAAACTTGTCCTCATGGTCCTGGGAAACAGGAAGAGTTTGTCAGATGAAAGTGGTTCCATTGTGGAGAGGAGGCAATGAAGGACAAGTTATTGAGCATGGTCCTAAGTAACTCCCTGGTGATGCAGTACCCCTTTAAGTGCCAGATGGTTTCATCTTCTTGTTCAACTATCAATTCTAAATGCATGTCTAATGCCGCTGGTTCGAGATAGTCTTCCTGGTCTTAAGAACTTGTTCTTCTGACATACTAGGTTTTATCTGTTGGATTGAGGGTGGCATCAGATGAGGTAACTATCTACTCTTAGAAATAAGATCTTGTGAGTTAAGTCTCTGGTTCCTTATTTTGCTCTCAAGTGTTCTTCTTTCACCGAAGCTTTTTTATTTCTCTCTATGCTCATTAGTGGAGCATGTTCAGCTAAATGGGTTTGACAATTCTTAATGCTGCTTCTCTTCTGGTTTTTGTTTCCTCAAAATCATTATTTTCTGGAATCTTATCTATTGACTATTTGGCCCAAACCTGCAACACCCTAAGGTATGATAGGCAGTTATTTTCAGTCATGTCACTGTTACATGAGACTTTTGAATTTAGGTTTCAGTTTAAGTGTTTATCATGCAACCGTTATGCAGAATTTAACTTTTCTTTATTAGTTGTTTCTGCTGATTGATTTGAATATCTATACAAAAATTAGTATGTTGTAGAATAATTAAATTCACTCTATAGAATAATTTGATTTAAGATATAATGATATGAGCTTATGAAATTTATTAATTATTAGTATGCTAATCATGATTCAAAATTTAAAAAATTAAGATAACATTATAAATCATGCATCATGATCTTAAAAATATAGCATTATTTTTATATTTAAAATTCATTGATTATTGTTTGCTAAACATTATTTAGAATTTAAGCTAGTTAAAAGGATATCATCATACATCATGATTGTTGATAATATAACATTTTTAATATCCAAAATTTTTAGAAAATTTCAACAACTAAAATATAAATCATAATTTTTAATTAAAGAGAAGGTAGAGGATCTACGTTTCATGGTCCTTTCTATTTTTCCCTCACGCCGATACATAATAGATGATGAGGGAGAATTCTCCAGGAAATATAAAATTTTGAATTTTTAGATTAATTAATTAATTAATCAATTTTATGTCTAACTTGTTTGCATAGATAAGGTTGTACGAATCAATTCATAATTGATTTTTCTTAATTAGGTTAATCATACAAGGAAGTATGTCAATTCAAAAAGGTCACCCTAAATATATATATTTTTTAAAAATTTGATGATTCATTCTCTAAAGGAAATTTAGTTGTTAAATTTGGTTTACCTTAAGAAAAATAATTATAGATGCTACTTTCCCACATCTTTTCTTTTTCAAGTGGTTTCCTAGTTTGAATGATGCTTTCAACAAGATTTTATGATATAATTTTATTCATCATACCATACTCCATTTCCAAAATTTGGATTGGTTGTTCTATGAAAGTAACATCATATCTACCAAGCATGCTTTGCTTATTATTATGGTATTTCTCATAAACCTCATAAGTTAAGATGAATATCACCTTTATAGAATATTGGATCCAAATTTTGGAAAGGAAGAAATACATTTTGATGCATAAAATTATACCATTAATAAAATCTTATTAGAAGTATTAGTCAAATCAATACGCACATGGGAAATGAAAGTGGATGTGAGAAATTATTATTCACAATTATTTTCTTAATATAAATTAAATTTAAAAAATATTTTTTTAAGGAGAATATAATCATTAGAGATTTTTTAAAAAAATATATATTTTTTTATATTTAGAGCTTGATATTTTTTTGAATTGATATGTTTCCTTGTTTGAGTAACTTAATTAAGAAAAAATAATTAATAATTAATGTTTTACTTCCTTGATTGGACAGATAAGGTAGGCATGAAATTGATTAAATGATAAACTAATTAAGATAAGAATTTAAAATCTTTGATTTCTTTTAGGGGAATCTTCCCTCCTCTTATTTAAGAATGTCAAATATCTCCCCTTGTTATTTATTTATTGCTTGTCAACGGGAGGGAATGAGAAGGGGAAGATCATCATTTTGTTTAAAGGTAGACCCTCTACCTTTTCTTTAATTGGTTATTGTGATCTATATTTTAGTTGTTAATTTTTTAAAAAAAAATGGATATAAAGAGTCTTATATTTTAAAAAATTATGATGTATGACAATGTCATTTTAACAAGTTAAATTCTAAATTATGATTAGTAAATGATAATTAATGAATTTAATTCTAAATTAGGATTAGTTTAATTCTATCCAAGCCTTTCAGCCCAACTGAATCCTATTCAGCTCAAATTTGAGCCAAGCCTATGGTCCACAAGGAACATGAAGTTTCAAGGTACAAGAACAAGGACTCAATTATAAGTGCTGTTAAATCTTATATCTTATGTCATTATTGGATTAAAATCATTTGGTTATTTTAGCAAGGTGCATATCTCAATTGGTTGAACATTGGTCTTTAATTATACAAATTAATTAGGGTCAATTCATGTGCTGGGAGTCAATCCACATGCAACAATATTGCATTCCATGTGACCAATGGTCAGTAGTCCACGACAATCCACATGGCAACAATACCCCATCACAACCTCAATGGTTAGTAGTCCACAGCCTTTCCATCATCACTGCATGGCAGAAGAGGAGGAGAGGCACCATCAACTTCTTCAACCACCACAAGGATGAGAGCTCTGGGTTGCTGCTGGTGCTCATCCCCTGCCTGGCATTTCACCACTAGTTCAAGTTAGTTGAATGGGAGGAGGTAATATATTTCCACTCCATCAATCATCTTAAAATTGGAAATTATAGGAACAAAAGGAAAGAAAACTAGAAAATGAATCTGGACTTTGGGAATCTAAGTTGGCTTACTTGTCACTTCCATTAGATATCTTCTCTTCAGAGTTCAATGTCAAGTGGAGGAGATGCATCAGAAGCCAAAACTAGGATGGAATGAGCCAACTTTGTGCCTGTTCAGATGTGTTCTATTTGATACTAGTTCTACCCTTTTTTTTATACCTCAACGTGGAATCAAGTTGGGAAAAGTAGTTTTCTCTTGACACCTCTTAAGCTTTCTTTCTCTTCATTAATAATACAGAAACAAATTGATCAGTATTTGTATGTTGGTGAAGAAAGTTAAATATGTTCTTGGGATGATTTGTAATTGCAGGTGTTAACCCTGATCGTGGCTCAGTGGAGCTCCTGTTAACTACTGAGGTGCTCTCTAGTCTCACTCTTTTGTTATCCAATCCATATTCACAACACTATGAGAGGCCACGCCTTTTCTTCTTTGACCTGCACATTGTTCCTCATCTTCTGCTTTTACTGTCTCTTATTTTCTTTTAACCCTTTTCTGATTTGTTTATTTATGTTGATTACTGTGAGATGTCTATCTGGCTCTCTTTCGAGAATTGATAATGGGTTCTTTTTACTTTTCCCTAGTCCTAAGGTAGTCGAGATATTAGAAATATAGTTTGGAATCTTGTTAACATGAAATTTTTGAAGGACTCTGAATTGACCCTTTCTATCCTGTTTTTATGAATCTTATTACGTTTGTATTCAGAAAGTAGTTTACTTTAAAGGCTGTGGAAGGTTGGCCAAGAAAATGAAGCAGGGATGATGGTTGATCAGGAAAGATATGAATCTTATTACGTTTGTATTCAGAAAGTAGTTTACTTTAAAGGCTGGAAGGTTGGCCAAGAAAATGAAGCAGGGATGATGGTTGATCAGGAAAGATATCCGCCTAAGGAGCCTTATCCAGAGCACATGAGATGGTTTGTTTGGATGTGAGATTCTCCCACGTCTCATAAGAGTCCCAAGTCTTCGTTTGATGGTTCTTGTAAAATAAACTTTGCTTAACATTATACTTGATAAGTTCCATTTGATGCTAAAGTCAATGTCTATTAGTCTCAAATGAAAAAGACATGAGGATTAAGAAGTTCAAAATGAGTTGTAGGAGTTAAACCTATGAATGTTTTTAATAACATTGAAGTTACAAAAAATTAAGTGTCTAAACGAGTGAATACTCGCTTTAGATATCATATTAAAGTAGATATCACTGTTGGCTAATTGGTTCCGTGTCTAATTGATAGGGCATATTTTGGCACGATTTGTGTGATAACGGATGGCAGCCATCTCATGGCTGATGTGGTGCATGTGTGACAAAGTACATCGGAATTGAGGGTGATGAAAGTTATACCCATGTCGCTTGGATTTGTATGAAGTGACGTTATCCTACCTCAAACTATCTGTGATGATGCAAGATGAAGTCGCACTGTGCGGAGTCGTGTAGGTTGGCCTACGTCGTGCGAAAAACATGAGTCAACCTCCCGAGGTATCATATATCATTAACGAGCCTCGTACGATTGTCCTTCCAACAAAGAGGTATAAAAGTCAATCCCCTCCTCGTCAACAAGAAAAAAAAACACTTACTATCTCGAGTTAACGTAAACTTCGTAGGAGTCGAGTCGAAAATTCCTCTCCTGACGTTGATCTTTTTTTACATAGAAGAGTAGCAATCGAAGGCTCGCCTCGGCTCCATCGATGAGGTGCTCCTTCACTCGACTGGAGTAGTTTTTTCGTCACATCACCGGATCACCATGTGGGCTGCACATTTGGGACGAAATCTAGAAAAATAGAAAAATAAGTTAGTGGTGGTTAGCATACATCCGGTAAAATATCGTCGTCGTCCTCCACAAGACGAGTACACTTGAAATAAGTAATGAAGTAATTAAAGAACTTTATTGAGGCAGTTGCCAGTGCTGATCGTTGGCACACGAGGATTGAGGCAGCATGAACATCTAATGCCCACCGAATGCTGTAAGTACCATCTCCCAAGTTGCTTCCCGAGTCGACTATGGGTATTGTGTAATATTATAACATACATCTACATCATGTTACGTTATACCATTGATGAGACATCTGTAAAGGTGAGCAATGAAACAACCGCTTGCAAGTTTCCATCGACAACACACGAGGAGGTCTATTGTGCACTCGAAAGATTGGCAACCTCTAGTATGACTCAGTAATGTCACATAGCATCTAAACAACAGTCTCTCAGCAACAACGCCGTGTTGGTTGATCAAACAAGCCTAAAAAATTGTAAGCAATCTGCCGGCAAACTACAAAATCCTATAGCGAGAAATCTTTCGATAAAGAAAACGAATTGGTGAAGAAACGCAGGTGACTGGCGACAATGCCATTTACCAAAAGGACCAGCTTATCACGTTGTCGCAAACCAATCGAAATCCTCATATTTCCTCGCACACAAATTTATAGAATGCATATTTATAATCCATTTCTCCCGCTTAAAAATCTGCAGCCAGAGAAGAGAAATCGAGGAGGGAAGCTGAGCGGGTAATCCCCGCCGGTTCGCCGTCTCCTCCGTCACCAGTGCTTCCCCTGGAACCCGCCTTTGCGGGTGAAGGTATTCTTCTGCTTCGGGATCTCGTGTATATCCATCACCTGAATCGTCCGTTGCTTTTTGGCTTCGGCGGTCCCGAATTGTGGCAGGAAAGCAAAAGATTAATCCTCTCTGTCGTTGCTATGATCGTCTGAGGGAGGGTAAGATGTGAGATGAGGCACTTACCGTTCTGTGCTTCCTGGTAGTTCTCATGGAGCCGCCTCCTGGCAGAAGCGAGTCGCTCGGGGTCGAGCAAGCCGTCCTTTTCTTCTTTTGGCTTCTGCCATCGAGAACCAAGTGAGAAGCATGGAGTGTCAACCGACGTATAGGAAACAAGATACGGAGTAGTTGCTTTACAGGGGGAGGAGCAGAGGGTAGCGCGGTGGCGACGTGGGCGTTCGGCTTGGTTGGAGGAGCTTCTCTGCGCGGGGGATTGGCCTTCACCTTTGCCTCTGAACTCGAGAAACCATCTGCTTGAATCCAACGCCAGGGTTCAGTGTATGCGAAGGAAGAAAGAAAAAAAAGGGGGAAAAAAGAGTGTTTTTTTTTTTTTTTCTTCTCTCTCTCCATCACTGCTTACTGTGAGAATGGGGGGTGTTTCCACGTTCTGGAGTCTGCCATGAACAATCCAATAGAGAATTCAACAATTGAATCCACAATCTGAAGGAACAAATTGTTGTTATTGTTAGATTACAGAAAGGCTAAGAACCTGGAGCCCGTTCTGGAAGTTCTTTCGGGGAATTTGCTGTGGGGACTCACCATCTGCTGCAACCCAAAAGTTGTTTTGATTGGAAGGAAGGAAAAGTAAAAGCTGATGTTTTGACTGGGGTTGGGAGACGTACCGATGATTGCCGGAGAAGCAGATTGATCACCTGGCGAATTCGATTTCACCCACTCCTCCACGAGATCTTTCCACTTCCTGAAGAACAAACAGACATGGAGAAGAGGAATCAGATGATTTCTTTCTACTTTTTTCCTTTTTCTTTCTTATCTCTCGATCTCTAATCACCTCACGAGATGCTTCACCAATCCGCGCACTTCGTTGGAAGGATGCTTGCGAAGGCCATTCACATGCCTCCCTATGTCCGTCTCCTGAAGCACGAAAGTGCCGAAAGGACTCAAAATCCCAAGAAAATGCATCGGAAGTAGTGATCTTTTGAGCATAAATGAAGAGTTGCTGGATTGAATCTGTCACCTGCAGTGATTTGAAGGTGATGTCCATGTCCGCGAGATCCTGGAGGAGGCTAATTAGGGAATCCTCCGACTGTGGATGACCAAGGAGATGGTCACGACGATGCGTTTTTCTGTGTGTCGAAACCAATCAAAAAGGGAACTTTTTTCTTAGAGGTAAACAGACCTGATCAGGGTGTTCCAAGGACTCTTTGATGGCGAGGATTCTCCTGTTCGCCGCATCGATCGAGCGGTCATAACTCTTCGGATCATCTTCCTCCTCCGCCTCCGCCTCCTCCTCCTCGTCGTCTTCATCCACCGGCTCCGGCGACGGCGGCGTGGGCGGAGGGGCCGCCTCCCGCTTCATCGCCGGGCTGCTACTCCCCTTCTCCTCCCCTCGCGGCTGCGACCTAGCCGGGGGACCGCAGTCCCGGCACCGATCAGCCGGCGGCGCGTAGAGCCGTTCCACGATCCCATCCCGCCGCGCACGGAGCTCCTCCGGTCGGTCCGCCGCCGCCACCGCCACCGCGGTCTCGATCAAGTCCCACAGATCCACGTCGGAGCTCCTCAACAGCCTCCGCAGGTCCTCCGCCTCCATCCGGATCCCTCTGCAGATGATCCGTCAGCACCAAATCCCGGGCATCCCCCTCCGACCAGACCAGGTTCGACCCCTAAACCTTCTCCCCTGCATCACCCATCTCATCATCCGCCAACCTCAACGAATCCCAAGAAAGAATAATACAGCGAGGAGGAACGGGAGAAATGATGAACAGAGATCTAATTCATTGAATGCATAAAAATAAATAAACAATTAGGGGATTATCTTCGGTTTTATTCCGTTCCCGGAAGACGACAGAGAGGGCAGCATTTGGTTCCTCCTCTCTCTCTCTCTCTCTCTCTCTCTCTCTCTCTCTCTTCCCTTTCCGTTGCCAGGAAACGGAGGAGATGAAATGGACGTGAGAGGCGATTGGTGGATTTTAACGGCGTTTTCCTAAACAGTTCTTCTCTTATATATCGGATGTTATATTCTTCAACTTAAATAATCCTTTCTTACCATATGTTATATAACCATTGTGGTGGACCGTTACAAAATTATCAATGGGAATAGTTATTTTGAATCTTTTATAGTGTCTTTGGTTATTCAGTTGGAGTTAATTCTCGAGGACATTTGCATCAAATCATTGGATGCTATTTTGACTTGAAGAGTGGCAAATGTTTTGATTAATTGTCAGAAATCTTGTATTAATATATATCCACACATTAATTCTGAAGTTTAAGCTCCTAAATTATAGTTTTAGATGAGTTTAGAATATGATATTGCTTGCAATATCATTACATTAGTTTTGTGAAATTATCCGAATGCTAGTCAAATCGATCGTATTCCTATATCAAAGTTGGTCAAACACTGATGTAAGATTTAATTATAATTTAGGCTATTCATATTTACAGAATAGTTTATTAATAGTATATTAGTTATCACCTCAACAAAACGGCTTACCTTATTACAATAGACTCATCAACATCACTATTGACACTATGTTTTCGATCTTATGAGACAAGGATTTAACTAACTAACACGTTGATAATTGAGACAATTCATTATCTTCAACTTGCACTATTGTTATTAGAACAGCACGTGACAGTCTTATATGGCCACTGATGAAAGAATGAGACAAAATAAAGGTATCATCGGCTAATAATAATGATAATAAAGTGATCCGATCCCGTTCGATGTCGCGGGCGCAGATCCCCTGTTTAGCATCGCGCAGGGTGAGCGAATCCTCAGCGGACGATAGCTGTGAACCCTGTCCCTGCGGCAGCAGGGAAGCCGCACCCTTTCTCATCGGACAGCGCGACGTCGTCGGTTTCATCTGGCTCCACGGGGACGTCGGTCGTGGCTCGCTTTGATTGGTGGCCCCATAACTCATCTCCTTCCCTCCTCCCTCGGGCATTGGGAGAATCCGCTGCCCCCTTTCCCGGTCCTCTTTTAGCCCTCCCGGTCACGTCCAAAACCCTAATTTCCTCCGCGGATAAGAGGAACGAGACCCCATTTCGCATCCGGATCCTTGCATTTGCCTATCCCATCCAAGTTTTCGATCCATTGTCTCGCCTCTTGGTCGGATTCACGGTGGCAGGGGAACGAACCGGTCAATTCGGATGTGAATCAGGTCGTTCTTGGCGGTGAGGATGCGAATCCTGAGCGCGATCAGGATCTCCAATAATCTATGCCTCCGCGGATGAGATGCCTCACCGGCTCGATTCCGAAGAACCCACCCTCTAGGAGATTGCTTACTCCGAGATCGCGACGGGTTCAATTCTTCACGCCGGACATGCTAGAGACCGTTCACGAGATCGCCATTTATATTCACCGGTTCCACAACCTCGATCTATTCCAGCAAGGGTAAAGCGCTGCATTCTACTTTTCTGTTGAACTTTGTGGTATGAGGTGAATTGCGAGCTTATTAATCTGGATTTTGAGAGTAGAATTTTAATTTTCTTATGTTTGAATAAGCAGATGGTATCAGATAAAGATAAGCGCAAGATGGGAAGACGGCAGCCTGGAATCTTGTGGTACTCCGTCCAGAGTTATTCAGTATGAAGGTACCGATTTTAGATGAAGCTTTTAAAATGTTGTTGGTTGTTTGGTGCTACCTGGGTAATCACTGGACGTCAGATATGTGATGGCGTAGGTTTGCTATGCTTGACACAAGTATAATAATTATGATGCTAGATGTGTTTAACGGGTATGAATACTGTTGTAGTATGCTTCTGATAAGAAGGGTGTATTAGCTGCAACCGTTATGGATGAAGATGTGACGGTGGAGGGAGAGGTGGCACCGTAGAAGTGGAGGACGAAGAGGTGGTGGAGGAAGGGAGGAAGGGAGAAGGCGGTGGAGGAGGAGAGGAAGAGTACCAATGCTAGGGCTGGTGGCTACGAACGTGGGCGGCAGCAGACGGATACAGTGAGGGATGCACGTGATGGTGGACACAGATGCCAGCAGGCACAGGGGCGAAAGCACAAAGTTGAACTTGGGTCTTAGGGTTTGAATTTTTGTTTAAAAAAAAAAAAAAACTGAGCTGGCTTACCACCCAGTCTAGACCCATTATTGGGGCTGAACTAGGTGGTAATCTCGGTTCACATATCCTGAACTAAGCAGGAAGCCCAGTTCACAGACCTTATCACTTGGTTCACAGGAATTGCCAAGCGGTAAGCCCTGGATTGCTCGAAATTGGTAATTCATGTACCGGTCAGTGATCGGACCACTAAATTCCGGCCATATCATACCAAACTGGTCGAAATTGCACTTTATGTCTAGAAGATCTTTTTTTCCTTGAAATCCTATATCCCAATGGTTCAATCCTAATATATTAGATATCTTCTCAGATATATACGTGGATACCAAAGAATCAGTTTTATTTAAATCAGGAAACCAGTATCTGATCACTTGAACTAACTGAAATTCTAAACAAAAAAAAAGCTAATATATCCAAAGATCCATATGAATAAAGTCACCATAATTCAGTCTATTGGACTTAAGTTAGGACTAACTGACTTCCATTTTGCTTAAGGGTAGTTTTTTGGTGGATTAACAGCCATCCCATGACAGCATGGAATGATCGTGACCCAAATAAGTGGGTGTTCAGGCATGGTGCTGGTAAAGTTCTATTAAACTGTCTCCAATTATTGTTACCTTAGTGGAATTCTTGAACATCTTTAGTCTGCGATAGTAACATTTTTATATTCTTCTTGTTTACTTCTTCTCCTCATGCATGATGTTTCTGCATCTCTTGAATTGACATCCTAGGTGTATTTTGCAGCTCCCAATATAGTCTCAGATGATATTTTTGCTGTTTGGAGGATCGATGATGCTGATCATAGTTTCTTTACCCATCCATTCAAAATCAAATATGCTAGACAGGATGTTCCTCTATCTATCATGGTGTCTTTCAATTTTGCTACAGGGAAATATGAGGTTGGCATCATCTTTAGTGACTCACTTGAGGTGAGATCCGTTTGTTTGCATTTTGACACCTTTGTACTTTAATTTCCAGAGACCAGCAAGTTCTGCGGCAATACTAAAGTTTGAGCTCATGTATGCTCCAATGTTCGAAAATGGGTAAGTCAAAAACATGATCACACTGTGAGATTTGTGCTAGCTAGCTCTATCTCTTCTCTATCGATCAATTCTTATTTGTAGTGGTGATTTTCTTTGCAACGACAATTTGAATCTTCTTTCGGTTCCTTTTACAGCCATGAAATTCAGGCCTCTATTGAAATGTTTCCAACTGCAGTCCATGAATTCAGGATTCCTCCTAAAGCACTACATGGTCTGCATTCATACTGTCCTGTTCATTTTGATGCTTTCCATGCAGTGCTTGTTGATTTAAGTGTACACATTGTTTTCCTGAAATCTGGTACCAGCATTCAAGAGAAGGTATCAAGGTTTGTGAAAATTTGAGTTTGTTCTTTTGTCCATATACTAAAATTTACTTTGCTCTCTAGTATGTTTCAATTGATTTGAATTTTGAAATGCCAGTACTTCTCTAATGGTGGAGAATATTGCTGATGAATATTACGGATCCAATCAGGTAAGTGCCCTTCGACACAAAAATATAACGATCCTTTATGTTACCTTCTCAGATCTATTCTTGGATTATGTAAAACTTTTTCCTCCGATGCATATGACCATTGATAATGATGCATTCTAAAAATGTTTGTTTTTAGAATAACAAAGGATCATCAAATAACAAGAAAATGTAGCATAACACTTGAAACATGGAAGCACATCTGAAATAAATCAAATGATTACATCTTTCTAGATTTTTCATTAACTCATTTAGTTTTTTATAATCAGATTATGTTAATTTTTCATTTTACCTTTGTATCCACTAGCACTAAATACAGAAAGTGTATTTTTCCAGTTTCCTATATCCAAAATTATGTGCATATGATCTTCAATGATAATATTATATAAATGGATACCTTGGCCTTTGTGATTCAGGTATCTATCTTTTTATTGTTGTCCTGACTTATTTGTCATTTAAAATCATTAAAACCAAAGGCATTTGGCCACTGTCAGTATTAAAAGCTAATGATAATTTGTTATAGGTTTTTCTTTCCACTCCATCTTCTACTCTGTTGTAATTAATGCTTCGTCTTGTTTATGCAAAATTCAGTTGATGCTTAAATCACTTCGATAGGATGTAATTTAGCAGCACTATATGAATATGAATGCCATTTCTTCAATTTTTCATATCCATTTGGGTTCACTCCACTCTGATAGTGTCGGAAGCTCATACTAATCATCAGCTGTCTTTTGTTTTAGAAACTACCTCCTTTGACTGCTTTACTAGAGTACTAATGAGCACTTTAACTGGATATGAGTAATTGCCACCTCATGAATCTGCATCATACAAGCATATCAAACAATAACGAGACTCAGTTGCTTTTTGGCAACAGTTTTATGTTGATAAACATTAGATGATGCTTACCTTGAACTCATATGCTTTAAAATCGAGAAAAGAATTTGAACTACCTTTCAACCTTCATATTGCAGTCTTAAAATTTTTTGATTTGATCTGACATTTGGTTGCATATTTCTGCTTGTCTTGTTTAGAATTCATCCTAATTATGTTTTGCATTGATCTAGAATAATTCCCTGCAACCATTAAATAAAATTGTGCATATATCTGTTATGCTTTTGCTTATATGTCCTACATATAGCTAACTTTGGTATCTTTTCAGATATTAGGTCAAGGGTGGAGCCCAAAAGCAATTGAAATTGTGAAGTCACTGTTTGTTTCACGTGAGATACTTATGGAAGAAATAAGAAACCTAAGCAAAGCGATTGGACAAAAAATTGATGATTTACATAATGCTGACCTCAATCTTGGTAAATTTGAGTTTATTGGTTCTTCATTGAGAACTGATTTATCTACTGCAAACACGGGCATTTCTGGGTCAAGTATGGGTGTTGGACACTTAGCTGGCATGCTACAGAATATTCTGGAGGTGCTTGTTTTGCTGCATTTCAGCAGTTTATTGCTTTTGAGCATTTTGGAATTCTTATTTTTTTGTAAAAAAAATTCATTATCTAAGTTCCTTTTCAGTTGATATCTATATTCTCATGCAGAAATCGAATGGCACTGTCGATTTTGAGAATGATGTCATGCTCTACTCTTTGTCCAAGGAAGAACTGCTGGATGTATATTTCACAATGGGAAACCAACTCTCTTTTTTGTGGAATACATTTTTGAACTTCCATAGGTATTCCACTTTTGCTAATTTCTCTTTTACATATTGGTTAATACAGTGAACATTTTTACCTTTGGAATGAACTTTTCTGAACTATGAATGTGATATGCCATTAAATTGCTTCTTTTCCATTGTTATTCATCAACTTGGTTTTGATATTTGACATGCAAACCTCCATTGCCACTTCAACAATCCAAGTTTTTAATATATGCATAATGTGTATATCAGTCTCTCCTTCATATTGAAAATTAGGTCCATGATATTGAAACTCATTTACGAGAACTCGTCTATTCATCTTAATTGCACCCTGGGTTTTTCTCTTAATATTGCTAAAGCTATATTTCACGTTATACATTCTTAGTTCTACTTAATATAAAATCTTTAGTTTCTAAGGTTTATTTCCATTACTTTAGAATAATCCCAATTGGACTTTCATCTTCCAAAAATATTGTCTGCAAATTACACTTTGGGGGTCAATCATTTATATAATCAATAAGTTCGTTAATTTACCAGCACAAAAGAGTAAGGATATAATTTTAATGATTAATCCTTTAGTTATAGAAACTTCTTTAGATTCACCCCATGTGACTACTATATCAAACATATCTTTTATCATGTCAATATAATTACTAAATACACATTCCTTTTCTAAAATCATCACGATAAATCCCTAGAAATTTTACCACTGGCTTTTATAAAGTTGTAAAAATATATGAAAATATTTTATCTCTTTTATATTTTTCCATTGGTTGTCTCAATAAATAAGTAAATTCTATGGTTGATAGTGTAGGCATAAAACCAGACTGATTCTTGTTATGCATCTTATTCTTCCTTCATTCACCTTTTCCTAAGGTTTTATAATATGCCTTGTTTTAGTCCCTCCATAGTTGGAGCAGTCTTGAATATCTCCCTTATTCTTATTTAATAAGTACTGAAAGATCTTCATTAACCAGGCATTTTTTGAGTTCTCAAAATCTTGTTAATCTAGTTCATTTGGCTCTAGGATAAATAGAATTGCAATAATTGAACATCTCCATGGTGTTTGGGCTATGGATCGGAAGGCAGAATGGTCCATATGGATGGTTCATTCGAAGATTGAAGTTCCCCACCGGTACTTGAAAAGTGGAGCTGATGATTCTTCTCACCATAATGCACTTGGAAAAGTAGTAGGTGTGAGGAAGTCCAATGATGAGGTAATAATGTCCTTTATTAGTTTATCAGTTACCACATTTTCAGTGTACTTGCCAAATAAATGTTTTGAAATACTGAAGATATTTAAGTGGTTTGTTTTCTTTTATGTGCAGCCAGCTCAAGGTGCAACAACACGCGCTGAACTTCACCGGAGAAGTATTGCCCAGATGAAAGTGAGATATCATGATTGCTACAACATTAGTGCTAATTTATTCCTGAAGATTCTAAATTTCATATGGTGTATGCAGATAAACAGCCACTCAATTCAAGACATGTATATTTTTGGTGATCCTTCACATGTTCCTGTTGTTCTAGTAGAACAACATGTCATTGATCTTCCTAACAATTCATCCTCGCATAGTCCGGATCCAAATGATGCTGCAATACCTACTGGCCCTGGTAAAAATGTTGTACCCAAATTCAGTTTGGGACCCAAAAGAAATTGTCGTGTACTACGAGCAGTTGTGTTTGTGCATGGATTTCAGGTGTGTCCCCAATCGCACTGGCAGTTTTGTTGTTTCACTGTGAAAAGAATGTAATAGGTCACAAGTATTATTTCTGTCCAATATGAAAACTTAGAATCACTTTTGAATTAATATAGCCAACAATCTCGTTTATAGGTTTTTTTGCAGAACACTTTTACCACTGAAATTTGTGGTATCGAAGAACTCACATTTGAACACTCTTCGGATGTTGTTTGCCTGAAGAACTACTTTTTCGGCTAACTATTATATGAAAGGCACAAGAAATAGTAGTTTAGAAGTATTTTTAATTGATATTACCAATTTCCTTGCCCATCCACGATTCCTGTTTGTCAGTGTCCAATTGGTGATTACTGATGAAAGTTATCCTAATATATTAAGATGATATACTTTAGTTATCCTAATGTAGAAGTTATTGTAACTCAGTTTCTTACTTATGGAAGACAAACATATTAAGATGTGATAAGTCAACATTTGGTCGGTTCGCCACTAGTGCGGCCCGTAAGCTCGCGAGGAATTCTCTGCTTTGGGCGATAGGTGTACCTACATGGTTTTGCCCTTCTAGAGCTTGTGAGCTCCAAAAGGCGCTTCTGAGGGTAAGGGTGATCCAGTGGACTTATGAGCTCTTGGTTCCCCTACTCCTTAACCAATGTGATACTAAATGTCCTTATTGGTGCTCCCTCCCGTAGGGGAGCTAAGGGCCCAGGGCCCTCTTTCTAGTGCCAATTTAATAAGTCAATATTTGGTTGGTCCGCCATTGGTGCAACTTGTAGGCTCGCGAGGAATTGGCCACTTTGGGCGGTGCCGTATGGTTTTGCCCTTTCGGGGTTCGTGAGCTCCAAAAGGCCCCTCTGAGGGTAAGGGTGACCCGACGGACTTATGAGCCCTTGGTTCCCCTACTCCTCAACCAATGTGAGACTAAATGAGTCATTGGTTCCCATACTGGAAGGAGCACTGATAAGGACATTTAGTCAAAGGTTCTAAATACCGTACTGTATCGGTGTATTGATCATCTACGGTACGGTACGTACCGAGCTTTACCAAGCACACCAACACATGGTACACTAAAGTGTACCAGTATACTGCCTATACCGGTCCTTTATCAGACCAGTACGTACCACTCGTATCGAGCGATATGGTATGGTATTGTAAACCATGTTTTAGTCCCATATTGGTTGAGGAGTAGGGGAACCAAGGGCTCATAAGTCTGCCGATTCACTCTTACCCTCAAAGGTGCATTTTGATGCTCACAAACTCCAAAAGGGCAAAATCGTGCGGGTACGCCCACTGCCCAAAGCGGACAATTCCTCGTGAGCCTACAAGTCACACCAATGGCGGACCGATCAAATGTTGACTTATCAAATTGGGGCTAAAAGGAGGGCTCTGGGCCCTTAGCTCCCCTACGAGAGGGAACATTGATAAGAACATTTAGTCTCACATTGATTGAGGACTAGGGAAACTAAGGGCTCATAAGTTCGTCGGGTCTCCCTTACCCTCAGAGGCGCCATTTGGAGCACACGAGCTTCGAAATGGCAAAACTGTACAGACACGCCCATCGCCCAAAGTGGACAATTCCTCGTGAGCCTACGGGCCGCACCAGTGGCGGACCGACCAAATGTTGACTTATCATATTGGCGTTAGAAGGAGGGCCTTGGGCCCTTGGCTCCCGTACGGGAGGAAGCATTAATAAGGACATTTAGTCTCGCATTGGTTGAGAAGTAGGGGAACCAAGGGCTCATAAGTCTGCCGAGTCACCCTTACCCTCAAAGGCGCCTTTTAGAGCTTACGAGCTCCGAAAGGATAAAACTGTACGGGTACATCCATTGTCCAAAGCGAACAATTTCTCGTGAGCCTACGGGCCGCACTAATAGCAGATCGACCAAATGTTGACTTTCCAGATTGGTGCTAGAAGGAGGGCCCTGGGCCTTTCGCTCCCCTACAAGAAGGAGAATTGATAAAGACATTTAGTCCCACATTGGTTGAGTAAGGGAACCAAGGGCTCATAAATTTGTCGGGTCACCCTTACCCTCATAAGCGCCTTTTGGAGCTTATAAGCTCCGAAAGGGCAAAACCGTGTGGGTATGCCCATCGCCCAAAGTGAACAATTCCTCGCGCGCCTACGGGGTCGCACCAATGGCGGACCGACCGAATATTGACTTATCAGATTGACACCAGAAGGAGGGCCCTAAGCTCTTCGCTCCCCTATGGGAGAGAGCACTAATAAGAACATTTAGTCCTACATTGTTTGAGGAGTAGGGGAACCAATGGCTCATAAGTCTGCCTGGTCACCCTTACCCTCAGAGGCGCCTTTTAGAGCTCACGAGCTCCGAAAGGACAAAACTATGCGGGTATGCCCATCGCCCAAAGCGGATAATTCCTTATGAGCCTACGGGCTGCACCAATGGTGAATCGACCAAATGTTGACTTATCAAGATGTTATATTTCTTAATCCTGGTTCATTATGGAAATGGAGATGAAAGCCATGAAGCACAAGGAATTCCACCTACAATGAAACAAAAATTACATTAAATTCTATATGTTCTAATATTCTAGTTTGTTATTCACAATCTTTAAATTACCCTTGATCAAACTGTATCACATGGTATCTATGTCTTTGTATCTACAAAATGGCAATTTTTAAGGGTTTTATTTGCAAAGTGAATTTCTAAGTGACATAGAAACTTTTTGTATTGATTGATTAACCTTGTAGATTGTGGCTTTGTTGACTCTGTACATCGTTCTTTGCCATAATAGGGGCACCATCTTGATTTACGACTTGTTCGGAATCAATGGCTTTTGATAGATCCTGGAGCTGAATGTCTCATGTCAGAAGCTAATGAAGAAAAGACAACAGGAGATTTTAGAGAAATGGGTCGAAGGTTGGCTTTGGAAGTGGTTGCCTTCCTTAGGAAGAAAATGGATAAGCTTTCAAGATATGGAGGCTGTAAAGTCACAAAGCTTAGTTTTGTTGGGCATTCTATTGGAAACATCATCATCAGGAGTGCCTTAACAGGTAATGATTATTTACTCGAGGAGTCATGATTATTTACTTGAATATGTCTTTTTCTGATATCTGTGTAGCATGTACTATTTTGCAGAGAGTGTAATGGGACCTTTCTTGAAGCACTTGTATACATATATGTCAATATCAGGGCCACATTTAGGGTATTGGTACAGCTCAAACTCTTTGTTCAATTCAGGATTGTGGCTTTTGAAGAAACTCAAAGGAGCTCAGTGCATTAATCAACTTACTTCTACTGATGATCCAGATCTTCAGAATACATTCTTTTACAAGCTCTGTAAGGTAATAAAGAACTAAATATTTTAATATTTGCAGGAATTGCTACACATAATATACTAAGTCAGACTAGATAGGCTTTAAATTTTAGGGGGTTTACATATCTATCCTTTCAGTGTTAGGAAGTAGTATATTTGTACCTACAAATTTAGTGTAGCATATATGTCCAAATATTGAGATCCTCCATATAAACCCGTTCCTTTAACATCCATCCAAAAATTTCAGATACTAATTATTGTTATCAGTAGCTATCTTTAGTTAAAAAAAAAAAAAATACAAAAACCTAATTTTTTTAATATTTATATCATCATTAGTGTCAACTAAGTGATTTTTTAAAGAGTCCTAATGACGATTAAAATTTTGAAGTCCTTAATTGAACAGTCACATGATGACAGACAGACAGCTGATGAAGATTAACTAAAATGGCATATATGCAAGTCTTCTGGGTTTGCTGGGATTTATATGCTAGACATATTTTTAGAAGTTAAAGACAATTACTGGCCTCGGAGGGACCTATAAGTAACTTTTCCTTTTTTAAATTATGAATATTTAAGAATTATAGATAACATATTTTTATCAAAAACTAAACCTTGAGCAATTATTTGTCATTATTACTATATTCAGCAATTGTTATCCATCAGATAATAAAAGAAACTAATAGATATACACTATCTTCTACAGAAACTGTGGCCCTTGCTACAACTTTGCAATGAAAACTCGGTTTTCACTATTCCACTGTATCTTTTCTACCCGTTTTAGTTTATATTTTCATCACCATTATAAACTTGACTAGTATAAACAGATGAGTGTAATTTGTTTGCCAGTTTGTGATTGCTGGTTGAAACTAGTGGTGATCTGCTCCATAGTTTCTAACTCTCTATAATTTATAGTTCTCTGCCGTGCAACCAAAGTATGTTAGAATTTAGATGTAGTAAGAGTGAAGAGAGAGAGTCTAGACATAATTGTCTCTCCCTTTTTGCTGGAAAAATGAACATGTTAGCATGCAGCACTTGTTTTGAGCATCTCTTCCCATGTTAGCAACCTAAAAAAATTAAAGAATACTACCATGATGCATGCCTCAGATTTGCAGTGATGACAACAACATTTGAAGTCCACACTAAAAGCTTCACTAAAGGACAGGTGAGTTATATAATAGTGTAGAACTGTAGATATTTGTTGTGAAATGGATTTCCTGCTTATCCGAAGGAACATGAGAAGAATGTTGTAGAAATCTTTGTTAAGATCTTTTGTACTGCTTCATTTCAAGATCGTTTTTCTCTGGTTCGTGAGTTGTACTATTCCAACTTTAAAATATTGTTTGAATAGTTACTTACCATCTGGTGTTGACTTACCCCAATCAAGCACTGGTGAAATACACTTTGTACGACTCGATATACCTTTATTTTATTTTATATTTCATCATTGTTAGGCTGTTCATGATGGTAAACTGCTTAGTACCTTTGTACCAATCCAGCAAGTTTGTTGAAACCAGAATAAAACAAGTCTTTAGAATCTTGCTTGTATGTAATTTCTTATATGTTATCTTGTCATTTTTCAGCAGAAGACATTGGAAAATTTCAAAAACATTATCCTGGTATCTTCCCCACAGGTACTATATTCTGTAAAGTTCTTTCCTGTATGTACTAAAATTAAACTGGCAGCCTGTGAAAAAAAGGAAACTAATACTTTCATAGGTTCATTCCAAATGCACATAACACTACAATTTTTTGTGCCATTCTTGAACCTTATCTTGGTCCTATGATCTATTGTGCTTTCTCCCACAGTAATGAAAATGTTTTGGTCTTTCACTTTTATCATAACCACTGTGTCATGCTTAAATGTACATTGTTAGAGTGGGTGCATTTAATTGAATTTTAAGACCATTCTATATGATTGGCCCCTAGAACCGTATATTGGTATATTTTGATGATTTTTTAGATAAATGGTGTTACCGAACATCTAAATTTGCTCTTCCAAGCAAACCACTAAACACTTTCTTTTGTTTTTTCTCCTTTTCTTTTTCTTGAGAAAAGGTGACCTGATCAAAATTTGGCTCCTTTAACCCCTGATGGCCGAAAAAATAAGCAACTTTCAAGTTCTGCATTTGGCTACATTGTCTTATTTTGATTTTGTTTTCTGCTTGTATTTGTGTTATTTCTGCTGTATTGACAAACAAGGAGTACAAATCATTTAAATAAGTAGCTTATGCCTAGATTCATATTTGTTAAACAGATGCTGTTTTCTTTTTTAATGGCATTTATTTTGTTTTTCAGCTAAGGCTCCATTTTTCACTGCATCAAAAAAATGTTTCCTCTAGCTTTTTTTTCTCAGACTAGGGTTTTCAACAGCACGATCATTACATCTAGTCTAGGATTATTATGTGTGATAATGTATTTTATTGACAGAATTCTATCGGACAACTTTCTGATTGCTTTTATCTTACGTCTACAAGTGCATGCTCATAAAAGATGTCACGAGTTGAGTCGATAGGATAGCTGACCTATTTATTTGATAAGTCTGAACCAACAGCTTAAAATTTTTGGGCTCATGTTGATAATATGGTAGACCCACTCTAGTCTTATAAACCAACTCAAATCTGCACCCACTTCCAATATGGATCTGATTCTCCTCTTGTGGCTTGACATCTAATAAAAGCTGAAACCATAGCCCAAAATTATATTTCAGTATAATGCACGTCATGCATTGCCCAAGGGTTGCTCCTAATCCTTTCCTATTTGGGTCATGCATAGTACTAGACATATTTATCAATTGTAACAACTCCTTTTCGTACGATAACTGACTCATTAGTTTGATAAATTTGAACCACTCCCATAATGCTCAATCCCAAACTAATAATGGTAGACCTACTCTGTCCCTATAAAGCAAACTCAAATCTCTTCCTCTTTTCAAATCTTCTGCCACTTTCATTAGGACTAAACTAGTATGTTTACAAATGAGTGCCCGATTGAAGTCTAACATGATATATAAGTGGCTTTGGGAAAAAATAGTTAGTGGCTTGTTGCAAACTCTGCAAACATAGTTTTATAATCTAAGTGGCAGAATTTGAAAATGTTAGCATGTGCTTTTGTGATACCTATTAACAGATTATGAGCCTTTCTGAATACATTGATCTTTAACCCTCCATAGTGCCGAATTTCTTTTTGTAGCAAAATATCAAACATGAAGAAACTTGCTATTTATCATTTATTCTAGGTCATCCTGCTTCACCTCTCAACTTGTATCTGTTGACACTTGATGTTTATTCACATGCAAAACAAATGATTGCTGTAGTAGTTCTTTTAATTGGTTTCCTTTTTTTTTTTTCCAGGATGGTTACGTTCCTTACCATTCTGCCAGAATTGAACTGTGCCAGGCATCGTCTTGGGATCAGTCAAAGAAGTCTCACATCTTCATGGACATGCTCAACAATTGCTTGGATCAAATCCGTGCTCCTTCATCTGAACGGAGAGTATTCATGCGGTGTGATGTGAATTTTGACACATCTTCTCAAGTGAGGAACTTGAATACAATCATCGGGCGAGCAGCACACATAGAGTTTCTTGAGACCGACATATTTGCAAAGTTCATCATGTGGTCCTTTCCAGAATTCTTCCTTTGACGAGTGCACTTGTGAAACAGCTTTAGCTTCTCGTGTTCTCACTTCTTTGTCATCCATTTCTGTTGTCCCCACTAACATTAGTGCAGCTGCTAATATGATATGCTAAGAGGTCATTACGATGCTCTGGGAGTGAACACATGGAGCATCGAGCTGGAATGAAACACATAGGAGTCTGTTGTATAGTATCTTCATTCTAAAATTCATTTATTTCATTCCTTTTTTTTTCATGAATGTACATGTAATCACCTTTCTCATATATAACATTATTTAATCTTTTTCCTCACAGAATTCTGCGAGGTTATGTAAAGGTAATATGCATCTGGTAAGTGTAAATATAATAAGCTGGAATTAGGAGTGTTTCATAGTACTTTTTGTGTTGTTCATCACGTAATTTGCAATTATATTCTTGTTTGCAATGAAATATTATTGTATTGTTCATGACGTGCTTCTATCATCAAAATCCCTATGAACCCTATATACATATTCAGTGTCACTTTGCGGCTGCCACAAGCATTAGAGTCCACAATTTATTAGAACAGGTTTGTCATTGTCCGAAATCAGTTTCCAGAAGGTGAGGAAACATGACATTATCAAGAAAGATCCTGAGTTTAAAGCTTGAAGTTATGATCATTGTACGCCACTAATGACCACATATCAGCCTGAGGCAAATGCTGCCCTAAAGACATCTGAATGCTCTTGATTTAGTCGCAAACTCATGATGAAGCATAGTTAAAGCGAATCATTTGTGGGTTTTCTCGGATAAATCCCTCTTATCTTTTATTTCGCTTGTAGAAATTCCCTCCCATCACAAACTCATTAAAGGGCCCTCAATATTAGAAAAGACATGAGTTTCTCACCAAAATCCACCTAGATTGGATAGATTCTTTAGCCAAATCATTCTGTAAGGGGAGGAGCTCTCTCTAAACAAAATGAGAAAAGGTAGTTTGATCCTGCAAAATCCACAAATGTGGGATTTTTTTTCCCCCCCTCGGAAATCACTCTTAAGATATTCAAATGGTTACCAAAGGTCAAAATAAGCAAGCAAAAAATTGTGGGACAATTTTCCTGAAATAAAAATTCTATTTTTGGATTTTAAAAAAAAGTATCATAGTTTTTAGTTTTTCAATTTGGTGCCCAATATTTCTTACAATACTCGTAATACCCCTCGTCTTACCCATTGCTCGTCGCCTATACCATCTTCGCTCTACAGTGGCCACCTTCGTCTTATCGTGAAGTTCCTCGGTGCATAGCCTTAGTCCTACAATCCATGAAGTCTCTATCCTCAACGTTAACTATTCTCGTTATCGGTTATCATCTTTGACATATCGTGAGGTCCCATTGTGAACTTCCTCGTCTTGTGATTATTATCCTGAGCTTTCATTGATACTATCGCTTTGACTCAGAGTGAAAGGGTAATGAGAAATTGTTGACGTTTGCGATGCGTATGATGGCTCTGTTGGAATGAGAAAGGAAGAGGTTATGAATGATGAGGCTCAACAAAATTATCTCATAGATGATTGGGGATGACAAAGAAGTTGCAACGATAATAGAGAAGAGAAAGGGAAAAAGGAGGGCGAGCCCAAAGTCGCCTCTATAGGGATATAGCGTGTCAACAAGTGATGATAGGGAGAGTGCCAGGGCATCGAGTTCTCGTGGCAAGGCAAAAGTGATGAACAATAGTGAGGATATTACGAGTATTATATAAAGTATCAAATAAGAAAACTAAAAATTGAAGGGATGTTCTAAGAAGAGCCTCAAAAAGGAAAATATTTTCAGAGAAATAGTCCAAAATTGTATTGTATAAAATCATATTAATATAGATATTTACATTTCATGTTGATTATATATATATATATATATATATATATATATATAATAATAATAATAATAATCAATGCAATTCAACTATTAAAACTTAGAAGTGCATATGCAAATAGTCTACTGGACTCCTAACCTAAGCTCTAATATCATAAATTCTCCTAACCCAAATGGTACAATAAGAATTGGTGTTGAAATCAATATCTTTTTAGTTCTTAGAAACTATTTTCATAAGCCTCAATTGATTCAAATTTAATATTTTTTCTTATTAATTGAATAAAAATTATCAAAAATATGTCTATGGATTGGTATATTTGTTAGATCAAATGGCATAATTAGGAATTCAAAATGCTCATATCTAGTCCAAAAAGCAATCTTGGAAATGTCCTCTTTGATTTTCAATTGATTATACCATACTCTCAAATCAATTTTGAAAAACGCTGATGCACATTATAATTGATCAAATAAGTCATCAATTTTGGGGAGTTGATATTTGTTCTTAATAATCCCCTTATTCAACTCCCTATAATCTATGCACAATTACATTATGCCCATTCTTTTTCTTTACAAATAGGACTAATGCTCCTTACGGTGAAAAACTAGGATGAATGAGCCCCAAGGAGCTCATACAATTGTATTTTTAAGATGCTTTGGAAACAGGTTCAATGTATGACATTAAGTCTATGACAAACTCAATTTCCCTACCGGGTGACAGTCCAGAAAAGTCCTCTGGAAATACTTGAAGGAATTCACTCGCAACCGACACAACTTCTGGCTTGACTTTCGATTCCACACTGGTGTCAATCAAATTTATCAGATATCCTATGCATCTACCATTTAAGAGTCTCCTTATTATTGAGATAAAAGAGATTAAAATACTATCTCCTTCTTATTACAATCAATATTTTAGACAATCAGTTTGTGCCCAATATAACATCAAAATCTTATATATTTAATATTATCATATCTATAATTAATTCTTTATCGATATTTTGAATTGGCCAAGAAAATTCCTAACTTGAATACATTTTATCCGTTGATGGAATAATTATACAATACATCAATTAATGCATGCAAGGAAATAACAAATAAATATTTCACCTAAGATTATTTATGAGCTAGTCTCTACTTCTCTCTTGGTTATTACAAAAACTTTGCTCAGTACTCTTTTTTGTTCTGATAAGATTGTTGTGCAGTTCTTTACTAAATACCTTGATTTTTGACACCAAAAATATAATCTTTTACCATTAAAATATTCCCACTTGTTTTTCACAGTCAGGGTGGGTCCTTTTGTGTCTTTGACGTGGGTGTCATTTTCTTTTGCTCCTAGAATCTGTTGGTGAATAGAAAATATTTGGGATATTTATTGTCATCTTCACATCCTAAAAAATTTTAATTTTTGTTTGAAATCCTTATAGAAACCTGTCATTAATGCTAACTATGTGATGTACAAATCGAGATAATTTCTTAAACTTTATGATATAATCCACCAACGATTAACCTCCTTGTTTGAGGTTAACAAATTCCGCTAGTGATTGATAACACTGAAATACTTTTGACAAAAAATATCCTCAAATCTTTCTCAGATCTCACCAGTAACGAATATACATATATATATATATATATATATATATATATATATATATATATATATATATATAATTCCCTGACACCACCAGTAGTTAACAAGTGAACATATTACAATAGTATAATATACAAAAACCAATTTACTATATTCAAAACATTAATAAAGTAGAATCTTATGAACACTACATTGATCATATAAAAAGTATAATCCATCCGTCCTAACAAAATCAACCCGCACGTAGCTTACAAAACGAAATTACAATAGAGATCTTCTGCGGTAGGGACAGAGATGGAAACAAAAACTCTGAACAAGTGTAGCCAAGAAAAATAATCTACGTCGACAATCAGCCCAAGAAAATAAAAAACAATGTCAAGTTAAATAACTACAATGCCGATATAGCCCAGGAACATAACTTGTTTCAATCGTGACAAATATAATTTGTAACATCATAATTCACTACTCAAAGCATGCAGTTGTGGTGGTTGATACATTTGGAAATGCCCCATTATTTCAAATACATTTCATAGTGGACTTACACACTGAAGACGTACCTCAAACACTGCCATCAGCTTTGATGACGTTCGACACCGATCCTTCCTCATCATGCCGAAGTTGTTGAGCTTCTCTTCTAACACAGATGAGGTCATCAGCACCATCTCTCTGCTCCTCAGCTGCTTCAATTTGGGAGTTAACAAATCCCGAATTGGTTGGCCTCTCTGATGATTGTTCTTCTAAGCTCCCTTGTTCAACTTCAACTGCATGATCTGAGAAGTCGCTAGCAGTGGATTTGGTAGCTGGAAGAAGCGAGACTCGGCAGAGAGGACAAGTTGTGTTGGTTGCAAGCCAGTGATCAATGCAATCGACATGAAACGTGTGCCCACATGGGGGTATCCTCTGGAGGCGTTCATCTGACTGGTAGTCCCCCAAGCACACAGAGCATCTACGAAAACAAAAATGTTAATAGAACCGATTTATCCATCTGCAGAGGAAACAACACCATACTCCTAATTGACCTTGTAAAAGTATAGGAAACAATTTTTGTATAAGGATCTTTTGGCATTGTCAATTGCACGAACTAACATTGGTAATGTATAAGCAGCACTAACATCGATTATTTAGTTAATACATCTAAAATTCATAAACCTGTCCATAAAAAAGTTTGTTAAAAAAAGAGAAAACAGTTGAGGATCTTTTGTACATAACCCCCTGCGATTTACAACTTGAAACAGACATTATCCACCTTGTTCAAAATGTCCTGTAACATCAGTAGATACTAACAGAATAAGAAAATACAAATTTTCTTTCCCCAAATATTTCCTATATTTCATAATATTCTCGCTTATGTTTCCTATATGCTTACTGGTTTTAAGTAGAACATAGAAAAATTCTACTATTATCGATAGATTCTGAAAATGTTTGACCAGATAATGAAAAGAGATCTACCCAGGAGTAGCTGGGTCAAACCCTGAACGTCAACCCACACTTATAAACAAAAACAAGGAAAGATATGAAAAGAACAAGAAAAACCATAGAAAACAAACACCGAATAAAAGAACAAAAAAGAATTGTTATCAAATCCAGACCAGACCAATTGGTCGGACAAGAGAAACCAGGATCGAGACCCGTAGCCAGTTTGGTGTAGAAAAATCTAATTGAATTGGCAAGCCATCCAAATTTATGGTGATCCGGTCATGATGAAATATCTCCAGAAAGTAAAAGGAGATAACTAGTGGATTAACAAACGTTAGTATTATCCAAGTGCTTCGGGAAAGAGAATATGAAGGTAGATGCATTATCCAAGTTGACTTCATGATTATATCCGGCTTTTGGGGGCAACATATTGAAAAAAACATTGACGATTCCAAGCGTTGATCTTCCCAAAGTACTGAATATCGCTGTCAAGCCCTGCTGGATGTACAAGATCGTGGAGCACAAAAAAACTAGTGTGTTGACTCTTGATCCGGTTGCATCTCAGTGATTACAGAGGGAAGCTTGCTTGATTTAGTCTAGTTAACAGTCAACTATGTCGAAGTTAATTAACCAGTCATATTTGACATGCCTCGGACCCTCTGAAGCAGAAAAAGTGTTATATAGCAGGGATATGCATAGAACATATCAGCGGGAAGATCTTAGCATCTAAAGTGCTACGACAAATGTATTACTGGCCAACACTAAAGGACACATCGACCTACATGCAGAAACACCATCAATGTCAATTTAGTTGGCAGTAGAGTTACCTCCTACCAACTGTGCTTGACCTTTGGCACAGTAGGGAGTGGACCTGCTCGGACCCTTCATACCAGCATAATCAATGCAAGTATTTAATAGCCAATGGGTCGAGGTTGAACCATTTGTAAGCAATACTGAGACGCAGGTCGAGGCCTTCTTATAGAAAAAACATCATTATTTGAAGAGAGGGTCCCAAAAGTTCTCATAATCAACAACAACACTCAGTTTAGCAATGCAAAGCACAGGAGTTCAAACAGACAAATCAAGTTGACCAATCGTACACTCCTAGAAGGATTGAAGAAGTGCATCATCAACAGTGTAAAATTTATAGTGTTGTTGAAAGACTTTACACAATAGAGTGCCTACTTATCTATGACATCCTCAATAATACAGAAGGCCCAAAAGTATGGTTTTACTTAAGTTGGGAAGGACTGCTAAAATGCTGCTTGTAGAATAAAACTTTGATAGGTATACCAAGGAATGGTTCTAAATATTACCCGAACCGGACCATACCGAGTGGTATCTATCAGTCCAATGAGGAATATGGATGCAGACCACCCCTTTTTCCGGATCAGAAATCTAATCCTCCTCCAACTCATAGTCACATGAGTCTCCAACTCTATCATCTAAACAAATTCTACTCCTAATCTATCTAAGAAAATCATCAAAAACTCAAAATTAAAATTAGCAAACTACCCTCAGCCAAAATTTAGTCAAGAATCCATGAATAACACTCTCCATCTACCACATGGAGTATGTCAATTGGTACAGTGAATTTTTACACCAACTATGAGATGACACATGAAACCCAAATCAGTCAAACCTTGTTATGGCTGGTTGCGACAGGGAATATTTTCTCAACCAAACTTGACACAATAGATCTTCTCTAAGCATATATGCTTATGGCTAGTGCACTATAAAAAAGATCCCCTCTATAGGGAAGCCATGAACATTAGACTACATAACATACTCTTTTCCCATGTCGGGCCGGTCTTTACTTGAGCATCGAAAGAGCCTTGTTGGACATGCCCTAGCAATAGTTTCTCTATGTCTCCATGCTGCTTCGAGGTCATCCATATAGAAAAATAGTCACATCGAGAATCCCACGTCAAGCGCAACTACTTCAAGTTCGGCAACCACAACATCTCACTTCCATAGACAATTAATATAGTGAATATTTTTCCATAGACAACTTATTGCACCCTAACTGTTCCTTCATAACGAACAGGTCAAATAGCATAATTGTAGAAGTAATGTGGCAACATATAAAGTTAGAATTGGCATTTCTAGTAAGGTAAAGACATGCCAACCAAGTGAAGGACCATCTGATTGTTAATTGTCCAAGTAAAATAAACATGTTGTTCTACTCAAACTTAAAATTAACTTCGTTTACAAGGCAGAAATACAAATGTTGGAACACTATGAATATTATAAACCTTTTTCACATCAAACGCAGAATAATCATCTTAAGGGCTTTTGGTTCCATCGCTCATGATTTTTTCCTCATGTCATATGCATATAAAACATAAATGTACTTCATTTTCAGCATAGGTATTGCAGAAAGTGGGTGTATAAAAATTAGCCTGACTTTACATTCAAAGATCCCTGCTGTTGACATATAAGGCCCAAGCAAGCCAGGACAGAAGTTTCCAGTGAGAACTCGTTTCATTTAATCCATACATTCAGAAGATATAAATCAGGTGTCGTGAATAATCTATTATGAAACTATTCAAGTTAATTCATGCCCAAATATGAACCTGTGTGATTTTGAGAAAATAAGTTACCTAATGCACATAAAAAATTTAAGCAACAACCATTAACATAAAGTGAATCAATAAATATAACTACACCTAACTCGCACAATCTAAATTGAAGTGGCGATGTCACTATAACAAAAAGTTAAAGAATTTCAAATGTACACTCAGATGAGATCCCACATATAGCAAAGAAATCTTGCAGCAATATGCAATAAGTATAACTAAAAAGTAAAGGGAAAAAACATGCAATCAGTACTATAAAACATTGAGGGAATTCACAAAGTTCATTATAAGAGCAACTCACTGTGTCTCTCTGATCAAAAAGCTCTCCTTGAAAACGACGACCGGAAGCATCTCTCTGACTTCTTTTTTTATGCCCGATTCTGAACTCTGGATGGGGATAAACAAACGGTAATCAAAGACTGACATCAACAGGAAACATGCCTCGGTGTCCAATACTCGAGACAAGAACTTACTCTCGGCACGTCTCCTCTACCCAGCTGGGAGGCTCTCAGCCTCAAGGACTGCCAATGCGCTCGCCGCCGCCGCAAGTAGGACAAGTAGAATAAGAGGAGCAGGATGAATGTGAAGAAGACTGGCACGGAAAAGATGAAAGCCTGGTAGAGCTTGAGCTCAGGGGAAGCAGCTGAACAGTATGTGGGTGGGTCTGAGGAGCCACAAGACATCACCAAGATGAAGCCCCAAACGCAATAACTCCAGGAACAGTTCATACACCAACAGAAGCCAAATCTTTGAGAGATGAAGCCCTCGAAAAGCCCAAGAAAGAGGAGGAGGAGGCAGGCATTAGGGTTTGTGGTCGACTTTGTTAGGGGAAAAATCGAGTCCTTAGATTCATGGAAGGGGCGGAAGGCGTCGCTTGTGGGGATGGGCAAGAGATGGATCTGATGCGAGGAGGGGAGGCAACATGTGTGGGGTCGATGGGCATGCTGTGAAGAGTGGGACCCTCTGAGGCCACGTCGGGCGAAAGTACGCGTGTTATTTGGTAACATTATGGAGCGATAGGTTGGAGCCCCATCAAGCAATGGCAATTTCGTGGAATTAGGGAGGCGGATAAAAATGCTTAATTTACACAAAACATATACATAATATGATTTTCTGAAAATATTTTCCTCAGATATAACTGGCTCAGTTATTATAATATTTTTGAATAAATTTATGATATTTTATTTTAATAATAAAAAACAATACAAAACTCATTCAAGAATCCCGTAATTGAAAAACTTTTCAATAATCTTTTAACATGTGCATGGTTTAATATACATCAAATTTCGTACATATATACATACTATATATATAATAAGTAGATCAAGCCACTGATTTACTAGTAAGCCTGTTGGCCATTGCATGTCCGAGGAATCAAATACATGCATAAAAGAAACATAGATGGCCTTCTTGCAACTTAAATTACAGCTTGGCTATATGACTTAGGATTAGTCCTAAAGATTTATTACTACCTAAAATTATCGTAGGAAATATAACAAGAAAAATATCAATTAATTGCAGGATTGAGAATAATTTCACTGCTTATATCTTCATAATTGATTGAAGTCATTTTAAAAATTATAGAAATTCTGGTCTAAGTATCCAAATTAGTTAAGCATGGATACGTTCACTTGTTGAATGTAGCATAAATAAATTGGATACCAACATAAATGAAACAAAGACCAGTTGAAATAGCTGGTCCAACATTCACAATTATCCACCACACAATTTATAGAGAAATATTTAGAAGGTGCATGGAGCTACACCTGCACAAGCAAACTAGTAGATGTCAAGAGGCATCACGACCTTACGGTTCAGTATGGATCAGGCAGTTACTGATACTGTATAAATTTTGTTCTATATATTATTTGATGACACTGGACGATATACTGTCCGATACACCAATATCAAACTGATCCAGTAGGTTACCGAAATAATAATAGGCTGATTATTAAGTCCCTGGAGACGATTACCCCTATCAAATCTATACCCACAATAAGTTTGAGTAACTACATGGGAAAAACGTGATTAGTCTACCAAACCAGTTGTCTATATAGTCACTAAATAAAGGAAGAAGAAATATAGACATCCTTTTAGTTGTGGCAAAATTCAACAGCCATGAGATATGTAACCAATTTTCACTCTTGTTGTAACAACAAATAGTCTCGATATTGAATGAGTGGAAACTTACTAATCAACTCACCGAGAGCATCTTCATCAATTTATTGTAACTTGGCAAATATCAACGTGCTATCCTCCAGCATAGCCCATTGCAAGCAGCTCCTACAATCCAGGAGAGAAGAAGTAGTGACGTCCTGGTTCTGTCAATTATATATTGCTCGGTCCTCTAATTACCTTGTTTCACTTCTTAGTTTTGTCTAACACCTCAATGTATCTCTTTGGAACACCATAGTGGTCCACGAGGTGCTTTGCCAGGTCATCGATCACACCTCCTTGAACCAGCACTTCATGTTGTCCTTTCTTACCTGAAACCAAAAAAGAAATCACATGAAGAAAGCATTAAACAACATGCAACAAGAATCTAGCATAAAGAAACGACCACAACCACAACAACGATCTCACAATCTAAACATCAAGAGGTGGCTTCAAAGGGAACTCAACTAGATTCTACAAGATAACCCAAGATTTCACAAATATTATGATACACCATAACTATACAGTACTAGTGAAGTTTTATAACATTACCAGTTTCACTTACCATTTGGAACACCATTCCACCGAAAAAAGCATATGCTTACTTTCTATTTATGATTTCTATATACAATATAAAAAATAAAAACCCCCATAACGCTTACTGATTATTTCACAGACATTCCGATACACAAATGACATGATATTAAACCAAAGTAACAGTTCATGTCAAAATATCATATTGTGCAGGAGGGTTTAGAATTTATTTGATTATTTTAGTTAGGCATGGTATTTCTAGCAAGATGATCTTGAGGAAAGCTGCAATCATTTATCGAGGTAGCAATCATATCCAGACTTCCTAAGACTATTCTTAATGGATTTTGCAAGTTATTCCTTCAAAACTTTAAGTATCATAGCAGCATAATACCCACAATAGGAGTGAACAAGTACACCATCTCCAATTATACGGCGTACAGATACATCATCAGCAATCATTTAGCTCTGCTGAGGGCAAATTTTTTTGATAATCCAAGGGCCAGTACTACTTTCTCACTGTTGTACACCTTTGGTCTTCAATGCCTCTCATGACACCTAATCTGGAAGGTCAACATACTACCTATCTAAAATAATAAAACTAATGAAACTAAGGTTCGCAATATCGTATCGTACAGGTGTTTTGACCTGGACTCGGTACTGGTACGGTACAATGTACCGAGGGGTACACCCAGGTGCACCGAGCACTGTAGCACCGATACAGTGCATTACTACAGTGTACTGGTGCACTGTACTACTAATATAACTGTGCACTGCTACAGTGTACTAGTGCACTGTATCAGTGCTACAGTGCTCGATGCACCTGCAACAGTCAGACCGGTACGTACCGCCCGTACCGGGCGATATGATTCAGTATGGCAGACTCTGAATGAAACTACCATGACTTGAATGGGGACCATCTAAAAGCACCCACATAAGCATGCAATAGTCAACTGTGTCAACCAAGAAATCATTCTTGTCCTGCTACACAATTACACAAGAATCAACCTTATGCTCATTCAGTAAGATCAAACCTGGAAGTTCTGCCACTGATGTACTGCATGCAAACTTCTTTTGCAGTTCCGTAGCCAGTGAATCAGCATCCAGTAGGAAAGTTTCCAGACCTGAGACCCTCGTGACCTTCTTGTTTCCTTGTCGTCGTTCTGTCATGATCTGAATGGGTCTAGCAGCACCTTTGCGGACAGCAACTTCATTCCCTTTTGATACTCTATGATGAACTTGCATCCTGCTTAAAAAAGTTGATCCTAGATCCTTCTTGTGGATTTCTGTTGGATAAGCTGAGCCCTTTTTAACAGACCCTTTGTAGAGAGCATCACACAATGTAGCATCCAGAACTACCATTGCCTTATCTGTTGGCTTAACCAAATTTTCCTTCTCAACATACCTGACAATTCCAGGATATCACTACATAAAATGAAACTTAAGTGATAACAAAAAGATTTTGCAAGCCACATAACTCAAGAAAACTTGCAAGACACAAAATGCAGAAGGTTTTAGATTAAATGCACCTGAAGACAATGTCCGAGGAATCTGATGCACTATAAAAACTTCCAGTGTCAGCTCCAAGAGTTGTGAATATGGAATTTACATGAGTGCTTGGTTTGTAGACTTCGACCACCTGTAGTTGGAGTTTCATCTGTGAACCCTCACCTGAATTATCATGCCTTTGTTCGGCACTCTCTTGAACGCGCTTCCCTGGCTTAAATGACATGTAGTCTGAGTGTCCGCGGTTAACGCCTAGTAACATGACCTCTTTTTTATATCTGTCTTCCTTTGCTGATATCTGTTCAGAATTTATGATTAACAAGAAGAAAGTATTTGCATCAACTTATAAAAATGATGTCTAACAACTTGTAGATCCCTGTCTAACTCTTGTCATACAGATGACCGTAGAGAAGGAAATGAGATTCAACAACCACTACAATCATGCACATCCTCTTTATATCCTTGTACCTTAAAACAATTTTCTTAGTAATAGCACACATGTTACTGTCTCAATTTGCAAAGTGGTGCTATTTGCTCCATTATTAGATGTGAAGTTCAAAGCAAGAAACTGATTAAAGAATATTTTTAAAAAACCTTTTGACATGAAGAAATAAGCAGCAAGTAATAAATTTCTTTTTCAAATATTACTTAAAAGCTTTATATAAATGCTCACCAGCCCAGCAGAAGATTTGGACTGCAACCACTTGGAAAGTTTCTTATAAGAAGATTTTTTAATGTCCAAAATAATGCCTGCAGGTCTGCATGGTAGTATATGGCTTGACCTATGCATCACAAGCACATTACAGCATTAGAAAAATTGAGTTATTTAAAACGACAATTACAGAACTTAAAACACAATGTACCTGAAGTTAACATTTATAAACATAACAAATCAAATGTGCCGTGGTAATGATAGCTTAAGGATTTTGAAGTCCATCGATTGAATTATATGTAGTCATAAAGTCACATATTTTCTCTGAGGAAAATGGAGGGTAAAACCAATAAGTCTCGGTGACTGTATCCTAAAATGATGAGTCACAGTAGTTTACGATGTAATGATTTAGCAATTTTAATAAATTTCAATGAAGTTATCAAGAAAACCAGTACAAACTGATAGGAACTTGCAACTTCCATGCTCCAGGAAAGAATGTTGCACAGATAACTCCAATGGATAGAAGGGGCAAATGGCAATATGAATAACGAAAGCGAGTCTAGATATATTTGGCCTTTTAAAGACTAAAAAACTAAAATCTTTAGGACATGGAACCTCTGCCTTGTTGATGAAAGGTGAACCATTTTCGTAGATGGGTACTGCAATATGACATTAATTACATTTTTGAACATGAAAAATTTGAATAAATTTAACTAGTAACTAGCTGACTCAACCAGTATGCAAGATTTATTTTCAATAAGAAGAACCAAAGCACTTGCAAAAAGTGATTCACTTCAACAACCAGGATAAATGCCCAGAAAATTGGGCTGTTTTACCATAGAGTGCTTCCAGGCATGGGAAGGTCTTTATCTTTGACAGTTGTATGCAGTGCTTGCAAAAGGCATTTGTCCAGGAGGGCATCAATTTCTTCCCCAGACAAAGTTTGTTGTTCCTTCTCATCACTTTGTACTTCAGCTGTTACACTGTCTGAAAACTTTAGCCCACTTATATCAGCAGTGATTTCTTCAGAGGTTTGAACACCAACATCTAAGTTTTTTGAAGCATCAACATCTGTGCTACCCTGGATATTTGTTGCAATAGGTCCGCTTTCTACCACATTAATATCATCTTCATCATTTGAAGCATCTGGATGTACATCAGATGGCTGAGAAATCAGTAATAGATTAGGATCTTCCATGACAACATCTACCAAAAAACCAGCATTTGGAACATAATGACCTTCGGCTGATTGCCTGTGTGGAAGTTTAATAAAAACGAGAGTAAGATAATATTGATAACATACTCTTTAAAAAAATTTCTTCTCTTTGGCCAGGATACTTGCCATAGAAAATCACGATAATAATGTGTTATCCTTAAAGCTTTCCCACGTAAACCAGCTCTTTGGGCTTCTGAACTACTCATGGTGGTGGCTCCAACCTGCAGACTTTGGATACAGCTTCACAACAATAGTTTGAAGTTTGAACAGGATATAGAATGCAACTGAACTTTGAACTAAGAAAACTAACTGTTATAGATAAAGCCGCCCACATACCGCGATTGGTGCTGGATTTCCAGGAACTTTTACTGCCCATGGCTGCCCAGCTAAGAATGAAGGCAGGCCTTCAGGAGGTATACTAATGCCAGGGAACATCAAATCAGCACCTCCAATCACATAACGAGAGACCTCACCACCCTTGAGCAGAAAGGATGGTAAGAGTTCAGGAACTTTCCACAATGCATAAACTGCAAATTTGACAATATGTAATGTTCTTAGACTACCAGTAATTAGATGAATTTTCACTAGCCACATAATCCAATAAACATTTAATTTCCGTCGCAAATATAAATCAACAAGATCATTTAGAATTAGTTAGAACCTTATCCTTACAATTACAGTCATGCAACTGCCAGTCTGCATAGACTATAAGCATAACACATGATGCATCAAGAAAAAAGAAATTCTGCTGAAAGATGCATTCATTTAGCTAATTCAATTATTCAATATGTATATTCTCACAGAATAACCATATTCTTTATATGACAAAATATAATACACTTAGAATCGTAAATATATGCACTAAACTATAGTAAAGTCTTTATAAAGGCAAACACAGAACATAGGACTAGTAAAAAAAGAAAAAGCAGCCAGAGAAACACAAGAAATTCAGGCGATTTAGGAAAAAAATGATAAAAATTCAATCCTTGCACGATTCTATCCATGTCAAAAATGCTGCCTGGCCTGCATAGATAATTATTATAGCAGGATACTGGCAACCCATGAGTAGTATGGATGAACAACAGTTAAAACAGATAGAGGACTGTAGTAAGACAAAAGATCACATAAGAATGAAAGCAAGTAAAACTATCAGTAGTACTTCCTACATTCTACTGTATGATAGCAGTATGTTGCAGTGTTTTTGACATGGATACAATCCCATTTATGTCAATATTAGTTTTCAAACTAGAAACCAAATATACTTCTTTGTGCTTGGTAATGTTTTGTTAGGTCACTCTTTATCTCCCTTTGAGCGAACTGACACCATCTTAAATGCATTTCATTTATTTTATCTTATTAGGACAACACTTGTTGGTTCACGAGTGTAGGCATGTCTTTTTTTTTTTCCCTAAGTAATCTTACGCATCTATCTTGGAACTCTCATCTTGGTTTCCCATGCACCTCTTCCTTTTAATCATTCCACATTCACTTGATGAATATAGTCTTCTTTAATCTCTCATTTTTGTAAAATAATAAATCCAAGATACGTAAAACTTTTACTTATAATGATGTCATATCTAGCTACCTTAATTTTACTCTCGTTTTTCATATAGCATTTCTAAAGTTTAATTTTATACATCCATATTGATTCCTACTTAAATTAAAGGTTAAAACCTTTAGTTTAAGTTGTTAGTCTCTATAACTCAAGTTCAAAACCAATTATAATTAAACTATCATGATAATGAGATATTATATCCCAACTATTTTGGGCCTTTTACATGGATATTTGCCCACCATTCAGCTCCATACAAGGCAATATCACTGGTTAGTAAAGTCTTCTTTCTTCCTATACCTCTCCCCATCACTAACTCTAATTGACTCATCTCGCCAAACCACAACTTCCATAGGTTTTCTTTGAACAAAGTTATACCATCTTAGGTGATTCACCCTAATTTATCCTCTGCCTGAGTCACACTTGTTGTTCTTTATTTATAATTTTAAACATCCACCTCGGTGTTCACTTCTTAACCACACTAATTATTATACATGTTTTTTAAGTCATAACCATCCAACACTTAGCATAGCTTGTCTAGCATCTACTTTATAAAAAAATGTTTGGAGTAAGAGGGACCTGAGAACTCATAAAACCTTCAATGACCCCTTCCACCATACCTTTACTTTATTAGTAATATCTTCACAAATTTCTTCATTTTGTTGAATAATAAATCCAAGCATGGTTTCAGATACCAATTAATATGGTATGCACCGGCCAGTATATGCCGGTCAGGTACCAAACCATTTCAGTACTGCTGTTTTTTCTTTTGTTGATGTCAGATAGTACGGGTTGGTGTACCGCATAGCATACTGATATTGTATTTGTCTTGTAAATTAATGAAACAAATTCAAACTGAGTTTCAAGTTTTTCAATCCAAGATGTTTAAATCTTTCATTTACATAAATTGTTGTTCATCCATCCTACCTATATCCTCAATCCTCCTTTTACTACTATTAAATTTACATTTAATATATTCGGTCTTAGACCCACTTAACACACAACATTTAGTTTCTACGATTTGTCTCCACAACTCAAGCTTATGATTAATTTCATCAAAATTCTTGTCAACCAAACCAATATCATCTGCTAATATATAACATGTATATCAATCCAATATATGACTAGTAAATTCATTCACTACTAATGTCAAAAGGTAACAACTTTAACTATCCTTCATGAAATCCTCTAGTTATAGGAAACTACATTATCACTTATCTTTTATTATTAAAAAAATATAGTGACTTCAACAACATGGACTTGCTTCAAATTCTTTCAACTAAACTTCCTATTTTCTTTAGATAATGCCCAAAGTACCAACACAGCTCTACTTGGAAACTCAAATAAAGTATAGTGAGATAAACAAAGAAAAAAGCTGAAAAGGAATGCAAATCCTTCGACCAATTATCCTTAACAATTGTCCTTTCACTAGTGCTTATTGAATTAACTTTAAATTTTTCATATTTGATGATGCTCTCTTCCCTTTCTACATCATTCTTAGGTGAGCTAGGTCAACCAATCAGCACATTTTTTTATAATAGATCAGTAACCATTTGTACAATGTTCGAAAATTAATCACCTACATAGCAACCATGATTTTGAGTATAGACAAGCTCTTGTTGTCATTCAATCACCTGTTCCATCTGATCAATAGTTTTTACCATTTGTGGATGTGAAATCTCAACCATTCAAATTTTGTTCCGTAAACATCTGTTATAGCCACTGAGATCACAGTAACAGAAATTGCAATGCAGCCTAGTTGACAAATTCAACTCGAGCGAATTATTTGCCACTCTAACAGGCAAACAAATCATTGATAAGATTATGTCATGTGAATTTATTTAAAGATGTAAGCAAGGTAGATCTTTTAACAAGAATCTCAAGACACACTTCATTTGATGTTCCTAACAACATTAGGCTGAAAAGGGTTTTCTTCCGTAAAACCCTTTCTGTTATAGCCACTGAGATCACGGTAACAGAAATTGCAATGCAGCGTAGCTGACAAATTCAACTCAAGCGAATTATTTGCCAATCTAACAGGCAAACAAATCATCAATAAGATTATGTCATGTGAATTTATTTAAAGATGTAAGCAAGGTAGATCTTTTAACAAGAATCTCAAGACACACTTCATTTGACATTCCTAACAACATTAGGCCGAAAAGGGTTTTCTTCCTTGATAATAAAACCCAATTCAACAATATTGATCATAGTTATCTTGATTTCTAGTTCTCCTTGGTTTATGTTGTGGTTGTTAAAAAAATATAGAAGGCGGAACAAAAATAATAGTGGTTGAAGATTGTAAATTCAAGTCCTTTAGAGAAACTTAAAGACCTCACTACAGCATACAATCCATAAATGCTTCATAAAGGACCATAAAAACACTTCTCAATAGACAATCAATGAAGAAAAACAGCATAATGTTCATTGTTTGTTTCCCCCCCTTGGAAACAAAGTCCTAAAGAGCATTGTCACAATCATGGTTGAACAAGAGATGAAGCAACACATTCATGAAAAAATACCTAATATGGTAACATACATAGTACTGAAATATGAAATGGCAAAGTAGACATGAGTAAAAGCATATAATAATTTGCAAATACCTGTAGGATATATCTCAGTGCCTCGTCCATCAATGTCAAAAAGCATTGGGAGCCCACCTTCGATAACATATACATGAACCTTGTTTGAATACTTGGCCACTGTTATCTCAGCCTAACATATTATGATGGAAAAAGAAAAAGAAATGGTGTAAGGTGTAGCAAAATAGATAAAGAAAAATATAGCAATATACAATATGAGAAAAACAAAAATAGAGCAAATACAAGTGTTTTGTCAATAGCCTTGGATTTATACTAAAAATGATTGGTCTCTTATTGATGGGATCAACTTCTTACATGTTTCGAAGATAAATAATCGATTAAATAAACAACAGTCTTGATAATAGTTACTTTTGAGTTCCACAGGAAAATAAGTTACAAAGCACACTAATAGTTTGAGTCCTAGATGTAAACCATCATCTCAAGATATAAAGTAACACTGAGTAAACTATGGGCCCAAGAAAATTCTAGGGAATGAAAGCAAGCAATGAATTTGAACATGTAGTCAACTAAAGATTCATGAACATAATACATCTATTAGGCTTGCCAATAAAGAATGAGTTCTGGAATACTGCATAAATTGCAAATGTCATAATTAAGTGAGAACTGAAAGCATATATGAATTGATCAACTATAGCTTCAGTAAGATGCAATTTCTATAATAAAATTCATGAAGATAGAGAGCTAGTTCAACAAAATTTTTACTGCTGACATTTATTATTCTTACTGAACATATAGGAAACATCACTACTTGTTACGCATCCTGCAATCCCGGAATAGATGCAAGCTTTTATGTAAAAAATTTCAAGTCTATAATGTCATTTGGATTTTAAAACCAATGCATGACTAACAAATTATCTATGTTTGTGAAAGTTGTTTAGGTATAACATCTAAAATTTTGTGCATTCACATATTGACCATCATGGTCAAGTATCTTCTTTTTTGGACAGATTAGAAAATGTTATGACAAGAACTTGTTAATTTAAGTTCAAATACCAACTAAAGCCTTTATCCTTTTTCTTTTCTTAGCTTCTGCTAGCATAGATCTGATTGTGCTCAAGTATTCTTGTAAGAAACAAGACAAAAGGATCATATGCAGTGCATTTATTCTTTTTATCACGTGTTGCAGCCTTCATGAATATGTGAATACAAGTTTTCACCAAACCATGTACTTGCTTGCACTTTTTACCTTAGGGGGAAGGATTTCATCAATATTAGCATCTGAAGCAAGTGGAAACCTGTCCTTTGCTGTTCTTCTCAGCTTCTTCTTGTCAGCTCCCGACAAGCGTTGCGATAGTTTTGCCTCAACTGGCTTTTTAAACATGGTTACTGGATGGTGTCGAGCAGAGTAAGTGTAGATGGTGCTGCACAAAATGAAGTTCATTCATGCTACCAATTTCTTTGTAACTTTGCAGAAAACCAGTTTAACGTTTCATTCTGACTAATAAAAATTTAGCTTTACACCTACAAATACTTAGATTTGTTTTTGAGTAAGATAAACCAAAAAAAAAAAACAGAATTTACTCTATTATGCAAAAAGAAACTACTAATGGCAACATGTAGCAATACAAAACCCGTAAGTGACTCGTGATGGTTGCAGTTATTGTTGCAAAGCCTACTGAATATATCATGCGAAGAATCTAGCATAGACAAACACCAAGACCACCATGGCAAGGCTATACAGGAAAATCTGGTCATATCACCCATGTTTCTCTCATTATCAATTAAATGCCGAGTTCCAGAAGCTCAGCACACAACTACCATTGCAACTTCAGATTCCTTTCCCCCAACATCAGAACAAAGCACGATCACGACAGAAAACACAAAGGAAAAAGAAATGAACAAGATTTAAGCGCAGTAACATGCCCTAATACGATCCGAGCGCAATAACGAGCACCGATCCTAACAAAATCCAATGGGAAAGGGCTCAAATTAGGTTGAGCACCATTAAACCCAGGGACGGATTCGATTACCGACGGAAACGCCACGTTCGCTCGAGGCAGAGTCGAAGATTCTGGAGACGAGAACTAAAGCGGCGGAGACAGGCAGGTGAGCAGGTATAAATAGGAGTTCGCCGTGGAGCTTCGTCCCGAGGTAAAGACCAAAGGGTAAGCAAGGCAAATTGAAGCCGGGGGAGCGGTTCGGCTTTCTTGGTCTATCTGGGTCGATTCAATCCGTTTAAACCGGGTTCAAATTCCAGGTCGATCGAGTCAAGCTGGATCAGATTCCTTTGGATAAACCAATCTTCCTGATCACTTAAACCGGGTTTTGAGATCTGCTACTTGGTTTTACTGTATGAGTTCATCATCGACGCTCTTTTCCTTCATCTAACTGTCTTTTCCTTCTCTCATTTCCATTCTCTTCCTGTATTCTATCCCTTCCACTCAAAACCCTTTCCATGCTAAATAGTTTGTTGAAGTAGAAATCTAATTTCTCAAAGAGAACATTCCAATCGAAGATCCGATGACTAGTCTCTTCAAAATGAGGTAAATTCGAACCCATATTTCATAGTTTATCGATTTAATTTAGGGGCTTAATCAATTTTTCTAATTTGATTTATACCTAATTTTGAAGGCTTGATGATCATGCTCAGAATCTAACTAATAACATGTAAATCTATAAAGTCAAATTATATGTTGTATGTGAATTAGTTTTCTGCTACAGCAATTTATGATTTGGATGCAGCTGATGAGTGTGAGTATGCACTTATTTCATCTGAACATATGCTTCAGATATGAACAAGAGATCATTATAAACTGGAAAACGAGACTGCATTGTCCAAATACAAAAGAACAAGATATGATTATTTACTTTGTCAATGGGTTCATGTGGATGGAACCACAAAGCAAATAAACGAAACCAAAGTTCATTTTTTTGTTATTGTGATGCATTACAGTCACATTCAGTGAGGAGTCTGAGATCCAGTCAACAAGGAAGAAAGAATCATCGTCAGATCATATAAGAGAAACCCAAAAACTATCACAAAAACAAGACAAATTGGAAGAGGACTTGAAAGAAAGAGGAGAATACCTTATAATTTGCTCTATCATTCAAGATCAATATGACATGCGTACTAGATGCTTCCAGCAAAACTCATACCTCAGACCTCAGTACACACCTTAACCACCAGAATGTGACTTCCTCATATCTATCCTCGGAGGAAAAAAGATCCAACATCCACACCTTGGTCATCTATGATAAAAGAAGGTTAGAAAATGAAGACCATAAATCTGATCTTGCAAAAAAGAAAATAAACAGCCATTTGATTTTTTGCAACTAATAGTGCTTGAAAATAATAGTTGTAAATAAGCAAATGCTACAATTAGCAGGTGCAATTATTTAAATATCTGCCCATGCAAATGCAACATATGAGAGAAGGGGAAAGAACAATATTCACCTTTTGCTAGCAATTACATATGCAACTATGATATATGATTTTCATATCCTAAATAAGACTATGAGTTGATTTTTCTTCATCCATCATATCAGGCACAATTTAAGACTATGTATGACCATAAAGAAAAGCTGATAAACCAAGAGATAAGATATCATTCACATGCTCATCTGGCTAGAGAACCATTATGTGGTACTCGACTGAATAAAAAGTACAAGTACTTCAAGGATTTCTGATTCCCATGTTAACCAAAACCAAGAAGGCAAAATTATGTCACATGTATAAAAAAGCAACAGCCTCCCCAGGGTATCTCGCTGCTACTGTAGATGAACCCAATGGCTTTAATTCTTGGCTTTCAATATTAACAATCTATACCAGTGAACAAGACTCAGATTTATGCTAGCGAGTTGCTTGAGGATATCCGCTCTGTTACTGAGGCTGCCACCAAGCAAGAAAAATGGTGGCTGTGAGAATTGAATCAAGTGGTGCTCACAAAGTTTATATGCTGGTCGGTACAACCAACCAACTAAAAATCACAGCTTACAAAGGCAAAATCCGGTCATATTTGTACACCACATCTTACCAGTTTTGGAAGCCAACTTAAGCTCTGATGAAAATGCTCTGAACTGGATCATCATAACTTGTTGCTATTGCCTTCTTTCACAAGGCTATCTTCATTAGACTAGTGCTTCATGATTATATAATTGTCAGATAAACCAGGAGATAAGGAGAATAATTGGTCTCAGGAAACTCAGCCTAAATATCTCCCCAAAGCCCCACCAAATGGAGACTAGAATCAGGATGATACGGCTAATCCAAGGCCCATTAAAGTAGCTCAGCTGTGGATAATGTCTTCTCCTGACAGAACCAAAGTATAATAAATAAGAAATGCACAGGAGACCGAGAATAGCAATAAGACAAGGAAAATGGTCGATACACCGAATGCATCTGTGGCAAGACTTAGTCGGGGGCATCACCTGAAAGAAAGATTCCAAACATGCTATCTGCTATAATTGGATCTAAGATGGCCCTCAGAGTTTGTGTACATAAATTTTCTCTGCAGCAAAGATATCTTACTCATAGCAACCCTAAAACATTTTATGATGATCTAATCAAATTAGGTCTATCCAGCCATGATAACTGTCAAAAAATGCAAAGAAAATGTGATGTCCTGCAGCTTGATACAGAGACCAAAGGGAAAACTGCTTAGATTACATATTTCCACTGACAAAAATCATAAAGCAACAATTTCCAACAACTAATAGCTTTAGCATCCTCTGAGTGAAAGGGAACTTAAGAATTTCATAAACAGCATGAAAGGCAATTGAGTTATGATAAAGGGAACAGCTTCTGCATATCAACAAGGAAGACACATGGTAGCAGTACATGTGGAATACCTGCATGCAGTAAAAGCTACATAATCAAAATTCCTTATCTTTTTGAAAAAAACAATGCCTCGGATTAACAGTAGCCCATATCAAATTCCCAAGAATTTAAATGCCAGTATTGCCTTGTTCTAGAATAGCTAATTGAAGGTACAATTAATCTAGAATCTATCCCTATGATTAAGCAATTAGACAGTATTTTCACAAAACTGAATTTACCACAATATTAACCTATTTTTCAGTAACTAACAACATACAGTTCCGGATCTACAAAGGAGAAAGTAAAATCAGGATAACAGTAGAAGATATTTAAATTCAACACCTCAACCCACATTCAGAATTCAAATGCAGCAGCAATAAAATGTTTAAAGACAATAAATTTAGTTGCTTCAAAGTAATAGCATATGAACTCAATCTGAGAGGTAGAATATCATAGCCACACCAGAAGATTACTGGTCAAACTAAACTACTGCTACAACTCATGAACAATAATAAGTTGATAAAAGCATGGCATTAAGGTTAATTTTTTTTGCAACAATATGAACACCATATCATCTTTAACTAAGGAGATTACTATCTGCAATCCCCTTTTTGTTATTTACAATCCCATGTTAAGAACTTTGAATATTCCTAAATTATCCTTTTTATAAATAGATATATATATATAACCTTAATTTATAACTTAATTTTAATAAAATATTTTCACTCCTTATCTACAACCTTGTTTCTTCTCCTTTTTTTCCCATTCTCCTCCTCTTAATCGCCCAATGTGAACTAAAATGACGGGAAAAAAATAGATGATGAAATGGGACAAACTAAAGATCGAAGAGGAGATTAGAAATAGCTTTTGAAGTTTGTTACAATGATTTAACGTTACAGTGAGAAATAAGGCTATGTGCATTCTGTAAAAATCCAAAAGACATCATCATCAATTGCATTAACGATATTATATTTCAGACCTTTGCACTATGAGGTGTACGGACGGTGGGGGAGAGCCAGAGGCAATAGGGTGTGCAGGTGAGGGCTGTAGGGAAAAAATAAAAAATAAAACTTTAGGAGGACTGCAAACAGTAAAGTATTATTCTATTAATTTCTAAGGGATTATTAATAGTAAGAAGGTTGGTGATAGGGCATATTTTGGCCCTAGATGAATCACAGCAACGTCACACGCCATCAGTCGCGAACCCGACGCCACAAGCCGTCAGAACCGCGGGGTGCACACCACGTCAGGTTCGGTATCGATACACTGTGCGACTTGACCACCCCGAAAACCCGGGGCGGTGCCGTCTGACATCGCTCGGACACCCCCAAAGACGCCATCTCGTCAGAGAAGTCATCCCGCCCTCATGAAAGTCAACGGCCACGTCGAACCGAGGCGCAACCAACCCTTGCATGCAGGTATAAAAATCCATGTCCGACGCCCGACCAAGAGGGGGGAGAAAAAAAAAAGGCGGACGGAACTGACTTGCTCGTCGAAGGGGCCAAAGTCGGGAAGCACCCGACGAAGGCCATTTTGCAGGAAGGTGGGCACCCCTGAGCGACGGGCGTCTTCACTCCGGAGTCGTCATCCGATGCACAGAGGAGGGTGGCCCGTCGGCCCGGATCCCGACCAACGCCAGTTTGCACCCCCTTCCCAAGGGCGTGCCCACATCACGGAAAAAAAAAGCTGCCAACCACCTCGGGAACGAGAGGGCTCAACCCGCCACAAACAACACTCAAGTCGACAGGACTTGGAGCACGAACCCCCACCCACTCAGGAGGACTCAATCTACCCCGCCGGTCCGACCCTCGCCCGAGACGCTCAAGAGGCGTAGCCACCTCATTATCTACTCATCCTACTCGTTCCACCGTAAGTTCCCGACGTCGGCCCGCGGACCTAACCGTGCTTACTCATCAGCCACGGTACTTTTGTTCACTAACAGTTGGGAATGGTAGTAAAGAAAAGCAACATAATTGCGTTTGTTTATTAGCATTTACATCGGCTAGCAACACGGATATCATCAGAAAATTTCCGACGAATCAAAAGCCAAATAGTCAAATAAGTGAAAATAAATTGATGAAATTACCTATAAAAGCATCACAAAAGGAGCATCGGATCGAGGCTGTCTCTTCGGACAAATTATTCCGGGGACCGCGGGAGAACCAAATCGGGCGATCGGGACCTCAAAGGGCATCTCTCGCGGCGGCGAATCAGGAACCGAAGAGAAAGGCACGAGATCACGGAAGAGCAAAGGGAAAAAGAGTTGGGTAGCACCGAGAGAGGGAGAAAGAAAGAGGACATGCGAGGGCCGGAAGTGTGAGGCGTCGCGACGCGGATGGGCTGGTGACAGTGTCGTGGTTCCGGCTGCGGAAGGCGGATGGGCTGGTGACAGCCTCCGCGGTTTGTTTGCCTGCGGAGAAGCGTACCGCGGGAGGGCGGGCGATAGATCGATCCACCATCAATTCCCGATCGGACGGTTGATAAGGGTCAGTAAATTTAGACCGTTTACCATGGTGGACCCCGTGATGTCTCCAATCACAACGCAGGTATCGTTCATAAGTATACTTCAGCAAATAGAAAGAAATAATAGGAATCTGACCACCATTTGGTTCGGTTCAACAGTTGTATTTTAATATTAAAGTATTATATATATATATATATATAGCTTATTAAATTTAAATAATTAATCTAAAAGATTAGCAACAATTCTAATCTGAGCTGAAATAAAAGCAAGCAAATATCAAAGTCCCTAAGTCCCTTGAAATGTTGTTTCCTGCATGTAAGCTTCTAAGGTGATAGTAAGGCAGTTAGGGAATGTTCTGTGCCAGAACATTTCATGAAATATTTTTTTCTATTTTAAGCCATCGTAAAATATTATATTATCTTCATTATGATAATCAAGATCAATAATCATTTACTAAATTTATGTTTGATCGTCGAAAAGATCGGATTGAAAAATCAACCAGACCTTAGTCTTTTGTAAATTAGTCTTGAAATTAGTTCAGATCCATCTTAGCTCTGAAAGAGACTGACTTGGGAAAGGTGAGTCAAAGTTGCAAAGCAAAATAAAGATTTTTTTGTGACTCAAACTTTGTCAAGCAGGTTGCAAAGGAGAAACATTAGTGTCACCCATCACCAGTCATAGAGTGCTGAACACAGGAGTGTCACTAATTGCCTACCATTTTTCCTATAAATCCCAGCTCATATGATGATGAACACTCCTAAGCCTATGAACAACTACCCTAACACAATCATACAATTCTTCATGCTTGTATGTTACACTAATATAATACATGTACTATGTGCACATGAAGCCAACTTAAAGTCTGCTTCTGCCAATATAATCATGTCTCCAATAGTTCTCTCATGATTCTTCTTCTTCTTCTGCAACCAGAGTATTGGAATTCAATGTTTTGGGCATGTCCTTCCTAATTTGCTTCTTCATCATCAACAATGATAAAGATGCAAAGCAATATTAAGAACATATATTGCTAAAATCTTATGCAACTTTTGTGCATCTTGAGAACATATATTGCTCAAATCTTTGAATAAATTGCAGATACATTTGAACAAAATAGCTGCTACAAAAATTGGGTGCCCTTTGTTATTGAATGGCAGTAGATTAATTGGACTGCTATGTTAAGTTTCCTTCTGTGGTAGGTTTGAAACACAAAACCAGAGCAGTGGAAGGAGTGAACAAAATGATATTTCTTGGAATGAATTGTAAGAGACATTTCAACCACAGATGTCAATATCTATTGAGATGAAGTGTTGTTGAGCAATCACACTTCCAGCTGACATCAAAGAAGCTCTGGGACTAACTGCATCACTTGACCTTTGTCTCACAGCAGTGCACAAAGTTTGTCCAGAACATACATTAAAGAGGGTCATGTGATTTAGTGAATGCTGTGGCCTTGGAGAAGCCTAATCACAAAAGACAAAATGGTATAGTTATTACACTAGTGAGGACTGGCTTTATGGTGACAGCAAATGTCTTGTGATTTCTATTAATTCAAACCAACAATGATGATGCATCTATCTTATGGTTTTATCCAAAGGAAAAGGATAAAAGATTGCTCTTCATTTTTCACACAAAGGAAGAAGATATGTGTTTAGCTTCCCCTCAGCCATGTTAGAAAAAATGTTCTGTTATTGAATCTCTTTTTTCTGGTTGAAATAAAAGATTTTTGTTGAATCTTTTTTTTTTTGGCCTTTTTATAACTGCACCTTTAAGCATAGATTTGCCAATTGTTGCAGTCCAACTTGATTCCATGTATCTTTTCTAGAAGATTAGCCTGTTGGTATTATCCATTTTTGAGCTCCAAATGCTCACAGCCATTAAGCTTTACTAGGAAGAAAAAGCACATGAGATTTTTTCTACATGTGTTTTGCTTAAAAGCCTCATCTCAAGCAAGTCTGTGGGTAAGTGGATCAGAATAAATTGAAACATGTAAATAGCTGCAAGAAAAAAATTGTGGTCATGGTTTAATATTAGAGTGAGAAAAATGAAGACTGAAAGGAGAGAGAAAACAGAATAATAGTTGATGTGACAATAAGAAAACAATTCCCACCATCAATATTAGATTTAAGAGATACTTCCACCAAGAAGCTTAATCAAATTCAAGGTTCTTAGAGAAAGAATCATAAGACAGGGCAACACACAAAAAACAATTTGTGGGAAGCATAACAGAAGGTGCAAAAAGCCTAAATTCCATGTTCTTCTTTAGCCTAAAGTCCATTGGGCATCTTATTCTTTAGCTGTGTAAAATGCATGAAACCATGATACCAATCAGCATTGAAATAAGCAACATCTAAGCTTAATGAACTCCAATCTGAGTGACACAAGACAAAAACAATTATAACAAGCTAACATGCAAATCCTGGAAGAAAAAAAAACACTAAATTAACAGAAGAATAGGAGTGAGATGATGAGATGGGAATCATTGGTTAGTCAAGCTGGAGGGAGGTCTTCTTTGCCAAGTGGTGCTTGTTGTTGTGCATCCACACCTTGAGGACCCTTCTCTTCACCCCAATCTCCTGGCAGAACTGCTGCACCATACTCTCCTCCTGCTTCTGAAGCCTCCACCCCAGCTTCTCAGCAAAGCTCAGCATCTTTTCCTTCTGCTCTGGGGTAAACTTGGTCCTGAACCTCTTCTTCACCATGGGAGGCCTTGCCATCACCCCGCCCACCACCCCTTCCATCTCATCAGACTCAGAGGCCTGCATGGCACCCAAAGGCATGATCATGCTGTGTGGTGTAGCCCTTGGAATGAAGCTACGGCTTGCAGGGCTGTAACCAAATGCACCCATCATCTTGCTCCACCTAATGGGTTGGAAGCAGTCGCATGAGGGCTCTCCTTCTGCCTCTTTCCTATGGAAGTTCCTGTGGCAGCTGCAAGCAGAGCACTTCAGGGCCTCTAGAGTTCCCTCCTCACCACTTGGCATGAACTCACCACAGCCGTCAGTGGCATTCCCACCGATGGATGCTGCATGGTTCTTGAGGCACTCCCTGTACTTCACCACCACCCCTTTCTTAGTGCTGAAGGATTTAGCGTTGTGGTGGTCCTCTCTGGTGTCAGTGGAGACGGGAGAAGCAGTGCCATTGGACGAGTGGTGGATGGAAGGGGTGTCATGGATGCTGCTGTGGCCAGGGGCCTGGCCGTGACCACCAAAATATGAACTGTTTATTGGGATTGGGATCTCTTTTTCATGGCCAGAAAGATCCATTCTCTCTCAATATTTGTGCTATTTCCTTTTGTAGTGTTCTTTTTGACCTCCACTCAACAAGGAAACAGGTCAAGCTCAAGATTTCTTTTTTTGCTGAAAGGAAGGACAATTGAGAATTTGAAATAGACCAACCTTAAGAACCAAAATTCCAGCTATTAATGATTGCTTTTCCTTGCCCTTTTGACAGAAAACTTGAGCTCCATGGTTCAGGGGAACCTTATCCAGAGACACACCTCCACCACTTCCAAACCAGAAGACCCAGCGGGAGGTAGGAGACACCAGAAGTGGAAGAGATGCTCGAGGACTTGAGTGTTTGTTCCAAATGACTGCTTTGAAAACTTGGTATAAGGTTGAAGAAGAAGAAGAAGAAACTTAGGAACTGCGATAAGACCAAACAGTCATTGGTATATGCAGAGGTGCTGACCTCCCCCTCTAAGAAGGAAAAAAACACTTGACTAAAGTCTTGTTGGTTGTGGAAGATTAGTCTTTCCCACCCATGAGGAAACCAACAAGAACCACTGATTCAAATGACCACTTCATTGTCTCAGAGTATACACCTCAAGAATGTAGGCAGAAATACTCCGTGATGGTTCATGCAACAATGCAGCAGAACGCGTGAGAGCATGGGAGAGAAAAAACCTGACTGCAATTTACTCCAAGAAGCTCTGGCTGGCTTCCTTCATAGGAAGATTCAGAGTGTTTTCCATTGTGCTTCCCATGGCAAGAAGAAGGAAAACAAACGAGGCCAAAGGGTTGGAAGGATAGAAATGAAGTGGTTTGGTAGAATGGTTGTGGTTGTGAGACACTAAATAGTGGTCTTACAGCAGTAGTGAGGGAGCAAAAAGGTTGGAACAAGACGGAGGAGAACAGAGAAAGGCTCAGGGGGGCTGTGACCAAACAAAGATGAAGTGTGGGGTGTTTGCTTTGCTTGCACTATCAGGAATCAAGCTTAGGCTATAGATGGAGGGAGATGACAAAGAGAGAAAGGGAGCTCACTGTAGTGTCAGAAGGGAAGAGGCACACAGTGAGAGACCACATAATGAATTGGAGGAAAGCTAGCCACCAAATTCCCCTTGAAAGAAGATAAAATGGCACATACACATGTGTCAAAATATTTAGGAAAAGAGATCCATATATTTAGGAAAACAAAATATTGAGATCCCTATATAAAGTTAAAAGAGTAATTTCACAATGTTAAAAAAGAAAGATTTTGTTAAAGCAACGGATTAAATATTTCACTTTATCAATATAATTTTTGAAAGTACAAAAATCGAGATACTAAAGATTGCTAATTACATGGAGTAATATATTGATCACCGTAAACTTAATTATTTAATTTCCTTATCAGATCATTATGATGTGATTAGGTATTGAATTTAGAAAATGGAAGCCAAGAAATATCATTTTAATCTCTTCATTGAGACTGCCATTCAAAAAGGTGGATAACATGGCCCATAAGATTCATCATCTTTAGCTTTCAGTGACCAAATATCTCCCAGATGTTGAGCAATATTCTCCATCACAGAGCTTTTTATTTTAGCTTTAGAACGAGATGAGATTCTTGAACACGTCTGAAGAAGAGGACATGAAAACTTTCAAAGTGGAAGTCAGCATGAGAAGCTCAGTGCCTTGTTCTTGCCATGTCTGCATCTTCTACATGCATGTTGCTTTATTCTTCAGTACCCTCCTTCAGTCAGCTTATCCTTTTCTTGAATCCTTCTTGCAGCCCTATAATACTGTTTTGTTTTCTTTATTCCCGGAGATCCTTCTATCAGCCTCACTTTGTGGTAATCACAAATTAGTAGACAGCACTTAATGAACAACAACAATTTGCTTCAGAATTGACAGATCATCCTTGAGGAGGGAACAGTTGATGTTGTCTTCTTCAATTTTTTTTTTTTCTAAGCACTCACCATATCACCAAAGTCATCAGTCATAATTAATTATATAAATAAATGGGCTAATTACATAATCCTTCGTAACTATATCTCTTTAGTATCTCGATCTCTAGATTTAAAAAATTTACATTAAAATTTCTATAGTTAAACCTCTTTAGCATCTATCCCTACTTAAAAAAATTTATATTAAAATCTTGTTATGAAAATTAAACATTTAATCTCATTTACTCTAACATCATTGATTTTACTAATGGAAGATATAGATCGAGTCGAAATTATCTTTTTGTCTATTGTTTTTGTGTCATTTGTGACATCGATAACGTTAACCATCACATCATTCTCATCGATCATCACCACAACAGTCACCCACGACATCATTATCCGTCACTATCATTGAAATTATCTTTTTGTCAATCGTTTTTGTGTCATTCATACATGTATTATCACTGTATCTTCTATCGGTAAAGCTAATGACGTTAGGGTATATGAGGTTAAATGTTTCAAATTCGAAACCAAAATACTAAAGAGGTCTAATTATAAAATTTTTACGTAATTTTTTTAAATCTAGATATCGAAATACTAAAATGATTTATCTACCTAAGACAATTTATAAGTAACCCAAATAAGCTCATATGGGTACAGTCACATATTAAATTTCATTAATGAATGTGTGCTTGTTGGAGTGTAGAGAGAGAGAGAGAGAGAGAGAGAGAGAGAGAGAGAAAGAGAAATAAATTTGGGTTGCTGCAGGAGGGGGGAAGCTGGTAGTTGTGGCAGCAAATTAAATGCATTGTTGGTGTCACAGCGATCACGCGAGTCGTAGGCTCCCAAGCAAATCCAACCTTGATTTCTCAGCCAAATATACCTCATCTCAATCATCTGACACAGCCAAGAAATAATCCTCCTCATCTTATCCCCTTATCCCTTCTTGTTCCTCTACAGTGTACCCCTCAACCACAAAAAAGACACTGCCATAAGGTCATTATCGCTTCATCTATTTGCCTCATCAATCTAAAAGGTGGGAATAAAAGAATTAGTGGGGTCCCACGATGGAAATTAGCAAGTCAAACAACAATTTAGGTTCTATTCTTAATGAGCAAAAATGAGCTTACCCTATTCTTTTTAGAACTCAACAAGAGTATCTAATGTCAATCACATCATCTTTTTATTACTAAATCATATTTTTCTCTTTTGTCTTGCTTTATTCTAAATCAAATTTCTTTAATTTATGATCAACTTGTTCTACATTCACTACACATTAATAATCTTTCTAATCATATTGGTAATTCCGGTAATTTTGAGTCATCATGTTCTATCTAACCATTCCTTCACTATGGTATTAGAATCTCTCCTTCATCAAAATTTTCATAATTTCATTTTAGATGTTAGTTTTCTTTTTTTTCGGTATAGAATAAATGAAGAAAAGATCTGTAGGACTCTAAGATGATCTGAAAAAAAATTTTACCAACTAAACTTTGGCATCTCTCTCCTTTATCAAAAATTTCATAATTCCACTATAGATGGTAGTTTTTTTTTCATAAAAGATAAATGCTGAAAATATATTTTGATCTCAAAACTTTGTGGAGATCTCATAAAGTCTTAACTAAGCGAAAAATATGTTAGAAAAAATTTTAAACTTTCTACCTTGAATAAGTGTCACCACCAAACTAATGTTTTAGGTGTGTGCTATTAATTCTTATTCAAGTTTTCAAGCTTTTTTTTTCTTTTTCTCAACAACATGATTTTTTGAGCAGCTTATTTTGGTTTGATGACCTTCAAGATCACATATATGGTCAGAAATAATTGTTGTTTTTGTCTGTTCATGGTAGTTCTAAGTTCAATCTGAGGAACTTACCTCAGCTGATGTTTATTCACCATCCTCTTTTTATTTCTATGGTGAAGCTTCTAAGAAAATTAGACAAAAGATCATCACCAACCTTGCAAATTATAATAGACATTGATAGTGGCAAGTGAAGCACATAAACAAACAAGAATAATTGTTTATGATATCATCCAGAAAAAATGCCAAGTGCTAAATCTAATCTTTAGAAAAATAACTGAGGCTTTTCTATGATGCACAAGCAATATAAAATCCAGGTCAGCTGGCCTCAGATTAACAAGTTGCTATAATTAAATTAATCTACCATGTCTGTGGGGGCGAAATCAAATCTAAGATGGTTTTAGTCTCAGCAGAAACAACTTGTTCGAGCAACAAAATAAGAACATAATTATGATCATAATTGTGTAGTTCAAAAGCATAATTACCAACTGATAGGCTCTTATTTATCCGTGCCAACACAATAAAAATGCTCTGTTTCCTTTCTTCATGATTTTGTGATCATATGACATCTATCATGTTACAAACAGAAAAAAAATGTCGGTTTTATACTATGCAATCGTCTGTTAGCTCGTAAACTGCGTATTATCTTTCAGAAAATAAAGCTAATTAGCAATGAACACTGATATGAACCATCGATGAATCAGGCATCACCTATTATTTCCTTGGATAACAAAATGGCTTAACCTGGTAGCAATAATTAGGACACTGCAGCTTCTCCCTAAGTACCTTTAGTATATGAAGAATGAAAAGGCTTTGTGCATCCATATTTCTCCCTTTCATTTTCTGAATCTACTTTCTGCTGACTTGAGCTTACCACACTGTCGAAGACACAAGAAATGACTAGCCTTTGGTGATTCCACGCGGATTCCATGCTTTACCTGATAATAACCAAGAGTAAGAAAGGCTGAGCTTTTTGAACCTCAAAATCTATATATATGAGAAAAAGGCAAGTGCAAGCTCGATTGCTACCTTTTTTTCTTGGTTTTTGGGTGTTGTCCAACAGTGGAGGCCAATGCAACAAGGTCTTGGCTTGTATTCCCTAACATAGATCATGCCACATTATGCAAGGAATGGATTAAATCAAGGTAGATACAAACACCTGATCATAGTTGTAAGATCCTAGTGTTATTGTGTAACACCAAAAAAATCACCCTTCAGCAAGTGTCTTATTACTAAGAATTATGCACTACAATTGGCCCAGGAAAGTTATTTGACTGAAAAAGAGACCATGAGCAAGAAACAAGATCAGCCACCGATCCACATACAAATGCAAAGTGTTCGAATTTGTTATTTTCTATCCATACCAGTAGCTGGTATTCGCATTTTAATCAAGAGTTAGGCATCCCTTTCTCACACTAAAATAGCGTAAAAAACATATACAGGTGTGAATATATAAACTGATTCAGTTGGATAGATCTGACATGTGCATTTTAAAATAAAATGTGGAACTTCGAAAAAAGTAATAAATATGTCAACTACATAGGAACTCAGCATCAGGTAAGCAAATGAGTCAATTGTTCGCAAGCAGCTAGTTATTTGGCTCGTTAATGTCTTGCTCAAACTCATTCACAATGTCAATGGACTAGCTTTACTCATTCCAAAGTTTGGTTTTTAAAAAAACCGAGCTTGAACATGACAGAACTTGATTCATCTAGGCTTGCTATCTAACTTGTTAGTTGTTTGACATTTGAGAGATTTTGAGATAGTCTAAATCTTACTTCTAATCGCTGAGTTAGGAGTTGAAAACAATTTCTTGTTAAAAATGTGATGTAAAACAACCGATTCCCGAAAATAACTGCTCCTCTAGAAATTACACCAAAAACTCTATTCTTTTTAGATTCAAAACTTAGATATTTTATTTCATAGAAAAGAACCTTATTTGGAATCCTTATTCCAAGATGTCAAGTTTCAAGTCAAAAGATCCCTGAAATAAGTCGACACATGCCTGAACAAAGCAAAGCTTGAGTCAACTGGCTACATTGCAGTAGAGACAAGCATCTATTATTGTCAGCCTACGGAATATGGAGAAAGCAATCAAATACAAAATACCCTTGTAAAAATTCATCAAATTTTTTGTGACACCCTAATTTGCTTCCACATTGGAAATGTGAGGCTGTTATAAAGGAATATAGGTTAGATGGGTTTTTATCAACTATGACATGAACATATCAGGTCATGTGGTTTCAGTTTATCAAGTTAATTGGTGCAAATTTTCATTGGGACAGGTAATGACAATTGATATCATAGCATAACTCGTACAGATAGGATGAGGGGTCCAAGTATGAAAAGGATTACATGTGACAAGGCTGGAGGCAATTCAAACATGAAACCATTACTTGATCTTGAACTTTGACAAAAGCCTAAATTAAAGGAGGTTGTAATGACCTATAAGTGGGAGGATAGTTATGACATATATAAGGCTAATGGGTCTACTATTACTAACCTAGAATAACCAGATTGGGTCATGCGATTCATGCCTATCAACTTAATAAATCTTAGATTACTATATCCAGAGTCTAAGTTAATTACAACAAGTTCTAATTAATATGCAACAGAAATGAAAAAGAACCAGTTGCCTACAATTACTTCACATATTCATCGAAAGCTGAAAGACTTACTTATTCTCTTTCTCGCAGTTTACTGACTTCTTATTACAGTGCAATAAACTTGGAGACGTGGCATAGTGATCGGCTCCTTCAATTCGTTTCTTGTTGTGGCCCCCAGTGGCACTGACCTTTAAGTACCTGACCTTGTCATCCAATTCATCGTCCCAATGCCTTGTTGATTTCACTGTTACTATTGAGGACTGTTTAACACACTGATGGTTGACACCATTAAGTGGAAGAACTTGGTTCATATCGAGTTTTGACTGATTTACAATCCTAGGGTCTGCAGCTTGAAGCCATGCAGTCTCCAACCTCTGCTCATCAGGCCCCATTTTTAGAGGCCCTTGGGCTGAAACCCCCTGCCCTTTATCTTTGTTGTTATATGAACCATTTTTTCTTTCTGACAGCAACATGGGTATGCTTGTCACAGCATCGTTGCTGTCTCCAGGTGCAGATCTGTCACATTGTTCATAAGATTTTTCTGAAATTCTTTCATATGAATCCAAAATTTTGTTGGCATGAATCCTTTCTTGATTGGAATGGCTACTAAGGTTATCAGAGTCCACCTTCCTCTGCTTATCTTTTTCCATTTGGTTGCTTACCAGAGATGGCATTGATCGTAATCCTTCGGGTACAACTCCTAATCTAACATCTACATTCTGTCTCAAGACTATCTCCATTGAGTTTGTGATGCTGCTCAGAAATCTCTGAGCTCTTGATTTAATAATGCTATCCTCGAATCCAATGAAAGCGATCAATGTGCCTGCAAAATGTAGTAAAGTTCTTGTTTGTAAGCAAATCAAATTTAATATGACAAGGAGAATATAAGAGACAATGTAGTTTCAATAAGAGAATTGCACACGAAGTTCCTCTGGAATATAAAATTGACAATGATAAAATGGACCACAGATTTAACATGTTTTAGTTCTAATTGCGAGTTTCTCAATAGAGTTTCAGTGTCAGTGATTCCTAGTGACCAAGTGAAATTCCTGCAGCAATTCTGAATAATAAAGTTTGTCTTGTCTGCCCTCAATAGTTTGCTTGGCTTTCAGGAAAATCACAAAGCACAAATGTAGGACAACATACAACAGCATTTACTACCACAATAACTGGACCACAACTGCAATGCAGTGTGGTTTGGTGTCGTGTCTGCACGTTATGCAGTATGCACCAGCATGTTATGTGGCATGAACAACCTTAATTAAAATAAAAGCTTAAACATATCATATAAAACAAGCATGTAAATGTCGATCCATACTAAATACTGATCCACATTTGGACCAGTATGATACCTAAAAATGATACAGGATACCATGATATCTGCTGAAATATATAAACAAATATCTCATGTCAGTAATAATTAGGCATGGCCAGCATACTTGTAAGCATAGGTTCCTTGGAGGGGATTTGTTGCAAAATTAATCTTTGTGGAGCAAAATTTTGCAGATCTCAAAGATTGTAACATATTCTGTTAAATAAAAACTTAATTATGACCTCTGCTCGTTGTTTGCTGATATGCAAAGTTGGATGTTAACTACCTAACATGTTTTTAATATGTAAACTGTTTCTGTCACTTATTTCACAACCTGATAGTGAATAATTACATAAATGTACTGAGGTATGAAAAAGATATGTATTATTGCTTGATCCCTTCCCAGAAGCAATAATCTGTTTATGAAGCATGGCTACAGATATGGAAGACAGACATGACACATTTTTCAAAATTTCTTACAAGGAATCTACATGACCGAATAATGAGGGAAACATTATCTTTGTTATGTATTGGGACTCCACTAAATCATTTTTCAAAAAGGGCATCTTAATCGTGTAATGACAAAACACTCACTAAACCTCTAATTTACCTTAGGGCTATGTTACTTCAGTGGATGCTAGGATAGAACTTAACATTTTGTCCGTGCCAGTACATAATGACAAATATTTACTAGTTCAGGTATCAACCGGAACACAAACCACCCCTTTTCAGGTGGTCCAATCTGGTCCATTATTATTTTCCTTTGAATCTACCCCTTTTAAAAAGACACAAGAACCCCATCACATCTCTCCCAGAAGAAGCCACTCAAGCCTCGCACCGTCGGACCGCCCACCCCATCAATCTTCCAACACATGGTAGCCAACATGAACCAGATCTGTGCTGGTTCAGCCAGAGACCTACTATATATACCGGCAATGAACCAGACAGATAGCAGTCTGGTACTGAAAACCTTGCACTCACCTATTATATATACCATTTCTACTAGAGAAGGGTATAATTAATGCATAGAGCACCTTTAAATGTCAACTGTCGGGAACTTTGGCAAGTTGATCAAACTAAAATAATTGGTGACTACACCAAACTTACGAATAATAAAATGACTGAATATATCCAAAAATACTTTAGTCTGATGTCTTATTGTGTGTTATAGTTTGTATTGTTGGAAATAACAATTTAAAAGAAAAAGATAGTTTTAAACTGATATAAAGCAAAAAAGTTGTGGCAAATATATGATGGTAGATCTTAACAAGTTTCTATATTAAAATCGAGAAAATGTCATGATTTCAAAAGAAAAAATATCAATTATCTACCTTCATTTTCAGTAATTGATAGAAGTCTTCCACTGGTTGAAAGCAATTGTCTAAGTGTTTGTGAGTGGCATCTATGGATGCACATTGTCCAAATTTCATCCAGATTTTCTGGGTTAGCAGACCTGAATATTTCCTTGCAAGTAGCATCATTTGTTTGACCAGAATCAATTAATATTCTTTCATGAGATCTCCTGCTTTCAGGCAACATTTTACAAGTTAGTTATACATGATGAGAAGTATATGTAAGGAATAAATTATCAAGACCTGTTTTCGCAAAACGGGGAGTTTTTCTCCATGCTAGACACAGTGTTACTATTTTTTATGGCATTCCTCTTGCTGCTGGTGCTGCTGCTACTTATTCGATTAAGTTCTAAATTATGAGCAGAACCAAGCTGCAATAGAGCAGCAGTGAACCATGTTGAGCGCTCGCTTGAGTGTCTCAGCTGCTTTTCGGCATCAGAAAGAATTTTCAAAGCCAGCTGTAATCTTTCTAACTCAGCTTCAGTTACTAGAAACATTTTAGAGGTAAATGAAATAAAGTCAGGACTAGAAGAAACAGCCAGCATCATTCAAAGTGACAAATGGTTAACATGTATCGCCAGTAACACATAAGCATGCATAGGATTGGAAAAATCCTCAGCAACTGATGTTATGAAGTAGTTAGGAAGGAAATAAATAAACTTCATGACCTGCTACATGAATATAGAGGTGTTATTAATAATTAGAAACTAATAGAAACAGAAAGAAAGAAACCTAACATTTTGTTCATTGCTAAAATTTATATTATGAAGGTTACACAAACTTGCATGTTTCTATTAATATATGTATTAAGAGAGTGGTAAACCAATATTAATAAAATGAGCAATGATTACTATAAATTCACTTCTTGTTTGGCTGTATGTATGTGTGTATGTTATCCCAAAAAATATAATTGATGCCTTAGGACACCAATGCTAAACTTTTGTTTAAATTACTCTTTATTTAATATGATGAACAGTGAAAATTACTCTTGTTTTTCATAATAATTATTAAAAAAATTTCACTTTTTAAATTTTAACCATCAAACTCAGTGTAAACATTAAAACCTAGTCAGACTACCAAAAGTCGATCAAAATCAATATCATGTTCTATAGAATCCTATTCCACAACTTTTTACTCTACTATGTTCTGAGATATCTTCAAAATAATTAAACACTATTTATTCTTCCTAGAATTTTTTTTTCCTCTGCCGCTCCTGTTGTAGTAGAGAGTAGAGACACAAATTTGAGTAAAACTTGAACAACAAAATTAGGCAAGGTGTTTTCAGGAAACTGTCTTCAAAATAGATAATTTTCCCATTAGGATGCAAATGGCTTCATGAAAATTCTATCTCCAAGTTACAATGCCTATTACCCAAAATAATCAAGTCTTGTTTGCAGCTTGGTTGTCACAATACAATGTTATAGATTTACCAGGTGGATTGATAAAAGGAATAGTTCTTAAAAATTTCTTAAACTAAACAATTTCTTTACTTGCAATTGACATTGCAATATACTCTGATTCCATAGAAGATAAAGCAACACAATTTTGTGTATTGGATGACCAAGCAACAATTGCTCTACCCAAAGTGAACAACCAACCATTAGTAGATCTAGAGTTTGATCTATTGGATGCTCAATTTGCATCACTGTAACACTCAAGTGCAGAAGTTGTACATTTGTAATTCAATCCATAATTTATAATATTTTTCAAGTATCTCATACTCTACTTAACTCTTTCTAGTGCTGATCACTAAGGTTACTAGTGAATCTGCTTAATATGCCGATTGCACATGCAAGATTTGGTCTTATGTGATTCACAGCATACATGATTACTTTCAATAATCTTGGCATATTCTCCTTGATTTATTGTTGTTCCCTCATTTGGAACTAGTTTTACATGAGGGTCAATAGGTGTTTTAGAAGGTTTACAATCAAAATGATTGAACTTTCTTAACACATTTTCTATATAGTGAGATTGCATTAAGACAAACTCCCTTCCTCTTTTGATAACCTTGACCTCCAATATGACATCTGCAGGACTTAAGTTCTTCATGTCAAAAGCTTGCTCAAGAAACTCTTAGTTTCATCTATGCAATTTATATTAGTACCAAAAATAAGCAAGTCATCAACATAAAGAGTAATGAGTACTTTATATTTTGCAGTGACTTTAGTAAACACACAACTTTCTACTTTACTGCTCTTAAAACCAAATTCCTTAATTTCTTTTTAAAGTTCTTATACCATTGTCAAGGTACTTGTTTAAATCCATACAAAGATTTATTCAATTTACATATTTTATACTCATGATCTTTAACAATATAATCTTCAGGTTAATTGATGTAAATATATGCTCATGACCTTTAATAATATAACCTATATTCAATTTACATACTTTATGCTCATGACCTTTAACAATATAACCTTTAACAATATTTCTTAATCAGTGCCTTGATTAATGCAGAATCCATTGTGAACATATCAATCTTGAAATTGTTACAGTAGAGACATAGATCTGAGCAAAACTCGAACCAAACTGAATTAGGCAAGGCATTTCCACTCAAGATAGATAATTTCCCCACTAGGATGCAGATGGCTTCACAAAAATTCTATCTCTAGGATACAATGTCTATTATCCGAAATAATCAAGACTGCATTTCTTGATTACCTGAAGAATCAGAACTCAACCAGAAAATAAAGAGAAAGAAGGAATTCAGTACTTTGTTTGCACTAGAATTTTCTTATACTTTACTCTTCAGTATATAGGAATTTATATAGACACAAAAGGATGCTAAAACACCCTTTCAGTTATCCTGAAGAGTAATGACTCTTTTGAACCATTACCCCACATTAAACTGAATTTTTTAAACTGCAAGCAATTTCAATAACTGTTCCCCTTTATTCCTTCTCCTTTTTTAATAGTAAATTCCTTATATATGACCTCCCCCTAGATCTATTAACTCATCCAGTAACATTTCCAGTGATGCCCTATTCAAACATAATAGATAAAAGCAAGCTCCGAACAATGGCATTTCATGTGTAACCTCATTTATACCAATACATGAAGCACTAGGAAATATGATGCAAAAAAAAAAAGATCAGATTGATTATAGAAGAAACTTTAAAATTGGCCAGTTTTAAATCATAAAAATGTAACCTAATAGAACAGATTGTTGAACTATGCTTTCATAAACCTAGCACACTATATTGTGGAAATCCTCCTGAAAGAGGACTTTACTTTTGACATGTACATATATGCCATCTCACTAGTTTATATATCATTAATAATGTGATAGATAAATTTTAAATAAGAATGAATGATAATGGTAACTGAATTGGAGTTGTAAATGACCATGTAATCAAAGACATTGCAAGCTGCCAATCATTTAAAATTGAGTAGACAATAAAGGATCAACTAGGAGGAAATAGTCATAAACTAGAGATTTAATCATCAGTGGCAAATAAGACTGATTAGACCTCAATCACCAATATTTGAAGAATTAATAAGAGAGCAAATGATTGACACAGAAAAAGCAGCAGTTCAGACTGATGGTTATATCTGATTTAATTATTACATTTTTCAATTTCTTGTTAAATTTGTACTTTCTTTCCGTTTCAAAATTTCAAGCAACCACTGCTCTAGTGTGCTTACTCCTCCCTAATTCCAAAGAAATCAAAGCAAGATATCAGTCAAATATAATATTTATGATAATAATACCAAACTAGTAATAAATAGGTATTTATCTTCTCCTTCACTTAGCTCTCTTGAACCAACACATTGCATTGGCACAAAAAAAGAAGTTTGAATAAGAAAGATATATTGTTGATTGTCATCCTGTCAATGGCAAGCATGAAAGAACATGATCGGATGCACTCACAACTTTGCCCACCGAGAGCTGTACCACCAGAATTTGACTTGGTCATTCGATACGTTCCAGCAATTCTGTCCATTATAAGTCCAGCTAATTGGGACATCAAGGCTATAGGATCAATGCCTGAATCTATCAGCTCTCTAGACCTCTTTACTGTCTCAGCAGTATCTGATGACATGGCGATCTCTAGAAGCTCAAGCAATTTTTCACCTGGTACAACTCCGACCTGTAAGTTTTCATAATAAGAGGACATGTTTCCGGGGCAATAGAAATATAATTATTTATCTAAAAACACATGTATATTTGTTTGATTGTCTATATCAGAAATGTTCACAAAAAGAAAAAAAATGTTATTTTGATATGACTAGAACACTATATTTTTAGCTCAAGACAATCTGAGTAAGACAGTCTTCAATAACTCAAAAACATTCTTTCTGAAAGATGACATCAAGAGAGAAATGAAAAGGAACCAAAATTGTTTAGTAAAACGATACACAAGAAAAAAATTTAAGAAACTCAAATGAAAGCTTTTCTATGACAGTAGAAAAATCCTAGTGCAAAAATTAAAAACCTTAGAAATGAATTGTGTCATCAACCTTTATGTATTCTCTTTGCAAATTGAAAAATACAGATGCATTTTCCTGTGTGATAAATGCCTTCCAGGTACCAATAAATGTAGTTGATTTTCAAGGCTTCTAAGTGAGACAGGTATGAATATTTAAATGTTTAAAAATTAATAATATTAATTATTAAACATAAAGACTGTAAATAAAGAAAAATGCAAAAGAAACTCACTAAGTCAATTACAAGTGAACTAGTTATTCTTTTGCCAAGCAGACTCAACTGATCCAACATTATTTCTGCATCCCTAAGTGAACCATTTGAATTTAAAGCAATTAAATTAAGAGCATCCAATTCGACATCAAGATTTTCTTTTATAGAAAGCTTCTTCAACCGGCAGACTATATCAACATCTTTGACCTTCGAAAAGATGTACTTTTGACACCGTGACATAATAGAATGAGGCAAGCTGCCAGGTTCAATAGTTATGAATATGAAGACAATACGAGGCAGTGGTTCTTCAAGGAATTTCATGAACATGGACCAATTCTTTGAAGATAACAAGTGGCATTCATCAATGACAAATACTTTACACTGTGAAATTGTTTTAGCCAATGATAGACTTTTCAACAAATGTCTAACTTGATCTATGCTCATCTTATTTGTTGCATTCACTTCTTTCAGACTTGTTCCATTTCTACTAGAAAAAGCAGTGCATTCCCTACAAAACCAACATGGCTTGTTCTCTTCAATAGATAAACAGTTTAAAGCAGCAGCAAATATTTTTGCAGCTGAAGTTTTTCCTGTCCCGCGAGGGCCATGAAACAGGTAAGCAGGGGCTATTCTTCCCCTTGAGATGGCATTACCAAGTGACTGGATGACAATATTCTGCCCAATTATTTCCTGAAAAAACCTAGGCTGGTATTTTTGGCTTAAGGATCTTTGATCTACTATATCAAATGCAGCTCCTCCAGGCATATCTGTTTGCAGTCCCTCCTGGCTTTTACAGCTAGACCATCTCCTTCCATCCAAACGGCTTCTTGCCTCCAAATCAAGCTCCCCAAGTTTACTTGACAACTCATCACTAGTCGTATCCAGTGACAATTGGCCTATGTCACAGCTATTTGTCAGTAAAGGTAAACCTTGAGAAGATTTTGCCAGGTAACTTTGCTTGTGGCAACCAGATAATTTCTTTTTTAGGGAATGCTGGCTCCCACAGAGAATGCCACTGCCTCTCTTTTTTAGAGTATCTGACAGGGAAGGAGAACTAAGACCTCCAACTCCCATATCTTTAGTTCTCTTTGGCCAGTAGCAAGGAATGCCACATCTTTGAACCTTTGATAACTCTGGTTGATCCAGTTCATCAACATCAAAGGAAGCAACAGTTCCATTACAAGAACCAACAGTACTGGTGTCTCGGCCACCATATTTATAGTAAGAGCTAGTAGAAGCAGGAGTGCAAGATTGAGATGATAGCAATGTTCTACAAGTTCTATGGAATTTGGAGGAAGATAACCGGCTACCAAATCCAGATCCATACAATAAGGGTGAAGACGAGTGAGAAATATAACCATCTTGTTGGGTCAGCTCATGCACCAGTTGCTGCAAATCCTCAGAGTTGTAATCTTCACCATCATCAGATTGCTCACCTGAGTCAATGATTCCTAAAGAGCATGATGCTGTGCCCATTAGCTTTGATACAGTTGGATGCTTAGTCATCCCCCTAACTGAAATTGTTCTTCTGAATTCTCGGATATTTCTTCTAACTGGGTTTCCTGAATATGTACTTGTAACATTATGAAAATTTACAGGAATTCCAAGACAAGTATCACTCTTAGAATCTTCAATAAGAGAATTGCTTAAGGTAGTGTTGTCTTTTGGACTTCCCTTGACTAAGTCATCTCTGTCTTCCTCATCTAGTTTTCGCACTCTTTCAGTAGTATGATGCCTCAAATTGTAGAGATACCTATTTTGCCTTCCGTTTCTGCCTCTTAAAGATACATTGAGTGGTGAGCTATAGTTAATTTCTCCAATGAAGTTCTCCATCATTCCATTTCCATTTTTTACCTTAGAATTTGCAACAAATGACTTGGAACTCAAAGGGGACCTCCAAGATGAACAAGTTTCGGGGTCACGTAAGAAGCGTTCCCTTTGTAGAGCAGTAAGCTCCCTCTTTAAGTGAAGTTCACTTGGACCAACAGAAGTCTTCAACATTTTTTTCACAATCAAAGCTTCAATTGAAGCACAGAAGACCAAGTGATATAGTCAGAATGCACTGCACTTGGTCCCTAAGTTGTATTCAGCTGCATAACAAATCTACCAGAATCATCATTTTTAAACCATAACACAAGCTAAGCCATGCAAAATCACTGTATGAGAAATATTCTAGTGAGCGTAATGTGGCTACATAAACAAATGATCGCAATTAACGGGCAGCAATTAGTTTCTGTTAATCAAATGGAGATAATTCCTGCAAAACAATCGAAACTCAAATCAGACTGAAGATACAATTCATGAAATTTATGATCCACTGATTTGAACATCAAGATCAAATAAGTGCCACGAGCAGAGAGAATAAAAGCTATTGATGTAAAAATATCCTAAAATGCAACAAATGAACGTTTGAAGGATCAACTTCAATGTATATCCCAACTAAAAGTTTAATTTTGCAGCATTACTTTTGCTTCCAGCACTTTGAACCACCACTCCAGAAATGTTAGCTATGTATTTCAGAAGGATGACATTAACATGCAAAACCATAAGAAACCATCTTTACGGTTTCATTACACAGAAAAAGAGGTACCCAACAAGCATGCAAAACTATTACTAATTCTGTAACTTGTGACATTCGGCTCTCTCAATATGTGGAACATGTACACACCAGCAAATCATTTAGCATCTCAAAAACAGTTCCAGAATGCTTGTAAAAGAAAGCAACAAAAGATCAAAATAAACTGTTTTAGCCATAATATTCTAATAATCTACATAAGATGGACAAATTGGCTGAAATGAAGATTGTGGTAATAATTATCCACTGGTTGCTGTTAATCCATTATAAACAATTTCATTAACCAATAAGGACCCTGAACTTGCTACAAACTTCAATGTATTAGAAACTTAATCAAGGACAAAAAGAAATTGATAAGTACAAACATAAATGCTCAAATGATGGTTACAAATTTTAACAGTATCAATATGGAATTTCCAATTTGAGTACATTATGCATTATATTGTGCTCAGAAATTGTTGTGTTAGATTATAGAAATCGAGATGACAAGGAAAACACCTGTCAAAATGAATTTGTTTTAGTCACTTATTTAGCATCCCAAATAATCCTTGAATGGCTAAAATTATTTTATATCTTAGTGGTCTACAAGTAATAATTTTATGCCACACAAATTAACAGTGACTTCAAAGACAAAGTAAATTAACAGGAAGTGCATAAGACAATAAGGATAAATTAATATTTAAATAGGAAAACCATTCAAATGAAAAAATTGAAAGGATATGTGTAAGGATAGGGCCAAGTTAAGCACCCACAAGAGTCAACTTGGCCCGCTATACAAATCCGTACCAAGCAAACATTTGGTAGAGGTATAAAGGAGAAGAGAATTTGTTGAAGATGGACAAGGTTATTTTTCCACCTCAACATCTGTTTGTACTGTGTGAAGCTGGAAATTGCCAGCCACCCACCTACTTTTTTCCATTTTTAAGGATAAATAGATAAATCCATGTTAGAAACATGACATTTCTTTTCAATAAATGCAGATACACAGTATAAGATGATACCAACTTTCTCTGGTTATGTCCATTTGAGTTCCCTCAAAATGAGTGGAAAAGAATTAGAATAAGAGAAGGAGAGACTCCACGGCATCAACCTACCTAGACAATAGAATTACAGGTTCTTCAACTGGCAAATCAAGAGGGGGCAAATAGAAATACAGAAAGTCCATTTGCTACACCAAGAAAAACGATGAGGTAATGAAGTAATTAATACAGACATTAAACTACTGGGATGGTACTCTGAAAGGAAATGACCAACCCAGCTGTATTAACTACTTCTGGGGTAACATTGATAAATCAACTTAACCTGGAGGAGAATGTGACGAGCTCAAAAAAAAGCTCATGTAAAAGGAACCAATCAGTGAATGAAAGACAAAATGGTGTAGAAAACCATTAACAATAACCAAAGAACAAGAACTAAAAAAACATTGCAAGTTAGAACTAAACATCAACAAATTACCATCTCAAACTCTTAGATTTACGATGTCCCTAATCATTCTTCTTTTAGGCATAGAACTATAGAAATCATAAACATGCGTATAAGAAAGACTAAAGACACCAAGTAGATGAAAAATCAGCACCTAGATGGAATAATCAAAACAACAAATCAAGGTGAAGCATAGAAAGCTCATGTTAAGCGAAATGAAGCTGAAAAATCAACAACATGGGCTTGGTATCGAACCACTTCTCAGGACGAATAGCAGAAGTCCACCAAAAATAGAAGTGACGCGAAAGATATTCTATTTGGGAAAAAAAAAATATATCCAAACAATCGCACCTAAACAGCCAAAAGATTTGATCTTTTGGCACAGACACAAAAGGTTTCCTCGATCATATACCAAAAAAAGCGCGATCCCGAGATCCAGCATCAAACAAGTGTGTAAATCCACCTAAAATGGCGCACTGAAGGCGGCATTACTGGTGATCAAACCATCAACAGCTAGAAAAGTTCAAAAAGTGATCTTCAAACCTTCAGAGCAAGCAGGGAATTACACAGTGCGGTAGAGTGAGAGCTTCGGATGATCTGCGGAGAAGCGGAGACCTTCTGATCCAGCAGAAATTTACACCTTACACGGGAATCGATCCATACGAGACCCCAAAAGAAATCATCTTTTAGGGTTTGAAGAGGGGACCTTCCTACACTCCTCAAAATTAAAAAGGTTTCCCCCCAAACGCGGCAGGCGGCTCCATTTCCTTCATTGGCAGATGGCGTTGGGCGCCCTTTTCAAATTCATAAGACTCCTCCTCGTATATTTAATACTTTTTTAATCTTTTAAAAGGTATAATTTGAGAGTCTTTGGCACCAAATTTTGCCTTTTTATTTACTTTGCCACGATTTCCATATACCAATTTGTGTAAGAATTAAACAAAGGTAATAAAGAACAAAATGATAGAAACGAAATAATCAATTAGTTTCGTTCATGAAAAAATTAATCATAGTATTGATAAATAATAAAATAAAAAAATATCTAAGATGATATGAATATATTCAAAAGAGAAGTATAAATAGAGACATAATTAAATATTATGACACCAATTGGTATTAATAAAAGAAAACGTAGTTATAACTATAGATAGAGATTTGAATGCCTTCGATTCAAGTAAAAATACTTCCAAATCTTTGGAGCATGAATTCTCTTACGATCATTCACCATGTTATATATTTTTTTAACTCGTAATTTAATTATTGGTTCTAGTAGAATAACCTCCAATTATGTTCTAGTCGAACGAAATTACAATTTATAATATTAATACCTTCATAAAGCTTGATCTTTGAAATAAAAATTTTCTTTACAACAGATAAATTTAATATCCCGAAGGATTTTTTTTATTTATTTATGAAATTTTCCTTACAGAATAACTTTTCGATATAATTTCATATAATAAATATAATTGGAGCATCTATTATATTTTTAAATGTGCTGACCAATTTAACTAATAAAAACTTTGATTTGACAGATAGTGATGGATGATCATTTTTTTTCTTGCTATCGGTGAACAAAGAGGACAACAAAATTCCTTCTGGTTCTCAGGTCAAAGATCCAGAAAGCCATGGAAGTAGGAAACACAAACTAAAAACATACAAGATGAGGAAAAGAGAGAGATCTACATCTCTAACATTTGGAGAGTCAGGATAATTTAGTGTGAGAGGGGCTTCGAGATGGAGCCCAACAATAGAGGAGGAGGCCAGACACAAGAACTGCTGCTCCAGCAATGAAGCCTGTGGGTAGCGATGAAGCTGCTCCAATGTATGGCAATGGCAGTGTGAAGGCATAGATGGCCAGAGGAACTGAAAAAAGTGAATGCCAACCGTAAGTTTCAAAGCTGCACTTCACCATCGTGTCAAAGCATACAAGAAAGAAACAAAGCTCTGTTGAGCAACTTTTGTATTAGTTTTGCTCACATCATTGTTCGAATTATTTTCATGTGCAGTAAACAATGAGAACATTATAGATATGCATATCCAGGATATTTCTGTGCCTAAAAAAGAAATGGATGGTAATAACAGGAAAACAGGAATAGACATTGTTCAAGTTCTGAAGTAAATGGCAACAACAAGAACATAGATTTTTTAATACCATCTTTCTATCAAGTGTGTACCAATTTAGACTCACTGGTTGTACCAAAATAGAAATTAAAAATAGCAACCTGCTTTGTTCTAGGTTCATAACTGTAATCATTGAATTTGAATAATCCTCTGGCGTTAGGAAATAAGAAAGCTTCTTAAAATAAGGTCGACCAAAATGGATAATATACTTACTTAGCACCAAGGTCCAGATTTCATGATGGACCATCAGTATGTTTGTGCCAGTGTGAGCGTGGAGCAGCTTGCAAACACAAGGCTCTCATGCATCCCTAAGCTTTATGAAAAATGCCTTATAATTGGTTCGAAATGAACTCGAGTTAAACACTTACAGTGAAGGCACTTTGCAAAGAATTAGTTGACCTTCGCCAAGAATTTCTATAATTATTCGTATAACCATCCAAATCAATATTGTAGCTGAAGACTATTTCAAACAGACCATCCACAGACAAAACTATTATGTGAAGACTCAGCCAGTTTAAATACAACTAGTCATACAATCATCAACTAGATGATTAAGAAGATCCTATAGACTCTTAATTATTACTTGCTTTTGTCCATCTATTTGTGGATAATATGGATGAATTTGAGACTTCAACATCAATGCTATGATTTCATAAAAGAACTGGATAAACATTACATCCCTGGAAGTGACAATGTTGATGAGCAACTCATCAGATCAAACTATATCCTTACAAAGCTTAACCACACTGGAAGCATTGGCAGTATCACTATAGGGTTAAAATGAACCATTTTTGAAAACTTATCAACCACAGCTAAGAAAGACTTGTGCTACGTGCCTGAAGAAATCCCTATACAAGATCCATGCTGAAGTCATGCCATTTAATGGGCCATTGGTCACTGTATAACCCTGTGTTTCCTTTCCTACCCTTGGACAAGAGCTGCTCCCCCAGCATGCAATTTAAAGTCATAAAAAGGGAAGAGGTCGGCAAACACAATCAACTTCCTCACAAAAAAAATATGTATTTTTTATCTCATGCATGACATGGTGGTGAGGCCTTTTTTAACCAAAGAATTATAATTTTGTCATGATCCTGAATAGTTTGAATGCTAGCTACCTCTAGTTGCACCAAGCTGCAGTAGGCGCCCATGTTGGTCTTCGGCACCCAACTTATAAGGTTAGTACATTGACCTTCCCAGATGCCACATTAGCATAAGCCTCAAGAACTAGGTTCATCCTTTTTCAAAATTTTACGTTGTCATCAGAAGAATATGTTGCCATGTCATGATATGTTTCATACCGTGTCATGTGCCTTCGCAAGATTTTGTGATGAAAGTGTTTTTGAGTTGCCTGGTCACATAGGAACCCCTTCATACCATAGTTATGTTGTAAGATCATCCACTCCTATCACTATTTCTAACTTTAATGGCCATGGTTAGGTCGTATGATTTTCCACATTCCAACAAAATTCCTACATTTTTTTAGTGCAATCATGGTGCCCCATGTCAATCTTTTCAACTTGCAAGCTTGGGATAAATAAGCTACTTACCCTAGTTTTTGTTGGATGTCTAGTTCTTCCATGTAGGTTAGTGAACGAATGTCACATGACTTGACTTGCATAAGCTAAGTTCATAATAATGTGACATCATGCTAGACAACAAAAAGGATAGATAAGGAGAGAAACTAGTATTTATCTCAACTAGAGATGTCATGAAAAAGAAACATATGGGGTTTGAGATTAATTATTAAATCCCATGTGTACTCTTTTCAAATATTTTTTCCTTTTAACTTTGTAGTACCAAATTCTTGACTACAATAGCAGCTAGAGACATCAGTGTCATAAATTCTTCAAAGCTGCATCCAAGTTTAACATTTTCTTATATGAATATCATAATTTAACAATATCATTTTGAAATATGATAAATGTTTATGTTCATAAAAATTGTATCCTGGTTTTTCTTGACTAATTTTTAATATGAATGATGCAACATAGGAGGATATTTTGCTTGCCAGTGATGGATAGTTGGATCTTATACATAGCATGAGGAATTGATAGTGGTAGGTGGTTCTGCAAAGTCCATATGATCTAAATTGTGTTTTACATAGAGAATTATGTGAGTAGCATACATGGTGGCATACTTGATATTTTAATTTTATTTCTTGATGTTCTCAGTTAGATGTTTTTTGTTCAAATCAAGGTTCGCAATTTCGTACCATATTGAAGTATCAAGCTCAGCTCGGTACGGAACGGTATGAGTATACCAAGCGAGTATGCTCTGGTGTACCGCTAGATATATATAATAATAATAATAATAAGTTTAAAAAATAAAAAAGGGTGATCTCGTCGAGGCAACGTCGCCTCGTTTCTTCTCCTGGCACGGATGAGGAGAAGTCGCCAAAGGCACCGAGGTCTCGTCGCCTCAGATGAGGAGACGACATCTCATTTATGGCGTCCGACGAGAGAGGGCGGTGACGAATCAGGATCGTCGAGGGAGAGCAGCGCTAGATCTCTAGGTTCTCCCTCTTCTTCCTTCTCCCTCGGCCAATACTGCCCTGTAGCGGGCAGCAACGATCGAAATCGACCGTCACCAATCGATTTCGCATGGTAACAAGGCAGAAATAGCCCCAATCGATGGTTCCGCCTAGTAGCGGGCAGTCTACATACTGGTCTGCTGGCGGACCGGTACGTACCACCCGGTACGAGCAGTATCATTGGAAATTAAAAACCTTGGTTCAAATTATTGAAGTTAGAATGGAACTATTAAAACTTAAACTCTTTAAGTTCTACAGAGCATGTAAAAGAGCTTACTAATCATACCTTGAAGGTAAAAGCTTTTACCACTTGATATAGAAAAGATACGTTTAACTCATCTTGTTTTTATGAATCAATGTCTGAAAGCACACTTGACTTGACTTAAATGCTTTCTTAATTTCTTGTTAATCAAACAAGCAGTGTCTTGAAAACTTGACTGCTTAGCATTCATAAAATGTGCCATTATGTAGATGGTAAATCTATGTTGAGACAGTATTCAATTTGCAGATGCTAAATTTATGCACTAGACTTGGAACTTTGCTGGTCTCTGGATACAACTCCTTTGTGGGACATGTACAATGAAGTTAAATTTCATCAAGTCACAACCTAATAGTGTAAAATGTTGTTAAAGAAACAGCTATTCATGTGAGATTTTCTATAGGACAACCATTAAAAGCAAAAAGGGATACAAGAACACCATTAGATATGAAACTAAGGACATCTTTTAATAAACTAACTGCAAACATATAATATTGATAAGAAAGATAGAAATGAACCTGCAAAAGTGGATGCAAGACAAGAGACTACTGCCGAAGAAATCTTCAGAAGATGTAGCAATGATATGTTAAAGGCCATGTTAACAATCACAAACAATACTGGTAAAATTGGTGCACCCTCACATCCTGTCATAAGCTAAGAGTTATTGTCAAAATAATTAACTAACTGAACACAGTTCACTAGTGAGATAGATGGACAGTACATACATAAATTCTTCCTTGCTTGTACTGTAGAAAGAAAAATATCATGGGATAATGGTACATACAAAATTAACATAAGACATGAATACATATACATATTTATGTGTGTGTGTGTGTGTGTATATATATATATATATATATATATATATATATATATATATATATATATATATATATATATATATATATATATATATATATATATATATATATAATCCAAGGCAACATGTAATCAATCAAAATGAAAAATGCTGGAACCCTATATGAAAAGTTATAATATGAATTCTCCACTCTTGGAGGTATGTCTTGAAGTAATAAATAGCTAATAGCATGTTTAGACCCATTTTTAATATCCCAGAATACTTGGAATTGCAACTACCATTCTGACAGGACTCTTGATAGTTAACAATGCACCCTATACTATCTATCTTGGTTTGAAAGATAACCTTCTCAATCTTTCAGCCTGGAACTCATGTTTTTTTTCTATAGAATATTAATGCTTTGCTTGTTCTTCTTCCAAGAGTGTCCTTTTTGGAAAACAAATGCACATTGATTTTTTGCATTTGATTATCTACCTATTTGAAACCGGCAATATACATTTGCCTTATTATTTATACCCACAATCAAGGTTTAAAAATTAGGGTGTTTGATTTTTTATTATGATATTTTTCCTATTACAAGGGTTTTAGAAAAGAAAATTTAGGAATAAATACATATCCAATAAGGCTAAGAACAAAGATTGAAGGAATTAAAGGCAAATTAATAAATTTAGAAGGCTGACTTTGATGCAAATAGGAAACTAAAGCTTGTAGGAGTCTAGCTGAAGAAAATTATCATTGGTTATTCACTTCCAACCATAGAGATGCAAGAAAAATAATGATATTTCATGAATTCATAAAAAATTAACAAAGATATGCAGAATACAAAGGGAAACCAGCAACTATTATGAAACTACAGAAGATTATTGAAGCAAAGGGAAGGAACACGAGGAGAAGAGGAAGAAGCAATGCAGTACAAACATAATCATAGTTCGAATTAATGCAAGCACCAAAGCACCTCCAACTACCACCTAAACACAGCCACTAGGAATTGGAGGAAAAATAAAAGAGATGGCAAAAGAAGAATATTGGAATGAAAAAAAGAAACAAGAAAAATGAAAACAGGATGAAAGAAGAAAGATGAAGGAGATTCCAGGACTTGGCTACCACTACACTCTAACAATTGAAACAACCAGGGCAGAATGGCAACTTCAAGGGGGTAATAGAATGTCAAATGACATAGAATGGTAATATGGAAATTCTTGAAAGTGTGTCTAGAACAGTGAAATGTGATTGGATCCAGGAGAACAAGGAATCCGGTGCCAACCTATATTAGGCAGTAAGCTTATTGTACCAATTTTTTATTTGTCAATTGTCAATTATTTTTCCTTTTTGTTTTCTATTTCTTTCTCTCTCTCACTGTGCTCTCTCTCCTTTTAATTCTCTCAAGCATTCTCTCTCTCCTCTTGCTGCCCTTCTTCTCCATGTTATCACATGCATTCTCTCGCTACACCCTGCTGCATTGGTGCCACCTCCCCACTAGTCTGAGTCGCCACCTCCTCCAATACGCCTCTTCCTCCTCCTCATCTTCTTCTTCGTCACCTCCTCCTCCACCCATCTTCTCTCCCTTTATCTTGCTGGTAGCGATCTGTACTGGTGTAATACCAATCTGGCTGCCAACCCCATCTAGGCACAGGACCAAGATCCTAAACCTTGGCATGAAGCTTTAACCAGGACATGGTCACATTGACGCAATCATTACTCTTCAGCCCCAACCTCGTGTCCTTTGAAAAAATAATACAAACAACACTCTTGATAGAACGAGATCTAAGAAGTCTACATGCATCTTTATTGGCAAAGACAAGAACCAAACAATAAAAAGTTCAGAAGTTGATTCCAGTTATGTATCTCAAACATTTGAGCTGACTATAGCCAGTTATGACACAAGACATTGCATAAGACAGACTTTAATAAACTTATGCTTTACTGTTTACGTGACTAGGAGTTTATTCTGGGAAAAATGAAACTGCTTCATGACGTAATAGCAGAAAAATACAATTGATATACCTTTTGACAGTGAACCAATATTTAAGAAGCAGGCTGTTCCATCCCTAATGTATGAGGGCAACTGACTGAAATGAATGCCCCATAGCTTTGACAAAAACGGCATTAAAATGCATATAAACAGTGCCTGCATCATATGGTCATAAGATGTGTGTATAACCTTTGGGAAAAAAAATTAATCAAAAGTTGAATCTTACTTGAAAAGCAGATCCAAATGAGTTCACTACAAAAAGATCAACCGAACCTCCCTGGCATATGAAGAATCAACATTTCCATCAAGAAGTTACCATTAAAATACACTAAAAGAATAATTAGAATATCTTTTGGATCAGAATTAATGTCATCTTAGTGCAAATAAAATATAATGTTCCCAGTAAATGAACCTTTAGTTTCTTAGCAGCATCCAAGAATATCATCTCCTGCATGTACAAAAACACCAAATTATTATACACTTCTTTCATTGATAAGTTTGTGACATTCTACCAGAAAATGTGATACCTTCAAAATGGTGTCAGCAGCTTGAAATAAAAATGATGTTATCATGAGAAGTGACCAAAATATTCCAGCATTTTTCAATGACATGCCAGCAACTGACCCACTGCAAAAAACAATCAGATTTTGTTGGCTTATACTGTTAAATACAAGACTTATCTATTGAAAGGAAAAAATCTACCAAAATGGAAGGACTAAAGATGAATCATGATTTTTTAGTACCACAATTATTTTAGAATTATCATCACATTTAAATACAGAGGCCTGTAACATAATGTATTTCATTAAATAATATTGATCATCGCTTATGGGCAATATAATTGTACCTAGCTTCATTCAAGTCAATTATAATAAAAATCCTCAGAAAGCTGCTTGAAACCATGAAATGGTTTTGATGAATAATCTTGATACCATTATAATATAGTAGTAATTTTTATACCATATACTGAGATTTTAATAATCATCCTCAAATGCACCATTAGAGTGAGAACAATATAACTAGCCCAGGAGATCCCTAGAACACTATTGTAATTCTATCATTTTGCATGGAACTACTTTGAGCTTTTTGATAACGGTCATGCGGCAGCGAAACCTCGTATCAATATGTTATTTCATAGATATTTCATCTAAATTCATAAGCATCTTTAATTTTTAGTCCTAAAGATAGGTATTCTACTTTCTTTCATAAGATTTTTGAATGGGCTATTTGATTTGGAAATCTTGACGAAAGATATGTCATTCATAGTAAGACTTGGAAGATACGGTCTATTTAATTTGAAACTTGCAAACACAGTTCTTTCACAAATCACAAGAGAGAAATATATGAAACTTGCATAGAAGACTACTATCCCAAAATCACCAATCAACCTCAAACCCAACCATTAGACCTCCATTTTAAGGCCATAAAGGGACATACAATGTATATGTTAATCTCCATGTGTTTTTGTATGTAAAAATGATTGTTGTGCTCCTCTCAAGTAGCATAAGACAATCAAATACTATCCAATCATACAAATCATATATGAAATCATACTAATAATTAATTATAATATATTTTATGCCATCTTGTACCCATTTCTTTTGTCATAATATTTATATCTTGTCATGTTTACGTCCCATGCCCTTGTCCATGCATTGTAAATCTTCATTTAATTTCAAATAAAACATCAAAACAATTGTCTTTAATATCTATATGATAAAGATACCTTGTCACAGTGATTACTACTCCAACCATCACAAGCAAGCACCCTAGTATTTGGTTGAAACGATATCGCCTCTTAAGAAATATAACTGAAAAAAGAAGCTGCCAAACAAGAAATGTCTGCAAAACGAGATTTACAACATGTTATTTGATTTGGACTAATTCATCAATGCATCATGAAAATAAATATATCAGTCAAGTCTATTACCTGAGATAGCACTGGAATCGATGCCCCAGAAAGAACAGCTACTCTAACAAAAATCAAACCAACAACATATATTAGTGTAGCCTCTATGAGTCAATTCCTTGAATGCAGATTCCATTTAGTAATAATATCTAAAATATAAGGACTGAGAAGCCTATTATGTAAGAAACAAAGAGGCAGTCTAAATAGTAACATCAATATAAGGGTATCAGAATATTGTACACAAAAAATAATAGAATGATAGAGTAGGTACAATGTTGAAGTTACCAGCTGTATCACATGCTTTAACATAAAATACTTAAATTTCTGGCATAACATTTGAAAAAATCATGTGTATAATTCGGGCATTCAACCACTTGTTTGACTTATCTAAATTAAAGGTACATAAGAATATAAGATCACAGAGACATGTGTTCATGATAGTAAATTTCTCCTTTGTTTACTATTATATATAGTTTCATACAGTTCATGAAATTAGTAAGATGAATTTATTCTGATGTTTGTACGAGTGCAATGTGTAACTAAAGAGATTACACTTTTTAGTATAGTCAGGTTAATATACTTCCTTGAACAAAAATTTTCTACTAGAGAAAAGTACAGGAAGCAAAGAACCAACCTGTATCTGATTAAAAGATGAGATGACATTATGGATAAGTTGGCATGCTAATAGCCATCAGATAGTGAATTTTCTAGAGTGTGCACCACATGTGCCTAGTTCAGTCATCTTTTGTTGTTGGGTGCCCATTAGACTAAAAAATGTTAATGCAAATTAGAATCACAGGAAGGATCCTGAGAATCAGGACTTATGAAGAGTATGAATCAGAGCATTCAGTTTTGCAAAGATACTCCAGTCCCTCATTTCATTGGAATATTTCATAAGTAATCTATACAAGTGAATTTCCATCCTGTAACATGCTCACCATACTAACTACTACAAAGACATTATAAGTCAATTGACAACTGCAGATACTGAGAAAGTATTTCAAGAAATCAGAGAGAAAATAATTGATATCTAGCACCAAGTACTTGTCTAATTCTAATGATGCACACAGTAACAGGTTTAACAGATATATCGCTTGACAAGATAAGCTGCAATAGGTAGTAATTCTCATATGCTAGCATACCTCCTGCTGCCATTCCTGATGCTGCTGCCAAAGCCTCTAGAAGTCCCACAGCCAAAAATGGGGTCTTCGGTAGAGATAGCATCTCATCGGTGACAATGCCAGTATGATAACGAATGCAAAGGATAGAAAAGTACACCACCAAGTATCTGATCAAAAGGATGACTCATCGGTTGATCAATAACAACATATAGCTCATTATGTAAACTAGAGTAGCGAAAAAAAAAAAAAGAATTTTAGGTCAAATGACATCTAACCAGGGACATGTAGATTCCTAGACATGATTTCAGAATACCATAATGTTTCGACAATGGTGTACTGGTTTGATATCAAATTGATAGATCAGTGTGCCAAAAGTATTACTGGGTGCTACTACATGAAAGAAATTTTTTGTACTCTTTATTGGGGTACAAAAGCAAATTGAACATTGGTCCGAGAATATTTTAGTACCAGTACCAGTCTAGAATTCCAAAGCCTGTTCCACTATACATATTAATACTACTAAGGGATATAACAAACCAAGTTAATTTAACAATAGTGTGATATATACCACTAATATACAAGATGATGTTAACAAAGAAGAGTATTTCCACTAATACACTAATATGTGCCTTACTCAGTGAGGCCCCGCACACATTTCTGCCTTCTGCCCTATCTCTTACATGGGAAGGAGCCCTAGGGCTAGGATCTCCAATGGTGTCTACAGCCTGTATCGAGCAACAGAGTACGTATCTGAACCAGAACCACCCGACCCATTTGCCCTCCTCATCGGCCCCAGGACCGTATGCGGCTACCGAGCGTAAAAAACAAAAGGGGATCGTTGCACGAATCTCAACGTCACGCCCACATGCTGAAAGCAACTGAGACAGCTACCCCCGACTCGGCCGGCCATCATTGGCACGTGCGAACAATAATCGCGCATCGACTGCCACCGCTCACTTCCCAACCCAAAATAACTGACAGCGAGCGAACCCGACGGCGAAAACGCCGAGTGAAAGCAAGATCAAGGGAGGAGATTGCGAAAGGTTCGCCTACCCGAACGTGGTGAATTGGGCGAGGAAGAACGGATACTCCTTGAGCGGGACGAGCGCAAGCTTTTGGAGCACTCGATTGCCGGTCCCCAAGACCACCGTGACCGCCGCTGCCGCCAACACCTCCGCCGCCCTGCTCCGCCGCCCCTCCACCTCCACTTCGCCGATCATCTCCCCCATGGCGCTGAGGCACATAACCGCCGGAGATCCCTTCCCCCGGCGCGTCACTCGGCCGCCAAGGGAACGGTCGACGGCCGGTTCTGGAGTCCACGACACGCTCGTCGATCGGAGAGCGCGGGTGATCCCATCGCTCGATGCAGAGCGGACGGACACAGGTCGGAGATGTGGCCGCCGGAAAGAGAGATCGGATGGTGGGGAGATCGAGGTGTTGAGGATCCGACGATAGCATGTAGACATCGCCGATCTGGGAATTGGGTCGAGAGGGAGGGAGGCGGAGGGGGAGGGCGAGGGAGAACTGTCCACCCCGGTCTCCTCGAACGCACTTTTATCTCGGTCCGATGGTGACCGTAAAAAGTCTGAAGACGACGCCCCCTTCTGTCGCGGTGCGGTGTTGCGCGGATCGGAAGTTTCTTGTCGGAGCAGCGAACAGGCGCTGAAGGAGCGTGACAGCGACACGGCATAAAAGCACGTGGGTGACGGCACTTCAAGAGACACGTGTGGATTGTCGGTTCGTCGGCGAGGAGGAAGAGAATTCGCCACCGTCACGTCGGGCTTAATGCGACGTGGAATTGCCGCGTTGGAATGCTCAAAGGAAAGGCCGGTCAGATTCGGGACGCCTCCCATCGCTGAAAGGTCGAGCGCGGGTGCGGCTCCGTGGACAAGAAGCGGTGGGCACGGCAGGGCTGCCTTCGGACTTGGGTGGTGGGGATTGCAAGCAAATGTCGTTTGTGATTTGTCTTGGCAAGAAAAAGAACCTCAAATCTTTTGTGTTTCTCCGATTAAATCTTTTTTATTTTCCCAGAATGATCAAAAAAGAAAACTCAAGGTTTCATTAGTTTGGAATCTAACCACACTTAATTATCAATTTTTATTGTAGATTATAGGTTTTATACGATAATTCATGTGGGGATTTGAGTGGATGAGTATTGTGAAGGTTTGACACATTTAAAAATAAAGAAGGACAAAAATTCTTATAAAAAATCTTAATATAATAAATTCGTATCGATGATGATTATTTAATATAATATTATTGAGAAAGTGAGAGAGTTGAAGAATCTAAGACTGAGTCAAAAATGCACACGGAAAGATACATGTATTTGGGTTCATCTAGTCAATGAATCGAAACACTATAAGCAATAAAAATATTATAATTGAATTTTAATTGGTTTAAAACCCCACCAATCTTAATTATTGACTTTACTATATTAAAGTGTGAGTTGTTTTAAATGAAGATTAGGAATATATTAGCATATTTCGAAATAAACGATAACAAAATATTTATTTTTCTCATTTAATCTTAAATTTAGATCTATATATTTAAAATAAATCTTAATCATCTGTCCTTATTGTGTTTCAAGCTAAAGGTTTTGTTTGTTTTATAGTGTCATATCTGTCTTGAGACTATAACCGTTGTTTCCTAATTTAGAAAGTGATTAAGTGGTGCCTCGGATACCTTTTTTGTTTTAGGCAACTGTATTAGGTAATGTTTTGGTCATTATGATCACATTAAACACTTTGGAATATATCTTGTTTTAGGTTAACACTCATGCATAAAAGGGCTGTTTTGAGTGTATCAGGTGGTTTAATAAAACTGGTGAAGTAGTAAATTAGTAAGTGGGTTTTCTTTCAGAACACTTAGAGAAAAAAATTATCAATCAAAAAAAAAAAAAATATATATATATATATATATATATAATGACTTAATTGACATCGGGAGGATAAAACTTACCTGAGCTATATATCCTATTTCAAAAAGAATAATTACGGACTATCCCCTGTACGAATATTTTATAAAATATTTAACCTTTTTATTTAGTATAAAAGTTATTTTCAATATAACAATCGATACCATATATTTTTTACTATTTAGACCCATCATCTTAAAATTAATTTGAGCATCATAAAGATCGAGTCGAGAAACTCATATAAAATCATAATTTTTTGCGGATTATCTCATGACACACGAGCGCTTTCATCTTGAATCTCGAAAAAATTTTAGACATATCGATGACATCTCTTTCTTCTGGCAATTGTGGATCCGAACTATATTGAGTTGAGTAGGACGTTACATTTAAGAATTAAATTAATATTTATATAATTAGGATTATAAAAAGGCCATATCATCATCAAAATCAACATGCGAGCTATTTTTCTATTAATGCATGCACTAGTTTATATCTCTGCCATGATTATAATTATAAAGAATTCCATTGTCGATGTTGGTCGGAGCCAAAATCGTTGTAGGCTAAGTTTATCCAATTACTATCATGCTACATTGAATAATAATAATCGTGTTATGAATTGTAGTAGTTTTAAGTAACTGTAATTTAAAAAAGCAATAATTATTGAATTTTAAATACATCATTTTTAACTTCAAGTTTTAACTATATTTTTTAAAAACCATAATTATAATTATCTTATATACGACGATCAATTTTATAAGAAGGAAAAGACAAACATAAGAGTATCAAATATATTTACTATAACCATCATTTATTCTTTCTATTACACCCTTCTTCCATCTCTTTCTTTGATTCCAATAAATTGTTGAGTTCTTCGAGCGTCCTCAAATTATTTGAAGAAACACTACAGTAAAATATATTTTTTTCTTGTGATTCTTACCTATATATATTACTATGAACTATTGCGTCAGGAACTATGGCAATAAGTGCCACCGTGAAAAGATGAATTTACATTTTTAAGTAAATATTTACATGTAACTCAACCATAATAATAAATTATTGGACTAATTAAATATTACCCACTTAGTAGTTACACTTAGCATTTTAATTCTTAAGAAACTTGTAGATTTATTTATCATAATATCATCGATTTTACTAATAAAAATATAAATATTAATATTAAAAAAATAATTTTAATAATTCGATTTATAATGGCGGACGATGTCGTTGGAAACTACGAGTGATTGTTGTAGATGAAAAAAAAGATGAGGTCGCTCTGCATCTATATCAACGCTGATGTAAGTATTGAGCGGCATTGAACTATATTTGTGTCGATGTCAATGCAGTTGTTGAATGACATTGCTTGACATCTACATTAGTGGCCCTTTTGCCACTCAACAATTACATCGATATCGATCTAGATACAAAGTGATCCTCACTTCTTACCGTCATTCTTCTTATTCACAATAGTTACTCATGATTCTCTAATGGTATCATCGTTTGCCACCATTGATGTCGTCCGTTATCACTAACTAAAATATTAAAATTATATATTTTTACCTTTTATTTTTATATTTTATTAGTAAAATCGATCGTATTACGATAAATGAACTTAGATGTTTCACTTTCATAACTATAAATATACTAATATAAATTTTAAAATATAAAGACCAATATAATATACATAAAATAATTAATTAAGGAGCAACATGTAATTAGCTCTAAATTATTTATCCTAACAATCAATAACAACAATAATAGATCATGCTAACCATAGTAATAAATCATACTTATCTTGCATAAACAATCACAGTAATAAATATAAAATAATTATGTTTTATAATAAAAATAATTATATTTTATGTCATGAATGACAACCACAATAATAAATTATATAGTATATAAGATGGTTTTTTTTATGATTATACTTTACAACCGCTGGGATACATCACAATAATTTCACAAAAGACTATCAGATTCATTTATCAACAATAGCATTTATATAAAAAAATTAATATTTAAGCATAGCCAACTTCAAATACAAAATTCCAAAAACACTTCACATAAGTTTGTCATAACATAATGTGATCAACATTTTAATACATTTTACAAAAAAAAATTCTCCATATGGGAAAGTCCAAAATAGAGTGGAAAAAGAGAACTTCAAAGAATTATTTTGTAATTCACACTGAAAAAGTGAACTATTGAAAGGATCAGCAAGCAAAAATGCCATTCATGATCTCGGCAAATATGCCTCCAAAGACTTTAGGTAAAAGTACTTTTTCAGGTTAAAAATATTTAGTAAATTGCTTCGAACTAATTCTCAGAGAAAGTGGAATTCAAATTACCAAAACATTTTTCTCTTATTTCTATTTCTTAATAAAAATATTCATCAGAAAATAATGTGTTCCTCTTCATAATAACAATAAAGATTCTTGTCCATCAATAAAAGAACATACACTAGAAACCAATGTGGGACAGCTGGCGCCCAGTTATTTGTCATCGACATCCTCATTAACTAAGGAATAATGAATAATTAAACCTGTATTAGCGATAATTACAAAGTGCGAATTAGAATTATAGGTTTTGTAGGTTTAGAATTATATATAATAATATTTAATTTTATTCTCCCATTTTTTGCCTGCCTTGGCTAAATTGTTTTGGCCTCTGCTTTCCTGCTGCTGTATTGCTCATCCGTCACGGCCGTCTAAAGCCCCATCCGGTTCCTCGTCTTCCATCTCGATGATGGGTTACCTCTCGTGCCGTGCTGACTCCTCCGTCGCCACCTGCCGCTCTATCTCCTCCTCCGACGTAAGCTCCCACAAGCCCCTCCGAAAGAAGAAGCACAGCACCAACAACCTCACAAATTTGTCGGCACCGAAAGAAGAAGCCGGCGACTTCGCCCACCACCCCGGTATCCGCCACTTCACCTACCGAGAGCTCGAGTCGGCCACGGGCAACTTCTCTGACGACGTCCTCCTCGGCCGCGGCAGCCATGGCGCCGTCTACAAGGCGGTCCTCCGCGGCGGGCGCCAGGTCGCGGTCAAGCGCCCCTCCCGCCGTCCCCACCATCTCTGCTCCCCCTTGCCGGCGGCTTCCGTCGCCGCGGCCACTGCTCGCGACGAGGTCGAGAACGAGATCGAGATCCTCGCCGGCATCCGCAGCCCCCGCCTCGTCAACCTCATCGGCTTCACCCCCTCCGCCTCCGATCGGAAAGAGCGGCTTCTGGTGGTGGAGTTCATGCCCAACGGCACGCTCTACGACCTCCTCCACTCCAATCCACGCCCGCCTGGATGGGCTCGCCGCATCCGGCTTGCCCTCCAGACTGCCAAAGCCCTTCTCACCCTCCACTCCGTGCAGCCGCCCGTCATCCACCGCGACGTCAAGTCGGCAAATATACTGCTCGATCATAGCTTCAACGCTCGGCTGGGGGACTTCGGTCTCGCCCTCCGCGACGATGAGGATACCAAATTCCCCTCCGCCCGCTCCACGCCTCCCGCAGGCACGCTTGGCTACCTCGACCCCTCTTACGTCACGCCTGAGAACCTGAGCACCAAGACGGACGTATTTAGCTTCGGGATCTTACTTCTGGAGATCATGAGCGGCCGGAAGGCAATCGATGTTGCCCACTCCCCGCCGTCGGTCGTGGAGTGGGCTGTCCCCTTGTTGAGAAAGGGGAAGGTCTCGACGCTTTTTGATCCAAGGATTGGGCCGCCCAAGGACCCAGTGGCGAGGAGGCAGCTTGCGGCACTGGCTGCCAGCTGCGTGCGGTCATACAAGGAAATGCGGCCATCCATGGAGGAGGTCGTGGAGCAACTCAATGTGTTGAGCAAGACAGTGCTGTCGAGAGCTTGGAATGGGCTCTCGGTCGGAAACCCATGCTCGGTGGTTGACGTGGAGAGGCCCTTGACGAAGCTGAATTCTACTAGTATCAATCGGGGCTGGAGTCCAGCTTCAGATTCGAGGTTTCATCGAGAGGATGAGCCACTTGACAAGGATCGAGACATGGCTGTTAATGTGAAGAAGCCCCCTTTGATTATAAAGGAAACTCATTCTTCGAGGAACGCAAGGAGGGTGCCCTTGGAGGACACAAGAGGAAGTACAAATCTGTTGGATCTCATGGCTCAGCCTGATCGAGAGCTAATTAAAACGTTGGCAGCTGGTGTGACTAGTAACAATAGTCCTACTATCAGCAGGGCAAGGACTCTGCGAGTCATTCATGATTTCCATGGCAGTGATGCAATTTTGCAATTGAGGAGGAATGGATCTTTGACAAAGGAGCCATTGAAATCATTTTCGAGATTTAATGAGATTGATACTATTAATGAGAAGGCTCATGATTGAAGCAGAGATCTCCTATGACCACCACTTGGGTTTGTTATGGTTTATTTATGCCATTGTCAAATGAACAGTTTTCTTTTTCTAGGGTGAAACAAATTATTATTTCTGTTGTAACTTATCTATTGTTGCATAGAGTAGGAATTATTCTTTTGTATGTGCATGGTACTTGGTGGTTTTCCCTTCTGCAGATCTTGCTAATTTAGTTTATTATGCATGATATAATTTCATAATGGAAATTTCTTTTGTAGTTGTTTATAATTTGGCTAGTTATGTTACCTATAACTATCATTCTTGTTGACTGTAGCTAATTCATGCATTTCTTGAGTAGAAGTGGAAATATTTCTTTTGGTTTCTTCTTTAAGTACATGGAATTAACCCATTTTAATTTGACTTGAATTTAGCATCATGCTTTTCTCTCTGTGCTCATGATCTATATACATTGCCAGACTTACCTTCCAGGCTTCTATGACCATATGATTCCAATGGCTCATAGTTACATCGAAACCTTTAGAATTCTCAAGGTTGATCTTTTTAATTTCTTGATTTGGTACTTAGAGTGATCTTTGTTTGTTTATGAACCTTTTTTATCATTGAGTAAACAGATTGATAGTTTCTATTGATGGCATGATATGATTTGATCCACTTTGAGAGAGAGAAATTAAGCTAATTGAACTAGATATCTGGTGTATAAAGAAATATAACAATCATCCAATATGCCTCTTTGGTTTACGGTGTTCATATTTATAGGTTACTGGTGCCTTGATACCTACTTAACAAAGGTTACATTAATTTCCTGAAATATTTTATCATATCAATAGCCGTAACTTGTTAAAATAGGTCTTCTAACTAGACATTTTGCTGTTAAGGACTGGAATCAATCACCTAATTCCTCCATTCACTGCTGCTGCTGAAGCATAGTTTTTTTGGCCCTTTCAAGACCTGTTCTGTTCTTTTTTTTCTTCTTGTGACCATGACAAGTGAGCCACAGGGCTAGGTGAATCATATATATATATTTTTATGAAAGTGGTTGCCAATCGCCACAAATCTGGTTGCTCTTTTCTTTGGTGGGTTGGAGGCTTGCCAATCTCTAACTTGAGCCAATCTACTTAATATAAAACCAAGTCCAGTTGCTGCCTTTGGCCTTTGTATGACTTTGATGCCTAACAGGACTTCTTCCTTTGCATGTGTCATGAAGGTTTCAGACCAGTTTTGAGCACTCATACTACAACTAGGGTTCATTCCATATGAAATCCTCTGCACCATAGGATCAGACCATGTTTGCCTAATGAATCCTAATTATTTTTCGGTTCAATCTTAAACAAGATGTCTGGGTCATGGGTCAGTGTCTCTTGAGTCCAGTTTAAATTAGGTCTCTGCAAGCACTGAGTTGGGTGCCACATGCCCATCCAAGGACACCATAGTGGCAAGCACTTGTTGCAAGTGTCCTAGGGGCTAATTACGAATTCTCCCTTGTAATTAGTTGTCTTTAGCATTCTAGTCCTTATATTTTCAAAAGTTATATTGGGATCCCTATATTTATGAAAGTGAAACATTTAATCCCGTTTCTCTTCAGGCGGTCAACTTTGCTGACAAAAATACTGCAAGGTTTACCACTGAGCACTTGTGGTATTTTCGTCAGCTGAGTCGACGGCGTGAGGAGAAACGGGGTTAAATGTTTCATTTTCGTAAGTATAGATATTCCAATATAACTTTTGAGAGTGTAGGGACCGAGATGCTAAAGGTAGTTAATTACAAGGGATAATCTGTAATTAGCCCGTGACCTAGCACTTGTGGTATTTTTGTCAACTGAGTCGACGGCGTGAGGAGAAACGGGGTTAAATGTTTCATTTTCGTAAGTATAGATATTCCAATATAACTTTTGAGAGTGTAGGGACCGAGATGCTAAAGGTAGTTAATTACAAAGGATAATCTGTAATTAGCCCGTGTCCTAGCACTTGTGGTATTTTCGTCAACTGAGTCGACGGCGTGAGGAGAAACGGGGTTAAATGTTTCATTTTCGTAAGTATAGATATTCCAATATAACTTTTGAGAGTGTAGGGACCGAGATGCTAAATGTAGTTAATTACAAGGGATAATCTGTAATTAGCCCGTGTCCTAGCTGTCATGCTGAGTCACAAGGTAGGCCATCTATTTATTTTACCAAGGCCGGCCAGCACATGGCTGAAACTAGCCCATGTTTATCTAATCTCCAGCATGAATTGGAGACACAGGTTTGCGTACACCATTTTGTTGTCACACAAGTGATCCTGAAGGTTGCCTCATAAAATGACATCTGTAATTCTTGGATGGAGTATGTTTCTAGTGTTAATCTGGATTTTGCATTTTCTTTGTGCATCTTGCCATTGCATTATCTAGTTTTCTTGCTGCAGGTTCTTTGTAGGCATGAGTTTGAACATGCTACGTCAAAAATACATGGAAAAGTTTATATATTACTGTATGAATCCAGCAGTTAGTCCTTGTTATTCATTTTGGGTTGTCCTTACCGAGTATGCTTATGAATTTATCTTCTCTTTTAATCTCTATTTTGTTTGTTTAATTTTACGGTCATTATCTTGCCTTGAAGTAATTGTGCTACACATGAATTCCTGGTTGGCAATTTGTTACTGCCATTCATTTGCAGCATGGTCTATCTTGATTATCACAATTAACAAAATATAATGAAGGATGTCCATTGCATTGTAAGCTGTATCAGGTGGTATTTCTATTGCATCAGTATGGCTGTCAAGTTAATTCACTCATTCCAGCCATGAATTTTCAATGATCTGGATTATGAACAGTAAATGAGGCTATTGCTAAAGGTGTCTCCATCATGAGCTGATGTGGTAAGTGATTCAATTGTTAGGTTCCTGTAATTATTGTTAATGATTTGATTCTTCCTGAGAAAAAATGAATGTATATATATGCCATTCTACCGCATCAATAGATGGTGATTTACATGTTTCTTGTTAGCGAGGCAAGTGAATGAGATGTAAATAGGGATTATAAGATCAGACGACCACAATGGCACATCACTGTTTTCGGATTTAGTTTTGAGCATCAATTTGGTTTTTATGAGAATGAATATTATGTTGTTATTTCAACAGTCTAAGCAATGTAGTTTGAACAGATAGGGATTATAAGATCAGACGACCACAATGGCACATCACTGTTTTCGGATTTAGTTTCGAGCATCAAGTTGGTTTTTATGAGAACGAATATTATGTTGTTATTTCAACAGTTTTAGCAATGTACTTTGAACCAAACTAAATTCCGTATCACTGATCATTAATTTATTTTTCTTCTTTGTTGGAATCTAAAGCTTTAAGATGAGGTGTTGAGTCTAACGTGTGTAGCCTGATTTAGCTTAATATGTATAAGGCTGACTCTTGTTTTTAAGCTTGAGTGGTGTCGTATTTACAAGTTTAAGTAAGGTTTAGCCTACATTTTTCTTTAATTGGATCTGTTGCTATTTTTGATTGCTTTCAAATAAACTTGATCATAGTTTCAGAATCGGCCACTCAGATTCTACTAAAGTTGGAAGCAAAATCAAATTGGTTTTAGTCGTTTCAGATAAAGATTTTAGTTTCGAATAATACTGCCCATATCGGGTGGTACATATCGATTCGTCAACATATCGATATGCGGATAACTTGCTACTGGACGGTATCATTAATTAGTGTTGTTTTAGTCCTGTTACCATCTTAACTCAATCGTCATCACTCTTTATAGGTGGTATTAGCCAAGAGAGAGAAAGACTCGTAAGAAAGAAGATGAGAACCTAGATCTATATATAGCGATATATCGAAATATACCACTTAGTGTCATACTGAAAGAATCTCGAAACTCCGATATGATACGAAGTTTCAATCATTGGCTTCAAAATTATCAGTTCCAATTAATAAAAAAAATTAAATCATTTCATTAAAATTCAAACCCAAGTAATTGGACTTGGGTTTGTGTTTTAATTTTTTTCTCTATACAATCGGTTCGGAATTCAGTCATCAGAACCTGATTCCAGTTCAGTTTGAAACCATCAAATCATCGTCTGGTCAACCTTCAAATATATATATATTTGATGTTTTAAACGTTTTTAGAAATATCCTGATCATGTTGACCACAGAGTTTACCCCCCGAGATGGGGTTGACCACAGAAACACAATTCAGTCAAGAAAGCACCATCAGGAATATGATAGGAATTTTACAAAGCACTGGCAAAAAAAAGTGAGTTGTTATTGTAGAAGGTGCCAAATACGTTACATGATCTAAATTGTTATCGGAGTTCATGTGAAGCGAGCAGTTTCATCATATATATATCTCTCTCTCTCTTGTAGTCCACAAGATTCTTCACCGTGGATTCAGAAATTGAGTTACTGAAAGGAGCAGTAAGTTGTCCGTAAATTAAAATTACAACACAGAAGAAAAAAAAGGAAAAAAGAAAAGAAAAAGGGAAGAAGAACATACAGAAGCAGCACTGTTCTCTTTAGCCATCCTCCAACCACCCCCAGATGGTTTATCCATAGATCATACCAGCTCTAGCAAAAGGGGGTCACCTGAAGCCATGAGTCTTACTAGTTTTACGAAATCATTCTCAGTCTGCACCTTCAGTGGATAAACAGCAGGAACCTGAGCAGTATAATAGCTCGTGATCGAATCATTAGCCATCAGGTTTGTTCTGTAAACAACCGTGGCAAGAGCACTTGAGTCGAGATTCTCCAGTGCATCCATTGCCAGAAAAAACATTGGGACAGCAATTTTGTGATGAATTTGTAGATCTCCAACGATTCCCACAAGATCGACGAAATCTGTAACGAGTCTTTGAGGAACATAGAATATCTCGCTACTGCAGATGACGAGCCTTCCATCAGTGGTACTTTCTTTGTAACTTGTCTGAAAATGAACTGGGAAGTTGTCGACAATTTTCTTGACTAAATTTCCTTGATTTAGATGCCATTCTGAGACATTTCCTTCGGTAGAAACCAATACCCATGACTCAGGGACCTGAAGGTAGCATACGCAAGTCCAGTTGATATGTCATCCCTTGAGAACATAACAAACAAAGGGAAACAAATGGAAAGAGATCATTACCTTGTTTGTTATCCAAAGCTTTGTCTTGTCAGCTTGAAGCAGGTTCCAATAGTTAAGAACCATGTCATCTTGAAGGAAGAGAAATCCTTCTGCATCTTGGAATTTTTTAAACACCTTGGGCAAGTACCTATTTGATAATCACACAGTACGGATCAAGACACCAAAGAAAGGAGAAAGGGAAAAACTTTACAAGAGAAGAAGAAAACCATCAATATAAACCAAGCACCACAATAGATAAGTTTACAGGACCAGACTTTTGGCTTACATAATAGATTATTATTTCAAGATATCACAACAAGTAATCTTGTTTAAGGTTAAGAATACCAAAGAAAAAGTTTGCCAGAAGTCTAAGATAATGGGGCATTTCAGTGCAAAAAAACATGTATGATGCTATGGCGTTGCTGATGTATTTATGTACTACCAAGGCCCCAGGTTATTCTGATGGCATAGGAATTTCCAAAAACCAATTGCCTAAGATAATTCTGTAATGTAAAAATGAATAGAAAGATGACCGAGTGTATTCCACAGTTGCACATGGGAAATTATAAGATGCCATGATATCATACTATGATTGTCACACAGTGATAAAGGATTCTTATAAACCAACCAAAAGAACAGAAGCTCTAATCAGATATTCCAAGAAAATAGTTAAGAAGAACACTATGAAGTTGCAAGACAAACTATTCTTGGCTAGAATTATCATATGAAGCTGGTTTAAACCATTGGTTAATGATCTGCCATTTTTATGAAGACTTACCTATGCTATAAAGAGTATTACAATTGCATGTCATCTCCAAGCAAGGACCAAAATCCCGGACCAGCACCAATACTAATTGATGGCCAGACCAGCATGGTACAAAAATCCTAAAATTTAGTTGTTTTTCTTGACCAACAGAACAAGTTCTGGGCCGATTAAGTCTAATCAAAATCCTAAATTTTAGTTGTTTTTCTTTTGGCTCAATAACCTAATCAAAATATGTTTTTAAGACTAATTGTATACCATATGTCACAATACATGCCTAAGAAATTTCTAAATGTATTGGAGTGACTACACGCTACATATACTACCAATATACAGTTGGAATACTTGTAAAGGTAAACTTATAAGTTAAATTATACATTATACCTTATTAGCAACAATTTTCACCAGAAGGATTGTCATGTTAGAGTTGGAGGTGGATCCATGTCAAGTTCTTAAGAAGTCTTGATTAGTAACATGATAAAGATGCTACTAATTCGAATGACACATTAGCTAACAAAATCATAAACAAGTGACAAGCATAAAAGGATGGAGGAATTTGCAGCCATGATCTATAATTTTAAAACCAAAAAAGAAAAGACATCGAGCTCAAAATTGTTGCTCATTCAAATTGAGAAAGTGCTAGTAAGATGAAGGTAACTAGCTATGTTGCTGTTTAACATTTTATGTTTAATACAAAAAATAAGATAAAATTAGTATGGTAGAAGTAGAACTCACTTGTACGCTTCAGCTAACTGACCATATTCCACAACAAGATCTGGGTTGCTCTGTTCTGATATAATTATCACTGTTTTGAATATCCTACCATAGAGCAATCTCCACTCTAGAGCAGTACGATCCACAGGCGCACTGCAATACACGATAAGAACAATGTTTCCCAAGTGCTTTCTCCACCTTATAAGGTTCCCAATCTCGTAGTTTACTGTCCCGACCTCATCAACCCCAAGGTGCACAGATGGTAGCTTCTTGGGAATGAACTCCCTTGTATCTCCATGCCCAATATTTGCTCGAGGTCGGTCCAACTCCAAGGACATCAGCCTTGGCTGCTGGTATCCGATGGCGTGCAAGTCCTGTAGCCATGCAGCCGTGAACTGTAAATCCTGCTCTGTCCAAAATCCTTCCTCTGCCATCACATAGCTCAAATGCAAAATCCTCTCGAACAGTGTTTGTTTGCTCGATCTCCAGGATACCAAAAACTTGATGAGACGGCCAACATTCACATGGAGGTCTTTCTCTTCCGCGAAAGGATACGACTGTGCCTTGTCCACCCGGTGGATGGTCGGCGGATAGACGGCCACGAATCCGCCGATCTCCCACAGCATCCTCTGCGCCCAATAGCCCCTGAGCACATCCGAAGCCATCGAGCTCACAGAGACGGGGAGCATGAGGCCCCAGAATGCTTGTGCGTGGAAGATGGTGTTGAACGAGTTGACAGGCACCATGAGGCCCTGGGGCAGCGCAAGCTTGGGGGCGTCCTCGTCGAAACGGATGTCGAACGACTCAAAGTCCGAGGACTTGCGGGTGAAGTAGAAAACGGAATCCACGTCGGGGAGACCATCGGAGAGGCCCTGCTGGATGAACTGCCGGCCACTGTACACCTCGGTGTAGAACTCCTCGTGCCCGACGTCGCCGACATTTTCCAGCGGCAGC